>NW_027507903.1:368409746-369797246 GCF_037356315.1 Lithobates pipiens
ACCTACAGGTAAGCCTATACTAAGGCTTACCTGTAGGTTCTGGAAATATCTCCTAAACCTGTACGGTTTAGGAAAATATTATCCAAATATGCTTGTGCCAACATCATTGGGGCAGAATGGGCACGATTTTATTGTGCCCATGCCGTGACCGTCGGCTCCCGCGCTCATGCACAGGACTGAGGTCATGCCGCCAGTAAAAGAGCTGGAGTCCACGGCACCGGAAAGAAAGGGGTGAAGATGGATGCAGCCTGCAGCAAGGACAGCGGTGACATCGCTGGCTTCATTTGCAGGTAAGTGGCACATAATGGACTAATAGGCAATGCGTACAAGCCCATTATGCTTTTACTTTGCAGGGAACAAAGAGGAAGTAAAACCCATCAAGATGTATTTCGTTTTTAAGGTAACCATTCACTATACAATCCTATTAAACAATCTCTTTGAGATCTACCGTCAACGATATAGTACAAGGGCCTGTCTAATTGAATACAAATTAAAAGTATTGTTAGGTTTGTCCTCATATTATATGTTTTTGGTAAATCTTAAGGAGATTGCACAATCAGATGGTATAGTGTGTGGTCTGCTTGATTGGAGCCTTAAAGCAAACCTTCACCTATCCTTTGCCTCCTCTCCCTCCCTATAACACAATTGCAAACAAATACAAAATAAAATTAACATTTTTTTTAAATGTATTTTTTCTAAAGTTCAGGTCCCTCATTCTTGCCTAGGCAAAGGTAACTCCGGGATCCTTTGCATTTTGTCTGCGCATGCACACGTGCCTGCAAACTGCCTGCTGGAATTTCTACATCAATCGTCTCAGGAGGCAACTTGTGGTATCTTGTGGCAACTAGTGGTATCTTGTGCATGTGCAGAAACAGCATGGTTTACTGGCAGGGCCACCGACAAGTCTGCACGTGTGTTGAGGTCCAACACATGTGCTGACACACAGCAGGGATCTTCAGGGTCCCATAGGCCTGGCAGAGATCTCCGTAGTGTGTCTTCACATGGTTCAGGTATGAATTCAAGATGACTGTGCAGGAGATGAGCAGCATAGGGAGAACTTTCCCTGCAAGCAAGAAAACGCAGGACTCCATGGACTAGTAAGTATGTTTTTTCTTGCTTTTAAACTGAGACAAGTTTTAGGATTGTGTTTCTGATTGTAAAGGTGGAGTTCCTTTTTAAGGAGATTGTACGATAAGACTGTATAATCTTACTGGCCAGCTTAGGGAACATTAGGCTGGCCAATTTAGCCAAGAGTCCAATAACTATATTCAGAAGGGAGGTAAGGGGAACACCGCATAAAAAAATGGCTTTATTTAGAACTTTACAAACAGTTTAGTCCTCATTTCAAGGTAAGTAGTACTGACTATCCATGTTCATAAAAAAGTGTGTGTGTGTGTGTGTTTGTGTGTGTGTTTATACAGACAAATCATTCAGACCCAAAATGGGCCTCGACCATGAGGACATCTTCGTTCCTGGTTATAGAAGGTTAGAACAAAGGAGCCTGGATGGCTTATATAAATAGACAGTCAGTTGAAGTTGACGAAAAGCTCGAATAATGTTTCCTTTCTGGAAACAATCTGAATGAGTGATAGATGTGTTGGGGGCCGCTCACTTCCAGGTTCTCCTATGACAAAGTCCATGTGAAATTATGGGTCTATTATTCCAGGGAGCTCTCAGAGCAGCCTGGGAGGCTCAAAAAGCCCTAATTTGATTTTTTCCACTTGCACTTGCGTGTCTAAGCTGACTGGTCATTAGTTTGAGTTTCTATAGAGTGGAGATAATTGGATTTCCAAGATACCAGCAAGCTGGTGTTGCCAGCTTTTAGTAAGAAGCATCCCAGCTCTGGAGATAGCCGCAGCAGCCTAGTGTCAGCAGAGACACAGAAGGGACAGCAGGATGGGTGGGAGGGGGTGGAGGATACACTACTTCTGGCCTGGCCCGAAGGCACCATTTCTAAAAAAAAAAAAAAAAAAAAGCCTCCAGTCCCGTCTACAACTTGATACTCAGTGAATTGTACCGAAAAATAAAATTATACTCTGTTCTGGATCAGGGAAGGCTTTGTTAGAGAAAATTACAGCTTGATCTGCATAATGGGGGCTCTGGATGCCCAAGGCTATCTCTTTATTGCATGTGTGTCTGCTGTTATCAATTTCGTGAACAATTTCACAGGGAGCCTGGCAGACTTGAACTGGAATAATATGCAAAGATGAGCTTTGAATAATGAATGATGTGCTTTTAAACCAATTCCAAAGTGTCTGTGATAGTACAATATAAAAAGGGCTGGTAAGTAATAGTGTATTTAAAAGGCGCTGGTATGTTTTTATTACAATATTTAGAAGATATCTTTATTATTTTTTTCCAAATGTATCACAAAGTTCTTCCAACGATCCTGAACCTTTTTTTTTTTCTTAGTGAATAAAATGTGTAATTATTCTTATCTATAGGTTGTAGAATCCTTTAAAACAGTTAGCTGCCTTATTAAATATTAACAGTGTTTTAATATAGGCTTTTGAATTTGATATGTTGACATTGTAGAGTTTTCCCTGCAATTAGCGAGAGGATTTAATCAGATCCTAAACTGCTTGATGTTTGAAGGCACCAAATTGTCGTTTGTCCTACAGATATTTTTCTCTCTGGTTTAATGTGCAGAGAGGTGTGAAAGTGGCCCTTGTAGTGTCACCAGACATTAGGACTTCCATGACTAATCACTACCAGCAATGGAGCTTGTGGCCATGGCAAATAAATACACACACTGGATAATTGCTGCACTTTATTTTGTTACTGACAGCTTGAGCTGGAAATGCCAAGTTAAACATCATTTGGAATGTACGAATCAAGTAATACTTGGCTGATTTAGAGAAATAGCACTTTATTTTTTCTACCTCCAGCCTATTTATCCTATTTTCAGAATTTTAGTTAAATAGTTAAACATTCTAAGTTCCAACAGCTTTTAATTTTCATCAGATACCAGACTAAATTGGAAGTAGAAAGCAGTATTTGAGAAAAAAAAAAACCATACATATATAATTCAACAGCATTTCATTTTATATATAATTTAATGTTATATTTTATATATTAAAAATAATATTAATATATATGTGTGTGCTATTATTTTTTTATTTTTTGTATTTTTTTTCACCTGTCATACTACTAGTTTTTCTTACTGTCTGCCTTTCTATCTGTCGATCCATCCATTTGTCTGTCATCTCCTATATATTGTCTACCAGTACAAAAAGTCTGTAGATGTTCTCACTGTTAATTTGTACAGTAGGATATGTTAACTCCAAATACCCAATTAGATGTATAGGACTAAAAAAAATCAAGGAGAATGCACACAGGTTTGTGTAAAATCTTCTCCTTTAGAAAATCAGCTCTATCTTTTCTTCCATAATATTGGCAGTTGTAATAGCAGCTTAAAATGTTCATATTTTGAATTATGAGAAACTCAGGAATTAATTTTCTTTGCCATCATAGCAATTTATATTTGCAGGCCCTGAGGATATTTTATATCCCTACATTTTCATTTGTTGATCACATGCTGTTAAGAAATTGATTTTCCCCACTGATGCAACATAATGGAGATCATCACTTCGTACACATTGAGCTATGTAAAATAATTGTGTTGGAGTATTATTAATAAGAAAGACTAATTAAACTAGTGTTTGAAAATTATTTGTTTTGGAATATTTAAGAACAAGATTGTGTTACTCATGATTATAGAGCTTCTGCTTCATTAAAACACTGTTGTGTGTTGTTAAGTATTTTTTCCCTCATATTCAGATGGAAAAAAAAATCTGGAACATTTGCTTAATGACTGTTTTTTTTGTCTACTTATTTATTCATTGCATATTTACTTTCCAGCAGTTTAACACATTTACTATATTTTCAGTATTATATAGAACAATGCAAAGGTCCACTGTGCTGGTATTCCTGAGTTTATTGTTCTTAACCGATTAATGTAATAAAACAAAAGCATATATGTTTTTAAGGCCATTATACATAATTAAAATTGTTAAGGGGTGTACACATTTGGCATGCATTATAAATAGAGGCTTTTAAGCCCTATTAGTGGGGTTCAGGGCTAGGAATGGGCAAAATTGAAAGTAAAACTTATGAGATTACCCATTTTGGGTAAAAGCATTTGAATTTATGGAGAAGATAAAAGCAAGGGATCTTGTAGTCTTTAAGAAAATAGTAGGCTTTAGATGGCTCCTGAGGCTTATGGAAGCTACATTCATCTACTATGGACCTATTCAGCTACATGTACATGGGTACATATCCATTTTTGTTTTCCTGAATGTTGTAGAGCTGCATACAGTTGCCCATTACCATGAATTGGGTAAATGAAGCTGTATACAGCTATTTGCGTACAGTATTGCATGAGCACAGAGTTAAGGCCGAAATGCACCTTAGCCGCCTTCACCTATTCATATTGATGGGCGGCTGTATGCAGCTCTAGGATATCCGGTAAAACAAAAATACATTATATACATATTTACCGTACATGGGCAAAGGCGCCCATGTGCATGCAGCAATTTTGTACCAAGCAAAATGGCCACCCAATATTGTCAATATTTTATATTTTTTCACAGAAAAAAACAACTGTGAAAGCAACAAAATAAAAACTGAAATTGTCAGTACACAAATAAAGATCAAGCACAAAAGTAAAAACACAAATATAAAGGACACTACAAAAATAATAAAAAAACGAAATAAAAGAACCTACCCTAAATGCACCTAAATAAATATTTTTGTTTTGTTTTATCAAGTAAATTTCAGCGCCAAAAATCAAAATCAAATTAGGGCTTTTTGTGATTCCCAGAGCTCCATAGCGTAATAGACCTATAGTTTCTAAGTTCTAGAAGCTCAATGAGTGAAATTGAATGTTTCCTCTTTGGTGAAGTTCTGCTGATGGCAAAATAGGCAATTTTGCAACAAAAAAACATTCTTCAAACTCACTCTGCTAATCCCTAATCATCATGGAATATAGCAGATATTTTATCATGAACACCACAAAAAGCTAACAAGCTATGCAGTAAATGTGCAGAAATAAAAAGAAACACATAATGTTTTGGATTTAATAAAAGCCTATGTATTGTTACAGATGATCACGGCCATGTTCATTGGTCAGTATCTGCAATACATTCTACCATGGGCATTAAACCAACAAAAATAACTGAAGAATAGTTTATTCTGAATAATTTATAGAACAAAGCTTTTTTAGGGCATACATTGACATAATTTGCACAATATTATTTAAAATTTTTAACTTGTAGAGATTTAAAATATATAATTGAATTGCCCCTATATAGCTTATATAGCATATATAGCTTATATTTCATATAAATAATTAGATACAATAATGGTACAAACTGGTACCCTAATAAAGAACAATCTAAAATGATTTCCTTAAAGCGTATCTAAAGTCCAGTGAAGTGTTAGAACCATTATGACATTCTTATTGCTTCCTGTGTCCCTGCTGGGCATATCCACCCACGTTATTTTCCCTGACGACCATTTTCACCGGTACAGAAAGTGAGAGAAAAGCCAAAATCTTGAGTTGTCATTGGAATAGAAATTAAGAGAGTCTTTAATAGAGGACACTTCTTCAGAGAGAGGATCTACCTTGCTTTGGAGAGACTGCCCCAAATTTCAATACTGGGAAATAGTCAGCAAAAGGCTCAAAAATGTTAGTTTTAGGCTTCATTTACATTGGCACTGAGGCCCATACAATGTGAATAGTTCATTTGTTTCCATGTTTGGATCTGCCTGGAGCTGTGTGCAGGGGGCCAACGTTGCTGAAAGGACACGCAGCAGCTGTACAGACACAGCTTAGTTTGTGTACAGGGGTGAGTGCGTGGCCTGAAAAGCAGACAGTGTGAATTCAAGTCCCTCCATCACATGAGAGCCCCCTTTTGCATCAGAGTGTCCCATCACATCTGAGTCTCCCCATCACATTTGAGCCCCCCCTTCACATTGGAATCTCCCATTAACATTAGAGTCCCCCCTATCCCATCAGACTTCCTCCTTCACATTAGAGTCCCCCCATTCCATCAGATTTCCCCTTTCACATTAGAATCAATATTCACATCAAAGTGACCACCCATGACATCAAAGTTTCCCCATTCATATTATAGCCTCCCACATTAGAGCTCCTCCATTCACATTAGAGTCCTTCACTTCACATCAAACTCCCCTCTTTACATCAGAGTTCCCACCTTCACATGAGAGTCAGCCCCTATCACATTACAGTTTACCCCTTCACATCAGAGTCAGCCTCCATCGCATCGGAGTCCCCACCTTTGCATCAAAGTCAGCCCTCCTCACATTAGAGTTCCCCCTTCACATCAGAGTCAGCCCCCATCAATTTAGAGTCCACCCTTTACATCACAGTCAGCCCCCATCACATCAGAGTTCCTGCCTTCACATCAGAGTCTGCCTCCTTCACATTAGAGTTCCCCCTTCACATCAGACTCAGACCCCATCATATCACAGTTCCCTCCTTTACGTCACAGTCAGCCCCCATTACATTAGAGTTACCCCAGCCCCCATCAAATTAGAATCCCTCACTTCACATCAGTCAGCCTCCATCACATAAGATTTTCCACCTTCGCATCAGGCGTATAACACACACCCCAAGTTTAGAAGGGAATTTTAAGGATAAAAACTTTTAGGAGGGAAATTTAAGGAAAAAATTTACATTGAAACGCCCATCAATGCAGCCTTATCAGTGTCCATCTGCAGCCTTGTCCAGTGTCATTGCAGACTTGTCAGTGTCATTTGCAGCCTTATCATTTGCAGCCTTGTCATTGCAGTCTTGAAGTTTAAAAATGGCGCCGCCGAGATACAGAGTCCTGTGTATCTCGGCAGCTCGCGTGTCCTCTCGGCGGTGTAACGACATATTCGGCGACCCATTGCAGTTTTCTACGGAAGTGACGTTCTGTCACCGCCATCTTGGTACACCCCACACTCATCCACAGTAAGGATACACTAAGAAGGGGTAAAGCGGACATGTTGTTACACCCACCGGAGTTTTGCATTTTACACGTATTTATAACAGTATCAGTTTATATAGTGAAATACAGGACTTAGAACTCCATATAACTACTTAGATCTTGAATTTTAAAAGCAGCGGCAACCCTGCTCATCTCACAGGTTTGTTAATCTGACAGCAGTTTGCTGCCTTTAAATTCAACATCTAAGTAGTCAGACGGAGTTGTAAGTACTGTATTTCCCTATATACTAACTTTAATGTTATAAATACGTCTAAAATGTGAAATTCCGGTGGGTGTAACATGTCCACTTTACCCCTTCTTAGTGTTTTTGCTGTCCTTTCAGCTCACAGGAATGACAAGGATGCTCCATTTCTGGAAACAAACAGGTATTTTCTGTACTTTTAGCTTTAAAAGAGAAGACTAATGCAACGACCACACCCAAGGACTGGTAAGCTGCAATATATTAAATGTTTTGCTTGTGTGTTTGGTTATCCTCTAAGGATGAATCTAAGGCGGTTAGGTATAATTGAACATAGAGAGGGAGATGAGACTTTGTGTGAGGCAGGTAGTAACCAAATAGGGTAATACACATACAGATGGCTTAACAACTTGTTTATTTGTCATAAAATCTCACTCAATATGAAATATATAGCAGTGTCATTGAATATATACACATAATTGGATAAAGTACAGTTGAATAAGGATATAATTACATATTCCAAACAGTTCCTATACTTATACATACATTATAAAAGCGAAATAGCAGCACATTCCAGTAACCCATGTAGGGAGTAATACTCCATAGAGGGATTAGAAAGTAGTAGAGATTATAGAGTACATATGCAATGATTGTTGAGTTGAATAAAAAACATGGTGCATCCTGTAAATGCTCAATTTGTTTCATGTTACTAAGACACTTCAACAGGAGCATCCACTAGTAAGTAATACTGGAAGTATGCTATAGGCCCCCTAACCAGAGGGAGGAGATGGATCCTATCACAATTTGGATTAGCAACAAGAATGGGAAGTGTCATTATAATGGGGGATTTTAATTATCCAGCCATAGACTGGGTGGAAGGAAACACGTATTCATCTAAGGCTCACCAGTTTCTAAATCTCTTGCAGGACAATTTCATGGGTCAGATGGTAAATGCACCAACTAGAAACAAAATGCTACTAGACCTACTGATTAACAACAATAGAGACCTGTTTATGGATGTGGAAATACGGGGCAATTTAGGAAACGGCGATCACAGGTCAATTTGTTTCAGCATAAATCACACAAATAGGAAACATAAGGGGAAACATAAGGGGAATACAAAGACACTGGATTTCAAAAGTGTCAGCTTCCCTAAACTACAATGCTTGCTAGAAGATAATAATTGGGATGAAATCTTAGGAACAAAAAACACGGAGGAGAGATGGGTTTGCTTTAAGAGCATATTAAATAAGGGTATTAGCCAATGCTTCCCATTGGGTAATAAATTTAAAAGAGTGAACAAAAGTCCTGGATGGCTTAACTCCAATGTAAAAATGCATATAAAAGCAAAGGAGAAGGCTTTCAAAAAAATACAAGTTTGAGGAATCGTCATCAGCATTCAGACTTTATAAAGAATGCAACAAGAAATGTAAGGGTGCACTAAGGACGGCTAAGATAGAACATGAAAGGCACATAGCGGAGGAGAGCAAAAAGAAGGACATCTGGTTACAATGGATGTGGAGATGGCGAAGGTATTGAATTTATTCTTCTCGGTCTTCATGAGGGAATCGGGGAGCTTCAGTAACCAAAACTGCAGTGTTTATCCTCATGACACATCACAGGAAGTACCTCCATGGTTAACAGAGGACAGAATTAAAATTAGACTTGGGGAACTCAGTCAAGTAATTGTCAGACCATTGTTCCTAATTTTTACTGACAGTCTACTGGCTGGAATGGTACCAGCTGATTGGAGAAAAGCCAATGTAGCACCAATATTTAAAAAGGCCCCAAAATACATCCCTGGGAATTACAGACCAGTTAACTTAACATCAATAGCATGTAAACTCTTGGATGATGAGGGACTATATACAAGATTTTAGTAATGAGAACAGTATCATTAACAGTAATCAGCATGGATTCATGAAGAATCTTTCTTTCCAAACCAATCTATTAACCTTCTATGAGGAAGTGAGTTGCCATCTAGATAAAGGAAAGCCTGTAGACGTGGTGTATCTGGATTTTGCAAAAGCATTTGACACAGTTCCCCATAAATGTTTACTGTACAAAATAAGGTCCGTTGGCATTGACCATAGGGTGAGTACATGGATTGAAAACTGTCTACATGTGCGAGTGTCCAGAGGGTGGTGATAAATGGGGAGTATTCAGAACGGTCAGGGGTGGGTAGTGGGATCCCCCAGGGTTCTGTACTGGGACCAATCCTGTTTAATTTATTCATAAATGATTTGCAGGATACTAACAGTTTAATCTCTGTATTTGCGGACAATACTAAGATAAGCAGGGCAATAACTTCTCCGCAGGATGTGGAAACCTTGAAAAAAGTTCTGAACAAATTAATGGGGTGGGCAACTACATGGCAAATGAGGTTCAATGTAGAAAAATGTAAAATAATGCATTTGGGTGGCAAAAATATGAATGCAATCTATACACAGAGGGGAGAACCTCTGGGGGACTCTAGGATGCAAAAGGACCTGGGGGTCCTATTAGATGATAGGCTCAGCAATGGCATGCAATGCCAAGCTGCTGCTAACAAAACAAACAGAATATTGGCATGCATTAAAAAGGGGATTCATCTCAGAGATATATATCTCCCGCTCTACAAGACTCTGGTCCAGCCGCACCTAGAGTATGCTGTCCAGTTCTGGGCACCAATCCTCAGGAAGGATGTACTTGAAATGGAGCGAGTGTAAAGAAGGGAAACAAAGCTAATAAAGAGTCTGGAGGATATTAGTTATGAGGAAAAGTTGCGAGCACTGAACTTATTCTCTCTGGAGAAGAGACACTTGAAAGGGGATATGATTTACATTTACAAATACCGTACTGGTGACCCCACAATAGGGATAAAGGGAGTTTAACAAGACTTGTGGCCACTCATTAAAATTAGAGGAAAAGAGGTTTAACCTTAAACTACGCAGAGGGTTCTTTACTGTAAGAGCGGCAAGGATGTGGAATTCCTTTCCACAGGCGGTGGTCTCAGCGGGGAGCATCGATAGTTTCAATAAACTAGATAAGATAAGCACCTGAATGACCACAACATACAGGGATATACTGACAAGGTAAAACTGACATATAATCACACACATAGGTTGAACTTGATGGACTTTGTGTCTTTTTCGACCTCACCTACTTTATAACATAGTGGAGGAGAGCAAAAAAAAAAACAAAGAAATTCTTTAAGTACAAAATAGTAAGAAAGGGAGGTCAGATCATACTGGCCCCAACAACATGTGCCAACCGACCTACAGCAGTAAAGGTAAGACACAGATCAGCTCCGCAGCTGATCTGTGACAATACAAGCCAAGGCCTGTCAGCATGGACCAAAGGGTGAGTACATGGATTTAAAACTGGCTACAAGGGCAAGTTCAGAGGGTAGTGATAAATCGGGAGTACTCAGAATGGTCCAATGTGGAAAGTGGGGTCCCTCAGGGTTCTGTCCTGGGACCAGCCCTATTTCATGTATTCATAAATGATCTGGAGGATGGAATAAACAGCTTTTGTGGTTTGCTGACGATACTAAGCTAAGCAGGGCAATAGCTTCTCCACAGGATGTGGAAACCTTGCAAGAAGATATGAACAAATTAATGGCAACTACATGGCAAATGAGGTTAAATGTAGAAAAATTTAAAATATGCATTTAGGTGGCAAAAATGGGAATTCAGTCTATTCACTAGGGGAGAACCTCTGGAGGAATCTAGGATGGAATAGGACCTGGGGGTCCTAGTAGATGACAGGCTCAGCAACAGCATGCAATGCCAAGTTGCCGCAAGCAAAGCCAATAGAATATTGGCATGCATTAAAAAGGAATTAACTCAAGCGATAAAACGATAATGCTCCCATTCTACAAGACTCTGGTCCGGCCGCACCTAGAGTATGCTGTCCAGTTCTGGGCTCCAGTTCTCAGGAAGGATGTCCTGGAAATGGAGCGAGTAAAGAGAAGGGCAACAAAGCTAATAAAGGGCCTGGAGGACCTTAGTTATGAGGAAAGATCACAAGCACTGAACGTATTCTTTCTGGAGAAGAGATGCTTGAGAGGGGATATGATTTAAATTTAAAAATACCGTACTGGTGACCCCACAATAGGGATAAAATGTTTCTGTGAAAGCACATTTACAAAAGACTCACAGCCATTCACTAAAATTAGAGCAAAAGCAATCCAGAAACTGCGTAAAAGGGTTCTTTATGATAAGAGCGGTAGGGATAGGATATTCTCTTTCACAAGCAGTGGTTTCACTGCTTGTGGAAGAGAATAGATGATTTAAAAAAAATAGTAGATAGGCACCTAAACTACCACAACATACAGGGATATACAATGTAATTATGATATAAAAGTGCACACACACAGGTTGGACTTGATGGACTTGTGTCTTTTTCAACCTTACCAACTATATTTCACTATGTGATCTTTCTTGAATAAAAACCATTTGGATGAGATTGACGATCCTTGGTGTGCTGCCAAATGTCTACTTATAAGTATATATACTTTGTATGGAAAGAGGGCTTCCACATCTATTGCCACCAATAAAGCATTCTGAGGTACTAAAACTCAATCCAAAATTGAATTTAAAAACAATTCTATCTTTTTACATAGGGTGGGAGGCTCACCACATAAAGGCCTCAGATAATCATCGTATAACTTACTTGCTTTCTTAAGCCGCGTACACACGGGCGGACTGTCTGGCCAACTAAGTCCGTCAGACAATCCGACAGACAGTCCGTCCTACTTTTGAATGAATGGAATTGACCACACACGATGAACAGACAGTCCGCTGAAAGCTTGCGCGATGACGTGTACAGCACGTACGACGGGACTAGAAATACGACGTCCAATACACTGCAATGCAACCTTCGGCCGTGTAAATCCTTTCTGAGCATGCGCCATACTTAGTCCGTTCAACTAGCCTACTCACGAGCGGACTGTCCGCTGAAACCAAAGTTGGACGGACTGTATTACGGAAATTCCGAAAGACTTAGTCCGCCAGACTGTCCGCTGAAAAAGTCCGCTGAAGCCCACACACGAGCGGACTGTCCGCTGAAATGTGTTTCAGCAGACTAAGTTGGACGGACAATCCTCTCGTGTGTACGCGGCCTTAGAATAACTACCTACTTCAGAGTTTGATGTAAAGAGTGAAACTTTTGGAGTTTTAGATGTCCATCAATCACACCATTAGAAATGTCTGGTACAACAGATTATACAGCAATTGAAACATATTCCTCCCAGCATTAAGTTATTTTACAGGACAGGTCACTTTGTACATGGATAGCATGTGCGTTGATATATTTAAATAGGGGACAGGTAATTCTGCATCATGTGACATGTAAACACATGATTTCAATATGCAGTATATTTGGGTTTAAAGTATTTTTGACATGCAACTGAATTAGTTTTTTAGTAACCTAACAAATGAATTAATTTTAAACCCTATGCAATGGGTCAGGCGACCCCAGTAACTTTTTTAAGGGGGTATGAGAGTGCTTATTATGGATCACTGTAATGCTTCTATGGAATTTTAGTGGAAGTTAAAATGTGAGATGAAAGGTTAATAATTTTTACATGTTTCATTCCTGTGAGGAATTAGAAATGAGTCAAGATTGCTCACTTTTTTTGTTAACATTACTGTTTAGTGTATTGCTTAAAAAGGTGCTTTAGGAACCATAGTTGTGAAGGTTGAATGATTGAATGTCCTGTGGAATTGACATTGGAGGGAATGATACTGCTCCTTGATTGTGAATCATTAATGTGTTGAGTAACATGCAAGAATTTGACTTTAGGTGCCTGTAAGTGGGTTTAAATGTCCCCTGCTCATGTGCCTGAACCATTGGCTGTGACCCCTACTTTCCACTGCATGGGTACCTCAGTGTGAACGGTGGAGAAAATTTACAAATATAACCATCACCGTGTAAATTAAAACCACCACCTTACTTAACCTGCTTCTGTGAAATGCGTTGAAGCCCACCAGCAATTCTTTGATTGTCTTGTGGTGCTTGCGATGATAGAGAAGACAAAGATAATTTATCCAGATCCAAATTCATCCAGTGTTGTACCTTATTTTGTGCACCCAAATATGCACCGCTTAGATTCTGTGTTTCACCTGTATGCTTTACCCACATTGAAAGCCAGTATATCTCATAAGTATTTTTAGATAATAGGGTTGATTTACTAAAATTGGATTGTGCAAAATCTGATGCAGCTGTGCAAGGTACTGTAGCTTCTAACTTCAGCTTGTTCAATTAAACGTTGACAAAAAACCTGGAAGCTGATTTTCCACTTTTAGTAAATCAACTCCAATGTCTTTGTTATCTTGTTTCAAATATTCTCTTCAAATCCTGGATTCTTAACAGTAATTAGGATAATCATTCAAATAACAATAATTTTTTTCTATGTAGAGACATCACAATGTATCAACATCAATATCCGATGAGTATCGACATCATATTATTGGTACATTTTTGGAGATTTGCTTCCCACATCTTTTTAAATTCCTAATGCTTAGGAAAAGTTGCATTTTATTCCCCAGGGGTTGAGAATTTCATTAAAATATCTTATTTGCCAAAAAGGTTTAATTTTTATTATAGAAAAAATAAAAAAAAGACAAAATAACACTTATGATGCAGTCTCTCACTAGCATTAACACATGTTTTTCAACACAGGTTTTGTTTTTTCCTAAGTTTTTCTGCTGTAAGTAAGTTTTATTACATGATAATTCTGTCAGAAGATCAGTTTGTTTTACAGCTTGCTTTAACATTCCAAGCGAAAGTGGCAGTTACAGGTGGTAAAATGACAGACTTGGGAGAAATCAAAGTCTTCTGAAGGGAAACAGTAGTTTTTTTTCTGACCTATAACAGCTTATAAGAAAGCAAAAATAATGTATCTTGAGTTGTTATTTAAAAGAAAAATAATTCAAACAGTAAGAGTGTAAAATGAATACTGAGATTTACTGATGCATAGTCAGGGGCATAACTATAAATCATGGGACCCCATAGCAATAGCATAGCATAGAAATTTTCATGGGGACTCCCTTTACTGGCATTGATCTTAAAGCGGTATTAAATTCAAAAGCAATCTTTAATTATATTGCAGCTTACCAATTTTTAGATGTGGTGGCTGCATTTGTTTACTTTTTTATTCTTTCTTTTTTTTTTTCTGGTAATTCAGCTAGTAGGTCTGTTGTTTTTCAAAAGAGCAAACTTTCAGTTACAGGGTAGCAGGTACAGGGATGAGACAAACAATTTGTCACTGACAGGGGTGCTTATAATGACCAGCTTTTATTTATTCATATAAAACCTTTACCCCAAAAGGAAAAAAAACTTTTATTATAACTGCTTATAAAGTATTAGCTGGAGTTTGACTTCAATTTGGTAGTGTATTTAAATCTGCGAACACATCTGTAGCACTGAGCGTCTGGTTTTGCTGGGCTTAACGTTACCCTCTTGACCTCGTGTACATCTACGGGTTTCCTGAGGTAGATGGCCCAAAGAACTGCAGAAACTGACACTGGATCCACTTTTAGTGTATTTATTGGGCAACAAGTAGACAGGAGAGTCTCTCTATGAAGGGTAGAGGGTTAGGTAGGAAGCTCAGGTACTCTTGGAACTGCAAAAGATAGGAAGTCTCGCACTATAGAAATCCAGAGAATGGCCACTCACAACTGAATTCTCACCACTACCGGATAGACCTCCTCTAACTAGGCCTAGCAGCTGATAGAGTGTTTAAGTTAAGCGAAGCCTCTGCCACAGACTTGCATATGGACCACTTGAACAAAGTCTCTGCCGCAGACTTGAATGTAGAACACTTGTGAATAAAGTTTCTACCACAGACTTGAATGTAGAACACTTGTAAATAAAGTCTCTGCCACAGACTTGAATATAGAACACTTGTGAATAAAGTATCTGCCACAGACTTTGATGTAACTAAAGGATGTAGATACATTTAGAGAGCCATCATATGGTACCAGTATCTTGCAGCCGGTCTGGTGATACCGTATGAGTGTAGATTCACTTGGTGTCTTTCAACTGAGCCTCCAGGCTCCTTCTGAGAAGCCAGCCTTCTCATGAAGAGTTCTCCCCTGGTTGCTTCTCCAGTTGCTGGACCTCTCCACAGATGAGACAGCACTGGACCACCTTTGAATCCTCCTTTCAGTTACATTGCCTCAGGCTAGCCAGCCCCGAGACTTGGAAGAATTGGATGGATCCGCACTCCAGGCCATGAGGGCCATGGGGGCTGGTCAGGAGGACCAGGACCAAACAGACAGAAAGATGTCCTGGACCGGAACCCAGAAGCACGTGATCTCAGTACCTTAAGTACCCTCTCCCAGAATGCACAGCAAGATGACACTCCCACTGGGCTGGTTCCGAGAAAGAATGGCACTCAATACGCCTAGCTAAACTGCGTTCTCACACCTGCCAATGATGATAGCGCCACCTGTGGCCAAGCAGAACACAGTGCAATCCAGCTAGAATGGTACTGAAACCATAATTTGGTATAATTGACCCTAAAACCCAACCGTGGTTCTAGGAATTTTAAAAACACATAGCGTGTGCTTTTCAGGAGCCCTCCCATTTATACGATGTCCTCATCGTCTGGGAAAGAAAGGAAAAGAAAAGGCTAATTCTAAAAAAAATGAGTACCTGAACTTTAGGGGTGGAAAAGGGAAGGGAAAGGAAAAACAAAAACATTGAGCAATGTAAAATGTTTAACAATTTTACACAGACAGGTTACATATTGTACCATCCAATTCCTAACTATCTGTACCACCCACTCTCCGGTAGCTTGATAGGTGCTTTTGATGATTTCTGAAAATAAACACACACAAAACAACAAAACACAGTTTGTTTATATATCTTTAGAAGGCAACATCTCACTCACAACTAGTCAGACTCTCTCTCCTAAATTTAAAGGATTTAACACTAACGAGCAAGAATAGTAAGACATTTTGTGCAAACTCACACCACCTAGTGGTGAGAATCATTAAGTGTCAGTCCTTTGCTTGAGACAAGTACTGTGGTGTGTAGAAGATCTTGAACGCAGAGTTTCTTTAGAGCCCTAAACTCTAAATTACTACCACACGGTCCTTGAAGACAAGAAAGAAAAGAGAAAAGCTCTTTTTTGAGGGGAAAAAACACAGTCCCAATAGTTCCTTCTACCAGTAAAACCTTGGGTCCGGTAGAGTCAAGGCTTTTCCCTGCGCATCTACTGTAGTTATGAAGTAGACCATATTGTCTCTTCCTGGCCTGAAGATTACAACCTTGTCTGCATAGATGTGCATAACTCCAATGTTGTAAGCAACCAGTAAACCTCTCGTACATGTCCGGAGCAAACACTTTTTTCCTGAAAGGCTTTGGAACCTTAAAGTAGTTCCAGACGTCATTCACACACCATTCTTCCCGGTTTTTCTCTATCACATCCATAATTTCCTTTGGCACATATGGAAACTCTAGTCCATACTCCAATGCCACCCGCTTGTTAACCACCTGCAGGGACCGTGCGAGCTTGGGCAGAGCTGTATCTTTCCCATCCATGGGAGGTACACAAGAGTTTGAGGACTTGCGCACCAGGGCAAAAGAGGTTTTTCTTGGCACAGCCAAATTTACAGGCTTAGGTTAAGTCGAGTCTACGCTGGTCGGGTTTTTCGCACGGGCGATACACTCACCGAAATTAGAGTCAACCAGCCGGAGATACTACAGGTTACGGCAACATCATCCGCGTTGGCCCAAAGCATCTCCTGGGACATTGTCTCAAAGAGGTCATCATCTCCAGCATCAGAAAGAGAGTCCAGCTCCAAATCTCTGAACTCCTCTGCTGGCAGATAGTTTGTCACAGTCCCCCCCAACACAATGGCCCCAGTTTTCTCACCGGTAGTGTTGGTAAACTTCTCCGGTACAATCTCCCTCCTCTGATCTGGTTCAGGTGAACTCCGTGACGGTCCTCAACTGCGGCCGCAGGAGGACTTGACATGGCCTACTTTCTCCAAAGCAGGCATGGTGGTTGTGGTGATGGTGGACGAAGCAGTGTCCATGACGTCCGGAGTAGTTCTTCCGACAGTAGCCGTAGTAGTACTAATAGCAGTGATGACATCTCCCTCCGGAATGCTGACAGCAACAGACATCGTAGCTGTGGTAGGCCTCACCAAAGGAGTATAGACAGCAGGCTCCTCGGTGGCCATGCCCATGGCCCAGTCCATGCAGTAAGCCTTCAGCGGCACGATGGGCTGTTCCACTTTAAAAAAGGTATTCTCCACATCCCAGACAGTGAACAAATGGCCGGGGACTTGTGACCAGTCCCTCACACTTGCCACAAAGCATCCCAAGGACCTTGATGTCTCCCGACGTATACAGGATGAAACGCCCTTGAGGTGCCAGGCGAATCCCCATATAGGACAACACAGTCCCAGGGAATCTCACACTTGTAGGGGTTCCCACAGACGGCATCCTGGGTCCCATGGTGGAAGACATTCCCGTAACTCTGAACATTTTTCTTCACTTGCTTCCGCAATAAAACATGACCACCCTCCCCTCTCTCCTATGACACTCTCACGCGGTGCCTCGTGTAGGGAGAGGAACTGGCTCCTCTGGTCACGCAACTCGCAGGCTTTTTCCAACTCTGCCCACAGTTTACGTGCCAACAGTGGATGTCATAATTTTTTCACAAAATGGTGCAGTTCCCAAAATATAACCCTCTACCATGTAGTTACCACGTGTACAGTTCTTTTGTTGCGAGAGGTAACGGCAAAACCCGGACCCGAGCCCCCACATGTAGCACTGACCCCCGAAGGAGCAGCTGGTTTTGTTGGGCTTACCATTACCCTCTTGGCCACTGGGGAGGTACAGTTTATTGAGGGAACCATGAATGCCAACATGTACTGTGACATACTGAAGCAGAGCATGATCCCCTCCCTTTAAAGGCTGGGCCGCGGGGCAGTATTCCAACATGATAATGACCCCAAACACACCTCCAAGATGACCACTGCCTTGCTAAAGAAGTTGAGGGTAAAGGTGATGGACTGGCCAAGCATGTCTCCAGACCTAAAACATATTGAGCATCTATGGGGCATCCTCAAACGAAAGGTGGATGAGTTCAAGGTCTCTAACACCCACCAACTCCGTGATGTCATCATTAAGGAGTGGAAGAGGAGGACTCCAGTGGCAACGTGTGAAGCTCTGGTGAACTCCAATGCCCAAGAGGGTTAAGCCAGTGCTGGAAAATAATGGCCACACAAAATAGTGACACTTTGGGCCTAATTTGGACATTTTCACTTAGGCTTACCTTTCTGCTTATTCCAGCAATCTTCATTGTGTGGACTTTCGTGGCACCGCACAGCATTTCCACCAAAAATATCCCCACTATCTTTTCCACAGTTTGGCTGGAATATAGTTAACCCATAGGTATAAATGCAGTAGCAGCAGTGCAACTGTGCCCAAAGAATAGGTTCCAACAGGGACATTTTGTTGTGACTCCAGGTGGGCTTTACCAAGCTGGCTAGGAAATATACAGTAATATTGTGACCCCACTTATCAGTTTCAGTCTGCTCCAAATCTAAGATGACCATGTTTCACGTCAGGAAACCTTAATTCCAGTCCTGAAGCTGAATGTCAGTTACATACTGTTTAACCTGGCAATATACACACGCCCTTAAGGTACCCCTTTAAAACAAATTCCAGGACTAGGTGTGTGCTCTGTCACAGTTACTTTAGCTGCTGTGTAATAATTAGAACCACCTTTAGGTGTTTCTGTCAGTAGTAGTAGTATGTTTGTGGTATTGCTGGAAAGGTTCTCATTTATCTATGTATACACTTGTATATTGTATATCTATAATATACCCAGTAGTAGTAATTATTTACAACCAACAGGAGTTGTTCTGTAATATTGAACAAGTATTTGTGCTATGTTTATTTTTTTTCTCTACTTTCAGCTTAGGTTATTTTAACTGCCATATTAACATTTATAAATTCAATAGATACAGCATATTATTACTTGTAAATGTAAGTGACATTGATTACTATGATGTTTAGATATATTTATAGTTATTACATCTGTGGTACAGTGTGTAGCCTGCGTTAGACTGCCAGAACTATCCTCAGCTGAATTTACCTTGTGTTCAACAGTTTTTAGCTTCAAAGAAAATTGGCAATGAGAAGAACCATTTAAAAAATCTATATATCTATAATGTGGATGGTACACAGTCTGCTGCTGTTGATCCATCATCTATTGAATCTGATTATCTGTAGTTGGATTAGTTGGAATTAGCATTAGCATGTGAGTGATAGACTAAAGCTGGCTATATATTGATCTTTTTTTTTTTTTTTTTTGATCAGCCAGTGAGCTGAACAAAACAAAACAAAATGAACTGATTCTCCCATCCACACAAGCAAGGTGGGTGGAGTAATCCTTCTACCTGCACTACTATATCCTGACAGCGGGGACTCCACTGCTGGCCGAATACACTGATCAGCACTGTAGTTGATTTACTGCATGCAGTGATCGATAGGATTTTTTTTTATTATTTCCGTTCGAGAAAAGCTGATCATTATATTGATTTCTCCCAAGTGGAAATGGAAACTAAACTGATCTATTTTCAATTCATATTTGGCCAGCTTAAGCCTGCCTCTTTTGATGATAAATCTGAGCCTACAAGTACCATATGTTTTGTTTACACCATTAGAAAAGCTTGAAGTGAATGAAGTCTAAGCATGTACAGTACCTTGAAAAAGTATTCACACCCCTTGACAATTTCCACATTTTGTCATGTTACAATGAAAAATGTAAATGTATTTTATTGGGATTTTATGTGATTTACCAACACATAGTGGTACATAATTGTGAAGTGAAAGGAAAATTATAAATGATTTTCAACATTTTTTACAAATAAATAATAATGCGTTTGTATTCAGCCCCTTTTACTCTGGTAACCTCAACTAAAATCTAGTGGAACTAATTGCTTTCAGACGTCACCTAATTAGAAAATAGAGTCCATCTGTGTGTAATTTAATCTCAGTATAAATACAGCCATTCTGTGAAGTCCTCAGAGGTTTGTTAGAGAAGGAACACACCAGACAGGTCAGGGATAAAATTGTGGGTAAGTTTAAAGCAGGGTTAGGTTATAAAAAAAATCCCAAGCTTTGAACATCTCACAGAGCACTGTTCAATCCATCAACTGAAAATGTAGACTATGGCACAACTGCAAACCTACCAAGACATGGCTGTCCACCTAAACTAACAGGCCAGGCAAGGACAGGAGTTTATCAGAGAAGCAGCCAAAAGGCCCATGGTAACTCTGGAGGAGCTGCAGAGATCCACAGCTCAGGTGGGAGAATCTGTCCACAGGACAACTATTGGTCATGCACTCCACAAGTCTTGCCTTTATGGAAGAGTGGCAAGAAAAAAGCCATTGTTGAAAGAAAGCCATAAGAAGCCCCATTTTCTGTTTGCGAGAAGCCATGTGGGGGCACAGCAAACATGTGGAAGAAGGTACTTTGGTCAGATGAGATCAAAATTTTACTTTTTGGTCTAAAAGCAAAACGCTATGTGTGGGAGAAAACTAACACTGCACATCACCCTGAACACACCATCCCCGACGTGAAACATGGTGGTGGCAACATCATGTTGTGAGGATGCTTTTCTTCAGCAGGGACAGGCTGGTCAGAGTTGATGAGAAGGTGGAAGGAGCCAAATACAGGGCAATTTTAGAAGAAAATCTGTTAGAGTCTGTAAAAGACTTGAGACTGGGGCAAAAGTTCACCTTTCAGCAGGACAACAACCCTAAACATATAGCCAGACATACAATGGAATGGTTTAGATCAAAGCATAGTCATGTGTTAGAATGTCACAGTCAGACTCCAGACCTAAATCCAAATGAGGACATGCTCCGGTTTTTTGACAACTGATCACTATGTCATTGGACGGAATGGTCACGTGGTAAAGGGCCACTGTAATTGGCACTTTACTGTGATCTGTAACGCTCCGGGTCCTGTGAACCTGGTGAGCACAGACTCAGATTCTGGGAGGATGTCATATGACGTCCTCCCTGAGTTATCTGATCATGCTGTAGCTGTCATTCGGCTATGTCTGAATGATGGCTATTCGGCTATGTCCCAATCGATAAGTGGTTAAATATAGTGCCTGGGGGTCCTCTTAGTCTGCCTGTAATGTGGCACATCTGTACCATATATTAGTCTGCTGCATATAGAGAGCTTGCTGCAGCAATAATGACATTTATAAAGCCAAAAAAATTCAATTTTCCATTCAAACGTTCTTTATTTTATAAACAACAGCTTAGGGAACCAATCTGTATGATCAGGCCACAATTTTGTGCACTCTGAACAAGATTAGAGATTTATTGGATACATTCTGGTGTCTCTTTCCCAGACTTTGAATAGAAGTTACAGGTGCGGAGAATTTGGGCTTTGGGTGTCAGTGCTGCCTTTACACCATAAACCTATAGAGGTACTCTTGATGAAAGCAAGAATTGGCCTTGCTGTCAAAAACTTAAATGATATGCACCTGTTAAACAGGTGCAGAAATATTGGTCTATGGGTGTCGGTGGTGTCTTCACACCATAACCCTGTAGAGGTACTCTTAATGAAAGCAAGAATTTGCCTTGTTGTCAAAATCTAAAATGATATGCACCTATCTAACAAATGCGGAAAAATTGGTCCATGGGTGTTAATTGTGCTCATGAAACCTACACCAATTTTTTTTTTCCAGATGAAATCAACACCCACAAAGCTAGGCAGCCTAGACAGTCTTTCAGAGATTCCAGATCCAAAAAGCGTTAGCTGCTGCTAATTAAGGAATGATTCATTTTGATAAATGTCAGCCGGTCCACAAAGTCTGTGGACAGATGTGGTCTTTTATCTGTCACAAAACCTCCAGAAGCACTAAATGCTTATTAGGAAAGCATGCTGGATGCAGCACAGTCCAACAGTTCAATTGCATACTGGGAAAGTTCTGGCCAGTTGTCTATTCTCATGACCCAGTAACCCAGTGGATCGTCAACTGGAAAGCTCTCCATGCCTGTTTTCACACCTAGATAATCTCTCACCATATGATGCAGATGCTGCCAATGTGATGTGGAAGTTGACAGCTCTGGGCGCCTAGGACAAAAACAATTTTGAAAGGCATTACTGAGGTGGCCTCCTTCTCCACCGTCCTCTCTTGACCAACAAAAGCCTCAAAACTACATTTTCCACCAGACTGTAACCTACGAGAATCAGGAAAGGCATTACATAAATTCCTCTTTAAGGTGTCCTCAAGAGATTTCATCTTCTCCCTCTGTGGTGACAGAATGAGTTCTGAGACATTCTCCTTGTAATGGTGGTCAAGGAGGGTTGCTAAGCATCTCCTTGATGCCTTCTCCTTGATGCCACTTATTCTCGGGTCCTTTTGCAGTCTTTGAAGAATGAGGGAGCCCATGCACTACAAGTTTGCAGTGGCATGAGAAGCAGACTCCTCTGGGTCACTGAGGATTAAAGTATCTGTAACTGCCTCTTCCCAGCCATCTGTTAAGGGTTGACATATGTTTTGCTCTGCTTCAGTGCCTCCAAAACTGAAGAATCCTCCTCCCTCTCCTCTTGTGTGCTCTGTGATGTGGCAAGAATAGTGTCTGCATAAAGTGGGCCTTGAGAGGAAAGGAAGCCCTCCTCTTCCTCTCACTGCTCTGCCTCGAGTGCCCTGTCCATAATGCCACGTAGGGTCTGCTCCAGCAGGAACTCAACAGCGAGTGTGTCACTGATGCATGCATTGTCACGGCTCACCATGCTTGTGGCCTCCTCAAATGGGGATAGTACAGTGCATGCATCCCTTATCAGTAGCCAATGGAGTGGGGAAAAAAATCCAAGCTGACCTGAGCCTGTCCTTGTGCCATACTCACACTGATACTCATTGAATGCCCTCTGCTGCATATGCCGAGTTTGGAAGCATTGCCAAACTCGAGATCCAGTTGGTTGGCATATCACTAATCAGGCTGTTTACAGGCAGGTGGAATTCCTGCTGAATTCCCCCAAGCACTAGCTGTGTATGACCTCCTGAAATGGCTACAGACTATTCTGGCCTGCTTTAGCAGATCTTCCAAACCTGGGTACCTATTTAAGAAACTCTGCACTACCAGATTGAGGACATGTGCCAGGCATGGCAACTTTCCCTGTCCATGGGCGAACAGGAGGTTTGTGCTATTATCACACACCTCCATTCCTGGCTTCAGCTGGCATGGCGTGAACCACCTCTGGGCCTGCCCATGCAGAGCTGCAAGAACCTCTGCTCCATTGTGGCTCTTGTCCCCTAGATAGACCAGCTGAAGCACTGTATGACACCTTTTAGTCTGACTCATTGAATAGCCCCTTGAATGCTTATGCCGCGTCCACACGATCGGATTATCCGGTGAACTTGGTCCGGTGGACCAGAGTCCGTCAGACAAACCGCCCGTGTGTGGGCTCCAGCGGACTTTTTGTTCGGCAATCCAGTGGACAATCTGCCTGTCTGTGTGCTTGTCTGCCGGACTTCTGAAATGAACGGACTTGCCCACACATGGAGTAAGTCCGTTCATTTTGAACGTGGCTCCAGGTAGACGGAACTAGCAAAAGAAGTCAATGTCACCGCCTCCATCGTGAGATTGGCACCTCGCTAGCACGGTCACCTGGTATGGATTTATAGGGGAACCCCTTACGCCAAAAAAACGGCATGGGGGTCCCCTCAAAGTCCATAGCAGACCCTTATCCAAGCATGCAGCCCGGCCGGTCAGGAAAGGGAGTGGGGACGAGCGAGCGCCCCCCGAGCCATAGACTGTGACATCATAAGGGGCGGGGTCACCATGTTACATCACCCGGTGACCCCGCCCATTGCCCCTATATAAGTCGCCTCACAAAGTGTTCCTGCCATTACGGCCAGAGAGAGTGTTGTGTCAACATTGGAAGAAGGAAGAAGAAGAGAAGAAGAAGAAGAAGCAGAAGGCGGCGACGGCAACAGCGACAGAAGACCGGGCCAACGCTAGTAAAAGAGCTGGAAGAAGAAAGCAGAGGCCCGGCAAGAAGAACTGAAGAGTGGGACAAGACCCCCGAAGAGTGGGACAAGACCCCCGAAGAGGGGGACAAGACCCCTGAAGTCAGAAGAAGACCCGGATGGCGGCATCGACGAAGGAGAAAGCCGGGCTCCTTCGCTAGTAAAAGTGCAGAAGAATTCAGAGGAGCCCGAAGAAGACGAAAGAAGAGAAGACCCCCAGAGCTGTCTAATAAAGTATTTTAAAAACCTGTGTTGTGTACATTTTTTTCCCCAGGTGAATGGGTAGGGGTACATGGTACTCCATACTCATTCACATAGAGCAGGGGGCTGGAATCTGGGGGCACCCTTATTAAAGGGGCTCCCGGATTCTGATAAGCCCCCCGCCCACAGACCCGACAACCAAGAGAGGCCGGGAAGAGGCCCTTGTCCTCATCAACATGGGGACAAGGTGCTTTGGGGTGGCCCCTTCCCCAAAGTACCCCCCATGTTGAGGGCATGCGGCCTGGTATGGCTCAGGAGGGGGGGCGCTTTTCCCCACCCCCTTTCCTGACCGGCCGGGCTGCATGCTCGGATAAGAGTCTGCTAAGGACTTTGCGGGGACCCCACGCCGTTTTTCCGGCGTAGGGATTCCCCTTTAAAAACATACCAGGTGAATGGGCCAGCGAGGTGTCAGTCTCGCCGATGGAGGTGGCGACATTGACCTTCTTCCCTAGTTCCGTCTACTTGAAGCCACGTTAAAAATGAATGGACTTTACTTCGTGTGTGGGCAAGTTTGTTAATTTCAAAAGTCCGGCGGACCTCCGCTGCAAAGTCCGGCGTGTTGTCCGCCGTATAGTCCGATCATGTATACGCAGCCTTAGGGGATACTTGTGGTTCATAGGACAATTCAGCAGAGAAGGGCATGGAGGAGAAGGAGGAGGGGGTAGAGTTGACAAATCATCACCACTAGCTGTATGGAGACATGGGGGCACAACAAGTTGCAGCACTGAGTCCTATCCTGCATCCTTCCATGTTGCAAGCAGAGTTACCCAGTGTGCTATGAACGAAATATATCATCCCTGACCATGTTTGCTGGTCCACGTGTCAGCCTTAATGTGGACCTTGTGACTGACTGCCCTGCCCAACGATGCCACAACGTTGCCTTCCATGTGATGGTAGACAGCTGGTATGGCCTTACATTAAATGAAATAGCAACTGGGAACCTGCCATTGTGGTACAGTACATTCTGCAAAATCATGGAAGGGGGCAGAATCCACCTGGCGGAAAGGCAGGAGTTGTAAAACCAGCACCTTTGACAACCTTGAATTTAGAGGCTGGGCATGTGGGTGGCAGTGACTGTGGGTGGCGTTGCAATTACGGCATCCCTTGTTCTTTCTGGCGCTCATGCACAGTGGAACTTTGATGTTCGATTGACGTGATTCTTCGCTGCCACACTCTTGTGTGGTGTTGATGTCATCACGTCGCTGTACTGGTTTGTGCCAGTAAAGGACATACGTCGGTGGACTCGCCGCCCTTTTCAGCGCTGTTGTCGACATTTCGACGTGTTCACTACCAGAATGCTGTTGTTATGACACCTTTCTATTGGGGTGCATGAGCTAGTGAATACACAGCTGTTGTATGACTTGATGCCTTTGACACCTCCCCCGTTTTTTTTTACATGGTTACACATTATGCAACATTTTAATGAAATTCACCACAGCTGATGTTTGGTTCTTCCTGTGGAGATGCCGGCATCTCCTCAGCCTATATAAAGCTCTTTGTTAGAATGTTGAATGTCACTGCTGTTTTGCATCTTTAGGTATCTAGTTTGACTTTTTGACTGAACTTTCTTTGTTTTCTTTTTGATAATTTTTATTACTATATTTTTGCTCATACTAATGCCCTTGTGCTTGCGTGGCCATTAGCACTGCATACTATGCTGACTGCAGCAATTGTTGCTTCATGGATTGTGGTTTCATCTCAGATGAAACAGATGATGTCATTGACTTTTTATGCCCTGACTGGAAGATAATGTTTAGATGCCTCTAGTGTATATTTTGGTGGCTAATTGTCAGTTGATCTATGCCAATCATTGTAGCCTACTCCAGTACATTAAATTTGCAATTTATTTAATTATAGCTAAAATATTGTTATATTACATCCTGCAATTAAAACATCCGACTGTGGGTGCTTTTGACAGCTACTACTTGAACTTAATGGTTACCGATCATTACTTGGTCCTAAGGGTTGCCTTAGCTTGACGTTTGGACCTCCTTTGATTCTTGGGCTACGTCCAGCAGTGAATTTACTTATTTTTTGCTACCAAGGTTATATTTTGGTGGTGGGGCCATGACCATGTGGGTGGTAGGTGGTTTGGAGAATGCTTCCCCGCCCTCAACGATGCTCACTAAATGCCCCTTGTTTCTATGTTTCTCAATGTTAATGTATGTTTTTATTATAGATGTAGACTGTTCTCCATAAGGGAATGCCCCTGAAGAAGGGACAAGATCCTGAAACGCGTTGGGTGTAATCTCTACTTTAGGAGACAATACCAGTGTCATTTTGTATTTACTGATATTGTTCTTAAAGAGTCAATTGCAGTGTTATGCATATATTGACTTTTTTATAATATTTCATAACTTACGTTATTATAAATCTGGTTTCGTACCTATACTTGGTTGCCGCCAAAGTCCCAGCCCTCCTTGGGGGACCTTTCTTTACATTTCTATGTATGTGATGGTGGTAACGCCTAAGGCGGCGTACACACGCGGGGACTGTCTGCCGAAACTAAGTTCGTCAAACAGTCCGCTCAAACTTTTGAATGAACGAACACGCCCACACACGGCACTTTTTGAGCGGACAAATACGGCAAACTTTGTTCGTCGTACTAAGTCCGCGCAACTTTTGAAATGAGCGGACTCGCCCACACACGAGGCAACAGTCCGCTCATTTCGAGCGCGTGTGCAGGTAGGCGGGGCCCGCGACGGAGACGTCGCGGGCTCCGCCGCCTGGAATGGACTTAAAGGGGAACCCCAACGCCGAAAAAAATCGGCGTGGGGGTCCCCCCAAAGTCCACAACAGACCCTTGTCCGAGGCACGCTACCCGGCCGGCCAGGAAAGGGGAGCGAGCGAGCGCGCCCCCCCTCCTGAGCCGTACCAGGCCGCGTGCCCTCAACATGGGGGGTGCCTTGGGGAAGGGGGGGCCGCGCGGCCCCCCCACCCCAAAGCACCTTGTCCCCATGTTGATGAGGACAAGGGCCTCTTCCCGACAACCCTGGCCGTTGGTTGTCGGGGTCTGCGGGCGGGGGGCTTATCGGAATCCGGGAGCCCCCTTTAATAAGGGGGCCCCCGGATACCGGCCCCCCACCCTATGTGAATGAGTATGGGGTACAATGTACCCCTACCCATTCACCTGTAAAATAAAAGTACCCAAAAAAAAACACAACACACGAGATAAAATATTTTATTGCACAGCTCCGGGGGTCTTCCGTCTTCGGGGTCTTCTCGCCGGACTCCTCCGCTATCTTCTTGTAGCTCTTTTGCTAGCGGAGGAGTCCGGCTTTCTTCCTCCCCGCGGCCGGCCTCTTCTCCCAACTTCGGGGGTCTTGTCCCCCTCTTCGGTTCTTCTGCCGGGCCACCGCGCCTTCTGATAGCTCTTTTGCAGGCGGTGGCCCGGTCTTCTGTCGCCGCTGTCGCCGCCGCCTTCCGTTCTTCTTCTTCTTCTTCTTGTTCTTCTTGTTCTTCTCCAGGAGATGTTGACACGTCGCTCTCTCCGGCCGGAATGCCAGAGCCGCGCTGAGCGGCCACTTATATAGTGACAATGGGGCGGTGTCACATGGTATATGTCACATGGGTTGGTCACATGGGTTGATGTCACATGGGGACTATGACATCGTAAGGGGGCGGGGTCACCATGTGACCAACCCATGTGACATATACCATGTGACACCGAAGGCGCGGTGGCCCGGCAGAAGAACCGAAGAGGGGGACAAGACCCCAGAAGTCGGGAGAAGAGGCCGGTGGCGGGGAGGAAGAAAGCCGGACTCCTCCGCTAGCAAAAGAGCTACAAGAAGATAGCGGAGGAGTCCGGCGAGAAGACCCCGAAGACGGAAGACCCCCGGAGCTGTGCAATAAAATATTTTATCTCGTGTGTTGTGTTTTTTTTTTGGGTACTTTTATTTTACAGGTAGGGGTACATTGTACCCCATACTCATTCACATAGGGTGGGGGGGCCGGTATCCGGGGGCCCCCTTATTAAAGGGGGCTCCCGGATTCCGATAAGCCCCCCGCCCGCAGACCCCGACAACCAACGGCCAGGGTTGCCGGGAAGAGGCCCTTGTCCTCATCAACATGGGGACAAGGTGCTTTGGGGTGGGGGGGCCGCGCGGCCCCCCCTTCCCCAAGGCACCCCCCATGTTGAGGGCACGCGGCCTGGTACGGCTCAGGAGGGGGGGCGCGCTCGCTCGCCCCCCTTTCCTGGCCGGCCGGGTAGCGTGCTCAGACAAGGGTCTGTTGTGGACTTTGGGGGGACCCCCGCGCCGATTTTTTTCGGCGTTGGGGTTCCCCTTTAAGTCCATTCCAGGCGGCGGAGCCCGCGACGTCTCCGTCGCGGGCCCCGCCTACCTGCACACGCGCTCGAAATGAGCGGACTTCCCTCCGAGCGGGAACAGTTTGCTCATTTCGAAAGTGGCCTACACACGGGCGGACTGTTCACTCAAACCAAGTTTCAGCGGACAGTTTTTCGGATTTTCCGAAAAACTTTGTTCGTCAAACTGTCCGCTGAAACTGTCCGCTGAAGCCCCACACACGAGCGGACTGTCCGCTGAAACACTGTTCAGCGGACAAAGTTGAGCCAACAGTCCGCCCGTGTGTACGCGGCCTTAGTCTACTTTTGGTGAAACGTCCTTTTGAGGTAGTTTCTTTTTGCTGTAGCAGATGGGGAAGAGAAATTTGCTGGCTATACTCTACAACTGGTGGTGTGCTACTGGCAGATGTGCTGCAAGGACCTGGGACACCCTGCACTATACCATTATACCTGTCAGTGGAGGCTGCTGAGAGGTCATGAGATATAGCAGGGGTAGACCAGAAAGGTGAGGAGTGAGGAGGAGCAGAATTGCATTCCTTTTGTGTGGCTTTCAGGTGCTCTTGCCAATGGACTGAGTGGTGGGAGGTAAATACCTTGTCAATTAAGCATACAAGGAAAAACCTAGATACAGACTATCCGTAAGAAAGCAGCTACTGAGGCAACAGATGGTCATAATCAGGCAAAATCATAAAAATACAACATTTATTGCTTTATTGCATTCATTGCTGGCTCATAATTGGCCAGGCATGCACTGTGACCCCATATGCTTGGCCAATCACAGCGCTGGCAGCGAGGAGAGCCATAATTGGCCATAGGCAGGATGACTGTGTCCAATTATAGCTCAGGGGGTTTAGTACACGCCCCACACTATATAAGGCCGCCGCGCTTGTGTAGTGTGTTTTCCGGCATGCAGGGAGAGAAGGATAGGCAGGGACAGTGTGTTCTTTTCTCAGGCATCTGCAGGAGTTAAAGTGGGTGTTGTGTGCCTCCAGCACAGTATACACCTGTATCTACCCTTTATTGCTGGTGTTCTCTAATACAGGCATCTGCAGGAGTTAAAAAGAGTGTTGTGTGCCTCCAGCACAGTATACACCTGTAGCTACCCTTTATTGCTGGTGTTCTCTAATACAGGCATCTGCACGAGTTAAAATGAGTGTTGTATGCCTCCAGCACAGTATACACCTATAGCTACACTTTTTTGCTGGTGTTCTCTAATACAGGCATCTGCAGGAGTTAACGTGGGTGTTGTGTGCCTCCAGCACAGTATACACCTGTATTTACCCTTTTTTGCTGGTGTTCTCTAATACAGGCATCCGCAGGAGTTAAAATGGGTGCTGTGTGCCTCCAGCACAGTAAAAACCTAGATGCAGACTATCCGTAAGAAAGCAGCTACTGAGGCAACAGAGGGTCATAATCAGGGCAAATCATAAAAATACAACATTTATTGCTTTATTGCATTCATTGCTGGCTCATAATTGTACTAAACCCCCTGAGCTATAATTGGCCACAGGCATCCTGCCTATGGCCAATTATGGCTCTCCTCGCTGCCAGCACTGTGATTGGCCAAGCATACGGGGTCACAATGCATGCTTGGCCAATCACAGCGCTGGCAGCGAGGAGAGCCATAATTGGCCATAGGCAGGATGCCTGTGGCCAATTATAGCTTAGGGGGTTTAGTACACGCCCCACACTATATAAGGCCGCCGCGCTTGTGTAGTGTGATTTCCGGCATGCAGGGAGAAAAGGATAGGCAAGGACAGTGTGTTCTTTTCTCAGGCATCTGCAGGAGTTAAAGTGGGTGTTGTGTGCCTCCAGCACAGTTTATACCTATATCTAACTTTTATTGCTGGTGTTCTCTAATACAGGCATCTGCAGGAGTTAAAGCGGGTGTTGTGTGCCTCCAGCACAGTATACACCTGTATTTACGCTTTATTGCTGGTGTTCTCTAATACAGGCATCTGCAGAATTTAAAATGGGTGTTGTGTGCCTCCAGCACAGTAAAAACCTAGATACGGACTATCCGTAAGAAAGCAGCTACTGAGGCAACAGAGGGTCATAATCATGGCAAATCATAAAAATACAACATTTATTGCTTTATTGCGTTCATTGCTGGCTCATAATTGGCCAAGAATGCACTGTAACCCGTATGCTTGGCCAATCACAGCGCTGGCAGCGAGGAGAGCCATAATTGGCCATAGGCAGGATGACTGTGGCCAATTAAAGCTCAGGGGGTTTTGTACACGCCCCACACTACAGTGGTGTGAAAAAGTGTTTGCCCCCTTCCTCATTTCCTGTTCCTTTGCATGTTTGTCACACTTAAGTGTTTTGGAACATCCAACCAATTTAAACAATAGTCAAGGACAACACAAGTAAACACAAAATGCAATTTGTAAATTAAGGTGTTTATTATTAAAGGTGAAAAAAAATCCAAACCATCATGGCCCTGTGTGAAAAAGTGATTGCCCCCCTTGTTAAAACATACTATAACTGTGGTTGTCCACACCTGAGTTCAATTTCTCTAGCCACACCCAGGCCTGATTATTGCCACACCTGTTCACAATCAAGGCATCACTTAAATAGGAGCTGCTTGACACAGTAAGGTCCACCAGAAGATCCTTAAAAGCTACACATCATGCCGAGACCCAAAGAAATTCAGGAACAATTGAGAAAGAAAGTAATTGAGATCTATCAGTCTGGAAAGGGTTATAAAGCCATTTCCAAAGCTTTGGGAATCCAGCGAACCACAGTGAGAGCCATTATGCACAAATGGCGAAGACATGGAACAGTGGTGATCCTTCCCAGGAGTGGCCGGCCGCCCAAAATTACCCCAAGAGCGCAGCGACGACTCATCCAAGAGGTCACAAAAGACCCCACAACAACGTCCAAGGAACTGCAGGCATCACTTGCCTCAGTTAAGGTCAGCGTTCATGCCTCCACCATCAGGAAAAGACTGGGCAAAAATGGCCTGCATGGCAGAGTTCCAAGGAGAAAACCACTGCTGAGCAAAAAGAACATCAAAGCTCGTCTCAATTTCTCCACAACACATCTTGATAATCCCCAAGACTTTTGGGACAACATTCTGTGGACCGATGAGACAAAAGTGGAACTCTTTGGAAGGTGTGTGTCCAAGTATATCTGGCGCAGAAGGAACACTGCATTTCATAAAAAGAACATTATACCAACAGTAAAATATGGTGGTGGTAGTGTGATGGTCTGGGGCTGTTTTGCTGCTTCAGGACCTGGAAGACGTGCCGTGATAAAAGGAACTATGAATTCTGCTGTCTACCAAGAGATCCTGAAGGAGAATGTCCGACCATCTGTTCGTGTACTCAAGCTGAAACGAACTTGGGTTCTGCAGCAGGACAATGATCCTAAACACACCAGCAAGTCCACCACCGAATGGCTGAAGAAAAACAAAATGAAGACTTTGGAGTGGCCTAGCCAAAGTCCTGACCTGAATCCTATTGAGATGTTGTGGTATGACCTTAAAAAGGCCGTTCATGCTTGAAAACCCTCTAATGTAACTGAATTAGGACAATTCTGCAAAGATGAGTGGGCCAAAATTCCTCCAGGACGCTGTAAAAGCCTCATTGCACGTTATCGCAAACGCTTGGTTGCAGTTGTTGCTGCTAAGGGTGGCCCAACCAGTTATTAGGTTTAGGGGGCAATCACTTTTTCTCACAGGGCCATGATGGTTTGGATTTTTTTTCACCTTTAATAATAAACACCTTCATTTACAAATTGCATTTTGTGTTTACTTGTGTTGTCCTTGACTATTGTTTAAATTGGTTTGATGTTCCGAAACACTTAAGTGTGACAAACATGCAAAGGAACAGGAAATGAGGAAGGGGGCAAACACTTTTTCACACCACTGTATATAAGGCCGCCGCGCTTGTGTAGTGTGTTTTCCGGCATGCAGGGAGAAAAGGATAGGCAAGGACAGTGTGTTCTTTTCTCAGGCATCTGCAGGGGTTAAAGTGGGTGTTGTGTGCCTCCAGCACAGTATACACCTATATCTAACTTTTATTGCTGGTGTTCTCTAATACAGGCACCTGCAGGAGTTAAAGCGGGTGTTGTGTGCCTCCAGCACAGTATACACCTGTAGCTACCCTTTATTGCTGGTGTTCTCTAATACAGGCATCTGCAGGAATTAAAATGAGTGTTGTATGCCTCCAGCACAGAATACACCTGTAGCTACCCTTTTTTGCTGGTGTTCTCTAATACAGGCATCTGCAGAAGTTAAAGTGGGTGTTGTGTGCCTCCAGCACAGTATACACCTGTATTTACCATTTTTTGCTGGTGTTCTCTAATAAAGGTATCTGCAGGAGTTAAATTGGGTGTTGTGGGCCTCCAGCACAGTATACACCTGTATCTACCCTTTATTGCTGGTGTTCTCTAATACAGGCATCTGCAGGAGTTAAAATGGGTGTTGTGTGCCTCCAGCACAGTAAAAACCTAGATACGGACTATCCGTAAGAAAGCAGCTACTGAGGCAACAGCGGGTCATAATCAGGGCAAATCATAAAAATACTACATTTATTGCTTTATTGCATTCATTGCTGGCTCATAATTGGCCAAGAATGCACTGTGACCCGTATGCTTGGCCAATCACAGCGCTGGTAGTGAGGAGAGCCATAATTGGCCATAGGCAGGATGACTGTGGCCAATTATAGCTCAGGGGGTTTAGTACACGCCCCACACTATATAAGGCCGCCGCGCTTGTGTAGTGTGTTTTCCGGCATGCAGGGAGAGAAGGATAGCCAGGGACAGTGTGTTCTTTTCTCAGGCATCTGCAGGAGTTAAAGTGGGTGTTGTGTGCCTCCAGCACAGTATACACCTGTATCTACCCTTTATTGCTGGGGTTCTCTAATACAGGCATCTGCAGGAGTTAAAATGAGTGTTGTGTGCCTCCAGCACAGTATAGACTTGTAGCTACCCTTTTTTGCTGGTGTTCTCTAATACAGGCATCTGCAGGAGTTAAAGTGGGTGTTGTATGCCTCCAGCACAGTATACACCTGTATTTACCCTTTTTTGGTGGTGTTCTCTAATACAGGCATCTGCAGGAGTTAAATTGGGTGTTGTAGGCCTCCAGCACGGTATACACCTGTATCTACCCGTTATTGCTGGTGTTCTCTAATACAGGCATCTGCAGGAGTTAAAATGGGTGTTGTGTGCCTCCAGCACAGTAAAAACCTAGATACGGACTATCCGTAAGAAAGCAGCTACTGAGGCAACAGAGGGTCATAATCAGGGCAAATCATAAAAAGACTACATTTATTGCTTTATTGCATTCATTGCTGGCTCATAATTGGCCAAGAATGCACTGTGACCCGTATGCTTGGCCAATCACAGCGCTGGTAGCGAGGAGAGCCATAATTGGCCATAGGCAGGATGACTGTGGCCAATTATAGCTCAGGGGGTTTAGTACACACCCCACACTATATAAGGCCGCCGCGCTTGTGTAGTGTGTTTTCCGGCATGCAGGGAGAGAAGGATAGCCAGGGACAGTGTGTTCTTTTCTCAGGCATCTGCAGGAGTTAAAGTGGGTGTTGTGTGCCTCCAGCACAGTATACACCTGTATCTACCCTTTATTGCTGGGGTTCTCTAATACAGGCATCTGCAGGAGTTAAAATTAGTGTTGTGTGCCTCCAGCACAGTATAGACCTGTAGCTACCCTTTTTTGCTGGTGTTCTCTAATACAGGCATCTGCAGGAGTTAAAGTGGGTGTTGTATGCCTCCAGCACAGTATACACCTGTATTTACCTTTTTTTGCTGGTGTTCTCTAATACAGGCATCTGCAGGAGTTAAAGTGGGTGTTGTGTGCCTCCAGCACAGTATAAACCCCTAGCTACCCTTTTTTGCTCGTGTTCTCTAATACAGGCATCTGTAGGAGTTAAAGTGGGTGTTGTGTGTTTCCAGCACAGTATACACCTGTATCTACCCTTTATTGCTGGTGTTCTATAATACAGGCATCTGCAGGAGTTAAAGTGGGTGTTGTGTGCCTCCAGCGCAGTATACACCTGTATCTACCCTTTATTGCTGGTGTTCCCCAAAAGAGGCATCTGCATGAGTTAAAGTGAGTGTTGTGTGCCTCCAGCACAGTATACACCTGTAGCTACCCTTTTTTTGCTGGTGTTCTCTAATTCAGGCATCTGCAGGAGTTAAAGTGGGTGTTGTGTGCCTCCAGCATTGTATACACCTGTAGCTACCCTTTATTGCTGGTGTTCTCTAATACAGGCATCTGCAGGAGTTAAAGTGGGTATTGTGTGCCTCCAGCGCAGTATACACCTGTATCTACCCTTTTTTGCTGGTGTTCTCTAATACAGGCATCTGCAGGAGTTAAAGTGGGTGTTGTGTGCCTCCAGCACAGTATACACCTGTATTTACTCTTTTTTGCTGTTGTTCTCTAATACAGGCATCAGCACATGTTAAAGTGGGTGTTGTGTGCCTCCAGCAGAGTATACACCTGTATCTACCCTTTATTGCTGGTGTTCTCTAATACAGGCATCTGCACGAGTTAAAGTGAGTGTTGTGTGCCTCCAGCACAGTATACACCTATAGCTACCCTTTTTTGCTGGTGTTCTCTAATACAGGCATCTGCAGGAGTTAAAATGGGTCTTGTGTGCCTCCAGCACAGTATACACCTGTATATACCCTTTATTGCTGGTGTTCTCTAATACAGGCATCTGCACAAGTTAAAGTGGGTGTTGTGTGCCTCCAGCACAGTATACACCTGTATCTACCCTTTATTGCAGGTGTTCTCTAATATAGGTGTTAGGTTGCTCGTCTTCTGTAAGTAACCCCTGGTAGCCTAGGCTAGGATGGAAGAGCGGAGGTCCCGTTCACCGGTGGACAGACATCACACATACACACGATTGTACGTGAATAATGAATGTGCATATTGGAGCACACACAGCAGTTTTATTTAGTTTGAGCTAAAGCACAGCCCTGTGGTTTAGCCAATCAGGGACTGCCACATAAAATATGCAAGATAGTATATTTTACTACGTCATCATGGTTTTTTGTACAAGCAATTTCTGCCTAGAAACAAAAAGCTAAATATATATATTCACAGTTTAGAATGTTTCTTAGATGTAATCCAAGATAGGCCTGTGGTCTAACGCCATGAAGTTACTTCTGCTCTTAAAAGGAAGTAGCTTAACCACATCCAACTGTTCTGAACAGATAACTAACCTTGTGATAAAATACCTTGTACAAGCAAAAAACACATATGACCTTAAGCAATAGGTTTCTATGTCATGCTAACAGTAATTTTCCAATACCCAAAATGGATGTCTCTTAACAAGATGGTTCCCTCATTACCTTATAATCCTCCCTTTGATCATTCTGTGATTTACATAATGATCATTCCTTTTCTAATTTAATAGCACAGGCTTCATACTCCGAACCCTTGTGCTCTTGGTTTCTATACCATACCGTTGGATCCTTAACAATGGAAGTGAGTTTCAGATCCTTCGGAGCGGCCGTGTTTCCCTTTTTACATAAACATTTGATTATCTTATAACAGGCATATAAAAATAGAATGAAGAGAATCACAGTGACAATTGTCATGGCAGCATTTCGGAGCCAAGATATTAATCCCCCAAAACTAAAACTGCTCGAGAAGGGATCCCAGTTTTTTCCTATGTTCCTTGCCTCTTTCTGTAGTTTATTTACCTCTTCCCTGTGTTGGGCAATAACGTCATAGTAGTCTGGGACTTCGATGCTGGTATTATGAATCCAGGTACAGCACTCATAATCCTCAGTAGTCTCACAGAGGCCAGTAAGGGCTGCACTCATACTTTCTATAGCCAACTCATGTAGTTCTAGTTGCTTCCTAATTGCCCTAGTTTCTAGATTTAGTTTGGTTATGTCATCAGAATTTTCCTCCAGAATCTCATCAATTATGCCAGTGTAATTATTTAATCTTTTCATTAGGTCAATTCCCCACCCTGTCCAGGAAGGGAACCATGCCCAGGCCATATCTTTTTCTAAAAACAATTCTCGTTTATTACGGTGTCTAAGGGGATATCTAGGATGCATGCTGGCTTCAAGGAGGTGACTTCCCTTGTTATCCCCTAATACCCCCATGATAGGAACCAGGGCTGCAAGGTAACACCACCCCTGGGGTTTGGTTGGGATCCAGGGGTGACAGAGTTTGCCGCAGCATATATATATGGTATTTCCTAGAGCTAGGGGTCGTTTATGGAACACGTTCCTAAGAGTATCAGAAAGGCCAGAGAGCACCAGTATTGACATTAATTGGTGTATTGTAGTCTTGGTACTGGAGCTAAGAAAGTCTAAAAAGGTGGCATTTAGGGTGGGATCTGAAGTATGGAAGAAAGAAGGACTGTTAAATGATGTCATTGAAATGTTAAGTTTTGCTTGTTTGCAAACCTCGGCTCCATCTGTGGTGTTTCCCAGTCGGAAACACCAGTCTGGGAAGTGACTTCTACCTATAATTTGGAAAGTGAGGGTTTTATTTGGAAGGGTCCTAGTAACATTCGTTAGGACGATAGGGGGTGTTCCATTAAGGAGGGGGGTAAAATTCAAGGGGACTGCCATGAGAGGGATTCTAGCTGTACTGGGATGTAGCTTGCTGCAAATCCAGCATTTCTCAAAACCAGATTTTTGAGCATAGCTATATTTGAATTTTAGTAGTAACATCTTGCTAGTCAGTCCCTTAGGTGACTCATTAACGGGTACAATACTTCTACTATGTCTTTGGCCGGGGGTATTATTCATCTTAGGTGGTCCACATATCCCTTTTAATAGACCTAAGTCTTCTGGATGATATATACAGTTGGCTATAAACCATGTGGGCAGGAATACAAATAGTACCAGACTACCCCAAAGGCATACAGCCTTCCCTGACACTGAAGGTAAAAACATTTCTACAAGTTCTTATGCTTGTCCTTCTTCTTCGCTATCATGTAGGGTTTCAAGGGTTAATTGTCCAATGCCTTCCTGAATCTCCTGCAGTTCCGGTCGCTGTTCGGGTGGGTCGGGTTCTCCTTCAATAGGTGGGGGGTCGGGGGTTGTGGGAAGCGGTGGGCACTTTTTCAGCCTGCTGGCGTGGATCCAGGTGTTTCCTTGGTCAGTCAGGACCGCAGTTCTGGACACCTTTTCAACCTTCCAAGGTCCAGAGTAGATTGGTCCGATCCTCTTTTTGTGGGCCAGTTGCTTGACTAGCACTTGATCTCCTGGGATGAAGGGGTGTGTTGGCTCTGTGGAAAGAGGAGAAAAGGTGACAGAAACTTGTTTGTTCATTTCATGAAGCATACTTACCAGGTTTTTCACGTACATTTCCTGTTGGGAATAAATGTCAATATCAGTGTCTTGGTCTAATGGGGGTAATTCTATGTTTGCGGGGACTCCCATCAAAATTTCAAAAGGTGAAAGTTTCGTTCTGGCGTGGGGTGCCGTTCTAATCTGGAATAGCACAGAAGGGAGGTGATCAAGCCATCCCTTCATTGTGCCCCCTGTGGCCTTTTTCAATTTATCCTTTATATTTCTATTCATTCTTTCCACTACCCCTGCGCTTTGAGGGTGATAGGGGATGTGTAGTTTCCATTGCAGCCCTAACAATTTAGCCACAGCCTGGGTAACGGAGGAGCTGAATGCAGGTCCCCTATCTGACCAAATAGATGTTGGTATGCCAAACCTACAAATCCAGTTATTCAGCAAGCATTTTGCTGCTATATTGGCTGTCTCACCTGCACAGGGAGTGGCTTCAACCCAGCCTGAAAATTTATCTATGACAACGCACAGGTATCTTAAGTTCCCCTTTTGTTTTGGCATGTGTGTGAAGTCTACTTGTAAATCTGTAAGGGGACCCATTGGTGGGGGTAGATGACCATGTAGGCCATGCCGTTTGCCCTGCACATTGTTTTGAGCACAGGTAAGGCAACTTGTGGTCAGGAGTTTGACTTGTTTGTTCAAGGCGTTTGTGCAGAAAGATTTGGTGTACATAGTGGCTAAAGGGACGGCACCTATGTGTCCTGGACCATGAAGGTAGGAGAGAATTAGAATACTGCTTGCCTCAGGTATTCCCAATATCTTCCCCTCTTTTGACCACAGACCCTCTGGGTCTTTGGTCAAGCCAGCCTTCACCCAATACAAGACATCTTCCTCAGTGGCTAATGATTGCATTTGTGCCACTACAGATTTAAAGTTAGGACAGGTGAAATGATCCTTAAAGTACATGGACGTGGGGGTGGGCTCCTGGGTGGAGGACTGGGCTGCCTTTCTCGCTTCTCGGTCAGCTAAAGCATTTCCCTTGGAAAGTTTGCTATTATCTGAAGAATGTGCTTTTACTTTAATTATTGCCACCTCTTTTGGGAGCAAAATAGCCCGAAGAAGTGCCTCAATCTGGGTAGCATTGGAAATAGGTTTATTATCCGCTGTTTTAAAACCTCTTTTAGCCCATATTACTCCGAAGTCATGCACCACCCCAAATGCATATCTACTGTCAGTGTAAATGTTCACCTTCTTATCTGTAAATAAAATGAAGGCCCTGGTGAGGGCTTCTAGTTCAGCCACCTGAGCCGAAGAGGGGGGCAGTGGTTTGGCTTCTAATACCTTGTTTGGCAACTGGACTATTGCATATCCTGTTTGGAAGGTGGAATCAGAGGGACGGGAGCAACTACCGTCCACAAAAACATCGTCTGCATTGGTAATTGGTACGTCGGTGAGGTCTGGTCTTGGTGATGTGATAGACTCCACTCGTGTTATACAGTCATGAAACTGGTCTGGGTCTTGTGGTAGGCGTAACATGGAGTGCAAGAGACGGACGGCAGGGTTGTTGGCGGGAACATATTTGAGAGACAGATTGTCTGTGTTCATGAGGGAAATCTCATATCCACTGAGTCTTTGTGAGGTCATGTGTTGGGTGTTCATGTTCTGTATGAGGTGGGTGACAGAATGTGTGGTGTAAAGTGTCATTGGGTGTCCCAAGACCATCTTGTTGGCATCTTGTACGGCCATAGCACAGGCGGCTAAATTCTGAAGGCATGATGGCATGCCTTGAACCTGAAGGGGGAGTTTTTTAGATAGGTAGGAGACAGGGCGGTAGCCTGTTCCATGCTGTTGTGTCAAAACCGCAGCAAAAGAAGTCCCCGAGACTACACAGTATAGTTGAAAAGCTTTACCATAGTCTACCAACCCCAGGGCGGGTGCACATGACAAACTGTGTAGTAAGGCTTTAAAAGCTTTTAGTCTGTCCTCTGTCCAGTCTATCAATTTAGGGGCGGCTGACCCAGTAGCCTCTCGTAGGATACCATCATAGTGAGAACAGTCAGGGATCCATTGGCGGCAATATACAATTGCACCCAAAAATGAGAGTAGGGCGGCCTTGTCTTTTGGCGGACTGAGAGCTTGTAGGGCTGCGGCACGTTTAGGTGACACCAGCCTTGTTCCTTCTCTAAGGATACAACCTAAGTATTCAACCTGGGACTGGCACCATTGCACCTTCTTCCTGGAGGCGAGGTGTCCAGCTCGGGCTAGGTGTCCCAACAGTGATGTTGAATCGACCGCACATTCTTCAGCAGTTCGACTGCACAGGAGCAAGTCGTCCACATACTGTATCAGTACCGACCCTCGCTCAGATGTCCAAGACTTGACAGTCTCATTGAGCACCATTGAGAAGGCGGCTGGGCTGTCTACATACCCTTGCACTAAACGCGTCCAGGTTAACTGGCCCCCGGCCCAGGAGAAAGCAAACATAGGTTGGGCTTCCTCTGCAATGGGAATGCTAAAGAAAGCATTCGCTAAATCAATTACTGTGTAGCATAGAGAGTCTGCCGGTATGCATGAGAAAATAAAAGTGATGTCTGAGACTAGGGGTGGGAGGGGAATCACTTGTTTGTTTACTGCTCTGAGGTCTTGTACAAGTCTCCACTCCCCACTGGCCTTTTTTACGGGGTAAATGGGCGTGTTCCAGGGACTGATGATTGGTCTCAGGATACCTTTTGATATGTAATCATTAATTTGAGGCGAGATGCCTTTGACTTTCTCTGGGGGTAGGGGATACTGTTTTTGATATTGTATCCCTGCATCTGATCGCATTTGGGGTGCATATGGTGTGCAATTAATAAAGCCCACACTACCTTTGTTTTCTGCCCAAATTGTGTGGTGGTCAAGGGAGGAAGGTATCATCAGAAAGAAACTCCTGTGTGCATGTCTTTTTGGGCTGTGTAAGTCACAAAGAGGGGAACTTGCAGTGAGGGAGCCGTCTTTGTCAAACTTAATGGTAATGTTCAACTGGGATAGTAAATCTCTGCCCATGAGGGACACTGGACAGGAAGTCAGGACAGCGAAACTCTGCATACATAGCTCTAGTCCATCCGGGGTAGAGACTGGTAAAGGCGGGGTGACAGAATGAGTGACCGATGTCCCATTTATTCCAATAGAGTGTCCCTCAGTACACAGTGGTGTGTCATACCTCTCATCATTTAATGAGCTAAAAGTGGCACCTGAATCAAGCAGGAAACACACTATGTGGTTGTCTACGCGTAATATAACTTGTGGTAGACTCTTCCATGATAGGTTGTGGCACACCAGACTGAGGGAAGGAACTTACTCTAGGCATCTCTATTGGGGGTGTGTTTGTCGGGTAGACGGCCACTGCATAGGGATTCGAGGGGGAGGTCTGTTAGAGGTTGGGGTGTAGGGTGGCTGTGCAAGCGCATGGTTTTGAGATGGTGTTTGGGGAGGTGGCGGATATTGGGGGTACCTTGTAGTGTGAGGGGGGGGGCGATTAGCAGCATTGTACCCCCTTCCCCTGCCCCTTGGATAGCTCGCCCTCTGTCTATATGGGCACTGTGATTTCCAATGTCCCTGTTCCCCACAATTAAAACATCCTTGGTCAGGTGGGTAGGGCTGCATGGTCATGAGGTGCGGTGGTGAGGATGAGGTTTCAGGTGTGACCAGGGTTTGTGTTTGTGTCAAGGAGGGGAAAATTCCCCCTTTTAGTTCAAAGACTCCTGAAGTCTCTCTGGACCTAGCGTCCTTCATGAATTCATCTGGTGCTTGCTCTGCCCATTTGGGGTTTGTGAATTTGAGCAAGTGCGTCACTTTGGGATCGCCTCCCGACATGATGGTAGTAGTAAATAATTGTGGTGTGGCCCCATCTACAGCTTTCCATAGGGAGTATACTCTGTTACAGTAATCATAGAATTTCTCTTTAGGTCCCTGCTTGGCTAGGATCAGTTCTTGGAGTGCAGATGATCCTTTGTATAATTTGGACCAATGACCTCCCATGCCTTTCCAAAAGGATATCCAATCCTTATTGGTCTGAATATGGGTTGTCCATAGGTCGTCTACAGGGGCTACTTCTGGGCTGTCTGGGTCTACAATGCTAAGAATACTTTTTATGTCATCTTTGTCAAGCCCTGTGCCTGCACTATATTTTGCCAGAAAGGTACCTGCATCTCGTGGATACTTCTTGGAATTGGGACATAGTTCTTTTATTTTGGACAGTGTACCCAAAGGTAATGGTATATGCACCTCGGTGTTCCCCATGGTCATCAAAGGTGCTTTGAGTGAAGCCCCTACTGCTTCTCTCTCAGTTTCCTCTTCTATGGATAATGTCCCTGTTTTACTAATTGGACCTGACTCCTCAGTTTTGGGAATAGGTGTCTCTTTTGTATGGCTTCTTGTAGTGGTGGGGGGCAGTGCTATAATCCTATCCTGCGCTTCTTTCAACATTTCCTCCTTCTTCCCTAATTGCTTTCTTAACTTTTCTAGTTCCTTTTGTAAGTCCTCCATCCTATGTACCTCTCTCTCTTTTCCCTCCTGAAATTCCTTCTCCCTTACTTCCAAGTTTTTCTGATACATTTCTAACTCTATTTTCCTATCCACTTGTACCTTTTCTGCCTCATTGAGGACTATTTCTTTTTGTGTTAGGCCTTCCATAAGTGTTTCTAACTCAGTTCTCCTTTTCCCTATTCTCTCTTCTTCCTCCTTTTTCTTCTCTTCAAACTCTTTTATTTTTGCCTCTAATTCCTGCATTTCGGGACTACCCACTTCTTCTTGTCCTGTAACTTCTTCCTGTCTCCCCTCTTCCTCTCTGCCCCTACTTATTTGTTCCCATTGGGCCACTTGTTGTGATGTTGCTGTGGTGTGTGTTATGGCGGCTAGGACTACAGGATCCAGTGAAGGATATAATTGAAGGTATGAACCTGGCGTCCCATCCTCGTTTTTTACCATAACATAAGGTGGGGGTGGACATTGAGGCGGGGGAGGGGGAGGTGAGGGGGGTGCAGGGGCTTCAGCCACAGCACTGGGTCCTATATTTGAAGTAAGCTTTGTAGTTTTATTAATATGCTTCTTTTTATATTTGTGTAGACATTTATCCCATGCATGGTAACAATCTTTTATATATTGAATATTTTCCCACTTCCCTGGAGGGTACGAACTTTTGTGGATTTGGCATATTTTACTTACTTCCTGCCAGTCTTCCTCAGTACAAGGACCATATGGCCCTGGGTCATGTATCCCCAATTGCTGACACCTTTCTCGGACTTGTGTCCAAAATGGTTCTACCTGGGGGCCAGGGATCATATTACTGACAAATTCATAGGGTGATGGGGTGGCCATGGCTTGGGTTGCTGCAGAATTCCCCATCTAGTAGTCTGGGCAGTGTGTGTCTAGTGGCAGGACACAGGTGATAACACCCGGTTTGTCCAACAATCCGGTCTCTGGTCTGGGAGTAGGATCCCTGATCTTTTTTTGGGGCAGATGGACTTATATAAAACTATGAAGATTCACCCTTAATATACGATAAAGGGTAAATCTTTCCTGGTGGCGGGATATACCCCTCTTACACCAAGTCTGCAAGAGAACCCCCCTGGTCTGGTGGTCAGTAAAATCCACTTGTCATCTATTCTTAGGAAGAGTAGACCTAACGTGCAATGGGGGCAGGCGGATGCTATGTCACTACAAGAGGGCTCCTCATACTCTGCACTCATTTAAACAACAACAATTATTTTCCTTATACTCTATATTAAAACGTATACTCTATATACTTACACACGTACCTAGAGAGAAACAGACATATTCTTAATATACTTTAAGACATGAAATAACCGTATTGCAAATACATTTATCAATTTATAGTGCACTTTAAAAAAAAAAAAAAAAAAATTTTTCAAATGGGCGTCCACTCCACCAATCCCTTTGTCACGGGCGTAATCTACTACTTCCCGTGTTAAAAATACTATTACCAATAGTTTTAAGTCAGACCAACCTAGTCGGACTCCCCTAAACCTATAAATTCCTTGCGAGCCCTTTTAACCTTCCGAGGGACCAGCCTAGTCCGCCGCGAAGGCACAGTTACTTCTTTTAATTTTAAACTAAGTTCGTAGCGGCCGCCCGGACAGAGTAAGTGTTTACACCATTCACCAATCAGGTAAAAAGAGTAAAGTGACTTACCTGTCGCAAGACGAGACGAACCCCACTTTTCTGGTACCAAAACTGTTAGGTTGCTCGTCTTCTGTAAGTAACCCCTGGTAGCCTAGGCTAGGATGGAAGAGCGGAGGTCCTGTTCACCGGTGGACAGACATCACACATACACACGATTGTACGTGAATAATGAATGTGCATATTGGAGCACACACAGCAGTTTTATTTAGTTTGAGCTAAAGCACAGCCCTGTGGTTTAGCCAATCAGGGACTGCCACATAAAATATGCAAGATAGTATATTTTACTACGTCATCATGGTTTTTTGTACAAGCAATTTCTGCCTAGAAACAAAAAGCTAAATATATATATTCACAGTTTAGAATGTTTCTTAGATGTAATCCAAGATAGGCCTGTGGTCTAACGCCATGAAGTTACTTCTGCTCTTAAAAGGAAGTAGCTTAACCACATCCAACTGTTCTGAACAGATAACTAACCTTGTGATAAAATACCTTGTACAAGCAAAAAACACATATGACCTTAAGCAATAGGTTTCTATGTCATGCTAACAGTAATTTTCCAATACCCAAAATGGATGTCTCTTAACAAGATGGTTCCCTCATTACCTTATAATAGGCATCTGCAGGAGTTAAAGTGAGTGTTGTCTGCCTCCAGCACAGTATACACCAGTAGCTACCCTTTTTTGCTGGTGTTCTCTAATACAGGCATCTGCAGGAGATAAAGTGGGTGTTATGTGCCTCCAGCACAGTATACACCTGTATCTACCCTTTTTTGCTGGTGTTCTCTAATTCAGGCATCTGCAGGAGTTAAAGTGGGTGTTGTGTGCCTCCAGCATAGTATACACCTGTATCTACCCTTTATTGCTGGTGTTCTCTAATGCAGGCATCTGCAGGAGTTAAAGTGGGTATTGTGTGGCTCCAGCGCAGTATACACCTGTATCTACCCTTTATTGCTGGTGTTCTCTAATACAGGCATCTGCACAGGTTAAAGTGGGTGTTGTGTGCCTCCAGCACAGTATACACCTATATCTACCCTTTATTGCAGGTGTTCTCTAATATAGGCATCTGCAGGAGTTAAAGTGAGTGTTGTGTGCCTCCAGCACAGTATACACCAGTAGCTACCCTTTTTTGCTGGTGTTCTCTAATACAGGCATCTGCAGGAGATAAAGTGGGTGTTATGTGCCTCCAGCACAGTATACACCTGTATCTACCCTTTTTTGCTGGTGTTCTCTAATTCAGGCATCTGCAGGAGTTAAAGTGGGTGTTGTGTGCCTCCAGCATAGTATACACCTGTATCTACCCTTTATTGCTGGTGTTCTCTAATGCAGGCATCTGCAGGAGTTAAAGTGGGTATTGTGTGGCTCCAGCGCAGTATACACCTGTATCTACCCTTAATTGCAGGTGTTCTCTAATATAGGCATCTGCAGGAGTTAAAGTGAGTGTTGTGTGCCTCCAGCACAGTATACACCTGTATCTACCCTTTTTTGCTGGTGTTCTCTAATACAGGCATCTGCAGGAGTTAAAATGGGTGTTGTGTGCCTCCAGCACAGTATACACCTGTATCCACCCTTTATTGCTGGTGTTCTCTAATACAGGCATCTGCACAGGTTAAAGTGGGTGTTGTGTGCCTCCAGCACAGTATACACCTATATCTACCCTTTATTGCAGGTGTTCTCTAATATAGGCATCTGCAGGAGTTAAAGTGAGTGTTGTGTGCCTCCAGCACAGTATACACCAGTAGCTACCCTTTTTTGCTGGTGTTCTCTAATACAGGCATCTGCAGGAGATAAAGTGGGTGTTATGTGCCTCCAGCACAGTATACACCTGTATCTACCCTTTTTTGCTGGTGTTCTCTAATTCAGGCATCTGCAGGAGTTAAAGTGGGTGTTGTGTGCCTCCAGCATAGTATACACCTGTATCTACCCTTTATTGCTGGTGTTCTCTAATGCAGGCATCTGCAGGAGTTAAAGTGGGTATTGTGTGGCTCCAGCGCAGTATACACCTGTATCTACCCTTAATTGCAGGTGTTCTCTAATATAGGCATCTGCAGGAGTTAAAGTGAGTGTTGTGTGCCTCCAGCACAGTATACACCTGTATCTACCCTTTTTTGCTGGTGTTCTCTAATACAGGCATCTGCAGGAGTTAAAATGGGTGTTGTGTGCCTCCAGCACAGTATACACCTGTATCCACCCTTTATTGCTGGTGTTCTCTAATACAGGCATCTGCACAGGTTAAAGTGGGTGTTGTGTGCCTCCAGCACAGTATACACCTGTATCTACCCTTTATTGCAGGTGTTCTCTAATATAGGCATCTGCAGGAGTTAAAGTGAGTGTTGTGTGCCTCCAGCACAGTATACACCAGTAGCTACCCTTTTTTGCTGGTGTTCTCTAATACAGGCATCTGCAGGAGATAAAGTGGGTGTTATGTGCCTCCAGCACAGTATACACCTGTATCTACCCTTTTTTGCTGGTGTTCTCTAATTCAGGCATCTGCAGGAGTTAAAGTGGGTGTTGTGTGCCTCCAGCATAGTATACACCTGTATCTACCCTTTATTGCTGGTGTTCTCTAATGCAGGCATCTGCAGGAGTTAAAGTGGGTATTGTGTGGCTCCAGCGCAGTATACACCTGTATCTACCCTTAATTGCAGGTGTTCTCTAATATAGGCATCTGCAGGAGTTAAAGTGAGTGTTGTGTGCCTCCAGCACAGTATACACCTGTAGCTACCCTTTTTTGCTGGTGTTCTCTAATACAGGCGTCTGCAGGAGATAAAGTGGGTGTTATGTGCCTCCAGCACAGCATACACCTGTATCTACCCTTTTTTGCTGGTGTTCTCTAATGCAGGCATCTGCAGGAGTTAAAGTGGGTATTGTGTGGCTCCAGCGCAGTATACACCTGTATCTACCCTTAATTGCTGGTGTTCTCTAATACAGGCATGTGCACCAGTTAAAGTGAGTGTTGTGTGCCTTCAGCACATTATTTACCTGTAGCTACCCTTTTTTGCTGGTGTTCTCTAATACAGGCATCTGCAGGAGTTAAAGCGGGTGTTGTGTGCCTCCAGCACAGTATACACCTGTATTTACCCTTTTTTGCTGTTGTTCTCTAATACAGGCATCTGCACATGTTAAAGTGGGTGTTGTGTGCCTCCAGCACAGTATACACCTGTATCTACCCTTTATTGCTGGTGTTCTCTAATACAGGCAACTGCAGGAGTTAAAATTGGTGTTGTGTGCCTCCAGCACAGTATACACCTGTATATACCCTTTATTGCTGGTGTTCTCTAATACAGGCATCTGCAGGAGTTAAAGTGGGTGTTGTGTGCCTCCAGCACAGTATACACCTGTATTTACCCTTTTTTGCTGTTGTTCCCTAATACAGGCATCTGCACGAGCTAAAGTGAGTGTTGTGTGCCTCCAGCACAGTATACACCTGTAGCTACCCTTTTTTGCTGGTGTTCTCTAATACAGGCATCTGCAGGAGTTAAAATGGGTGTTGTGTGCCTCCAGCACAGTATACACCTGTAGCTACCCTTTTTTGCTGGTGTTCTCTAATACAGGCATCTGCAGGAGTTAAAGTGGGTGTTGTGTGCCTCCAGCACAGTATACACCTGTATCTACCCTTTATTGCTGGTGTTCTCTAATACAGGCATCTGCAGGAGTTAAAGTGGGTGTTGTGTGCCTCCAGCACAGTATACACCTGTATCTACCCTTTATTGCTGGTGTTCTCTAATACAGGCATCTGCACGAGCTAAAGTGAGTGTTGTGTGCCTCCAGCACAGTATACACCTGTAGCTACCCTTTTTTGCTGGTGTTCTCTAATACAGGCATCTGCAGGAGTTAAAATGGGTGTTGTGTGCCTCCAGCACAGTATACACCTGTATATACCCTTTATTGCTGGTGTTCTCTAATACAGGCATCTGCACAAGTTAAAGTGGGTGTTGTGTGCCTCCAGCACAGTATACACCTGTATATACCCTTTATTGCTGGTGTTCTCTAATACAGGCACCTGCACGAGTTAAAGTGAGTTTTGTGTGCCTCCAGCACAGTATACACCTGTAGCTACCCTTTTTTGCTGGTGTTCTCTAATACAGGCATCTGCAGGTGATAAAGTGGGTGTTGTGTGCCTCCAGCACAGTATACACCTGTATTTACCCTTTTTTTGCTGGTGTTCTCTAATACAGACATCTGCAGGAGTTAAAGTGGGTGTTGTGTGCCTCCAGCACAGTATACACCTGTAGCTACCCTTTTTTGCTCATGTTCTCTAATACAGGCATCTTCAGGAGTTAAAGTGGGTGTTGTGTGTTTCCAGCACAGTATACACCTGTATCTACCCTTTTTTGCTGGTGTTCTCTAATACAGGCATCTACAGGAGTTAAAATGGGTGTTGTGTGCCTCCAGCACAGTATACACCTGTATATACCCTTTATTGCTGGTGTTCTCTAATATAGGCATCTGCACAAGTTAAAGTGGGTGTTGTGTGCCTCCAGCACAATATACACCTGTATCTACCCTTTATTGCAGGTGTTCTCTAATATAGGCATCTGCAGGAGTTAAAGTGAGTGTTGTGTGCCTCCAGCACAGTATACACCTGTAGCTACCCTTTTTTACTGGTGTTCTCTAATACAGGCATCTGCAGGAGATAAAGTGGGTGTTATGTGCCTCCAGCACAGTATACACCTCTTTCTACCCTTTTTTGCTGGTGTTCTCTAATTCAGGCATCTGCAGGAGTTAAAGTGGGTGTTGTGTGCCTCCAGCATAGTATACACCTGTATCTACCCTTTATTGCTGGTGTTCTCTAATGCAGGCATCTGCAGGAGTTAAAGTGGGTATTGTCTGGCTCCAGCACAGTATACACCTGTATCTACCCTTAATTGCTGGTGTTCTCTAATACAGGCATCTGCACCAGTTAAAGTGAGTGTTGTGTGCCTTCAGCACATTATTTACCTGTAGCTACCCTTTTTTGCTGGTGTTCTCTAATACAGGCATCTGCAGGAGTTAAAGCGGGTGTTGTGTGCCTCCAGCACAGTATACACCTGTATTTACCCTTTTTTGCTGTTGTTCTCTAATACAGGCATCTGCACATGTTAAAGTGGGTGTTGTGTGCCTCCAGCACAGTATACACCTGTATCTACCCTTTATTGCTGGTGTTCTCTAATACAGGCATCTGCACGAGTTAAAGTGAGTGTTGTGTGCCTCCAGCACAGTATACACCTGTAGCTACCCTTTTTTGCTGGTGTTCTCTAATACAGGCATCTGCAGGAGTTAAAATGGGTGTTGTGTGCCTCCAGCACAGTAAAAACCTAGATACAGACTATCCATAAGAAAACAGATACTGAGGCAACAGAGGGTCATAATTAGGGCAAATGATAAAAATACAACATTTATTGCTTTATTGCATTCATTGCTGGCTCATAATTGGCCAAGCATGCACTGTGACCCCGTATGCTTGGCCAATCACAGCGCTGGTAGCGAGGAGAGCCATAATTGGCCATAGGCAGTATGCCTGTGGCCAATTATAGCTCAGGGGGTTTAGTACACGCCCCACACTATATAAGGCCGCCGCGCTTGTGTAGTGTGTTTTCCGGCATGTAGGGAGAGAAGGATAGGCAGGGACAGTGTGTTCTTTTCTCAGGCATCTGCAGGCGTTAAAGTGGGTGTTGTGTGCCTCCAGCACAGTATACACCTGTATCTACCCTTTATTGCTGGTGTTCTCTAATACAGGCATCTGCAGGAGTTAAAGTGGGTGTTGTGTGCCTCCAGCACAGTATACACCTGTATATACCCTTTATTGCTGGTGTTCTCTAATACAGGCATCTGCAGGAGTTAAAGTGGGTGTTGTGTGCCTCCAGCACAGTATACACCTGTAGCTACCCTTTTTTTGCTGGTGTTCTCTAATGCAGGCATCTGCAGGAGTTAAAGTGGGTGTTGTGTGGCTCCAGCACAGTATACACCTGTATCTACCCTTAATTGCTGGTATTCTCTAATACAGGCATCTGCAGGAGTTAAAGTGGGTGTTGTGTGCCTCCAGCACAGTATACACCTGTAGCTACCCTTTTTTTGCTTGTGTTCTCTAATGCAGGCATCTGCAGGAGTTAAAGTGGGTGTTGTGTGGCTCCAGCGCAGTATACACCTGTATCTACCCTTAATTGCTGGTATTCTCTAATACAGGCATCTGCACGAGTTAAAGTGAGTGTTGTGTGTCTTCAGCACAGTATACACCTGTAGCTACCCTTTTTTGCTGGTGTTCTCTAATATAGGCATCTGCAGGAGTTAAAGTGGGTGTTGTGTGTCTCCAGCACAGTATACACCTGTATTTTCCCTTTTTTGCTGTTGTTCTCTAATACAAGCATCTGCAGGAGTTAAATTGGATGTTGTAGGCCTCCAGCACAGTATACACCTGTATCCACCCTTTATTGCTGGTGTTCTCTAATACAGGCATCTGCAGGAGTTAAAATGGGTGCTGTGTGCCTCCAGCACAGTATACACCTGTATCTACCCTTTATTGCTTGTGTTCTCTAATACAGGCATCTGCACGAGTTAAAGTGGGTGTTGTGTGCCTCCAGCATAGTATACACCTGTAGCTACCCTTTTTTGCTCGTGTTCTCTAATACAGGCATCTGCTGGAGATAAAGTGGGTGTTGTGTGCCTCCAGCACAGTATAGACCTCTATTTACCCTTTTTCTGCTGGTGTTCTCTAATGCAGGCATCTGCAGGAGTTAAAGTGGGTGTTGTGTGGCTCCAGCGCAGTATACACCTGTATCTACCCTTAATTGCTGGTATTCTCTAATACAGGCATCTGCACGAGTTAAAGTGAGTGTTTTGTGTCTTCAGCACAGTATACACCTGCAGCTACCCTTTTTTTCTGGTGTTCTCCAATATAGGCATCTGCAGGAGTTAAACTGGGTGTTGTGTGCCTCCAGCACAGTATACACCTGTATTTACCCTTTTTTGCTGTTGTTCTCTAATACAGGCACCTGCAGGAGTTAAATTGGGTGTTGTAGGCCTCCAGCACAGTATACACCTGTATCTACCCGTTATTGCTGGTGTTCTCTAATACAGGCATCTGCAGGATTTAAAATGGGTGTTGTGTGCCTCCAACACAGTATACACCTGTATCTACCCTTTATTGCTGGTGTTCTCTAATACAGGCATCTGCATGAGTTAAAGTGGTTGTTGTGTGCTTCCAGCACAGTATACACCTGTATCTACCCTTTATTGCAGGTGTTCTCTAATACAGGCATCTGCAGGAGTTAAAGTGAGTGTTGTGTGCCTCCAGCACAGAATACACCTGTAGCTACCCTTTTTTGCTCGTGGTCTCTAATACAGGCATCTGCAGGAGATAAAGTGGGTGTTGTGTGCCTCCAGCACAGTATACACCTGTAGCTACCCTTTTTTTGCTGGTGTTCTCTAATGCAGGCATCTGCAGGAGTTAAAGTGGGTGTTGTGTGGCTCCAGCGCAGTAAACACCTGTATCTACCCTTTATTGCAGGTGTTCTCTAATGCAGGCATCTGCAGGAGTTAAAGTGGGTGTTGTGTGCCTCCAGCACAGTATACACCTGTAGCTACCCTTTTTTTGCTGGTGTTCTCTAATGCAGGCATCTGCAGGAGTTAAAGTGGGTGTTGTGTGTTTCCAGCGCAGTATACACCTGTATCTACCCTTAATTGCTGGTATTCTCTAATACAGGCATCTGCACGAGTTAAAGTGAGTGTTGTGTGTCTTCAGCACAGTATACACCTGTAGCTACCCTTTTTTGCTGGTGTTCTCCAATATAGGCATCTGCAGGAGTTAAAGGTGGTGTTGTGTGTCTCCAGCACAGTATACACCTGTATTTACCCTTTTTTGCTGTTGTTCTCTAATACAGGCATCTGCAGGAGTTAAATTGGGTGTTGTAGGCCTCCAGCACAGTATACACCTGTATCTACCCGTTATTGCTGGTGTTCTCTAATACAGGCATCTGCACGAGTTAAAGTGGGTGTTGTGTGCTTCCAGCACAGTATATACCTGTATCTACCCTTTATTGCAGGTGTTCTCTAATATAGGCATCTGCAGGAGTTAAAGTGAGTCTTGTGTGCCTCCAGCACAGTATACACCTGTAGCTACCCTTTTTTGCTGGTGTTCTCTAATACAGGCATCTGCAGGAGATAAAGTGGGTGTTGTGTGCCTCCAGCACAGTATACACCTGTATTTACCCTTTTTTTGCTGGTGTTCTCTAATACAGGCATCTGCAGGAGTTAAAGTGGGTGTTGTGTGCCTCCAGCACAGTATAAACCTGTAGCTACCCTTTTTTGCTCATGTTCTCTAATACAGGCATCTGCAGGAGTTAAAGTGGGTGTTGTGTGCCTCCAGCGCAGTATACACCTGTATCTACCCTTTATTGCTGGTGTTCTCTAATAGGGATGAGCCGAACACCCCCCGGTTCGGTTCGCACCAGAACTTTCGAACGGACCCCACGTTCGTTACGAACGTTAGAACCCCATTGAAGTCTATGGGACTCGAACGTTCGAAATGGAAAGTGCTAATTTTAACGGCTAATATGCAAGATACTGTCCTAAAAAGGGTTTGGGGACCTGACTCCTGCCTCAGGGGACATGGGTCAATGCAAAAAAAAGTTTTAAAAATGGCCGTTTTGGCGGGAGCACTGATTTTAATGACGATTAAAGTGAAAAAAAAAAGTGAAATATTCCTTTAAATATGGTGCCTGGGGGGTGTCTGTAGTATGCCTGTGAAGTGCCACGTGTTTCCCGTGTTTAGAACAGTCCCTGCACAAAATGACATTAAACGGAAATAACACCATTTAAAACTGCTTGCGGTTTTAATGTTATATCTGGTTCCTGCAATATGGTTGAAAATCATTGAGAAAAATGGCATGGGTAGCCCTCCCTGCCCATTACCAGCCTATTTGGGTCTTGTACGCATATTAAGGGGAACCCTGTACCCATATTAAAAAAAGGAAATGCGTGTGGCCCCCAGGCCCTATATACTCAGAACAGCAGTATACAGGCGGTGCAAACAAGACAGGGACTGTGTAGGTTTGTTGTGTTAAGTTGAATCTGTTTGTAATTTTCAACTGGTACATTTTTAAAGTGTAGCTCCAGTCAAAAAAACGATTTTTAAGCTTTTTGGAAAACATAGGGAAGGGTTATCACCCCTGTATAATTTGTTTTGTCGTCCAACTTTTTTCATCTCACTTGCTGCTGTCTGATGTTTGTAAGTTGGATGTTTGAAAGTAGGGGCCTGCCCTATATGCTCTGCAGAAATGGCGGAACAAGGTGTTGGTTTTGCCACAACATTGTAAGCCCTCAAAGTGACTCTGGGTGGGCGCTGGAGCGCCCTGCTGTGAACGATTATATCAAGAATTGTAATTACATGCCATTGTTGAACAGTGGTAGAAAAATTGACCTTTGGTGGTTGTGGTGCTGGTGCCACAACACTATAAGTCCTCACCGTTACTCTGGGTGGGCACAGGAAGGGGCCCTCCTGTGAAATATTATATCAAGAATTGTAATTACATGTCCCTGTTAAACAGGGGCAGAAAAATTTGGCCTTAGGCACTGCTGCTGGTGCCACCACACTGCAACCTCTTCCATATACTCTAGTTTTTTTGCTGGAATTAGCCCTGCTGCAAAGCATTGCATCAAAAATTGTACTTAAACGCCCCTGTTAAACAGGGGCAGAAAAATTGGGCCTTAGGCTGAGGTGAATATCGCGGTGTATACTGCGGTCAGGGCACGCAGACAATAACCAGAAAACAGCAGAGATAAAGGGGTATATACAGATGTATACTGTGCTGTGCTGGAGGCACACACAACTTCCAATAACTCCTGCAGATGGCAATTGGGCTCAAATAGAGAACAGCTATGTAGGTGGATTATAGCGGTATGTACTGGGTACAGAGCACGCAAACAGCACGCACTATCTCCTAACACTACTGACTGCAAGCTCTATTATTAAAGATGGACCACTAGCTATATAGGTGAGGTGAATATCACGGTGTATACTGCGGTCAGGGCACGCAGACAATAACCAGAAAACAGCAGAGATAAAGGGGTATATACAGATGTATACTGTGCTGTGCTGGAGGCACACACAACTTCCAATAACTCCTGCAGATGGCAATTGGGCTCAAATAGAGAACAGCTATGTAGGTGGATTATAGCGGTATGTACTGGGTACAGAGCATGCAGACAGCACGCACTATCTCCTAACACTACTGACTGCAAGCTCTATTATTAAAGATAGATCACTAGCTATATAGGTGAGGTGAATATAGTGGTGTATACTGCGGTCAGGGCACAGACAATAACCACTACACAAGAGCAAGATAGGAAATCAGCCAAAAACGATCGGTGTGTAACTGTGTTGAAGGTACACAGAACACCCACTGCTTCAGATGCCAACACACTACACGAGGCCGCCTCAAAGGCGGCCTTATATAGTGTGGGGCGTGCACTACACAGCCTGAGCTATGATTGGCCACAGGCATCCTGCCTGTGGCCAATCATGGCTCTCCTCGCTGCTGGCGCTGCGATTGGCCAAGCATGCGGGGTCACAGTGCATGCTTGGCCAATCATGAGCCAGCAATGCACTGCGCCATCGCAGTGCATTGTGGGCCGTGCGCGCCACACGAATTTTGACGCGAACAGACCAAGAGTTCGGATTTCGCTGAACGGACGAACAGCCAATGTTCGAGTCGAACGTACGTTCGACTCGAACACGAAGCTCATCCCTATTCTCTAATACAGGCATCTGCATGAGTTAAAGTGAGTGTTGTGTGCCTCCAGCACAGTATACACCTGTAGCTACCCTTTTTTGCTGGTGTTTTTGAATACAGGCATCTGCAGGAGATAAAGTGGGTGTTATGTGCCTCCAGCACAGTATACACCTGTATCTACCCTTTTTTGCTGGTGTTCTCTAATTCAGGCATCTGCAGGAGTTAAAGTGGGTGTTGTGTGCCTCCAGCACAGTATACACCTGTAGCTACCCTCTTTTGCTCGTGTTCTCTAATACAGGCATCTGCAGGAGTTAAAGTGGGTGTTGTGTGTCTCCAGCACAGTATACACCTGTAGCTACCCTTTTTTGCTCGTGTTCTCTAACACAGGCATCTGCAGGAGTTAAAGTGAGTGTTGTGTGTCTCCAGCACAGTATACACCTGTATCTATCCTTTATTGCTGGTGTTCTATAATACAGGCATCTGCAGGAGTTAAAGTGGGTGTTGTGTGCCTCCAGCACATTACACACCTGTATCTACCCTTTATTGCTGGTGTTCTCTAATACAGGCATCTGCAGCATTTACAGTGGGTCTTGTGTGCCTCCAGCACAATATACACTACCCAATTGCTGGTTTTCCTATCTCCCTGCAGACCATTACTATGTCTGGAAGGCCAACAAGGAGAGGCAGACAGTCACACGCCAATAAAAGAGGGCAAGCAGGCTCTGTGTCTAGAGACAACAGTGCTGGTCCTGGACGCGGTGCATCGTCCTCAGCACGTTGCCATGGGACACAATTGTCCTCATTTTCGGCAGCTGGATGTGTTGAGCCGCATCATGCCAAAGGCTTGGTAGATTGGATGACCAAGCCCTCCTCATCCTCCTCATCCTCTCTCATCCAGGCTTGGGGTACTAGCAATGCAGCTGCCAAGGCATCCTCTTCCCTCGTCTCAGTCACTGCTTCCCTAGACCCACCATGTCCTTGTGAGGAGTCCCCCAAACTGTTTGAGCAGTGTTGGGTACATGCTCCAGGTGGATGCCCAGCGTTTTGAATGCTCTGATGATAATATCCAGCTAGAGGAAGGCAGTAGCGTGAGTCCAGGCAGAGGGGATGCTCAAGAAGGACAGCAATCTGGCAGTCATGTTCCACAAGCTGCAGCATACTGCCAGGTTTGCTCCAGTGATGAAGAGGGAGGGGATGATGAGATCACTGACTCCACGTTAGTGCCTGATAGGAGAGAGGAGGAGGAGGCACATCTCCAATGAGGCAGGATGCCCTCCGGGGGCTAGCTTAGGGGCAGCACACCGACTGAATCACACCGCAGAGCCCCGCCTGAGCAGGGCGCTGCCTCTGCACATTATTCCAAAAGTTCTTTGGTGTGGGCCTTTTTTGAGACAAGTGCATCAGATCGCACTGCTATTTGCAACATATGTCTCAAGCGTATCTCGCGTGGCCAAAACATCCGCTGTTTGGGCACCACATGCTTGACCAGACATATGTTGACCTGCCATGCAGCTCGTTGGCAAGTGTACCTTAAAGACCCACACCAAAGAACAAAGCGGACCTCTCGTTGTTCCTCATCAGGCGGGATTTCCAACCCCACTAGACCTTCAGTCCTCTCTGAAACCTGCACTGAGAGGAATGAAGGTGTAGAATTAGGTGTGTCACAGCCAAGTACTTGCGGGCACTCTGCTTGCAGTACACCCACGTCCGATTGTAGCAGCTAAATTTCCCTGCCCCAGCTGCTGGACCATTGAAAGAAGTTCACTCCCAGCCATCCACATGCCCAGTGGTCGAATGCTAGCTTGGCTAAAATGCTAGCACTTCAACTGCTGCCTTTTCAGTTGGTAGACTCGGCCCCCTTCCGTGAGTTTGTGCAATGTGCGGCTCCTCAGTGGCAGGTCCCCAAATGCCACTTTTTCTCACAGAAGGTTATTCCGTCTCTCTTGCGGCACGTGGAAGGCAATATACATGCCTCGCTGGACAGGGCAGTCAGCGGTAAGGTGCATATTACCACTGACTCATGGTCCAGCAGGCATGGACAGGGACGTCACCTATCTTTCCCGGCCCATTGGGTCACTCTTCTGGCAGCTGGGAAGGATGCAGGACAAGGTGCAGTAGTGTTGGAGGTTGTTCCGCCACCACGCCTCCAAAATGCTACTATTGGTTGTGACACACCTCTCTCCTCCACCCCCTCCTATTCTTCTTCCTTCATGGCCTCTTCCAGTGCTCTGTCCTCAGAACCAGTGGTGCTTCGTAGGCGTTCAAGGAGATACGCAAGTATGGGGGCAAAAAGATGCCATGCCGTGCTTGTGCTAGTTTTTTTGGGGGACAGGAGCCACACTGGGGCAGATATTTTGTCAGCTCTGCAGGGGCAGGCTGAGAGGTGGTTGATGCCACACCAGCTTAAGCCAGGAATGGTGGTTTGTAACAATGGCACCAACCTCCTCTCCGCCCTCCGACAGGGACAACTGACCCATGTGCCCTGTGTGGCTTACGTCCTTAACCTGGAGGGAAGCGGTTCTTGGGCAGGTACCCGGGCTTACAGGATGTCCTGAGGCAGGCCAGGAAAGTCTGTGTGCATTTCCGCTGATCGTTTATTCGCCTTATATGTGACATGCCCACCAGGTGGAACTCAACGTTGGCCATGCTGCAGAAGCTGCACACGCAGCAGAGGGCCATCAATGAGTACCTGTTTGACTATGGCACCAGAAAAGGGTCAGGGGGCATGATCAGGGATGCATGCACTGTCCTGTCACCATTTGAGGAGGCCACGAGGATGGTGAGCAGTGACAGTGCATGCATCAGTGACACTGTACCTCTTGTCCACCTGTTGGAGCATACGCTGCATGGAATAATGGACAGGGCACTTGAGGCAGAACAGAGGCAGGAAGAGGAGGACTTCCTTGCCTCTCAAGGCCTCCTTTATCCAGACAGTGTTCCTACTGTCCCACCCATCACACAGGAAGAGGAGGAGGAGGAGGAGGAGGATTGTGTCAGCATGGAGGTTGAGCCTGGCACTCAGCATCAGCAGCAGCAGCAGCAGCAGTCTTTTAGGGATGATATACAGTCCCAAGAAACCCGTGGACTTGTACATGGCTGGGAGGAGGTGGCTGCGGATCATGTTGTCCTTAGTGATCCAGAGTACTCCGGACCGAATGCCTCAGCTAACCTACGCTGCATGGCCTCCCTGATCTTGCAAAGTCTGTGGAAGGATCCTCGTATTTTTTCGGATCAAGAAGAGGGACCATTACTGGCTGGCCACTCTCCTTGATCCACGGTACAAGGGTAAGATTGTGGACCTTATCTTGCCATCACAGAGGGAGCAGGGGATTAGACATCTCCGGGAGGCCTTGCAGAAAGGTCTGTGCAACGCTTTCCCAGAGACTGGGAGGTTACAAATTTCTGGTCCTGGACAACGTGTTGCTGAGGCTTTGGTCAGTCATAGAAGGAGCGGTGGCGAAGGTGGCCATCTGACCGATGCGTTCAGACAATTTTTTAGTCCGCAGCCCCAAGGTATGATCAGTTCCAGCAACCGTCACCAGCGTCTGATTTACATGGTGCAGGAATACCTAGGGGCAAGGTCAGACTTGGACATCTTTCCCACTTAAAATCCTCTGGCTTACTGGGTCTTGAGGATGGATTACTGGCCAGAGCTTGCACAGTATGCGACTGAGCTACTGGCCTATCCTGCATCCAGTGTTCTTTCAGAACGCACCTTCAGTGCTGCTGGAGGCTTTGTAACCGATCACAGGGTGCGCCTATCCACTGACTTGGTTGATTGACTGACCTTCATAAAGATGAATCAGTCTTGGATCACCACTAGCTACCAAGCACCTGAAGCTGATGTAACCTTCAAGACTGCCTATGCTGATGCTCAGTGACTGTCCTGTTATGTTGACTGACTATCCTCTTCCTCCTCAATGATCCTGTTGATATCTAGGAAGAACATTTTTGGTTCTGGGTGATGCCACCAGCCTAATTTTTCAGCCCCTGTTTAACAGGGGCATGTAATTACAATTTTTGATGCAATGCTTTGCAGCGGGGATCATTCCTGCACTCCAACTAGAGTATATTGAAGAGGTTGCAGCACCAGTGCCTAATGCCCAATTTTCCAGCCCCTTTTCAACAGGGGCATGTAATACAATTTTTGATGCAATTCTTTGCAGCAGGGCTCATTTTTGCACTCCAACTAGAGTATATGGGAGATGTTGCAGTGTTGTGGTACCAGTGCCTAAGGCCCAATTTTTCAACCAGTTTAACAGGGGCATGTAATACAATTTTTGATGCAATGCTTTGCATCAGGGCTTATTCCTGCACTCCAACTAGCGTATATGGGAGAGGTTGCAGTGTCATGGCACCACCACCAGTGCCTAAGGCCAATTTTTCAGCCCCTGTTTAACAGGGGCATGTAATTACAGTTCTTGATATAATATTTCACAGCAGGGCTCGTTCCTGCGCCCACTGAGAGTAACTGTGAGGACTTATAGTGTTGTGGCACCAGCACCACCACAATCACCAAAGGCCCAATTTTTCTACCACTGTTCAACAATGGCATGTAATTACAATTCTTGATATAATCGTTCACAGCAGGGCGCTCCAGCACCCACCAAGAGTCACTTTGAGGGCTTACAGTGTTGTGGCAACACCAACACCTTAGGCCCACATTTAAGCAGAGCATATAGGGCAGTCCCCTACTTTTAAACATCCAACTTACAAACGTCTCCTACTTGCAAATGGAAGGAGACAACAGAAAGTGAGATTAAAAAATACGGACGGCAAAAAAAATTATGCAGGGGTGATAACCCTTCCCTTTTCCAAAAAGCTTAAAAATGTATTTTTTGACAGGAGCTACACTTTAAAAATGTACCAGTTCAAAAGTACAAACAGATTCTACTTAACACAACAAACCTACACAGTTCCTGTCTTGTTTGCACTGCCTGTATACTGCTGTTCTGAGTATATAGGGCCTGGGGCCCCACGCCTTTTCTTTTTTTAATTTGAGTACGGGGTTCCCCTTAATATCCGTACAAGACCTAAAGGGGCTGGTAATGGGCAGGGGGGGGGGGGCTACCCATTAGGACAGGTGTCTTTTATACTGATAACAAGTTCAAACAGGTGCCATTAATACAGATAATGAGTGGAGGACAGAGGAGCCTCTTAAATAAGAAGATACAGGTCAGTGAGAGACAGAAATCTTGCTTGTTTGTAGGTGACCAAATACTTATTTTCCATCATCATTTGCAAATAAATTCTTTCAAAAATCAGACAATGTGATTGTCTGGATTTGTTTCCACATTTTGTCTCTCATAGTTGAGGTATACCTATGATGACAATTACAGGCCTCTCTCATCTTTTTAAGTGGGAGAACTTGCACAATTGGTGGCTGACTAAATACTTTTTTGCCCCACTGTATATCCATAGTTGCAAGTTTCCATCCTTCACCAGAGACTGTAAGTTTCTCCAAAAAGTCATGTGTATCTCTAATATTGTCTGGTAACTTTTTCACCCGAGGTTGTAGGAGATGGTCAAGGAATTGGGCCAGAGGTTGAGTGATCAACCCTGTACCAGATACAATGGGTCTGAATTTCAATGGGTTTGTGCCTTTGTGAATCTTTGGTAGGCCATAAATGACTGGGCAATGGGGATGTTCATTACATAGAAATTTGGCAGTATTGTCGGATAACCAGCCGTTCGATTTCCCAACATTAATTAGGGAGTATAACACATTCTTAATACTAGGTACGGGATTCTGTTGGAGTACAGCATAACTGGCTGTATCAGACAACAAGGCAGTCATACCTTCTCTCTAGTCAGCATAGTTCATGACCACTATAGCACCACCTTTGTCAGCGGGTTTGATAATTATGCTTTTATCATTTCTGAGTGTCTTTAGTGTGACAAACTCATCCAGGCTTAAGCTATCAATAGAATGGAAGTGTCCAGGAGGAAAAAATGTACTTTTAATTTTAAATGGTGTCATTGTTCTGGTAGGAACCGTCTAAGGTATTGTGTGGAAATGTTGTTTAATTTTTAGCGTTCTCACAAAGTTAAAAATATCAACTTCAAAATCAAAGTCCTGAAATCTGTCAGTAGGGCAAAAGGAGAGGCCCTTAGGTAATAAGCGTAACTCACCGGTCCCCATGGCTCTAAACGACAGGTTGATCACCGGGCAGGCCTTGTGCCCTGGCGGGTGCTGCATGGCGGCAGGGTGTTGCAGTTTTTTGATGCCCCTCCTGGATCATCGTCTCCTCTTGCAACTGGAAAATGGGGACCCTCAGATCCACTCATCAGAGCTTCGGTGCCTCCTGGTTTTCCAGAGTCGCTGTCGGATGATGGATTCTCTGTGGGGCGGTCGCTGTCAGATGTTGCAGAGCGATGTCCCTGAATGGTTTTCCAGGGGGCATTGTGCAGAGTCTGCGTCTTGGGTGACTGAAACCGGTGAGCCAAGGGTATACCCTTCTTACCTGATAGTCCTGCTTGATCAATTTGAACTTGACTCGCTTGGCTTGCTTTTGTCGTGTAGTATATGTAGCAAACTCACTGTCGATTTTTTGAAATGTGTCAGGTTGTTTGTCTTTATCTTGCATTGATAGCTCCAGTGTAGTGAGTTCTCTGTTAACTTGACACAATTGGACTTTAACTTCTTCAATAACAATCAGCATAAAGTTAAGTGAGTTCTGTGTGGTTACTTCACACCAACGTTCACATAACTCACATTTATGGTGGCCAATCGTGGGTTGGTTTTTTATGAGAAATCCACATGGTATCTTCTTGGTTCTGTAGTACTCAGAAAGTGCCTGGCCATGTAGTTCAAGATCAACTCGTTTCTTCTTTAATCGTTTAATTTCACGAAGAAGATCAGTAGCGGTGTCAATACCGAAAGCTTTACCTTCGTCTCTGGAAAAGAGGATTGTGTCAATCTCTTCCTGGCTTTATATGTGACCAAACTTTCTGTCAGGTTGAGAGGTGGTTTCATCAGTTTCCATCAGTGTTCTAGGAAGGATGATCAATTCATCAGATTGGTAGATGTTGTGTCCCACAATGTATGGGCACGATTGAATGAAGAGAGCCTCTCAGAATGGGGGAACCCTCAGGGGTGCAGATGTGGAATCCAATCACAAGTAGTACTTCATATTCCCATTGCACACGTTTCTGGATGCGCTCTCAGATCTGGGTGCTGCAGCAACAACCAGCTGGATACTGGTTTAAGTCACAGTGAAGATATTTGCCAGCACACCATGAAACTACACACATAGTGTCCAAACGGGTGATTCATTGCATGATCACAATACAAGGATAGTGCAACATTTCGGAGCCTCACAGGACCCATTCGTCAGGCATGTGATAAGTGTGGGGTGACAGTGAAAATTATTTTAAAAGCCATCAACCAATCAGAAAAAAGGAAAAAAGGAAAAAAAAGGAGAAAAATCAAAACTCCTCCCACCCCCTGACTGATATGACATCACAGATCCCGCCAAAACAGTTGTATGTTTAAAATACATAAGCACAAATCATGAAAGAATGTATAGCCAAAGCAAGGGTTAATAAAAAGACATAATGAAAGTGCCATAAAATACCTTTTTTTAGCAGGGGGACAGACCAGCTGTTGGGTAACATCAGGATGCAGCACACGATCCAGAAACGGATCGGCGCTAGCACTGAGATCAGTGGGATAAGAGGTTGTCGGGCAGACCATGGCAATAACCATGGACCACGCTTGCATGATGCAGTGGCAGTTACCATGGCAGCAAGGGACGATACAGTGCCATACCATGCCTAGGTTTGTATCAGCTACCACCGATCACGCACGAGCCTTGTATCGGTGGTAGCTGGGAAGCAAAAGACGCTGCTATGGTGGGGCCGCTGATGTCATGGAAAGGAATGATGTCAGCGGACCCAGCCCATAACACAGGAGATGTCCAATCAAAGGACGAAGTGTAAATAGGAGAAAAGCAAGCAGCCGTAGTGTACAAAGTCAAGTGGTGAAAACAAAAAAGGCAGTGTGAGTGAGTGAGAAAAGAGAAAGAAAAAATAGAAAGTAGGAGAAAAGGAACGAGAAAAGAAGTGAGACCAAGGAGTCATGAAAAAATGAAAACTAGAAAAGCAGACAGTAAAAGAGGGAAAAGAGCAAGAAAGAAAAAATGGGGACATAAAGGAATGAGGGAATGTAGAGATTAAAAAAGTGAAGGTAAATATAGAAGGAAGACAAAGTGGATGAAAGAGAAAGGAAAAGAGAGAAACAAGATAAAAATTTAAAGAAAAAAGGAAGAAGAAGAGGAAGGAAGAAAAAGGAAAAAAACAGAGGAGATAAGGGAAAAAAAGGAGGAAGGGGTGGAGAATGAGGAGGGCGGGGGGGGGGGGTGTTATAAAAGGGCTATCACAACAATAAAGAGGCCTGAAGGGCTACGTTAAAAATTACATTTTTTTAATTTTATAAAATTTAAAGTACATAAATTGTAGGGAGAATTTCGGTTAAGGTAGTCACCACAGTAACATAGTAATCCATAGAAGAATGTCAGGATAGAAAGGGGAGAAAAAAAGAAGAAAAGAAGAAACAAGAGAGAGAAAAAAAGTCAAGAAAAAAGAAAAAAACAGGGAAAAGAGGGGAGGAATAAAGGGGTGATAAAGGGGAGGGAAGGGGGGCAAGAAAGAAAGGGAGAGAAGTATCAATGCAATGCAGAGAACCCAATGGGCCACATTTAAACTGAAACTTTACATGAATTATTAAACACTTATGTAGTAATTCCTAAAAGGATGCCATAGGTACATCATCAAAACATTGCCAGGATAGTTAGAAAGAAAGAAGGAGCAGAAAAAACTTAATGGTCAAAGGAAAAAAGGAAAAACGTATGATCATCATTCAATTAAATAACACAGGTCCATTATCTCTCATTCAAAAAACATCTAAACGATAGGTTGGTATTCAGTCCTCTAGGATACACCTTGCCCAGGGTGTGGGTCCAATAGGCTTCACGTTGTAGTAGTTGGCGGTCACAGTCACCACCTCTCATGGGCTGTTGAACATGTTCTATAACCATACCTCTCAGTTTGTGTGTTTGATGTTTGTGTTTGAAAAAATGCACAGCCACTGGTTTATTGTGGTCAATCTGGGTACCTTCCTCCGTCTTAGACAGGGCGACTCTAATGGCGCTTCTATGTTTTTGGAATCTCCATTTAAAAGGGTGTTTTGCCAACATAAGTGAGTGCGCATGGGCATTTGAGGATGTAGACGCACGTCAGTGTTGCCGTTCAGGTACTCTTTTATGCAATAGCGGTTACCCCTGTGTGGGTGCATAAAGTATTCACCGCATATAAGTGAATTACACACATTGCAGTTGTGCCATTTGTAGCAACTGGTCTTCTGGGAGATTCTCTGTATGGTTTTGGCATATTTTTGTCTAGGATCAGCTTGTACGAGGAATTCACGAAGAGTTTTGTTGCCTATATGCATCTATGTGTGATTAGGGGTACCATTTTTAGTTCATATGCCAGTGCGTTGTCAGCTCGTAGAATGTGTCGGTTTTTAGTTATGGTCTTTTTAATATGCTCAGATTCGCGATTGAATGTATGTATGAACAGTGGTTGGGCAAGGGGCCCAGAGGGCTTGATGTGAGTAGTCTCGATCTTGGTTAGTGTGTGGTCAAGGATTTCTGCAGGATAACCCCTTTCCAGAACCTTATCGTACATCTTGTTTAGCTGCTGTAATCTGTCATCTTCGTCAGAACAGATCAGTGACACTCTCATAAACTGAGATATCGGCATGCTATTCAAGAGATGTTTGGGATGTGCAATTTGATAGTCACATGCCTGACGAAGGGGTCCTGTGCGGTTCCAAAACGTTGCACTATCCTTGTGTTGTAATCATGTAATAAATCACCAGTTTTTGGCGCTATTTGTGTCGTTCCATCATGTGCTGGCAAATATCTTCACTGATTTTTGTCCAAAGGGTGTGGGCCAGGAACTTGTTTTGCATACTAACAGTACACAATTGTCGGTCAACAAACACAAATGTAGTGATGTACTCAGGGAATTTCAGCTCTTGAGCGCCACCCTTTGGACCCCTCCTGCTAATTTCATGTTTGGTGAGCATTGATTCCGAGCCTGCATGTTTGTACTTTTGACTTTGGTGTGATGGACTTGTGTACTGATTATATGAAAATCAGCAACATTTGTTGGCCGAAAGTTGGACAACAATTGTCAGAAGGAGTGTACTAATGGTCAGATTTTAGGACAACAGCCTGTCAACAGACAATCCCCTGCCAACAATCTGATCGTGTGTAGGAGGCTTTAGTGTATTCTGTACTGAAAATACAGATTTGATAAACAGTAGTGCAATTATCGTGTGGCATAACAAAATTGCAACTCCTAGCATTTTATTCGAATGGGCCTTCGCTTTTTGCAAAATATAGCATTTTTCAGGGTTTTTATGTAATATTCGGGCCAAAATGTACATTTTAACATTTGTGCAAAAAAAGACAAAAAATTGTCCAGCAGAAAAAGGGTTAACGTTATTCACTTATTGGTTCCTAAGGGTGGCTTCTTAATTTTCCAGCAAAATTATATTGCCAAAATCACTCCACTCATTCCTAACTACTAAACAATTGCGTGTTTCTACACAATACTAAAATATATTTTGCACAATTAATAGTATCACAGATGTAATTCAAGACAATTGTTGACTTAAAACACTGTTGTGATTTTACAGCCAGCAATAGACATTTGGAATCTCGGCCAGTTCAGCAGGGACCAGTCGAGATTCGATCCATGTATGGGCAGGCTGAATCAATCAACGTGAGTACAGCCAGCCTGTTATATTTTATATGTAATTATTTCTAGCGGCTATTATTGCTGCTAGCAATAATCACTGGTATTCTCCTGGTGGAGACAGTCCCCCCAAATGGGAGAACACAATGGATCCATGGGAGGGATTCCCCCATCAATACTGACTGTGTTGATGACTGTGTTGATGGGAGAATAAAGTGATTTTCTTTCCTGCAATCTGAGGTTGCAGGAAAGAAAATCGCTTTGTCTATGGCCAGGTTAAAGCGACATAAAAAGCAACTAATTTTTGTATGTTGCAACACAATTCTTAAACTTTATATATACTGTTAATGGTGTTGCAGTTTGTGTACTTTAAAAGATAGTTGTACTAAACAGACCTTTTGTGTTTTAAATGGATAAAGCAGCAAATCATTTTTGATGTGTTGCTTCACAATTTTAAAACGTTCTAAATTTGGTAAAAACTCATAAAGAACTATTCAAGCCTGCAGCTAATTTTGGTCATAACCGGGAAATCCTTTTCAAAGTCAGCGTAGTACACCCTTTATTTACAAGGCAGTACTCACCCCTTCCTACAGAGGAATAGCAAGACCCACTGCAGTGTTGATACAGATAACTGATTTGGTAGGAAAACTGCACAGACAAAGACATAAGGGGAGGGGGGGGGGGGGGGGTGTTGTAGGATAAATGTAAAGATACATGTAATTGTAGGATGCATGTAAATAATTTAAGGAACATTCTGGATAATGGTTTATTCTGTTCATTTGCTAAGAATTTTAATTTGTAAAAAGCACCCCAAATACATTATTAATTTATTTAAAACAATTTCACACATTACACCTATCATTAAAAATCACACTTCACATTAATCAATTAGGTACATGTCAGCATTATCAGATTACATAATATTTTTCAGTAAAAGAATACCTTTTTTGTTGCTTTAAGTGCCGTCATGTTACTAACAGACTAGGTTAGGATGACATGGTGTCTGGTTTCACACCACTAGAGTCTATTGTTTTCAATAAAAGAGATCTTATTAATGAGTTAGAAGGATGAGAAGGAAGCAAAGCCTGATTATATAATGAGCAAAAATAACTTCCCAAACTTACATTTATAATTATAAACTTTAAAAACAATATTTTTTAATAACATTAACATAATTTAATAACATAATTTATACTGATTACATCTTACCAGCTGATCTTTTTTATGTATCCCTAAAAAACATTATAAAGTTTATAGGTTCTCTTTAAACAGTTGCAATATACTTTATTGCCTAGGACAATTTTTGCTGCACACAATATTTTGGTAGGTTACCTAACCACAGTCAGCCTAACATTGAAGCTTCCTTCTGATCATTATCCATATTCTGTTCCAAAATACATATTCATTCAAAAACCAAGTCTACCATGTACCTACTTGAGAAACCTTTTCACTACAAATTATGCACCACGGAAATGTGTGTCAACTCACACACCCAATATTTTTTTCTTTCTTCTTGGGATACATTTAATAGGAACATAAACTAAACTCTTGTCCCATTGATGAACAAAAATGAAACAAAAATGAAAAGTGATTAGGCTAACCTTTGTCATTTCAATCAGTACTATAGCAAAACAATTGGATTTCAAATTATTAATACTACAATGGTGCTAAATTACACATAAGTGGAACACTTACTCTAAATTTGATGAGATTTGGCCACGTTGACTGGCTATATTGACTGGTGCATAAACTAGACAGATACCTGGCCAAAATTATCTCCTGATGCTTTTTACAAGAATAAAAGTTAAATAAAATAAAAAATATGTTAAAATGCTTTTAAAGCTTTTTCTTATTCCTTAAGAGGCCCTTGTAGGCCATATGGATTTGTATATCTGCCACTACCCATTCTCCCCTTTCCCTTCCCCTCTCAATCCCCTTAACACAGTTGGATCAACTGTGGGTATAGAATTGGGTATATGGGCTGGTATATGTATGTATGTATGTGTGTATGTATGTGTGTATATATATATGTATATATGTATATATGTGTATATGTATGTATAGTATATTTTATTTTATTTATTTATTTATTTATTTATTTTTGGTTGAACTGGATGGACTTGTGTCTTTTTTCAACCTGACTAACTATGTAACTATGTAACTATGTAACTATGTAACTATGTAACACAGTTGCTATACTAGCCTTTGTAAGGTTTTTTGCATTAAGTTTATTTCCAAAAATAAAATGTTCAAAGGGATTTGTAAACTCAAATGCAGAATGTGGCAGCACTGAAATAGGTGGGTATGCTTTCTTTATACACTTCATTATAAGATATGTTGACTGTTAGTTGTAACTTATTCTTTGTACGCAATAAAAATCTTAATTAAAACAGCCCCAAAAAGCAGGTTTTCTACACTTAGCTTCCTTCTATTTACTGTTTCTTCTTATTATTGCCAGTGCATTGTATAATTTCTATAAGCTTATTTGTTTACATGCTTGTCAAATAAATTTCCCATCAGGGCTTGATTTTGAAGCTTCAGCCCCAAACTACTATGGGCAGTTCCTAGAATTGATTTATCAGTGGGAACTTCTTGGATGAAACTCCTTTATAGTCCTCTGACTCTCTGTTTCAGAATTAGTCCTGAGCCATGGATCAGAAAGCTGGATAACATGCTCTGCAAACTTACCCTTATTTTGTCTCTAGCTCTATGTGTTTCCATCTCTGCCTTTTACATTAAACTCCTCTCTCTCCGTTTAGCATAAACCTTGCCATGGCAATTCTGCTGTTAGAGGAAAACTTGCATACATTTTAGTTTGACTTATTAATAAAAACTATTCTGCAACAATTGTAAAGCTACAATTATTTACTTTTTTTTTTGGTACAAGTACACTAATATGCTTATAGATCCTGGGGCTGCCATGCAAAATTTTCATTTGCATTCCTGGTTTGGTGCTATATGCACAGGTAATCACTAAAGTTTAATACACTGGTTTGCATTATTTGCAATTTTCGCACAATTTGCAATATGTCTGAACATAGATCCTATGGCCTGTAAAGCAAGGATTTTATGGAGAAATTCCAATTTTTGTTGAACAAAATTACAATTGTCTTAATTGTATATGGTGCAAACATTTTAAAAATGTAGAATTTTACTAACTAAATGGATTTTGGGGACCTGTGTCCATTATTATCGCCTGATCAGTCTCCACATTTATAGTATTTTTACTTTATATTTATATAACAGTAGAGAAGTCTTACAAATTAGGAAATAAACTTCTTTTGCAGTGTATGCCCAAAATTTGTTTTCAAAGTTTGTTTAGACTTTAGGCAAAAAATAATGAACGAATTCCACCAGCAGGAAAAAGATTTCTGGGGGAATCTTGTTCACAGAGTTTAGAATAGCTCTAGGTTGCTTAGCTGAAAAAAATTGACATTTCAAATTTAGGACATTTTTGAAAATATTACATGCTGCAGTTTGAAATGAAAGGACAATTTTTAACCATTAAATAAAAAATATATATACCATAAAAGTTGATGATTTCACACTTTTATGCTGTATAAATATGCTTATTAATTTAAATAAACAATCACAATATAAAACACAGATAAAAATGTTATTGACAGGGAGAAGGTACAGCATAAGAATGTGGAATCATTGACTTCTGACTGTATATATTGAGTATATTTGGTATTACTTTCAATATATAAATTGCTTATATATATGCCAGAGCAAAAAGTTAGGAATTTAAATAAACATATTTTTCTTAAATACACATATATTCATTCATTGTGAGCATTCTATTTTTGCAAAATAACTGAAACAACAATAACTTGACAGGTAGATTTTATTATGTATGGGTTTGTAATTCTTCTCCAGTTAACACAACTTAAAGGGATACAATATACCATTTGGGAAGGCTCTAAATAAATTACCTGCTCTGAATATGAAAACCTACACATTTTCATTCATGTTGGCAAATATAACTGAAGCATTTCACAAATTTTCACAATAATATGCTCCAAATATTTGCAAATGCCTTACCAGTGAACATCCTTGAATTGGTTATAAGTATAAGAGTACCTTCCAGTTTTGTGTATGTTTTGACTAGGGATGGTCGAACGACCTATTCGGTCATTCTCTAAGCACCCACATTTACAGGGTGTCCGCCTTGTGCTGCACAGTGCATTCTGTGCTTAGATTGGGCAAAAATTTACCAAATCAGGGCACAATGTAAACTGGTTGTTAAGGAGTGGGGCCTGGAACCTGGCCTCAGCGCCCTTAACCACTTCAATACAGGGCATTTATACACCCTTCCTGCCAAGACCAATTTTCAGCTTTCAGTTTCAATTTGAATGACAATTACGCAGTCATGCTACATCGTATCCAAACAAAATTTTTATCATTTTGTTCTCTCAAGCAGAGCTCTCTTTTGGTGAATTATATGGTTTAATTAATCACTGCTGGGTTTTTTTATTTTCTGCAATATAAGCAAAAAAAGAGAGAAATAAAAAAATAAAAAAACATTTTTTAGATTCTATCTTAAAATTTTGCAAAGAAGTAATTTTTCTTCATAAATTTATACTGCTATATATCTTTAGTAAAAATAACCAAAATTAGTGTATATTATTTGGTTTTATTATTTGCAAATCATTGAAAATTGATCACACCCGATCACATCTGATGTACTGACGGACTCTTGAGACCATAACAAGCCAGGAAAGTACAAATACCCCCCAAATGACCCTTTTTGGAAATTAGACATTCCAAGGTATTTAGTAAGAGACATGGTGAGTTCTTTGAAGCTGTCATCTTTTCCTGCAATTCTTGGGAAAATTAAGAATTTTTGTACTTTTATTTTTTTAATAAAGAATTTGTCGAAAATTTGTCTCTTGTTTTTATTACTTTTCGTACACTTTTTTTGGTGAATGGGTACCCAATACTCATTCGCATAGGGAGGGGGGCAGGATCTAGGGGCCCCCTCGATAAAGGGGCTTCCAGACTCCGATAATCCCCCTGCTCACAGACCACAGACCCCCACATCCACCGAGCACGGTTGTGGAGATGAGGCCCTTGTCTCCATCAACATGGGAACAAGGTGCTTTGGGGTGAAGGGCCCAAAGCACCTATCCCCTCCATGTTGAGGGCATGGGACCTGTTATGGTTTAGGAGGGGGGGCGTCCACTCGTCCGCCTTTCTCCTGACCGGCAAGGCTGCATGCCCAGATAAAAATGCACCACTTTACATGCACATTAAGGGGACCCCCAGGCACTGTATTTAAAGGAATTTTTCATTTTTATTGTTGCACTTTAAGCATAATTAAAATCACTGCTCCTGAAAAAAACGATTGTTTTCAAAACACTTTTTGGCATTTATACATGTCCCCCAGGGCAGTACCCAGACCCCCATACCCCTTTTAATGCCAATTATTTGAAAATAAGCCTTCAAAATTGGCACTTTTGATTTTTCCTGTTACGCTCCCAAAGACTTCAGTGGGGTTCCCTGTTCGGGGTATAACTTTCCCCTGTTGGGACATTCTCCTGGAAACTGAATAGGTGGGTGTTCAGCCTATGTCTAGTTTGGACATATGCACTTTTAGGACCTCTCTATCATTGGCAGAATAAAAAAATGCTATGATCTGTGAACAGGTCATCAAATTATTTTTTCAGATCATATGACTGGGCTTTTCTTTAATTAGTCATCACAGAATTTATCTTGAACATCCAAATTACAAAGAAAATGACCACTGAGGTATGTCACTTATGTCACATTATTATAATTTTTTTATTATACATAGCTTCAACAGTTTACACAGCACTTTACATTGTATAGGGGGGACAAAACAATTACAGTACAGTTCAATACAAAAGGTACAGGAGGGCCCTGCTCGTAGAGCTTACATTCTAAAGGGAGGGGGTGGTGGTACAAAAGGTAATAGCTGCAGAGAATGATCAGATGGGGATGGCTCTGGGACAGTTGTTAGGTGGGTGTGGGATCACATCATCCTGTATGTAAACAAACTTACTCAGTACTAAAGACTAAAATATATATTAAGCTGCTGTTTTGTATCTCAATTGATTTATGATAAATATTAAATACATTCCCAAAAATTGTGACAAAAATAACAACTTCCAAAAAGTCGCCATGCCTCTTACTAAATATGCCAAACTGTCTTCTTTCTAAAAAGAGGTAATTTGGGGGGTATTTATAATGTCCTAGCATTTTAATGGCCTCAAGAAATGAGGTTGTCAATACATCAGGATTGAACATTTTTCAAATATATATATCTATATATATATATATCTATATCTATATATTTATATATAGATATATATCTATATATACACACACATCATAGTTTGTAGACTCTATAACGTTTACACAAACCAATTCATATACACTTATTGAGATTTTTTTTAACGAAAGACATGTAGCAGAATACATTTTGGTCTAAATTTATGAACAAATTTGATTTTATTGGATACATTTAATAACAGGAAGTAAAAAACATTATTTAAAAAAAAAAACAGTCTTTTATCATTTATGGCAAAAAAAAAAAAAAAAACAGTAGTGATCAAATAAAACCAAAAGAAAGCTCTAATGCCCTGTACTCACGGTCGAACTTTCCGACGGAAAATGTGCGATCGGATCTTGTTGTCAGAAAATCCGATCGTGTGTGGGCTCCATCTGACTTTTTCCGTTGAAATTTCAGACACACAAAGTTTGAGAGCAGGATCTAAAATTTTCCAAATGGTGTGTAGACAATTCCGACGGACAAAGTGCCACGCATGCTCAGAATAAATTACGAGACAAAAGCTATTGGCTACTGCCCACTTTATAGTCCCATCGTACGCGTTGTACGTCACCACGTTCTGAATGATCGGATTTTCCGACAACTTTGTGTATGCAAGACAAGTTTGGGCCAAAATCCATTGGAAAAAATCAGACGGATTTTGTCGTCGGAATGTCCGACCGTGTGCACAGGGAATTATTGTGTGAAAAAAAAGATATACATTTCATTGTACAGTGTTGCATGTCCACGCAATTGCCAGTTAAAATATTACAATGCTGAAGGGCTTAAAAGCTTCTAAAGATCAAGAGGTTAATATAAAAACACAAGCCATTTTGCAATTATTTATTGTTGAAAATGACTTTTCCATATCAACTTAAAGTCACTGTAATAGCAAGTAAGGGGATATGGGATTTTAAAGGTAGATATTAACCACTTGACCACTGGGCACTTAAACATCCTTAATAACCAGACCAATTTTCAACTGTTGGTGCTCTCACATTTTGAATGACAATTACTCAGTCATGCAACACTGTACCCATATGAAATTTTTGTCCTTTTTTTCACACAAATAGAGCTTTCTTTTGGTGGTATTTAATCACTGCTGGGTTTTTTATTTTTTGTGCTATAAAAGAAAAAAGACCAAAAATTCTGTAAAAAAATGAATTTTTCTTAGTTTCTGTTATAAAATTTAGCAGATTAGTAATTTTTCTATATTATTAGGTCTTTGTAAAAGTTAGAGAGTCCACATGCTATGGTGCCAATATCTGAAAATTGATCACACCTGCAGTACTGACGGCCTATTTCAATTCTTGAGACCACAACATGCCAGAGTACAAGTACAAATACCCCCCAAATTACCCCTTTTTGGAAAGAAGACATTCCAAGGATTTAGTAAGAGGCATGATGAGTTTTTTTGAAGTTGTAATTTTTTCCCACAATTCTTAGCAAAATCAAGATTTTTTTTCCTTTTTTTTCACAAAATTGTCATATTATCAGGTTATTTCTCACACACAGCATATGCATACCACAAATTACACCCCAAAACACATTCTGCTATTACTCCCGGGTATGGCGATACCACATGTGTGAGATTTTTACACAGCGTGACCACATACAGAGGCCCAACATGCACGGAGCGCCATCAGGCGTTCTGGAGCACCCAGGCCAATTCTGACATTTCTCTCCTACATGTAAAAATCATAATTTATTTGCTAGAAAATTACATAGAACCCCAAAACATTATATATATTTTTTTAGCAAAGACCCTAGAGAATACAATGGTGGTCATTGCAAATTTTTATCTCGCACGGTATTTGCACAGCAATTTTTCAAATGCGTTTTTTTGGGGGAAAAAACTGTTTTGTGCTTAAAAAAAACAAAAAAAACAGTATAGTTAGCCCAATTTTTGCATAATGTGAAAGATGAAGTTATGCTGAGTAAATAGATACCTAACATGTCACTCTTCAAAATTGCACATGCTCGTGGAATGGCGCCAAACGTCGCTACTTAAAAATCCCCATAGGCGACGCTTTACATTTTTTTACTGGTTACATGTTTTGAGTTACCGAGGAGGTCTAGGGCTAGAATTATTGCTCTTGCTCTAACATTCACGGTGATACCTCACATGTGTGGTTTGAACACCGTTTTCATATGTGGGCGGGACTTACGTATGCGTTCGCTTCTGCATGCGAGCACATGGGGACAGGGGCGCTTTAAATAATTTTTATTTCATTTTACTTTATTTTAGTTTGACATTTGTTTCCCCAAAAATACATTTTTGATCACTTTTATTCCTATTACAAGGAATGTAAACATCCCTTGTAATAGGAATATGGGATTACAGGTCCTCTTTACAGTGAGATATGGGGTCAATAAGACCCCGTATCTCACCTCTAGGCTGGGAAGCCTGAAATAATTATTTTTTTTTAAATAAAAAGATTCTGGCTTTGATCGTATTGGCGAGTTGGTAGAAGTACCGGAGGGTGGCGAGGGGGGGGGGGGGCGTCTATGGCTGGGTATTGCAGGGTATCACCGAGTATGGCTGGGTATCTCCGAGTATGGCTGGGTATTGCAGGGTATCTCCAAGTATGGCTGGGTATGGCAATTTATGGCAGGGTATTGCAGAGTATTGGCAGGGTATTGCAGAGTATTGGCAGGGTATTGCAGAGTATTGGAGGGTATTGGCAGGGTATTGCAGAGTATTGGCAGGTATTGCAGAGTATTGGCGGGTATTGCAGAGTATTGGCAGGGTATTGCAGAGTATTGGCGGGTATTGCAGAGTATTGGCGGGTATTGCAGAGTATTGGCGGGTATTGGCTGGTATTGCAGAGTATTGGCGGGTATTGCAGAGTATTGCAGAATATTGGCGGGGTATTGCAGAGTATTGGCGGGTATTGGAGAGTATTGGCAGGGTATTGGAGAGTATTGGCTGGTATTGCAGAGCATTGGCTGGTATTGCAGAGTATTGTCAGGGTATTGAAGGGTTAATTGTCGGTGAGCAGCGATGTGGGCACTGCAGATGCAGCCCACAGCGCTGCTGACATGATCTCTTCCCCCTCCGCTGTACCGATCAGTACAGAGAGGGGAGGGAGGAAAAGGCGTCATAACATGACGCTGGCTTGTTTACAGGTGATCACTCCATCATTTGACGGAGCGATCACGTGGTAAATGGCCGCGATGAGAGCAGAATTCTGGGAGGCCGTTAATTAACGGCCTCTCAGAGTTAAACAACCGCCCTGAAGCCATTAATCGGCTATGGGCCGGTTGTTAAGTGGTTAAAGACAATTAAATCACATTTTAATGTAAAAGGTGAATACAAATAATTTTATTGAAAAACACAAATAAAAAACTGTGAATACAGGTACATCCAAAGTCAAAGGTACATACTCCTAATGCCTATTACAGACAGTGATGATACTGTATTCAGATATATATGATCATATGTCCAGCAAGCTTCTACATGTTTTGCTGGAAAGGCTTCATCAGGAAAGTGGGCGAGATCATTTAAGTTAAAAACAAGACAAAATGTATGTACTGTATTCAACCTTAAGTTTATAAAGAGAGAATACAAATTAGTATAACATACCTCATAAATTAATAAATTAATATCAAATTCGCTTAAATTCATCAAATATGACCGCATTGAGTAACTAAAGGTTCCAAAAAGCCCACAATTATAATCCACCACCCCTACCAAAGAACACCCCACACCCCCCACAAGAAGAACAAAAAATGTATTAAATAATTTTTGACAAACTACAACACTCCCTACCTCACATATGGGTCCTGGGGTAAGCACCGTTGAAAGTCATTCGGGGGTGGCTATTTATATAAGTGTGCACTTGGGAAACGATCCCAACCAAATTGGGTCACTCGTAGGAAGCGATATGATATCCCTTAGTTTTGATTATTGTCATACACTTATTTATGAACCAACACTTGTAATATATATATCAATATTTTAAACCCATAGATAAAAAGGGGGAATGGGAGAGGATGGATCTAAAGCCAATGCTAAAAAAATCCAAAACTCACCTCATTTATCCGTTAAATATTCACTACGTAAATGGGGAGCTCGTACACTGTGACAAATCTGTTAATTATCAAAAACAAAGAGTCATATATATCCCACTAAATTATTGATGGTGTATAACACAGTATTAAGGATCTAAATACAGAGAAGACATCCTCACCTCTAAATATATCGTTGATAAAGAAAATCACCGTCAGACAATTCTGTTAATCCCAAAGCACAACCCCAGTGCATAAAGGAGAAAACAAAATCTCTGACAAGATTCATGTGTAACCGAACACACTGAGCCCCATGTATATTCAATCTAATTAAGAATAAACAAAAAGAGGGAGAAGGAGAATGTATAAAAAGTTCCATAAATAGAGATCATTAATAGTGATGCTTTGCCATTTTAGAATTAAAGTACAGCCTTTTAACCTCTGATGCCAATGCTGTGATCCCTGAGCTCCCACACAGCACTGACAGGCTGTATGGTTTAAATATCCCTCCCCAATGGCGCCAATTTTCAGCGTGTGACATCACACCACTGTTGGCGCCATGCGGACATAAAGGAGATGTACACAAGTAGCGGACTAATCACCGGAACCCGGAAGTGATGTCACCATCGGGAGGTACTTCGCCTCCGCACAGACATACTGTGCGGATAGCTCCCAGACCTGATGATTGGACGTCAGGGAGCAGGTGCCATTGAGCTTCTGGCGGCAGGGACTGCTCACGGATTGCCGTGACTAGAATGGACCCCTGAAGAGGACACACGGTGGGAGACACCCATCTATTAATAGATGGGAAACTAGTACTCCCACTGTGCATCTTTGGGTGTCCATATGGGGACCCATAACTGGAGAAAGACCGTATCCAGTGCATATTTGTACATATATTACATATACATTGTATATAGAATTTGCTTAATCAAATTTAGACATATTCTGGAACCTCATTGTTACCATTGTGGCCACATCATTACAGTACTTCAATCTATCTAGATTATATCTAAACATTACCACCTGTATCCCAAAAATCAACAAAATCAATATAATAATTATGAAAAAAGTTTCCTCTCTTCCGTGAACAGCATGACAGGGGTCAGCAGCACAATCAACCCGGATAGGTGTGTCACTAAGATGTTCATATGGGAGTTCCATGGGGGGGCTGAACGACCCACTGAAAAACTGGGGGCGCGAGACGTCCCCATGCCCGATGCGCAGCAGAGAATGCACAACATAATAAGTGACATCTTTAGAGCAAGGTAAATAAGGTAGGGGGGAATGTCCAATTGTCCATGGGCTGAAATGTCTCAATTGGCTGTCCTGTACCCCATGATGGATGTGTCATCATGGGTCAAAGTTCTTTCACACTGTAAACACATATGTCCGCCGGTGGAACAGCGGCAATAGTCCGCCGATCGGGCAAATCGCGAATACACGCAAAATTCGCTGCGAACCAACCTGCCGGGTGAAAAGTTCGGCCATCTCTAAACCCCGTGCTTTTTTTTTTATCAATGACTTTCAATGAGTGTTCTCTGTATTATGGGAGCCAACAATTCATTATAGCCACGAGTGATTTTAAATGACTTTTTTTCTGCAGAAATGACACTTTGTGCAGGGACAGTTCTAAGCACGGGAAACATGCGCCCCTTTACAGGCATACTATAGACACCCCCCAGGTACGAAATTTAAAGGAATATTACACTTTTATTGTTTCACTTTAATCATTATTAAAATCACTGCTCCTGAAAAAACGTCAATTTTTAAAACTTTTGTTTGCATTGATCCATGTCCCCTAGGGCAGGACCCAGGTCCCCAAACACTTTTTAGGACAGTAACTTGCATATTAGCCTTTAAAATTAGCACTTTAGATTTCTCCCATAGACTTGTACAGGGTGTTCCGCGGCTTTTCGAATTTGCCGTGAACACCCCAAATTGTTCACTGTTCTCTGAACAGGTGAACAGGCAATGTTCGAGTCGAACATGAGTTCGACTCCAACTCGAAGCTCATCCCTAGTCCAGACTCTATTCTCTGGCTTGTTGGGGCAGGCAGCTGCTGCAGCTATGGCTCCCAGGACTGTTGCCATGCCATGCAAAAGTTATGACGTACACAACAGGCAACAATAATCTTGGCAGCCTTCTCAGGAAGTTAGAGCAGCTTACCCCAGACCAACAAGAGAAACCAGTATTTGTGGAGCTTGATTGTGGTCTCCCCAGCTGCCTCTGTTCTGCAAGGCCTTATTGCAGTGATGTTCAGCTGCAGCTCGGGAATGCCTGGTCAAAGCCAAGAGTAAGGTGAGCTGCTCATAGTCAACATTCCCTAGAACAGAAAACAAAAACAGACAATTAATTTAAATATATTAGGATAAAATCATACCCACCAAAAATGTTGCTTTAGATTAAGATAGTATCCAAACGTGTTTTTAATGTGTGGATAGATTTAGTCATTGTGAAAACGGACTCAATAATTCCTCTCTGTTTCTTGTCATTTCAATGAAAAGATTTTGACATCTTCACTACTTCAGGGCGGCACAGTGGTGTAGTGGTTAGCACTCTCACCTAGCAGTAAAAAGGGTCACTGGTTCAAATCCCAACCACGACGCTACCTGCCTGGAGTTTGCATGTTCTCCCTGTGCCTGCGTGGGTTTCCTCCGGGTACTCCGGTTTCCTCCCACACTCCAAAGACATGCAGGTAGGTAAATTGACTTCTGTCCAAAATTGGCCCTAGGATATGAATGGGGACCTTGGATTGTGGGCTCCGTGAGGGTAGGGACCAACATGAGTGTGCAATGTACAGGGATGGGGACAATTGTAGACACTCACTCAGGTTGAACTGGATGGACTGGTGTCTTTATTCAACCTAACTAACTATGAAACTATGAAACTAATTTTACACAGATCTTCCCTTAATAATTTTTAACACTAACCTCAAAGATTAACTTTTACAAACAAGCCAGCTGTAGGGTGTTTGCTTTCCTTCAATCTGAAAAAAGAGGATGTGGGCCTCCTGACTAGGGATGAGCCGAACACCCCCCGGTTCGGTTCGCACCAGAACTTTTGAACGGACCCCACGTTCGTTACGAACGTTAGAACCCCATTGAAGTCTATGGGACTCGAACGTTCGAAATGGAAAGTGCTAATTTTAACGGCTAATATGCAAGATACTGTCCTAAAAAGGGTTTGGGGACCTGGCTCCTGCCCCAGGGGACATGGGTCAATGCCTAAAATGTTTTTAAAAATGGCCGTTTTGGCGGGAGCACTGATTTTACTGACGATTAAAGTGAAAAAAAAAGTGAAATATTCCTTTAAATATGGTGCTTGGGGGGTGTCTGTAGTATGCCTGTGAAGTGCCACGTGTTTCCCGTGTTTAGAACAGTCCCTGCACAAAATGACATTAAACGGAAATAACACCATTTAAAACTGCTTGCGGTTTTAATGTTATATCTGGTTCCTGCAATATGGTTGAAAATCATTCAGAAAAATGGCATGGGTAGCCCTCCCTGCCCATTACCAGCCTATTTGGGTCTTGTACGCATATTAAGGGGAACCCTGTACCCATATTAAAAAAAGGAAATGCGTGTGGCCCCCAGGCCCTATATACTCAGAACAGCAGTATACAGGCGGTGCAAACAAGACAGGGACTGTGTAGGTTTGTTGTGTTAAGTTGAATCTGTTTGTAATTTTCAACTGGTACATTTCTAAAGTGTAGCTCCAGTCAAAAAAACGATTTTTAAGCTTTTTGGAAAACATAGGGAAGGGTTATCACCCCTGTATAATTTGTTTTGTCGTCCATCTTTTTTCATCTCACTTGCTGCTGTCTCCTTGCGTTTGCAAGTAGGAGATGTTTGTAAGTTGGATGTTTGAAAGTAGAGGCCTGCCCTATATGCTCTGCAGAAATGGCGGAACAAGGTGTTGGTTTTGCCACAACATTGTAAGCCCTCAAAGTGACTCTTGGTGGGCGCTGGAGCGCCCTGCTGTGAACGATTATATCAAGAATTGTAATTACATGCCATTGTTGAACAGTGGTAGAAAAATTGACCTTTGGTGGTTGTGGTGCTGGTGCCACAACACTATGAGTCCTCACCGTTACTCTGGGTGGGCACAGGAAGGGGCCCTCCTGTGAAATATTATATCAAGAATTGTAATTACATGTCCCTGTTAAACAGGGGCAGAAAAATTTGGCCTTAGGCACTGCTGCTGGTGCCACCACACTGCAACCTATTCCATATACTCTAGTTTTTTTGCTGGAATTAGCCCTGCTGCAAAGCATTGCATCAAAAATTGTACTTAAACACCCCTGTTAAACAGGGGCAGAAAAATTGGGCCTTAGGCACTGGTGCTGGTGCCACCACACTGCAACCTCTGCCATATACTCTAGTTTTAGTGCAGGAATTAGCCCTGCTGCAAAGCATTGCATCAAAAATTGTAATTAAACGCCCCTGTTAAACAGGGGCAGAAAAATTGGGCTGCTGGCATCACCCAGAACCAAAAATGTTCTTCCAACATATCAGCGGAGGAGGAAGAGGATAGACAATCAACATAACAGGACAGTCACTCAGCATCAGCATAGGCAGTCTTGAAGGGATGTGGTATTTCAACACAACCAGCTTCAGGTGCTTGGTAGCTGTGGGTGATCCAAGACTGATTCATCTTGATGAAGGTTAGTCGATCAACTGATTCGGTGGACAGGTGCACCCTGTGATCGGTAACAAAGCCACCAGCAGCACTGAAGGTGCGTTCCGAAAGAACGCTGGATGCAGGACAGGCCAGTAGCTCAATTGCATACTGTGCAAGCTCTGGCCAGTGATCCATCCTCAAGACCCAGTAAGCCAGAGGATTTTCGGTGGGAAAGGTGTCCAAGTCTGACCTTGCCCCTAGGTATTCCTGCACCATGTAAATCAGACGCTGGCGATGGGTGCTGGAACCAATCATACCTTGGGGCTGCGGACTAAAAAATTGTCTGAAAGCATCAGTCAGACGGCCACCTTCTCCACCGCTCCTTCTGACCGATGCCTCAGCAACACGTTGTCCAGGACCAGGAGTTTGTAACCTCCCAGTCTCTGGGAACGCGTTGCACAGACCTTTCTGCAAGGCCTCCCGGAGATGTCTCATCCTCTGCTCCCTCTGCGATGGCAAGATAAGGTCGGCAACCTTACCCTTGTACCGTGGATCAAGGAGAGTGGCCAGCCAGTAATGGTCCCTCTCCTTGATCCGAAGAATACGAGGATCCTTCCGCAGGCTTTGCAGGATCAGGGAGGCCATGCAGCGTAGGTTAGCTAAGGCATTCAGTCCGGAGTCCTCTGGGTCACTAAGGACAACATGATCCGCAGCTACCTCCTCCCAGCCACGTACAAGTCCACGTGTTTCTTGGGACTGTAAATCATCCCTATAAGACTGCTGCTGCTGCTGCTGATGCTGATGCTGATGCTGAGTGCCAGCCTCCACCTCCATGCTGACACAATCATCCTCCTCCTCCTCTTCCTCCTCCTCATCCTCTTTCTGTGTGATGGGTGGCACAGCAGGAACACTGTCTGGATAAAGGGGGCCTTGAGAGGCAAGGAAGTCCTCCTCTTCCTGCCTCTGTTCTGCCTCAAGTGCCCTGTCCATTATTCCACGCAGCGTATGCTCCAAGAGGTGGACAAGAGGTACAGTGTCACTGATGCATGCACTGTCACTGCTCACCATCCTTGTGGCCTCCTCAAACGGTGACAGGACAGTGCATGCATCCCTGATGATGCCCCACTGGCGTGGTGAGAAAAAACCAAGCTCCCCTGACCCTGTCCTGGTGCCGTAGTCGCACAGGTACTCATTGATGGCCCTCTGCTGCGTGTGCAGCCGCTGCAGCATGGCCAATGTTGAGTTCCATCTGGTGGGCATGTCACAGATAAGGCGGTTCTTGGGCAGGTTCAACTCCTTTTGGAGCTCAGCCAGCCGAGCACAGGCATTAAATGATCGGCGGAAATGCACACAGACTTTCCTGGCCTGCTTCAGGACATCCTGTAAGCCGGGGTACCTGCCCAAGAACCGCTGCACCACCAGGTTAAGGACGTGAGCTACACAGGGCACATGGGTCAGTTGTCCCTGTCGGAGGGCGGAGAGGAGGTTGGTGCCATTGTTGCAAACCACCATTCCTGGCTTAAGCTGGCGTGGCGTCAACCACCTCTCGGCCTGCCCCTGCAGAGCTGACAAAACATCCGCCCCAGTGTGGCTCCTGTCCCCCAAACAAACCAGCGCAAGCACGGCATGGCATCGTTTTGCCTGCGCACTTGCGTAGCCCCTGGAACGCCCACGGAGCACCGCTGGTTCTGAGGACAGAGCACTGGAAGAGGCCATGGAGGAAGAAGAAGAGGAGGGGGTGGAGGAGAGAGGTGTGTCACAACCAATAATGAGTCAGCGGTAATATGCACCTTACCACTGACCGTCCTGTCCAGCGAGGCAAGGACATTGCCTTCCACATGCCGGTAGAGAGCCGGAATCGCCTTCCGTGAGAAAAAGTGGCGTTTGGGGACCTGCCACTGAGGAACCGCACATTGTACAAACTCACGGAAGGGGGCTGAGTCTACCAACTGAAAAGGCAGCAGTTGAAGTGCTAGCGATTTAGCCAAGCTAGCATTCAACCGCTGGGCATGTGGATGGCTGGGAGTAAACTTCTTCCGCCGGTCCAGCAGCTGGGGCAGGGACATTTGCCTGCTATAATCGGACGTGGGTGTACCACTAGCAGAGTTCCCGGAAGCACTTGGCTGTGACACACCTAATTCTACACCTTCATTCCTCTCAGAGCAGGTTTCAGAGAGGACTGAAGGTCTAGTGGGGTTGGAGATGCCAGCTGATGAGGAGCAAGGAGAGGTCCGCTTTGTTCTTTGGTGTGGGTCTTTGAGGTACGCTTGCCAACGAGCTGCATGGCAGGTCAACATATGTCTGGTCAAGCATGTGGTGCCCAAGCGGCTGATGTTTTGGCCACGTGAGATACGCTTGAGACATATGTTGCAAATAGCAGCGGTGCGATCTGATGCACTTGTCTCAAAAAAGGCCCACACCAAAGAACTTTTAGAATAACGCGCAGAGGAAGCGCTCTGCGCAGGCGGAGCTCTGCGGTGTGATTCAGTCGGTGTGCTGCCCCTAAGCTGGCCCCCGGAGGGCATCCTGCCTCGTTGGACATGTGCCTCCTCCTCCTCCTCCTCCTCCTCCCTCCTTCCAGGCACCCACGTGGAGTCAGTGCCCTCATCATCCCCTCCCTCTTCATCGCTGTAGCAAACCTGGCAGTATGCTGCAGCTTGTGGAACATGACTGCCAGATTGCTGTCCTTCTTGAGCATCCCCTCTCTCTGCGCTCACGCTACTGCCTTCCTCTAGCTGAGTGTCATCATCAGAGCCCACCAAACACTGGGCATCCTCCTGGAGCATGTACCCAACACTGTGCTCAAAGAGTTCAGGAGACTCCTCAGGAGGACGTGGTGGGTCTAGGGAAGGAGTCACTGATGATGACATTGAGAGGAGGGAAGACGATGCGTTGGCAGCTGCTTTGCTACTACCCTGAGACTGGGTGAGAGAGGATGAGGAGGATGAAGAGGGCTTGGTCATCCACTCTACCAAGTCGTTGGCATGCTGCGGTTCAACATGTCCAGCTGCCGAAAAGAAGGACAAGCATGTCCCATGGCCATGTGCTGATGACAATGCACCGCGTCCACGACCAGCACTGTTGTCTCTAGACACAGAGCCTGCTTGCCCTCTTTTATCGGCTCGCGCCTGTCTGCCTCTCCTTGCTGGCCTTCCAGACATGGTAATGGCCTGAAGGGAGTTGGGTAAAACAGCAGTTGGGTAGTTTATATTGTGCTGGAGGCACACAACACCCACTAACTCCTGCAGATGCCTTTTTTATAGAACACCAGAGATAAAGGGGTATATACAGATGTATACTGTGCTGTGCTGGAGGCACACACAACTTCCAATAACTCCTGCAGATGGCAATTGGGCTCAAATAGAGAACAGCTATGTAGGTGGATTATAGCGGTATGTACTGGGTACAGAGCACGCAGACAGCACGCACATCTCCTAACACTACTGACTGCAAGCTCTATTATTAAAGATAGATCACTAGCTATATAGGTGAGGTGAATATAGTGGTGTATACTGCGGTCAGGGCACAGACAATAACCACTACACAACAGCAAGATAGGAAATCAGCCAAAAACGATCAATGTGTACTGTGTTGAAGGTACACAGAACACCCACTGCTTCAGATGCCAACACACTACACGAGGCCGCCTCAATGGCGGCCTTATATAGTGTGGGGCGTGCACTACACAGCCTGAGCTATGATTGGCCACAGGCATCCTGCCTGTGGCCAATCATGGCTCTCCTCGCTGCTGGCGCTGCGATTGGCCAAGCATGCGGGGTCACAGTGCATGCTTGGCCAATCATGAGCCAGCAATGCACTGCGCCATCGCAGTGCATTGTGGGCCGTGAGCGCCACGCGAATTTTGACGCGAACGGATCAAGTGTTCGGATTTCGCCGAACGGACGAACAGCCAATGTTCGAGTCGAACGTACATTCGACTCGAACACGAAGCTCATCCCTACTCCTGACATGACTCAACATCAATCAGAATATTTTGGAAGCAATATAATTTATATAAAAATTTTTACTTAGTCTGCTCTGGAGGGTCCCTATCTCCTGGCAGTCTCTAACCTAAAGGGCTCACTCTTGTGGATGTGGCATTGATGCAAGCTCATGAAGATCCTGGTTGCATTCCTTATAATGGCATTATTCTCTTTTTTAAACCATTTGTGAGACAAGCTGATGTTACTGCACACAAGATCCCCACAATAAAATGTACTTCATTCAAAGCACATCAGCAGGAGGGGAGCGTCAGTCCATTGCAGAGAAGCCTGGAGGATAATATAGGTATATTAACAATGTTATGTTTGATTCTTCTGAATGTTTGCAACATAGTCATTTTGGGTAATGTATTCAATTTTTAATGTGCAGAAAATAAACTCCCAGTGAATCCTGCTACTAGAGCCATGCCTGCCTCTGCATCCAATGCTGGGGTATGTAAATTCATTTGAAATGACAAAATTGTACTATGTTCATGCCAAACTAGACATGTGCAGTTTGTTTCATTCTGAATCAAATTTTTTTGATATTCGGAAATTTGAGATGTATCCAAATTTCCGAGTCAATTTAAACTAATCAGAAATAAATTATAACAAAATTACATTTTGGTCAAATTCAAAACAAATTTGAAAACAAATTGGAAATGTAAACATATTGCTGACTATTGCTGATTTCCTTCTATATAATCTACAGTGGGCAAAATAATTATTGAATACGTCACCATTTTTCTAGGTAAATATATATTTTTAAAGGTGCTATTGACATGGAATTTTCACCACATGTTAGTAACAACCCATACGATTCAAACATACATATAAACCAAATAAAATAATTTCAGACATTAAGTTATGTGTAAAAAATGGAATTACATGGAAAAAGTATTGAACACATGAAGAAAATGAGGTGCAAAAAGTCATGGAAAGATAAGACACCAGCTTTAATGTATCAGTATTTAGAAAGCAATCATGCCCCTTGCCAGTGCAAATTATTATCAGCTGGTTCAATTTCATGATGGGTAAAAGCAAAAAACTCTCTCAAGACCTTTGCAAACTTTAAACATACTGATGGCATTAATTACAGAAGGATTTCTAAACGTCTGAATGTTCCAGTGAGTACTATTGGGTCCATAATATAAACAAAAAAGTCAGTGATACTACTCATACATCGCATAGATAGCAGAGATCCCAGGTGCTTGATCCACAGTCATTGGCTAGGGAAATGAGGAAAAGGTGATTCGCACTCTGGTGATTGCTCTTAAAAAATGCAGTATTTATTAACAAGCCACAGTGACCAAACGCAAATAAGAAAGGTTGACGCTTTTCAGGCTATAAGGCCTTAGTCATAACCACATTACATACATGAAACTTTTGAAATAAATAGTGGCTCTAAAGATCACATGCTCCATCCATTAATTGTCTTAATTGACTGCAGGCAATTACCCCAAAAAAAGGGGGAATCAGCTACACTGCATATAAGGTGATCCATATGTATGCCACTATTTCTCAAACACCTAAAAAAAATGTTAGATACAAAAAATAAAACGATAATCTAGGTATGTGAAAAAAGACACCAGGGGAGGAAGAAAAAAGAGAGAGAAGGCTCTGGGGAGAGATTCTTAATGTAAGTGCAAGTCCAGATCCCACCTCAGGTTTAACCCCTGAGGTGATCTAGTTTTTAATCTAAAGATCACCCATGCTTCTCTCCCCAGTAGCCTTCTCTCCCTATCACCTCCTCTGGGTGAGTGAGACGACCGCTCTATTCCTCTAAAACGGAAAGAGGAAAGATCGCCTTGGTGACATTCCCGTGTTGCATTTGAAATATTTCTAGCGTTTGGATTATTAATGTCACAATAATGTTCCCCTATACGGGTTCTCAAAGGACGTGTGGTACAGCCTACATATTGGAGGCTGCATAAAATACAGGTGATCAAGTAAATTACATAATTCATGCCACAGTTGATGTATTGCTGTATAATAAACTCTTCATCTGTAGCTGTGGTAACAAATGTTTTACCTAGATCACACAGGTCACAGTACCTACAAAGGTAACTGCCGGGATTGGAGAGCCAGGTGGGTTGGCATTGTTTGGATGAAAATAGATTGGGTGATAGTGCAGTCCCCGAAGTGGCACGTCGGCTAGAAAAAAAAGGCAACCTGCCTGTAGAATCCTATTTAAGTCTTTATTTGTATACAATATTGGCAGATTCTTTTTTATTATTCTGACTATTTGATTATATTCTTGGGAAAATGTGGTTACAAATGTAATGGGTTTACCCGTTTTTCTGTTTTTAGAGTTGTGGGGTTGATGAGGTTTGTTCTTATTTTTATTTTTATGCTCTCTCTTGGTTTTAGGCTTATCTGACAGTAATTCCTCTCTGTCCATTATCAGAACCCTTTCTAGTCCTTGGTAAATAATAGATTTGTTATAACCTCGGTCCAATAAGCACTGATGAATGACCTTACATTCTAGTTCAAAGGCTGAATTTGTTGGACAGTTATGTTTAGCTCGAATGAACTCCCCATAAGGCATGGCATTGATGGTGTGGGATGGATGACAACTGGCTGCAAAAAGTGTAGTGTTACCAGAGCATGATTTCCTATAGGTACATGTTGAAACATCACCTGTAGTTGGATCGCCCTTAAGGGTGATGTCTAGAAAGTTGATACTGGAAACATCATGCTCAATTGAAAAATGTAGATTTAACTGATTATCATACAGGAAATTCCAAAATTCGTGCAATCCCATAATGTCACCATCCCACACCATCACAAGGTAATCAATATAGCGACCATACCAAACAATCTGCCTGCCAAAAATGTTGCTGGGAGAAAACAAAACTTGTTCCTCCCACCAACCCAGATTCAGACGGTGAGAATCTAGCACCCATCGATGCCCCACAGCGCTGGACATAATATACATCATCAAATAAAAAATAATTAAGCTTTAATAAAAGCTCAACGCCTAACAGAATGAACTCCTGTAGCTCCTTAGAGTAGGAACTATAGCGTTGAAGATGATATTGGATGGCCTGCAATCCAGCGCTGTGGGGGATCGACGAATAAAGTGCCCTCATATCCAGTGTAGCCCACACATCGGTGGATATCCATTTGACAGATGTAAAATATGGGATAGGACTGTGCTCATATCTCTGATGTAGCCGGGCAGTCTGTGTACCAAAGGCTGTAGGTGCCGGTCTACCCATTCTCCCAAACGCTCCAATAAGGAGCAAATTCCAGCCACAATTGGTTTTCCCTGTATGGGACAATCAAGTTTGTGAATTTTAGGGAGAAGATGGAAGACCAACACCACAGGTTTATCTACATAGAGATACTCAGCAGTTTTGGATGACAGAACTCTCATACTGAAGCCCAACTGTAAGTGTTTTAAAAGGGTTGATTGAAAAACAGTAGTGGGATTGTAAGACGGATCGATATGTATCACTGTCACTGAGCTGTCTGATGGCTTCAGATCTATATTGTCTGGTCATCACCACCACTGCTCCTCCCTTATCTGCTTCCTTTATCACTAACCCTTTATTGTCTTTTAATTGCTGTAAAACCTCTTTCTCTTGCTTTGAGATGTTCGAATTTCTAGCTGTTGAGCTACATTGTTTCAATTGTATCAATTCCCCCTCTATTACAGCCTGAAAAGTTCTATAGTAGAGTTTCTCGCATTTACAGGGTAGAAAAACGTATCCCTATATTGTGATGTACTGCATGAAACTCCATAGGAGCCCACATGCGATTCTGAATACAGCTGTTCTAAAGTTAATGATGCAGATAAATCCTGAAACATAAAAGAAGAAACATCTAGTTCTGCAATTGATTGGTTTTGATCAGATTCACTCACCATCTCTGATGCCAGTGGGTCATCCACCTGCTCATCTGTTCCCTGTTGAAAATGTTTCCGAAATAGGAGGTTCCTGACAAACCTGTTGGTGTCCAAAATGGTATTGAAAATATTAAAATGATAGGTGGGTGAAAAAGATAGACCCCGTGACAGCAGAGATAATTCAGAATCAGTCAAAACCTCATCCGTTAAATTAACTACTGAGGTGATGGTTGATGTTATGCTACTTATTTCCTTCTTCTCTGTGGATATCACGGATCTCTGTCTTCTCCCCCCTCGCCTTTTCCTTTTCTTTCAGTGTCCTGTTTTCTGGTTGTTTGTTTTTTCTTTGGCTGCTGATAATATGTTGCTGACATGACGTTTTTTGAACCCTCGGGGGTTAACAATTCCACCAGAAAAAAACTTGTCTGAAGAGATTCAGAGATTGGACATTCTCATTGGGTTCATAATTCGGAAGTGGAAAGAACATAATTTCACCCTAAACTGGCCACGACCAGGAGTGAAAAGAAAATAATTCTCAGAAAAGTTGCCCAATAGCCAAGGACTACTTGTGGAGAGCTTCAGAAAGACCTGGAATTAGCAGGCACAATTGTTTCAAAGAAAACAATAAGTAATGCACTCAACCACCATGGCCCGTATGCACACTCAGCAAGCAAGATTCAATTTCTGAAGAAAAAGCACATTGAAGCTCCTTTAAAGTTTGCTTCACAACATTTAGGCAAGCCTGGGAAATACTGGAGGAATATAGGTCAGATGAGGCCAAAATGTTACTCTTTGGATGCCATTACATACACCATGTTTAGAAGTCAAATGGCACTGCACATCCCCCCAAAACACCATACCAACAGTGAAGTTTGAAGGGGGGAACATCATGGTGTGAGGCTGTTCTCAGCACATGGTACTGGCAAACTTTATGTCATTGAAGGAAGGATGAATGGAAAAATGTATCAAGACATTCTTGATAAAAATCTGCTGCCATCTACCAGGATGATGAAGATGAAACAAGGGTGGACATTTCAGCAAGACAATAATCCCAAGCAGAAAGCCAAAGAAACTCTCAATTGGTTTCAGAGAAAGAAAATAAAGCTGCTAGAATGGCCCAGCCAATAACCCGATTTGAATCCAATAGAAAATCTACGGAAAGAACTAAAGAACTAAAGATCAGAGTTAAAGACTGTTTGTGTGGAAGAATGGGCCAAAATCACACCTGAGCAATGCATGCGACTAGTTTCTCCATACAGGAGGCATCTTGAAGCAGCTACCAACAAAGGATTTTGTACGAAGTATTAAATAAGTTTCAATATTTTTTCCCTGTGTCATTCCTATTTTCTGAATGTATTTGTTTTGGTTTCTTTGTATGTATGAATTCCATTTGTTGTTAATGACATGTGGTGGAAATTTTGTGTCAATAGTAACTTTAGAAATATATTTACCTAGAAAAATGGTGACAAGTTCAATACTTATTTTACCTGCTGTAAATATATATTTTTGAAAGCATTCTTATTATACATTATTTTTTCACATCTGCCTAAAAAACATTTGCACAGTACTATACACAGAGTTAAAAAAATGTTGAAGTCAGCTATTTCCTTTATAACCTAGAACACTTCACATATTCTGAATAAATCTTATTTGTACAAAGTGGATTAATGTTTCAAAACTCAAACTGTCAATATTTTGGTAAATGAATAAATTTAGCATTATTTGTGTCCTGATCAACATACAGTGTATGCCTTTTACAACCTAGGACTGTACAATTTTTTCTCTTTCAATCCTTTTGTTAAAGGTTTCAGCTGGCCATAGATGGTGCAATTTTCTTTTCTGAAACCAGGGTTGCAGGAAATAAATTCGCTCAATTCCCCCATCAACACAGTCAATGTTGATAGAGAAATCCCTCTTGCTAAGCTATTGTGTTCTCCTGGTGGAGAGCAGGGGTGGGGGGTGTGAGGGGGCCATCCCTACCTAAAGAACTCACAGTGATTGTAAAAAATACTGGGTGCGCTAATTGAGTGCTGATCAAATTGGGTAGAACCTATTTTCTGCTCTATACTGCTCCGTAGGACAACAGACACAAGAAGACTAACATGTTGCTGCACGAATCTCATCACAATTAATAGAAGGTCATTGTGTCATACATATTGTGTCATACATATTTTTATACATTATTTTGATAATATCTATGATATTTACTTTATGGTTTGAATGGCTGCATGTTGTTCTGGGCTTTAGTGATCACAAGCAAAATTTCTTATGTGATATTATATTGTATGAAACCAGTACACATTATATGATATTGTTCAGTAACAAAAAAAGTGTGCAGTTTGCTCTTTCAGTCATTTTCTTTTGAAAGGTGTGCACACTATATTAAAATCTTATGATAGTTCTGTATACAGACTTTTCCCTCCAGTTATCATATAATATGTAGGCACCATGAGTGATTGCAAAATCTGTTACAGGGCAGACTTACCATTCCATAGATATGGTCATACATAGTTAGGACCAAATTTTGCAAATTTGGGCCAAATGTGACATTTCCAACTCCATCAAAAAATGTTGTTCCCTTTTGGCCACAGGGGAGGGGACAATGTTAACGGAGAGGGCCTCCTCAGCTTTTGTATAATTACCAAAACACATTCTGTTTTTAGGAATATGCACTATATTACCAAAATATTGGGATGCTTGCCTTTACACGCACATGAACTATAATGGCATCCCAGTCTTAGTCCGTAGGGTTCAACATTGAGTTAGCCCATCCTTTGCAGCTATAACAGCTTCCATTCTTCTGGGAAGGCTGTCCACAAGATTTAGGAGTGTGTCCCTGGGAATGTTTGACCATTCTACGAGAAGCACATTTGTGAGGTCAGGCACTGATCCCAAAGGTGTTCTATCAGGTTGAGATCAGGACTCTGTGCAGGCCAGTCAAGTTCCTCCACCCCAAACTCTCTCATCCATGTCTTTATGGACCTTGCTTTGTGCACTGGTCCAAATCATTTGGTGGAGGGTTTATGGTGTGGTATGCCCTTAAAGTTCATATGCATGTAAAGGCAAGCGTCCCAATACTTTTGGTAATTTATTTTATCTGCATATGGCAAGAACCAGTGATATACAAATGAAAGTTATTCTTATTCATAGTAATCAACTTGAAATAACCTTCTACTAATCTACCTCTACTGAAAAATTAATGTAGTGATTTAGCATGGATTAGGATTACTATCAATGAGCACTTCGTATGCTCATCTTAGCTCTTGCACTAACTTACCTAATAAAACTGCAACCTTTATTTTCATAAATTACATTACTTGATGATGAGAAAGTGAACTGCCTTTAAATGCAGTGGAACTGATCTACTGTATATAAATTGTACCAAATATAAAATAAGAATCTATTGTATTGTACATTTGGAATCCATTACCATTACCAGTATTTAACTTACTGGACCTTATTAAATGGCATTGTATATGTATAGTATATTCATTTTAATGTGTCTTGTTTCCCCCTCATCTCTACTCTAGCAGCAGTGAATGGTATGCACAAGTGAAGGCATAACATGCTTGTAATGACTATACCCAACTTAATTGTTATGCGTATGTGTCGTACAGGTATACAGTACAAAAAAAGATAGTATCTTTGATAACACGAGTTTCATGTTAGTAATAGTCATTACATTTTGCTACAATGCATAACATTTCCACCATCATTTCTAATAGAAGAAGGTATTTCATGAATAGCATCAAGGTGTTTGAGGTTCAGCACACATTAATACTCTTGTTGTTCAACATTTTTTATAAATTATAATGATGAAAACTTACCTATGATTTCATGTTACATATTCTGTTGGGCCCAACAATGGATGCTTTCATGTTGTGAAAACATATTTTTATCTGATAAAATCACAAATATTTAAATATTTATATAAGTCTATGAACAAATAGTACCTAACTAATTTTCGGATGTTCAATTAGAATAAATATTGATTAGAATCGAATTTGATTTGAAAGCAGATGAAAAATTCAAAAACAAAAACACACAAAAAAAATTATGAAAACAAATCATTTTAAAATAATGAATAGAACTAAATTTTTAACTTAACGAATCCATCGGAAACAGTTGAGTGGAGGTGAAGTATTCCTGATTGCCACCAAACAAGACCAGTGCATCCAGCAACAGTTTTCCTGATCACTGCCACATCAGCCCCAATGTCACTGAACCAGTGTATGCCAGCAACAGTAAAGAGAAAACCCTATGGGTGTCACTCCTTCTAGTTCTTCTTAAAACATTCACTTTTCTGCACAATGACAGACACCAAGCCCAATGGCCCAAGTGGTCCCTCTACCCAACACACTGAAAATGACTCAGAATCACAAAAGCTCTACACCTGCTCCTAACTTAGGCCAACTCAATGTAGTGAATTTATCTGACTATCTACTTACCAATGATGAATTATCAGTATTATCCAAAGGTCTCGGTTTTTGTTCCATTCAAAATATAGAAAAAATTCAAGGTCATCAAAGATTTTCAGTTTTTCGCTAGAAAGTTAATTCTTAAGATCTTATATCACCAAACTACAAACAATTTCCAACCCCCATGACAGTGAACCACTGAAAGATCTCATCTCCTCATTGGAAGATGATGAGGCGTTGGATCTAATTGATCATCTCGATTTATCTCAATTGCTACATCAGGTTGAACAATCAAATACCGAAAATTCCACAATTTCCTTTACATGTAAAAAGAAATCAGATAAATTTCCCCCACACACATCTAACCCAAATGTTGCAGCATTTGTCATATTAACTTGTGACTAAATCAACAAAATAAAAGTAACTAACACAGAAGGAAATGTAACAGAGCAAGAAAGATCTGCACTTTCCAAGTGGGGACAATATTGTAATAATGAGTAATGAACAATACGTCACTTCATGTACCAAGATTCTAAAAAATTTATTTTGGTGTTGCCCCATTTCCAATGTAGCAATTGAAAGATTCAACAAAGAATTTTACTCTCTAGTGGATTCCGCCTATTTGAGTGGCACCATCACAGAGTGTTAGAACAGAACATCCTCGAACACCTACTTTTTATGCTCTTCCCAAACTGCATAAAGAAATTGACCCTCCACCAGGGCGTCCTATAATATTGGGCAATGGCTCCCTAACCGAAAATCTCAGTAAATACACTGATGATCATTTAAAACCACACACCATCAGTTTACCCAGTTACATCCAAGATACTATTCATCTTCTTCGTTAGGGCTGAGCCGAACACCCCTAGACAAAAAATCCATGCGAACATGCGAACACTGTTAAAGTCTATGGGACATTAACATGAAAAATCAAAAGTGTTCATTTTAAAGGCTTATATGCAAGTTATTGCCATAAAATGTGTTTAGGGACCCGGGTACTGCCCCACGGGACATGTATCAATGCAAAAGTAAAAAAAAAAAGCTGTTTTTTCAGGAGCTGTGATTTTAATAATGCTTAAAATGAAACAATAAAAATGAAAAATCCCTTTAAATATTGTGCCTGAGGGGTCCCCTTAGTCTGCCTGCAAAGTAGTGCCTCTTTCCCATGTTTATAACAGTACTGCAGCAAAATGAAATTTCTAAAGGAAAAAATTTAATTTACAATTGCTTGCGGCTGTAATGAATTGCCGGATTCCAGCAATATACATAAAACATAATTTAAAAAAATGGTGTGGTCCCCCCCATAGTCCATTAACAGGCCCTTCAAGTCTGGTGTGGATTTTAAGGGGAACCCTGTGCCAAAAAAAAAAAAAAAAAAAAGCTGTGGACCCTTACCTAAGCATTCATACTGGCAGACTGCAGGAAAAGGGGAGGGGAAATGAGAGAGCCCCCCTCTTGAACCGTACCAGGCCACATGTCTTCAATACAGGAGGGTGCTTTGGGTCCCCCCAAAACACTTTGTCCCATGTTGATGGGGACAAGGGCCTTATCCCCACAACCCTTGCTCAGTGGTTGGGGAGGTCTGCGGGTGGGGGGCTTAACAGAATCTGGAAGAGGGTCCCCAGATCCTGGTCTCCTCTATGTGAATAGGTATGGGGTACCCATTCACCAAAAAAGTGTCCAAAAAGTAAAAAAGTTTTTGACAATTCCTTTATTAAAAAATAAAAATAAGGTTCCTGCGATGTCCATCAATCTTCAATCACGGCACCGAAGGTCCTGAAAAAAAGAAAAAATTGAAAAACTCCATGGGAGGCGTCCGTCCGACTGCGGCCTTTTTGCAGTCACAGCTGTTATATAGCCAAGGGCGGGGCCACCCAGTGATGGAAATGGGTGACCCTGCCCCCTCTGATGTCACATGATGTCAGAAGGGGCGGGGTCACCCATTTAGGTCAAATAGACGCAGAGTTTTTCAGTTTTTTTTCGGTAACGTGATTGAAGATGGATGGACACCATCTTCAGCACCCTCCCCATGTTGAGGGCAAGTGTAAGGAAGTGTATAAATACACAATGCAAAGGACCCAGCAAGAACTACTATACGGCCATATCATAATCATAATCATTACAAAATTCTACTGTCAACACCCTCAAATTTCAAAGATTGTATCAAAATATTGGCATTTGTTGACAATGGATCCTAATTCTGGACCCTTTGTCACACAAAATCTTACTTTTAGACGAGCAACCTCAGTCAGAGAGCAATTAGTTCAAAGTGAATATAAAGGTTAAAACAGGTTAAAACAGATATGATCCTTGAAAGCGACCAGGAACATTCACACGTGGTGGCTGTAAGCATTGCAGATATATCAACACAAATCCCAGAGCGAGGCTACCACATTGACAGATGTACAAACCCCGGCGTTATGCTAATTGCAAAACCGTTGGGGTTGTATACTTACTCCTATGCGAATGCCACTGTTATGAAGGAAAAATGAAAAAAAAATTTGGAAGATGGCCTACAGACATATTTTGTCCATGAAAAACTGTTAATCCAGAGCTTCTTAGGCTGCCACGTCAAGTCTATGCACAGTAAAAAATTTCCCAAAATATAATTTCTAATTTTGGATCGTATTCATCCAGGTTTACGTGGAAGAGACTGGAATAAACGCCTCCTCCAGTTGGAATTAAGATGGATCTACACCTTAAATGCCACAGTATATCCTGGCTTAAATGAAGCCATCAATTATAGTTAATTTTTAGAGGGCTTCCAATCAGGTGGCATGGAAACCTAACTCCGCATTCCTTGATTAACACTTTTTTGTTTTTCCACTTCCATCCATAACAATTTTCATTAATTTCTCTTTTTTTTTACTCCCCCTCTTTTTATCCCTTTCTTGTCCTTATTTTCCTTTTTTTATTTTTCCTCCCTTTTTCTCTGTATTTTGTGAAGTTCTGCCTTTTTTAGTGTGTTGTGCAATTCTAATATTTAAATATACATACTGTGATTGCGATTACATGTCAATGTATTTATTGTGGTTGCAATTTCTCCTTTGTTTCCCCAGGGGCTATCTGGTTCTTATGTGTCTGCCTGTGTCTCCATTCGGCACATTGAGACCTTTTCCTGCTTAGGGCACTCTAGCTGATCTCTCGATCAGCTGGCATGACATTACCATAGCTCATGTGCACATTGTATGAGGCTTTTTTCGAAAGGAGATACCATATTACAGGCACAATTGAATGCTATGCAAACAGAGGAGGGACACTGAGGAGGGACACCGTAGTTGTCAGATTGAGCCTTGCTGTTGCAGGGTGGGTTGTGGGTGTGTTGAAGGGCAGATTTTGTCTGTGTTGCAACCTGCCCTTAGACACAGGCAAAACCCACTGTTCTACACACCAAACCCACCCTGCAACACACACAAAACTGGACCTTGAGCACACTGTAAACCCATGCTGCAACAGTGAGGCACAATCTGACAAATACGGTGTCCCCCTGTCAAATGCTATTTCCCGTCAAAAAAGCCTCCAACGATGGTGACATCACACCAGTTGAGCAGAAAAACAGCTGGAGTGCCCTTTCATTCTGCGCATACGCGGGCATTTTTCGACGGAGGGCACAAAACAAAAACACAGACCACTTCAAATGTCCCTCAAAATAAATAGCACACCCTTTGAGTGGTCTGTGTGCAGTTAAAAAAATAGCACCAATGAAATTCAATTTGCCAGCAATTAAAAGCACTTCAGAAATGCTATCCTTCACAGGCTGGATTACAAGATGTGCGATATGTTATTTATATTGGTACATGTGGGATCATAGATAGAACTATTAACAAAATAATATTCAGACTCAATACCTGTTGGTTGAATAGGCCATGTCCTTTATTATAGGTTTAATAATTATAAATTAATCACTAAGATTACATTTAAAAAACAATACCCTTATATTATAATATGAAATATTATTTAGCATAACTCAATAGCTCAGCAGTATAAGCTCAAGCTAATACTTTAAAACAGCATATTTTTCCCCTTACAACAAAGGGGTAGCAAACACAACAACCATAGAACATACACCTCATAAACAGGGCCACAACAGGGAGGGGAAGGGTGGGACAAGCTGCTTTAGCTGTCTTCTTTCTTTTTTCTTCTGTCAGTTCTTTTCATTTTGCTTCACCAAATTAAAGGGGTTGTAAAGGTTAGTTTTTTATTTTCCATATAGGTTTCATTTAAGCTAGTGCATTGTTGGTTCACTTACCTTTTCCTTCGATTTCCCTTCTAAATGTTTTTTTTCTTTGTCTGAATATCTCACTTCCTGTTTCTCCTCAGTAAACTTCACACCATCATCTGAGTGGTGGTTAGTCAGCCAGAACAGCTTACTGAACAGCTTACTGAGGAGGAACAGGAAGTGAGAAATTCAGACAAAGAAAACAAAGAAAAAAAACATTTAGAAGGGAAATCGAAGGAAAAGATAAGTGAACCAACAATGCACTAGCTTAAAGGAACCTATATGGAAAATAAAAAACGAACCTTTACAACCCCTTTAATTTGGTGAAGCAAAATGAAAACTAACCATGAAAATAATACCCAGTCACGGCTAGGTTCTGCTGGTGGTCTCATTTAAGCTGCTCAGAAGAACTCTGCATTCTTCCACAGATTATTGTTCCCTTCTAGCTTGAGATTGACTGCACAGGGAGGGAGGAGTTAAGAAGGCTGAAGCTGCAGTCTAGGAGCAATTTCACCCTTAGCAACAGGACAGAAGGATTGCAATTGGTTGCTGCTGCAATCATAGAGGAGTCCTGCCCAACAGGACACCTAGGGGTGTTAACGGCGCCAGGAAAGAGTGACTGGTGTCCAGGAGGGAGGAACTGAGCTGCCAGAAGGAGAAGACTGGTCGGGAGCCTAGGCAGACTGGATTGAACTGTAGAGAGAACCAACCATATGGCTGCTGTGTACCATGCCTCGAATGAGCTGTGGGATAGTCTCTACGATAGTGAGCTGGGATGCTGTGCAGAGAAGCAAGCTGCAGGGAGCTACTGTGACAAGGCAACATAGGGCAGAGCTACAACAAGAGAGGACAAAGTTGCTGTGTGGCCCAGCATTGCAGAGGCTTTCAACTAGTCAGAGGTACTGTCACCTCTTCTTTATTCTGCATTCATCCTGTATGTAGAAGGGGCAAGTGAGGAGCACATTGTGCCTAGGAGGACATCTGCATAGTGGTCAGAGTTCTATTGGCCATTGCTGTGTGTTTAACTTGCCTTTGTTTGTTATTATATGCTACTGTGAAGAGTTCTGCCAACGGACAACAAAAGGGCCCCAATGCCAATGGCCCAATGGTCAGTCACTTAGTCAGGGAGACTTAGGTAATACACTAGAGACTTTTGTGCTGTTGTCTGACATTACTTATGCTTGTGGTTGAGATTGTTCTAACACTGTCTCTATTGACTTGTCTAATACAAATGTTCTTCTCAGTACTTTTACCTGTTACAGTAAAGTTCATTCAACTGTTAAATGTGTTTCTGTGATCATTTGGAACAGATTCAGGGCAGGTCATCGATGGGAGGGGCAGGAGGACACATCTCTTCAGTTGCTCCAGGGGTAATACTAAGTTATAAATGTTAAAATGTTTGGTACCAAGAAAAAAAATGGATTCTGTTCCTTTAAAGCATGTTATACAGCACAGTGCTTATGCTGTGTAATTGGCCCCTTCTATTAGCTAAAAAACCTGGCTGATCCGGCTGGCTATGCCCCCCCCCCCATAAACTGACCACGGTATATCACGGCTGCTGAGTCCTGACACCATGGTCAGGTTACGTGCCTCCCTCAGCCGCTGTCTCCCCTGTCCTCCTCTATCCTCTCTTCCCCTTCCTCCTTGCCTGTCAGCTCCTTGTCAGTGCCAGTCTTTTCCTCTCCCGCTGCTGAAATTACTGTTGATTTTTAACACCATTCTCTCTGTTTATTAATGTAAAGTGCTGCAGTGTCTGCATTTTACAAAAAAAATTCAGCTATACACCTGTTTACATGACCCACCGCCTCTCTCTCCTGACTCTCCTGACTGACGTCAGCGGGGGATCCTCGGCCCCGCCCACTGCAGCTATCAGGCCAAAAGAGGAGAGAGCCTGCAGGTCACGCAAGTGCCGATCGGCACTCTGTAAACAGGTATATAGCTGCATTTTCTTTATAAAGCACAAACACTGGAGCATTTTACCTTAACAAAACAGGAGGGGGTGGTGTGCATTGTGCATAGTGGGCTAAAAATACTTTAAATTATATTTTTACCAATTTTAATTAGTACTACAACATAATATAATTGAATGTTTGAACTCCCCAGAAAACTCACCTTATTCACTATGCTAAAGGAAATTTGCTTTAGCTTTTTTACATTCCATTCACGAACACTAAAACTCACTTGACAAAGTGAACATGATCTCTTTCTATAGTAAATCTCTTCCATCAAGAGCTTAACTACAATTCATGGTGCCACTTAGCCAAATTTTGAAGGGGCCCCAAAAAAAACTTTCTTTCTTGCCGTGTCAATTATGACAATAGTTTATTTAATCTGTGATACAATGTATGTCCAGTCAATTCAATTTCTGTAGTTTAGGCTGAAGTTGGCAAAGAATAAGAAACCTCTGGGAGGTTCCATTAAAGAGATGTCACCTCAGTTTCTATCCGTGTTAATAACATTTTAATAGACAGAATGTGAGGTGAACTCTCCAACAAGAAACAGCGAGAGATTCCAAAAGATTTTCTGTACAATATTAGGGTAAGGATAAAATCCCTGTGCGATTGTTACATTTAGGTTTTTTTGTGTGTGTTCCTGTTGCAGATTTGAAGGAATTGAAGGAAAATCAAACAGATACCCAGAGAGCAGTAAACATCAGGCAAGAGTTTAAATGCTTCTTCACTTTGTTCGAAACTTCAAAAATACTATAAGGAATTTATTGCTGGGGAAGAGCGGCAGTGTGGGAATTAACTTTAACCACTTCTGCCCCAGAAGATTTGGCTGCTAAATGACCAGGACTTTTTTTGATACCGCACTGCGTCGCTTTAACTGACAATTGTGCGGTCGTTTGTCGCTGTACCCAAAAAAAATGTCCTTTTTTCCCACAAATAGAGCTTTCTTTTGGTGGTATTTGATCGCCTCTGCAGTTTTTATTTGTTGCGCTATAAACAAAAGAATAACGACAATTTTTAAATAAAAACACATTGCGGGTTATTTATGAAAGGCAAATCCACTTTGCATTACTAGTGCACTGCAAGTGAACTTGGTAGTGCAGTCACTGTAAATCTGAGGGGTAGATCTGAAATGAGGGGAAGCGCTGCTGATTTTATCATCCAATAATGTGCAAGCTAAAATGCTGTTTTTTTATTTTCCTTGCATGTCCCCCTCGGATTTACAGTGACTGCACTTTCAAGTGCACTTGTAGTGCAAAGTGGATTTGCCTTTCGTAAATAACACCCATTATCTTTTACATTTTTCTATAATAAATATCCCACATTTTTTATATAAAAAAATGTTTTTTCTCAGTTTAGGCCGATATGTATTCTTCTACATATTTTTGGTAAAATAAAATGGTAATAAGCGTATATTTATTGATTTGGGCAAAAGTTATAGCATCTATGAAATAGGTGATAGATTTATGGCATTTTTATTATTATTTTTTTTACTAGTAATGGCGGCGATCTGCGATTTTTAACGGGACTGCGATATTGCAACGGACAAATTGAACACTTTTGACACATTTTTGTGACAAAAAATGCACTGATTACTGTACAAATGTCACTGGCAGGGAAGGGGTTAACACTAGGGGGCGATCAAGGGGTTAACTGTGTTCCCTAAGTGTGTTCTAAATGCAGGGAGCATGGGACTGTCTAGGAGAAGAGAGAGATCGATGTTCATTCCTTAGTATGAACACACGATCTGTCTCTACTCCCCTGAAAGAACTGGGATTTGTATGTTTACAAACACAGATCCCGGTTCTCTCTCTGTCACGAGCGATTGCATGTGCCCGGCGGTCATCGCGCCTGCCGAGCACTCGCATCAGCTCCAGGCACACACTCTGGGCGCGTTTGCCCCTAGTGGCCAAAAGGCGAAGCGACGTAAGGTAATGTTGTTTCTCCCAGCCTTGCCATTCTGTCGCAGTAAAACTGCGGCGGCTGGTCGGCAAGCAGTTAAAGATGAATTCCAGGGAAAACAAATAATGTCTAAATGCTAAATATTTGTCATATGCTGTTGCTGTAGTTATGCCACTGGGGTGAAATGGGCAAACAAATATTTTTTTTAAAGATTAGAGGCTTGGCAGGGATGATACTACTGTAGTAGGACATGTCTGCTTGTTAAGTTGATTTTTCACTTAGCTTTGTGAATATTGTGATACTGATTGTATAAGTTTAGAAGCCTCAAGCATGTGTACCAAATTGTTTGAAAATTTGATTGGATTATTTAAGTCAGCACAGCTTTACCCCATTGATTAAGCAAAGGTAAATAATGAAGCGAAAAGCATGGAGCCAGTATAAGTTAAAGCTAAATACTGGTAGAGGGAAATAAACTAATGGCAAAAAGGGCTAGAGGTTCGTCAGTTAGTAGTCCAGCTCTTTTAAAATGATAGCACAATTTCCCTCCTAGTCTGTTATATCTGGCAGATCCAATGGTCCGGATATTATGGAATTTGTAGCAGCAGCGTTGCTGGTACCTGAACCGCTGGATCCACCTAGTTATAGAAGTAAATCTGGCAGCTTTATCTTTGAAGAGAACCACTTCTAAAGTTCAGATATCATCCTTCTTGAACCCCTCCTTGCATGTACTGTTTTAGTATTTGTCACATGATGGAATTAACGCACCACAACCACAAACCAAGCATTTGGCTTGTGGTTGTGGCACAGTACCATTGACTACAAAGTGCAAGTTTGACAGGTGGTGCTGCCTGTTAAACTTAGCAAGCTCAGTTAATTTTGCTATGACTGTGCACAGAAGAGTGCGTACCTATCCAAACAAACACTAAACATTTGGCCTAGAGAAACACTTAAAAAAACATATTTCATTTGGACTTACCTTCTAAATTCTCCATTGTGGCTTGGCTGGGCCCAGGCAAAACCTCTTCCAGCTCCACTTCCTCCACATGGGGGCTGGAAGACTGTGGTATTAACACTACTTCAGCAGTGGGCAGTTATGCAAACAATAAAAATCAAATTGATATTTTGTTAAATAAGTGATTAAAAAGGCAATTTTTCTTTTGTGACTGTAAGCAACACCCACCCATTAAACAACATTACCCAAATATAACCATATTGAAAGGAAACAGACCAAAAAGCTTGGCATAAGAATGGCTACGGCACTTTTATTGATTTATAATATATATGAATTAACAATAACCAAAACTTGTATTAGCAGTATAAATACAGCATAGCTTCCAATGAACATTTGCTCAGTTATCAGAACTTCAGCGACATAAACACAGATTCACATTGAATATAACGTCCCCCACCCCCCCCCACCCCACCCCTCCCTGGAATCTAGGGTGACCCAACCATATAAGAGTGGTATTGACTATGGCAGGAGAGAGCTCTTCTGCTGCTTAGGGCCACAAGAAATTCCTCACTTCTTTTATAGCAGATTCCAGGAATTACAGAACTTGTTTCCCATTGGATACCTTATTTGCATACTTAAAATGATTGTACTATAAATGTTCAATACATAATACTTATATATAAAACAAGACAGAAAAGAAATCAATTGGGCTGGGGTGGTCACACTCAAGAAAGTGGGCTCAGATGAGTGCCCCCTTTTTTCATGAGACTGTAGGTCACACCCACACTTTAAACAACATTCCCCAAATACAACCATATTGAAATGAAATATAGTCAAGAAAGCGCAGCATAAGATTGGCTGTGGTACTTTTATTGGTTTATAATATATATGAACTAACAAGAAAAAAACCTTTTATTAGCAATACAAATACAACATAATTTCCAATGAACATTTGCTCAGTTATTAGAACTTAAGCAGCATAAACACAGATTCACATTGAAAACAATGTCCCCACCAGCCAGACTTGAGAATCAAGACTGCCCCACCCCCATAACTGCAGCCACTCGATACTACACTGCAAGCCAATATAAAAAATATTGAGACCCACATCTGAAAGATGGACCCTGTTTTGTCTATATAGACTCAGAATACCACTCTACAGATCTATGTGTCGATACGATTGACCTCCTATTAAAGGCATGTACTTCTCCATTGCCCTACTGATCCTTTTCCTCATCTTTTCCATCACTCTCCTCTGCGAAGAGGATATCCATGAAAGATGTGGGATAATTTCTGAGAACACAATTGCTGTACTTGGGGAAGTCAAAGTAAAACAGTGCAGATCTCGTTTCATCCTCAATAAATCTAACGTTTTGATATTTCCTAAATCATTGCCACCTAAATGAATGACTAGAATAGAAGGTAGTGGCCAAACCTGATACAACCTAGATAAATAAAAGAAAGTTGAAGGCCTCTTATTCCTTTCCAATATAATGTAAAGGATTCCGGTTGTAAATACAGGTTCACCGAGTACCTGTGCAGAGCCACTTTTTTACACGCCCAGTAAAATAACGAATGTCCCAGAATCCAAACACAGTGCCTTAAACCTGAGAAAATTAAAAAGAAAAACATTAGGCCTGACATAAAGGTTAAAGTTCTCTGATTTCCACCTCCATATGTCCTTAATGGCAGACTCTGCTAAACCCCTCTTGGCAGCTTCTGAAGCTGCACCTATTCTGAAGGAGTGGGAAGAGAACAGGAAATTATGCAAACCCATGTGTTCCAGGCATTTGAGAAAAATAAAATCAAACTGGTACTTGGTAAGTGGTGATAAATGAACATGAATGAGAAAATTACCCCTAGCCTGAGAAAAGAAAGAAACAATGTGCCCTCGCCACCAGGCATACTGAACTTTCACTCTGGGCCTGCAAGGTAATCCGCACACCCTGTCCCAAGTGATCAGTTTTAGATCATTGCAGGAAAAGGCAAACCTGAGACTGCTCAACTATTACCTGCTCATAGAAAATGCCCAACTTTCACATTTTTGTTCCAGGCAATAATTCTGATATGTGAAATGCCCCAAAAAACACACACAAGACATATTTAAAAAAATATGGGGATTTGGTCACACCATAATTGCTATATGGTGCTTAAGCCCACTTACTGACACAAAGTACCCCATAGTTAGTGAGTCCTACCCTAAAATGTTCAGGTGTTTTAAATAGCCTTGCAGGAGGTAAATGTCTTTTTTACATATGTGTGCTGTAATATTTTGTTTTATTTTGTTCTGTTTTATGGTCTTATGGCTTCACCAGCTTTAATGCATCTTTTAGGGTGTGCCCCCCAAATATCTTCTTTGTCTATTGTATACATGTCTATTGTATGCATTCTGACCAAATCCTTTTGGCAGGAGCACCCCACTCCCTCATCATTGCCTCTCATTAGTGTCCACCTGTGTCAAGGGTGAAGTCCTTTAGTTCTCCCATATAGAGGAGTTTATGTCTCCCATGGTTCCAATAAGCAGGATCTCCCACTCTATGGATAGCGTAGGTCCCACTAACTATGGGGTACTTTGTCACAGTAAGTGGGCTTAAGCACCATATAGCAATATGGTGTGACCAAATCCCATGACACATTTTTTTTGCATGTGTGCGCTGTAATATTTTGTTCTATTTTCAAAATAGACTCCCCAGAGTTCAACAGCTACCAGTATTGAGAATAACTCAAGCAGAACCACATTGTCAGGAAAGGGTTCTCCCATTGGTAGCACAGTCGGTCTCTTGGATCGCAGTGCGAGTGTACAACACTCAGGATCTGTAGTGGAGGGATTCACCTGTTGGTGGCACTGTTGGATCCTTGGGCTGTAGTACCAATGTCCGTCAGTGGGGGGTTCCCCGCAATGTGGAGCAGACAGCACCTCCTGCGTTCAGGTGTCACTTGAAGCTAATCACAGGCATACATATAAATACCTGGCAAGCACTCACATGTTTGCATGGGTTTTGTCCTTGCGTCCTGACCTACTAGCCTGTAACCTGAACCGGAACCTGAGTCTGAGCCTGTATCTGATCCCCATCCCGGGCCTGTCCTGATAATGTCCCTCCTGTGTTCCAGTTCCCTTTCATCCTTGCCTTGGGCCCTGATTCCCATTCACCTTTCTCCATCTGCTGATTCCCTGAGTATGACCCTGGCTTGGATTACATTTGTGATTGTGGAAATGCCCTTGTTTATCTGCTGATCCTCTGTGTATGACACTGGCCTGGCTTATGTTCTTGATTACGATATTCCCCAGCTACTGTATATATTATTTGTTATTTTTTTATATCACTGTGGGTTTATTATCACTGTTTGGTATTGGAGGTGTTGTGTACTTATATATCACTCATCTTAATAAACATTTATTTACACGTTACATGCGTTTTGGTTCTCTCTTTGCAGTCCACACAGTCTGGTCACACTTGGTTCATGACACACATTCTTAGTAGCCTGTTTACTAATCCAGGAATCCGGCCAAGCCGCACAGTAATAGTGCGTTTTCCAGATGGCACCAAATCCTAAAGAGCCTGCAGCTTCGGTAAATAAGCGAAAATCAGGAGCAAATATGAAATCCATCTGAAAAAAGGACTAACCATTATATGTATCAAAAAAATTTGTCCAAACAACCAAATCCCCCATTAACGAATTTGACAACCTAATATGGGCAAATGGTGACTTCAGTCCTGATATAGAAAGATACAATTTCTGTCAAAAGATGCGACCGACCAGCATAGTCCTGCAAGCAAAAGCCAATAGGCCTAAACATGATTATGTCTCCTTCAAGAGTACTTTTTTCTCTCAAGAAAAAGATTCAGCAGAGATTTTAGCTTTTCAAGCTTCTCATGGGGTGGTGGATATCTATTAGGATGCTTAAGAATTCCAAATATGTTGTAGGCAAGCAAGTCTTTTCCTCTGCTAAAGGGATGCCGAAATTCTGGAAAATATTACAGAAAGTTTTCAACAACTGTACACAAATGTCAGAATCTGGGGGGGCGATAAATAAAAAATCATCTAAAGAGTGAATCACACTATCAACACCTGACTCAAAACAAAGCACCCAGTGAAGGAAGGTTGAAAAGGTCTCAAAATAAGAACATGACAAAGAACATCCCATTGGGAGACACTTGTCGAAAAAATAACAATCGTCAAAATAAAAGCCCAAATTGAAAACTGATGTAGAGATTGGCAAAAGGCTAAAGGTCGATTTTATCTCTGCTTTAGCCAGCAGTGCTTCCGAACCAAAATACCTGATTTTAACAATAGCATACTCAATGATCACATAGGAGACTGAACATAATGTTTTCATCTATGTCGTCATTTAGTGAATCACCTCTGGTAAAGGACAGGTGATGTGTAATGTTTTTCCCCCCACAAAAAGATCTTCCTTTTGGTGGTATTTTATCACCTCTGCAGTATTTTTTTTTTGCGCTATAAACAAAAAAAGAGTGAAAATTTTGGAAAAAAACACAATTTTTTTAACTTTTTGCTATAATAAATATCCAAAAAAACAAACAAAAAATAAATAAATAATTTCTTCATCAGTTTATGCCAATATGTATTTTTCTACATATGTTTGGTAAAAACCACCAAAACTTATGGACCAGGTAAGGAGGACATTAATCAGAGAGGCAGCACAGAGACCTAAGGCATGTGGGAGACTCCCAAAATGTATGGAGGAAGGTGCTCTGGTCTGATGAGACTAAAATTGAACTTTTTGGCCATCAAAGAACATCAGCAGTTTTTCAGCAGTCGGGACTGGGAAACTGGTCAGAGTTGAGAGAAAGATGGATGGTGCTAAATACAGGGATATTCTTGAGCAAAACCTGTACCACTATATGTGTGATTTGAGGCTAGGAGGGAGGTTCACCTTCCAGCAGGACAATGACCCCAAACACACTGCTAAAGCAACACTTGAGTGGTTTAAGGGGAAACATGTAAATGTGTTGGAAAGGCCTAGTCGAAGACCAGACCTCAATCCAATAGAAAATCTGTGGTCAGACTTAAAAATTTCTGTTCACAAGAGCAAACCATCCAACTTGAAGGAGCTGGAGCAGTTTTGCAAGGAGGAATGGGCAAAAATCCTAGTGGTAAGATGTGGCAAGCTCATAGAGACTTATCCAAAGCGACTTGGAGCTGTGATAGCTGCAAAAGGTGGCTCTACAAAGTAGTGACTTTAAGGGGGTGAATAGTTATGCACATTGACTTTTTCTGTTATTTTTTCCTATTTGTTGTGCGCTTCACAATAATAAAAAACAATTTTCAAAGTTGTGGGCATGTTCTGTAAAATAATTGATGCAAATCCACAAACAATCCATGTTAATTCCAGGTTGTGAGGCAACAAAACACAAAAAATGCCAAGGAAGGGAATACTTTTTCAAGACACCGTATGTATATGCGATGTACAATATATATAATGATCTTTAATGATCTGTTTACTTTAATAGTTTGGCACCATTAAAGTATTTTGATTTCTTTATTTTTTGTTAAAAGACCAGCTTTTGTTGAACAGAGTGGCCACACACCAAGCAAATTTTGGTCTGTTCATCAGGCTTTAAAGCGGAGTTCCAACCATTTAAAAGTCAGCAGCTACAAAAAGTGTAGCTGCTGACTTTTAATAATCAGATACACACCTATCCCATGGTCCAGCGCTCCTCTCCCCCTCCTCTCAGCAGTGGCAGCATTCTAACTGTGGGTGCGCAGATGTGGCTTCACAGCCAGACGTGCACTGCTCATGCGCAAGCTGCCCTGCACACTGTGAATGGCCAGGCAATCTTCTGGGACCTGTGACCTGTCCTAGAAGATTGGAGGGAGGGAGGGAGAGAGGTGATCTTTACTTCTGGTGCCACGAAAACAGGTGAGGAAGTGGGAGCTGGGTGCATGTAAAAACAGGGTACCTGCCCCCCCAAAAATGAAATGGCAAATGTGGCATGTCAGGGGGTCACCAGCACTTATAGTGGAAGTTACATTTTTGGGTGGAACTCCGCTTTAAACTGATGTGCTCTTAACTGAGATTTCACTATCCAGAGAAAGTAAGCATACCCTGCATATTGTATCTCACTAATCAAAGAATATCACCACCTAAATTTAATGGAAGTCAATCCCCCACTGTGGCAAAGCCATTCAGCAGTATTTATGTATGGAAAGGTTTATTTTAATTAGTTTAATAATTTTAGACTATGTTGTGTTATTTAATTGAGTAATCATTCCGGTGTAATGCAACCATTGCTACAGCATGCATGGGACAATTTAACAATTCAATTAGGGTTTAAAGCATATGATACATGTGCAAATATTTAAGTTATAATTGCTTATGACCTATGTAGTGCACACTTATGGCAGGTATAAAAAATAATGCTTTGGAGGGCAAGGATCATTTATTTATCATTAATCATTTATTTGTGAATTATCCATTATTTATGATTAATGATCCACAAAATAACAAAAGCCAAAGTGTTTTTGGTGAGTTTGAAGATCTGCCCACACATAGTCAAATGCGATCATTCTAAGAAGAAGTTATGATTATATTCATATATCTCGTTTCAAATCAGTGAATGAGTTAAGGTTAGTCTGTATGTTGAAGGTGATTAAAGATTTTCTAAATTGCATACTTCATAACACTATGGATAGCAGTACCTAAGAACCTAATTGTCCAAGACTGTGGAAACCAAACATAATAGGTTTTTATGCATTATTTTTTTTTTATGAATTGTTATTTTAATTAATTACATTTTATCAGGTGTGCATTCTATATACTGTATACTTTCATTGGAATTTAAATATGATTGTTTTTGCATTTTTGTTTTTGTGTTGATGTGATCTTAAATTCATGATAAACATTTTTCCATTTGTTTTTAGTTTGAGCTTTACAATATCTGTTATTAATTGTAAATTTAGTGGCTGAAGTACAGGTTTACACTGCACATATTTCTTAAAGTGTCATCCTAAATCTATTTCCTTTTTAGCAGTAGATAAATATGTATTCATTTTATTCATACAATTTGCTTTACAATCTATAATAACTACATAACTACATAATTTTTTGCGCTATAAACAAAAGAAGAGCGACACTTCTGAAAAAAAAACAATAACTTTTACTTTTTGCTATAATAAATTTCCCACATTTTTTATCCAAAAAAATAATTTTGTCCTCAGTTTAGACCAATATGTATTCTTCTACATATTTTTGGTAAAAAAAAAAAAATGCAATAAGCGCATATTAATTAGTTTGCGCAAAAGTAATAGCATCTACAAAATAGGGGATAGATTTATGGCATTTTTACTAGTAATGGCGGCGTTCTGCTTTTTATTGGGACTGTGACATTATGACAGACACATCAGACACATTTGACATGTTTTTGAAACCATTGGACATTATGCAGTGATCAGTGCTATAAAAATGTACTGATTACTGTGTAAATGTCTTTGGCAGGGAAGGGGTTAACACTAGGGGGCGATCAAGGGGTTAACTGTATTCCCATGTGTGTTTCTAACTGTGGGGGGATGGGACTGTCTAGGAGGAGAGAGAGATCATGTTCATACATAGTATGCCAATTTAGTCAGGCCTCATACTATGCAGGGCCGTACTCACCCACACAGGGACACACCGGGTGAGTACGGTCCTCCATAGTATGAGGCCTGACTAAACTGGCAAGCTGTAGAGATTGGGTCATTATGGTCTGAACATCTGGAATACTCGGAGAGAGAGGTTCCTGTTTGGTTTCCTGTGACAGTTTGCCTTGACCAATTATACATGCGATTTCTGATCTCATTTAAACCTGAGATCTTGCGCTCTGGTAAGCGGCCAGAATTACTTATTGGTGGAGGTGTTTCTTTTGACTTCTTTCAACACGCATTCCTGTTGGTGTTATTCTTCACTTTACACTGGACTTCATATAAGCCTTGGTCTGCTAAATCTGTTGGGACTCACTTGGACTATTATTAAATTTTTTGACCATTTTGGCCTGTACACTGAATATGGACTATGAATTCCTCAATTTAGTTTATTAATTTAGTTCACTTTATTTATATATATTTATTTATTTAATTTATTTATTCAATTAAAATATATTTTTTTAGTTTATATAATTAATTTATCCCCATTAATGAGATATTTTACACCCATTTACTGATTTATTCATTTATTTACATTTTGAGTTTGTACACCTGTGGGTGTTAGTTTATAATACTTGCCGTATGTGGCTTGGTTTATGAATTTTTTTATCACACCAAAAAAAGTTCTGATTTAGTTCAAAATTTATTTATTGGGTTCACATTATATATATGAATTTATTTATTTAATTTATTTATTTACTTATTTATCTTGTCCATATAATCAATTTATTATGCACTTATTTATTGATTTATTTATTCACTCACATTATGAGTTTGTACACGTGTGGGTAGTAGTATACAATATTTGTTGTATGTGGTTTGATTTTTGAATTGTTTGTCAAAAAAATAATTTCTCATTGTATTTAGCGCAGCTCCCCATTATATAGAGTACCTTATATATGTAAAGCTTTCTCTGTTTTGCTTATCCATGCACATCATTTCATGTCTATTCATTTGTTTATTTAATTGTGAATTAACCACTTGAGGGCCACCCATCCACCATGCACTGCGGAAGGGCGGTCTCCACAGGCAAAACAACATACCCATACGTGTGCATGCGCACCCCCTGGCTGGGAGTGGGAGTCTGTTAGTAAGTCCTGGCTGGGACCTGCTGATCAGCTGCGACAATCAACACAGAGCTCCGTACAGAGAGAACCATCGCTCTGTTTCTCAACCCTGCAAAGCATTTATAGAGATTTATAAGTAAAAGCAGCACACTTTACACATATTCCACATAGTTAGGCACACATTTAACCCCTTGATTGCCCTAAATGTTAACCCATTCCCAGACAGTGTCATTAGTACAGTGACAGTGTATAACATTATCACTGATCACACCACACCAGAATACTGTAGTATGTTATTTAGACTGTCAAGGTGAGGGGTACCAAAACTTAGCCAACGATGCTGGACAGCCAGGACAGGCCAGGGAGACAAAGACAAGGGGTCTCAACCCTCACCAGGCATACATGGGTGCATGGGTGTCCGCAGAACTTTTTCGAAGGGGGGGGGGCATCATTTTAAGGCCGCTCATGCTCCGCCCCTTTTCGGCAATCTCATGAAAATCTTTCCACTGGTAATACATATGTGTTATATAACAGATAATTCATCTTCACTTTGTATTGGAAGTTACTCCGGTGGCTGCGTACCATGCCCATATAGCCTAGAGAATGTACATCTTTTTACATTGCAATACATCTGTTGTGGCCATATTTTGATCTCATACTGTCACTGTATAGGCTGTTTTCATAAAGATAAAAATATGGCAACAACAGATGTATTGCAATGTAAAAAGATGTACATTCTCTAGGCTATGTGGGCATGGTACGCAGTCACCTGAGTAACCTTGCGGACGCCCATGCTTTCAAAAACCAGCCCTGGAAAAAATTTCATACCAGCCTCACAGCATTATTATACCAGCCCAACAGCATAACGTCATTATTTTCTTGTTCATGAAAGGGAAAACCATACATTTTACCAGTTAATAGTGGTAAGTGATCAATCATCAAGGGGGACCCCAGGAACTCAGAACATGGGGGGACCACCTTCTGCAGAAAGAATACTCGAAGGTAAGGGGTGGGTTACTAATATAAGGAGGAAACCCTTTATATCAGTGCCCCTTACATTATCGTATTCACCCCCCCTTACATCAGTGACCCCCCCCAACTGGCCTGGCGGTGCTTTCACTGACCTCCTCTCAGGTGCGCTGCGCAGGGCTCAGTCAGTCGGCTCCAGCTTGGTGGCTCTGGTTTTATCCTATAGTCTCCTGTCCACAGTCCACACAAGTCTGACTTTTCCCATGACCCCCATCCTGGCGGTGCTCCCACTCTTGACTCCTCTCCAGACTCTCTACAGGAGATGGTCAGAGACTGCAAACTTGATGCAAGAGCTCAATGCAGCCTCACCAGTGCCCATCAAATGCAGCCATCACTGTGCCCACCAATGCAGCCTCAATATGCCCATCAAATGCAGCCTCACTGTGTCCATCAAATGCAGCCTCACTGTGTCCATCAAATGCAGCCTCACTGTGTCCATCAAATGCAGTTTTACTGTGTCCATCAAATGCAGCCTCACTGTGTCCATCAAATGCAGCTTTACTGTGCCGTGAATGCAGCCTCAGTGTGTCCATCATTGCAGCCCCTCCTGTGCCCCATGTCCCAGTCTGCAGTCCCTGTCTGTGGGAAGGTGTGTTGTTGATGCTTGGTACGGTACCTTGCATGCCAGCAGGATATCCATGATGGCCAGCAGCAGGCAGGGTCTGTTCTCGTTTTGGATGGGGACAGTTTCCTTCCAGAGGATCTGTCTGCTGTGAGATGCCGTGGTCCCTGGCCACCTGGACCTTCAGCTGTCCTCATTTTCCAGCCCCAGTAAGCCTGTCCTCTGGTTCTGGGGAAGTTGTAGAGCACTGGGTGGGAGTTGGAGAGAAGGGGGAGCAAAGAGTACTGGCGGGGTTGGAGAACACATGGGTGGGGGCAAAGAGCGAGGGGGAGTGGAGATCACAGGGGTGGGGAGCAGAGAGCGCTGGGGGAACTTTAGAGCACTGGGGGGGGGGGGCAATAAGAACAGGGGTAGAGAGCACGGTAGGCTGAGAGCACTGGGGGGGCTAAGAGTGTAGGGTGGTGAAGAGCACTGGGAGGGGCAGAAAAACAGGGGTGGAGAGCACGGGGGCTGGAGAGTACTGGGGGGGTACAAAGAGCAGGGGGGAGTGGAAACCAATTGGGGGGAGCTTGAGAGCACCAGTGGGGGCCAGAAAGAACAGGGGTGGAAAGCACGGGGGACTGGAGAGCACTATGGGGGGTGGAGAGCACTTGGGTGGGGGCAAAATGCAGGGGGAGTGGAGAGTACAGGGGTGGGGAGTGGAGAGTGCTGGGGGGAGCCAAAAAGAACAGGGGTGGAGAGCACGAAGGGTAGAGAGCACTGGGGGGGCTGGAGAACACCAGGGGGGCAGAAAGAACAGGGGTGGGGAGAATGGGGGGCTGGAGAGCACTGGGGTGGGGGCTGGAGAGTGATGGGGAAAGCTGAAGAACAGGTGGGAGAGCACTGGGGGGAGTGGAGAGCACTGGGTGGAGAGCACTGGGGGGGGGGGAAGAACAGGGGGAGAGCACTGGAGGATAGAGGAGAGCACTGGGGGGGAAAGCACTGGGGGAGAGCAGTGGGGGAAGTGGAGGGCACTGGGGGGGAGAACAGGGGGAGAGCACTGGAGGGGGGAGAGCACTGGAGGGAGTGGAGAGCACTGGGGGGGGGGGAGAACAGGGGGGGAGAGCACTGGGGAGGAGAACAGGGGGAGAGCACGGAGGGGAGAGGACTGGGGGGAGAGGAGAGCACTGTAAGGGGGATGGGGGGAGCACTGGGTGGAGTGGAGAGCACTGGGGGGAACAGGGGGGAGAGCACTGGGGGGGGACAGGGGGGAGAGCACTGGGGGGACAGGGGGGAGAGCACTGGGATGGTGGCTAGAGAAGGATGGGGAGAGCAGGGGGGCAGCAAGAACAGGGCAGGAGAGAACTGTGGGGGGGGGCAGGAGAGTGTGGTGGTGGAGGAGAGCACCGGGGGGTGCAGGAGAGTGTGGTGGTATAGGAGAGCACTGGGGGGGGCAGGAGAGTGTGGTGGTGGAGGAGAGCACTGGGGGGGGGCAGGAGAGTGTGGTGGTGGAGGAGAGCACGGGGGGGGGGGCAGAAGAGTGTGGTGGTGGAGGAGAGCACGGGGGGGCAGGAGAGTGCGGTGGTGGAGGAGGGCACTGGGGGGCAGGAGAGTGTGGTGGTGGAGGAGAGCACTGGGGGGGCAGGAGAGTGTGGTGGTGGAGGAGAGCACGGGGGGTGCAGGAGAGTGTGGTGGTGGAGGAGAGCACTGGGGGGGGCAGGAGAGTGTGGTGGTGGAGGAGAGCACTGGGGGGGGCAGGAAATTGTGGTGGTAGAGGAGGGCACTGAGGGGAGGGCAGGAGAGTGTGGTGGTGGAGGAGAGCACTGGGGGGCAGGAGAGTGTGGTGGTGGAGGAGAGCACTGGGGGGCAGGAGAGTGTGGTTGTGGAGGAGAACACGGGGGGGCAGGAGAGTGTGGTGGTGGAGGAGGGCACTGGGGGGCAGGAGAGTGTGGTGGTGGAGGAGAGCACTGGGGGGGGCAGGAGAGTGTGGTGGTGGAGGAGAGAGCACTGGGGGGGGGGCAGGAGAGTGTGGTGGTGGAGGAGAGCACTGGGGGGGGCAGGGAGCACAAGGTGAACTGGGGACAGTAAAATAAGTTGGATAGGAGAATTGGCAGGGGGGCCCCCTGCAGCCCCCCCCCCTATCCTCCTATCCAGGCACTGTGGCACACAGGGCAGGCTGTACCTGCAGCATCTCCTCCTTTGGATAAAAGCGCTGACTGGCTGTGTACGGCGGCCGTTCTGTAACATGGCCCGCCCCCCCGACCGACTCGTGTGATAGGTGGAACGTTGACTCTCTCTACTATCACACAAGCAGGTCTGGGGGGGCGGGGCCATGTTACAGAGCTGTCGCCGAACACAGAGGCAGCCCGCTCTGTGATCCAGAGGAGAGAGCGGAGGATGCCGCCGCCGGCGGACTCAGTAAAATAATGCAGAATGGCGGCGGCTGCAACACCTTGGGGATTCCAGGGGGGGGCACTTGACCCCCCTTGCCCCCTGCTGCGGACGCCCATGCATGGGTGCATAGTTGGCAGAATAGAAACTGTAAAGTCAATTAACCACCAAAATGTAAACCAATATGGACAGAAGGGTGTTAAAGATCAAAATATACTTAAAATACAGTCAAAACTACCTACCAATGAATAAGTTAGATGGTAAATCAAATGGCAGGTGAACAGAGGAGCAGGGTCACAAACCAAGGCAACAAGGCTATTTTTAAAAGATGGTTACAAATAGCAATGTTTTCACTTAATGTAAAATACCTATACATTAAGGTTGTGCTTTTATGTCATTTCATGTTTTACATTGTTCACTTTTTCCCACTACACCTTTGCCCAGGTTACATTTCTATTTATATTTTACCTCAATCTTTTAAGCAGCCCCTTTACTGAACTTTATAACACTTTAAGTGCTAGTTTACACTTGCTTCAAAACATGGCTTCAGACACGCTTCATTAAAGCTCTCTGAACGCCAGTCACTAAATAAAATGGTTATCTTACAGTCCTCTTTACACCTTGCTTTGCATGGTGCTTTAATGAGGTTTCGATGAGGCTTTGGTGGGGCTTCAATGAGACTTTGGTGGAGCTTCAATGAGGCTTTGATGGGGCTTTGCTGAGGCTTCGTGGGGCTTCAATGAGGCTTCGAGCGAGCCTTGCCATAGACATCCATGGAGGCTTTAAAGAGGCTTTGAAGCACCACTAAAGCTACACTGGGTATCATTTTTTGAAGCAAAGCCAAAGCAACGAAAAAACAAGGTATAAACAGGACTGTAAGCTAACAATTCTATCAATTTTAGATTTTACTAGCTTTAACAAAGCCTGTCTGAAGCCTTGTTTTGAAGCAAGTGTAAACTAGCCATTAATGCGTGTTAAAGCCAAAGCAAGTGTAAATGAGCCCTAAGGGTGCTGCGAGTTTTAGAACAAATTTTTCTCACTTGGAGATTGGCCACTTTGAAGAACTGATGCTAACAATCCCCATCCCTCTACCCACAGTCCTGCCAACAGCCACTCACACCTCTAGTCATACAAAGATGGTTGGATTGCGGCCTAAGTGCCATTCTTATTAGGGTTAAACTTCTTTAATGGTCCTTTGTCAGCCAGCAGTTGTGAGTTCACCTTCTTATTACATCACCCAGAGATTGCTACTCACTGGTCCTCTTTGTACCTTATTTACATAACTCTTATGCCGCATACACACGGCCGGACTTTCCGACAGCAAATGTGCGATCGGAGCTTATTATTAGAAATTCCGACCGTGTGTAGGCTCCATCGGACAGTTTCCATCGGAATTCCCATCGCACAAAATTTGAGACCTGGTTCTCAAATTTTCTAACAACAAAATCCGTTGTTGGTAATTCCGATTGTGTGTACACAATTCTGTCACACAAAAGTTCCATGCATGCTTGGAAGCAGAAGAGTATAACGGTGTATACTTGGTTCAGAGTACGCAGACAGCACGCACAAGCTCCTAACACTGACTGCAAGCTCTATTATAAAAGATAGATATATCGCTAGCTATATAGGTGAATATAGCAGTGCATTGTGGGCCGTGAGCGCCACACGAATTTGGCGCGAACGGCCCATAACGTTCGGAATTCGCCGAACGGGCGAACAGCCGATGTTCGAGTCGAACATATGTTCGACTCGAACACAAAGCTCATCCCTACTGACCAACATGCACTGAAATCCAGATACAAACCCACAAGCACAAACTGAACAGCAGTAAAATGATCAGAATAAGCTGGAGTGGAAAAGCACGAATCGTCTCTAATCAAACTTCTACTAAAACAAGATCAGCAGAAGGAGCCCAAAGGGTGAAGCACTGGGTCTTGAACTTCCTTTTTATAGTCCCGTCGTACGTGCTGTACGTCACCGTGTTCCTAACGATTGGACTTTGGTCTGATCATGTGTATGCACGACAGTTTCAGTGGAACTCTGTCGGAACTTCTTCGGAAAAACCTTCAGAGTTTATTCGGTTGGGAAAACTGGTCGTGTGTACACGGCATAAGGGTCCCAACACTGAACTCTAGGGTACACCACTGATAACCTTTATGGTAATGATTCTTACTCTGAAAGACCATTCAGAGTAAGAATCATTAACCACTACTCTCTGAATTCTGTCTTTTAGCCAGTTTTCTATTAGATCCACCTATATAGCAAACTATCTTGTTCGTTTTAAATAGAGCTTGCAGTCAGCGGTAGGAGCTTGTGCGTGCTGTCTGCATGCTCTGAACCCAGTATACACTGCTATATCCACCTATTTAGCAAACAATCTTGCTCGTTTTAAATAGAGCTTGCAGTCAGCGGTAGGAGCTTGTGCGTGCTGTCTGCGTGCTCTGAACCCAGTACACACCGCTATATCCACCTATATAGCAAACTATCTTGCTCGTTTTAAATAGAGCTTGCAGTCAGCGGTAGGAGCTTGTGCATGCTGTCTGCGTGCTCTGAACCCAGTATACACTGTTATATCCACCTATATAGCAAACTATCTTGCTCGTTTTAACTAGAGCTTGCAGTCAGCGGTAGGAGCTTGTGCGTGCTGTCTGTGTGCTCTGAACCCAGTATACATCACTATATCCACCTATATAGCAAACTATCTTGCTCGTTTTAAATAGAGCTTGCAGTCAGCGGTAGGAGCTTGTGCATGCTGTCTGCGTGCTCTGAACCCAGTATACACCGCTATATCCACCTACATAGCTCTTCTCTATTTGAGCCATCTGCCATCTGCAGGAGTTATTGGAAGTTGTGTGTGCCTCCAGCACAATATACACTACCCAATTGCTGTTTTTCCCAACTCCCTTCAGGCCATTACCATGTCTGGAAGGCCAGCAAGGAGAGGCAGAAAGGCGAGAGCCGATAAAAGAGGGCAAGCAGGCTCTGTGTCTAGAGACAACAGTGCTGGTCGTGGACGCGGTGCATCGTCATCATCAGCACGTGGCCATGGGACACGCTTGTCCTTCTTTTCGGCAGCTGGACATGTTTCATAGTTTCATAGTTTCATAGTTAGTAAGGTTGAATAAAGACACCAGTCCATCCAGTTCAACCTGAGTAAGTGTCTACAATTGTCCCTATCCCTGTACATTGCACACTCACATCAGTCCCTACCCTCAAGGAGCCCACTATCCTAGGTCCCAATTCATATACTAGGGCCAATTTTGGACAGAAGCCAATTAACCTACCTGCATGTCTTTGGATTGTGGGAGGAAACCGGAGCACCCGGAGGAAACTCACGCAGGCACAGGGAGAACATGCAAACTCCAGGCAGGTAGTGTCGTGGTTGGGATTTGAACCAGCGACCCTTCTTACTGCTAGGTGAGAGTGCTAACCACTACACCACTGTGCTGGGTGTTGAGCCGCAACATGCCAACGACTTGGTAGAGTGGATGACCAAGCCCTCTTCATCCTCCTCATCCTCTCTCACCCAGTCTCAGGGTACTAGCAAAGCAGCTGCCAACGCATCGTCTTCCCTCCTCTCAATGTCATCACCAGTGACTCCTTCCTTAGACCCACCACATCCTCCTGAGGAGTCTCCTGAACTCTTTGAGCACAGTGTTGGGTACATGCTCCAGGAGGATGCCCGGTGTTTTGTAGGCTCTGATGATGATACTCAGCTAGAGGAAGGCAGTAGCATGAATGCAGAGAATGGGGATGCTCAAGAAGGACAGCAATCTGGCAGTCATGTTCCACAAGCTACAGCATACTGCCAGGTTTGCTACAGCGATGAAGAGGGAGGGGATGATGAGGGCACTGACTCCATGTGGGTGCCTGGTAGGAGAGAGGAGGAGGAGGAGGAGGCAGGATGCCCTCCGGGGGCCAGCTTAGGGGCAGCACACCGACTGAATCACACCGCAGAGCTCCGCCTGTGCAGGGCGCTGCCTCTGTGCGTTATTCTAAAAGTTCTTTGGTGTGGGCCTTTTTTGAGACGAGTGCATCAGATCGCACCACTGCTATTTGCAACATATGTCTCAAGCGTATCTCGCGGGGCCAAAACATCAGCCGCTTGGGCACCACATGCTTGACCAGACATATGTTGACCTGCCATGCAGCTCGTTGCCAAGCGTACCTCAAAGACCCACACCAAAGAACAAAGCGGACCTCTCCTTGCTCCTCATCAGCTGGCATCTCCAACCCCACTAGACCTTCAGTCCTCTCTGAAACCTGCTCTGAGAGGAATGAAGGTGTAGAATTAGGTGTGTCACAGCCAAGTGCTTCCGGGCACTCTGCTAGCAGTACACCCACGTCCGATTATAGCAGGCAAATGTCCCTACCCCAGCTGCTGGACCGGCGAAAGAAGTTCACTCCCAGCCATCCACATGCCCAGCGGTTGAATGCTAGCTTGGCTAAATTGCTAGCACTTCAACTGCTGCCTTTTCAGTTGGTAGACTCGGCCCCCTTCCGTGAGTTTGTACAATGTGCGGATCCTCAGTGGCAGGTCCCCAAACGCCACTTTTTCTCACAGAAGGCGATTCCGTCTCTCTACCGGCATGTGGAAGGCAATGTCCTTGCCTTGCTGGACAGGGCGGTCAGCGGTAAGGTGCATATTACCGCTGACTCATGGTCCAGCAGGCATGGACAGGGACATTACCTGTCTTTCATGGCCCATTGGGTCACTCTTCTGGCAGCTGGGAAGGATGCAGGACAAGGTGCAGTAGTGTTGGAGGTTGTTCCGCCACCACGCCTCCAAAATGCTACTATTGGTTGTGACACACCTCTCTCCTCCACCCCCTCCTCTTCTTCTTCCTCAATGGCCTCTTCCAGTGCTCTGTCCTCAGAACCAGCGGTGCTCCGTAGGCGTTCCAGGGGCTACGCAAATACGCAGGCAAAACTATGCCATGCCGTGCTTGCGCTGGTTTGTTTGGGGGACAGGAGCCACACTGGGGCGGATGTTTTGTCAGCTCTGCAGGGGCAGGCCGAGAGGTGGTTGATGCCACGCCAGCTTAAGCCAGGAATGGTGGTTTGCGACAATGGCACCAACCTCCTCTCCGCCCTCTGACAGGGACAACTGACCCATGTGCCCTGTGTAGCTCACGTCCTTAACCTGGTGGTGCAGCGGTTCTTGGGCAGGTACCCGGGCTTACAGGATGTCCTGAAGCAGGCCAGAAAAATCGGTGTGCATTTATGCCGATCATTTAATGCCTGTGCTCGGCTGGCTGAGCTCCAAAAGGAGTTGAACCTGCCCAAGAACCGCCTTATATGTGACATGCCCACCAGGTGGAACTCAACGTTGGCCATGCTGCAGCGGCTGCACACGCAGCAGAGGGCCATCAATGAGTACCTGTGCAACTACGGCACCAGGACAGGGTCAGGGGAGCTCAGTTTTTTCTCACCACGCCAGTGGGGCATGATCAGGGATGCATGCACTGTCCTGTCACCGTTTGAGGAGGCCACAAGGATGGTGAGCAGTGACAGTGCATGCATCAGTGACACTGTACCTCTTGTCCACCTCTTGGAGCATACGCTGTGTGGAATAATGGACAGGGCACTTGAGGCAGAACAGAGGCAGGAAGAGGAGGACTTCCTTGCCTCTCAAGGCCCCCTTTATCCAGACAGTGTTCCTGCTGTGCCACCCATCACACAGGAAGAGGATGAGGAGGAGGAAGAGGAGGAGGAGGATGATTGTGTCAGCATGGAGGTGGAGGCTGGCACTCAGCATCAGCAGCAGCAGTCTTCTAGGGATGATTTACAGTCCCAAGAAACCCGTGGACTTGTACGTGGCTGGAAGGAGGTAGCTGCGGATCATGTTGTCCTTAGTGACCCAGAGGACTCCGGACCGAATGCCTCAGCTAACCTATGCTGCATGGCCTGCCTGATCCTACAAAGCCTGCGGAAGGATCCTCGTATTCTTCGGATCAAGGAGAGGGACCATTACTGGCTGGCCACTCTCCTTGATCCACGATACAAGGGTAAGGCTGCGACCTTATCTTGCCATCGCAGAGGGAGCAGAGGATGAGACATCTCCGGGAGGCCTTGCAGAAAGGTCTGTGCAACGCGTTCCCAGAGACTGGGAGGTTACAAACTCCTGGTCCTGGACAACGTGTTGCTGAGGCATCGGTCATAAGGAGCAGTGGAGAAGGTGGCCGTCTGACCGATGCTTTCAGACAATTTTTTAGTCCGCAGCCCCAAGGTATGATCGGTTCCAACAACGCCAGCGTCTGATTTACATGGTGCAGGAATAGCTAGGGGCAAGGTCAGACTTGGACATCTTTTCCACGGAAAATCCTCTGGCTTACTGGGTCTTGAGGATGGATCACTGGCCAGAGCTTGCACAGTATGCAATTGAGCTACTGGCCTGTCCTGCATCCAGAGTTCTTTCGGAACGCACCTTCAGTGCTGCTGGTGGCTTTGTTACCGATCACAGGGTGCGCCTGTCCACCGAATCAGTTGATCGACTGACCTTCATCAAGATGAATCAGTCTTGGATCACCCACAGCTACCAAGCACCTGAAGCTGATGTAAATGAATAATTTTTTTTGAAATATCACATCCCTTCAAGACTGCCTATGCTGATGCTGAGTGACTGTCCTGTTATGTTGATTGTCTATCCTCTTCCTCCTCCGCTGATATGTTGGAAGAACATTTCTGGTTCTGGGTGATGCCATCAGCCCAATTTTTCTGCCCCTGTTTAACAGGGGAGTTTAATTACAATTTTTGATGCAATGCTTTGCAGCAGGGCTTATTCCTGCACTACAACTAGAGTATATGGGAGAGGTTGCAGTGTGGTGGCACCAGCACCAGTGCCTAAAGCCCAATTTTTCTGCTCCTGTTTAACAGGGGCATTTAATTACAATTTTTGATGCAATGCTTTGCAGCAGGGCTAATTCCTGCACTAAAACTAGAGTATATGGGAGAGGTTGCAGTGTGGTGGCACCAGCACCAGTGCCTAAGGCCCAATTTTTCTGCCCCTGTTTAACAGGGGCGCTTAATTACAATTTTTGATGCAATGCTTTGCAGCAGGGCTAATTCCTGCACTAAAACTAGAGTATATGGGAGAGGTTGCAGTGTCGTGGCATCAGCACCAGTGCCTAAGGCCCAATTTTTCTGCCCCTGTTTAACAGGGACATGTAATTACAATTCTTGATATAATATTTCACAGGAGGGCCCGTTCCTGTGCCCACCCAGAGTAACTGTGAGGACTTATAGTGTTGTGGCACCAGCACCACAACCACCAAAGGTCAATTTTTCTACCACTGTTCAACAATGGCATGTAATTACAATTCTTGATATAATCATTCACAGCAGGGCGCTCCAGCGCCCAGCAAGAGTCACTTTGAGGGCTTACAATGTTGTGGCAAAACCAACACCTTGTTCCGCCATTTCTGCAGAGCATATAGGGCAGGCCCCTACTTTCAAACATCCAACTTACAAACATCTCCTACTTGCAAACGGAAGGAGACAACAGCAAGTGAGATGAAAAAAGATGTACGACAAAACAAATTATACAGGGGTGATAACCCTTCCCTATGTTTTCCAAAAAGCTTAAAAATCGTTTTTTTGACTGGAGCTACACTTTAAAAATGTACCAGTTGAAAATTACAAACAGATTCAACTAAACACAACAAACCTACACAGTCCCTGTCTTGTTTGCACCGCCTGTATACTGCTGTTCTGAGTATATAGGGCCTGGGGACCACACGCATTTCCTTTTTTTAATATGGGTACGGGGTTCCCCTTAATATGCGTACAAGACCCAAAGGGGCTGGTAATGGGCAGGGAGGGCTACCCATGCCATTTTTCTCAATGATTTTCAACCATATTGCAGGAACCAGATATAACATTAAAACCGCAAGCAGTGACTGTTCTAAACATGGGAAACACGGGAAACACGGGAAACACGTGGCACTTCACAGGCATACTACAGACACCCCCCAGGCACGATATTTAAAGGAATATTTCACTTTTTTTTCACTTTAATCGTCATTAAAATCAGTGCTCCCGCCAAAACGGCCATTTTTAAAAACATTTTAGGTATTGACCCATGTCCCCTGGGGCAGGAGCCAGGTCCCCAAACCCTTTTTAGGACAGCATCTTGCATATTAGCCGTTAAAATTAGCACTTTTAATTTCGAACGTTCGAGTCCCATAGACTTCAATGGGGTTCTAAAGTTCGTACGAATTTGGGGTCCGTTCGAAAGTTCTGGTGCGAACCGAACCGGGGGGTGTTCGGCTCATCCCTATTGGTCAGTTTATATCAGTTTTTCGCTGCATTCTAGTCCGCTTGTTACTGATCTTCAGCTCGCGCTTCACAGGCCTTGCTGTTCTTCAGTGCTTTCTATTAAGTTTGTTCTGACAAGCCGACCGTTTTGAAACCATTATATGTATTTAATGTTTGCTAATGTATTGCATTTATTTTGTAATTCCTTAATTACCATGATTAGAATATGCTGTGAATGTCCCCTTTATCCTCATGACGCTGTTAGCTTTTTTAATACTGCTTTTCTGGCCTACATGCATATTTGCCTTCACTAACCTCCCCAGCATGCTATCCTGGGCTAATATACACCTATAACCTAGTCCCTTTAACAATGTATATCGTCAGTTCCATTGTAATGCTTTCTCTAAAACACCCCTAAAATGTGTACAAATGTTATGTGTGTCCTTAAATTCATTTATAACCCCCCACCCCCTAAAATGTGTCCAAATGTAATATATGCCCTTAAATTAATTCATAACCCTCCCCCACCCCCTAAAATGTGTCCAAATGTAATGTGTGTCCTTAAATTCAGGCAGAGTGCTCCAAAGACATTCTGTCCAAAATTGGCCCTAGTATATGAATGGGGACCTTGGATTGTGGGCTCCTTGAGGGTAGGGGCCAATGCGAGTTTGCAATGTACAGGGATAGGGGTAGACACTCACTCAGGTTGAACTGGATGGACTAGTGCCTTTATTCAACCTTAATAACTATGAACTATGCTTTAGGCTTTTTTTGGGGCTCCCAAAGTCACCCCAAAGTCACCTCAAACCCCCCATACAATTGTATCAATGGGCCATCAGAGGGGGTGAGGAATCTGATAAGTGGGCCTTATATTTTTGTCTTTTTAAATACTCCTTCAAATAAATGTTATACTGATGTTGTGCAAGAAATTTTTTGTGTAATCTGCTTGCAATGTTTTTTTTTCTTGTTTGACTCCACAGTTTATTTCACTGTCACAGGAATGGCAGACTGTGGCCATCCATTTTGCTGACCATTGGGACTTTCCTAACTGTGGAAGGGCTATAGATGGGAAGCATGTTTTCATTGTGCCACCACCCCATTTGGGGTCTTACTATTATAAGTATAAGGGGTTTAATAGTGTTAATGGCGGTGGGGTCGGCACACTATGAGTTCCTCTATGTGGACGTGGGGAAGAATGGCCAGATGTCAGATGGAGGAATCTTTGCCCAGACAGTGTTTTATCAGCATCTCCAGACTGGTGGCCTGGCATTGCCACCTGATGCGGACAATGTGGAAGGACTCCCCTTCATCTTTATTGCAGATGAAGCCTTCAGTTTGGGCAAGCACATGATGAGGCCATTCCCCCAAAGAATTCTAACCCCAAAGAGGATGATTTTTAACTACCGGCTGGCCAGAGCGAGAAGAGTGCTTGAGAATACCTTCGGAATAATGGCCAGCTGGGTCTGCCTGTTTCTGGTAGCAATCCATATGGCAGAATGCAAAATTAACCATATCACCCTGTGCTGCTGCATCCTGCACAATTATTTAAGGAAAAATGTACAGAATTATCTAGCCTCAGTTGGGCCTCAGGCCGGACTTATTACAGACAATTACCTGAAGGGCCTGGATACTGGCCATACTGGCTTGGCACCCCAAAGCGCCTGTGAAGTTCTGTAATGCCAGACAATGTATAACATTTTTAGTAATTACATTTTTTTTCAGATAAAATCTATAATTTTCTTTATTGCTTGCTTTTCTTTTTGGCTGTCTCCTAGGTTCTCCTAGTGCATTTGTAGTGCCACGTAGATTTTCCTTTAGTAAATAAGAATATTTTTAGACTCATGTGCTATGGCATGTTATTGCCATCATCCCTGAATAGTAGATAAAATTGATCAAACCTCAAATTTGGTTAGGATTTTTAAGGCAATATAAAAAATGTACTGATTATATGTAAAAAATATATTTATTATAATTACAAAAAAAAGAAGACATTACTACTGTATATACAAAGAAAGTCCATAATATGACATTGTTGTGTTAGCATACAGTAAAGCATAAAACAATACCACATGCATAAATTTATGCGACAAAGCGAGCGGCTATTTCTCCTACGCATTTCGAAATGTATGTATAAATAGTTTCTTCTTCAGGGAACCCACTTTCTGTGAACACATAACAAACAATAAATATATCGAAAGTACATTTACAAAATAACATAATAATATTAATCCCCAACACTTGACTACTCACATGTTTGTTTTTAACATCAAAAGGACATTTCTCTCTTTCTTGGCACCGCCCAAAACAAAGAAGACGGACCAAAGAGGAAAAAGTAAAAATAATAATGATCTGCTGAATTGTCACCGCACTACAAAGCCCAGGAGTCTGGAAGACTCAACAGTAGATGGGAATAAAAAGCTTCTTTAATGCATGTCCAATGGCTCAACAGGTGAGGAAACCCCACGTTATATGAGCCCTCAATTATCAGGAGGACCTAAGGCAGAGAAAAAAAAAACAAGGAATATTTTAATTTTTACTCCCATCTTATCACTTTTCTTTAAAGAGAGAGATCACTCAATTATTGCTTACCGCAGTAATGGAGTCCAACATTCATAGACCAAAGTTCCTTAGTTGTCCTGCCAGTACAATCAAAACCTGGAAATCCTAAGGACATGTGAAAGGTTCCCACCTGTTAGGGCTTCTGACGTTTGCCTTAAGTAGCCCAAGTCAGATTGATTGGCGCCAAAGAGTCCTCCAATCAAAATGATAACTCCTCCTAACTACCAATAAACTCCCTTGATAGGAGGTCTTACTTGGAGACCATTCCAATTACAAGGCGCCCTTATTGCCCAAACAACAGCGTCATCACTGTTGTTGTGTACACATCTGGTGCGCCTTCCTCAACCGGAACCGGAAGTAGCACCATCCTCAACCGGAACCGGAAGTAGTGCTCGTCCGAGACTTCCGGATGTGACGACATCTCCGCAACCGGAAGTGACGATATCACGCATCAGGCGGCTTAAACGGACGCCACAGAGAAAACAAATAAGGAGATGGTGGCGTCATCACCAAGGAGATGGCGCCGCTTATCTCCCCTGCATAAATAGAACAATACCTGAAAGGGCGAAGACGGGAAAATGGACCATAAATCGCTTAATACATTACGATCTTATTTAAACTCATTTTATCCCATTAAAGATAATTACCACATTTAAGGGGACCCTTCCTCAATCAATTTGTTTTAATGGGCATATGGATATTTAATCCAAAAAGGGTGGCAAGTTTAATCACAAACAAACCCCAAATGTATTCATCAGGTGTGATATGCCATCCAAGGTAAGAACTAAAACCACCGACACAGGAAGAAATTGGATAAGTCTGTGACAACCACATAAGGGGCCGGCTAAGAACAAATCCAAAGCCCACGCAACAACCCCAAATCGGGAATGGATGGGGAAAAGAAAGTAAAAAAAAAACCCATAACCTCTCCTCTATGGAGTCATGTAAGTGGGCTCACCTGTGTCGGGAGTGCGGTGACTGCAGATCCTATCTATAAGAAATAAGTCCTATTATGACCATGTGTTAGCAGTATCAAATGTTGTTCACAAAAAATAGATACAAATATATTTCAAATGAAAAACCCATTATAATAAAATGCAAATAAATAAGAATAACCTTCAAGAAAAAAAAAAGAGAAAGAAACATGAAAAGGAAACTCAATTATCTCTACACCAATTCATTAATCAATTTTTCCCTAAACATAGCCATCTAGAAATGGCCTAAAGCTCTCTGTTTCATTAAGGCCTGGGGGGGTTGTAGCTTCTAAAAACCGAATCCAGCACATTTCGCGCTGCAAAAGTATTTTGTTCCAATCCCCTCCTCTAAGTGGTATATGAACTTGGTCCACAACAGTGAAGTTCACAACAGGCATCCTGTAGGCATGAGCTCTTGCTACATGTCTACCCAGTGGAAGATATAGGTTGCAGATCCTCATACCGGACAGATGTTTACTTATATGTTGGCCAAATTCTTGTTTGGTCTTCCCAATATAGAAAGCCCCACACTCACATTGAAACAGGTAGACTACACCTCTTGTTTTGCAATTAGCAAAGTGTTTTAACCGAAAATTCTCACCATTCAGTAACTTAAAAGTTGTACGTTGCCTTATAAATTCACAGAAAGAACAGGACCCACATGGGTAGGTCCCCCAGGTTTTGCATGGATCTAAACGTTGACTTCCTTTGTACTCACTTTGTGTCAGTGAGTCTCCAATGGAGCCAGCCTTCCGAAAGGTAATTTGAGGTTTTGAGGTGACAACGGTAGACAAAACTGGGTCCTCCGTTAACACTCCATTGTACTGCTTTCTCTGAAATACCCCTAAAATGTGTACAAATGTTATGTGTGTCCTTAAATTCATTTATAACCCCCCACCCCCTAAAATGTGTCCAAATGTAATGTATGCCCTTAAATTAATTCATAACCCTCCCCCACCCCCTAAAATGTGTCCAAATGATATGTGTGTCCTTAAATTCAGGCAGAGTGCTTGAGGCTTTTTTTGGAGCTCCTAAAGTCACCCCAAAGTCACCTCAAACCCCCCATACAATTGTATCAATGGGCCATCAGAGGGGGGGGGTGGGAATCTGATAAGTGGGCCTTATATTTTTGTCTTTTTAAATACTCCTTCAAATAAATGTTATACTGATTTTATGCAAGAATGTTTTTGTGTAATCTGCTTGCAATGTTTTTTTTTCTTGTTTGACTCCACAGTTTTTTTCAATGTCACAGGAATGGCAGACTGTGGCCATCCATTTTGCTGACCATTGGGACTTTCCTAACTGTGGTAGGGCTATAGATGGGAAGCATGTTTTCATTGTGCCACCACCCCATTCGGGGTCTTACTATTATAAGTATAAGGGGTTTAATAGTGTAATGTTAATGGCGGTGGGGTTGGCACACTATGAGTTCCTCTATGTGGACGTGGGGAAGAATGGCCGGATGTCGGATGGAGGAGTCTTTGCCCAGACAGTGTTTTATCAGCATCTCCAGACTGGGGGCCTGGCATTGCCACCTGATGCGGACAATGTGGAAGGACTCCCCTTCGTCTTTATTGCAGATGAAGCCTTCGGTTTGGGCAAGTACATGATGAGGCCATTCCCCCAAAGGATTCTCACCCCAAAGAGGAGGATTTTTAACTACCGGTTGGCCAGAGCGAGAAGAGTCCTTGAGAATACCTTTGGAATAATGGCCAGCTGGTTCCGCCTGTTTCTGGTAGCAATCCATATGGCAGAATGCAAAATTAACCATATCACCCTGTGCTGCTGCATCCTGCACAATTATTTAACCACTTCAGCCCCGGACCAATTTTCAGCCTAAGGACCAGAGGTCTTTTTACAATTTCGCACTGCACTGCTTTAACTGGTAATTGCGCGGTCATGCAATGTTGTACACAGATGAAATTTGAGTCCTTTTCTTCCCACAAATAGAGCTTTCTTTTGATGGTATTTGATTGCCTCTGTGATTTTTATTTTTTGCGATATAAATGGAAAAAGACCGAAAATTTTGAGAAAAAAATATATTTTCTACTTTTTGCTATAAGAAAAATCGAATAAACTCAATTTTAGTCATACATTTAGGGCAAAATTTATTCAGCCACATGTCTTTAGTAAAAAAAATGTCAATAAGTGTATATTTATTGGTTTGCGCAAAAGTTATAGTTTCTACAAACTAGAGTACATTTTCTGGAATTTACACAGCTTTTAATTTACGACTGCCTATCTCATTTCTTGAGGTGCTAAAATGGCAGGGCAGCCCAAACCCCCCCAAATGACCCCATTTTGGAAAGTAGACACCCCAAGGAAATTGCTGAGGGGCATGTTGAGCCCATTGAATATTTTTTTTTGTCCCAAGTGATTGAATAATGACACAAAAAAAAAAAAAAAAGTTTACAAAAAGTTGTCACTAAATGATATATTGCTCACACATGCCATAGTTATATGTGGAATTGCACCCCAAAATATATTCTGCTGCTTCTCCTGAGTACGGGGATACCACATATGTGGGACTTTTTGGGAGTCTAGCCGCGTACAGCACCACGAAAAACAAATAACTGCCTTCAGGATTTCTAAGGGTGCAAATTTTTGATTTCACTCCTCACTACCTATCACAGTTTCGAAGGCCATAAAATGCCAAAATAGCACAAAACCCCCCCAAATGACCCCATTTTGGAAAGTAGACACCCCAAGCTATTTACTGAGAGGCATGTTGAGTCCATGAAATATTTTTTGCCACAAGTTGCAGGAATATTACAATTTTTTTTTTTTTTGCACAAAGTTGTCACTAAATGATATATTGCTCACACATGCTATGGGCATAAGCCAAATTACACCCCAAAATAAATTCTGCTGCTTCTCCCGAGTACAGGGATACCACATGTGGGGGACTTTTTGGGAGCCTAGCCATGTACGGGACCCCGAAAACCAAGCACTGCCTTCCGGATTTAAATATAAAATGCTACCAAAAAAAACTGTTAGCGATCGCAGGGATCAGGCCTGACTCTGCGAACGCTGCAGTTATGTGTTTAGTGTTTTGTAAGTGACAGTGATCGATCGATACTGCACTTGGGTGGGCTGGGCGGAGGGGCAAAACGCAGGTGCTAGCAGGTATCTGGGCTGATTCCGCTAACAATGCGTTTTTTTGGAACCCTAAACTGCTGGGGACGCTAGTATAGATCTGATCAGTATATGGGGGTCCCTGGCGCTATATAAAAACCTGACGGGGAACCTAAATAACTAACTGGCTAACCAGCATCACCAGTGACACTTATACTGTGATCGCTGGTGAAAGGGTTAACTAGGGGCAATCAGGGGGTTAAAACCATTATTGGGTAGTATATAGGGGTACCTAGCGCTATAAAAACCTGGTGGTGAACCTTAAAAAATAACTAGCTACCTAGCGACACTAGTGACACTAATGCAGCGATCAGAAAAATTATCGCTTAGTGACACTGGCAAAAGGGGGTGAAAGGGTTAACTAGGGCAATCAGGGGGTTAAAACCATTATTGGATAGTATATCGGGGTACCTAGCGCTATAAAAACCTGGCGGTGAACCTAAAAAAATAACTAGCTACCTAGCGACACTAGCGACACTAATGCAAAGATCAGAAAAACGATTGCTTAGTGACACTGGCAAAAGGGGGTGAAAGGGTTAACTAGGGGCAATCGGGGGTTAAAACCATTATTGGGTAGTATATCGGGGTACCTAGCGCTATAAAAACCTGGCGGTGAACCTAAAAAAATAACTAGCTACCTAGCGACACTAGCGACACTAATGCAGCGATCAGAAAAATGATCGCTTAGTGACACTGGCAAAAGGGGGTGAAAGGGTTAACTCTAGGGGCAATCAGGGGGTTAAACCTTTATTGGTGGGTGGTAGGGGGCTAACCTGGACCTAACACTAACTGCCCTGACAGTTTTTACTGTCACAACTGACACTGAATGATAAGTGATCAGTAAATAAATGATCACTGCAATCAGTGACACTGTGACTGGGGGTGATCGGGGGGTGATCGGGGGGGTGATGGGGGGGGTTGTGTGCTTGTGTGTGCCTACGTGTTAGTGTAGTGTTGGTGCACACTTACTGTGTCCTCTCCTCGTAGTCCGGTCAATAAGACTGCCCTGAGGAGAATGACATCACTTCCTCCCTGCCTGTGTTTACTATACACAGTGGGAGGAAGCTTCTCATTCGCCAGGAGCGATTGAGAGGGGATGGCCAGAAACCAACGGCCATCCCCTCATCCCGGATCGCTCCTGAAGCGAACCGGACCGCCGCATCCAGCGGGAGGGGTCCGATCGGACCCCCCACCCACTGGAAGGCAAGCACGTATAGGTACGTGCTTGTGCCTGTACATGCCATTGTGATGACGTACATTGGCATGCGGCGGTCCTTAAGTGGTTAAGGAAAAATGTACAGAATTCTCTAGCCTCAGTTGGGCCTCAGGCCGAACTTATTACAGACAATTACCTTAAGGGCCTGGATACTGGCTTGGCCCCCCAAAGCGCCTGTGAAGTTCTGTAATGCCAGACAATGTATAACATTTTTAGTAATTACATTTTTTTTTCAGATAAAATCTAGAATTTTCTTTATTGCTTGCTTTTCTTTTTGGCTGTCTCCTAGGTTATTTTAGTGATATTTTAGTGCATTTGTAGTGCCAAGTAGATTTTCCTTTAGTAAATAAGCCCCATTGTCACTGTAAACACAAAATTACTTACAAAACTGGTATTTAAAGAAGAAGCCACACAATGTTGTATTTCAAAATGTTTACTCTGTGCACATTCACACACGTGCGTTTATAAAGTGTGTTAAAAAAAAAATCACTATTTTTTTATTTTATTTTTTCCTCAATATAATTCCTTTTTTTTTAAAAACAATTTATTTTTCCTCAATATATAATGTTTTTTTTTACAAACAGGCATGTTTTAAAACAGAACATACACAACTTTGGAACTTACAAAGTTCAGTGTATAAAAACTGAAGGCAATATCAGACATTATAGTGTAAAAGCCAAATTTTGAAGATGCACACAAATTGGGAGTCCAAATGGGTAATGTCAACATGTGCTATCTCCCATCATAGGGGATCAATGGATGTGTTTTTAGGGTGCACTCCCTTCCTCTCGCCTACTAGAGTTATGAGGAAGGGGTTGCACCCACAAAATGCGTACATTGAGATCCCCTGATGGCAGATAGCACATGTTTGGCACACCATGTGCTTCTTCAAAATTTGGCTTTTAAAATGTATAAATAAGAACAACTTTTTGGGGTAATATAAAAACAAAATGAAGAACATGATCGTATTTGTTTGAGGGAAAAAGGGATTATATTCTCCCCAAAACATTGATTATGTTCTTAATTTCCTGCTGCATGATGTCAAGGCAATTGCACATTGCGTTTATCTCCCCATTCCACGCCATTATTTGTTGAATGAGGGTTTTGGTGCTGGCCCTATTGAAATATTACGCCGTGTCCTCTTCCACAACCAGAAACATCACCTAAAATTGTTGGAAAAACATGTATTTAGAAATATGCAGGCATACATAGACAGTGTCTTTTTGTTGAAGACATAATTAAAATTCAGTTTTTACCAAGCTGCAATACTTACCTTTTTTGGACAAGTTTCACAGATAGAGACATCCCAAGTATCCACTGGAGCACCTGTGTGGGTTACCCTAAAAAATGTGCTCAGGTGTCCCACACTAGTGCTCCTGAGTCCAGATGTGTAAACAGCTGCTGAAATTCCTCTCCTTACATTCCACTGAATCAATTTGCATTTCATTCTAGTTTCAAAGACGTCTAGACAACAATGTTCTGAACTTCTTTTAAAAGGACAAATTAGCATGACCAAAATGTAGGTATAACCCTGTACAGCTAAATACATCGTATTTATTGGAAAATGAACAATGTTTCCTACGATCGATGTTTACTACGAACAATGTTTCCTATGAACGATGTTTCCTACAAACGATTATGCCCCGTACATACGGTCGGACTTTCTGAAGGAAAATGTGCGATTGGATCATGTTGTTGGAAAATCCGATCGTGTGGGCTCCATTGGACTTTTTCCGTCTGAATTTCCGACACACAAACTTTGAGAGTTGGATCTAAAATTTTCCTACAACAAAATCCAATCATTTAACAATGACGGAGGACACAGCACTGGGCCTTGTTAAGGAAGTCAGCCATTTCCTCTGGAGCCCCCCAATGCTGAAGAGGCCTATGGCTGCTATCTAGACACCAGGTTGCTGGAATTGGAGAAGGGACCTCATGCCTCTTCTGTGAGGCATTTATTATGATGCCCTTCAGAAGGGGTTGAGGGGCCAGCTGACTGAGAACAGCCACATATGTGAACTCGCCTATTCTCCTCCTCCTGCCACAAGTCCACCACCAGAGCCACAGCCTCCAAGGAAGCCTGCAGGGAAGGCTGCAGGGAAGTCTGCAGGGAAGAGAAGAAAGTGACGGACTGGGTTCAGTCTGGTCTGACAGAAGATGCAGGCTGTTGTAGTACATCAAAAAAGAGACAGATATGTCATCTGATGCTGGTCCTGATCTCTGGGATTCCTGGATCAGATTGTGCTCGCTATTATATGGACTCCTCAAGCTACCAATTTTCTTTTCCACAGACTTGTTGATGTATGCAATGGGGGCCAAAAGGCTTTGCAAATTCCAAAAGTTTGTCCAGAGTTGACTTCCTCTTTATTTTGTTACCCAAATTAAATGGATATTTTCTTTGCACAAAATATTCCTATGGCCGCGTACACACGGGCGGACTGTTCGCCCAACTTTGTCCGTCCAACAGTTTCGGCAAACAGTCCGCTCAAAATTAGCATGGACGGACATGGCCACACACGACGAATGAACAGTTTGCTGAAACCGTGCGCGATGACGTGAACGGCACGTACGACGGGACGAAAAATACGACGTCCTATACACTGCATTATAACTTTCGGCGTGAAAATCCTTTCTGAGCATGCGTGCAACTTTGTTTGACGAACAAGCCTACACACGAGCGGACTGTTCGCTGAAACAAGGTTTCAACGGACAGTTTTACGGAATTTCCGAAAAACCTTGTTCGTCCAACTGTCCGCTGAAACTGTCCGCTGAAAGCCCACACACGAGCGGACTGTCCACCCAAACACTGTTCAGCGGACAAAGTTGGGCGAACAGTCCGCCCGTGTGTACGCGGCCTATGTGTTTTTCTTCGAAAAGGACAGTTTGTTTGTGAGTAGGCAGGTACATTTCAAAAAGACAATATCAAATTAACAAGGGATAATAAAAAATATAAGATAATAATGTTATTGTGGTAACTTGACACTCCAAAGAACAAATTATATGGAGATCACTAGAAAATAATTTTTAAGTAATCGTAAAATAAATCTTGAGGAAATAAAAAATTATAAAAGATGAGTATAAAAAATAATTGTAAACATTATTATGGAGATCAGGCTTTTGAAAAATAGAATATTAGTCATAAGATGAGGATAAATAATGAATAAAGAAGTTTGTGAGAACTCTGTCTGAATATGAGCAGAAAAACAACTTCATTCTTCCAGCATTCTAAAGAAGAAAAGAATGTGCTGCATTAACATATCACAGAATTAGCAGCGTGAGGAATGTGCTAGCTCCAATACAAACGTTAGTTTTACCACACCGAACGCTTCTGTCTCATACTTGCTTCAGAGCATGCGTAGTTTTTGGTCCGTCGGAACAGCATACAGATGAACAACATTTCTAGGTCCATCAGAATTTTCGTACATTTCGGCATACACACGATCAGAATATATTATGAAAGGGTTCCGTCTGACTTTTTCTGTCGGACATTCCACTTGTGTGTACGCAGCATTACTTTTTAATATCTTTATAAATGATATAGGGTCTGGAAATAAAAGTACAATTTCAGTGTTTGCTGATGACAACAAGCTATGCAGTGGAATAACGTTGTTACAGGATGTCTCCAACTTACAAGCCAACCTCAATGCACTGTGTGGCAAATGAGGTTTAACCACTTGCCAACCACGGGCCATAGCCGAAAGACAGCTACAGTGTGGTCAGTTAATTCCATGGACGCCCTCCCAGAATCTTGCTCCCCCTGGGGAAGACCCGGCGCATCACGGATCACTGTAATTGACCACTGGTAGCGGCCGTTTACCATGTGATCGCTCTGTAAAATGACGGCGCGATCACTTGTAAACAAACCTGACATGAGATGATGCCGGTCCCTCACGCCCCTCTCTGTACCGATCTGTACAGTGCGAGGGGGTGGGGGAGAGATCTTTGCAGCAGCGCTGTGGGCTGGATCTGTAGTGCCCACAGCGCTGCTCAGTGCCCATACTCTGCAATACTCTGCAGTACTCTGCCCATACTCTGCAATATTCTGCCAAAAATCTGCAGTACTCTGCCCATACTATGAAATACTCTGCCAATAATCTGCAGTACTCTGTCAATACTCTGCCAATACTCTGCAATACTCTGCCAATACTCTGCCAATGCTCTGCTATATTCTGCCAATACTCTGCAATACTCTGCCAATACTCGCCATTACTAATTTTTAACATATTTAAATTTTAACAGAAACAAATAATTTTTCTTTTTAACTAAATTTTCAGTATTTTTGATTTATAGTGCAAAAAATACAAAACCCAGCAGTGATTAAATACCACCAAAAGAAATCTCTATTTGTGTGCAAAAAAGGACAAACATTTCATATGGGTACAGTGTTGCATGACTGAATAATTGTCATTCAAATTATGAGAGCCCTGAAAGCTAAAAATTGGTCTGGTTAGGAAGGGGGTTTAAGCACTTGGGGGCTAAAAACATGCACGCATCATACATACTGGGGGGGGGGGGGCAGCTGGGGAATGTTGGAGAAGGATCTGGGGGCTCTGGTAGATCATAAGCTTAATAATAGCATGCAACACCAAGCTGTGATTTTCAAAGCAAGCAAAATATCTTGTATTAAGGGAGGCATGGACTGCAGAGAGAGAGAGAGTTATCATTTTACCCTGTACAAATCATTAGTAAGACCTCATTTGGAATATGCAGTTCAGTTTTGGGCACCAGTTCATAAACTCTTTACTTCTGGAGGATAAGATATTTCCAAATCGGGGGTTTGGGATGTCCTAACTTTGCTCAGTACTAAAGGGAAGCACATTTGACTAGTCTCACCAAATATCAAGCAAATTACGAGATTCCTCTATGGGTACACATAGAAGCTGCAGAATGTGACCCATTGACGATTTCCAACCTACTTTGGATTTCCCCGAAAGACCATAAAGAATTGCGTGATCCTATTACTAAGCATTTTCTTTCTTTATGGGATAAAACTAAAATTGGGAGCCGTCTACAATCAATGCACAATCCTCTCCTCTCATTCTACAAAAATCCAGCTTTCTATCCTGCATGGGTTTCTCCCAAATCATTTAGAGAATGGGTATCCCTTAACCTCTTAACGATGCATAGATTCTTAAACTCCTCATCCTTTATCCCTTTTCCATCTCTATGTGAATCTTATGGTTTACCCCAATCTGAATTATTTCGATACTTTCAAATAAAAAATTTCTTCACACCCTACCTAAACTCCGATACTCCACTTGATCAACTCACTAGTTTTGAAAATATTTTTAAGAATGATCCTCATACTAGGGGTATAATATCACTATTATACTCCCAGATTTTAACACACCCTGAATTGGGAAAACCTTCCTGTGTACAAAAATGGGAGTTGGATCTGGAAAGAACATTAGAAAATGCGGAATGGAACCGAACTTGGTCAGTAACAAAAGCAATCTCCCACAATGTATTGGGGGTTGAGGCAAACTACAAAGTGATAACTAGATGGTACCAAGTACCAGTTAAAACTGCTAAATATGCACAGAATTGCTCAGCACAATGTTTCTGTGGTTGTTCGGATTTGGGCACATATTTCCACACCTGGTGGGTATGCCCTAAAGCACAAACTTTTTGGACGGTAATATTCAATATGGCATCTAAATTGATTAAAAAGGAAATCCCTATTGATCCTGTAATGGCTCTCCTTAATTTAAAACCAGATTACTTAATACATTACCAATTTAACCTGCTGGTTCAACTTTTCACAGCAGCCAAACAAACACTAGCAAAAGCCTGGAGAACTCCGGACTGTGACTAACGAAGCTGTGAATAGAATGAACAATACAATGTCTCATGCTAAATGGATAGCTCTTGAGCCGAACACGAATCCTAAATTTGAAAAAATATGGCAGCCATGGATAGATTCGTTTTTATCTCCATCATTTTACATAAAATTGCTTTTGCCATGGTAGTTGATTGAGAAGATATCATCCTTAATACATTAATTTGAGAAATAGCGGCGGCTCTCGGCCCAATTCCACGGATTCCTTCCCTTCCCCTCTTTCTTTTCTTCCTTTCCTTTTTTCTCTTTGTATGTTTTCATTTCTCTCTCATCTTCTTTTCTTTTACTATACTCATACTCACATATCATTATAAAAATATGCATACAAGTTGTTTCGATCTTATAGTTCCAAGGATTGCATCTAATTTTGCAAGGTCCTTGATTTACAAATTATTAATGATATTATTGTTTATTAGTTAAGGATTTATTAATAATTTACCATTTATGTCTTTAACTGAATTCAGATAATGATAATAATACTTTTGGATCTGTATGAGTAAACTTCATTACCTTGATTGTATAATCATTATTGTATCTAATATGTATGTCATTTGTACATGCAATAAAATCTTTTAACAAGGAAGATATTTCAAAATAGGGAAAAGCTTCACAGTAAGAGTTGTGAAAATGTGGAGCTTTTTAACTTTGAACGTGAGCTTGTTCTGGCCAGCTCGGTAGATTGTTTTAAGAAAGGCCTGGATTCTTATCTAAATGTACATAACATAACTGGATACTAACATTTATATTGATCCAGGGAAAATCTGATTGTCTCTTGGGGGATCAGGAAAGAATTTTTTCTCTTGCTGGAGCAAATTGAATCATGCTTTATTGTTTTTTTTTGTTGTTTTTTTGCCTTCATCTGCATCAACTGTGGGTATAGGATTGTATATATAGGACTATACATGTGTGTGTGTGTGTGTGTGTGTGTGTACATATGCACACACATATAGTGCTGTGAAAAAGTATTTACTCACTTCCTGTTTTTTTATTATTTTTTTGCATATTTCTCATACTTAAATGATTCAGATCATCAAACAAATTTTAATATTACACAAAGATAACCCGAGTAAATCCAAGATTCATTTTTTAAATTATTATTTAATTTATTAAGAGAAAAAAGCTGTTCAAACCTGCCTGGACCTATGTGAAAAAGGAATTGCCCCCTCCCATTCTGAATCATGAATGAACTGTGATTAACCAACATTTTTTAGAAAGCTTAAATTTCATTTGCCGTGCCCAGGCCTGATTACTGCCAGACCTGTTGAATCAAGAAATCACATAAATAGAAGCTGTCTGACAAAGTGAAGCTCGCTAACAGATCACAAAAAGCCTAACATCATGCCACAATCTAAAAAAATTCAAGAACAGATTCGAAACAAACATGTATCGGTCTAGGAAGAGTTTCAAAGCCATTTCTAAGGCTTTGGAACTCCAGTAAGCCACGAGGAGAGCCATTATCCACAAATGAAGATAACTTGGAACAGTGGTGAACATTGCTAGTAGCGGCCGGCCTACAAAAATTACTCCAAGAGCATGACAACGATTCATCCAGGAGGTCATAAAAGAACCCAGAACAACATATAAAGAACTGCAGGCCTCACTTGCCTCAGGTAATATCAGTGTTCATGATTCAACAATAAAAAAGAGACAGCAAAAATGGCATCCATGGGAGAGTTCCAAGGCCAAAGCCCCTGCTAACCAAAAAAAACACAAAGGCTCATCTCACATTTACCAAAAAACATCTTGATTATCCACAAGACTTTTAGGCAAATATTCTATGGACTGATGAGATAAAAATTTTACTTTTTGGAAGGTGTGCGTCCCATTACATCTGGCATAAAATTAATACAGCATTTTATAACAAGAACATCATACCAACAGTCAGACATGGTGGTGATAGCGTGATGATCTAGGGCTGCTTTGCAGCTTCAGGACCTGGGTGACTTATCATAATTTATGGAACCATGAACTCTGAGCTCTACCAGAAAATCTTAAAGGAGAATGTCTGGCCATCAGTTTGTGACCCCAAGCTCTAGTGTACTTGAGTTATGCAGCAGGACAATGATCCAAAACAGAACAGCAAGTCCACCTTCAAATGGTTCAAACAAAGCAAAATTTAGGTTTTGGAGTGGCCTAGTCAATGCTCGGACTTAAATCCAATTGCAATGCTGTTTTATGACCTTACACAGGCCTTTTATGCTGGAAAACTGTCCAATGTGGCTGAATTAAAACAATTCTGCAAAATTTCTGCAAAAAAGAGTAGACCAAAATTGCTCCACAACAATGTGAAAGACTCATTGCCAGTGATTGAAAACGCTTGATTGCAGTTGTTTTCGCCAAGGGTGGCCCAACCAGTTGTTAGGTTTATGGGGCAATTACTTTTTCACATAAAGCCAGACAGGTTTGGACAGCTTTTTTGGCTTAATAAATGAAACCATAATTTAAAAACTGCATTTTTTTTTAATTTATTCAGGTTATCTTTGATGATCTGAGTGATTTAAGTGTGACAAATATGCAAAAAATAAATAAATCAGATCAGGAGCAAATACTTTTTCACAGCATTGTACATACATACATACATACTTACATACATATACACACACATTTTTTCTTTCTTTTATTGGTTGAACTAGATGTCTTTTTTAAGCCAGACTAATTATAAGTATGTAACTATTTAAAGGAAGCCTAATAGGTCAGTGTAGTTAAAATTTACATAGCAATTAGTAGTCAGACACTCTAACATATGGGAAGGAGCAATCATGGTATGACAAATAGGCATTAAAACGGTGGAGTGGATGGACGCATACTAGAGCGGCTCCGCTTCATCCTAGGCTTCAGCGGCCATCTAAAGCGACATTAACCCTTGTTTCAGCCTAAAAACCATCTGTCTACCTGCGGGCAACCTCCGAGATGCCATCCCGGAAAAGAAAGGACCTAGCTAGACCGGGCAAGATGTTATATTTTTTCAACCACCAACGCCAGCACTCTACCCAAGATGGCGCCGGCAGCAGCAGCAGCCGTGAATGAGATCCTCAGGCCTAGCGGGAGAAGGCAGCGAGGCAAGCCAGCATGGGGAGTCTCCCTCCAGCACAGCCCTCACCATGCTCATCGCCACCATCAGCATTGTCGAGCCCCGTGAAAAGCAGGTAGAGAACGGCGGCGGCTGACATGGAGGAGGTGAGTGATTTTAACTCATCACTAGATGACACCAGGGAACTGCAGGATTCAATCACTGAATTCCCAACGCTGAATCAATCTTTATTGGACACTACTCTTAAGGACATGTTGGTGTCTCTCCGCTCTACATTGCATGCGGACATTATGTCACTCACGCAGCAGTTTAAAACAGAGGTAACCGCAGTAGAAAGCAGGGTCTCCCACATAGAAGTGAAAATGGGTGAAAACACATTCAACGACATGGTAGACGCCCATAATGACAGAGACGAGGAGATTGCAGACCTCGAGGACAGATCAAGACGTAATAATGTCAAGATCCGTGGGATCCCTGAGACGATTAAACTGCAGGAGTTGAGAGACTATTTTATTAATTAAATGCAAGTGGCGCTCCCAGATACACCGGCGGAGGAATTGGTGGTCGATCGTATCCATAGACTGCCTAGACCTAAGAACATCCCGCCCCACTTACCCAGAGAGACTATAGTCAGGGTGCACTTCTATCATGTAAAAGAGCGATTTGTGATGGCGACTAGGAAGCGGGAGGATTTACCTACTGAACTTAAGGACCTGTCATTCTTTGCAGACTTTTCAGCCTATACCAACGCAGACAGCTGGCTACAATAACCAAACCGTTGAACAACCATTGTATCCCCTATAGATGGATGCACCCAGCTAAATTGCTAATAACCCAAGATGGGAAGTCACATCTGGTGACAAATGTTGAGGATGGCATCCGCCTTTTGGAAGCCTGGCAGATTCTGAATCCGTCGCACACAGCTTAAAGAAGGGCAGGTTCACCCCCACCCACACACACAAGCTTAGACACTGAAACAGGGTGAACCTACTTCATACAAATGTCACTAAGCCACCTGGAGGCCTAGGAGGAAGGCTCACAGCTATTTGTACGAGTTCTTGTTTTCCATATTTCTATACTGACCGCTTTTACCCCCCCCCCCCCCCCCCCGAGAGTTAGCGGTATTACACCAGCACAGATTCCTTAGTGAATCGCACATTTTTTACCTTTTTTTTGTTTGTTTTTGTTTGTTTTTCATTGTTTGTCACTCACCGTGTCTATCTTCCCCCCTACCCCCCACCGCAGATACAGGAACGGTCATTTTTGGACGGAGTGGTTGGTACCCCAGGAGGTGCCCGGTCTTGATCGAAGCACCAGTCTTATCTCCACTCGTGGAGCATCTTATTTCAGCTCTTGAAAGGTCAGGTACCAGTGCAGTGTAGCACGACATGGCTTTTACTATTTCGTCTCTGAATGTGAAGGGTCTAAATAGCCCCCATAAACGCCAACTAGCCTGGAGAGAAGCGTCTAGGCTTCAATGCGACATAATTTGTTTCCAAGAGACCCATTTCATGACGGGTAATCATCCTTCCTTTTCTAACCGCAAGTTTCCACATGTGCAACTGGCCCCAAGAAAAAATCGGGTGTAGCAATTGCCATTAAAGACTCTATTTCCTTCTCCCACCTGGACATTTACTTGGATCCATCTGGTAGGTTCATAGTTCTTATATGTGAGATTGCCCAGCAGAATTATACACTTGTAAATGTGTAGCTCCCGAACACTAACCAAATCAGGTTTATATGGAAAATATGGAAGAAAGTATCTGCTATGCGACAGGGACATGTTCTTTTCTGTGGTGACTTTAATGCCGTCCCAAATGGTGAATTAGATGTCTCTAGTTATCCGCTTCGGAAGTCTCGTAGGCCCACCCTTGCAAATTTTCTCTCTACCTCTGGCCTCTTTGACGTCTGGCGTTGTCAACACGCCTCTGAAAGGGACTTTACTTTACTTTTTTCTCAAATGTTCATCATACATACTCACGTATAGATTTTTTTCTTGTGGACAAATTTTTGCTACAAAAAATTGTTAAATCGGATATACATGTTATAACCTGGTCGGACCATGCACCAGTTTCAATGAGGGTGGGGGATCGCGATGCCGAAACGAGAGCGAACAGGTGGCGAAACAATGTCATTTCGCAACCTGCTAATCTAAAATATTTAAGGGAAAAATTGACTGAATTTTTTTATATTAATGCTCCTTCGGTGTCGGATCCCTTCACCCTCTGGAACATCCACAAGGTCTATATGAGGGGCTTACTAATCCAACTAGGAGCGAAGCTTAAAAGGCAACAGACGGAATGGCTCAATACTCTGCTAGTGGAAATACAAAATTTAGAAATGTCCAATAAGCAATTATCCATGCAAAAGACAAGAGATGCTTTGTTTTCTGCGCGGCAAGAGCTACGTGCATACCTGGTCTCCCAGCAGGAGAACCGCTTTCACATTCTGAAAGCTAACAACTATCGATATAGTAATAAAGTGGGGAAACTGCTGGCGGGCCAACTTAAAGAAAGATTTACCCAACAGAAAATTAGTTGCATGATTAATCCCAAAACCAAGCAAACGGTATATAATCCGAAAGAAATAGCGGATGCTTTCAGTGATTACTATGAGGCCTTATACAATCTCAAAGATGACCCCGGTACACACCAACCCTCTGAACAATTGATTATGGATTTTTTAAAGGCAATTGACCTGCCCAGGGTCTACCAGTGTGAATTAGAAATTTTGCACTCCCCTTTCACGATCCCTGAAATTCAAAAAATTGTTAAGAGCATGCCCCACAATAAAGCACCAGGTCCTGATGGCTATTCGTCAGAATATTTCCAGTTGTTTCAAGCTGAGCTCTCCCCATATTTGAAGCAGATTTTTGACACCGCGATGTCCAATGCTGCATTCCCAAGCGATATGCTTACTGCATCTATCATTACTCTTCCTAAATCGGGTAAGGACCCCTCACTTCCACAGAGCTATAGACCGATATCTTTATTGAATGTCGATGTCAAAGTGTATGCAAAACTGGTGGCTAATAGACTTGCAGGTTTTTTACCAAGGCTTATCAATCATGACCAAGTGGGCTTTGTTCTGGGAAGGCAGGCACATGATGCAACCAGGAGGTTGATAAATCTTGTTTATTCGGCTGAAAAGTTGGGAGGGCCTTCTCTGCTTCTATCTTTGGATGCGGAGAAGGCCTTCGATAGAATTCATTGGGGGTACCTGGTCAGGGTACTTCAAAAATTTGGGTTGACGGGACAAATTCAACAGGCCATCTTAGCACTGTATTCCTCGCCGTCCGCATTTGTGTTTTGCGGAGGGTATGTTCTCAAAAAGCTTCCGTATAACGAACTGTCCAATCATTTTTGCCATGGTAATGGAACCCCTGGCAGAAATGATCAGGCAACAATCAGAAATACAAGGAATATCCTCCCAAGGTAAACAGCACAAGATTTCACTCTTTGCGGATGATGTCATTTTGACTTTGTATAATCCCTACAAATCCATTGCAGTGGCACATGATATTTTGGTAAACTTTAGTAGGATAGCCTTCTACAAAATTAATGAAAATAAATCGTGCATTCTGGGGATAGGAATTGATAGCCATCTGAAAGCAAAAATACAAAGGGACTTCCCATACCCATGGTCCTCAGATTCCATACAGTATCTGGGAACCTTCATAACTCCCTCCACTACTAAGTTGTTCCAAGCGAATTTCCCTCCACTATTAGATGATCTTCAAGGGGATATACATAAACTTCAGAAGCATTAGGTTTCCTGGCATGGTCACCTGGCAGCCTACAAAATGGTATTACTCCCTAAGTTAACGTACCTATTTAGGGCTTTACCGATCTCTATTCCCCCTTCCTTCTTTAAGACCTTACAAAGGCAAATGCTAGCCTTTATTTGGGCAGGAAAAAAGCTAGATTCCCATCTGGTATGCAGAGTAAATGTAAACAAGTGGGTGGCATAGGAGTCCCAGTTCTCCAGGATTATGCAACAGCAGCAGTTCTTGAGCAACTACGCGGCTGGCTCTCCCCATTGGATCCCAAACCCTGGTGTCAACTAGAGCAGGCGTGGGTGCATCCTAGGTCACTTCGTTCTCTTCTAATAGCCTATAACCTCGAGCAATTCCATGACGGCATAGACCACCCCACTATACAGGCCTCTTTACAAGCATGGAGAGGGATCATTTTATCATCCCACCATGCTGAGCGACTAACAGCAATACCTATTCCCTTAGATTCTCTCCCTTGGTTAATTCCAAATATCTCTTTGAATATGTGGCAAAATAGGGGTATAGAATTAGTCCACGAGCTCATGGAGGGGGATCATATCATGTCTTTCCGAAAAATCCAAACTAAGTTTAACATTCCCTATTACGAGTTCCTGACATACCTACAAATTGCATCTTGGTACCAAAAATTGAAGGCCTCTAATTCATCATTCTCCTCCAAGGTATGGGAGTGTTTAACCTTGTCCAGCCCTAAACCTAAAGGGATCTTCATAATGTACGACCTTCTAGATGCGAAATCATCCTTCTATAGATTTGGTCATTTGGAGAGATGGGAGACTGACCTTGGGAAAAACTTTACTGATAAACAGTGGTTGTTAGCGGTTAAAAATAATATCCGTTTCTCTAGATGTTCGAATTATGAGGAGCTGGCGATTCAAATTTTAGCTAGATGGCACTTCAACCCCTATATAGTAGCAAAATTTTCAGAGGGCAAATTCAACCAGTGCTGGAGGGGGTGTGGCCAGGTGGGTACGCTGGTCCATATGTGGTGGTTGGGCCCGCATTTGCGGAGCTTCTGGAATGAAGTGTTCAAACTGATAGCGAAGATCACTGGTGTCCTGGCCCGGCCATCCCCGGAGAAAGCATTGTTGAGTATAGGTATGTCTGATTACCCGTTACCATTGAGAGTCATAGCAATGCACATTATATTTGCCGCAAGGTCCTTAATAGTGCAGAGTTGGAAATCAAGGGACATCCCTACTTTACGAGAGCTGACCATGAAGGTCAATATCATCTCAGTATACGAAAAAATACTGGCCTACAGAGACGGGTCCGGTGCAAGGTACTTGGCTAACTGGCCTGCCTGGAATTGTTGTTTCCGGGCTAAAGAGTAATTCCTGCATGTCCTAGATGGGGCATTCATAGATTTTATACGGTTACTTCCTCTTCTGTACCCTCCTAATTCCTTCCTTCCCCTTTCACCTCTCCCTTATGTTTATGAGATGTTGAGTTACTACGTTACTCGATTCAAAGTGATGTAAGTTTACGATTGGCTTGGTAAGCCTTTAGGTTGATGCACAGGTTATGGTGTTTCTTTTGACAAGATCCCCAATGTGTTCCTATGTTTCATGTATTAGAGTCACCAGGATAAGCTATACAAGTAATGGTGGCTGCAAACATGCTACTCAGTTTGGCAATGCTTGTATGTATACCAATGTGAAAATGTGTTTCTGTAACCTGGTGTGTTCTGAGTTCATGTATTATTTCTTTTCATTAAAAATTTATTTGAGTAAAACAGTACTGTGAATAATATTTGGTGTTACCGACAGATTGGCAGCAAACAGAAAGTAGAAAAATTTGCATTGTTATTCACACATTCAACGATGAAGGGCCACATACAGGAATATTTGTTTCGGCAGTGGGGAAGATGTAGAAGCAATGTCAGGGGCTGGGGGACAGACAGGAAGGGGGGTGGTTGTAGGAGGTAGAGATGCTTTCTGGAAGAAAGAGGGTAAGGGATGTGAGAGGAAGGAAAGAATTGGGGAAGAGACAGAAAAGACAAATAAATAAATAAATAAAAAATTTGGAGGGGGTAGGCAAGGTTAAGACTCCCAGCTCCAAGGTTAGTCAGTTCTAATTGCATCTATGTGCAAATGTTAGATAAGAATATGGAACCAAGCTATCATAGCCTATGAAACAATTAGAAAAATAAAAAGAAACATATTTCAAGATTCTAGTTGTGGTAAGGTGACATGAGATTGGATGAAAATTGAGTATGTTCTGGAATGTCCAAAGGGGCACTTCAGCAGTAGCATGTAGCATTGCTGAGAGGGTGTCACCTACTTGACAGAAGAGCCTGATATGATGAGGGAGGCCTCTCTTACACCTTTGATTCAGGGCCCCTGATAGAGTTGTTGTGAATTCATTAAGAAAAAAAATAATAATAATACATTTATACAGAGGTGAGATTGTTTAGGCTTTAGGAACAGATGAACTACAATGTTGATATTATTGGACTAGGACCTCTTGGAGAACTTTAAAATGCAAAGTACAAGATCTCACAGGTTTTCTAAATGTTAAAGGGATTAGCTATCTTTTCCAATTTTACAAGTCTGTACTGAAAAATGTGTGGCCTGAACAAAAGGGATGTTTGGTCACAAACACCAGAGGAAATCTTATCTACCTCATTTAATGGCCAAGGAAGGCCATGCAAATATATATGGCAAGGTTTGGGCTATACTCAGGAGTACCTGTGACCAACAGCCATTAAACCTGAATGACCAGAACAAATATCCCATTGTCTCAGAAAGTGAGAGATCAATAAGCCAAGTAGTCAAGGTTGTCCTAGCTTCTCATGAGACAATGGCTAAGATATGAAATGGAGATCTCCCCCACAGGGCAATAAGACACCTCTATTAGAAAAGTAAACAATGGGACTGTATGCATGAATGTTCACTGTTCAATTGAAGACACGACGAGGAAACATTGAAAATTGTGTATTTTTTTTTTACATCATAATATCGTATATTAGAAGCCGGGATATGATATCTTATTATAGAGTTCATCTCAAAACCTGCTGTAAGATTAATATACCATTATCATCAATATTTTTCTAAGCCATTCAAATTATATATATAGGTCACAAAAAGGAGATATTGTGGTTTGGTATCTAATAATCTGGGGAACTTTGTCATGGAGAGATTATATATGAAAGTGTGATCATAAGTAGAAGTGTTTTAGCAACAAATTAGTATTATAAAAAACATATAATCATGATTAGAATTGTATAAGAATTTAACCTATGTTTAGATAAACAAATATTGATTGGATACCCAAATTATACATGGATCCATATAGATAATAATTGTATGTGATATTGTTTGTGATATATCTAACCTGTGTCCTTTCTAAACGGACTAAAGATTAACAGATATACATTGATATACATATATATCAACAATTTATGCAAGTGATTATTGAACTTTATGTCAAGGAGTATTTTATATTATGCCATAATTCGTGAACACTCAAAATATATTCGTTAGAACATTTATAAATAACGAGCGCACATTACAGAAATAGAAAAATATTAACTTAAAGAAATAAAACACCAAACACAGGTGAAGACACCTGGTGGTGGAAGGTGCTATTACCTTAAAATCACGAGACTCCCGGGAAAGCTAACCATTAAGTCTGTCGGCCAATGAGGGGGGAACACATACCCTCTGGGCAGAACTTAGTATAATTTTATGATCCTTTTGTTTAAAAGGATATTTAAGAAACTAGAAAGATGGAGGAAAGAAAAAGACCCAAGGAGAGCTGGGGGGAGAGAGTCAGGGGGAAGCTTAGGGACCCCCCTGAGAAGGGACACTGGAAGACATGCATGAATACACATTTTACATTCATGAAGATCCCTGCTCCTTGGAATGTTGAAGCCACGGCAGCCATCTTAAAATTCCTGGTAACTAACACTCCACACTAATAGCCATATTGGAAATGGGTAAATATATGTTTATCATCTATTCTATGTTCTCTTAAATATTGATTTTTTTGAATATTCTATTATTGAAAATATTTCTCCCGAATCAATAACCGCCTTTTAGATTTTTCTCTAAATATTATTTTTCATTATAAATTTCTTTTTGCATAGATGCCAATTTTATTGACAAACAAATGTCTAATTTATTTCACATTGTTAACCACTTACTTACCTGCAGTATAGTAACGGTTGGATGTGTGAAATACAGACATTCTGTTTAATTGTCAATTATCAAAAGGTTATTGATTCTACCGAGAAATGATAATGGTGATAATTGTGTCCAAGGTACTACTACACCCAGTTTTAGGGTGTTCCCAGTAATTGTCAAAATGATCGAGTAATGTAATCTGTATTTTAATATTTCATGTAAATATTTGTTTTCTGTCAACCAATAAATGTAACTATTTTGTATGATCACTCGTCTCCGTGAATACGTTTCACATATATAGACTGTGTCATATAGACTGATTCTGTATCTTAAAAATATCTTCGTTAAAAATTACTTAGTAAATATTGTGCGGGAAAATGTCCTTAAAAGCACAACAGAGTGAACAGGAGACGCATGAGCGCAGAGTGGCATGAATGCCTGCAGGTCTTGCTAGCATCAGGGCAGTTATCCATGCCAGAGGAAGTATCAGTGGTCCTCAGTGAAGCAGGCAAGCTGGGTAGCAGCCAGTGAGCATTAGACATAAACAGGTTTGTACTGGCAACAGCAGACAGGCAAAGCATAACCTGGCAGGGGGTAAGCAGGCACTGATGGGTGACAGGCAGGTGCCTGCAGTAATAGGAATGGTAGCTGAAATAAATATTAGGTGGTTATGGATTTCCTCTATTTATTCCATATATGTATTAACTTGTCTATTCTGCTATATAGCTAGACTATCAAAGCTCTGATATGGTTCCTGGTGATAGTACAATGATATTAAGTTAGCTATGATAATAATCACACTGCTTATATAAAACAACGTCTTATTTATTTCACAAGGAAATAGGAACGCAACATAAAAATGCTAAAGGAAAATATTACAGAGCATATAAAACAAAAGAAAATCAATGATACTTTATGTAAGGTCGTCCTCGAGATATTGTCTCGTCAGCTGGGCTCAAAATGGCAAGAAGTTTATCCTGGCGATCAGCACTTTTAAACTCCATTCATAAACGGTCCACACAACCTCATTGCCAGCCCATCTAGGATTCTGACAAATCCAAATCGTTAAGAGGCAGTCCTTCTTAATATATTATTTTTCTGTCCATCCTCTAGGCAGCCTGCTGTAGTGTGCTCTAGGGGCAACATTTGTCCATGAATCACAGCTATGTGACCTGGGTCATCTTCAGTGACAGCTGGCCCTTTGATCTTCTGTAGCTCAAGTCATCAATCATCTTGGCAGCAGTGGTTCTCTTTGAAGCTTGTTTGCTGATGTGATAATCAAGCATTTCAATCTTTATCACACCAGGTGGTCAGAAGCAAAGCTCTATCGCCCTGCCAGGGGCATGAATCAACACCCTGCTGGGTTAACTTTCAACTTCCAACTAGAAAGTAAAACTCCAGAAATATGATATTAAACCATGTTGCCTTCCAGCAGTAGCAGAGTCAGATAGGCCAGGTCATACACTGGCAGCCAGATCAGATACGGATGCATAGGCAGCAGCGTGGTCATGGTGCAGACCAGGGTCAGTAACAAATCAGAGGAACAGCAGCAGGGAGTAGACAGAAGCGGAGGTCAGGAGACAAGTTAAAGTCAGTGCAGGAGAGTTCAAAGCATAGTCAAGAAAAGCCAGGTCAGTAACTGGAATCAGATGCAGAGTCACAGGGTCTCAGGACACATGGAACACTGTAGTGCATGTGAGCACGCAGATGCGCACAGGCAGGCACGCACGGATGTGCATGCACACGTTCATGTGTAAATTTCTTAAATGCATGTGTAGAGCTGTGAACTTGACTGCGATGATGCACAGGAATCCACCCAGAGGAGCCATCTTATCTTGTGTTGCTGACATGCCCTTCTTGACAGGGGCAATTGGAACTACCTGATAATATTTAACAAACTACCAGACATCCAGTGTGCTTTTGATAAAACATTGTTGTGGAGATCCATGACCATGTGAAACCCTATCAGTGTAATTAGCTTTTTAAACAGAATGAGGGGGTGAGCTGGATCCCTAGATTAAGAGTGGGGACCCATTAAAGGAAAACTTATTTTGAAAAGGGTTAAGGTTGTTAAAAGCATGGAGATATCCAAGACCAGGGATTTTGTTTCACTGATATTAAGAATGGGAAAATGCGCAACATAGGGAGAAAGAAGGGGATGGAAATGTAAGGTGATGTTAAGGACAAAAAGATGGTATCCAAAGAGAACATTAATTTATGTGTGGATAGTAAAATCTTTACACCCACTGCTATCCACACTGAAATATTAGATTTTTGTTGATACACAAGTATAAATTAACTTTTTTTGCACAAAAGCACTTCTCTTCTTTTTTTCTGATGGACTTTACTGGATTATTTATGAAATTTTTTTTTTTTTTTTAAACGTTCTTATTTACAGTTTGATATACAGTATCTCACAAAAGTGTAATTCTTTTTTTGTAAATATTTTATAAATATTTTCTTATATCTTTTCATGTGACAACACTGAAGAAATGACTCTTTGCTACAATGTAAATGAGTGAGTATACAGCTTGTATAACAGTGTACATTTGCTGTCCCCTCAAAATAACTCAACACACAGCCATTAACCACTTCAGCCCCGGAAGATTTTACCACCATCCTGACCAGAGCACTTTTTACAATTAGTCACTGCGTCGCTTTAACTGGCAATTGTGTGGTCATGCAAAAAAAATAAAAAATAAAAAATTTGCAACCTTTTTTTCCACAAATAGAGCTTTCTTTTGGTGGTATTTGATCACCTCTGTGGTTTTTATTTTTTGCACTATAAACAAAAAAGTGTGACAATTTTGAACAAAAAAACAATATTTTTTTACTTTTTGCTATAATAAATATCCCCAAAAATGTTATGTTATGGTCCCAAAAATGCAGCAATTCAAAGATGAAGGTCTGGGGGCACCTAGTAAAAGGTATGCAGTGAGCCCTTGCAACTGTAAAAAAATTGGGAAAAACAGGCCCCAGGGAATAACTGTTTCAGAAGCTGTTATGTAAAAGCAGTAGTGTTAGCACTCCCAGTTCCTTCAAAAAATAGACAGAATCTCCTATTTAAGCAGAAATTCATAGAAGAAAAAAAAGAAACGCCTTATGACAAGGATCATTCTAAAATATTCAAATGAACACAAGGAGATAAGGAAGATTATTACTAAATATTGACCAATCCTAACCGATGATCCCATTGTGGGAATTTTTTTTTTTGTTTACAAATGTTTTATTTGAAAAATAAGTCTCAGTACAGTTTTATATTACAATACAAACATAGCATTGAGTGTACAATGTATAAAAATATAATATGTGTATCAGAGGCATAAAAGAGAGAGGTACAAAACAAAAAATTTATATATAAGGCACAGAAATAGTGTTCTGTATTTACAGAACACTTACAGGTATGTAAGATGATGAAAAAATTTACCAAAACCAAGTGTTAAATCCCAAGATCCCAAGGTTTCCATTTTTTTTCGTATGTGATCATAGTATCAAATAGCTTATGATGGATGTGTTTAATAGAAAGCATATGGTTCATAATTTGGGACCATGGTACCGTAGGGGAGCGCCAATTTTAATCTATAGCCCAGTGTATTGCACTAAATAAGGAGTGGATAAGTCGAGCCTGTGCTATTGGAATGTCTGGGATAGGGAAGAACAAGAGACACATTTTGGGTGTTAGAACAAGTATTTTACTTTGAGCAAGTTGCCAGGTAGTAATAAGCTGTGTGCAGTCCCGAAAAGTGTGTATAAGAGAGCCCTGTACCTGGCAACCTCTAAAGCATAGGGGAGAGATTGTAGTGTAATAGTTTATAGTTTATAGAGATTATAGTGTAATTTTATCGCCGATTCTCTGATGGAAGCTGTTTTAGTGCATTTACGAAGATTGTTAAAAATGGCATCCCAATGTTCCAGATCAAAAGATTCTTTTAAATCCGATTCCCATTGAAACATTTGACGTGTTTTGTCAGACATGTTGTGTTCGTTGAGATTTTTGTAAATTCTTGATATTAACCCCCTGTCCCGGGTGAAGCGATACAAATTTGTTCAAATACCATGAAGGGTGTTTGAATAGTAAGGGAAAAGTATTTTTGGTAGAAAAATTTAATATGATTGTAATCTGTGCATTTGGATTCTGTAAGTTTATATTCTGATTGAAGGTCTGAGAATAAACAAAAGGTGTTGTTTTTAGTGAGTGATTTTAAGTTTGTAAGTTTAAGATTTTGCCATGTAGTGTAAGGATTTGTGCTACGATTAAAAGAGGAGAACAGAGGGTCCCCCAAGAAGGAGGCAAGGGGGGGAATGTCTGATGAGATGTTGAATTTATGTTTTTTTCTGTGCCATAATAGAAGAGTTTGATGTACCACTTTGTTAAGATGTCCAATCCTTTGAGTTTTAATTGATTTAGACCATAAAAGGCCTTGTAGGTGGTAAGGTAGAATAGATTGTTCCTCAAATAGTAACCAAGGTATATGGGAGGAGGTTGCATACCATTGGGCAAGTTGTGTGAATCTTGCCGAAAGGTAATATATCTACAGATTCGGAATACCCAGCCCCCACCTTGAGGGAGGTCTAAACATAATTGAGTATCTGAACCTGGATTTTCTGTTGTTCCATATAAACGTATTTATTTCTCTTTGCAGAGAGTCCATAGTATTTTTAGGAATCAGTAAAGGAAGGGCTCTGAAAAAGAATAAAAGTTTTTGTACTATAACCATTTTGGCTGCGACTATTCTACCCATGAACGTGATATGATACGTTGACCATGAATTAAACAGTTTTCTAATGTTTTGGAATAGACTAGGGTAGTTAGAGTGATACAGGGAGTAATATGAATGCCTAAATATCTGAAAGAGTCTGTGCACCACTGGAAAGGAAATTTCTCTTTCAGTGTGGCCGTTAGATTTGGAGGACAATTGATTGGAAGAGCTGAACATTTAGATAAGTTTATGCTTAATCCTGACAGATCATGGAAAGTGTCTAAGGTCTGAACTAGACATGGCAGAGAGATCAAGGGTTCAGTAAGGAACATGAGGACATCATCTGCATAGAAACTTAATTTAAATTCTTTTGAACCTTTTATGTAACCTTTAATGTTTATATTATTGCGAATTGCGCATGCAAGGGGCTTAATGACGAGGGCAAAAAGAAGAGGGGATAGTGGGCAGCACTGTCTTGTACCTTTATTTAGTGGGAAAAATTCTGAGTTGTGGGCGGGTAATTTGATACGAGTATGTGGATCGTGGTACAGAGCTTTAAAACCATCTAAAAAGTAATTATTTATATAATTGGGGAAGAAGTGTATCTAAGTAGGACCAGCTTAAACTAAGTAATAGAGTAGATCTGGCATGGAGGTTAGAGTCTTGGATGATATTTGTAGCTAATCTTATGTTATCTGTAATTTGTCTATCAGGGATAAAGCCTGATTGATAAGAGTGATTAATGGGGGGATAACTAATGCTAGTCTATCTGCTAGTATTTTGCCAAATATTTTTAGCTCATTGTCAATAACAGGTATAGAGCAAAAATGTTGAGGGATAGTATGGTCCTTATTAGGTTTGGGTAATAATGACATATTCGCTAGAAGCATTTCGGAAGGGAAGTGGTTTCCATTTAGAATATGGTTAAAAAGATGATGGAGGATTATGATTGGAGCAAATTTTTTGTAGTAAGAAGTTGAGAAACCATCTTGACCTGGGGCAGTGGATGTCTTTAAGGAACCTGTTATCCTTTTTACTTCGTCTTCGGAGCAAGGAGCGTTTAGCTTCTCAACTTGTACGCAGGAGAGGGTTGGTAGAGGGATATCATCAAGCCAATGTATTGAGGATTGCTTTGGAGAATTTTGTGGTGAGGACAAAAGTTTTTTGTAAAAATTCAAAAAGATCTCCATAACTTCCTTGGGGTGTGTGATTAGATTCCCTGTAGAATTTTTAAGTTTGTAGGTGTGGGGAGGTTTCATGGTTTGGCTCAGCTTTCTAGCAAACATAGTGGATGATGTGTTGCTATATAATAAGAATCTAGCCTTGGACCATCTAAGAGCCTTTTCTGTGTCCGACATTAATAAAGTGTCTAGGGTCATTCGTTTTTCTTGGATTTGTTTAAAAATGTCGCATGTGGGGAATTGATTGTATTCATGGTATAATTTATCTAAATCTCTGGTTAGTGTTTTTATGTCGTTTAGTTTTGTTCTATTTATAGTGGAAGCCAATTTAATTAAATGGCCTCTTATGACGGCCTTGTGAGCCATCCATCGTGTCGTGGGAAGAATGTCTGGGGAAGAATTTAGTGTAAAATATTCTTCCATATTGGATGATAGTTGCTATAGGTTCAAGTGGTCTGTCAGTAGAGCGTCGTTAATGCGCCATTTATATGATGTATATGCGAGACCAATGTTAGAGGTAGTGAAGGAAGTTATCTGGTGATCTGACCAGGTGCATGTGTGAATATCAGCTTTTGACGAGTTAGCTAATAGGATTGGGGTGCAGAAGATGTAGTCTAATCTAGATGAGCAGTCATGAGGGTGGGAATAAAAGGTATAACCCCCATGCCTACATTGTGTGCTCTCCAAGAATCAATGAGTTGGAGGTTGTGTAGTATGCGGTTTAAGGTTTTGGGAAATGTTTTGGGTGAGGATACCGTACTGCTTCTATCTAAGGACGAATGTGCTGCTAAATTAAAGTCACCACCTATAAATCAGGTGGGGAGAGGAATATTTATCTAATGTGTCGGAGAATTTTGTGAAAAGGATGCATTAGCTTCATTGGCTGCGTACACAGAAGCAATTGTAATCATGCGTCCCCCTATAGAACCCTTGACTATCAAAAAGTGACTCTCTGGGTCTTTAAAAACACTGTTCCTCTAGTTTTAGAATCAAATGTGGTATAATAGAACTGTCTGTATGCCTTATCAAAAAAGTTGGGATGCCTGTCGGCAGCAAATGCGTCTCCTGTAATAGAATTATATCGGCGCATAGGAAAGCTTTTTTCCTTTTTTGAGGAGAGTTCATGCCATTAGTGTTATGAGAAATTACCCTAATACCCATTTAATCGGCGAGGGTGAAGTTTCTGGTGTGATACAGAGTGATACAAGTTAGAAGTTGATGAGTCAAAGGAAGTTATAAAAATTAAACAAGGAAACAAAATGACCACAGGACAGGCACCCCAACATATAATCTTGATGCGTGTGGTGATCAAGATCAGGAAGGTCATAAAGGGCCTGATTACAGCTCTAAGCAAAAAATCTGTACCAAAATTGTTTGTTAACACATAGCAATCTGCATGAGACTTGAGTATAGAAAAGTCATACATTTAAAACTGAAACATCATTATATCAAGATTGAATGGGTAACCGAACATGTTACCTAACTTGTCAGAAAATGAAAATGATTGAACATAATATAAATAGGGGTCAAGCTGAGAAAAAAAACAGATTGACTTAAACAAAGAAATCTCTTAGGACTAAAATGTCCATAACTCACTTCAGGAGTCTTACTAATTTGGGCAACTGTGATCTGGATCCAAAGCACGAAAATGCATGCCACGAGATCCATACCTCAGACTCCAAAAGTGAGGTGGGGGACAATCAAACAGAGGCAGAGGGGCTAAGCAACACTCCAAATCAGATTTATATTTTTCTTAACTGATAAAAAGTAGCATGCATGCGTTATGTCAGAGAAAGTCAAAAACACAATAAAAACAAAAAAGGGAGAGGAGTTAAAGTTCAGCATATAATATGAATGGATTTATAAAAAAAAAGTCTGAGAAAACTTTCTTGATTGGAGAGATTTGCAATAACGGGTGGACAATAAATTAGTGTCCTGCGATTTTGACCAGGATGGATGAGCGCAGACAAGAAAACGGGATGTAAAGCTAGGGAATAACATACTCCCATAAATGGTTGGGTCAGGCTCAGATGTGTATAAAAAAGAAAAAAAGGGAAAAAAGGAGAATGGAAAAAAAAAAAGAAAAATTAAGGAATAAAATTGCATTGTGGTTAAAGTGATCCTTATGGGTTGGCGAATCGCAGCGATGCTCTCATTCTTCTTTGGTCTCGTCTTGATGAGGGGGTAGCCCACATGGGTGAAGAGAGCAGTGTTGAAGGGGGTCTATTGATAACTCCTGGGTCCAGCAAACCAAGTTTGATCAAAAGTTCTTTGCCTTCTGCAACATTTGTAACAGAATATATGGTGCCATTATGAGGAACCGTTAATCTGACCGGAAAACCCCATCTGTATCTAATATGAGCAGATTGTAGGATAGTTGTAATCTCCTTCATCTTGCACCTTCTCCTTTCAAGGGTGGCTTGTGAAATATCAGGGTATATTTGAATCTTTATGCCATCTAACTCTATGTTGTGCGAGTTTCGGGCGGCCCTTAAAATGTTCTCCTTAGTAATAAAGTCCTTCATACAGAGAATGGTGTCACAGGGTAGTTTATCTGTGGGAGGCTTGGGACGCAGAGCCCTGTGAATCCTGTCACATGTGAAAGACTGTGATGGGGTGTCAGGTAGCAGAGATTGGAACAGTTTACAGACAGCAGAAATCAGATCTGTTACATATTCTGGAACATTGCAAATTTTTAAATTGTTCTTTCTGTTCCTGTTGTCCAAATCTTCTACCTGTGTTTGCAGATAGGAATGGTTTTCAGCTAACAGCTCAAAATCCTTTCTCAAATCACTATGAGCTATGGATAGTTCATCATGTTTTGCCTCCAGCATCTCTTGCTGTAATGTGCTGGTGGATGCTTTAAGTTCTGAGTGAAATTTATAAGCCAGCTTGTCATACATGATGGTTAGACTTGCATCTAGATCAGCTTTTGTAAGCTGTGAGAGGGATTCATTTACTTGCATGGCTGAGGCTTCTCCCTGAGAGGTAACTGCTGCTACAGGTGGAGTGACATGAGGAGATGCATGTGGAGAGGGCTGGGCGCCATTTTGAGACATCTTGCCTTTCACCCTGGAGCGAAGTAAAATGCTGCATGGAGAGTGCTTAGACCGGCGACCACGCGCTCTGTGATTCCCAGGCATGCACGGAGGTGTCCAGCAGGGGTGATGGAGCTTTTTGGGTGGATTAGTTGTGTTTAAGCCCTGCGGATCGGCTTAAATCCTCCTGGACCGGCGAAGCTGTTAAGGAGAGCTGCCATCCTGCATCGCACCACGCGCCCCCCCCCCATTGTGGGAAATTTGGTTACTAAACTCCGCTCCATTACTTATAAAAAAGTAGGCTCAATAAATGATCGATTAGTACACAGCGTATGCGAAGGGGAGAAAAAGAAGGGACTTCTGAAGAGATGTGGGCACCTTCTCTTCAGTTCTTAATTCGTAGCGGTGAGAGGATTAAGCCTAAACATTTTGTAAACTGCCACACAAGGGGAGTTATGTACTTACTACAATGTAAGTGTGGCTCCTGTTAGTGTGAGGAAAACACCTCAGGAGTTTTGGTGGAGAATCTATAAACAGATACACAGTATGACGTTTGGCAACTTACACCTAACTGTTGGAAGGCCTGTTGCCAAAATGCACAATTATAGGATGCAGAAGTTTTATTTTTCAGCCTTAGATAGAATACATTTTCCCATGAGAAGGGGAATTGGAATAAGACTCTGCTACAGCAGAAACTACACTGGATTTCGTTTTTAAATGCCACCACAACCCCCGGTCTCAATGAGACCAATAACTATAGACCCCTCTTGGAGGGCTTCATTGCTGGTAAAATGGATTGAGTAGGAGGTAGGTACATAAAGAATACAAAGTATGAAGAAAGTCACAAAATTAAGTACATTAAGAGCTGTATAGAGAATTAATTTGATTAACAACACAATAAGGCACATAAAAGTGCCATTTGACATTTATTAGAGAACATTTGATGAAGGACTAAAATCTACTGTTATTCTTCCCTGTTCCCCTATTATTGAATTCTTTGCTTATGAATACTTAAAACTGGTTTCTATGAATGGATATATGCCCAGGTTTTCTTTCTATGTTAATCTTTCAGTATTTTCTTATGTTGCATTTTTGTAATCAATCCATCTGTTGCAGTGGGTAGCGGCAGACCCAGCTTTATGTGGGTGTTTATCATGGGCATGTGTAGCATGAAAAGCCCTCCATCCTCTATATTAATGGGGGTGAAGGGCTTTTTGTTTTCACATCTCAGGAGGTACCAGGAGGATGGGACGTAATATTATTATTTTTATTTTTATTATTATTATGGTTTTCCCACTTCCCTCTGTCCAGTAGTGGGTGGATGGGTTATAGGTGTGGCCATCTATGTCTGTCGCAGTATAGGAAATTATGCTGTGCTTGTTTTTGGAAGAACTCTTCTGGAGCTGGACGTGGCATCACTGCGTGTGATGTCAGCATGACACGCATGTGCTGTGTTCCTGAACACCAGGGACTGCGGGACCAGGTGCCATATTGCTTTCTCCTGACACAGAAGGTGGGAAAAACATCCCTCCTTCCCCCTAAGGGGCATAAGTGCACCAGTTCCCACCTACCCAAGCTATATAAACGTGGCTGGCTGTGCTTAGTTGTTCGCAGTGCCTACCTGATAAAGTTTAGGAGCTTAGCAGAGGAGACTTTTTAATGTGGTCACCTTTTTTGATTGTTCTACAAGAGTACTTAAGCCTCCTACACACAATCATTTTTTCTGATGGGAAATGTGTGATGACAGGCTGCTCCAACGGACAATTATTGTCGGCTTTTCCACGTACAAATGTTTTAAAATTTTCCGCTAACAAATGTCTGTTGTCAGATTTTCAGAGCGTGTGTACACAAGTCCGTCGGACCAAAGTCCAAAGTACAAACACGCATGCTCGGAAGCAAGGATGAGCCAGAAGCGGTTGGTCTTGTAAACTAGCATCCATAATGGAGAATTAACATTCATGACATGGCAAATTCTTTAATGGTATAATAATAATGCTGCTTTGCTGGTGATACTGGTGGAGTTATTGCAAGCACATTTTCAAAGGCTTTATTTTTTCTAGTTATATCAAGAATAATATTTTTTTTTTTTTGGGCAAGTTACCACAACACCATTATCCCATAGTTTTTAAGATCAAAGATAGAGCTATGTTGGTGTCTGTTTTAAATTTTCAATTTAATTTTTTTTTAAATGTAACTGCCTACTCTCAAACTGTCATTTGAAGTAAAACACATAGTCAAGTATTATTCTACACATTTTTTTATTGTGCATTAAAAAAAGAAGACATGCTATCTGCCAATAGAACTTAACCAAAAAGTGCATATTATGCATCCAAAAATATCTAAAATATACCAAATCAAATCATTATTCAACCAAAAAAATTATGTCAAAGCAATAACTCCATGATTCTGCAACATGTCTGGTTGATGAACGCACATTCAGAAACAAACTGAAAAGCATGAAATGAAAACCCAAAATGAAAAGTGTGAATCAACACTCACCAAACTTCTGCTAACACAAAATTAGCAGAAGGAGCCCAAAGGGTGGCGCTAAAGAGCTGAAAAACCATGTAGTACATCAAAACGTTTGTGATTGTTGGCCAACAATTGTGTGCTGTGTGTATGCAAGACAGGTTTGGGCCAATGCCCTTCGGACAAAAGTCCACTGTTTTGTTGGCCAACAATCCTATCGTGTGTACGAGGCTTTAGAGTGCATTGTGAGTATGTAATGAAGCTGTAGTAATTTATATGAGTGAAATAGAGGGGCTGGGATCTCTGTAGGTCCATTCACCCCTGCTTATTTAATAATTTCTGTTTACTTAAAGCGGTTCTTCACCCTAAAGGGGAAGTTCCGCTAATCTGATCCCTCCCCCCTCCGGTGCCACAATCGGCACCTTTCAGGGGGGAGGGGGGTGCAGTTACCTGGATAATCCAGGTATCTGCACCCACTTCCGGGCAGACCGCCACAGACCCCCGCAGACGCCCCGCCCCCCGTTGTGTTCTGGGAAACACACAGTTCCCAGGACACAGCAGGGGATCTGAAGAGATGCGCAGCGCGACTCGCGCATGCGCAGTAGGGAACCGGGCAGTGAAGCCGCCATTCTTCACTTCCCGATTCCCTGACAGAGGATGGCGGCGGTGGCAGCAGCGAGACGAGCGATCGCTCGTCATCTGCCGCCGACATCGCTGGACCCTGGGACAGGTAAGTGTGATTTTATTAAAAGTCAGCAGCTGCAATATTAGTAGCTGCTGGCTTTTAATATATTTTTTTTTTTGGTGCAGAACCACTATAAGATTATATTTGGGGACACACAACTATGCTTTATATTCCCCCATTTATTCACGTTCATATTTGGGGTTTATATCAGTCTGTTGGGATTCGTCAGGACATTTATATAAACATATTTTTGGATTTTTTGGCCGCATGGTCAGAGGGCTAACATGGTCCTTATATGCTTGTGGTTCAACCCACAGGATTGTCAGCTTTCACGTTCTGACATGGAAGGACATTTGGTTTCATGATTATGTTGCTGTAAGTGTTACAGTTTAAAACTTAAACATTGCTGTAAATGCTATCCTGAACGAAGGACTTGAATTACAAACACTTCTGTTGAAAATATGTCTTTCATTTATTATTTTATATTGCAGAGTGGTACTTTATCTCTGATGAAGATACAAAAAAGTGAAGGTTCAAAATGCATTGGGTGTCCCAGTCCATGAAATAAGCTGTCAATCAAGGACGTCATGGTTGTACAGTGTAAACTAGTTCTGGAAGTACCACTAGGGATCCATTTTAATTTAGATGGATTTTATGAGATTGTAATAAAGTATATATTTTTTTATATCGGATGTTGGTTCTGCCAAGCTTTAGCTAAATTGTAATGATGGAGTAAACCTAATGCCGCGTACACACGATCAAATTGTCCGGTGGAATTGGTCCGGCAAACAATCCGGCAAACAATCCGGGGGACTGTATAACGAACGGACTTGGCCAAAAACGGACGCTCCGAAAATTCCGGCAATTTCTAACGCGATGACGTACAGCACGTATGACGGGACTAGAAAAAGGAAGTTCAATAGCCAGTAGCCAATAGTTTCCTTCTCGTACTTGCTTCAGAGCATGCATCATTCTTAGTCCGCTGGACTAGCACACTGATGAACGGATTGGCGGACAAATTTTGAGTCAAAACTACTTTCGAAGTCCGCCGGACTTTACGATGAAAAAGTCCACTGGAGCCCACACACGATCGAATTGTCGGGCGTACTGTGGTCCGGCGGACCTAGTCCGCCAGACAATTCGATCGTGTGTACGCTGTATAAGAGGAAAAAGAGGTGGTTAGATGGAGAGTCTGTGGGTGACCTGTGAAAGGTAAAAATAAAATTGGAATCCCAACAGAGGAAAATTAAAGATTGCCCATTTCTGGCATACAAAGCCAACATCTGCATCCTGTAGGTCCCTTGTACCAGAAGGTACCTGTCTAAAGGGTCAAATATATTTTTTCTGTAGTTGCATTGGCCTGGCCTGTTTGAGAAAACAGGGAGCTCAAAAATCTGGGGGAGGAGATGGTGCACAAATTAGTCTCCTGGGGGCAAATATTATGCCTGAATGGACTTTTGTTTGGTAAACTAATGTCCTATCTGTTTAGGAATACTAGGTTAAAGAGGAAGTAAACCCTGATGGGTTTACTTCCTCTTTTTTCCCTGCAAAGGTAAAGCATAATGGACTACTATGCATCGCATAGTAGCTCATTATGTGTCACTTACCTGACACAGGAGCCAGCGAAGTCGCCGCTGATCCCTGTAGTCCGCCGCATCCATGTTGCTTGTGGCGTCTCGCAGCTCCGACGAATCACAGCGGCGCAACCGCGATGACGTCACTCCCGCGCATGCGCACGGGAGTCGCGCCTCGCAGCTCCGCTGCTGTCATACGGCGAAGCCGCGATGACGTCACTCCCGCGCATGCGCACGGGAGTCGACAAATTTGGCAAATCCATTCTTGGATTTGCCGCATTTAGTGCGCATGCGCGCCGCTGTCTACGGCGCATGCGCCGTAGACAGCGGTGCCCATTTTCGGGCAAATATCTCCTAAACCATATAGGTTTAGGAGATATTACTTGGACCTACAGGTAAGCCTTAATCTAGGCTTACCTATAGGTCCAAGTTGTTTGGAAGGGTTTACTTCCTCTTTAAACATTGTTTTAAAATAAAGGATGAGACCAAAACTACAGGGTCTCCCATCCATGTATTCTAGGGCAGCCCTCGGGGGAGGGGCAGGAGGAGTAGAGGGAATGAAAAGGGGAAGAAAAGGAAGGAAGGGGGCATGTGCTGGGGGATGAGAGGAAGAAGAGAGTGATTTGGAAGATTTTAGGGTAAGTAGGGATAGATTTTTCATGTATAATTGTTTCATGAATCTACTTTATCATGTTTTTTTACCCACCTACACCCAAGACATTGGCAAAGGACCCTCACCTTGGTCAGCCTCTGCACGAGTCCAGCAAACACTTCATAATAATTTTTCCCACATTTTGGAACAAATCCAAGAATAGATTCTATAACATATCCAGTTCCAAAATACTGTGCATACTTGCAAAGATAAGTTATATAATTGAAAGGAATAAAATGTAATATATTACAAGTTGCAGATGGATAGAATATTTTTTTTTTACCAGTCTGGTACAGTATCCCCTGATTATGACTCTTTTACTAAGCAACAGGTTCAATATACCAACACAAATAGTTAACACAAAAATGGGGTTTAAGGCCTCATACACGCGAGACGCTGGTGCAAACTCTGCTGGACACATGTTTTTAAAAGCTGAAACCGGCGTTTAGAAATGCCTGTTTTGCCGAGATTTTTACTGCGATTTATTGGCGTTTTACCGTGTTTTCGTCTAGAAGCGTTTAGTTAAGCTAACATCATAGACCCTCCCCAAGCTCAAAAAAACAGTATTATTAACTATTTCAGCCATTTTGTGAGACCAGAGTGAGTAGCAGCAGCTGTGAGAGCAGCAGTGTACCTGTATTTAGCATGTCACTTGCCACGTCACTTGCCACAAGTTGTGGATTGTCCACTTGCCACATCACCTGCCACGTCACCTGCCACAAGTTGTGGATTGTCCACTTGCCATGTCACTTGCCACGTCACCTGCCACAAGTTGTAGATTGTCCACTTGCCACGTCACTTGCCACGTCACTTGCTATGTCACCTGCCATGTCACCTGCCACAAGTTGTGGATTGTCCACTTGCCACTTCACCTGCCACAAGTTGTGGATTGTCCACTTGCCACGTCACTTGCCACGTCACCTGCCACAAGTTGTGTATTGTCCACTTGCCATGTCACTTGCCACATCACCTGCCAGGTCACCTGCCACGTCACCTGCCACAAGTTGTGGATTGTCCACTTGCCATGTCATCTGCCACGTCACCTGCAAGGTCACTTGCCACGTCACTTGTCATGTCACCTGCCACAAGTTGTGGATTGTCCACTTGCCACGTCACTTGTCACGTCACCTGCCACGTCACTTGTCACGTTACCTGCCACAAGTTGTGGATTGTCCACTTGCCCCATCACTCGCCACGTCACTTGCCACGTCACCTGTCAGGTCACTTGCCACGTCACTTGCCACGTCACCTGCCACATCACCTGCAACAAGTTGTGGATTGTCCACTTGCCACGTCACTTGCTACGTCACCTGCCCCGTCACCTGCCACGTCACCTGCCACAAGTTGTGCATTGTCCACTTGCCATGTCACCTGCCACGTCACATGCCACAAGTTGTGGATTGTCCACTTGCCACGTCACTTGCCATGTCACCTGCCACGTCACCTGCCACGTCACCTGCCACAAATTGTGGATTTTCCACTTGCCACGTCACTTGCCACATCACCTGCCACAAGTTGTGGATTGTCCACTTGCCACGTCACTTGCCACATCACCTGCCACATCACCTGACACAAGTTGTGGATTTTCCACTTGCCACGTCACTTGTCACCTCACCTGCCACAAGTTGTGGATTGTCCACTTGCCACGTCACTTGCCACGTGACCTGCCAGGTCACTTGCCACGTCACTTGCCACGTCACCTGCCACATCACCTGCCACAAGTTGTGGATTGTCCACTTGCCACGTCACTTTCTACGTCACCTGCCACGTCAACTGCCACAAGTTGTGGATTGTCCACTTGCCACATCACTTGCCACGTCACCTGTCAGGTCATCTGCCACATCACTTGCCAAATCACCTGCCACAAGTTGTGGATTGTCCACTTGCAACGCCACCTGCCAGGTCACTTGCCACATCACTTGCCACATCACCTGCCACGTCACCTGCCACAAGTTGTGGATTGTCCACTTGCCACGTCACTTGCCACATCACTTGCCACGTCACCTGTCACGTCACCTGCCACAAGTTGTGGATTGTCCACTTGCCACGTCACTTGCCACGTCACCTGCCACAAGTTGTGGATTGTCTACTTGCAATGTCACCTGCCAGGTCACTTGCCACGTCACTTGCCACATCACCTGCCACGTCACCTGCCACAAGTTGTGGATTGTCCACTTGCCACGTTTACTTGCCATGTCACCTGTCACGTCACCTGCCACAAGTTGTGGATTGTCCACTTGCCACGTCACTTGCCACGTCACCTGCCACGTCACCTGCCACAAGTTGTGGATTGCCAATTGCCACGTCACTTGCCATGTCACCTGCCACATGACTTGCCACGTCACCTGCCACATCACCTGCCACGTCACCTGCCACAAGTTGTGGATTGTCCACTTGCCACGTCACTTGCCATGTCACCTGCCACGTCACCTGCCACGTCACCTGCCACAAGTTGTGGATTGCCCACTTGCCACATCACTTGCCACGTCACCTGTCAGGTCCCTTGCCACATCACTTGCCACGTCACCTCCTGCCACAAGTTGTGGATTGTCCACTTGCAACGCCACCTGCCAGGTCACTTGCCACGTCACTTGCCACATCACCTGCCACAAGTTGTGGATTGTCCACTTGCCACGTCATTTGCGACGTCACCTGCCATGTCACTTTTCATGTCACCTGCCCCAAGTTGTGGATTGTCCACTTGCAACGCCACCTGCCAGGTCACTTGCCACGTCACTTGCCACATCACCTGCCACAAGTTGTGGATTGTCCACTTGCCACGTCATTTGCGACGTCACTTGCCACGCCTCCTGTCACGTCACCTGCCACAAGTTGTGGATTGTCCACTTGCCACGTCACTTGCCACGTCACCTGCCACAAGTTGTGGATTGTCTACTTGCAATGTCACCTGCCAGGTCACTTGCCACATCACTTGCCACATCACCTGCCACAAGTTGTGGATTGTCCACTTGCCATGTCATCTGCCACGTCACCTGCAAGGTCACTTGCCACATCACTTGCCATGTCACCTGCCACAAGTTGTGGATTGTCCACTTGCCACGTCACCTGCCACGTCACTTGTCACGTTACCTGCCACAAGTTGTGGATTGTCCACTTGCCACGTCACTTGCCACGTCACCTGTCAGGTCACATGCCACATCACTTGCCACGTCACTTGCCATGTCACCTGTCACGTCACCTGCCACAAGTTGTGGATTGTCTACTTGCAATGTCACCTGCCAGGTCACTTGCCACGTCACTTGCCACATCACCTGCCATGCCACCTGCCACAAGTTGTGGATTGTCCACTTGCCACGTCACTTGCCACGTCACTTGCCACGTCACCTGTCACGTCACTTGCCACAAGTTGTGGATTGCCCACTTGTCACGTCACTTGCCACGTCACTTGCCATGTCACTTGCCACGTCACCTGCCACAAGTTGTGGATTGTCCACTTGCCACGTCACTTGCCACGTCACTTGCCATGTCACCTGTCACGTCACCTGCCACAAGTTGTGGATTGTCTACTTGCAATGTCACCTGCCAGGTCACTTGCCACGTCACTTGCCACATCGCCTGCCACATCACCTGCGACAAGTTGTGGATTGTCCACTTGCCACATCACTTGCCACATCACCTGCCACATCACTTGCCACAAGTTGTGGATTGCTCACTTGCCACGTCACCTGCCACTTCACCTGCCACGTCACCTGCCACAAGTTGTGGATTGCCAATTGCCACATCACTTGCCACGTCACCTGCCACATCACTTGCCACGTCACCTGCCACATCACTTGCCACATCACCTGCCACATCACTTGCCACGTCACCTGCCACAAGTTGTGGATTGCCACTTGCCACATCACTTGCCACATCACCTGCCACATCACTTGCCACAAGTTGTGGATTGCCCACTTGCCACGTCACCTGCCACTTCACCTGCCACGTCACCTGCCACATCACCTGCCACAAGTTGTGGATTGCCAATTGCCACGTCACTTGCCACGTCAACCTGCCACATCACTTGCCACGTCACCTGCCACATCACCTGCCACATCACTTGCCACGTCACCTGCCACAAGTTGTGGATTGTCCACTTGCAACATCACTTGCCGCGTCACCTGCCATGTCACCTCTCACGCCACCTGCCACAAGTTGTGGATTGTCCACTTGCCACGTCACTTGCCACATCACCTGCCACGTCACCTGCCACAAGTTGTGGATTGTCCACTTGCCACGTCACTTGCCACATCACCTACCACAAGTTGTGGATTGTCCACTTGCCACCTGCCATGTCACTTGCCACAAGTTGTGGATTGTCCACTTGCCACATCACTTGCCACCTGCCATGTCACTTGCCACAAGTTGTGGATTGTCCACTTACAATTGCAATTGTTTAAAATATTTTTTTAATGGTTTTTCATCATTTGCCATCATTTTCGAGATTTTTGTCAAAAAAATAGGTCACCTTTTGAAAGGCTTATAAACAAAAACTCGGCAAAATGCGGTACCAGCGTTTTGCCGTGTTTTGCGTCTGAAACGTGGAAAACGTTTGCATCTGAACCCATTTTTTTGCTTCTGAAAAGCCAAGGTTAAACGCAACTGCATAAAAACGGCAAAAAACTAGACTGTGTACATGGACACATAGGATAACATTGAATGAGTTCAGGGGCAGTTGAAAAAAGTGTCCAACTGCCTCTGAACACGTGTTTAACAGAGTCTCGTGTGCATGAGGCCTAACACAAATCAACATCAAACACACAAATATACATCAACATGGCTTTTCTTCATCAAAGACAAACTTTAAAATAGATGTAAACTCTAACTTTAACCACAAGTACATGAACATGTAAAATTATATGAGATTCTAATAATTGTGTTTATATATTATTTAACTAAAATTACTTTTCTTTAGTACAATACAGTATCCCAGAACCACTGTTACAGGTCTTGAAAGACAATGCACACTAGTCTTTCATGTTTCATGGATTAACAGTTTCCTAGAACTTGAGAGCTTTTAAACACAACTCTGGCCTGTTCATTCAGTACTCTGGTGACATTTTGTTACTTTCCCTTGCATGAGATGTGTACTGAGTAGACTAAAGGTAATGGATTTTAAGAGACCAGTGCCATGTCTATCAGAAAGAGTACTTTATGTGAGGCTGAATGATGGATAGTGCAAAATCTGGCTTAGCTCTGAATCGAAAACCAATCAGAGTTCCAGATGTTTTGGCAAAGCTTAATTGTACAAGCTGATGTTAGAAAATTATTGGCTACCATGCACAGCTGCACCAGATTTTGCACTCTCCAGTTTTAATAAATCAACCCCATTATCTTGAAATGCAACTGAGTATTTCCAATATCAAATAGCCATCAAAAATAGACATTAGCTCAACTGTTCAAATCCAAATCATCATGAGAGCATTACCCTAACTTTCTATGGATCCCACATTGCTTCTTTGTTCCGGTGTTAGCAGGTAGAAGCAGGTACAGTCCCACAACTTGAAATACAGTAACTGGAAAGGTATTTTCTATTTTGGGATATTTATACCCATTGAGTAAAGAAAAAGTGGAATTGTCATGACTCATGTCTTGAAATGCTTAGGCTTCAAAACAACAGCAAAATAAATACTGTATACATTTCAACAACAACAAGTAGAATACTCTGATACCCTTTTTATTTACCCTTATGCCCCATACACACGGTCGGATATTCCGAGCACAAAATCATTCAGTTTTTTTTCCGTTGGATTTTGGCCGAAATTTGTCTTGTATACACACGGTCACACAAATTTGTTGGAAAATCCGATCGTTCAGAACGAGGTGACGTAAACCACGTATGATGGGACTATAAAGAGGCCAGTAGCCAATAGCTTTCATCTCCAAATTTTTTCTGAGCATGCGTGGCTCTTTGTGCGTCGAAATTCACTACACACGATCAGAAAAAGTCCCATCAGAAAAGTTTAGATCCAGCTCTCAAACTTTTTACGTTGGAAATTCCGACAGAAAAAGTCCGATAGAGCCCACACACGATCAGATTTTCCGACAACATAATCTTTCTCTGTCTGAATTTCCGACCGTGTGTGTGGGGCATAATGCCAAAATGGCAAAAATGGACAGTGCCAAACAGTGCCAAAATGGAGCACTTGCTAATATCTGTGATGTCACAATCTGTCGAGTGTCTGACTATACCAAGCTCACCACAGAGGAACATCAATTAAAGCTTCAAGTAGAACTCTGGACACAAAAATTTTATATATTCATCAATAGCCACAAACTATGTACAACCACTTTGTGTGTATTAAATGCATTGGTTAACAAAGCTAGTATCTTGAGACCGTCAATGTGCCACACAGGCAAGTGCAGACAGCAGAACTCTCTGATAGGGAACCAACAATTCTTCCCACTAGAGGGAGCCTGCAGAAAACTATGAGGGTGGGGATGAAGGGGGTTAGATACAAGACCAATCACCCTGCACAAGGAGGAAGAGCAGAAATGATTAGTCTTTATTACAGTTAAATAAAGTTCCCTGTAATAAAGACCAGGCAAATTTCAGGAGCTGTTTCATGCAGGATTGCTACAAAGATCTATAAGAAATGCACAAAGAAATCCAAGATTAAAGCAAGAATTAACATGCTACTTGTATTTAGAAAATCTTTGTTTAGCTTCATGTTGCTAAAATAAAAATAATAAACACACTCAGAACTAGTATGAAATGTGCAGGTGTACACCCATTGCTGGCAATCAGTATGATAAATATGTGGTAAAGCGTGCTTACATTTACCCATACTTGCAGCTTTAAAGACTTTTTTTTTTATTCAAATCACCAGAGTGGGCAGCTGGCATTTAAAGCAATTAAAGAAAAAAATCAAGAAAAAAAGTATTTGATTAGATGTATGCTTTTATCATACTTTTGTTCACGTATACAGTATATAGTACATATTGTAAAATATTGATAACTCATTTGCCATTACATAACTGTTTCCCGTATACACAGATAACAACTGTTTTGGTAAATCCTGTTCTGAAAAGAAATGTTTAGAATTACATCTGACCCCATTTATTTGGGTATAAGAAATATACAAATAAAATGTAAAATCATTGCATATTGACTGGCACTACTTGCTTAAGCCTCCAGGTTTTACCCGTATATTTAAAAAATAATATTTATATATGAAGAAGAGTTCTCTCATCACTCAAAAGTATTGACAGATCCAATTTTAGCTATATTCAGTGCTACTGTCATTTATCATCTCAATGCTATTGTGATTTAAATCCAAAGTCTATAAAGGATAACAGTGCTTTTAAAATGATTGAGAGGAAATGAAGGCAAATGTGATGTTTTTTATTTGAAAAAACAAAAAAAACAAAACCTTTTGACATCACAATATTGCACAGATGGAGGCAATATTTCATTTCTGAAGGTAAAAAAGAATCATTTCATCTGAAGTATAAGTCACAGAATCATTAGAAAAGTGAAAACTCTTATAAAAGCTCTTGGTCTTGTAAAGGGAAGCCATAATGATCTGGGTGAATTTTATTTCACACATTTTTAGGTTTATGTTTTTTTTTACAGTTGTTTTGGGGTACATTCACATGGATAATTAGAAAGATGAGAAAACCTCTCATTAGAGTTATTTTTCTTATTGCAGTTATACACAGAAAAGTGTAGTGGATAGTTCCAGTTGCCAGGTCTGCAAAAGATCTGGGGTCAGAGCCCATAGCGGCGATCACCAACCTTTTTGAAGACTGGGGGGGGGGGGCTTCACGCGGGTGGTAAGCAATTTTTCTTGGGCAATAGCTGGTGTTGGCACTTCAATCATCACGACACCATGGTTGATATGGTGTCAGGGTGATTGAACCGCATTATTTCTATTATTTCATTGTAATATTTAATGAAGTGGTTCAACTCACCATAATGCAGAATCAGTGGGAGCCCCGAGTGTGTCACATGCCACATCTCCTGCCACCAGATGCAGCTTGTCACTTGCCACTGTCGCCTGCCCACAGGTGCAGCTTGTTACTAGCCACCATCGCCTGTCACCAGGTGCAGCTTGTTACTTGCCACCGTCACCTGCCACCAGATGTGGATTGTCACTTTCCACTGTCTTCTGGCATCAGATGTGGTTTGTCACTTGCCATCTTCACCTGCCATCAGATGTGTATTGTCACTTGCCACTGTCGCCTGGCACCAGATGTGGATTGTCACTTGCCCTGTCATCTGCCACCATTTGCAGATTGCCACACCACTTACCACCAGATGTGGATTGTCACTTGCCACCATCCCCTGCCACTTGATGTGGATTGTCACTTACCACGTCACATGCCACCATTTTCAGATTGTCATCTCACCTGCCACCAGATGTGGATTGTCACTTGCCACTATCACCTGCCACCTGATCTGGATTGTCACTTGCCACGTCACCTGCCGCCAGATGTGGATGATCAGCTGCCACTATTTGCAGATTGTCACTTGCCATGCCAGCCAGTGCAACCAAATGTGCATTGTCACTGCATTGGTGGCAGGCTGGCAGCACTGGTCCATTTAGTTCTGAGTGAGGACAAGAGAGTGGTGATGCAGGGTGGGCAGAGAGAGATGATGTAATCTCTGCTCACCCGCTTGCTTGCTTCTCTCATCTGCCTGCCTGGCTCTTTCATGCAGCCCACCTGCCGCACCCGTGGCCTGGTTGCAGAGAGGTCGCAGCTTACTGGTTAGGCAGGAATCCCTGCGGCAAGAGGCTCGGAGCTATGGGCCACAGATTCGGGGCTATAGCCTTGATAGCCACCACCCTAGCTACACATTTGTGAATTGAGTTTAGGTGTGTTTAGGGGAGCTGTGTCCAGGGATGGATTTTACATTTTTATTTTTTTAATAATTCTTTATTTTCAAGTTTTTACATGCTTATTCCATACAAATAGAGATAGTTAAATATAAATGATAAAAGATTATATTTGCAACAAATCAAAAATTTGCCATCATTTCATCTCTTAATATATATATAAATACAAGTAAGAAAAAAAATAACAAAAAACACCTAAAAATCCACACTAAACTAACAAGACATATCAATCGACAAACAACAGACATATACTGTAGACAAATACCTCGAGCTTCATCTCCAATCTTAATTTGTTATAAATCAATCTCCTCATCCCCGCCCCCCCTCCTTCTCACCTGCTCCCCCACAAGATCAAACATACAGTAAATTGCTCAAATCGAGCCAACGATGCCATATTTTATAAAATTTTTGGGGAACTCCTCTATGTTTATATGCGAGTTTATGGGTTGGTGATATATTAGCAGTCTACTTTTGTAGAATACTTTTACGAGCAAGATAAAGAGTTCTAGTCCACATTATATGCAACTCTACAGGGAGAATGCCCTCTGGAATTATTCCCAGTAGTGATAATTTGGGGATGTTTGTTATTTCTAATCCGTGATATTGTATTTAAGGTTAAAAATATTTTCTTCCAGTATCTCCGAAGTTTGGGACAACGCTACAAAATATGAATAATAGAGCTATTATGTCTTTGGATGTTACCAAAGCATTTGATAATATTGAGTGGGAGTATCTATGGACTGCTTTAAAATATTTTGGTATAGGACTGAAATTCATAAAGTGGGTACAACTCTTATATAACTCTCCGAGTGCTAGAGTACAAATTAACGATTCAACCTCTCTACCTTTTCTTTTGAAAAGAGGAACAAGGCAGGGTTGTCCTTTGTCTCCTCTTCTTTTTTCACTGGCCGCAGAACACTTTAGAGAGGCTATCCGTGAATCCCCAGACATTGTGGGCTTTCAGCGATATACGCATGAGGAAAAAATAGCACTTTTTGCCGACGATGTCCTAGTTTTTCTGGGGGATACATGTAATTCTTTATCTAAAGTTATTTCACTTACTGACTGTTTTGGTAAATTCTCAGGATTTAATATTAATTGGGAAAAATTGGTAATATTGCCTATCTATCCGATACAATTGGAGCCCCCACGCCAGATATACCAGATCCATCAGTTGAAATATGTTAGGTCATTTAAGTATTTAAGGGTTTTAATCACCCCTAATGCTAAGGAATATATAGACAAAAATATCCTTCCTCTTCTAGGTAAATTAAGGCAACAAAGTAAAAGCTGGAGTAAATTTCCATTGACTTTGATAGGGAGAGCAAATCTGGTCAAGATGGTGTGGCTTCCCCAATTGTTATTTGTACTACATAATTCTCCAGTCTGGTTGACATCAAAATTATTTAGGACAATAGATGAAATTTTTAGAGATCTTATATTATGGAAACATGGTAAACCAAGAATTATACTTGAAACACTGCAGCAGGCAAAAGACAGAGGGGGAATAGCGGTCCCTAACTAAAAACTATACTTCTTGGCAGCGCAACTTCAACATTGGTGTGGTTGGGAGGAGGTAGATGATTAAGACCCTATACAGAACATATTAATGACCCAATTTAAACCATTAGCACTAGTACAGTGAATAGTGTCTCATTGATTCCATGAGAAGAGGAAAATTTCCAACTTTCCACTTAATTCATAAAGTATGGGAAATAACACGCATGATTACACAGCATAAGGGATACACAAGACATATGCCAATTTGGGAGAATTATTGCTTACATGAGTTGAATAAATTATCAGAATTCCCAGATTGGAAAAGGGCAGGGATAACTTTTTTGTATCAACTATTTGAAGGGGATACTATATTGTCCTTCAGTATATTGAAAGAGCGCTTCAATTTATCACAGGGTAACTTTTACCAGTATCTTCAGATTCGCCATGCATTACAAAGCCAAACTTTAACATTCTAGCTACATTATAGTCCATCAGATATCCTATTGAAAGCAACCTCTGTGTGGGCTATTAAACAAGGATTAATAGGGGACCTCTATCACATATTATTAAATACAGTAAAGTCAGAGGGTCAAGATAAGAGTCTTATTCATTAGCAAAAGGACCTGTTGAATCTTAGGCCGCGTACACACGGGCGAATTGTCTGGCCAACTAAGTTCGTCAGACAATCCGACAGACAGTCCGTCTTACTTTTGAATGAACGGACTTGACCACACACGATGAACAGACAGTCCGCTGAAAGCTTGCGCGATGACGTGTACGGCACGTACGACGGGACTAGAAATTCGACGTCCAATACACTGCAATGCAACCTTCGGCCGTGTAAATCCTTTCTGAGCATGCGCCATACTTAGTCCGTCGAACTAGCCTACTCATGAGCGGACTGTCCGCTGAAACCAAGTTTGGACGGACAGACTTAGTCCGCCAGACTGTCCGCCGAAAAAGTCAGCTGAAGCCCACACACGAGCGGATTGTCCGCTGAAACACGTTTCAGCGGACCAAGTCCGTCAGACAGTCCACCCGTGTGTACGCGGCCTAAGTGTGGATGAATGGACTCGAGCTATGGAAATCTTACCTGAGGTATCTATTTCATCAACACAGCAACTTTCTCAGCTTTTTATTTTACATAGAACCCACTATACCCCACAAAAACCTTTCTTTGGGAGAATATATGTCGCCCTTATGTCCGAGATGCTCATTATCTAACGGATTTTACAGTTAACTGAAGGTAATTGCAAAGCTGTGAATAACTGTGGTTAACTGCAATGTGAATCAGTAAGAGACATGAGTCTTAGGTTAAAAATGTATTAAAATATTGTAATAAAAAATAAATATATTGAAAATGTGTTGGGGAAAAAAAGAGAAATGATTAGGAATATCAGATAGATAAACCATAAAGTGGAATAAGATATTCCCCATATGTATTGAAGCCAATCACAAAAAATATATAAATGGTCACAATATGATCAATAATCAGTTGAGAAACATTTCAAATCAATGTCAATATTAAGTCCCATCGGTTGAATTGGCTGGAGTCTGTATGTCCACTGGGTCTCCATTTGGGACACCTTTTTTGTCATATCTGTACCTCTCCAATGGGGGCAAACCTTGTCAATACCCCAAAATCTAAGTAGGGAGGGATCTTTATTGTGCATCAACCTGAAATGGTTAGACACACTATGGTGCCTAAACCCTTTCTTTATGTTGTCCATATGTTCCCCCATCCTATTAGCCAGGGTTCTGGTGGTTCTGCCCACATATTGTAAATTGCATGGGCACGTAAGCAAATAAGTGACATATCTGGAGTCGCAAGTAATGAGCTGTCTAATCTCACACTCCTCCCCGTCACCAGTGAGGAAAAAACAGAAGTTTTTCTAGTTTTATTCTGGGTGATTTTGCAAGCCTTACATCTTTTTTTCAGGGCTGGGCTCAGCCCTTCCTTCCTCTGAGTTGGCTGCTCAGCTGTCGGCTAACTTGTTCTGCAAGGGGAAAACCCTAACCATAACCCTCTAACCCTAATAAGAAACCCCAACCCCTTATCAGAAACCCTAACCCTAACCGGAAACTGTAACCCTAACTTGTTGTTCAAGGGGACAACCCAAACCATAACCCTTAACCCTAACCAGAAACCCAAACCCTAACCCTAACCCTAACCCTAACAGGAAACCATAACACTTACCATAAACCTAAATTTGTTATTCATGGGGAAAACCCTAACCCTAACCCCTAACCCTAACCAGAAACCCTAACCCTAACAGGAAACCATAACACTTACCATAAACCTAAACTTTTTTCAAGGGGAAAACCGTAACCCTAACTATAACCTCTTAACCCTAATGGAAAACCCTAACCCCTAACCCTAACTGGAAACCCTAACCCTAACTCATTCTTCAAGGGGAAAACCCTAACCATAACCCCCTAACCCTAACCAGAAACCCTAACCATAATGGGAAACCATAACACTTACCATAACCCTAAACTTGTTCTTCAAGGGGAAAATGCTAACCATAAGCCCCTAACCCTAACCTTAACCCCTAACCCTAACCAGAGACCCTAACCCTAGCTGGAAACCCTAACCCTAACTTGTTCTTCAAGGGGAAAACCGTAACCATAACCCCTAACCCTAATGGGAAGCCCTAACCCTAACCGGAAACCATAACACTTACCACAGCCCTAAACTTGTTTTTCAAGGAGAAAACCCTAACCATAACCCCTAACCCTAACCAGAAACCCTAACCCTAGCGGGAAGAAATCATAACACTTACCATAACCCTAAACTTGTTCTTCAAGGGGAAAACCCTAACCCTAGCCATAACCTCCTAACCCTAATGGAAAACCCTAACCCCTAACCTTAACCCTAACTGGAAACCCTAACCCTAACTCGTTCTACCTAGCCCATTTCAGCTAGCATGTAGCATAAGACCTTCTCCAAGATGCTCTTCATGCTCTTCCAGGGTTCTTCCAAAGAGGATGATATCATCTGTGATGGGAGTCACTTTGGGTGGGGGGGTTGGGGAACCAAGGTTACCTTGGAGAGCACTGGAAGCTTCTTGTCCAGCTCCCCTAGCCCTTCTTATGTGTGGGCCACCCTGTGTCTATTAGGGGCCTAAGGTGACCGAGAATCCCAGGTTGCTGTGTGTTTGTTGGGTGTGGCTGTATTCTATTGTTCTATTGTGTCTGCCTGCTCTAAAGTATTATGGGATGTTCATGTGTGTTTTCTGTGAGGAGGGAGTGGGGAATTCCTCCAACAGCTCTCCCTGCTGATTGGACAGTCTACTTATGAGAAGTTTGAATATCTCTGTGTTACTGTGTTCAAATAAACAGTTCATGTTCAGCAGGCAAAATAGAGTACTGCCTAGTTCTTTGTTTTCAGAGGTTTGGAAAATCTGATATCTATATTCAGACTGGAGGAAGCGGTATATGACGAAAGCACTCAAGCGAAGTGTGGGATGTTTTGTTACATCATCTATGTACACCAGCACTTTGATAAGGTTCATGTCCCCCCATTGTTTTCTCCTTCAGATGCTGGAAGGTTGCTGGAGCTCCCTGGGGCATTTTTTAGAATTTAAAGAACCCCAGTGGACAGTGCATGGGGACCTGATAGTACCTACCTTTTAAGTCCAGTACACTGAACCACTTCATCCCCAACAGGCTCTGTAAGATATCTTCTATCCATGGAGTAGTGTATTGGCAGGTAATAGTTCTGTTGAGGGTTCGGTAGTCAATGCACATCCTCAGGATGCCATTCTTCTTCTGCACCACCAGTATGGGGAGGGGAGGTATAAGGGCTCCATGATTCTCATCTCTATAATTGAACGGCTTGTCTTCCAATTTTGGTTTGTGACCTTTAATGTGACCTATAAACTGTACAACTCAATTGAACAACAAACTGAAATCTTTTAGGTGGAGGGAAGTAAAAAATAAAAAACTAAAATAATATGGTTGCATAAATGTGCACACACTTAAATTAATACTTTGTTGAAGTACCTTTTGATTTTATTACAGCACTCAGTGTTTTTGGGTATGAGTCTATCAGCATGGAACATCTTGACTTGACAATATTTGCCCATTGTTTTTGCAAAAACAATCCAAATTAAATCATCAGATTGTGAGGGCATCTCCTGTTCACAGCCCTCTTCAGATCGCCCAACTAATTTTCAATCAGATTCAGGTGTGGACTCTGGCTCAGCCATTCCAAAACTTTAATCTTCTTCTGGTGAAGCCATTCCTATGTTGATTTGGATTTATGTTTCGGGTTGTTGTCATGCTGAAAGATGAAGTTCCTCTTCATGTTCAGCTTTCTAGCAGAAGCCTGAAGGTTTTGTGCCAATATTGACTGGTATTTGCAACTGTTCATAATTTCTTCTACCTTGACTAAGGCCCATTCCAGCTGAAGAAAAACAGCCCCAAAGTATGATGCTACCACCACCATGCTTCACTGTGTGTATGGTGTTCTTTTGGTGATGTGTAGTGTTGTTTTTGCGCCAAACATATCTTTTGGAATTATGATCAAAAAGTTCAACTTTGGTTTCCTCAGATCATAACACATTTCCCCACTTGCTTTTGGGAGACTTCAGATGTGTTTTTGCAAAGTTTACCCAGGCTTGGATGTTTTTCTTCGTAAGAAAAGGCTTCTGTCTTACTACTCTATCTCATAGCCCAAACATATGAAGAATACGGGGGATTGTTGTCACATGTACCACACAGCCAGTACTTGCCAGATATGCCTGCAGCTCATTGGATGTTGATGTTGCTGTAGGCCCCTGACCAGTTTTCATCTCGTATTTGTCACATAGTCATGTGTCATGTAATGTCACTATTGTGCCATATTTTCTACACTTGATGATGACTGTCTTCACTGTGTTCCATGGTATATCTAATGCCATGGAAATTCCTTTGTACCCTTCTCCTGACTGATACCTTTTAACAATGAGATCCCTCTGATGCTTTGGAATCTCTCTGCGGACCTTGGCTTTTGTTGAAGGATGCGACTAAGAACATGTCAGGAAAGACCTACTAGAACTGCTGAACCTTATTTGGGGTTAATCAGAGGTACATTAAATGATGGTAGGTGTGTACTGACTCCTATTTAACATGAATTTGAATGTGATTGCTTAATTCTGAATGCAGCTACATCTCCAGTTATAAGAGGTGCACACATATGTAACCACATTATTTTAGGTTTTTATTTTTACCCCCCCCCCCCCCCCAAAAAAAAAGATTTCAGTGTGTTGTTCAACTGATTTGTACAGTTTATAGGTCACATTAAAGGTGGAAAATGTTCTAAAATTATTTATCTTTGTCTCATTTTTTTTCATGACAGAAACCTGACATTTTAACAGGGATGTGTAGACTTTTTATATCCACTGTTAAAATATATAAAGGTGCATACAAACTAGTGCTAAAGATACAATTAACTAATTGGTTGCACGTGGCGCTGTTACCTGTGTGCCTTTCAGTCAACACTCCCTAATCTTCTAAAAAATCCTATCCCACATCATACAAAATGTGATAATTAGTAAACACTTAAGTAAATACCCAAATTTACATTTAGATTAAGTATACAGTGACATAAATGAGCAAACGTGAGTATAGTCCATCCACCGAAAAAAATCTAGAATATAAAAAAAAATTATATATAAAGATAAAACAAAAAAAAATATCCAAATAATAAAGAGTCTTTTTATAGAAGCGTGAACAAATCTCCAGTGTTTAAATCTCCTTATACACGTGACTCCTTCACCACACCATCCGTGCTTAATGGCCCCCCTTCGTGAAAAAACTCACCAAATGCTAAGCCTTACACTCTCGTGTGAGGCAAAAGGGCTTGCAACAGATCTCTCAAGATGTAATTCAGATATCAGCACATCCGATTTTATCTTCTCCAATTGCGTACTTCAATGTGTATATATAAATACCTCAAAGAAAAATCACAGAGGGAGACCCCAATAGTGTAATACTGCAAACACTCTTTAATGTAAAAAATCGCACTCTTTATGCACTCACATGAACTTAAAAGGGTAAAATCACTTCAAAAGGATAAAGAAACTTGCTTCACAAATCCACTCCACAACAGCATTCTGAATACGTCGGGGCATTGGTGGTCACAGCGGACTTATTAGATACGGTACTGGATCGCTAAATCTCACCCCTCCTCGTGCGTCCCGCCTGGTCCCACACAGCAGGTCCGTTCGAAAAAGGCGCCTTCAGATCAGATGATTCAGTCCACTTAGTCCTGTACCTCCTTCCCAGCTCCGTGTATGTCAGCTCAATGTTCACCAGATAGCCACGCCCCCGACATGTTTCGTCATATCAGACTTATTCATGGGATTGGCTATCTGGTCTAGCAACCCACCTTATATTCCCCCATCGTCCAATCAGCTCATCTCACTATCAGTCTCACATCCATATTACTGGGATGTGTCCTGTCGTACATATTAAGCGCCGAAGCCAGAAATATGATTCGCGCATGCTCAAATCACAGTATTCGATATCCCCCTTTTTCGAAAACTGGTGATCGAAATATTCGATCCGCCAATGCGCTACGGTCTCCGGTGCGTGTATCAAAGTATACTAGGTACGTCGAAACATTCGACCATAGTTGTAATATTCGACATTCGGTAAATTCCGCTCAGGTATCCACACAGGCTGCGTCCCACCAGGTCGCGCGTGCGCCGAGATCGAAACCGCATGTCCCCGTCTCCACAATATTCAAGTGTAGGAATCCGTGTCACCGTCTTCTGGAACCCAATAAAGTGCGAAACCAATCACAATACCTATGGTGGTGTCAGTCCCCATCTATAGTATCTCTCCATCTATGAGGCGGTATCTTTTTAAATAATACCCTGTACCCAGTGCACTCTGCTTAATCAATGTGTCCTCACACAGTAGATGAACCAGTCTGTCTACAGATACAGACTGGTACACTTATCTACCGCTGTGTCACCAATGCGCCAACGTTTACACCAATGATTAACATATAATATAAACTAACCCATTAGTGCACATTTTCATTATTATCCTGGAACATTCGATATACAGCTCTAATTAAAGTCAAATGGAGATGTATATATATCTGAAGCAACATCTAAAGTGTAAATACACAAATAAAACTCCAAATAAAAATAAAAATCATTTTAAAACAAATAAAACAGGAACCTACTACTATTAGCCCTAAAAGAGACATAATAGATACTCTCATAATAATCTCAGAACTCCCCCATCAATACTTCACATCTATTATAAAGAATTGAAGATTAACGATCGGTAACCTCATAAACACTTCCATATCGGAGTGACACCCTTCCCTCTATAATATTTGAAAGACAATACTTATGGCCTATTAGTGACTAAAAGTCACTAATATAGCAGTTCAGGTCCAGTTCTACATTCATACCCCTCGGATGAAGGCTCTTCAGCGAGAAGATCCACCTGGTTTCCCTTTGCGACAAATCTCTAACTCGATTAGAACCCCTCCAAGAGGGATGAACATGGTCTATTCCACAGAACTGCAATAAATTCGGATTTTGTTGGTGATATTCTTTGAAATGTAATGATACGCTATGATACTGGTAACCTTTACGGATATTAGTCAAATGTTCTGAGATTCGTACTCTCAATAATCTCTTGGTGCGTCCTACATACAGTAAGTTGCAGGGACACCACAGTAGGTACACGACATGTGTCATATTACACGTCATGAATTCCTTAATGTCAAATGTTTCACCCTCACTGTTCGTTATTGAGGTGATTCCCCTGTTTACCTGCTGTACAGTCCTACAACAGATACACCTCCTACAAGCATAAAAACCTTTCAGTTCACCCGAAATAGTTGCTCGCTGAGGAGGGTCCAGGATCTTTTTTACAACTCGATCACCGATGTTAGGTGCCCGTCTGTAGATGAACCCCGGAGTTTTGGGTATCACACTCCCCAGATGTTTATCCCTTCCCAAAATATGCCAATGTGTCCTGAAAATTTGCTCTACCTCTCTAAATTGATGATGGAAATTAGATAGGAATCTTAATTGGTGTTGTGTCCCCCCTTCTCCCTTTCTCCTCCCCTCCAGGCAAGCTTCCCTTGGAATATTCGCAACTGTCCCAATAGTTTCATCCAAGGTGGTCTCTGAATACCCTTTCTGTATGAACCTTTCTTTCAAAATTTGGGATTGGGCTACGAAATCTTCTCTAGTTGTACAGTTCCTGCGGACCCTTAAAAATTGTCCCTTAGGGATATTTCTAATCCAGGATGGATGATGTCCGCTCTTCGTTGTTAAATAGCTGTTCCTGTCTGTATTTTTAAAGTACACTGTGGTATTGAATCTATCATCCTTTCTCTCTATCAAGAGGTCAAGGAAATTTACCACCGTGGGATTAATATTGAACTCCAACTTAATGTCGTTCGAGTTGGAGTTCAATCTCTCCAAAAAGTTTAAAACTGAAGCCTTAGTTCCCCCCCATATGAAAAACAGGTCATCTATGAATCTGCGATAGAAAATTAGCTGTGGGCACTCAATACCAAACACATATCTATCCTCCCACTCGGCCATAAATAAGTTGGCAAGGCTAGGGGCATATTTAGCCCCCATTGCCACGCCAACTCTCTGGGCATAGAAGGTCCCATCAAACCAGAAGTAGCTGTGGGTCATGCAAAACTCAAGTGCCTGGCCCACAAACACCTTCCGGGCATGCGGGATATCCTCCCTTCTGCTCATAGCCCAGTTAAGTGCTAATAGGGCATCTTGATGTTGAATAATAGTGTATAGGCTAGCTACATCAGCCGTAACCAAATACACTTCCATAGACGAGGGGATGGAGATCATATTGAGGGATTTCAGCAAATCTGTTGTATCCTTCAGATATGCTCTTGTGTTTTTCACACTGGGTTGGAGTGATCTATCTAAATATTCTCCCAGTCTGGAGGTGACCGATCCTATCCCATTCACAATAGGACGTGGTGGAGGAGCCACCACATCCTTGTGAATTTTGGGCAAGGTGTAGATCACCGGTATCCTACAGCTGCTAGGGACCAGATATTTCTTTTCTTTTAAACTGAGTACTCCCTTCCCATATCCCCACTCCACCAAAGCCTCTAATTGGTTCTTATATTCATCTGTAGGATCAAAGTTTAATTTTTTGTAAGTGGTGGTGTCCCCCAACAGATCATTCAGCTGGTCATGATCTGTCGAGGATCACCACCCCCCCCCCTTTGTCTGCCGGTGTGTGTGTATCTTTAATAATTTATAGCATTTAGATAATCACAAGCAGCTTGAAGGGGGGTGTTGTTTCCTGCACGCATTAGTGAAGGGATGGAAGCCATTAAGCTCGCTGGGCGAGCTGTTGGCACCCTACATTGCTTTTAATTTCTATTTTAGACTTTCTATGTGATCACTAAGTCATTAATTATTTTTTGACTTCAATAAATCAACCTTTTTTATACCGCCTGACCTGCACCATGTGGAGCCTTTTTTCTTTTTTCCTTTTTTCTGTTTCTCCGGCTTAAAACCTCTACAACATCTCCCTCCCCATTTGGGTGAGATTGGAGCATCAGTACAACGGGCTACGTCTGAGCTTGACTACATACAACCTTGACGTTCCATTTGAAAGGATCCATCACAGGGCCTACAATCGTTTGGAGCTCATCCATCAGCTCAACAGACCTCCCTCTTTGGACTCCTTGGTCCCAGACTGTGACCTAAAGCCTTCTAGACTCAACTGTCATATGACTGTATGAGTCCAACTGAGTCGGTAAGAAGTATTTTATCCACTTTTCTCTGATGTTACAGTCAAGCAGACTCACATGAATACACTCGCCTAGTCCAGTTTTCCCCCCTCTGTGACGGTTCGGTCACCCTCGGGCCTGCGACATAGTGGAATGTGCGGCCAATGTTGGACTTTCCTTTAGGCATTCATATTCATATGACCTTTGTCTTTATTTTTATAATTTATGCTGACCACATTTATTATTGAAGCGCTACACTGTTTTTATCATTTTGTTTGTTGAACTTTGTTTGTTTTTGGTGTTGGCTGCTGTTTTTGGCTGTTGAGGCCTTTTTCCACATATACTAAATTGTAGCGCAGTGTTTTCCCCTTAACTGTATTTTCCCTTAATAATTTATAGCATTTAGATAATCACAAGCAGCTTGAAGGGGGGTGTTGTTTCCTGCACGCATTAGTGAAGGGATGGAAGCCATTAATTATCTAGCCTCACGGCAGATCAATCCAGCTAATATTTTCTCCAATAACCATGAAATGATGGAAGAGGAGGAAGACATCACAGGTCTTTTGAAAACCTTAGACCATCTGTTAGAGAAACAGGTTAAAACCTGGTGGGATGTACTCACATTTGAACAATACCTAAAAGAGGGTCTCATCTTCAGAAGTTTAAGATGGGAAGTTTGCCCACAAGATGGTCTAAATGACCAGCTTTTTATGGATGAGTGGCTCACTTTTTTTAATAAAATGGGGATGGAACTACAGGCTTTAGTCCTAAAAAGGAAAGAGATTAAATTAGCTAAATTAAAGGAACAGATTGAACTAATGAAAATAAAACTGGAACCTCTGGGAGACAATAACCAAATGAGAGAGTTTAATGAGACAATGAAGAAAAAACTAGAAAAATGGGATAAGGATATTCAGAAAAAGAAGGTTAAGAAATATAATAGAGATGTAACTGATTTTAGAAACAACAAAATCTATGCTTGGCAGGCAAATGGAGGGCAGACTATAAACATTCAAGGATCTACCGATGCTAATGAACCCCCAAGTAAGGAAATTTATAACTCCAAGCACGGAAATAAAGGGGAAGCAGGTAAGAGTAAGATGAATAATAAGAAAACCCCCCTAATTCAGACCCCTAGCCAAGGGTATAACAACACACAACAGGGTAGAGTAAATTCCTATGGTGAGTATTATTCACCTGGGCCATATTCAAGGGAAAGGGGTAATGATCATCAAGGGAACTACTATGATTACCCACCACCCTATGGAGATAGGAATCTCTACCCAGCACAATTTGCACCTCAAAGTAATCAAAGATGGGGACAGGAATATGGATATGATGGTAATCGAGGAACGGGTAATTCGATACCATTATACAACAGGTTTATGCCTTTGGCATATGATGATGGAAATGGAAGGATGAATGAACCTGGGTTCCCACCTCGGACTCTTCCACCCCCCCCTTTTTTAAATCAGAGGGGGAGAGGAGGGAGAGGGGGAGGGACAACCCCGAGAGGACACACTCCAGCTGTGCCCAATGGACAGAGAAATTGGCCCATTCAACAAGAAGGTCCAATGGGGAGAGGAGGAGGGGGTGCAGGGCAGGATGGAGGAAACAATCCAAGAAAAAGACTGAGGGACACTTAGATAATGGTATCTTTAATTTAAGCAAGGCAACATTGAATAAGAGGGAATTAAATATTCTGAACATGGGACTTAAATGTGCTCCACGACAGAGTATGAATAAGTTTGATTTGTATATTGATGCACACAAATATTTTCGTACCTTAAATATTAAGAAATATTTTTTGTTACACCCCAATACTTCGAAATTAGTGATTGATAATCCTAGTAGTCAAATGGATAGTGGACTGAGAAATCGGTCACTATTTAATCCGCAGCTAACTGGTAATCATTTTGTAGAGGTTTTTAAAAACTTGGTGTTAAATGATTTGGAAAAACTCCCCGTTAGCAAGGGCGTGAATCCAAGGTACATTAAAGAGGGGATTAAATCCCTAGAGGAGAATAATGATATTATCATACGCCCGGCAGACAAAGGGGGGGGGGTGGTGATCCTCGACAGATCATTTTATCATGACCAGCTGAATGATCTGTTGGGGGACACCACCACTTACAAAAAATTAAACTTTGATCCTACAGATGAATATAAGAACCAATTAGAGGCTTTGGTGGAGTGGGGATATGGGAAGGGAGTACTCAGTTTAAAAGAAAAGAAATATCTGGTCCCTAGCAGCTGTAGGATACCGGTGATCTACACCTTGCCCAAAATTCACAAGGATGTGGTGGCTCCTCCACCACGTCCTATTGTGAATGGGATAGGATCGGTCACCTCCAGACTGGGAGAATATTTAGATAGATCACTCCAACCCAGTGTGAAAAACACAAGAGCATATCTGAAGGATACAACAGATTTGCTGAAATCCCTCAATATGATCTCCATCCCCTCGTCTATGGAAGTGTATTTGGTTACGGCTGATGTAGCTAGCCTATACACTATTATTCAACATCAAGATGCCCTATTAGCACTTAACTGGGCTATGAGCAGAAGGGAGGATATCCCGCATGCCCGGAAGGTGTTTGTGGGCCAGGCACTTGAGTTTTGCATGACCCACAGCTACTTCTGGTTTGATGGGACCTTCTATGCCCAGAGAGTTGGCGTGGCAATGGGGGCTAAATATGCCCCTAGCCTTGCCAACTTATTTATGGCCGAGTGGGAGGATAGATATGTGTTTGGTATTGAGTGCCCACAGCTAATTTTCTATCGCAGATTCATAGATGACCTGTTTTTCATATGGGGGGGAACTAAGGCTTCAGTTTTAAACTTTTTGGAGAGATTGAACTCCAACTCGAACGACATTAAGTTGGAGTTCAATATTAATCCCACGGTGGTAAATTTCCTTGACCTCTTGATAGAGAGAAAGGATGATAGATTCAATACCACAGTGTACTTTAAAAATACAGACAGGAACAGCTATTTAACAACGAAGAGCGGACATCATCCATCCTGGATTAGAAATATCCCTAAGGGACAATTTTTAAGGGTCCGCAGGAACTGTACAACTAGAGAAGATTTCGTAGCCCAATCCCAAATTTTGAAAGAAAGGTTCATACAGAAAGGGTATTCAGAGACCACCTTGGATGAAACTATTGGGACAGTTGCGAATATTCCAAGGGAAGCTTGCCTGGAGGGGAGGAGAAAGGGAGAAGGGGGGACACAACACCAATTAAGATTCCTATCTAATTTCCATCATCAATTTAGAGAGGTAGAGCAAATTTTCAGGACACATTGGCATATTTTGGGAAGGGATAAACATCTGGGGAGTGTGATACCCAAAACTCCGGGGTTCATCTACAGACGGGCACCTAACATCGGTGATCGAGTTGTAAAAAAGATCCTGGACCCTCCTCAGCGAGCAACTATTTCGGGTGAACTGAAAGGTTTTTATGCTTGTAGGAGGTGTATCTGTTGTAGGACTGTACAGCAGGTAAACAGGGGAATCACCTCAATAACGAACAGTGAGGGTGAAACATTTGACATTAAGGAATTCATGACGTGTAATATGACACATGTCGTGTACCTACTGTGGTGTCCCTGCAACTTACTGTATGTAGGACGCACCAAGAGATTATTGAGAGTACGAATCTCAGAACATTTGACTAATATCCGTAAAGGTTACCAGTATCATAGCGTATCATTACATTTCAAAGAATATCACCAACAAAATCCGAATTTATTGCAGTTCTGTGGAATAGACCATGTTCATCCCTCTTGGAGGGGTTCTAATCGAGTTAGAGATTTGTCGCAAAGGGAAACCAGGTGGATCTTCTCGCTGAAGAGCCTTCATCCGAGGGGTATGAATGTAGAACTGGACCTGAACTGCTATATTAGTGACTTTTAGTCACTAATAGGCCATAAGTATTGTCTTTCAAATATTATAGAGGGAAGGGTGTCACTCCGATATGGAAGTGTTTATGAGGTTACCGATCGTTAATCTTCAATTCTTTATAATAGATGTGAAGTATTGATGGGGGAGTTCTGAGATTATTATGAGAGTATCTATTATGTCTCTTTTAGGGCTAATAGTAGTAGGTTCCTGTTTTATTTGTTTTAAAATGATTTTTATTTTTATTTGGAGTTTTATTTGTGTATTTACACTTTAGATGTTGCTTCAGATATATATACATCTCCATTTGACTTTAATTAGAGCTGTATATCGAATGTTCCAGGATAATAATGAAAATGTGCACTAATGGGTTAGTTTATATTATATGTTAATCATTGGTGTAAACGTTGGCGCATTGGTGACACAGCGGTAGATAAGTGTACCAGTCTGTATCTGTAGACAGACTGGTTCATCTACTGTGTGAGGACACATTGATTAAGCAGAGTGCACTGGGTACAGGGTATTATTTAAAAAGATACCGCCTCATAGATGGAGAGATACTATAGATGGGGACTGACACCACCATAGGTATTGTGATTGGTTTCGCACTTTATTGGGTTCCAGAAGACGGTGACACGGATTCCTACACTTGAATATTGTGGAGACGGGGACATGCGGTTTCGATCTCGGCGCACGCGCGACCTGGTGGGACGCAGCCTGTGTGGATACCTGAGCGGAATTTACCGAATGTCGAATATTACAACTATGGTCGAATGTTTCGACGTACCTAGTATACTTTGATACACGCACCGGAGACCGTAGCGTATTGGCGGATCGAATATTTCGATCACCAGTTTTCGAAAAAGGGGGATATCGAATACTGTGATTTGAGCATGCGCGAATCATATTTCTGGCTTCGGCGCTTAATATGTACGACAGGACACATCCCAGTAATATGGATGTGAGACTGATAGTGAGATGAGCTGATTGGACGATGGGGGAATATAAGGTGGGTTGCTAGACCAGATAGCCAATCCCATGAATAAGTCTGATATGACGAAACATGTCGGGGGCGTGGCTATCTGGTGAACATTGAGCTGACATACACGGAGCTGGGAAGGAGGTACAGGACTAAGTGGACTGAATCATCTGATCTGAAGGCGCCTTTTTCGAACGGACCTGCTGTGTGGGACCAGGCGGGACGCACGAGGAGGGGTGAGATTTAGCGATCCAGTACCGTATCTAATAAGTCCGCTGTGACCACCAATGCCCCGACGTATTCAGAATGCTGTTGTGGAGTGGATTTGTGAAGCAAGTTTCTTTATCCTTTTGAAGTGATTTTACCCTTTTAAGTTCATGTGAGTGCATAAAGAGTGCGATTTTTTACATTAAAGAGTGTTTGCAGTATTACACTATTGGGGTCTCCCTCTGTGATTTTTCTTTGAGGTATTTATATATACACATTGAAGTACGCAATTGGAGAAGATAAAATCGGATGTGCTGATATCTGAATTACATCTTGAGAGATCTGTTGCAAGTCCTTTTGCCTCACACGAGAGTGTAAGGCTTAGCATTTGGTGAGTTTTTTCACGAAGGGGGGCCATTAAGCACGGATGGTGTGGTGAAGGAGTCACGTGTATAAGGAGATTTAAACACTGGAGATTTGTTCACGCTTCTATAAAAAGACTCTGTATTATTTGGATATTTTTTTTTTGTTTTATCTTTATATATAATTTTTTTTATATTCTAGATTTTTTTCGGTGGATGGACTATACTCACGTTTGCTCATTTATGTCACTGTATACTTAATCTAAATGTAAATTTGGGTATTTACTAGTGTTTACTAATTATCACATTTTGTATGATGTGGGATAGGATTTTTTAGAAGATTAGGGAGTGTTGACTGAAAGGCACACAGGTAACAGCGCCACGTGCAACCAATTAGTTAATTGTATCTTTAGCACTAGTTTGTATGCACCTTTATATATTTTGACAGTTTGTAACAAGTGGCAGCTAAGGTGTAGAATTCGTGTCATTTAAGCGCTGTGGTGATACACTAGGTAAAGGGTTCGGTGTGTGTGTATCTTTAATAATTTATATCCACTGTTAGTCACAATTAGGGATGGCAAAACGGTTCGCCCGGCGGTCGTTTCGCGGCGAATTTCGTCTGTTCGCCGTCCGCCCGATCGGCGGACTATTGCCGCCGTTCGCCCGCTGGACTTCCGTGTTTACTGTGTAAAAGAACTTTGACCTATGATGACACATCCATCATGGGGTACAGGACAGCCAATTGAGACATTACAGCACATGGACACTTGGACATTCCCCCTAACTTATAAATAGACCCGATCTGGCGGCCATTTTACATTCTTTCTACTGTCACTATAGGGAGAGGTTACTGTGTGGAGCAGGGAGAGACTTCAGTGACCCAAATCACTAGCTATTAGGTCCACAAAAGTTCTTTTAAGGACTGGTATCATGGCATAGGTGTTAGGTGTAGTTTAGGATATAGGTTTGAGGCAGTGCCGTGCTAGTGATTGTTGCAGCAGCCTGAGTGTTTTTTGTCAGTGTAGAGAAAGGGACAGGACGCTGTGTGCTGCAAGGACAGTCAGTTTAATCATTAGCTATTACTATTAGGTCCACAAAAGTGCTATTCAAGTTATTGTTCCAGCAGCCTCTGTTTTGTCAGTTTAAATAGGGACAGGCAGGAAGCTGTGTGTGAGGCAGTGAGGGACAGTCAGTTTAATCAGTAGCTGTTACTATTAGGTCCACAAAGGTTCTTTTCAGGACTGGTATGGTAATAGGCTTGTACACGTATAATATTCTTTCTTCCAAATATAGAAAGAATATTATACTTGACTGCTGCCCTTCTGCTGCAGTAGTCCTTTATCAGTATAGGGAGTGAGGTACAGTCTGCTAATCATTCACAACCTACTTGTTCCACAAAGGTCCTTATAAGGACTGGTAAGGTATAGGGTACTACAGTACATAGGGTTGAGTGAGGTACAGTCTGCTATTCCTTAATGACTGGTATAGGTCCACAATACATAGGGTTGAGGTGCACTACTGCTGACTGCTGCCCTAGTGCTGCAGTAGTCCTTTATCAGTATAGGGACTGAGGTACAGTCTGCTAATCATTCACAACCTACTTGTTCCACAAAGGTCCTTATAAGGACTGGTAAGGTCTAGGGTACTACAGTACATAGGGTTGAGTGAGGTACCATCTGCTATTCCTTAAGGACTGGTATAGGTCCACAATACATAGGGTTGAGGTGCACTACTGCTGACTGCTGCCCTAGTGCTGCAGTAGTCCTTTATCAGTATAGGGACTGAGGTACAGTCTGCTAATCATCCACAACCTACTTGTTCCACAAAGGTCCTTATAAGGACTGGTAAGGTATAGGGTACTACAGTACATAGGGTTGAGTGAGGTACAGTCTGCTATTCCTTAAGGACTGGTATAGGTCCACAATACATAGGGTTGAGGTGCACTACTGCTGACTGCTGCCCGTCTGCTGCAGTAGTCCTTTATCAGTATAGGGACTGAGAGTTTTGTCACAGGGTCATTTAAAAAATGACAGGCAGAGGAAGAGGCAGGCCCTTCCGCAGGGGTGGTAGGGGTAGGGCAGGAGCAACAGGCTTGAGCCAAATTGGGAAGTTGCAGAAGGTGCGTTCAATTACTTTAAAGGACGCACCAGACTTGGTTGAGTGGCTCACTCAGCCTTACTCTTCTGCACCCTCCTCATCCTCTCGATCTGCACCCTCTTCTTCACTCTCTGCTATGTGCACCCCCAAAGACACTACCACCAACAACACCACCACCACCACCACCACATACCTTCCGCTTGAGTCACAGGAATTATTTTCCGATCCATATCAAGACATTTCTGATGCGCAGCCACTCTTGGCATTGGATCAGGAAGAGGAGGTAGCAACAACCGCCACTCAGCAGTCTGACGACAGTACCCAGATCAGCCCAAGGAGGAGGTTGGTCCCCGGTGTTGCTGCCTACTCCGAGATCTCTAATTATAGCGGTCGGGGAGGTGACGTTGATGATGACGTGTCTAGTGATGTCACGTGGGTGCCCACAAGAGAGGAAGAGGAGGGGAGTTCAGAGGGAGATATGGACCAGCAGATAGGGAGGATAAGCAGGAATAACTTACATTGCACAGGAGGGACAAAGCAGACTGCTAATGTATCAGGAGCGAGTCATCGACCATGTATGGTCACATCTGGCGCTCCCAGGACGCTGGCACATGGCTCCGCAGTGTGGGCTTTTTTTAACGTGTCCGCTGCTGACAATAGTGTTGCCATCTGCAATCTTTGCAGTCAACGCATTAGTCGCGGTAAGCCCAACACTCACCTAGGGATGACCGCCTTAAGAAGGCACATGAGCTGCCATCACCGAGCCCAGTGGGAGCAATGGAACACACAAAGCCACACTCCAGGCTCTCACCATCCAGCCTCGTCTTCTACTTCTCCTTCTCCTCACAATTGTCCTCCACTCCACCTTCCATCACGCCAAGCTCAAGTTTTTCTGCAAAAAGGCAGGCTTCTGTGGGCCTAATGTTCGAGCGTAAAAAAAATGATGACACCGGATAACCCTCTTACCCAACGGTTGACAGCTGGCTTGTCAGAACTGATAGCCCACCAACTACTGCCATATAAACTGGTGGACTCGGAGGCCTTTCGAAAATTTGTGGCCATTGGAACACCACAATGGAAGGTCCCAGGAAGGAAGTATTTCTCACAGAAGGGCATCCCAGAGCTATATGGCCATGTTCAGCGGCAAGTGAATGTATCTCTGGCACACAGTGTCGGTGCCAAGATACATCTGACCACAGACACGTGATCTAGCAAACATGGGCAGGGAAGGTATATCACTTTTACTGCCCACTGGGTGAACCTTCTGACGGCCGTCAAGCATGTAACCCGTGGCACCCATGTAGATTTCGTTTTACCGCCACGGATTGCATGCAGGCCTGGGTCTTCTTCTCCTCCTCCTCCTACTCCATCCTCCTCCCTCTCCTCCTCGGGCTGACTCCTCCTTTTCCGCTGTTAGCATCTCTTCCGCTGCGCCGCCCAAGCTCCCCAGAACCTATTCGACATGCCAGGTGAGACGTTGCCATGCCGTGCTGCGTCTGTTGTGCCTGGAAGCCAAGAGCCACACTGGCCCGGCACCCCTTTCAGCTTTGCGTTCACAGGCAGATCAGTGGCTAACACTGCTCAATTTGACAGTTGGTAAAGTGGTGTGTTACAACGGTGCCAATCTGCTTAGCGCATTGAAACAGGGCAAAATTACGCACGTACCATGCATGGCACACGTCTTAAACTTGGTCGTGCAGCGATTCGTTGTCAAATACCCTGGGGTCCAGGACATCTTGCGGCAGGCAAGGAAAATCTCGGCCCATTTCAGAAGATCTTACACAGCCATGGCTCGCCTTGCTGACATTCAGCGGCGACACAATCTGCTGGTCAGACGTCTTATTTGCGATTGCCCGACGCTATGGAACTCAACCTTCTATATGCTTGATAGGCTGCTCCCGCAGAAACGTGCAGTTAACGTCTACCTGTATGAACTCTGCGGCAGAACAGGTTCTGGGAGCTAGGTTTTTTTTCACTGCGTCAGTGGCTGCTCATGTGCGATGCATGCAGACTTCTGCAGCCATTTGAGGAGATCACCAAACTGGTCAGTCGCAGCCATGGCGCCATCAGTGACATGGTACCTTATGCCTTCTTTATGGAGCGTGCATTGCGTCGTGTCATTGATCAAGCTGTGGAGGAGCAGGAGCGGGAAGATGAGGAAGTCGCAATGCTGGATGAATTCCTAGGGGGGGCTACTCTATCTGAGACAAGTGAACAACAGGAGTCTGAAGAGGAGTCAGAGGAGGATGGTGCCGGGGCGGATGAGGAGGAGCAAGAAGAGCATGCTTTAAACCTTTCTGGGATCAGTGTTGTTGTGCGTGGATGGGGAGAGGAGAATGAAGAGGACGACATTATCCTGGATGATGAGCAGGAGCCAGGCCACCACACCACTTCCAGTTTAGTGTAAATGGGGGCCTTCATGCTCCAGTGTTTTAACAGGGACCCCCGTATTAAAAGCATAAGGGTCAAGGACCAGTACTGGGTGGCAACGTACTTAGACCTCCGGTACAATCACAAAATGCCGTCACAGAGGGCTGTCAGAATGGAGCACTTCCAGGCCTTGCTTCGAGAAATGCTGCATTCTGCTTTTGCATGCGCTGGCAGAGGAGCAATTCCCACTCCCAGAGAAGGAGTTGCGGGTACCAATCCAATAGCGCCTGCAAGAAGAGGCCGGTTTGAAGATGTGTTGGTGACTTCTGATATGAGGTCATTCTTTCAGCCGACCCATCGACAGGTGTCATCCGGATCCAGCATCAGGGAACGCCTAGACCGTCAGGTGTCCGACTACATCGGGTTAACGGCCGATGTGGGCGCTCTGAGGAGTGATGAACCCCTGGACTACTGGGTGGGCAGGCTTGACCTCTGGCCAGAGCTTGCCCAATTTGCAATCGAACTGTTGGCTTTCCCCTCGTCCAGTGTCTTGTCCGAAAGTTCAGCGCAGCAGGGGGGATTGTGACCGATAAGCGTACTCGCCTAGCTCACGACAGTGTTAACTACCTCACATTTCTAAAAATGAATGAGGCATGGATCTCGGAGGAATTCAACACATGTGACCAGTAGACCATGTATATGTCTATAAACGATTTTTTTAATCGAGCACACAGACCTTCTTTTTTCATTTGGCTCACTTCCTTGTACAAAAAAAGCACACGGTACTATATGCCTGTACCCTCCTGTTTGAAGAGGTTGAGCGGTGTCATATTTTTGGGGCCCAGCAGCAAGTTGCTGGTATCAGTGCTGCTGTTAGTACTCTCTATCTCGGTGCTGGTGTCAGTGCACTCTATCACGGTGCAGGTGTCAGTGATGTATATCACGGTGCTGGTGTCAGTGCTTTATGTCATGCTGCTGATGTCAGTGCTCTCTATCACGGTGCTGGGTTAGACATTAGAAATTCCGTTTCGTTTCGTACGAAATACGAATTTCCGTTAGGTTCGTTAATTTGTATGAACGACGTTCCTTACGATGAATTTAAAGACAAAAATATACCTCAATATGACAGTCAATGCTGATGGAAGTTTGGTTTTTATCCGAAATACGAAATTCTGTTGAAGAATTTCCTATCCGAAATATGAACTTTCATTAGATGAGAAAGAGAGAAGCGGATTGTCTGCCATGCACCGCTGGTTCAGTTTGCGCCTTCTCCCCCTGGGGCTGCTTATTGCTTATTATGAGGAGCTCCCACCATCCTTGTGCTATGCTGACTTCCTCCTGGGGCTGCTTATTATGAGGGGCTCCCACCATCCCTGTGCTATGCTGACTTCCTCCTGGGGCTGCTTATTATGAGGGGCTCCCACCATCCCTGTGCTGTGCTGACTTCCTCCTGGGGCTGTACCTCTGCTGTGCATATTATGAGGGGCTCCCACCATCCCTGTGCTATGCTCATTATGAGGGGCTCCCACCATCCCTGTGCTATGCTGACTTCCTCCTGGGGCTGCTTATTATGAGGGGCTCCCACCATCCCTGTGCTATGCTGACTTCCTCCTGGGGCTGCTTATTATGAGGAGCTCCCACCATCCCTGTGCTATGCTGACTTCCTCCTGGGGCTGTACCTCTGCTGTGCATATTATGAGGTGCTCCCACCATCCCTATGCTATGCTCATTATGAGGGGCTCCCACCATCCCTGTGCTATGATGACTTCCTCCTGGGGCTACTTATTATGAGGGGCTCCCACCATCCCTGTGCTATGCTGACTTCCTCCTGGGGCTGCTTATTATGAGGGGCTCCCACCATCCCTGTGCTGTGCTGACTTCCTCCTGGGGCTGTACCTCTGCCGTGCATATTATGAGGGGCTCCCACCATCCCTGTGCTATGCTGACTTCCTCCTGGGGCTGCTTATTATGAGGGGCTCCCACCATCCCTGTGCTATGTTGACTTCCTCCTGGGGCTGCTTATTATGAGGGGCTCCCACCATCCCTGTGCTATGCTGACTTCCTCCTGGGGCTGTACCTCTGCTGTGCATATTATGAGGGGCTCCCACCATCCCTGTGCTATGCTCATTATGAGGGTCTCCCACCATCCCTGTGCTATGCTGACTTCCTCCTGGGGCTGCTTACGGTGCAGGTGTCAGTGCTGTATATCACGGTGCTGGTGTCAGTGCTTTATGTCACGCTGCTGATGCCAGTGCTCTCTATCACGGTGCTGGTGTCTGATCACTCTATCACGGTGCAGGTGTCAGTGCTGAATATCACGGTGCTGGTGTCAGTGCTTTATGTCACGCTGCTGATGTCAGTGCTCTCTATCACGGTGCTGGTGTCAGATCACTCTATCACGGTGCAGGTGTCAGTGCTCTATATCACGGTGCTGATGTCAGTGTTTTATGTCACGGTGCTGATGTCAGTGATCTCTATCACGGTGCTGGTGTCAGATCACTCTATCACGGTGCAGGTGTCAGTGCTCTATATCACGGTGCTAATGATCATCTCCTGCACCCTCTTCTTAGCCTACCCTGACCTTCCCTCTCCTCCATTGCCTTCATGTGCTCCTGAGTCCTGAATTGTCAGAATTTCACATATAAACAAAGAATGCTTGTAGTTGTCGATCCCAGATTCACCTCATACATGTTATGTCATTGGCCATGTGGTGGGACTATGTGTGCACAGCTAGTAATTATTTTGTGGCTGCAAATATGACCTGTAGGTTTGTAAAGTTCGCCTCCCATTGAAGTCAATGGGGCCCTCCACGAACGTTACGGTTCGCGAACTATCGGCCGCGTTCGCGAAACGTCCCGTCGGAAGTTCGTCCATCACTACTCCTGAGGGGTTACCCTCTAAATTCTTAAGTTTCAGAGTTAGAGGTGTTGTGAGTAGCCCTGTGTACCTGGATAATATCTGAAATCGACATAATACAGGATTCCTGTGTGCCTGGATAATATCTGAAAAGCCACATAATATAGGAAGCCTGATGTCTGAAGTTGAGTACAGCAACCCACTGAATGTAGCTTCTGGAGTGGTGAGAATTACTCAGAACGTTTTTTTTTTTCCTTTTTTTCTTGTTTCTGTGTTTTTTTTTTGTGACAAGAACTGTGCTGCTAGCTCGGGGTTACTCCAGAAGGAAAGGAAGTGGGTCTGTTTGTTTCTGTTGCTATTTGAACTGCTATGTGAACCCCTCCTGCTTTTATTTTTATATTTTTTTCTTTTTCCCTTGCTCTTTCTAAGAACTTTTGAGCATTAGAATCTATTTGCATCTTAACACTCCCCCTATTAGGGGTGGTCAACCATTGCAAAGATCGTAATCAGTTGTACAGCCTGTATTTAGAACCTCACTGTGTTAAAACTATGCCGTCACAACGTACCACAAAGACTAGTCAAGCAAGTCAAGCAGCAGCAAAGCTTGAGAAATTTGCTCATACTCCAGGCAGGCACTGGGTCAGACATCCCCTAAACCTCCCTCACAAAATCAACAGGCTCATCATAATAGACAGTCTGGAACTGTAGGGGGTAGGAAAAGTCAAGCATTGCAGGGGGAAGTAGGCGATCCTGTGGGAAGGTCCCAGGGCCAAATAGCGGAAGGGTCCTCGGGAATAGGGGCAGGACCTGGTGCAGAAAACTCAGATCCTACTCTTAAGGAGGTATTTGAAGTGATTAATTCCTGTAGATCTTCTTTGTTCGAAATGAACAGCCAATTGAAAACTATTCAAGAAGATCTTTCGTTTGTCAGACATGACCTACAAAAAATACAGGAGAGGACTACAGCCCTAGAGGGTAGAGTGAGTGTGGTGGAGGATGACTTAGCCCCTCTTAAATGTGGGATGAGCATTATTAAAGAACAACTGGTCAAACAAGCAAATAAATGGACGAAATGGAGAATAGGATGAGAAGAAAAAAGTTTGTATACTAGGTCTCCCAGAACATTGCGAGGAATCAAACCCTGTAGGCTACGCCAAGCTAATCTGACATATGCGCTACTAAATCCAGCAAAATTAAGACTAACTTCTTCCGAAGGAACTATATTTTTTGATGCCCCTGAGGGGGTCGAGGCATGGATGTCAACCCATAATGAGAGACACTAGAAGAGAGGTACAGTGGCATTTTCCTAATTGGGGTTTTCTTGGGGCCACACAATTTAATACGTGTTGTGTTTTATCACTGGGGGGGTGGGGGGAGAGGGAGATGGCAGGCGAGGTTCTCCTTTTTTTTTCTTCTCGGTTTGCCGTGTCCCTCTCCCCCTGCTGGGGGGGGGGGGGTGGGAGTGAGGAGTATGGAAGGAGGAGAGCAAAAGGCATGGTAACCCCTATGCGGGGGGGAGGGTGCAGCAAGGTGTTCTCTTTGATTATGTGGGTTTTTTTTCTCTTTTTGGGGGCGAGGATGGTATTTTTTCTTTTCTTTAGGGGTAGGGAGGGCTAAGGTAGTACAGTAAATATAGTTATAAAGGCAATATATCAAACAGGGTGTGTATGGGTAGGTCACAATAGAAGGCTGCCGGTTAGGCAGAGTGAGGCAATGAGAGGTGGAGTTATGGTTGGAGGAGAATGTAATGGTTGGGTTATGTTTGCAAGGGAAGTAGGGTATAGTATGTATGTATGGTGTAGGGAGGATGGTAAGTTTGACACCCAATATCAAAAGTATTTCCACAATTTATGTTTGTTAACCAAGGAAGCACACACTGGTATTAGTAGTAAAAGGAAGAAAGATGCACTATTGAGTAAAGGTATTGCACACAAAAGACACAGAACTAATTACAATTTAGAACCATTATGAATAGAGAAACACTGGTTAATAAAAAGAGAATTTTTTTTATGTTCTTGGAACATTAGGGGATTGGGAGACTTAGGGAAAAAAGCTGCAGTACTGTCAATGGCTAAAACTTATGGGGCCACAATCTTATGCTTAGAGGAAACCCATTTCACTAAGGTGTCCATCCCTCTTCTGGGATGGGGAGAGTTTCCTCAGCAGTTCCATTTGGCTCATACGTCTTTCTTTAGAGGAGTGAGTATTTTTATTAGATCAGGAAGCCTGTTTAACTGTATCGAAAGCAAGACTGATGACCAGGGGCAGTATGTCTTCTTATATTGTAAGGTAGAAAATACAACAATTTTGTTGGCAAACATGTATATCCCCCCCTTTTGACACAGAGATTCTTCTTGACCTGGTGGAGTTTGTGCTGGACAAGCCAGGAGTCCCTGTCTTGGTAGCGGGTGATTTTAACGTGGTTGTTGACCAATCAATAGATAGGCTCCCACAAGGCAGCCACCAGAAAGGGATAACGGAAGGTTGACTACCTAGGTTTATGGGTGAAATGGGTCTGAAGGACATTTGGGGATTAAGAAATCCAAGATCCTGGAGGTTTTTTTTGCTTTTCTAGTACACACTCCACATTGTCGAGGATCCATATGATGTTTGGCAATGATGAGATCATCCCTATGATAAACAATCTGAGATATATGCCTAGAGGGCTTTCGGACCACTCACCATTAATAGCTTCACTGGAGGTCGGGGCATGTAGTAACTATAGGGAATGGAGAATTAGCCCTGCTTGACTGGAACTCATGGGTGAACCCCATGAGGTACTAAGGGCCCTAAAAGAATGTATAGATTTGAATACGGGTTCAGCCCCCCAGGGGGTAGTGTGGGATACAGCTAAGGCTTTCCTCCGTGGTCTCTTGATCCAGCAAATCTCAAAAATAAAAAAAATACTCAAAGGAAAGGGAGGAAAAGGTAGTAGCTAGGGTAGCATTTTTATAGGAACAATATATAAGTGATCCGACACCTGGGAATCTCAGGGTCTGGATGGAGGCTCAACAGCCTCATCATTTAATAGTATTAGCCAAAGCAGAGAATAAACAAATTTTGCAGAAGCAAATAGCCTTCGGGGAGAGGGAAAGTGTAGGAAGGATGTTGGCCCATTTGGCCAGATCTAATGCATCAGTTGTTCTGACAATTACTATCAGTGAGGGCAGGACATCCTCATATACACTGGAGATAGTGAATACATTTAAAGTATATTATGAGGATCTTTATCGGTCCAACCAGGATGATAATAAGGAAGAAATTAATACGTTTTTTCATAATTTGGGGGTCCCCTGTCTCTCGGAGGAGGACAAGGCTGCTCTTGACGATCTGGAATTGTATCATTTATGGCTTAGTTGTTGAATCTAAACGAAAGTTGGGAGCCCAGCCACCTTTAGTGATGGATTGGGGAGTTAGGGTGTGACTGACAAGTCTAATGAGCTAAAAGCTGATCTTTTGGCTGCATAGAGTGGATATAAAACGTCTACACACCCCTGTTAAAATATCAGGTTTTTGTGATGTTAAAAAATGATACAAAGATAAATAATTTCAGAACTTTTTCCACCTTTAATGTGACCTTTAATGTGACCTATAAACTGTACAACTCAATTGAACAACAAACTGAAATCTTTTAGGTGGAGGGAAGTAAAAAATAAAAAACTAAAATAATATGGTTGCATAAATGTGCACACACTTAAATTAATACTTTGTTGAAGTACCTTTTGATTTTATTACAGCACTCAGTGTTTTTGGGTATGAGTCTATCAGCATGGAACATCTTGACTTGACAATATTTGCCCATTGTTCTTTGCAAAAACAATCCAAATTCAATCATCAGATTGCGAGGGCATCTCCTGTGCACAGCCCTCTTCAGATCGCCCAACTAATTTTCAATCAGATTCAGGTGTGGACTCTGGCTCAGCCATTCCAAAACTTTAATCTTCTTCTGGTGAAGCCATTCCTATGTTGATTTGGATTTATGTTTCGGGTTGTTGTCATGCTGAAAGATGAAGTTCCTCTTCATGTTCAGCTTTCTAGCAGAAGCCTGAAGGTTTTGTGCCAATATTGACTGGTATTTGCAACTCTTCATAATTTCTTCTACCTTGACTAAGGGCCATTCCAGCTGAAGAAAAACAGCCCCAAAGTATGATGCTGCCACCACCATGCTTCACTGTGTGTATGGTGTTCTTTTGGTGATGTGTAGTGTTGTTTTTGCGCCAAACATATCTTTTGGAATTATGATCAAAAAGTTCAACTTTGGTTTCCTCAGATCATAACACATTTCCCCACTTGCTTTTGGGAGACTTCAGATGTGTTTTTGCAAAGTTTACCCAGGCTTGGATGTTTTTCTTCGTAAGAAAAGGCTTCTGTCTTACTACTCTATCTCATAGCCCAAACATATGAAGAATACGGGGGATTGTTGTCACATGTACCACACAGCCAGTACTTGCCAGATATGCCTGCAGCTCATTGGATGTTGATGTTGCTGTAGGCCCCTGACCAGTTTTCATCTCGTATTTGTCACATAGTCATGTGTCATGTAATGTCACTATTGTGCCATATTTTCTACACTTGATGATGACTGTCTTCACTGTGTTCCATGGTATATCTAATGCCATGGACATTCCTTTGTACCCTTCTCCTGACTGATACCTTTTAACAATGAGATCCCTCTGATGCTTTGGAATCTCTCTGTGGACCTTGGCTTTTGTTGAAGGATGCAACTAAGAAAATGTCAGGAAAGACCTACTAGAACTGCTGAACCTTATTTGGGGTTAATCAGAGGTACATTGAATGATGGTAGGTGTGTACTGATTCCTATTTAACATGAATTTGAATGTGATTGCTTAATTCATAATGCAGCTACATCTCCAGTTATAAGAGGGGGTGCACACTTATGCAACCACATTATTTTAGGTTTTTATTCCCCCCCCCCCCCCAAAAAAAAAGATTTCAGTGTGTTGTTCAACTGAGTTGTACAGTTTATAGGTCACATTAAAGGTGGAAAATGTTCTAAAATTATTTATCTTTGTCTCATTTTTTTACATCACAGAAACCTGACATTTTAACAGGGATGTGTAGACTTTTTATATCCACTGTTAGTCACAATTAGGGATGGCAAAACGGTTCGCCCGGCGGTCATTTCGTGGCGAATTTCGGCTGTTCGCTGTCTGCCCGATCGGCAGACTATTGCCGCCGTTCGCCCGGCGGACTTCCGTGTTTACTGTGTAAAAGAACTTTGACCTATGATGACACATCCATCATGGGGTACAGGACAGCCAATTGAGACATTACAGCACATGGACACTTGGACATTCCCCCTAACTTATAAATAGACCCGATCCAGCGGCCATTTTACATTCTTTCTACTGTCACTATAGGGAGAGGTTGCTGTGTGGAGCAGGGAGAGACTTCAGTGACCCAAATCACTAGCTATTAGGTCCACAAAAGTTCTTTTAAGGACTGGTATCATGGCATAGGTGTTAGGTGTAGTTCAGGATATAGGTTTGAGGCAGTGCTGTGCTAGTGATTGTTGCAGCAGCCTGAGTGTCTTTTGTCAGTGTAGAGAAAGGGACAGGACGCTGTGTGCTGCAGGGACAGTCAGTTTAATCATTAGCTGTTACTATTAGGTCCACAAAAGTGCTATTCAAGTTATTGTTCCAGCAGCCTCTGTTTTGTCAGTTTAAATAGGGACAGGCAGGAAGCTGTGTGTGAGGCAGTGAGGGACAGTCAGTTTAATCAGTAGCTGTTACTATTAGGTCCACAAAGGTTCTTTTCAGGACTGGTATGGTAATAGGCTTGTACACGTATAATATTCTTTCTTCCAAATATAGAAAGAATGTTATACTTGACTGCTGCCCTTCTGCTGCAGTAGTCCTTTATCAGTATAGGGAGTGAGGTACAGTCTGCTAATCATTCACAACCTACTTGTTCCACAAAGGTCCTTATAAGGACTGGTAAGGTCTAGGGTACTACAGTACATAGGGTTGAGTGAGGTACAGTCTGCTATTCCTTAAGGACTGGTATAGGTCCACAATACATAGGGTTGAGGTGCACTACTGCTGACTGCTGCCCTAGTGCTGCAGTAGTCCTTTATCAGTATAGGGACTGAGGTACAGTCTGCTAATCATTCACAACCTACTTGTTCCACAAAGGTCCTTATAAGGACTGGTAAGGTCTAGGGTACTACAGTACATAGGGTTGAGTGAGGTACAGTCTGCTATTCCTTAAGGACTGGTATAGGTCCACAATACATAGGGTTGAGGTGCACTACTGCTGACTGCTGTCCTTCTACTGCAGTAGTCCTTTATCAGTATAGGGACTGAGGTACAGTCTGCTAATCATTCAACACCTACTTGTTCCACAATGGTCCTTATAAGGACTGGTAAGGTATAGGGTACTACAGTACATAGGGTTGAGTGAGGTACAGTCTGCTATTCCTTAAGGACTGGTATAGGTCCACAATACATAGGGTTGAGGTGCACTACTGCTGACTGCTGTCCTTCTGCTGCAGTAGTCCTTTATCAGTATAGGGACTGAGAGTTTTGTCACAGGGTCATTTAAAAAATGACAGGCAGAGGAAGAGGCAGGCCCTTCCGCAGGGGTGGTAGGGGTAGGGCAGGAGCAACAGGCTTGAGCCAAAGTGGGAAGTTGCAGAAGGTGCGTTCAATTACTTTAAAGGACGCACCAGACTTGGTTGAGTGGCTCACTCAGCCTTACGCTTCTGCACCCTCCTCATCCTCTCGATCTGCACCCTCTTCTTCACTCTCTGCTATGTGCACCCACAAAGACACTACCACCAACAACACCACCACCACCACCACCACATACCTTCCGCTTGAGTCACAGGAATTATTTTCCGATCCATATCAAGACATTTCTGATGCGCAGCCACTCTTGGCATTGGATCAGGAAGAGGAGGTAGCAACAACCGCCACTCAGCAGTCTGACGACAGTACCCAGATCAGCCCAAGGAGGAGGTTGGTCCCCGGTGTTGTTGCCTACTCCGAGATCTCTAATTATAGCGGTGGGGAAGGTGATGTCGATGATGACGTGTCTAGTGATGTCACGTGGGTGCCCACAAGAGAGGAAGAGGAGGGGAGTTCAGAGGGAGATATGGACCAGCAGATAGGGAGGATAAGCAGGAATAACTTACATTGCACAGGAGGGACAAAGCAGACTGCTAATGTATCAGGAGCGAGTCATCGACCATGTATGGTCACATCTGGCCCTCCCAGGACGCCGGCACATGGCTCTGCAGTGTGGGCTTTTTTTAACGTGTCCGCTGCTGACAATAGTGTTGCCATCTGCAATCTTTGCAGTCAACGCATTAGTCGCGGTAAGCCCAACACTCACCTAGGGATGACCGCCTTAAGAAGGCACATGAGCTGCCATCACCGAGCCCAGTGGGAGCAATGGAACACACAAAGCCACACTCCAGGCTCTCACCATCCAGCCTCGTCTTCTACTTCTCCTTCTCCTCACAATTGTCCTCCACTCCACCTTCCATCACGCCAAGCTCACATTTTTCTGCAAAAAGGCAGGCTTCCGTGGGCCTAATGTTCGAGCGTAAAAAAATTATGACGCCGGATAACCCTCTTGCCCAACGGTTGACGGCTGGTTTGTCAGAACTCTTTGCCCGCCAACTACTGCCATATAAACTGGTGGACTCGGAGGCCTTTCGAAAATTTGTGGCCATTGGAACACCACAATGGAAGGTCCCAGGAAGGAAGTATTTCTCACAGAAGGGCATCCCAGAGCTATATGGCCATGTTCAGCGGCAAGTGAATGTATCTCTGGCACACAGTGTCGGTGCCAAGATACATCTGACCACAGACACGTGGTCTAGCAAACATGGGCAGGGAAGGTATATCACTTTTACTGCCCACTGGGTGAACCTTCTGATGGCTGTCAAGCATGTAACCCGTGGCACCCGTGTAGATTTGGTTTTACCGCCACGGATTGCATGCAGGCCTGGCTCTTCTTCTCCTCCTCCTCCTACTCCATCCTCCTCCTACTCCATCCTCCTCCCTCTCCTCCTCGGGCTGACTCCTCCTTTTCCGCTGCTAGCATCTCTTCCACTGCGCCGCCCAAGCTCCCCAGAACCTATTCGACATGCCAGGTGAGACTTTGCCATGCCGTGCTGCGTCTGTTGTGTCTGGAAGCCAAGAGCCACACTGGCCCGGCACTCCTTTCAGCTTTGCGTTCACAGGCAGATCAGTGGCTAACACTGCTCAATTTGACAGTTGATAAAGTGGTGTGTGACAACTGTGCCAATCTGCTTAGCGCATTGAAACAGGGCAAAATTACGCACGTACCATGCATGGCACACGTCTTAAACTTGGTCGTGCAGTGATTCGTTGTCAAATACCCTGGGGTCCAGGACATCTTGCGGCAGGCAAGGAAAATCTCGGCCCATTTCAGAAGATCTTACACAGCCATGGCTTGCCTTGCTGACATTCAGCGGCGACACAATCTGCTGGTCAGACGTCTTATTTGCGATTGCCCGACGCTATGGAACTCAACCTTCTATATGCTTGATAGGCTGCTCCCACAGAAACGTGCAGTTAACGTCTACCTGTATGAACTCTGCGGCAGAACAGGTTCTGGGGAGCTGGGTTTTTTTTCACTGCGTCAGTGGCTGCTCATGTGCGATGCATGCAGACTTCTGCGGCCATTTGAGGAGATCACCAAACTGGTCAGTCGCAGCCATGGTGCCATCAGTGACATGGTACCTTATGCCTTCTTTATGGAGCGTGCAATGCGTCGTGTCATTGATCAAGCTGTGGAGGAGCAGGAGCGGGAAGATGAGGAAGTCGCAATGCTGGATGAATTCCCAGGGGGGGCTACTCTATCTGAGACAAGTGAACAACAGGAGTCTGAAGAGGAGTCAGAGGAGGATGGTGCCGGGGTGGATGAGGAGGAGCAAGAAGAGCATGCTTTAAACCTTTCTGGGATCAGTGTTGTTGTGCGTGGATGGGGAGAGGAGAATAAAGAGGATTATCCTGGATGATGAGCAGGAGCCAGGCCACCACACCACTTCCAGTTTAGTGTAAATGGGGGCCTTCATGCTCCAGTGTTTTAACAGGGACCCCCGTATTAAAAGCATAAGGGTCAAGGACCAGTACTGGGTGGCAACATACTTAGACCCCCGGTACAATCACAAAATGGCGGAAATGTTACCGCCGTCACAGAGGGCTGTCAGAATGGAGCACTTCCAGGCCTTGCTTCGAGAAATGCTGCATTCTGCTTTTGCATGCGCTGGCAGAGGAGCAATTCCCACTCCCAGAGAAGGAGTTGCGGGTACCAATCCAATAGCGCCTGCAAGAAGAGGCCGGTTTGAAGATGTGTTGGTGACTTCTGATATGAGGTCATTCTTTCAGCCGACCCATCGACAGGTGTCATCCGGATCCAGCATCAGGGAACGCCTAGACCGTCAGGTGTCCGACTACATTGGGTTAACGGCCGATGTGGGCGCTCTGAGGAGTGATGAACCCCTGGACTACTGGGTGGGCAGGCTTGACCTCTGGCCAGAGCTTGCCCAATTTGCAATCGAACTGTTGGCTTTCCCCTCGTCCAGTGTCTTGTCCGAAAGTTCAGCGCAGCAGGGGGGATTGTGACCGATAAGCGTACTCGCCTAGCTCACGACAGTGTTAATTACCTCACATTTCTAAAAATGAATGAGGCATGGATCTCGGAGGAATTCAACACATGTGACGAGTAGACCATGTATGTGTCTATAAACGATTTTTTTAATCGAGCACACAGACCTTCTTTCTTCATTTGGCTCACTTCCTTGTACAAAAAAAGCACACGGTACTATATGCCCGTACCCTCCTGTTTGAAGAGGTTGAGCGGTGTCATATTTTTGGGGCCCAGCAGCAAGTTGCTGGTATCAGTGCTGCTGTTAGTACTCTCTATCTCGGTGCTGGTGTCAGTGCACTCTATCACGGTGCAGGTGTCAGTGATGTATATCACGGTGCTGGTGTCAGTGCTTTATGTCATGCTGCTGATGTCAGTGCTCTCTATCACGGTGCTGGGTTAGACATGGGCGCCGTCAATAAATTTGTTTCGGGGGGGCGTGGCTACCGCGCGCTGGTGGATGGCAGCGTAGGAGAAGAGCTTCGCTCCAGCGACGGGATTTTATCCTCACCGTGGACTCCCTGAGCCGGCAAAAATACATTACCTTACTCCGGAAAGCCTCCTCACCCTCCGGAGATGTCGCCAAAGCGGAGAGGGTCCGGGCAGCCCAAAAAACTGCCGGATTTCTTCCCGCCCGCGGCCCACGAATCCGGCCAAGATGGCGCCGGCGGCAGCACGCGCTCCTCCCCGGGTCATTCCTCGGCCTCCTCGGGGAGCCCGGCACCCTTAGACAGACAGGGAAGGAGATCGCCAGGGACGTCCACGCCGATCAGCAGCAGCCCAGCAAAGTCCAGACCAAGACTCTCAGGGGAAGCATTGCAGGTGAGCGCTGAACAAAACTCTTCTGCTGACACTAGAGAACTGCATGGTTACATAGCTGAGTTCCCTGCCACCAACCAGCCTGTTTCTGAATCTACCTAGAAGGACATGTTAGTTTCTCTACGTGCCTCACTTCATAAGGACTTTATGCAATGTGTCAGTAATTTTAAAGCTGAAGTAGGAGTACTGGGCGGCAGGCTAGATCATGTGGAGCAGAAAATGGGGGACTTTGCGGTTGCTCATAACACTCTGGTTGATGCACATAACGATCAGTCTGAGGACATTGCATGGCTCAAATCCAAGATGGCTGACCTGGAAGACAGGTCCAGACGCAATAACGTAAAACTCAGAGGGATCCCTGAGACCATTCTCCCTACCCAGTTGGCCCAGTACATCCAGGACCTCATGGGAACCCTGCTGCCCGATCTGTCGGATCAGGACGTGACTATTGACCGTATTCACAAACTGCCTAAGCCATCTCACTTGCCTGACAATATTCCGCGGGATGTTCTCATGCGGATTCACTTTTTCCATGCCAAGGAGCAACTTCTTTCGGCATTCAGGAGGGAGACTCAGCTCCCAGAGAGATTCTCCCACCTGCAGCTGTTCGCTGACCTCTCCCAGTTTACCTTACAGAGACGCAAGGCTCTTCTTCCTGTCACTAAAGCACTGCGAAACCATGGAGTTCCATACCGATGGGGATATCCTCTGAAGCTTCTCATTACCCATGACGGTAAATCCTCGGTGGTCTCTACATTACAAGAAGGGCTAGATCTGCTGCGTTCCCTCGACATCATCTCTGAGGAGCCGGGGGTGCCGTCGGCCTCATCTCCTCCTGCCCGGCTGGAGAACCAGGGAGACTGGCAGGTGGTCCAACGGAGACGCCGGAGGAAAACCAAAACAAGAATCCCGTGAGAACTTTGCTGCAACCTACTACTTGATTTTACTTTCCCGGTCGCTGGAGGACATCCAGCGCTCTTTTTCTCTTTTTCCCCCAAGTAAATGGGCATTTATAGTGCCTTCGGATCTCACCAGAGATTCCCTTTTTTATTGACCTCTGTTTTGTTTTTTTGTTTCATGTTCTACTGTTTTTACTTACTGCACTGTTGCAGTCCTACCTTGGTCTGTCATTACTCGAATGGTTTTGCACCGCCTGGTTCTGACCCACAAATGCCCTATCCGACCTGCCCTCGGAAGCCTGTCCCACCAGGAACCCCGAGGCTCCATTCTGTACATGGTTGCCTCCCCTTCCATTTGCACCTGCTTGCTGCCTTCAATGCCGCTTACCTTAGTCTCTTTCAATGTTCACGGCCTCAACCATCCAGTTAAGCGGAATTCCCTGTGGAAGGAGGCGCAAAAACTGGATGCGGACGTTCTTTGTGTTCAGGAGACTCACTTTTTTAACAAAGCTACTCCATACTTCCAGCACAGGAACTATCCGCACATTTTCCTGGCCTCTGCCTCCGAGAAGAAAAGAGGGGTGGCTATTGCTATAAGGGACTCGGTAGCTTTCTCCCTTACTGACGTTCTTACGGACCCTGATGGGAGGTATTTGATATTACTAGCTGTACTAAACAATAGGCCTTACACTATAGTTAATCTGTATGCCCCCAATGTACATCAGCTGAGATTTCTGAACAGACTTTTTCGTAAAGTTAATAAATGCTGTAAGGGGTCTCTAGTGGTCTGTGAAGACTTTAACGTAACGGTCGACTACGCCCTGGACACCACGTCCAGGGCGAGTCGGCCTTTGCCGAGGCTCCAGCCACTACTTGCTGCTGAAGATGTATTTGATGCATGGAGATGTCAACATGCGAGTGAAAAGGACTTCACGTTTCATTCTGCGAGACACAACACCTACTCTAGGATAGATTTGATCCTAGTAGACAGGTTGCTGCTACAGGCGGTGTCTTCCTCCACCATCCACGACATTTCCTGGTCGGACCATGCTCCTGTTTCCATAGAGGTGGTGGAGGAACACACTCCGCGCTCTGCCTACGTTTGGAGGGAGAATTCTCAACTCTTTCAAAATTCCTCGCATGTTGCCACTATTTCCAAAAATATGACGGAATTTTTTAAACTGAATGCTCACTCTGTACAGAGTCCCACTACCCTCTGGTGTGCCCATAAGGCCTTTATGCGGGGCATAATGCTCCAAATCTCCTCCAGGGATAAAAAGGCTAGAACCCCAAAACTGAATGATGTTCTGGCGGATATTCAGTCTTTGGAATCCTCCAACAAGTTGACGCCGGACTCCAACACGGCTCACAAGCTTACTCAGCTCCGTGTTGTACTTCGCCGCCTATTGCTGGCCAGGTACGACAAATATGTATATTCGTTAAAGCTGTCACACTACTCTTCCAGTAATCGTGCTGGAAAATACCTTGCTAATAGAGTGAGGGCTGCTAGAATTAAAGCTAAGATCCCCTATGTCTACCACCCCTTGGATAAACAGAAAAGGATTAACCAGCAAGAAATTGCGGACGCCTTCGCTGCTTATTATTCCTCTCTGTACAACTTGAAGCTTGATCCCGAGACGCCTCAACCCACAATAGAAAGTATACAATCCTTCCTTTCCACTATCAACCTACCCTCCCTTACGGAAGACCAATTGGCACCCCTAAATCTACCGATTTCACCTGCGAAAATTACAAAATGCATTAAATCCCTACCTTTGGGCAAATCTCCGGGGCCAGACGGCCTGACTAATGATTACTTTCGTACATTTGCGGACCTTCTGTCCCCGGTGCTTTCGGAAATCTATGAGGAAGCGTTCTCCTCTGCCTCCTTTCCCCCGGAGATGCTTAGAGCCTATGTGGTTACGATTCCCAAACCAGGTAAAGAACCTAACACCCCCTCCAATTTTAGGCCCATATCCCTTTTAAACACCGACGTCAAAATATATGCTAAAATTCTTGCCCAAAGACTCCTCCCCCTAATCCCCCAGCTGATTCATCCGCATGAGTCGGGATTTACACCCGGCAGGCAAGCCTCAGACGCCACTAGACGTGTCATAGGAGTTCTCCAATTTGCAGAGGCCCGTCGAACGCCTTCTCTGCTCCTCTCCTTGGACGCGGAGAAGGCGTTCGACCGGATCCATTGGGGATACATGGACATGGTCCTTCGGAAGTTTGGCTTCAATGGACCGTTCCTATCAGCCATTCTTGCCCTATACTCGGCTCCCTCGGCACAGGTCTTCACCTCTAATATGCTATCATCTCCCTTCGCCATTTCTAATGGCACCAGGCAAGGGTGCCCACTATCCCCTACAATTTTTAACCTTCTTATTGAACCGCTGGCAGAAAGAATTTGCTCCCACCCCCTAATTACAGGTGTTTCCATGCAGGAGGGCCCTCACAAGATTAACCTCTTCGCGGATGATATCATTCTTTTTTTGACTTCCCCAACCTCCTCCCTACCACAGGCCCATCAGATACTCCAAGAGTTTAGCTTAATCTCCTACTATAAAGTGATTTTTTCTAAGTCAGTAATACTAGATACCGGCCTTAGACCTTCTCTTTGGGCACGACTGATGGCCGCATTTCCATACAAATGGAGTGACTCCACCATCCCGTACCTGGGCATACACTTAAGAAAATCAGCTTGCCGACTAGCGGAGGCAAACTTCCCCCCTCTTATTGACAAACTCACGATAGAGGCCAACAGGCTAGCTAAGTATGAACTCTCTTGGTCAGGACGACTAGCCTCCTTCAAGATGCTATTACTCCCCAAAAATTGGGTACACATTTAGAGCATTACCTGTCTCTCCCTCTAGGAAGCACCTCCTCGGTCTCACTCTCTTGATGAATAAATTCATCTGGAGCTCTAAAAAACCTAGATGTTCTAAATCACTTTTACTGAAGCACAGGTTGGCTGGGGGCATGGGCCTGGTGGATCTAAGGGACTACTACCTTGCATCCAGGCTGGCACAGATCTCCCATTGGTTTAACTCGGCCATAGAACCGAAATGGTGTTGCCTTGAACGAGCCCTTACCCCCACTCAAGACCTGAAACTTCTTCTTCTCACTGATTCAATTAAACCCTGGCCTCTCCAGTCCCTCCCTCTCACAGTTCGCGCTTCCCTGCAAGCCTGGCGAGATCTTCTTAGGTCCACGCCCCCGTCCTATAAATTGGTCCCTCTGCCTATTCCCCTACTGTCCTTAGAATTCTTAATTCCCGATCTTTCCGTCAAAGAATGGGTCAAGAAGGGGTTGCAGTCGTTGCACGATCTTTTTCAGGGACCTTCTATGATCCCGTACCAATCCCTGAGGACACAATTCCAATTAAAACCTACCGACATATACAAACATTATCAAATTTGCTCCGAGGTGGTGGAGTCACCAGTGTTTCGGTGGCCGAATCTCTTTGGCACTTTCTTAAGGCTGACCCCCCCCTACCTAAGGGTATTTCCCTATTCTACAACTTTCTACAGCAAAAACGTGTTTTTAGCAAATCTCATCCCTTCTTGCGCTGGGAGGATGACTTAGGCTGCGCCTTTTCTGAGGCGCAATGGTGTCAGGCATTCAAGGCTAATTACAAGGCCTCCAGGTGTGTTGGGCACTGGGAACTAGACCAGAAGATTGCCCTACGCTGGTATCTCACTCCCTTTAGGATTTCTAAATTTGGCCTGGCTGAGTCCTCCCCCCTGTGCTGGAGGAACTGAAGAGAGGTTGGTAATTTACTCCATATGTTCTGGTCCTGTAAACATCTTCGAAGCTTTTGGAATGCTATTTTTAGAGCAATTTCCGATATTACCGGTTTCCTATCTACCCCTGAACCAGGCTTGGCAATTCTTAACTTAGGTATTGATAGATACCCGCCTGACTTTAGAATTGTCATCTCCCACATCCTCCTGGTGGCTAGGTCACTGATAGCTAGATTTTGGAAGAATGACCAAGCCCCAAGTGTTTCGGAGGTATGGTCGGCCACCTCCCTACATTACTCCTATGAGCGGGTCCTAGCCCTCAGGATGGGGAAACAAATTCAGTTTGATAACAATTGGAAAATTTGGAACACATGGTATAAGAGTACTCACCTGCTGTGATCTCTCACCCTAGTGTTTAGCTCTTCTTGATATAATGTAATAATCTTTACTGCAACCTACATTACTACTATTATTCATATAGGCTTTTTCTTTTGGACATGTGACAGACCAACCATTTCCAGTTCTTTGTTGTTTTGTTTACTGTTATGTTTCTTTTTGTTCTGCAGTATGTTCATCAAATTGCTTTCTACCTCTCCCTACTGCCTGATTGTGTTATGCTTTGTGATGTTGGGACAGCTTGGGGGAGACACTTATGACTATTTCCTCATTGTACTGTAAATTTCTTGTGAAAACCTTTCAATAAAAACTATTTACAAAAAAATAAATTAGTTTCGTTCTGTTCCGTTACGATTCGTACTTCGTATTTCGTGTCCGAAATTCCGTTTAGTTTCGTACGAAATACGAATTTCCGTTAGGTTCGTTAATTTGTATGAACGACGTTCGTTATGATGAATTTAAAGGCAAAAATATACCTCAATATGACAGTCAATGCTGATGGAAGTTTGGTTTTTATCCGAAATACGAAATTCTGTTGACGAATTTCCTATCCGAAATATGAACTTTCATTAGATGAGAAAGAGAGAAGCGGATTGTCTGCCATGCACCGCTGGTCCAGTTTGCGCCTTCTCCTCCTGGGGCTGCTTATTGCTTATTATGAGGAGCTCCCACCATCCCTGTGCTATGCTGACTTCCTCCTGGGGCTGCTTATTATGAGGGGCTCCCACCATCCCTGTGCTATGCTGACTTCCTCCTGGGGCTGCTTATTATGAGGGGCTCCCACCATCCCTGTGCTATTCTCATTATGAGGGGCTCCCACCATCCCTGTGCTATGCTGACTTCCTCCTGGGGCTGCTTATTGTGAGGGGCTCCCACCATCCCTGTGCTATGCTGACTTCCTCCTGGGGCTGCTTATTATGAGGGGCTCCCACCATCCCTGTGCTGTGCTGACTTCCTCCTGGGGCTGTACCTCTGCTGTGCATATTATGAGGGGCTCCCACCATCCCTGTGCTATGCTCATTATGAGGGGCTCCCACCATCCCTGTGCTATGCTGACTTCCTCCTGGGGCTGCTTATTATGAGGGGCTCCCACCATCCCTGTGCTATGCTGACTTCCTCCTGGGGCTGTACCTCTGCTGTGCATATTATGAGGGGCTCCCACCATCCCTGTGCTATGCTCATTATGAGGGGCTCCCACCATCCCTGTGCTATGCTGACTTCCTCCTGGGGCTGCTTACGGTGCAGGTGTCAGTGCTGTATATCACGGTGCTGGTGTCAGTGCTTTATGTCACGCTGCTGATGTCAGTGCTCTCTATCACGGTGCTGGTGTCTGATCACTCTATCACGGTGCAGGTGTCAGTGCTGTATATCACGGTGCTGGTGTCAGTGCTTTATGTCACGCTGCTGATGTCAGTGCTCTCTATCATGGTGCTGGTGTCAGATCACTCTATCACGGTGCAGGTGTCAGTGCTCTATATCACGGTGCTGATGTCAGTGTTTTATGTCACGGTGCTGATGTCAGTGCTCTCTATCACGGTGCAGGTGTCAGATCACTCTATCACGGTGCAGGTGTCAGTGCTCTATATCACGGTGCTGGTGATCATCTCCTGCACCCTCTTCTTAGCCTACCCTGACCTTCCCTCTCCTCCATTGCCTTCATGTGCTCCTGAGTCCTGAATTGTCAGAATTTCACATATAAACAAAGAATGCTTGTAGTTGTCGATCCCAGATTCACCTCATACATGTGTTATGTCATTGGCCATGTGGTGGGACTATGTGTGCACAGCTAGTAATTATTTTGTGGCTGCAAATATGACCTGTAGGTTTGTAAAGTTCGCCTCCCATTGAAGTCAATGGAGCCCTCCGCAAACTTTACGGTTCGCGAACTATCGGCCGCGTTCGCGAAACGTCCCGTCGGAAGTTCGTCCATCACTACTCCTGAGGGGTTACCCTCTAAATTCTTAAGTTTCAGAGTAAGAAGTGTTGTGAGTAGCCCTGTGTGCCTGGATAATATCTGAAATCGACATAATACAGGATTCCTGTGTGCCTGGATAATATCTGAAAAGCCACATAATATAGGAAGCCTGACGTCTGAAGTTGAGTACAGCAACCCACTGAATGTAGCTTCTGGAGTGGTGAGAATTACTCAGAACGTATTTTTTTTCCTTTTTTTCTTGTTTCTGTGTTTTTTTTTGTGACAAGAACTGTGCTGCTAGCTCGGGGTTACTGCAGAAGGAAAGGAAGTGGGTCTGTTTGTTTCTGTTGCTATTTGAACTGCTATGTGAACCCCTCCTGCTTTTATTTTTATATTTTTTTCTTTTTCCCTTGCTCTTTCTAAGAACTTTTGAGCATTAGAATCTATTTTCATCTTAACACTCCCCCTATTAGGGGTGGTCAACCATTGCAAAGATCGTAATCAGTTGTACAGCCTGTATTTAGAACCTCACTGTGTTAATACTATGCCGTCACAACGTACCACAAAGACTAGTCAAGCAAGTCAAGCAGGCACCGGGTCAGACATCCCCTAAACCTACCTCACAAAATCAACAGGCTCATCATAATAGACAGTCTGGAACTGTAGGGGGTAGGAAAAGTCAAGGGCAGAGTCATCAACCATTGCAGGGGGAAGTAGGCGATCCTGTGGGGAGGTCCCAGGGCCAACTAGCGGAAGGGTCCTCGGGAATAGGGACAGGACCTGGTGCAGAAAACTCAGATCCTACTCTTAAGGAGGTATTTGAAGTGATTAATTCCTGTAGATCTTCTTTGTTCGAAATGAACAGCCAATTGAAAACTATTCAAGAAGATCTTTCGTTTGTCAGACATGACCTACAAAAAATACAGGAGAGGACTACAGCCCTAGAGGGTAGAGTGAGTGTGGTGGAGGATGACTTAGCCCCTCTTAAATGTGGGATGAGCATTATTAAAGAACAACTGGTCAAACAAGCAAATAAATGGACGAAATGGAGAATAGGATGAGAAGAAAAAAGTTTGTATACTAGGTCTCCCAGAACTTTGCAAGGAATCAAACCCTGTAGGCTACGCCAAGCTAATCTGACATATGTGCTACTAAATCCAGCAAAATTAAGACTAACTTCTTCCGAAGGAACTATATTTTTTGATGCCCCTGAGGGGGTCGAGGCATGGTTGTCAACCCATAATGAGAGACACTAGAAGAGAGGTACAGTGGCATTTTCCTAATTGGGGTTTTCTTGGGGCCACACGATTTAATACGTGTTGTGTTTTATCACTGGGGGGTGGGGGGAGAGGGAGATGGTAGGCGAGGTTCTCCTTTTTTTTTCTTCTCGGTTTGCCGTGTCCCTCTCCCCCTGCTGGGGGGGGGGGGGAGTGAGGAGTATGGAAGGAGGAGAGCAAAAGGCATGGTAACCCCTATGCAGGAGGGGGGGGGGGTGCAGCAAGGTGTTCTCTTTGATTATGTGTTTTTTTTTCTCTTTTTGGGGGCGAGGATGGTATTTTTTCTTTTCTTAAGGGTAGGGAGGGCTAAAGTAGTACAGTAAATATAGTTATAAAGGCAATATATCAAACAGGGTGTGTATGGGTAGGTCACAATAGAAGGCTCCCGGTTAGGCAGAGTGAGGCAATGAGAGGTGGAGTTATGGTTGGAGGAGAATGTAATGGTTGGGTTATGTTTGCAAGGGAAGTAGGGTATAGTATGTATGTATGGTGTAGGGAGGATGGTAAGTTTGACACCCAATATCAAAAGTATTTCCACAATTTATGTTTGTTAACCAAGGAAGCACACACTGGTATTAGTAGTAAAAGGAAGAAAGATGCACTATTGAGTAAAGGTATTGCACACAAAAGACACAGAATTAATTACAATTTAGAACCATTATGAATAGAGAAACACTGGTTAATAAAAAGAGAATTTTTTTATGTTCTTGGAACATTAGGGGATTGGGAGACTTAGGGAAAAAAGCTGCAGTACTGTCAATGGCTAAAACTTATGGGGCCACAATCTTATGCTTAGAGGAAACCCATTTCACTAAGGTGTCCATCCCTCATCTGGGATGGGGAGAGTTTCCTCAGCAGTTCCATTTGGCTCATACGTCTTTCTTTAGAGGAGTGAGTATTTTTATTAGATCAGGAAGCCTGTTTAACTGTATCGAAAGCAAGACTGATGACCAGGGGCAGTATGTCTTCTTATATTGTAAGGTAGAAAATACAACAATTTTGTTGGCAAACATGTATATCCCCCCCTTTTGACACAGAGATTCTTCTTGACCTGGTGGAGTTTGTGCTGGACAAGCCAGGAGTCCCTGTCTTGTTAGCGGGTGATTTTAACGTGGTTGTTGACCAATCAATAGATAGGCTCCCACAAGGCAGCCACCAGAAAGGGATAACGGAAGGTTGACTACCTAGGTTTATGGGTGAAATGGGTCTGAAGGACATTTGGGGATTAAGAAATCCAAGATCCTGGAGTTTTTTTTTGCTTTTCTAGTACACACTCCACATTGTCGAGGATCCATATGATGTTTGGCAATGATGAGATCATCCCTATGATAAACAATCTGAGATATATGCCTAGAGGGCTTTCGGACCACTCACCATTAATAGCTTCACTGGAGGTCGGGGCATGTAGTAACTATAGGGAATGGAGAATTAGCCCTGCTTGACTGGAACTCATGGGTGAACCCCATGAGGTACTAAGGGCCCTAAAAGAATGTATAGATTTGAATACGGGTTCAGCCCCCCAGAGGGTAGTGTGGGACACAGCTAAGGCTTTCCTCCGTGGTCTCTTGATCCAGCATATCTCAAAAATAAAAAAAACACTCAAAGGAAAGGGAGGAAAAGGTAGTAGCTAGGGTCGCATTTTTAGAGGAACAATATATAAGTGATCCGACACCTGGGAATCTCAGGGTCTGGATGGAGGCTCAACAGCCTCATCATTTAATAGTATTAGCCAAAGCAGAGAATAAACAAATTTTGCAGAAGCAAATAGCCTTCGGGGAGAGGGAAAGTGTAGGAAGGATGTTGGCCCATTTGGCCAGATCTAATGCATCAGTTGTTCTGACAATTACTATCAGTGAGGGCAGGACATCATCATATACACTGGAGATAGTGAATACATTTAAAGTATATTATGAGGATCTTTATCGGTCCAACCAGGATGATAATAAGGAAGAAATTAATACGTTTTTTCATAATTTGGGGGTCCCCTGTCTCTCGGAGGAGGACAAGGCTGCTCTTGACGGCCCTGTCACCCTCGAGGAGTTACAGCGGACCATACGGGAGATGGCGGGCTCAAAGTCCCTGGGCCCGGATGGTCTACCTATCGAAATCTACCATCACTATGGTGAGGTGCTCCTCCCTGAACTGCTAAAGGTGTTTAACGCCTCGGCGGTGAAGGGAGGGCTTCCCCCATCTATGATGGAGTCTACTATAATTGTTATCCCTAAAGAAAATAAAGATCCACTTAATCCTTCTTCATATAAACCTATTTCCCTTCTTAACTCAGATATTAAGATTTTTTCAAAGGTCTTGGTGGCTAAATTAAATGGAGTCATACATAAGCTGGTTCATCCTGATCAATTGGGTCTTATTCCCGGTAGGTCTACCAGTAATAATATCAGATGACTGTTTTTGAACCTTCAAATTCCTACAGATGAGGACGGCCACAGGGCCACTCTATCCTTGGATGCCTCCAAGGCCTTTGATACCCTTGAATGAAAGTACCTCTCGAGAACTCTGAGAGAGTATAATATGGGCCCAAACTTTGTCAATTGGGTGAAGTTATTATATGGGTCTTCTGGAGCAAGAGTGAAAGTGAATAATGAATATTCTGCAAAGTTTAGTTTATTGAGGGGGACGAGACAGGGTTGAGGAGAAATCCTCTTTGTTGTCCATTGACCCACTAGATAAGCCTTTACCACAAGTAGTAGACCGACTACAAATAGTTAATCAAATAAAGTATTTGGGTATTATTATCTCCATAGACCCTAAACAATTTATAGTCAATAACCTTGTTCCATTGTTAAACAAATTTAAAGCTAAATGTAGAATTTGGAAAAAACTACCGTTATCTGCGGCAGGTCGTTGTAGCCTAATAAAAATGATTTGCCTGCCACAACTTCTTTACCTTTTACATAATCCCCCAATATGGATTTATAAAGTATGGTTTTATAAGGTAGACAGTATCTTGAGGGAATTAATCTGGAGGGGAGGGACATCACGTATTGGCCTTAGTACTCTGCAATAGGGATGAGCCGAACACCCCCCGGTTCGGTTCGCACCAGAACTTTCGAACGGACCCCAAATTCGTACGAACTTTAGAACCCCATTGAAGTCTATGGGACTCGAACGTTTGAAATTAAAAGTGCTAATTTTAACGGCTAATATGCAAGATACTGTCCTAAAAAGGGTTTGGGGACCTGGCTCCTGCCCCAGGGGACATGGGTCAATGCCTAAAATGTTTTTAAAAATTGCTGTTTTGGCGGGAGCACTGATTTTAATGACGATTAAAGTGAAAAAAAAGTGAAATATTCCTTTAAATATGGTGCCTGGGGGGTGTCTGTAGTATGCCTGTGAAGTGCCACGTGTTTCCCGTGTTTAGAACAGTCCCTGCACAAAATGACATTAAACGGAAATAACATCATTTAAAACTGCTTGCGGTTTTAATGTTATATCTGGTTCCTGCAATATGGTTGAAAATCATTGGGAAAAATGGCATGGGTAGCCCTCCCTGCCCATTACCAGCCCCTTTGGGTCTTGTACGCATATTAAGGGGAACCCAGTACCCATATTAAAAAAAGGAAATGCGTGTGGCCCCCAGGCCCTATATACTCAGAACAGCAGTATACAGGCGGTGCAAACAAGACAGGGACTGTGTAGGTTTGTTGTGTTAAGTTGAATCTGTTTGTAATTTTCAACTGGTACATTTTTAAAGTGTAGCTCCAGTCAAAAAAACTATTTTTAAGCTTTTTGGAAAACATAGGGAAGGGTTATCACCCCTGTATAATTAGTTTTGTCGTCCATCTTTTTTCATCTCACTTGCTGTTGTCTCCTTCCGTTTGCAAGTGGGAGATGTTTGTAAGTTGGATGTTTGAAAGTAAGGGCCTGCCCTATATGCTCTGCAGAAATGGCAGAACAAGGTGTTGGTTTTGCCACAACATTGTAAGCCCTCAAAGTGACTCTTGGTGGGCGCTGGAGCGCCCTGCTGTGAACGATTATATCAAGAATTGTAATTACATGCCATTGTTGAACAGTGGTAGAAAAATTGACCTTTGGTGGTTGTGTTGCTGGTGCCACAACACTATAAGTCCTCACAGTTACTCTGGGTGGGCACAGGAACGGACCCTCCTGTGAAATATTATATCAAGAATTGTAATTACATGTCCCTGTTAAACAGGGGCAGAAAAATTGGGCCTTAGGCACCGGTGCTGGTGCCACGACACTGCAACCTCTCCCACATACTCTAGTTTTATTGCCGGAATTAGCCCTGCTGCAAAGCATTGCATCACAAATTGTAATCAAGCGCCCCTGTTAAACAGGGGCAGAAAAATTGGGCCTTAGGCACTGGTGCTGGTGCCACGACACTGCAACCTCTCCCATATACTCTAGTTTTATTGCAGGAATTAGCCCTGCTGCAAAGCATTGCATCAAAAATTGTACTTAAACGCCCCTGTTAAACAGGGGCAGAAAAATTGGGCCTTAGGCACTGGTGCTGGTGCCACGACACTGCAACCTCTCCCATATACTCTAGTTTTATTGCAGGAATTAGCCCTGCTGCAAAGCATTGCATCAAAAATTGTACTTAAACGCCCCTGTTAAACAGGGGCAGAAAAATTGGGCCTTAGGCACTGGTGCTGGTGCCACGACACTGCAACCTCTCCCATATATTCTAGTTTTATTGCAGGAATTAGCCCTGCTGCAAAGCATTGCATCAAAAATTGTAATTAAATGCCCCTGTTAAACAGGGGCAGAAAAATTGGGCCTTAGGCACTGGTGCTGGTGCCACGACACTGCAACCTCTCCCATATACTCTAGTTTTATTGCAGGAATTAGCCCTGCTGCAAAGCATTGCATCAAAAATTGTAATTAAACGCCCCTGTTAAACAGGGGCAGAAAAATTGGGCTGATGGCATCACCCAGAACCAGAAATGTTCTTCCAACATATCAGCGGAGGAGGAAGAGGATAGACAATCAACATAACAGAACAGTCACTCAGCATAGGCAGTCTTGAAGGGATGTGATATTTCCAAAAAAATTATTTGGTTACATCAGCTTCAGGTGCTTGGTAGCTGTGGGTGATCCAAGACTGATTCATCTTGATGAAGGTCAGTCGATCAACTGATTCGGTGGACAGGCGCACCCTGTGATCGGTAACAAAGCCATCAGCAGCACTGAAGGTGCGTTCCGAAAGAACGCTGGATGCAGGACAGGCCAGTAGCTCAATTGCATACTGTGCAAGCTCTGGCCAGTGATCCATCCTCAAGACCCAGTAAGCCAGAGGATTTTCGGTGGCAAAGGTGGCCAAGTCTGACTTTGCCCCTAGGTATTCCTGCACCATGTAAATCAGACGCTGGCGATGGTTGCTGGAACCGATCATACCTTGGGGCTGCGGACTAAAAAATTGTCTGAAAGCATCAGTCAGACGGCCACCTTCTCCATCGCTCCTTCTGACCGATGCCTCAGCAACACGTTGTCCAGGACCAGGAGTTTGTAACCTCCCAGTTTCTGGGAACGCGTTGCACAGACCTTTCTGCAAGGCCTCCCGGAGATGTCTCATCCTCTGCTCCCTCTGCGATGGCAAGATAAGGTCGGCAACCTTACCCTTGTACCGTGGATCAAGGAGAGTGGCCAGCCAGTAATGGTCCCTCTCCTTGATCCGAAGGATACGAGGATCCTTCCGCAGGCTTTGCAGGATCAGGGAAGCCATGCAGCGTAGGTTAGCTGAGGCATTCGGTCCGGAGTCCTCTGGGTCACTAAGGACAACATGATCCGCAGCTACCTCCTCCCAGCCACGTACAAGTCCACGTGTTTCTTGGGACTGTAAATCATCCCTACAAGACTGCTGCTGCTGATGCTGAGTGCCAGCCTCCACCTCCATGCTGACACAATCATCCTCCTCCTCCTCCTCTTCCTCCTCCTCCTCCTCTTCCTCCTCCTCATCCTCTTCCTGTGTGATGGGTGGCACAGCAGGAACACTGTCTGGATAAAGGGGGCCTTGAGAGGCAAGGAAGTCCTCCTCTTCCTGCCTCTGTTCTGCCTCTAGTGCCCTGTCCATTATTCCACGCAGCGTATGCTCCAACAGGTGGACAAGAGGTACAGTGTCACTGATGCATGCACTGTCACTGCTCACCATCCTTGTGGCCTCCTCAAACAGTGACAGGACAGTGCATGCATCCCTGATCATGCCCCACTGGCGTGGTGAGAAAAAACCGAGCTCCCCTGACCGTGTCCTGGTGCCGTAGTCGCACAGGTACTCATTGATGGCCCTCTGCTGCATGTGCAGCCGCTGCAGCATGGCCAACGTTGAGTTCCACCTGGTGGGCATGTCACATATAAGGCGGTTCTTGGGCAGGTTCAACTCCTTTTGGAGCTCAGCCAGCCGAGCACAGGCATTAAATGATCGGCGGAAATGCACACAGACTTTCCTGGCCTGCTTCAGGACATCCTGTAAGCCGGGGTACCTGCCCAAGAACCGCTGCACCATCAGGTTAAGGACGTGAGCTACACAGGGCACATGGGTCAGTTGTCCCTGTCGGAGGGCGGAGAGGAGGTTGTTGCCATTGTCGCAAACCACCATTCCTGGCTTAAGCTGGCATGGCGTCAACCACCTCTCGGCCTGCCCCTGCAGAGCTGACAAAACATCCGCCCCAGTGTGGCTCCTGTCCCCCAAACAAACCAGCGCAAGCACGGCATGGCATCGTTTTGCCTGCGTACTTGCGTAGCCCCTGGAATGCCTACGGAGCACCGCTGGTTCTGAGGACAGAGCACTGGAAGAGGCCATGGAGGAAGAAGAAGAGGAGGGGGTGGAGGAGAGAGGTGTGTCACAACCAATAGTAGCATTTTGGAGGCGTGGTGGCGGAACAACCTCCAACACTACTGCACCTTGTCCTGCATCCTTCCCAGCTGCCAGAAGTGTGATCCAATGGGCCGTGAAAGACAGGTAACGTCCCTGTCCATGCCTGCTGGACCATGAGTCAGTGGTAATATGCACCTTACCGCTGACCGCCCTGTCCAGCAAGGCAAGGACATTGCCTTCTACATGCCGGTAGAGAGCCGGAATCGCCTTCCGCGAGAAAAAGTGGTGTTTAGGGACCTGCCACTGAGGAACCGCACATTGTACAAACTCACGGAAGGGGGCCGAGTCTACCAACTGAAAAGGCAGCAGTTGAAGTGCTAACAATTTAGCCAAGCTAGCATTCAACCGCTGGGCATGTGGATGGCTGGGAGTGAACTTCTTTCGCTGGTCCAGCAGCTGGGGCAGGGACATTTGCCTGCTATAATCGGACGTGGGTGTAATGCTAGCAGAGTGCCCGGAAGCACTTGGCTGTGACACACCTAATTCTACACCTTCATTCCTCTCAGAGCAGGTTTCAGAGAGGACTGAAGGTCTAGTGGGGTTGGAGATGCCAGCTGATGAGGAGCAAGGAGAGGTCCGCTTTGTTCTTTGGTGTGGGTCTTTGAGGTACGCTTGCCAACGAGCTGCATGGCAGGTCAACATATGTCTGGTCAAGCATGTGGTGCCCAAGCGGCTGATGTTTTGGCCACACCAGATACGCTTTAGACATATGTTGCAAATAGCAGCGGTGCGATCTGATGCACTCGTCTCAAAAAAGGCCCACACCAAAGAACTTTTAGAATAACGCGCAGAGGCAGTGCCCTGCACAGGCGGAGCTCTGCGGTGTGATTCAGTCGGTGTGCTGCCCCTAAGCTGGCCCCCGGAGGGCATCCTGCCTCGTTGGACATCTGCCTCCTCCTCCTCTCTCCTACCAGGTACCCATGTGGAGTCAGTGCCCTCATCATCACCTCCCTCTTCATCGCTGTAGCAAACCTGGCAATATGCTGCAGCTTGTGGAACATGACTGCCAGATTGCTGTCCTTCTTGAGCATCCCCTCTCTCTGCATTCACGCTACTGCCTTCCTCTAGCTGAGTGTCATCATCAGAGCCTAAAAAACACTGGGCATCCTCCTGGAGCATGTACCCAACACTGTGCTCAAAGAGTTCAGGAGACTCCTCAGGAGGACGTGGTGGGTCTAGGGAAGGAGTCACTGATGATGACATTGAGACGAGGGAAGACGATGTGTTGGCAGCTGCTTTGCTAGTACCCTGAGACTGGGTGAGAGAGGATGAGGAGGATGAAGAGGGCTTGGTCATCCACTCTACCAAGTCATTGACATGTTGCGGTTCAACATGTCCAGCTGCCGAAAAGAAGGACAAGCGTGTCCCATGGCCGTGCTGATGACAATGCACCGCGTCCACGACCAGCACTGTTGTCTCTAGACACAGAGCCAGCTTGCCCTCTTTTATCGGCTCGTGCCTGTCTGCCTCTCCTTGCTGGTCTTCCAGACATGGTAATGGCCTGAAGGGAGTTGGGTAAAACAGCAGTTGGGTAGTGTATATTGTGCTGGAGGCACACAACACCCACTAACTCCTGCAGATGCCTTTATTATAGAACACCAGAGATAAAGGGGTATACTGTACTGGAGGCACACAACACCCACTAAGCCCTGCAGATGGCTCTATTAGAGAACAGCAATAAAGGGTAGATACAGGTGTATATTGTGCTGGAGGCACACAACACCCACTAACTCCTGCAGATGCCTTTATTATAGAACACCAGAGATAAAGGGGTATACTGTACTGGAGGCACACAACACCCACTAAGCCCTGCAGATGGCTCTATTAGTGAACAGCAATAAAGGGTAGATACAGGTGTATATTGTGCTGGAGGCACACAACACCCACTAATTCCTGCAGATGCCTTTATTATAGAACACCAGAGATAAAGAGGTATACTGTAATGGAGTCACACAACACCCACTAAGCCCTGCAGATGGCTCTATTAGAGAACAGCAATAAAGGGTAGATACAGGTGTATATTGTGCTGGAGGCACAAAACACCCACTAACTCCTGCAGATGCCTTTATTATAGAACACCAGAGATAAAGGGGTATATACAGATGTATACTGTGCTGTGCTGGAGGCACACACAACTTCCAATAACTCCTGCAGATGGCAGATGGCTCAAATAGAGAAGAGCTATGTAGGTGGATATAGCGGTGTGTACTGGGTACAGAGCATGCAGACAGCACGCACAAGCTCCTAACACTACTGACTGCAAGCTCTATTATAAAAGATAGATCACTAGCTATATAGGTGAGGTGAATATAGCAGTGTATACTGCGGTCAGGGCATGCAGACAACAACCACTACAGAAGAGCAAGATCGAAAATCGACCGATAACGATCGGTGTATACTGTGTTGAAGGTACACAGAACACCCACTAACTGCTTCAGACGCCAACACACTACACAAGGCCGCCGCGCTGGCGGCCTTGTATAGTGTGGGGCGTGTACTACACAGCCTGAGCTATGATTGGCCACAGGCATCCTGCCTGTGGCCAATCATGGCTCTCCTCGCTGCTAGCGCTGTGATTGGGTCACAGTGCATGCTTGGCCAATCATGAGCCAGCAATGCACTGCGATGATGCAGTGCATTGTGGGCTGTGAGCGCCACACGAATTTGGCACGAAAGGCCCATAACGTTCGGAATTCGCCGAACGGGCAAACAGCTGATGTTCGAGTCGAACGTATGTTCGAGTCGAACACGAAGCTCATCCCTACTCTACAACTCCCAAACAACGAGGGAGGGGTAGCCCTTCCACACTTATTTAGCTACTGGCAGCCCAGCTACAACATATGGGGGGATGCGAAAAAGGTTGTGAAGGGAGCGGCATGAGGATTCTTTCTTGTAAATTGATGCGTAAATCCTTGGCCGAAGTATTGGATGTTCCTGAGGGGGCCCCCCACCCTCGAGTTGATTGCAAGTGTTTGGGAAGTGGGAAAGAAAACTCTGGGTTATAGAGGATTCTCCGAGTACTCCCCCTTGTGGGATAACAATAAGTTGGGTGAGGTGCAGAAATTGGGCCCAATTAGAGAATGGGAAAGATGAGGTTTAAAGTTTCTCTCACAGATTCATCATGCGGGAAAGCTGAGATCCTTTCAAGACCTGCAAGACCAATTTACACTCCCTAAGCAGTAATTTTTGAAGTATTTACAGGTGAGGCATGCTCTGACAGAGCAGTTTAAAGGGAGGACGATAGAATGGAGTACTATACCTGTACTACAGAAGATAATTAAGGCCAATACACGGAAGGGTCTAATATCTAAAATATACCCAAGTTTTCAAAAAGGAAATCGGGAGGGGCTGCAGATAAGGCCCTATAGGAGGATAAGGGAGAAGGACGTGGGAGACATATCGGAACTGCAATGGGAAAGGATCCTTGAACTAGCTCCATGGGTATCGCTTTCCCCACCCCAGAAGATGTCACATCTTTTTTTGTTGTACAGGGTTTATTATACGCCATAAAAACGCTATTGGTTTGGTCGGAGGAAAGTGTTTAAAATTCGAATAGAAATGGATCCCATACTGTGTGTATTGGGGTGGATAGAGGGAGAGGGTAAACCGAGAGATATCGAGTTAGCAATGCTGAGATGCCTTTTTCAGGCCAGGAGACTCATTGCCCAGAGGGCAATCCTGTAGGGAGTGGGAACAAAGTATGGATGTAGTTATTCTTAAGGAAAGGACAATATATGTTAAACAAGGAAGTACTAATAAATACGAGAAGATCTGTAAATTGTGGATAGAGAAATAACAACTTGGATGAATGGGGTAATGTGAGTGAGATCAGACATTTGGGATTAAGGATAAGTACTTAGCTGAGGGATGGATGTAGTGGTGAGTGACGGAGGTACCAGAAGCATGGAGGTGTGACGGGTGTGTTGGTTAGATTAGGGGAGATTAAAGGATGGACTTATAAAACTATTTGCGTAGGGGGGGCTTAGAAGCCCCCCTCAATATGCGGTTTGTAGAATGTAAAGGGTTTGTGTATTTTGTATGTTTTGTAAATTTGAAAATCAAATAAAGATATATAAGTAAAAAGATGTCAAGACATTTTTATTTAATTTTAGCTAGTTATGTAATCTGTTTTTGTTTAGGGGGGTCACATCTTTATGTATAATATCCTTAATGTATTCACTAAACGTGAAACAAAAGAGCAAAAATAAAGAAGAAAAAAGGAAGAAACAGGAGAAAGGATGAGGAAATGATAAAAAAAAAAAAAGGGAGGGGATCGCTAGTTGGGAAGGCGATATTAACCAAAGTTGGAAAATACTGGTTTACCGAGACACTCCATCTTGGCTCGTCAGGTCCAATAGCTGAATTTCCTTTAGCCCAGGTCAGGAACTCAGGTGAGTGTCTAAACCTGACACATTGGTTCCAGGTATTAGAAAAATGTTCTTCTATTCCCGGGTTTTAGGCAACTGTGGGTAAGGGCCGATTTATTAGATCATACATGTTTAGTTGATTGATATCCATATAGTTTCTTAAAGTGGAGGGCCACCCTGAAAACCAAAAAATGTTAAAAATGACAAAAAAATCTAAAAAAAATAAAATGAGAAAATTTTTTTTTTTTTACTTACCAGAAATGCCTGTTGCTAGGCACTTTATCCTAATCTTCCTCTTCCTCCTCCGCGGAGATCTTCTGTCTTCTGTCTTCGTCGCGGAGTCTTCTGGGTAATGGGTCGCGCTGTGTTCTGGGAACTGTGTGTTCCAGAACACAGCGCGTCCCATTCAGAAAGCGCTGCGGGACTCGCGCATGCGCAGTAGTTCTGGGACTCGCGCATGCGCAGTAGGAAACGGGCAGTGAAGCCGTAAGGCTCCGCTGCCTGTTTCCCTTACAGGGAATGGCGGCGCCGGGACCCGAGAGCCGAGGGACGGCTCGGCCTCGGGCGGCCGACATCGCGGGCGCCCTGGACAGGTAAGTGATTTTATTAAGTCAGCAGCTGCAGTGTTTGCAGCTGCTGACTTTTTTTTTTTTTTTTTTAAACTGGCCCTCCTCTTTAATTATTGGTATTAAAATATGTTTTTCTATAGTTATTCTTTTTTCTTTTTCTTTTAATATTAAATTTGTTGTCAGTTGCACACTTCCCTTAAAGAAGCTCAGTGCGAACCATGTCGGGAACAAGTGCGATTATTGTGCTAACATTCACTGCTGGGATCCCTCTAGCTCATTAACTATGCGCATACAACTGTTTGTATACTTTTGTATATGTCTTTTTAATGTATATTAATAAATCAATATGAATTTTTAGCTTACTTTGTGTTTAGTATTGCTATATTTTGCACCGTTGAAAAATCCCCCTTTTTACACTTTTTCTCTATAAACTCCATATTTACCAGGGGATGAGGTGCCTATCTTGTTAAGGTGTCACTGGGGTATGTGGACTAAACTATTTCTATAGTTCTTCTATTCCCGTTTCAACAGTCACTCCAGTTTTCTGATGGAGTCTAGTTCAATTGCCCATTCCCCCAGGAATGATACGGAAGTCGATTTCCAATGTCAAAGGATAACTGTTCTGGCTCCGTTGAGAAAGTGTCTAAGCATGTCTTTTTCACTGACTGAGGAGATCCAGGTATCATGGACAGGAGAGGCAGTTTGGGCGATGGTTGGATAAAGGTATCAATAAGTTTGTAGTATAGATTGAAAATTTGTTTCCAAAACATGCGCAAAGGTGGGTATTCCCTTCAAATATGAAGCATGTTTCCTTTAGTGGTAAGGCATCACCAGCATGTATATGGTACATCGTGACTGAAGTGATGTAAGACAGAGGGATATCTGTGCCATCTAGATACCAGTTTGTATCCTTTTTCTTGGGTTTTCATGGCAAGTGATAGTTTGTGGGTAAGGATAAAGCATTTTTGCCAATCAAAGGGAGAGATGGTCTGTTGAAGACCTTTTTCCCAATTCTGCGTATACAGAGAAAGGTCTGGGTATCCCAACGTACAAGAGTACAGTAGAGAGACTTTATGTACAGGTGATTCCTTCTGGATAAGCAGATATTCCAAGTCAGTTGGTTCAGTAAGGATGTCTAGAAGCATTGGGATAGATTGTATGTAAGGTATGGCCTGATGTCTTTGTAACCAATGCATGGATCTGCCTAAAGAGCATTGCAGACGTAGAAAATACCAATAGCGATTCCAATAGCGATCTGACTGGATAACTTGTGAAAGTCTCCTATGTTCCTGTTTGCTCCAGGGGCCAAACTCAGTTGATTGCAAGGCTGGCAGAAAAGCCGGAGTACCAAAGAAAGGAGTCATGAGGCCTAGATATTTGGATATACCCAAAAGTGAAAAGTCCAGTTCCACATATGAAGTGTTTGTCAGGTGAGTTCAACAGGAATTAAAGGTCCTTTGTGAAAAGTTGGTAAGGTCCATGGATGGGAAAGGTCTATAGGGTTCATATGGCTCTCCAATTGTACCCAAAGCTTGGACAAATATTGGTGAATCCAATCAATAATAAGTGTAAATATTGTTGCTTTATGGTAGAAAGAAATATCAGGTACCCCTACACCCCCTTGGTGTTTTGGTAAAGACAATGTCCTAAAGCTACTGGAATTCTAAGATGGGCTTAGTTCCAAACAAATTGGGAAAACATCCTATGAATTTTGTGGAAATACAAAACAGGGACATATATGGATTGGAATCACTTGAAACAAATATAAAAAAACAAGGGAGGATATCCATCTTAAGACTATTAATTCTTTCAAACCATAAGAGCTTCTTATAAGCGTAAGAGCTCAAGTCCATCTGAATTTTTTAAAGTATAGGAAGGAAATTCAGAGTACAATTCTGATTTCAAACTGATATCTGAATCCCTAGATAACGAATTGAAGAAGAAAAATGATTGAAAGGAAAATTTGTTGAAAGTCTTGTCATAATTGCCATTTCTGGTAAGGCGATATTTAGAAGTTCTGTTTTATTATAGTTAACCTTAAAATTACTTCTCCAAGTTCCTGGAGTATGGCGAAGAGTCATAGTGTGTAGTTGTGTTACAAACAGAAGCAGGTCATCTTCGAATAGGGCCATTTTTGTATGGAGAGGACCTACAGGGATGCCTGTTCTGACGCAAGGCAATTGCCAGGTGGTCCATTGTAAGAACATATAGAAGAGGTGATAGGGGGCATCCTTGACGAGTTCTGTTGAAAATATGGAACACAGGGGACAAGGATCCATTCACCCTAATTCTAGCTGAAGGCGAAGAGTAGAAGGACATAATCCATGAAAGCATATGAGGGTCTAGTCCGATCTACTGAAGTGATAGCCGAAGGAACTCCCAACTTACCTGATCAAATACCTTTGCGGCATCAACAGCTAAAAGTCAGAGAGGAATATCACGTGTGCGGGCGTAGTTTGTCAACAGAAGAGATTTAATTGTGTTGTATCTTGCCTCTCATCCACTGATGAAGCCATCTTGGTAGAGATATATTAGTTGGGGCAGTAACGGTTGTATTCTGCTGACTAGAAGCTTGCCAAATATTTTTGGATCGATTCCTATTAACAATATCTGTCTATAATTCACACAGAGGGAGGGGTCTTTTTCTGGTTTTGGAATAAGTGAGATGTGTGCCTCCAGGGTTGTGTAGAATAGATTGAACAATTTGCTATAGAGGTAAATACCTTAGTCAAAAAAGGAATAAGGGTCGGGGCAAAAAGTTTATAGGATTTAGGTGTGAATCCATCCGGACCTGGACTTTTAACTGCTGGTGTATTAGCAATGGCCCTAGCAACCTCTTTCTCAGTAAGTAGGTTTTCCAGGTTGAGAGTTGTATCTATGTCCAAAGTTGGTAGTGGGGTATCTGCTATAAAGTATGTCTGGTTGGTTTTTCTAGTCGTAAATGATTTTGAAGATTGTTGAGGGGAACATTGTAGAGAGATTGGTAAAAATCATGAAACATCTCCATAATTAAAGATGGTGAGGTTATCATCTCTCCATTTGGTCCCTGAAGATGTGAAATTAACGTGGAGGTCTGTTGTGGATGTACCGAGTGAGCCAATAGCTTACTGCATTTATTGCTAAATTTATATTGATGTAATGCAAGTTTCTCTGCAAACGTAAGTGCAGAAGATTCATATAGATCATGAAGCAGAGACATGTTTGAGCCATGATGGAGCATAGGAAGAAACACCAGAGAGCATGAGAAAGAGTAGAATTAAAATGGGGAGTAACAAAAAAGATATTCTGTTTTGGAAATAAAGTTGGTTGTAGGCAAAAGGAGGTAAAAAAAAAGGCATGAGTTGTGTCCCAGCAACAAAGCAAACGTGTTATTATCAAACAAATTATGCCCACATAGTTCAACAGATTTTGGTTGCTCAGAGAGTGGTCACCAGAGATTAGTAAAATAAGCTAATGAAAGCAATAGAAAAATATATAATTTATAATTAACCCATAAATAAACCAGTGCTCCATTGCATTTATCGAAACATACAGAACGTGTTAGTGGCAATAAGAAAAAAATAAATAAAATAATATATATATATATATATATATATATATATATATACATATATATATATATATATATATATATATATATATATACATATATATATATATATATATACATATATATATATATATATATATATATATACACATTATATAATAAAACAAAATAAATACATCCTATAAAGAATTGATCAAAAATGCAAGGGGATAAACACGCAGATGGATGCAACTGCATATATAGATATATATTTTGTTATTAGATCTTATTGTTTCAGCTAGGGGTTCCATAACTAGATTAAATATTATGGGCGATAGTGGGCATCCTTGTCTTGTTCCATTGGAAATTTGGAAGGGTGAAGATAGGGTGTCTGCTGAGAACACTCGAGCTGAGGGGTTAGAATACAAGGCCATTATTGCATCTTGTATTGGACCAGTGAGACCAAATTTATTCAATACTGCTGACAGGTATCCCCAGTGGACCCTGTCAAATGCCTTTTCAGTGTCTAGGGATAGGAGGATTGATGGGAGTTTAGTCGTTTCTGCATGATGGATAATATTTAGCATTCGTCTAGTGGCGTCCGAGGCTTGGCGCCCTTTGGTGAACCCCGATTGGTCCAAGGAGATAAGGGAAGGTAGTATCTTCTCGAGTCTGTTGGCTATAAGTTTCGCGGAAATTTTCAGATCAAGGTTTAGTACAGAAACAGGGTGGAAGTTTTTTGCAGATGTGGGTTCTTTGCCAGGTTTGGGCAGGGTCACTACCATGGCAGTAAGCATTTCATTAGGGAAGGAGGCGGATTTGGGTGCCAGGTTAAATGTTTGGCAAAGTGTAGGGGCTAAAGTGTCTTTGAATTGTTTGTAGTATTCCCCAGTGAAGCCATCCAGGCCAGGAGATTTGGAGCAAGGAAGCCTATTTATTGCCGATATAATCTCAGCGACCGTGAAAGGTGTATTTAGCTCTGAGAGTTTTGAGGGGATACGGACGGGAGATTCAGGTCATCTAGGAATGCTTGAATTAAAGTAGGGGAGGGTCGGTTGGTGTTTGGGTCAGCATTGAGGTTGTGTAGATCTTGATATTACGTACTAAAGGCATTGGCTATGGACTGTGGTTTAAGAAGTTTTTTGTTGGTGTGGGGATGATGCAGGAATGGGATTTTTGTTTTGTTTCTGTGTCCTTTGACTCGTAGTGACATTGCTTTACCAGCTTTATTACCTGTGGTATATGAGGTGGCTTTGAGTATTTTATAAGATTTTTCATATCTTTCAAGGAGAAGGGACCTTAATTCATGTCATAGGGTGAATATTTTAGATTGTAGGAACTGGGAGGGATTCGTTTTGTTTAGGGATTCAGCGGTGGTTATATCAGCCATGAGGTTGTCTAATCTTTGGGTTTTTTGTCTTTTAGCTCTAGCATCCATTTGAAGGAACACTCCTCTCATAACTGCTTTGTGGGCATTCCAAACCACAAGCGGGTCAGACACTGATGTTTGGTTGTGTAAGAAATATTCTTCTAATTGTTTTTTTTGATAGGTGTGGAGTATTGCAGTGTCTTGAGGAGATAGTTGTTTACTCTCCAGATGAATGAATCAGGTTGATGTGATCCATCAGTGATGGTGAGGCTAATGGGATGATCTGACCAGGTGGTGGTGTGGATGCTTGAGCCCAAAGTTTTCTGCAATAACCGTTTGTCAGCCAAAAACAAATCAATACGTGAGTAGGTGTTGTGACACGGTGAGAGGAATGTAAAGTCCTGTTCGCTCGCATGACAACACCTCCACACATCATACAGATCATTAGATGCAATAAAAGTCTCTAAAGGAGAGGCATATCATTTAGATCCTGCTGTGGAGTCCATCGCGTTGTTTGGGACTAGATTAAAGTCTCCGCAGATCAGTAAATTACCTTGTTGGACTTTCCTCGCCCTTCGCAGCGTCTTCTTAAGAAAGTTCATTTCGCCTTGGTTTGGGGAGTAAATGGTAACAAGGGTGTAAGGTACATTGTTGATTGTACAGTTCAAGATAATATAGCGGCCTTCCGGATCAACGAGACATTGCTACATTGTAAACAGGACAGTGTTCTTGATGGCTATTAGTACTCCGAGGGAAGGAGGTCTGGAAAACATGTGGGAATAGCCTGTGCTGCCATTTAGGGGATGCTTCTAGGGCAAAGTGAGTTTCTTGGACACATAGCACATCGCAGTTATGTGCACATGTGTTTGCCTGGAAACTTTGGAGGCCCAGGTACGGCAGAAACTATGAACTGAAAAGTAGAACAAGAAAACAAAACAAAAGACACACAAGTACGTCAGTAGTGAACCGCTCAGGTGAGCAACTGACTAAGATGGAGGGGAAAAGTTCAACAAGCAGGTGTGCACCAGACCGGACTATAACAGTTGCTCATCATTGTAACAGGGGCTGCTCATTCAACGGTGGTTGTTTTTGTGTTTCTCCCGGTTAAGGCCAAAGGTAAATGGATTGGCTTTCCCGTTAGGATCCATTTGATTTTGTGGAGGATCTGGTAGGGTTCCCCAAGCACTGAGTAGCTTCAATCCCCCTTCCAAGGTGGAGATAGTGTGCGGTACACCATTGTAGGTGGCCAAGATGGTCGCTGGGTGGCACCATTTGTATGTAATCTTATAGTTGTTCATGGCCTTAGTTATGGTTTTTAGTTGTCTCCGCATTTGGAGCGTATATTGACAAAGGTCTGCGTACAGTTGGATGTTGGAGTACGGTGCAGGGGGTGGCGATAGCTCCCTAGCCTTCAGAAGTATTTGTTCTTTTGCCTGAAAGAAGTGGAACCTCAGAAGTACGTCTCGGGGTACGTCTGCTTCAAGATGTCGGGGTTTGGGTATTCTATATATACGATCAATAGTAAGCTCAATTGGGAAGAGCTCGGGAAGCATGCTAGAGAACATTGTGGTTGCAAAGTTGTGCAGTTCTTTGGGCTGAATGGACTCTGGGATCCCGCGTATTTTGACGTTATTTCATCTGGAGCGGTCCTCGAGGTCCGCGAGTTTTGCTTTGATCCAGAGAGATTCATCTTTTTGCTCAAAATATCCATCTACTAATTCATTGACTGTGTCAGTGCATTCTTTCATTTTGTTTTCCATGAACTGCATTCTGTTGTTCATGTGTTTCATTTCTAATGAGAATCTATTGATCAGTGATGACAGATTAGTCATGAGGGAAGATTGTAAGGATAGAAGCATATCCTTCATTGTGGTATCTAGCATTGGTTGCCCTTTGGTCGGGAATTGTGCTATTGAGGATTTCAAGGAGGAAATAGCAGAGTCATTATGGAGGCCTGTACTCACTGTATCTGAGGCCTGGTTGTTGGGATCCATCCGCATCCTTGATTTCACCGGGCTCTGGGAAGCCGGGGTTTAAGGTGAGGTGTCAGGGGGGAAGGATGGCAGAAGATCAGCGTGTATGTCCCGTGGATGTGCCTCAGGGAGATCTGTGTAGCTTGAGGAGTGTCTTGCTGTGCCTCCGGCGGCACCATCTTGGTTCTTGCGGCGGGGCTGAAAGGAAAAGGACTCCAGACTTTTCAGGCCTCTGCCCTGGATCCGCTTGCAGGACATTGCGGTGGCTGGATCGGGAGAAACAGTCGTGGCACTGTGGGGCTAGATGCAGCGGTAAGTTCGCCCTTTAGTCGCTGATTGTCCAGTCTGGGTATCGGAGCTCGCTGCTCAGACGTCCATTGTCATGCATGCGCAAGCCACGCCCCCCGTTTTATTAGATCTTTAACATTAAAATGACATTATGCTGATAAACCCAATGCAAGTCAGAAAAAGACTAAGAAGGATAATGAAGAACCATGTTCTAAACCCGTAGAGGTACATCAGATTGAACCCAACGATGACACACTTAATATTTTGGAAGAACTTTGGGAGGCTACACAGACTCACCTATTCCAACACTATTTCTAGATCCATCAGTCACACACACCACTTTCAGACCTAAATCAATCTTTTTTCTCCAATACAGTCAATACAGTCAAAGGGCCCCTATATAAAAACCTACTATCAGACGGTTTACAAAGATTTCTTAACCCTTTGTGACACATCCAATTCTAGCAGACATCAAAACCTATCAACGGCAGAAAGACAGGGCCTTAAGGATTTGACAATCAATACCGAATTAACCATTAGACAAGCAGACAAGGGGGGTAGCCTTGTGGTGCAGAAAAAGGTGAAAATGTTATACTTATCTGACGGTAATTTTCCTTTCCTGATGCAAATTATGACATTATACACAAATGGGATAGGCTCCGCCTCCCGCCCAATCAGGACTGGTTATACTATATGTAAATAAGTCGCCTCCCCCTAGGCGGTATTCTCGTAACTATACTCAAATGCGGGGGCGTGGCCGAACATGGTGGTGACTGGACAGCTGATTGCTGAGCACTATAACTTGGTCTAGAAATTAATGCCTAAAAAGAGGAAGCCCTCCGGAGGCCAGCGGTCCCGCAAGTAGGAGGAGATTTCCCGGTTCTTTGCCTAACAGACGAGGGAAAGCCCAGACTGCGTGGAGACCGAGGCTGACAACATGGCGCCGTCCCCACCAGCCGCAGACAACCCGGAGCATCGGAACGCTCCAACGGGACCTTGCACACGGGACCCGCCTGGTGGAGCATAGAGAGGTGAGAGAACGATCACCTATCCCCTCACTGTGCCTTATCATACCCGCAACGGTGAGTGGCGTAGATGGTGGACTGAGTGCGGAAGATGCACTGCCGCGGGAGGCCCTGCGGCAGATACAGCAGAGCCTGTCCTCCCTCCCCACCAGGCAGGAGCTGGAGGGCTGGGCACAGCGTATAGAGGCCTCACTGAAGAGGGAGGTGGAGGACCTTAGGGAACAAGCGTCTCACACGGATACTAGGGTCAGCACCATAGAGACTTCCATTACATCCCATGATCAACGCATCTCAGCACTAGAGGCTTCACTGGCGCACCAGAAGTCCCAGCTCCTCCAACTCAGGTTGTGCTCAGAGGACATCGAAAATAGAAGTCGGAGGAACAATGTTAGAATTCACGGTCTACCAGAGGCGACCCCTCCAGGGGACTTGTTGTCCACCGTGACTGCCATCTTCAACTCCTACCTGGGCAGGGCCCCTATGACGGCTATTGAGTTGGACAGAATTCATAGGGTGGCCCAGAACATGCCACCTGCGTAGGGTCAACCCCGAGACATGTTGTGCAGGATTCACTATTATCGCGTGAAGAAATCTATTATGCAGCGGGCTTGGCACAGGGGTCCTCTGGATTTTGATGGAGCGTCAATCCAACTCTTGCCGGATCATTCTAGGGCCACCTTGGGGATGCGCAGGGTGGTGAGACCCCTTTTGCACAAAATTCGGGAAGCAGGGGCTACATATACTTGGGGCTTTCCCTTTTGCATACAAGTACGGAAGGATAACTGCCCCTTTAGCTTGAAGACCCCGGAGCAACTCCCGGAGCTGTTTCGATTCCTGGGGATAGAACCTGTTGTGATCCCAAACTGGTTGGATGTTCTGCTGGATGAGGCCCCCTCTCGGAGACCGGCTCCCCTTCCCCAAAGACGTAGACGTTCATGGTTCCGTGGATCAACCTCCGGAGGGGCTCGCTCGCAACCATCCGACCTGGAACTATAGTTTAACTCTGGTGGTGACCGGCAGGTTGTGGCTGGTCCTTTCCCCCCTGCTTTGCGGACAAGGCTCCCCTGGGGCTTTTCTCATGGAGGGTTGAGGGTTGGGGTTCCAGCTTCCTTTTTGAGTAACCCAGACTGGTCGGTGGATGGGGGCTGGACCCACATGGTTGAGGTTTTGACTATCACTACTGACTGGGGTGGGGGCCGGGAGGGGTTTCCCACAGGCAGTCCCCCTCTTCCTAGGGGGGGGTTGCTGACCGAAAGACATTTCCATGGGACTGGAGGGTTGGCCCACCTTGGATTTCCTGGGAAGGGGTATCTTGGCCTAACGGGGCAGAGTTTTGATCCCGTAATGTTACTGTTGGGACTGTGTTTACTATATGGATCCCCCAACATGTTTTGCTACCCCACCCTGCTATCCTCCCCCCCTTCTCTCTTCCTACCCCCTCTCCCTCCCTTCACCAGGTTGCGCAGGGGACTATCGATGGGGGTCGCCTGCAATTCTTTAGCTTAGTGAGTTCTTAGTGCCGGGAGGTCATTAGTTAGAGTTAGGACTGCAAAAGGTTCTTTGTCGAGGGTTGAATTTATAGCTGAAGACCAATGTTGATGTTTTAGTTTTTCATAGGCATGAGCGGGCTTGGGTGGGGCGGAGAGTCTGTTGTGTTCGACACTCCACCCCACATAGGCCCTGTTCCGCACCTGGGTAGTGTGGATGTCCACCGGTCTTATCCGGTGGTCACCCAAGCTTTTAAGGGAGGTCACCTGGTGTGGGGTTCTCCCCGCCTTGGGTGCGGGCCTCCGTGTTTCTCCTCTTGTCTCTCCTTTCTTCTGACTTCTTTCCTTGCTCTTCTAACTTCTCTTCCTTCTTGTTCTCTCCTTTGAGTTCCTTCCTCCCCCACCCCCCCTTTTTTTTGTTTTTAGTTTTTTGTCTCGCTAACTAGGTCAATGCCTCCAGTTTCGCTGCTGTCCCTGAATGTTCACGGGTTGAATGTCCCGGAAAAGAGATCTCAGGTATTGGGAGAACTTTGGAGGCTCCATATCCCCGTGGCACTGCTTCAGGAGACGCACTTTCAGGGCCAGAAAACACCTAAACTAGGTAACTTCAGGTTCCCTTTCACTTACCACAGCTGCTCCCCAAATTCAAAATCCAGAGGGGTAAGCATTCTTATTTCTAGAGCAGTGGGCTGGAAGATGTTAGAGGTCTTATGTGACGAGTTGGGGTGTTATGTTTTTGTCAAGGGTCTGGTGTTTGGGCAACTGGTGACCATTGCTAATGTGTATGCCCCCAACACTGGCCAGGTAGGTTTCCTGGAGGGTTGCCTGGCTAGCCTCCAGGATTTTGCGGAGGGCCAAATGTTATTGGGGGGCGATCTTAATGTAGCTCTGGAGCCACTGGTGGACACCTCCTCTGGATCCTCACAGCAGTCCTATGCGACTCTGAAGCGGCTTAAAAAAGCCTTGACCACCTTGCGTTTGGTGGACGTTTGGAGGATCATGCACAGTGACACCAGAGATTATACGTATTTTTCGCCCACACATAATTCTTACTCTAGACTGGACTACTTTTTGCTCCACCAGTCGGCCCTCCCCATGGTGGCCCCCTGTGCGATAGGGGTACGGACCTTCTCGGATCATGCCCCAGTGGTGCTGACCCTCAACCTGTGTGAGATGGGGGCACATCGACCTGGGGCATGGAGATTGAATGAGAGCTTGCTCCAGCCACCGCAATACACGGGATTGGTGGAGGGGGAAATTAACTGAATGCAGGGACCGCTACTTCCCCATGCCAGATCTGGGAGGTGCACAAGTGCGTGATCAGGGAGGTACTAATTAAACTAGGGGCCAAACTTAAACGCGACAGACAACAGGAGCTAGATGCCTTGCTGGGACAGATGGGAGAGTTGGAGAGGAAACACAAACAGTCACTGGCGAGAGAGGTGGCGGTGCAATTACAAACCTTGCAGGACTCTGTGAACTCCCTTCTAGTGGCCAAAGCGAAAACCAAGTTGATGTATTCACGCAGACGTTTTTACGAACTAGGAGGGAAACCGGGTAGACCATTAGCTAGATCATTGAGGGACCCGACTACGAGCTCTTATATCCCTGCTGTTACTTCACACCTAGGTCAAAAGGTGTTTCGTTCCCAAGAGATAGCCGAGTGTTTCCGGGCCTATTATGACAGGTTGTATAACCTGCAGCCAGGGAGTCAGGAGGTAACAAATACGGGCCAAACTTCCTTGATAGATGAGTACTTAGACTCTTCAGGCATCCCCAAGTTGTCGCAACAGGAGAGGAGGAAATGGAGGGGCCTATTACGGAGTTGGAAGTCATGACCGCGATTCGTGGTATGGAGGTGCGGAATACCCCCGGTCCGGACGGTTTCCCGCTCCCATACTACAAGACTTTTGCTCCTCTGTTGATTCCCAGGTTCCTCCAAGCTTACAATGTACTCTTAGACGGTACCCCCTTGCCGAGGGACTCCCTTTTTGCTCATGTGGCCCTGATACCTAAGGAGGGTAGAGATGCGACGGATTGCGCGAACTACCACCCTATATCCTTGTTGAATGTGGACCTCAAGATTTTTACGAAGATCCTGGCAAATCGTCTGATCGCCTTTATACCCAAACTAGTCCACTTCGACCAAGTTGGCTTCGTGCCCTCCAGGGAGGCAAGGGACGATACGGTTAGAGCCCTGAACCTTATCCACTTGGCCCGGTCAAGGAACACTCCCATGTTGCTGATTTCAGCTGACGTGGAGAAGGCCTTTGACCGGGTCAACTGGCACTTCATGTGTCGTACATTGGCTTACCTGGGTCTGGGCCCAAACATGTGCAGGTGGGTGGAGGCTCTGTACTCGCACCCCTCGGTGGCGGTCAGGGCCAACGAGGCAATATCTAAACCCTTTAGCCTCAGCAATGGGACAAGGCAGGGGTGTCCACTCTCTCCCCTGATCTTCATCTTGACACCGGAACCCCTATTGGCGCATATTAGACAAGACCAGAACATCCAGGGCATAGGGTGTGGAAATTGCCACCATAAAGTTGCGGCGTATGCAGATGACCTGTTATTTTTTATATCCAATCTGGTCACATCTATACCAAACTTATTAAGGGCCCTTAGGACATACTCTGCCTTGTCCAATTATAAAATTAATGTCCACAAATCGGAAGCACTAAATATTAACCTCCCGAGTGAAACGCTGCATAGTGTTAGGCGGAATTTCCACTTTACATGGGCCAAAAATAAAATAAAATATTTGGGGATTTACCTGACTCCATCCCTGGCTTCGATCTTTCAAGAAAACTACGTTCCCTGGCTTTCCACCCTGCGTCGGGATTTACAAAGTTGGAATAAAACTGCGTATTCTTGGTTCGGCAGGAACGGCATCCTTAAGATGATCGTCCTGCCCAGACTATTATATCTGCTACAAACGCTACCGGTGGGATTGCCACCTCACTTTCTAAGGATGGTGAGGGGGAATTCTTACGCTTCCTGTGGGGTAACAGAATGAAAAGAATAGCGTATAGAACCCTGACCTTGCCGAAGGATCAGGGAGGCATTGGCTTCCTGGACCCGGTAAAATACCATCAGACGGTGCACTACACCAGAGCCCTTGACTGGGTCAAACACTCCACAGAAAAGGAGTGGGTGGGAGTGGAGCAGGCGTCGTCTCCGTTCCCATTATCATCCCTGGTGTGGCAAACCGAGTCTACCGGCAACTTTAAGAAACCATCCGCTGATAGGGAACACATTGGCAGTTATAGCCAGCTCGAAGATGGTACTCAGGAACCCTCCCCGATGTCCCCGGTGATTGGTGCTCAGGACTTCCCCGCTAGTATGTCAAGCAGGAGATTTAGGGAGTTCACGGAGTCCAACAGATTCAGGTTTTTGTCGTGGGGGACGTTGGCTCTCGATTGAAGAAATTCAGTCGATGCTAGACCCTCCCCTAGACAGATGGAGAGCCATTCAGATCAGACACTTTCTGACCGCCTCACATTTCCAACCGGGTCGTGTCCATTCTCTCTCTGTTTTTGAGGAGCTTTGCCGTGATCCCGCCCCAACCCGCCACCTGTTATCGGTAATGTACAAGTGGGTTGTAGTCCCTCTAGATGGTGCACCCCCTCCGTTCTTGGGGAGGTGGGAAAGAGACTTGGGACGGACCTTCATGAAGGAACAGAGAGAGAGGGTCTTGTTCTTCGCCCAGCGCTCCTCGATCGCCACGAGATTCCAGGAGGCAGGGTATAAGTTGTTGGCTAGGTGGTATAGGGTACCCACGCTCCTACACAAGATATACCCATCGGTGCCCGCCGCCTGCTGGAGGTGCTATCAGGAGGAGGGTTCACTTTTACATGTATTGTGGTCCTGCCCACGCATCCGACCTTTTTGGGACAAGGTGCGTCGGGTGATCCGGAAACTAACGGATGTCGCATTGGCGGATGATCCAGCCCAGTGCCTCCTCCACCTCACCCCAATGCCGAGAAGGCATTATAGGAACTCTCTCATGATCCACCTGCTGAATGCGGCCAGAATCTGTGTGCCCCAAAATTGGAAAAGGGAAGACCCTCCTTCAATGGGTCAGTGGCTGGCTGTGGTGAGCGAAATAAGCCTGATGGAACAACTGACTGCGGCGATCCACCGGAAGGAGGAGAAACATAATAAAATGGTTTTATTGGTACCAATTCAAGTTCTCCCAAGACTACAGGGACCTGGTGACCCCTGGGAGGGATCAGGTGTCTTAGAGTGTCTCCTGGAAGGATCTTGTGCTGGATAGCAAGGGGGGAACTGACCCCCCCTCTCCCCCCCCTTTTTTTTTCTTCTCTGCTCTCCCCCCACCCTCCCCCTCTTCTCTAGATCTTTTCTTCTCCTCTGTTGTCGCCTATTCGGGACCGGAGTCGGTCCAAAATTCTCTCTGCTTTTCTGTTCTGAATTTCTTAGCACTTTTATCTATTCTGCTAGCTTTAATTCCTACCTTCATGAAACTTCCAAAAATAGAATTGGACCTCGGCAGTCTGAGACAGCTTTATGTATGGGGTTTTAGAAGGGTGCTGTTGGTCCCCTTTGTGGGGCAACAAATAAAGCCAGAGACGCCAGTAACGTAGTACCCAGGATTACGTGTAGATTGTGGCGTAGGAAAAATGCTGTGTTACCTTTATGTTTCAACAACTGTTAAAGCTGTATATGGTTTATTATTGATCTTTTCTGTTTGGATTGCTGTGTCCAATAAAAACCTTTTAAATGAAAAAAAAACTATACTCAAATGCGAAACGCACAAGGGAGGGACCTGTATGCTCTCAGGCTTTGCATCAGGAAAGGAAAATTACCGTCAGGTAAGTATAAAATTTTCAGTTTTCTTGACACAAAGCATGACAGCATACACAAATGGAATGTAGCATGCCCACAAAACCTATAAGGGAGGGCCATGCTGAAGAGTTTGAATCAACATATCATCAGATTAGAACTGAAGTCATTCCCTTGCTTCCAATGTTGGCTGATTAACTTTGCAATAGGCAAAAAATGGTGTGTAGTATATGAACCTGGTTGGGATCCTATAAAATTCTGGACCTCCGAATTTTGCCCATGAGCACATCCATCTGATAAAGTGAGCTCTGCACTAGATTGATGAATTTATCTTTCTTCTATTAGCCCTTTAGGCTACTCTGACCCGAGATAATTCTATTGTCTTAGCGGACAGTGCAAGTCTTCTGATACTGCCAAGCCTGAAGAGGCCATTGTCCGACCTTCTGGAGAAGGACTACTTCCATGTATTTCTTCCACATAGAAAAGAAAAAAAAATACTGCACTCCTAACTAAGTGAAAATAATTAAATAACCCTAGCTAAAGTGTGATACACAACAAAAGTATAAAGTAGAAACAATTCTAAAGAAGAAAAAATTGTAGCTGTGCAGCTACAATTTTTTCTTCTTCCACATAGAGTCCATTACTCCAGCTTGTGGTGACACTTGACATCTTAGTTTGGACATGCCGGAAGGGTGATGTCTTGACCCAGAAGCAAAGATGCAGACCTTTCTCTGGTGCTGGTGAAGAAGAAACCAGAGCCATTTTGTTTGATCATGGTAGCAATAAGATAGTTTACTGCTTGACGCTTGGATCTCTGAAAGAGTTCTCAAAGACGTGATATCTTTAAGAAATACTACTTTGGTGTCACTGAACCTATTGAGGTAGTCTTGTTCAGAAGAGTGACCCTAGTTGCAGTCGGGAGCAGAGGATTCATCCTGAAATTCTGCAAGATTTTCCATGTTCTGGTATAGCTGGAGTATGCGGCCGGCTCCCCTGGCTTCCACAAGGTTTCAAATGAAGGCGAGCTCCCGCAATGAGCCTTTCTAACTTGGTCTTCCAGTTGCTAGATGTAACATGGCTGTATTTTGGATATTTTTGATGGTGCCTACAGAGTTCAAGGTTCAGCATCACTTTGCAATACCAGCAGAATACTGCCTAGGGGGAGGCGACTTATTTAAATATAGTATAACCAGTCCTGATTGGGTGGGAGGTGGAGCCTATTCCATTCGTGTATGCTGTCATGCTTTGTGTCAGGAAAAACAGATTACCCAAAAGAAGCTAGCCGGCTTCTAGCAGATACCAACATATGCCTTAAACTTTCTGCTGATCCACTTCCTGGTTAGGAAATAGATTTGAAAATCGTGGTCTATGAGGCATGGGAGAATGGAGTATTTAACAAAAAAAAATTCTTCCACCACCCAAGTGTAGTACCCCGTATTTCTACCATCTCCCTAAAGTCCACAAATCCCTGATAGACCCTCCTGGAAGGCCAATAGTGGCAATGGCAACTACAAACAGCTTCACCAGTGGCCTTTCCGTGTATGATTAATTTTAATAAAACCCCTGGTTTGCCAACTTCCTTCTTACATTCGAGACTCAAGTCAGATTATTGATGTCCTCAAACATTACCCGTGGGAAGAGGGATATATGTGGGCTTCTCTAGATGTCGCCTCCCTCTACACATCAATACCCTGTGAGGTAGGCCTCATGGCCACACAACATTTCCTTACTCAAAATGGTGACATCAACTCTCTGCAATCTGATTTTCTGTGAAGTCCACAGAGTTCTGCTAAAGACATAATTATTTTACATTTCTTGACCAGTTTTACTGACAATGCAAGGGTACAGCCATGGGAGCAAATTTTACCCCAGTTTATGCCAACCTGGTGATGGGTTACTGGGAGGAGGGATACACCTGGGCCAAAAACCCTTTTGCAGAGCACATTGTGTTCTTCAGCAGATACATTGATGATATCCTGCTAATTTGGAGTAGTGGCCTGCATGTCTTGCTCTCCTTTGTGGCCCATTGTAATGCCAAACCCTTTGGGTTGTCCTTTACAAATGGGATCGATCCCAGAGAGGTGTTGTTTCTGGACTTGGTGTTAACCCATGACAAGGGCAATATTATCACTAAAAATCATGTAAAGCCCACCAGCAGGAACTTGTATCTTCATTTTAATAGCTGTCACCACCCTACATGGAAGAGGAACATTCCCAGTGAATAGTTTGTTAGGCTAAGGAGAGAACATAAAGAAGACAGTTTATGCACACCTGTGGGACATCACTTCTCACAACCGGACCACACTATAGAAGACCTCAATGTTTTAGTTCTTAAAGGGAATTTCAGAACTATCCAGGAAAGGAAAACCTTTGAACTAAGAATGATAATTCTTTTTGACACAAAAAATAATGGCCTGAATTTAGATATAGGTTTCCTTACTCATTATACTAAAGTTTTACAACCCCCTCTGTGACTAGCACCCCCCCCCCCCCCTCCATTCCATAGCTCTCCCTCTGTCTTATCTCACTAGCTCTTCTGTTATCTTTATTGCCATTGATTTGTATGTGGTTTTTTTTTTGTTGTTTTTTTTTTTCTCTTCTTTCCCTCAGAGGTGTTTTTTTTTTTTGGTTTTGTTTTTACATTCTGCTTAAAAATTTGTAAATTAGTACTGCTTGGACCTTGAAGAAGGGGACATACCCCGAAAGCTTGTCCTGAAAAATTGTATGTTAGTGCAAATAAAAAAAGTATCATGGACAGTACTCAATTTTCTCTGTCACAATTGCACTAATACGGCTACAATCACATTAAGTATAGTTAGGCTAAGGAGAAACTGCTGGAGAATTGAAGACTATATCATACAAGGTGGCTCTATGCAGAGGAAGTTTGAAGAAAAGGGTTACCCTTTAGCACTAGTTCAGGAGGAATTTGTGGCACACATGAACCCTCCCTCTAGAGTGATTACTACAGCCGAAGTGAATGAGAACCATTCAGTTAGATTTGTGTCAACTTTTAATGAGAAATTCAAATCTGTTTCCAGAATAATTAAAAAACATTATAACATTTTATTATTAGACCAGCGCATAGCACCTGTTTTGCCAGTGGCTGCACAAGTAACCTAGTAAAATGCTGACAAAAAGAAAACCTATCACCATTAGAGGTCGAAAATATAGTTGGGGATCAAATTCCAAATAAATTAAACAAATAGTGGTACCAACACCCCTTTTGAATTAAGAAATAGCAAGGAAGAAATATCAATATGGGATTTTAAAGGTACATATTAAAGACAATCAAATCAAATTTTAATGTAAAAAATAGATACAAATAATTTTATTGAAAAACACAGATAAAAAGTAGCGAATACAAGTACATCCAAAGTCATAAGTACATACACCTAATGCCTATTACAGACAATGATGATACTGTATTCACATATATATGATCATACGTCCAGCAAGCTTCTACATGTTTTGCCGGAAAGGCTTCATCAGGGAAGTGGGCGAGATCATTTAAATTTAAAACAAGACAGAATTTATGTAGTGTATTCAACCTTAGGCGTATAAAGGAAAAAATGTAAAAAATGGTATAACATACATCATAAATTAGTACCAAATGTAATTAAATTCATCAAACATGACCGCAATGAGTAACTAAAGGTTCCACAAAAAACACCCACAACTCCACTCTCCACAGCCCCCCCCCACCCCCGAGGAGAAAAAAAACAATAAACTGCAACACTCCCTACCTCACATATGGGTCCTGGAGTAGTCACTCAGGGGGTGCCCCCTTATATAAGTGTGCCCTTGGGAAACGATCCCAACCAAACTGGATCACCCGTAGGGAGGGATATGAGATTCGTTGGTTTTGATTGTTATCATACACTTATTTGTGAGACAACACCTGTAATATATATGGCAATACTTTAAACCAATAAATAAAAAGGGGAAAAAAAAGATCCAAAACTCACCACATTCATCCATTGAGTATTTACTATGTGAATTGGGAACTCGTACACTATATGTGGCATATCTGTTACTTATCAGAAACAGAAAGTCATATATATCCCACTAAACTATTAATGGTGTATAACACGGTGTTGAAGATCTAAACACAGAAAAAACATCCTCACCAGTATACCAGTATACCAATGATAAGAAAAGTCACTGTCCAACAATTCTGTTAATCCCGAAGCACAACCCAGGTGCAAAAGGGAGAAGACAAGATCACTGAAAAAATATGTGTGTAGATGAACACACTAACCCCCATGTGTGTTCAATCTGATTGAAAATAAACAAACAAAGGAAATATATAAAAAGCTCTCTAAAGCTCCATGAATAAATATCATTAATAAGTTTGCTTTACCGTTTTATAATTAAAATACAGCCTTTTTACCTCAAACGCCAATAGTGTGATCCCTGAGTTCCCACACAACACTAACTCGCTGTGTGGTTTAAGTATCCCTCCCCAATGGCGCCAATTTCCAGCGTGTGACATCACACCACTGTTGGCGCCATGCGGACATCAAGGGGAGGTACACAAGTTGCGGACTAATCACCGGAACCCGGACGTGATGTTACCATCGGGATGTGCATACTGTGCGGACAGCTCCCAGACCATCATATGATTCGACGTTTGGGGGCAGGTGATATTTAGGTCCTGGCAGCAGTGACTGATCACGGATTGCCGTGACTACAGTGGACCCTTAAACGGACACACGGTGGGAGACACCCATCTAATAATAGATGGGAAAATAGTACTCCCACCGTGCATCCTTGGGTGTCCATACGGGGACCCATAACTGGCAAATGACCGGACCCAGTGCACAAAAATATAATAAAATAAAAAAATATATAATAATAATAATAATAAATAATAATAATAAAAAAAATGAATGTATTTTGATCACAGGACAGGCATTTTTCAATGTTAAAAAAGAGGATGCCTTACCTGCCAATTTATCACTCATGGTAGCAACAGCATTACTACCAATACAAACAAAACTTTTACCATCAAACAGTTTATTACCTGTTCTACAAATTTTGTTTTCTATGTTCTGTGGTGTCCCTGTGGACTCTTCTATGTAGGATGCACTATACTTGCCCTGTGTGCGAGAATTGGTGACCACCGACGCTACATCAAAAAAGGATGCGACGAACATAGGGTACCATGGCAAGCACAATGATAATATAAAATGCCTGGAAGTCTTTGTTATAGAGACTATTCCCAAGGAAACCCTGACTGCAAATGAGAGATTCTCACTCTTATGCAGAAGGGAAGTGTTTTGGACATACATGTTTCATTCCCTTGCACCCAAAGGCTTAAACGAGGAATTGAAAACTGCCAGTTTCATATAATATCCCTCTTCTCTCCCCCCATATACTCCCCACCCTCCCCACCCCAAATCCCCCAATCCCCCAATCCCCCTCTTCCTTCATCAAAACTCTCTCCTCCATATTTCTCCCCTCCCCCCCCCCCCCCCTCCTTTTTCCACCAGTCTCTGACCTATTATTCTTTATAGGTGTTTACTAACTATTTATTATTTGTTTTATTTTAGTGATGATGTGAATGTGTATATATATATATATTTATGGTCGGAGCCCTCCTCTCTAAGAGATATGAAAGAACACATAAACACGTCACAAGACTAACAATATAAAATAGACCTGAATTGTGCCCTTGGTCTGCTGTAAGGTAAGCCCTGGTGAGCTGGGCGGTGAGCCTTGGTCTGCTGGGCAATATGCCAAGAAAAGACTTGGTTTAGGGAGGTAATTATTAATTTATGTACAACAAGACACTAAGGGGCAAAGTTGCTGAAGGCTCAGGACATTTCCACTTGTGGATTGGAGATGTATCGAGTAACGCAGGTGGATTCCCGCCTGCCCATCTTTGATCGTGTGGACTGGGACCCTGTTTCGTGAGGCTGCTGATGCTGCTCCAATGCGAAAGAATGTCCAAGAAAATGACTAAGGTCCTGGCCTAATTTGCTCAAAAGGAACCTGACCTGACTAATGAACTGGTTGCTGCCTGGGGTACTAATCGGGAACGGTAGTAATGGGCTGTCCTGCGAGGGATCAAACATATGGGCCAAAAATTGATCTAGGATGGACACGGGGCACCAGGCTTTGAGAGTTTGGAAAGGTTTGATGTTAACCCCTGGACCAGACTATTGTGTTTTGGACACCCTGAGGAGCAAGATGAAGTAAGTCTGATGGCGTGTGAGGTGGCGTCTACGTAACACTTTACAACTGGGATGGTGACAGTATTCACTGGGGCGTAAGAAGCTGTAGAAAGCCAGGTAGATGGCTGCTTGAACGACCAGGCTGAATTTAGCCAAAGGGGAATGTGACAGGATGAAAGACACGTCTCGGAATATGGCGCTGGTGACGGGTAGCCATTTGATACTGATTTGGGGGCATTGCCTGTGAATGCCACACAACATGGTCTTGACCGTATGGGTGGCAAACAAGACGGTTTGTTAGGATCTCATAAGGGGATGAAATACTGGATGTCAGCTGAGTGGGGTCTAAGGTATTGTGTGACAATGCCAACTGTGTGTGGTGGCATAATATGAAGACCAGGATGTGATGGAGAACTCTTGGTATTGCTCTGGGGTTTGAGGCTAGTAACCTGACATGCAGTATAACCTCTAGGCTGCACGGTAGGCCTTCAGGGTGTTGTGAGATAATGAAAGATTAATAAGGCAGGTAGCGTCGTGAAAGTGTTGTTTGAATCCGAGGTTAGCTACGACCAGTGTGGGATAAGAGACATGGTCGGGTCGGTTCCAGGTTCCAGCAAAAAAATAACGAAGCAAGGTTAACGGGTAGTGCGTCGGCCAGATTATTGCGTTTGTCTGGGATGTGGACGCATAGGACGTTAGATTGGTGCTGTGGGGATAGTGGGGCCAGCCTGCACAGGAAGGCCACGATGGCCGGCTACTAGGACCTCCTTTATTCATAATGCTGGCTGTGGCTTGGTTGTCTGTGGCGCACGTCACTGTTTGTCCTGCCCAGTTGTTGCACCAGACTTTAGCTGCTGCGACAATGGGGTAGAGGTCGAACAAAGAGGAGGACTAACTGAACCCAGGAATCAAGAGGATTTCTGACGGCCATGGCCCTATAAACCCAAGTTGGCCAAAAATTGAGGCGAGGGCCTGTGGAGGCTGTGGTGACCATGACTACCTGAGATGAAGAGAGAGATGCTGAGGGAATACACATTGGCATGCCATTCCAATTTGTGAGAAATTCGACTCCCATGGGAAGATCTGCTATAGCTGGCACATCTTAATTTAAGGATTTAGTCAGGGTCTTTACCTGGAAGAGAAACACTAAAAGGTGGGAGGTAAAGGAGCACCTTGAGTCTGGCTGCTGCCTTGGCTGAAAATGAGCGGTGATAGTCAAAGGATGGGCACCCTGCTTACTTGTGACCTGCTGCATGCAGATACGGGTCAAATTCTACCCTCCTGTTGGGGTTGCTCTGCCTAGCATGTCTCTGACTGTCCCCAAGACCAGCACACACTTTGTGACAGTGAGCTTGCGATTAAGTAAAGGGTCTCTGGCCTTCAGGATGATGGAGACATCTCCCCGTGAATATGACTTGTTCTAGGCCAAGTTGTGTACTGTTATGAGGAGGGATGCTAAGTTAACGTCATTGTCATCCAAGATGCCCTGCTAGGACAAGATGTGCAGGGAAGACGATGGTGCAGAAGTTGGGTGCATCTGTAAGTGAAGGTACGGGAATGACGGTGGTGACTGGAGCTGGTAGGGGCACGGCTGGGCGTACCACCAGGGCTGTCACTCTGCTTGGACTTTGGCGACTGCTGTTGACAGTGTGGTTACCCAGGAGTGCAGCTGAGTAGTCGCAAAGAAGATAGACTGAAGTGGTGCCTGGAAGGGCTGCCACTGGCGGTGGAAACAGTAGCCTAAAGGCTTGGTGTTCTGGCTGCGGCAGGGTAGGATTTACTCCTGCGACACCGTTCTGCTATGAGTTTTTTTTTTTTTTTATTGGTCCAAGCTCTTGTGAGACTGTAAACCGCCACTTGCTGAGCCCGTAAAGGGTGATGGCAGGGCTGAGGCAAAGTCCTCACTGTCTGCCTGCGACATGGCGTCAACTAAAAGCAAGTGGGGGGGGGTGCGTATGTTTGAGGTAAGTTGCAAAGGTAGGATGGGATAGTTGCGTTTGGGTAGATAAGATGAAAGGCTGAAGGAAACAAGAAGAATAGATCAAGGAACGACAGCCATAGTGACAGTTGGTTTGCGCTCGAGCGCTGTTGAATGTGACTTTAGAAAACTCAAAAGAATGCATGACAACCAAGGTGAGCCAGGAGGTGACTGGCTAGGTAACCGATAGCTCGGGTGTCAGTCTGTGCTCGGCACAGACTAATGAACCAGAGCGCCCCAGGGCGGACTGGGGTGGGTAGCTGAAGTCTGGTATACTAAGTAGGAATGTTGCGATCTGTAGTTAATTGACGTGGGTTCGGTCTACTAATGCTTGCACTGCCAGCAAGTATGGAGATTAGGCGACCTTGTCTGCGTATTGAAGGCTTGTGCTTCGAAAACAGAGTGAAGTGCACAGAAGTATGTGACAGTTGCTAACGCCTCAGGAGCAGGTCAAATTCTGTATGTGAAGTAAAAATATGTAGTGAAAGAGTGTTTAAGAGAAAGGGGGAATCCCATTGAACTAAACACCTGACTTTATGCCATAGTTGTGAAGTCGACTGGTTGGGGTCGAGAACTGAGTTGACCCGGAGCCTGTAGTAAGGTGACATGAGAATTTCGTTTTGACAAGGGGGATTGCAAAGAGCTGTTTGGGGCAAAGCTGGCCCCCTGGTGAAGATGCAAGCCCTCGACAATGGGGTTTTTTTTTTTTGGGAGATACTGTCCAAACCTGGTGCAGGGTGGACTAACTGGTGTTCTAACTGGCCTAAAAAGGGGAAAGCGACAGAGAAAATGATGAGCAGCCGTGTTGCTACTGGAGACGATGAGTGGCAGTTTGAGCCACTTGCTAAAATGCTTGCAGCGATTGCAAGGAAGCAGCCTTATTTGAATTATGCGGTGAGAATGAATGAATGGATGAATGAGGTGAGCAGCTTTGTTGCTACTGGAGATGAGTGGCCGTATTAAGCTATTGCAGAGATGCTTGCAGCGATTGCAAGAAAGCAGCTTTATTTGTATCTATAAATTAAATTATAAGTGTGTAGGAAATGAGGAGAGCAGCCGTGTTGCTACTGGAGATGAGTGGCCGTATTGAGCCATGGCATTGATGCTTGCAGTGATTGCAAGGAGCCTTGTTGAAAGGCAAAAGAAAAGGTTATAGAGGAAATGTGATTATGTAGGAATGACCGTGCGTAACACTAAGCAAATTGGTGGAGAGAATTGTGTATGATCATGTATGGATAGACTGAGAAAGTCAAACGTAAGTACTGATCCCTGTTGAAGTCACGTGCCGTGACGTAACGCGTAGGACCCGAGGCTAACGAAGACACCAAAACAGACGCTCAGGCATTGAGATACGAGCTCGGCGCTCGTTTATACAACGCTTGCTTATACTACAGAAATGTGAGTGTTTTTAATATTTAAATAAAAATACCTTTTCCATTCAAAATACTACACTATGGTGGACCTGTTTATCTCTTTTAAATACATATCGTGAATGATATAATCCGAGGCACCCAGTGAAGGAAAGGAAGAAAAGGAGTACTACCACCCCTCTCTCCCCCCTCATCCCCCTGGCTCCACTTAAAAGTGAATGAAAGTCCAGGATTGAACCGAGCTGAAGGGACTCTCCCCTCCTCTTAAAGATCACTCTGCTATACGCTGTATACCTTACAGCAGTAAGGTAATCACCCATTTTTTCCACGGGTGTCTAGGACACTGAAGATCTGATTTAATTTCTGCACTTAAAGGCACAGTGTCACTATAATACCAAGATAGCTATATATAGTATTCCAGCGAAGCACCTTTGCACGTTTGCACCAATATTTGCACACTGGATTAAGGACTAAAATTCAATATCGCACTTTATATTTATGTAGCCAGTTGGAATATTTGTATACACGTTACCTATATATCTTGAGTCATTTTTGCCTTAAATGGTACATATATATCTTTAGTTAATTTTGCTTTATTTGTTCGCAATCTATCATCATTTTTTGAACCATTTACCTATACCTCATATTTATTGCACAAGTGATACAGTCACCTATTAGTTATAATTTTATATATATTTATTTATTTATTTTTAATTTTTTGTTTTTGTGGTTTAGAGATTGTTTATTGTATCTCTCGTTGTTTTAAAACTATTATGCGTTTTAAACATACCGATTTAATTTATTGAATTAATTAATTTAAGATTATTCACTGATTGTTGCACTTTAATGCACTATATTGTTTATTGCTGGATATACAACTAATATTTTGGCAATACTGTGGTAATATACTAAAAAATATACTAGAGGTAGCGCAACACCACCCCCCTCCTTTCACAAACTACACAAATTTGGACACGAGTTTGGTCCATACGGTGTATGCAGCACCCATTACTTTGTATACATCACAAATTCCTTTTAGCGCAGGAGTACCCACCCTACACAAACGTAAGTACTGCTGAATTCGTACAGTCGATGTGACTAGTTTGAACTGGGTTATAGCTATGGAATAGTCTGCGAAAGATTTGACTCATTTGAGTCGATGATGCAACAGGATTCGGCTTGGTTGTTAGAGTTGCATTTGGCAAGGACTGGAATCGTTGCGCCGATGCTGGGACTAGACTCGAATCCTCCGTAGATGCGACTGAGAGGCTCGTATATGGGATCCGACCGTATCGCTGAGGATATGGCTGGGTTCGGATTGATTGAATTGTGATGGTGGTTGAAGGGGCTGGTGATTGCCAAGGATCCGAAACATAGAAGCGAAGTTGCGACTAGATTCGAATCGGCCATAGATGTGAGGTGACTACGGGGCTCGTATGACAGATTTGACCGTATTGCTGATGATATGGCTGGGTTCGAATCAACTAAATGGTGATGGCGGTTGAAGGGGCTTTGTGATTGCCAAGGATCCGAAACATAGAAGCGAAGTTGCGACTAGATTAGAATCAGCTGTAGACGCGAGGTGAGTAAGGGGCTTGAGTGTCGGATTTGACCGCATCGCCGTGAAGAGAACGGCTCAAGTAAACCCGCGTTGGGTAGAAAGCATGAAATACATGAAAGATGACATAGAAAGACTTACGGTGGCGTAAGTGCGACTTTTTGCAAAACGAACATGATAAACGAACATGATAACGTAACTACTAGAATTTAGAGGAGCGGTAACAACAAAGTCCTACCTACGACAGCGAGTGTGTAGCGGTCCGAGCGTGGGACAATCGATGAAGATATACCACCGATCTCGAAGGTACAACTACGTGGACATGCAGTGAGTTGGCAGAGTCAGCCTGTGCAATGCTTTTGACACGAATCAGCTTAAAAAATGTATGAGATGAATCTGGCATAAATTGGCAGTAAGGAGTATCTGATACGAATTGGTTGTAGAGTGTATGCCATTCCTTACTGTGAAACCAAACACCTATCAACCACCCATCCCCCCAGGCTAGTCAAGTGCGGGAACGACATCAGGTGAGTTTAATTACACCTCAATCAGCCACAGAAACCCATACAAACAATACCTGTTTATCTCAAAAAAAAAGGATGAGAACAGTGAATCTTATAACCAGTGAAGCCTATGGCGAGTGATATTGGAGAACGACCGACAGCGACTCGGATGCTTGGATCTATGAATGAATTGTATGTTTGGTAGAAGGAATTTACAAAAGTACTATGCCTGTGCCGAAAGATGTTGGGACATGAGTGTCAACAACTCAGAGGTAGGTTTTGCGAAAGGGGTGCCGGATAGTAAGCATGATAAGCCGCAAGTTTGCACATGATATGAAAAGATTCGGATACTACTTATCTGTGACCATGAGCGGGAACCCCCGACGAAGACTACGAATGAAGAAGCCGAAGTGCACATGCGATTGGACGCACAGATAGTCGACCGTGAGGGAGCTGAGAAGAGTCGGCCCCTTGATGTGCAGTACCTTGTACTGGAACCGACACAGACCGTTGTGGGTGGTCTGATTAAATACCCTCCAGGCTCCTCCCATAATTACGGGCCATCATACTGGCCCTCTTATATATGCAGTTGCGTCCATGTGCGTGTTTACTCACATTTTTGTAAATATTTCATTCTATAAATATTTTAAACACTGAAGAAATTACACTTTGCTACAATGTAAAGTAGTGAGTATACAGCTTGTATAACAATGTAAATTTTCTGTACCCTCAAAATAACTAAACACAAAGCTATTAATGTCTAAACCGCTGACAACAAAAGTGAGTACACCCCTAAGTGAAAATGTCCAAATTGGGCCCAAAGTGTCAATATTTTGTGTGGCCACCATTATTTTCCAACACTGCCTTAACCCTCTTGAGCATGGAGTTCACCGGAGCTTCACAGGTTACCAATGGAGTCCTCTTCCACTCCTCCACGATGACATCACAGAGCTGGTGGATGTTAGAGACCTTGTGCTCCTCTACCTTCTGTTTGAGGATGCTCAATAGGGTTTAGGTCTGGAGACATGCTTGGCCAGTCCATCACCTTTACCCTCAGCTTCTTTAGCAATGTAGTGGTCATCTTGGAGGTGTGTTTGTGGTCATTATAATGTTGGAATACTGCCCTGCAGCCCAGTCTCTGAAGGCAGGGGACCATGCTCTGCTTCATTATGTCACAGTACATGTTGGCATTCATGGTTCCCTCAATGAACTGTAACTCCCCAGTGCCAGCAGAACTCATGCAGCCCCAGACCATGACACACCCACCACCACGCTTGACTGCAGGCAAGACACACTTGTCTTTGTACTCCTCACCTAGTTGACGCCACACATGATACCATTTGAACCAAATAAGTTTATCTTGGTCTCATCAGACCACAGGACATGGTTACACTAATCCATCTCTTTAGTCTGCTTGTCTTCAGCAAACTGAAGGCTTTCTTGTACATCATCTTTAGAAAAGGCTTCCTTCTGGGACAACAGCCATGCAGACCAATTTTAAGGCAGTATGGTCCGAGCACTGACAGCCACCCTTTCAACCTCTTCAACAATGCTGACAGCACTCATACATCTATTTCCCAAAGACAACCTCTGGATATGACGCCGAGTATATGTACTCCACTTCTTTGGTTGAACATGGCGAGGCCTGTTCTGAATGGAACCTGTCCTGTTAAACCTCTGTATTTTCTTGACCACTGTGCTCAGCTCAGTTTCAGGGTCTTGGCAATCTTCTTTTAGCCTATGCCATCTTTATGTCAAGCACCAATTCTTTTTTTTAAGATCCTCAGAGAGTTCTTTGCCATGGGGTGCCATGTTGAACTTCCAGTGACCAGTATGAGAGAGTGAGAATGATAGCACAAAATGTAACACACCTGCTCCCCATTCATTTAATGCATTACATTTTTCCATTTGGATTTGGCTTTCCTATGTGCATGTCTTATTAAACTTGTCATGCTGTTTTTTGCTGCTCCCCAGAGACTTTTTTATTCTAAACCCATTGAGTGCTGACACCCTTGGTTTTGTTTTGCTGTCACTCATATTCTCCAGTATGGTTATTGTCTAGCTGCCTTGGATTTAGCCCCTATTATAATACCTATGATCCTACTCCACATGACCACAGTTGAGTGCTGATGAAACTTTGCTATTTATTCAAGTTATTCATGTTTCTAATGGTTTTGGATGGCATGGCCCATTTTCAGTCAACACAGATTGGGATCAAGTGTGCCCACGGCATTGGTGAAAAGTAGCTGCCCTTCCTGGCTGGCGGTGATCGTCTGGGGATCAAGCATGGAATAGGGATGGAGGCTTGTTCAATGAAGTTAAAGAAAGCAAGGTGTTGTTCTGGGTCTGAGGGGATGTACATCTCTGTTCCATGTATCACCTGGATGCTAAAGGGGTGTCCCCAAGTATAAGTAGCACCCACCAGGTGGATTAAATCAAGTAAAGGGCGGACCACACAATGCTAGTAAAAGGTAGACATGGGCGCCATAAAAAATATGTTTTGTTTCATTCCTTTTCGTACAAAAAAATGTGAAAATAAAAATACGAACTTTACGAACGAAAGTTCATTATGATGAATTTATCATTATGAGGGGTTCCCACCATACCTGTGCTGTGCTGACTTCCTGGGTTTTTAACTTTTAGGTTTGTTAACTTTTCATAACTTTTCATAACAATGACGAATTTTCATTATGAATTTGGATCCGAAATTTGTAAACAGAATTTCGTATTTCGTACGGAATTCGTATGCATAAAAATTTGTATTTCGGATTCGTACAATTGTACGAATTTCCGGAATTTCATACAAATTTTCGATTCGTACAAAACAAATCGCACATGTCTAGTAGAGGGTGTTCCGGGATAGGTCTGGGAAGAGATGAATAGTGGAGTTGTTAAACTCAACCGGTCCTTGGTGCATAATCTCTTCTTTTAGGGTATAATAATGAACCCGACAAAAAACATCTTTAGAGTGATTGGCCCGATTATCTCTGGCCCCTCCAACACAGTATACTCTATCCAGTTTAATATGTGAAGAAGCATCCCTACTAAAAACTTGGTTGAAAATGGCAATCACTGTAGATTTTAAATCAGTGCTTAATGTTGCTTCTGCGATGCCTTCCAGTTGTATGTTGTTCCTACGGTTTTGGTTTTTACTGTCTTCAGTGCATGATTGGCATTGATGAAGGTGTAGAAGATGTGCAGAGGATACAGATTCCAATGCCAAAAAATGTGCAGCATGATCCTCTTGCATAAGAGCTAGAACAATTACAGCAGATTCAGAGGCTGTTACTTGTTTCCTTTTTGCATACAATTCTGTGCAGGGATGGCCGAACGGTTCGCCCGACGGTCGGGTCGCGGCAAATTTCGGCTGTTCGCGGTCCACCTGATCGGCGGACTATTGCCGCTGTTCACCCAGCGGACTTACGTGTTTACTGTGTAAAGAACTTTGACCTATGATGACACATCCATCATGTGGTACAGGACAGCCAATTGAGACATTATAGCACATGGACACTTGGACATTCCCCCTAACTTATAAATAGACCCGATCCGGCGGCCATTTTACATTCTTTCGTATGTCACTATAGGGAGAGGTTGCTGTGTGGAGCAGGGAGAGACTGCAGTGACCCAAACCGCTAGCTATTAGGTCCACAAAAGTTCTTTTAAGGACTGGTATGGTATAGGTGTAGTTCAGGATATAGGTTTGAGGCACTACTATTCAAGTCATTGTTGCAGCAGCCTGTCTTTTGTCAGTGCAGAGAGGGACAGGACGCTGTGTGCAGCAGGGACAGCCAGTTTAATCATTAGTTGTTACTATTAGGTCCACAAAAGTCCTTTTCAGGACTGGTATGGTAAAGTAGTACAGGATATAGTTTTGAGTGCTATTCAAGTTATTGTTGCAGCAGGCTGTGTTTTGTCAGTTTAAATAGGGACAGACAGGAAGCTGTGTGTGGCAGTGAGGGACAGTCAGTTTAATCAGTAGCTGTTACTATTAGGTCCACAAAGGTTTTTTTCAGGACTGGTATTGTAATAGGGTTGTACACGTATAATATTCTTTCTTCCAAATATAGAAAGAATATTATACTTGACTGCTGCCCTTCTGCTGCAGTAGTCCTTTATGAGTATAGGAACTGAGGTACAGTCTGCTAATCATTCACAACCTACTAGTTCCACAAAGGTCCTTCTAAGGACTGGTAAGGTATAGCGTACTAGAGTATATAGGGTTGAGTGAGGTACAGTCTGCTAATCCTTAAGGACTGGTATAGGTCCACAATATATAGGGTTGAGGTGCACTACTGCTGACTGCTGCCCAATTCTGCAGCAGTCCTTTATGAGTATAGGGACTGAGGTACAGTCTGCTAATCACAACCTACTAGTTGCACAAAGGTCCTTCTAAGGACTGGTAAGGTATAGCGTACTAGAGTATATAGGGTTGAGTGAGGTACAGTCTGCTAATCCTTAAGGACTGGTATAGATCCACAATATATAGGGTTGAGGTGAACTACTGCTGACTGCTGCCCTATTCTGCAGCAGTCCTTTATGAGTCTAGGGACTGAGGTACAGTCTGCTAATCACAACCTACTAGTTGCACAAAGGTCCTTATAAGGACTGGTAAGGTATAGTGTACTACAGTATATAGGGTTGAGTGAGGTACAGTCTGCTAATCCTTAAGGACTGGTATAGGTGCACAACATATAGGGTTGAGGTGCACTACTGCTGACTGCTGCCCAATTCTTCAGCAGTCCTTTATCAGTATAGGGACTGAGGTACAGTCTGCTAATCACAACCTACTAGTTGCCCAAAGGTCCTTCTAAGGACTGGTAAGGTATAGGGTACTAGAGTATATAGGGTTGAGTGAAGTACAGTCTGCTAATTCTTAAGGACTGGTATAGGTCCACAATATATAGGGTTGAGGTGCACTACTGCTGACTGCTGCCCAATTTTGCAGCAGTCCTTTATCAGTATAGGGACTGAGTTACAGTCTGCTAATCACAACCTACTAGTTCCACAAAGGTCCTTATAAAGACTGGTAAGGTATAGTGTACTACAGTATATAGGGTTGAGTGAGGTACAGTCTGCTAATCCTTAAGGACTGGTATAGGTCCACAATATATAGGGTTGAGGTGCACTACTGCTGACTGCTGCCCAATTCTGCAGCAGTCCTTTATCAGTATAGGGACTGAGGTACAGTCTGCTAATCACAACCTACTAGTTCCACAAAGGTCCTTCTAAGGACTGGTAAGGTATAGCGTACTAGAGTATATAGGGTTGAGTGAGGTACAGTCTGCTAATCCCAACCTACTAGTTGCACAAAGGTCCTTCTAAGGACTGGTAAGGTATAGCGTACTACAGTATATAGGGTTGAGTGAGGTACAGTCTGCTAATCCTTAAGGACTGGTTTATCACGGTGCTGGTGTCAGTGCTCTATATCACGGTGCTGGTGATGATCATCATCTCCTGCACCCTCTTCTTTGCCTACCCTGACCTTTCTTCGCCTCCATTGTCTCAAGAGTCCTGAATTTTCAGAACTTCACATATAAAAAAACAATGCTTGTAGTTGTCGATCTCAGATTCACCTCTTACATGTGTTATGTCATTGGCCATGTGGTGGGACTATGTGTGCACAGCTAGTAATTATTTTGTGGCTGCAAATATGACCTGTAGGTTTGTAAAGTTCACCATCCCTGTGCTGTGCTGACTTCCTCCTGGGGCTGTACGTCTGCTGTCCATATTATGAGGGGCTCCCACCATCCCTGTGCTGTGCTGACTTCCTCCTGGGGCTGTACCTCTGCTGTGCATATTATGAGGGGCTCCCACCATCCCTGTGCTGTGCTGACTTACTCCTGGGGCTGTGCATATTATGAGGGGCTCCCACCATCCCTGTGCTGTGCTGACATCCTCCTGGGGCTGCTTATTATGAGGGGCTCCCACCATCCCTGTGCTATGCTGACTTACTCCTGGGGCTGTACCTCTGCTGTGCATATTATGAGAGGCTCCCACCATCCCTGTGCTATGCTCATTATGAGGGGCTCCCACCATCCCTGTGCTATGCTGACTTCCTCCTGGGGCTGCTTACGGTGCAGGTGTCAGTGCTGTATATCACGGTGCTGGTGTCAGTGCTGTATGTCACGGTGCTGGTGTCAGTGCTGTATATCACAGTGCTGGTGTAAGTGCTTTATGTCACGCTGCTGATGTCAGTGCTCTCTATCATGGTGCTGGTGTCAGATCACTCTATCATGGTGCAGGTGTCATTGCTGTATGTCACGCTGCTGATGTCAGTGCTCTCTATCACGGTGCTGGTGTCAGATCACTCTATCACGGTGCAGGTGTCATTGCTGTATGTCACGCTGCTGATGTCAGTGCTCTCTATCACGGTGCTGGTGTCAGATCACTCTATCACGGTGCAGGTGTCATTGCTGTATGTCACGCTGCTGATGTCAGTGCTCTCTATCACGGTGCTGGTGTCAGATCACTCTATCACGATGCAGGTGTCATTGCTGTATGTCACGCTGCTAATGTCAGTGCTCTCTAGAGGTCGACCGATATGGGTTTTTCTCTGGCCGATGCCGATATTTAGAAATCGTGGCGGCCGATGGCCGATATATGATGCCGATTTTTTTTGGACCGATATGTTAGGCCGATTTTTTATTTATTTTTTCCTTTTTTTTCCCCCTTCATCTCATAAAATCTAAGTTGGACACCTTTCACACTGGGGCGTTTTTCAGGTGATTTTGGGCTAAAAATAGCACCTGTAAATTGCCTTCAAAACAGCTCCCCTGCAGTCTGTGTGAAAGCCTGAGGGCTTTCACAATGAGGAGATGCACTGGCAGGACGTTAAAAAAAATAAAATCCTGCAAGCAGCATCTTTGGAGCGGTGTAAACCGCTCCTCCACCACTCCTGCCCATTGAAATTAATGGTCACCACTGCTGAAGCACATGCAATGCGATTTTGCAGCAGTGCTTCACTGCCCCGCTAGTGGCCGAATAGCGGGGCTAAAATGACGGTAAATCGCTGCTAAAACTTGCAGCGTTTTACCATCAACGCCTGCCCGATCCAGTGTGAAAGCTGCCTTAATAAGTGATGCAGAAAATTTCTTACACATTTATTAAACAAAACAAACCTCCAATCAGTTCACTTGTATGTATAATTTAGATAAAAAAAAAAAACTATTTATTAAATACACAAAAACAGATACTCAAAACTTTTGGACGAAAAAAAAGAGCCAACTTGCGTTTGAAAGACCTCTGCGCAAATACCGCGTCACATAAAATATTGCAACAACCGCTATTTTATTCCCTAGGGTCTCTGCTAAAAATATATATATAATTTTTGGGGCTTCTGAGTGATTTTCTAGCAGAAAATACTGGATTTTTACTTGTAAGCAACAAGTGTCAGAAAAGATTTAGTCTTTAAATGGTTAAACTGAGAACTTCTACACAGGGAGTTCAGCCCATTGAAGAAGAAACATTGTATCACTTTGATCTTTTCTTGGCAGCCTGCCCAGAGAGGAGGAAAGTCCTTCACTGATGTCTTCAGGCAACTTACATTGACTTCTATTACAGAAGTCTTTTGCAAGTCGGCTTTTTTATCAGCACAATCGGCCGATGCTGATTAATTAAAAAATGCCAAATATCGGCCAATATATCGGTCGACCTATAGCGCTCTCTATCACGGTGCTGGTGTCAGATCACTCTATCACGGTGCAGGTGTCATTGCTGTATGTCAAGCTGCTGATGTCAGTGCTCTCTATCACGGTGCGGTTGATCATCTCCTGCACCCTCTTCTTTGTCTACCCTGACCTTCCCTCTCCTCCATTGCCTTCATGCGCTCCACAGTCCTAAATTGTCACAATTTCACATATAAAAAAAGAATGCTTGTAGTTGTCGATCCCAGATTCACCTCATACATGTGTTATGTCATTGGCCATGTGGTGGGACTATGTGTGCACAGCAAGTAATTATTTTGTGGCTGCAAATATGACCTGTAGGTTTGTAAAGTTCGCCTCCCATTGAAATCAATGGGGCCCGCTGCGAACGTTACGGTTTGCGAACTATCGGCCGTGTTCGCGGTTCGCGAAACGTCCCGTCGGAAGTTCGTCCATCACTAATTCTGTGTGCAGAGAGGATTCCATCTTTCTAGCAAATAGTCAAAAATCTTCACGAAAAGCAAATATCAGTGCAGCAGTCTCAGAGCCTGAGGATACCCAGGTATGTGAGACAATGTTGCAGCTGGATCATCCCCTGTCGGCTTAGAGGACAGAGGTATATTCATTGCTGATGGCTGCTCTAAGGTGTCAGTGTGGATCACACCAGCCATGTCTGTTTCCTCAGCCCTGTCAACCTTATTAGCCTTCTTGACCCTCCCAGCCTTGTCACCGGGTTTATCAGCTTTCACAGATTGAGATCCACACATCTGGATTAGCGGAGGCAGCGTTGGAGCATGAGTATAGGAGGTAGACCGAGCCTTACTCAGTGCCTTCTTATCCTTATCAGTGCTGTGATTTTGTGAAGCCTGTAAAGCTACCCGAAGAAGGTATCGCTGGACCGGTCCCCTCTGAGGTTCAGGTACAGAGATATCGACTGAGTGGGGATTCTCAAATTAAGAATATCACCTCTGGTAAGTATTATTAATAGTCAGTACCATCATCCACAAGTCATTATATCCAGGAAAAAAGAAAAAGTTATTTTGGGGTAAGGATACCAAGGATAGCTGCTTGTACTAATCCTGAAGGTAAATCCCCCCCCCCCAACATTTTAAAAAAAAAAATTGGACTAGATCGGTACTATCAGGAAGGAAACAAATAACATTTAAAATATCATCTTATTTAATAAACATATAGAGAGTACAAAAGACAAACAACACCTATATTAAAATACAGATTATGCATATCACAGTAATGGCGTCTTTAATAACTTCTCCGAAAAATGGGAAATTCAAAAAGCACATGGGGGTCTCCTCTACTAGTTTTGCGGTATAAAGGCCGCTTCCTCAGGAGGATATCTATACAAAATATAATAATTAATATAAAACAATTGAACAAGCAACAACAAAATATAAAGAAACATAGTAATCAATAGTAATCATTCCATAAAGAGGGAACAAAAGAATCAGCTCACACCTGAATTCAGGAGGATGGACTACACACAATAGGATTTCCATATATGTCTCCCCCACGGAGGACATGGGGGATTGGCCCAACGGCCCTAGGGGAGTGGGGATTCTGTGGGTCCTGAGCAAGACATGGAGACCACGAGCATAGGCAGGCAGCAGGTAGGCAGTATGTATCAGAGAGACACAGCACTCAGCGTGCTCAGCTGTTCATAATCGGTCATGCCACACCAGTCAAAATCGATCAATTTTTTTATATGTGCTCCTACTATGTAGACTCTGGGAATTTAGAGTTAGGACCACAGTATATACAGAGGTCCTTTGATGTGGGCACTGCGGCTTACGCATATATTTTCAAATGCGTGCAAACCCTCTGTTTTTAACGTAAACTGTTAGGGTCAGATGGTTGTTTTGCAGGCTGGCTGGTTAGTGTGCTGGGAAATTTTTTGTTTGTTTGTGATATGCATTTCCCTTCCATGTGCACCTTGCTGTAAAGGCCAGTTATAGGTTCGGGTGGTTTCCACTTTTTTGTACCATTGGTTGAATTTGGTGCAGGGATGCACTGGATGCCTTTGCTGCCATTGTGCTTTTGCTGGACATCACGTGCATCCCTGTGACTTTAAGGTGGAGTGGGCTCCCTCCAAGCACACCTGCCCTTAATTTACCCTTTCTTATGTGCTCCTACTATGGAGACTCTACTATGGATGACAGTATATACAGAGGTCCCTTGACGTCGCCACTGCAGCTTACGCATATATTTTTAAATCTGTGCAAACTGTTGTGCCCTGTACACATGATCGGACATTGATCGGACATTCCAACAACAAAATCCATGGACAGATGTTGGCTCAAACTTGTCTTGCATACACACGGCCAAGAATGTACGACAAGCCAAGAAAAATTAGGTTCAATAGCCAGTGTGGCTTTTCTGCTTGATTCCAAGCATGAGTGGAACATTGTGTGTCAGAATTATGTACACACGATTGGAATTTCCATTGTTGTCGGAAAATTTGAAATCCAGATCTCAAATTTGTGTGACGGAAATTCCGATGGAAAATGCCCGATGGAGCCTACAGCCTGTGTGACGGAATTTCCAACAAAAAGCTCCCATCGAACATTTTCCATCCGAAAATCTGACTATTTGTAGGGGGCATTAGACAGGGTCAATTTGGTTGTTTTGCAGGCTGGATGTTTTTCCATGGATCAAAACCAAATAAGAGAATTATGGAAGACTCAAAACACAGAGTTACATAGCTACATAGTTAATCTGGTAAAAAAAAAAAGACACACATCAACCAATAGAGTGCTTAAAAGAAAAACCCTTGACCTAAATTTTAAATGCATAAAATCACTTTCACAGGCCATGGCTTGTCAAGAAAAGGTATTCATTCAGAAAATAGAAAAATCAAAGCTTTTTCTGATGCCAAAAACCCAGAAAGACATATTGGGCTGTGTTGCTTTTTTTGGTTAGTGAATTACAGTGCCAAAGGTATTCCAAAGGTAATAATTGTAAATCTTTGTAACAATTAACCCACAGTAGAGGACCACTGAACAGCATGCATTTTTTTGAACTGAAGAGACAACTTACCTGTGACATGACTCATTTTTTTGTCCTGCTGCACGGCCCAAATTATTTATAATACAAGCCCTATACATTTAGGCACCATCCCAGTTTTAAAAAAAAACAAGCTGCGTATTACAGATCTATATATTATACTATTAGTGATGATATAAACTGCCCTGGGTTTGGTTCTGGAAGGATTTGACAATTTTAAAGAAGTTTGGATGCTGAGCCCAAACCCTATTTAAATCAATGGTAGCCAAATCTGCCAAATTAAAAATGCCCATTTTCTGGGCTGGGCTAATAGACAAAGGGATTTAAAAAAAATAGCATGAGGGTGGACATTGCCCTGGGGAACATATACTAAATGTATATATATACTAACTATACAAAAATATTTTGTAAACAAATCCATTAGGCAATAAGCAGTGATTATTAAATGCTTAAAGTGAAACAGTAAAAATGTCCAATTTCTTGGACATGCTTGGGGGTGTCTTATTTTGGGGGTGTTATTTCTGTGATGTACAGAAAGTTGCACTGACATTAAAAAGTTAAAACATTTTAAAATTTCTTGCAAATTACTTTGGCAGCAGTTACATAGTGGTGGTTACAGCAGCACATAGCCCTAAAGTCCAGGGTGGAAAGCCACCCCCAGCAACACCCCCTTTTTGTGCCTTTGCTGTGCTTTCTTAACTAAGGCAGTAAAGTGCTAAGGGCACATGGCCCCCTACCTGGAAGTTTGGGAAAGTGTCACTGTGAACTTGAGCCAGTGGCAGCGATTAGTAAACAATTTATGTGCTTCTACACACATCTAAAGCAAATGTAGGTGGGGAAAGGATATTGCATTTAAAAAAAAAAGAATGCATTTATTAAAACAAATAGAAGCATTTAGTATTATTTTAAACAGCGGTAAAATTGCGAAACATTTTTTATAAAACCTCTAGCAAAACATAACAGGCGTTAATTCAGAGTCTACCTCTCCTTGACCCACAACTGCCCTTTTCATATAAACCAGCTCTCAAAATACACATATAATTTTGACATGATAGGATTCATACCAAGCATTTATTTAATTGTATAATTGGCTAATTGAAAATACCAATCACTTAGATACTATACACACCTATAGGTGCAGAGAGCTCAAAGGGCACAATACCCCTTCTCAAAAGCCTCACATAAAATCCACATTAACCCTTACATGACTAAGCCTATTTCTGACATTTGGTGTTAAAATGTATAGTTAAAATCTGTATTTTTTGCTAGAAAATTACTTAGAACCCCCAAACATTATTATTTATTAGAGAATCTAGAGAATAAAATGGCGATTGTTGCAATAGTTTATGTCACACAATATTTGTGCAGCGGTGTTTTAAATGCAACTTTTTGGGAAAAGGGACATTTTAATGAATTAAAAAAAAAAACAGTATAGTTATCCAAATATTTTTGTATAATGTGAAAGATGATGTTACGCTGAGTAAATAGATACCACACATGTCACGCTTTATAATTGCACACACTGGTGGAATGGCGACAAACTTTGGTACCTAAAAATCTTCATAGACAACGCTTTAAATTTTTTTACAGTTACCAGGTTAGAGTTACAGAGGAGTGCTAGAATTATTGCTCTCATTCTGACGATCGCAGCGATACCTCACATGTGTGATTTGAACACCATTTACATATGTGGGCGCGGCTTCCGTGTGCATATTTTCTTTGCTGCGCGAGATCGCGGGGACGGGGCGCTTTGAAAATGTTTTTTTCTTATTTATTTTATTTATTTTTAGATTATGAAATTGTTTTTTTTTTTTTTTAATTGATCACTTTTATTGCTGTTACAAGGAATGTAAACATCCCTTGACAGTAAGGCCGCGTACACACGCGCGGACTGTTTGCCCAACCTTGTTCGTCAAACAGTTTCGGCAAACAGTCCGCTCAAAATTTGCATGAGCGGACTTGCCCACACACGAGCGGACTGTTTGACGAACAAGGTTGGGCAAACAGTTCGCTCAACTTTTGAAATGAACGGACTCGCCCACGTAAGGCGGAGGCAAATCCGCCCATTTCGAGCGCGTGTACAGGTAGGCGGGGCCCGCGAAGGAGACGTCGCGGGCTGGGCTAATAGACAAAGGGATTTAAAAAAAATAGCATGAGGGTGGACATTGCCCTGGGGAACATATACTAAATGTATATATATACTAACTATACAAAAATATTTTGTAAACAAATCCATTAGGCAATAAGCAGTGATTTTTTAAATGCTTAAAGTGAAACAGTAAAAATGTCCAATTTCTTGGACATGCTTGGGGGTGTCTTATTTTGGGGGTGTTATTTCTGTGATGTACAGAAAGTTGCACTGACATTAAAAAGTTAAAACATTTTAAAATTTCTTGCAAATTACTTTGGCAGCAGTTACATAGTGGTGGTTACAGCAGCACATAGCCCTAAAGTCCAGGGTGGAAAGCCACCCCCAGCAACACCCCCTTTTTGTGCCTTTGCTGTGCTTTCTTAACTAAGGCAGTAAAGTGCTAAGGGCACATGGCCCCCTACCTGGAAGTTTGGGAAAGTGTCACTGTGAACTTGAGCCGCGCGGCCCCCCCTTCCCCAAGGCACCCCCCCATGTTGAGGGCACGCGGCCTGGTACGGCTCAGGAGGGGGGGCGCGCTCGCTCGCCCCCCTTTCCTGGCCGGCCGGGTAGCGTGCTCGGACAAGGGTCTGGTGTGGACTTTGGGGGAACCCCCACGCCGATTTTTTTCGGCGTTGGGGTTCCCCTTTAAGCCCATTCCAGGCGGCGGAGCCCGCGACGTCTCCTTCGCGGGCCCCGCCTACCTGTACACGCGCTCGAAATGGGCGGACTTTCCGAGCGGGAACAGTCCGCTCATTTCGAAAGTACAGCGGACAAGCCCACACACGGGCGGACTGTTCGCTCAAACACAGTTTCAGCGGACAGTTTTTCGGAATTTCCGAAAGACTTTGTCCGTCCAACTGTCCGCTGAAACTGTCCGCTGAAAGCCCACACACGAGCGGACTGTCCGCCCAAACACTGTTCAGCGGACAAGGTTGGGCGAACAGTCCGCCCGTGTGTACGCGGCCTAAGCCCTTGTACACACGGTCGGACATTCCGACAAAAAAATCCGTCTGATTTTTTCTGACGGATTTTGTCCGAAACTGGTGTTGAATACACACGGTCGGACAAAGCTGTAGGAAAATCCGATCATTCGGAGCGTGATGACGTTCGTTCGTTGCGACGGGACTATGTTGCGGCTAGTAGCCAATAGCTTTGGTTTTGTAATTTGATCTGAGCATGCGTGGCACTTTGTCCGATCGGATCATGTTGCTGGAAAATTTTATATCTAGCTCTCAAACTTTGTTGTCGGACATTCCGATGGAGAAAGTCTGATGTAGCCCACACACGGTCGGATTATCCGGCATTGTCCGACCGTGTGTACAAGGGCTAATAGGTGGTGACAGGTACTCTGGGATCGGGGAACTAAAAGACCTCCAATACCTCCTTTGCACTTCAAAGTATTCAGATCACCAAAAACCACGATTCTGAATACTGTATATTTTTTAAAATCCGGCGCCATTGGCAGCTGAGTAAATTGGAAGTGACATTGTAACGTCGCTTCTGTGTTTACATACAGGAGACTGGAACAAAGCCATTTCTGGCTTCATTCCAGTCTGTCACTAGCCGCCGGAAATGTCGGATGTTCGATCGGGCCTTCCGGTGAAAGAGCGGTGGAAGGCGGTGACATCCCCTCCCGCTCCTCTGGTATAACAGCTGAGCGGCTTTTAGCCGCATCGGTTGTTGTACCTGGAAAGCCCATCGCCTCCTCTAAACAACAGTACTGGGATGATGCCTGCAGCTGCGGGCATCATCCCAGTATAACCCCCGAAAACTGAGTACGCACATCTGCGTATGCTCGGCGGGAATGGGATTTTATATAAGATGTTGTGGTTTTTCAATATGTTGATTATCCGACTGTAAACTATGGTAATCTGGAAAAATGTATGAAGTTAGGAAAACTGGCATTAAGGAAGTGTCCGCTGAATAATGATAAACACTTTGACACCACCTGAGCACACTTCTCGGACCCTTTCATTGGTTATGTCATTTCTGTAATTGCCTTCCACATGAAACAGAAAAAAAATGTCTGCACCTGCAACTTGTGAGCTCTCAGTTTTACATCAAAGCTATGCATGAATGCTAAGAGTCATCTCTGAAGGCCAGTGGCTCTGTCAGAACTGGACTTGCACACTAGTGCATTGGCCAAAATCAAAGACTGGCAAACTTTGACAAGCAGTTTTTCACTTTTAATCCTGTTTATTTTGTTGTTGCTCTGTGTCTATTTCGTAATATACTGTTTGTTTCTATAAATAAATTCTTGCACATTTTTTTTTTTTGCTTTTTTTCATTAGAATTATATTTTAAAATAATTAAGCCGATTCTCTCATGAAATCAAAGAATTGTTGTCTCTAGAATACTACTATATTTAAAATTCCATTAACTTCCTGTCTGCCTGGCATTAAAGTGGAGGGCCACCCTGAAAAAAAAAATACATTAAAAATCTGAAAAAAATCTGAAAAAAAATGTTTTTTTTTTTTAACTTACCAGAAATGCCTGTTGCTAGGCACATCATCCTAATCTGCCTCTTCTTCCTCCGTGCAGCGTCTTCTGTGTAATGGGTGGCGCTGTGTTCTGGGAACTGTGTGTCTCAGAACACAGCGCGCCCCATTCACAAAGCGCTGCGCGACTCGCGCATGCACAGTAGGAAACGGGCAGTGAAGCGGCAAGGCTCCACTGCCTGTTTCCCTTAGCCAAAATGGCGGTGCCGGGACCCAAGACCGAGGGACGGGTCAGCCTCGGGCGGCCCACATCGCGGGCGCCCTGGACAGGTAAGTGTGCTTATTAAAAGTCAGCAGCTACAGTGTTTGCAGCTGCTGACTTTTAATTTTTTTTTTTAAAACTGGCCCTCCTCTTTAAGTGTCACAAACATTTCCTAAAGGTCATAATTACAGCAGATATGATGAACAGTACGTGTTTCCATTAAAACACATGGTGGAAGTTTGTGTGTGGGTAAAGGGTTAACTGTGGAATTAACCAACCTCATTGATGATCACTCTCAGTCTGCTGGCACGTAAATTGATGTCTCGCGAGCTCGGAAATCTCTGTGCAGGGTGGGGCTGAGAAAGTCATTGTCACAGAGGGAGTATACCAATGTTTCAGCCTTACAGCCTTTCTCATTCAACCTGATAGTCCAAATTCGTGATGGACGAACTTCCGACGGGACGTTTCGCGAACGCGAAATAGTTCGCGAACCATAACGTTCGCGGCGGGCCCCATTGACTTCAATGGGAGGCGAACTTTGCAAACCTACAGGTCAAATTTGCAGCCACAAAATAATTACTAGCTGTGCAAACATAATCCTACCACATGGCCAATGACATAACACATGTATGAGGTGAATCTGGGATCGACAACTACAAGCATTCTTTTTTTATATGTGAAATTGTTGTGACAATTCAGGACTGTGGAGCGCATGAAGGCAATGGAGGAGAGGGAAGGTCAGGGTAGGCAAAGAAGAGGGTGCAGGAGATGATCACCAGCAGCGTGACATACAGCAATGACACCTGCACAGTGATAGAGTCATCTGACACCAGCACCGTGATAGAGAGCACTGACATCAGCAGCGTGACATACAGCAATGACACCTGCACCATGATAGAGTGATCTGACACCAGCACCGTGATAGAGAGCACTGACATCAGCAGCGTGACATACAGCAATGACACCAGCACTGTGATAGAGTGATCTGACACCAGCACCGTGATAGAGAGCACTGACATCAGCAGCGTGACATACAGCAATGACACCTGCACCGTGATAGAGTGATCTGACACCAGCACCGTGATAGAGAGCACTGACATCAGCAGCGTGACATAAAGCACTGACACACCATGATATACAGCACTGACATCAGCACCGTGATGGAGAGCACTGACATCAGCAGCGTGACATACAGCAATGACACCTGCACCGTGATAGAGTGATCTGATACCAGCACCGTGATAGAGAGCACTGACATCAGCAGCGTGACATAAAGCACTGACACCAGCACCATGATATACAGCACTGGCACCAGCACCGTGATAGAGAGCACTGACATCAGCAGCGTGACATAAAGCACTCACACCAGCACCGTGATATACAGCACTGACACCAGCACCGTGATATACAGCACTGACACCTGCACCGTAAGCAGCCCCAGGAGGAAGTCAGCATAGCACAGGGATGGTGGGAGCACCTCATAATGAGCATAGCACAGGGATGGTGGGAGCCCCTCATAATATGCACAGCAGAGGTACAGCCCCAGGAGGAAGTCAGCACAGCACAGGGATGGTGGGAGCCCCTCATAAAAAGCAGCCCCAGGAGGAAGTCCGCACAGCACAGGAATGGTGGGAGCCCCTCATAATAAGCAGCAGCAGGAGGATGTAAGCATAGCACAGGGATGGTGGGAGCCCCTCATAATGAGCATAGCACAGGGATGGTGGGAGCCCCTCATAATATGCACAGCAGAGCTACAGCCCCAGGAGGAAATCAGCACAGGAATGGTGGGAGCCCCTCATAATAAGCAGCCCCAGGAGGATGTCAGCATAGCACAGGGATGGTGGGAGCTCCTCATAATAAGCAGCCCCAGGAGGAAGTCAGCACAGCACAGGGATGGTGGGAGCACCTCATAATGAGCATAGCACAGGGATGGTGGGAGCCCCTCATAATATGCACAGCAGAGGTACAGCCCCAGGAGGAAGTCAGCACAGCACAGGGATGGTGGGAGCCCCTCATAATAAGCAGCCCCAGTAGAAATATGACACCGCTCAACCTCTTCAATCAGGAGGGTACGGGCATATAGTATGGTGTGCTTTTTTTGGACAAGGAAGTGAGCCAAAGAAGAAAGAAGGTCTGTGTGCTCGAAAAAAATCGTTTATAGACATATATATGGTCTACTGGTCACATGTGTTGAATTCCTCCGAGATCCATGCCTCATTCATTTTTAGAAATGTGAGGTAGTTAACACTGTCGTGAGCTAGGCGAGTACGCTTATCGGTCATGATCCCCCCTGCTGCGCTGAACGTCCTTTCGGACAGGACACTGGACGAGGGGCAAGCCAACAGTTCGATTGCAAATTGGGCAAGCTCTGGCCAGAGGTCAAGCCTGGCCACCCAGTAGTCCAGGGGTTCATCACTCCTCAGAGCGTCCACATCGGCCGTTAACCCGATGTAGTCGGACACCTGACGGTCTAGGCGTTCCCTGATGCTGGATCCAGATGACACCTGTCAATGGGTCGGCTGAAAGAATGACCTCATATCAGAAGTCACCAACACATCTTCAAACCGGCCTCTTCCTGCAGGCGCTGTTGGATTGGTACCTGCAACTCCTTCTCTGGGAGTGGGAATTGCTCCATTCTGACAGCCCTCTGTGACGGCGGTAACATTTACGCCATTTTGTGTTTGTACCCAGTACTGGTCCTTGACCCTTATGCTTTTTATATGGGGGTCCCTGTTAAAAAACTGGAGCATGAAGGCCCCCATTTGCACTAAACTGGAAGCGATGTGGTGGCCTGGCTCCTGCTCATCATCCAGGATAATGTCATCCTCTTCATTCTCCTCTCCCAATCCACACACAACAACAGGGATCCCAGAAAGGTTTAAAGCATGCTCTTCTTGCTCCTCCTCATCCGCCCCGGCACCATCCTCCTCTGACTCCTCTTTAGACTCCTGTTGTTCATTTGTCTCAGATAGAGTAGCCCCCCCTGGGAATTCATCCAGCATTGCGACTTCCTCATCTTCCCACTCCTGCTCCTCCACAGCTTGATCAATGACACAACGCAATGCACGCTCCATAAAGAAGGCATAAGGTACCATGTCACTGATGGCGCCATGGCTGCGACTGACCAGTTTGGTGATCTCCTCAAATGGCCGCAGAAGTCTGCATGCGTCGCGCATGAGCAGCCACTGGCGCGGTGAAAAAAAAACAGCTCCCCAGAACCTGTTCTGCCGCAGAGTTCATACAGGTAGACGTTAACTGCATGTTTCTGCTGGAGCAGCCTATCAAGCATATAGAAGGTTGAGTTCCATCGTGTCGGGCAATCGCAAATAAGACATCTGACCGGCAGATTGTGTCGCCGCTGAATGTCAGCAAGGCGAGCCATGGCTGTGTAAGATCTTCTGAAATGGGCCGAGATATTCCTTGCCCGCCGCAAGATGGCCTGGACCCCAGGGTATTTGACAACGAATCGCTGCACGACCAAGTTTAAGATGTGTGCCATGCATGGCACGTGCATCATTTTGCCCTGTTTCGATGCGCTAAGCAGATTGGCACCGTTGTCACACACCACTTAACCAACTGTCAAATTGAGTGGTGTTAGCCACTGATCTGCCTGTGAACGCAAAGCTGAAAGGAGTGCCGGGCCAGTGTGGCTCTTGGCTTCCAGGCACAACAGACGCAGCACGGCATGGCAACGTCTCACCTGGCATGTCGAATAGGTTCTGGGGAGCTTGGGCGGCGCAGCGGAAGAGACGCTAGCAGTGGAAAAGTAGGAGTCAGCCGAGGAGGAGAGGGAGGAGGATGGAGTAGGAGGAGGAGGAGAAGAAGAGCCAGGCCTGCATGCAATCCATGGCGGTAAAACCAAAACTACACGGGTGCCCCGTTTTACATGCTTGACGGCCGTCAGAAGGTTAACCCAGTGGGAAGTAAAAGTGATATACCTTCCCTGCCCATGTTTGCTAGACCACGTGTCTGTAGTCAGATGTATCTTGGCACCAACACTGTGTGCCAGAGATACATTCACTTGCCACTGAACATGGCCATATAGCTCTGGGATGCCCTTCTCATAGAAATACTTCCTTCCTGGGACCTTCCATTGTGGTGTTCCAATGGCCACAAATTTGCGAAAGGCCTCCGAGTCCACCAGTTTATATGGCAGTAGTTGGCGGGCTACGAGTTCTGACAAGCCAGCTGTCAACCATTGGGCAAGAGGGTTATCTGGAGTCATCATTTTTTTACGCTCGAACATTAGGCCCACGGAAGCCTGCCTTTTTGCAGAAAAACGTGAGCTTGGCGTGATGAAAGGTGGAGTGGAGGACAATTGTGAGGAGAGAGGAGAAGGAGAAGTAGAAGGCGAGGCTGGACGGTGAGAGCCTGGAGTATGGCTTTGTGTGTTCCGTTGCTCCCACTCGGCTCGGTGATGGCTGCTCATGTGCCTTCTTAAGGCGGTCGTCCCTAGGTGAGTTTTGGGCTTACCGCGACTAATGCGTTGACTGCAAAGATTGCAGATGGCAACGCTATTGTCAGCAGCGGACACGTTAAAAAAAGCCCACACTGCAGAGCCATGTGCCGGTGTCCTGGGAGCGCCAGATGTGATTGTACATGGTCGATGACTCGCTCCTGATACATTTGCAGTCTGCTTCGTCCCTCCTGGGCAATGTAAGTTATTCCTGCTTCTCCTCCCTATCTGCTGGTCCATATCTCCCTCTGAACTCCCCTCCTCTTCCTCTCTTGTGGGCACCCACGTGACATCACTAGACACGTCAGCATCAACGTCACCTGCCCCACCGCTATAAGTAGAGATCTCGGAGTAGGCAGCAACACCGGGGACCAACCTCCTCCTTGGGCTGATCTGGGTACTGTCGTCAGACTGCTGAGTGGCGGTTGTTGCTACCTCCTCTTCCTGATCCAATACCAAGAGTGGCTGCGCATCAGAAATGTCTTGATATGGATCGGAAAATAATTCCTGTGACTCAAGCGCAAGGTAGTGGTGGTGGTGGTGTTGTTGTTGTTGGTGGTAGTGTCTTTGGGGGTGCACATAGCAGAGAGTGAAGAAGAGGGTGCAGATCGAGAGGATGAGGAGGGTGCAGAAGTGTAAGGCTGAGTGAGCCACTCAACCAAGTCTGGTGCGTCCTTTAAAGTAATTGAACGCACCTTCTGCAACTTCCCACTTTGGCTCAAGCCTGTTGCTCCTAGTATAGCAGACTGTACCTCACCCAACCCTATGTACTGTAGTACCCTAGACCTTACCAGTCCTTATAAGGACCTTTGTGTAACAAGTAGGTTGTGAATGATTGGCAGACTGTACCTCAGTCCCTATACTGATAATGGACTACTGCAGCAGAAGGGCAGCAGTCAGCAGTAGTGCACCTCAACCCTATGTATTGTGGACCTATACCAGTCCTTACGGAATAGCAGACTGTACCTCACTCAACCCTATGTACTGTAATACCCTATACCTTACCAGTCCTTATAAGGACCTTTGTGGAACAAGTAGGTTGTGAATGATTAGCAGACTGTACCTCAGTCCCTATACTGATAAAGGACTACTGCAGCAGAAGGGCAGCAGTCAAGTATAATATTCTTTCTATATTTGGAAGAAAGAATATTATACGTGTACAAGCCTATTACCATACCAGTCCTGAAAAGAACCTTTGTGGACCTAATAGTAACAGCTACTGATTAAACTGACTGTCCCTCACTGCCTCACACAGCTTTCTGCCTGTCCCTATTTAAACTGACAAAACAGAGGCTGCTGGAACAATAACTTGAATAGCACTTTTGTGGACCTAATAGTAACAGCTAATGATTAAACTGACTGTCCCTGCAGCCCACAGCGTCCTGTCCCTCTCTCTACACTGACAAAAGACAGGCTGCTGCAAAAATCAGTAGTACAGCAGTGCCTCAAACCTATATCCTGAACTACACCTAACACCTATACCAGTCCTGAAAAGAACTTTTGTGGACTAAATAGCTAGAGATTTGGGTCACTGCAGTCTCTCCCTGCTCCACACAGCAACCTCTCCCTATAGTGACAGAAGAAAGAATGTAAAATGGCCGCCGGATCGGGTCTATTTATAAGTTAGGGGGAATGTCCAAGTGTCCATGTGCTGTAATGTCTCAATTGGCTGTCCTGTACCCCATGATGGATGTGTCATCATAGGTCAAAGTTCTTTTACACAGTAAACACGGAAGTCCGCCGGGCGAACGGCGGCAATAGTCCGCCGATCGGGCGGATGGCGAACAGCCGAAATTCACCGCGAAACGACCGCCGGGCAATCCGTTCGGCCATCCCTAGTCCAAATATCTTTATTTATGCATTTGAGTAGCTCTCCTTGTACCGAACATAAATTGTGCCACAACCATAGCTTAATGCATATATTACATTTCTTATGTGACAATTGATAGAGTGCTTTAATACTTATTCCTGTCAAGCAGGTGTGTGCTTGATGAAACAATTTAAAGCTATGAGTTGAATAATATGTCTCTTTGATTCCTAGCCTTACTTGCAGTTAGAACTGTACTGAACTGCTTATCCTAAAGCAAATTATTTCAGTATTTAAATAATATTGCCCACAAAGGTGACCATTAAATACTAAAGATAGTGGTCCTATTCTCTACTGAGTGCTACATCGTGTTTTTAGAATGTAAGCTCTATGAGCAGTGCCCTCCTGTCCCTTCTGTATGAAACTGTACTGTAATTGTACTATCCCCTCTCTACATTGTAAAGTGCTGCGTAAGCTGTTGGCGTTATAGAAATCGTGTATAATAATAATATTTGAGATGTATAATTGTTTGAGATACAATATCTAGGGTAGACCCAATTTCTAAAACAAGAAATGAGGTCCTGAGCTTGCTGGAGGGTATTTTTACCTGGACAATTTTGTTTTAGCCCTTGTACACACGGTCAGAGAATCCATCGGAATGTGTCCTATTGGACCGTTTTGTCGGGTATTCCGACTGTGTGTGGTATGCATCGGACTGTTTCCGTCTGAATATCCGTCGGACCAAATTTTCCAACTTGCTGGAAATATTTTCCGACAAACTGGTCCGATCGGACATACTCCGATCATGTGTAGCCTACTCTGACGGACAAAGTGCCACGCATGCTCACATTCAAATTCCGACACGGAAGCGCTCGTTCAGGTAAAACTACTGCTCGTAAGCGATATAGCACATTCGTCATGCTGCAATGTTAAAAAATTCTTTCATGTAGCGCATTCTCTTGTTCTTTACAATGCTGCAAGAAGGAACTTCTTTTGATGCTCATAGTCACACACACTTCTCCCAAACGTATTTCATGACTCTTTTCTCATCTACACAATTTTAGATTTTGTTTATTCTTTTTTGGATACTTTTTTTTTTATTTCCTAAAAATCTCCTTTAAAGACAGTTTGCTAATTTCCTCTTTTTTTGGGGTGTTTTTTGTGTGTAAACTTAACACAACAACATTATTGTATTTTTTATCTTTGGTTTTTCGTTTTTATTCTACAGGAGGTTGTTTAGTGTTGGTACCACTTGTTATTCATTTCACTTTTTATTTTTGAAATGTACCTGCCTGCTCACAAATAAACTGCCCTTTTGTAAGGAAAACACATACACAAGTATTTCATCAAATAAAAAAATTCTTTATTTCGATCGCAATAAAATAAAAAGAGGAACGCAGCGCTGGAGAAACTTGTTACTTTGGTGCAGCCTTTGGCCCCCAGGGCAGACATGAACAAATTAAAATAAGAAAAATTGGTGGCCTGAGGAGTACATATCTCAGGGAGAGCAGTCTGGTCCAGAAGTCCTAGAGAACAGGAAATTCAGATGCCATTTATGTCCCCAGGATGTGGTTCTTCAAGAGGCTGCATCTTCTGGCAGACCAGACTGAACCCAGGCCATCACTCTCTCGTCTTCCTTAGGCACTTCCCTCCAGGCATCCTTCGAGGCTGTGGCTCGGCTCCTGTAGTTGGGGCAGGAGATGGAGAAGGAGGGCGTTGGTCGACCTCCTGGCTGCCACTTGCCACAGCCTCCCCCCGACTGAGGTCTTCCTGTGTATGAAAAGGGGACATAGTTTTAGTTTTTTGATCATCAATAACACCATTTTGTGCTCCTGGCTTTTGCAAATTGAATGTTACCAAATAGAACAGACTATCATTCTGAGCCCAGCATTTTTCTTTCCCATCCCAATCATTTTTGGTCACTACTGTCTCTTGATATGTAAACCACTTTGTTAAATCACAACTTACTGATCAATAAGAACATCTAGTTAACATCATTAAATGTAACACAAGAAATATGTTCAACAATGCAATACCTGTCTCAAGCTGGGCCCCACCACATGTTGCTGCCTGGAAGGCCCAGGTTGGATGTTGGAAGCCTCAGCTGGGGGTGAAGGATGCCTTGAAGGAAGACTGGAGAGTGGTGGCCTTGGTACCCCCTGGTCTACCAGAAAATGCAGCCTCTAAAAGTAAACCATCCTGGGGTAATAAACGGCATCTGGATCTCCTGCTCTCAAGGACTCCAGGTGCTTCTTTCTTTCCCTGAGATATGTAATCTTCATGGCCCAAATTTTCCTCTTCAGATAGGCCATGTCTGCCGTGGGGACCATGATCCGCACCAAAGAAAGAAGTTTCTCCAGCGCTGCGTTCCTGTTTCTTATGTCGTCATAAAACTCGTTGTGGAACTGCCACAGGCAGGGCATCTCCTTGTATAGTTCGAGGAATAGCCCCATAAAATTTGGATTTTTGAATGGATCCATATTGTCTGCAAGACACAACACAAGACAAACCCTCAAATACTAATAATGCCATTAAAAACCCTCCTAATCTTGTCCCAACATCGGCCTAGATAGAAGCAGTCTAGTCTAGTGATGCACCAAGTTAAAAATTTTACCTTTGTTTGCACGATCGTGGCGTCCGCGCCTCACTCTCTTCCCAGATCGTACGGACGACACACGCGTGTTGCGTTTTATATACAGTGCGCATGCATGAAACTCCGCCCGCCCCTGACGTTCTTTCTAGACTATTCCCCGCCCCTTCACTTCCGGCGCAGTGGGGAGAGCACATGGCGGAGAGAACGCAGGTGCGCACTAATAATAGTTCCACTAACGAGGAGGAGGGTGAGGAAAGCCCGGAGCCTGAAACATCCCGATCCAGGAAGAGAAGATTTAAGGCCTCAAATATGTCTTTTGGAGAGATGTTGGAGATGATGGACATATTGAACAGGACCGACTATGATGGGAAGTATGGACCTTACCCAAACCCAAATATCAGAAAGGCCAAGATCATGACTAAAGTTGTGAAGAGTCTTCATAAGAATTTTGGGGTACGACGATCCAAGGATCAACTGAGAAAACGCTGGTCAGACCTGAAACTGAGGGAGCACGAGCAGTACCTAAGGATCAAGCGTGTTCTTAAAAAAAGTAAGTAGTTATCGTGTGTTCATCTGATTATTCTTGCTTGCATACTGCTCCATGTGCTTTGATTTCATGTAGTGCATTTTAAAATGGCCACTTTCAAGTTCATGGTTTCATTCGTTCGTAAGAAACATCGTTCTGCAGGTAAGTATTCCAACTTAAAACAAAGTGTCCACAATAATGTTCTCACCTTGGAACTCGGCCAAAAAACAATTGTACAACACTTCCAAGCAATGTTTCATATTCCTATTTCTGCCCTCTGTGTGCTAATTTTTTTATTTTTACATTCTCATAGGGGAGAGAAGACTCGGCAAGTATGAGGACACCAGGGACCACACCCCTCCCAAAGAAGGGCAACTTCGAAAACCGGAAACAGAGGAGCAGGAGGAGGAGGAGGAAGGAGAGATCGTTGAGGTTGGGCAAATTGTCACCACAACAGGTGAGTGTCGGAGAACACAGCTTCCGGTAAGCTCATCAATGTATGTCACCATATTTTTATTACATGGTGTGTTTTTTTGCTTTGTTTTGTAGGTGATGTGGAAGAAGATTCCTGTTTTACCAGTGAAAGTGCCCAGATCCTGATTGGGGAGATAATGGGGTGCAATCGGGATTTAGAAAATATACAGCAAAACATCAATATGTTAAAAATAAAATGAAGAACATCATTGATGTTTTGGGGAGAGTGTAAAACAAAAAAAATAGATAGGGTTTTATTTTTGATATTTTAAAACACAACTTTTGTATTTATCGAAATTACAAATTTGGAAGATGCACAGAGTGTGTAAACATGTACTATCTCCCATCATGGGGGATCAATGTACGTGTTTTGTGTAAAGTGACTGAGATGAAGGGGTTGCAGCCCCAAAGCATGTACATTGATCCCCCATGATGGGAGATAGCACATGTTGACGCACTGTGTGCATCTTCCAAATTTGCATCTTTCAGGGGTCACACCCCATGTGATGAAGGCAATATCAGCCCAGTTTGTACATACTCATGTCTAATATTGTCTTCACTTTTCAAAGTTGAACTTTGTAAGTTCCTGTGTTCTTTATTTTACGGTTTGATACATGCCTGTTTACACAAAAACACCAAATTTTCATTAAACTCTGTTTTTGATACACACAATTTCTTGGTTTGTTGTAAAAACCTTTTCTAAACGCACATGTGAATGTGCTTGTATTAAAAAGTTTAATTATCAACAATGTGTGGCTTCCTTTTTCATTGCGCCAAAAATGTATTTGTAGTAAAATTTTAGTTTGTGCTGAGAAGGAGTGTGATTTACTAAAGGAAACTCCACTTTGCACTCCAAGTGCAGTTTCAGGTGTACTTTTGCAGTGCACTTGTAGTGCATAGTGGATGTGCCTTTAGTAAAAAAACACCCACAGTGAGGTGTAAATTTGGACAATCATGCCATTTTCCTGCCATGGTGCTGAAAATGAGCACGATTTTGGTCAGTAATGCACTACATACATTAGTTACAAAAACAAGGTGTGTGTGTGTAGCAGACCCACAACATAATAAGATTATCCGAAGAAGAGACTGTCCCCTCATCTCTTGGGTTTGCACTGTTGTTGAAAAAGGCACAACTTGAAAAAAACTGGCAAAGTGGGAGGCCACAGTCTGCCATTCCTCTGGCATTGAAGGACACTGTGTAGTGAAACAAGAACAAAAATGAGTAATTTGACAAATCAACATTGCAAGCAGATTAGACACCAACATTTTTGGACAAAATTAGTATAACATTTTGGGAACTGAGTATTTAAAGCCTAAAGTATAAGGTCCCCTTATGAGAGTCATCACCCCCCCCATCCCTCCCCCACCCACCACCCCCCCCCCCCCCATCTGATGGGCCCTTGCTAAAAAATGAGGGGGGATGTTTTGGACAGGTAACCCTCTCCACTTGATTGACAGCTGAATGCCTAAATAATGTGTGATACTTTGGGAAGCCCCTCCTTAGTTACACTATTGGCAGCCCACCGAAGAGGTAAGAAGTGTCATAATCCCAAAAAGAAAACAAAATGGAAGCACATTTTGACATTCTGCTATTACATATCCAGATAATTAATATGTTAAAAAACTAAATAAAAATAGCATTTGAAAGTATTGAGGCAGGCCCTTGCACTACATGCTTAGGTGAATTCATCCATAAATGTGATCATCAAAAAGGTAGCTATAGTGTGTATTGGGTTTGTTAAAGTCATCAGATAGAGGATTGCTATCAGCTGAGCTAGCAGTTGGGGGGAGGGGGTTCCTAATGAGTTTGCACAACCCCAAAAATTAAAAAAATTTGACTTTGCATGAATTGAAGCACACACATCACATTTGTAGACATTATATGGGGTGTTTAGGGAAAAGAAATACTATGGAGCTGACAAAAGACATTGGTAAGTGACTAGACTATAGTTTTATGGGCCAAGAAGAGCATGATGGGGAAGTTAGTGAGGCAAATATGCCTGAGGACAAAGGGGCAGAGCATATGAATTAGAGCATATTGCAATGATGGTAATTAGGGAATGAGGAAAGAAATGCAAGACATTAGCAATCATGAAATACATAGAATGTGATGTTTAAGGAGAAAACTTAGCTTAATATAGTCCTTCTGCAGGACCTGAATGATGGCAGAACAGGTCTCTGGAATAATGATCCCCAGAGCCTGAGGGCAGATGCCTGTAGAGAACTTGAGGTCCTGAAGGCTTCTCCCTGTCGCCAAGTAGTGCAAAGTGGCGATGAGCCTCTGCTCCGGAGTGATGGCTTGCCGCATGCAGGTATCCTGCCTGCTGATATAAGGGGTCAGCAAAGCCAGCAGACGGTGAAAAACGGGGTCCGTCATCCGGAGATAATTCCTGAAATCATAAGGATTATTCTCCCGGATCTCATAGAGCAAAGGCATGTGCGAGAACTGGTCACGCTGGCGCAACCAATTCTTGGTCCACAAAAGCCTCCCCTCCCTGTTCATGGACTGGGCTTGTGTCAAAGTAAGAACCCCAACACGAAGCCCCTGTACAGCACAAACTCTACGATGAGTACGTAGACGAAACATGGTTTGAAAATGGACGGCTTGTCAGAACGGACAACAGAAAGCACCGATAAACAGCAAGGCCTGAAAGAACGACCTGAATAGCAGAAGCAAGCAGACAATAAGAAATGCCTTTCAAAGCGTACTATACCAAGATATAGTCCACAATGAGAAACAAATACTTACTGACTGCACGCACTGATTATCAGATACGCACACACAAGCACAAACCGAGATCAGCAGAAGAAGCCCAAAGGGTGCCGGACGTGGTGCTGAACTTCCCTTTTCTAGTCCCGCCGTACACGGCTTACGTCACCGCGTTCTTGGCAACCGGAAATTCCGACAACTTGGTCCGACCGTGTGTATGTAACAGTTTCGGACACAATCCGTCGGACAAAATACGTTGGACAAAATCCAACAGATTTGGTTGTCAGAATGTCCGACCGTGTGTACAAGGGTTTAGTCTTCAGAACTTATCAACTGCAGTGTTTACTTTACTTTTTTGTAAATCATACTTACCCAGGTGGATGCAGCATCGATCCAATGTGCATCTGTCCCCCGCCGGCTCTAAGAATGAAAACCGAGGGATCAAAGATAGCTGTTTGCTTGGTTCTCAGTGCTCTGTGAGAAGGGGGGGGGGGGCTGTTTAGAGGCTGAGCCAGGTGCTGATCCACGCTTCTGGGTGGATCTCAATCATATGGTGGCGATCTTTCGCCAGCCTGGACCGGATCTGTGATGTCAGCCATCAACAGGATTCAGCCTGCTGTCAGCTAAAAATGTGATCACAGGAGTGCAGAAAGAACTCACTTCTGTGATCCACAGGAGAAGTACAGCCAAATGAGCTTTGGCTGTACTTCTCCTTTAAAATATAGTAAATAATTAATCAGAGTATTTTTCCAATACATTTTTTAAACAACCAAGATTTACGTTGGTTGAACACTAAACCCAAAAATTTCACCTGGTTTTGGGACACATCATTATTGAGCCGTGTCCATTTATTTAATATGTCTTATATTTGGCAACTTATACTTATGGTCTAGCAATAATTTGTGTGTGGGGCCCTGCTCATAGTTTCAAATTAAAAAAAAATTATTCCTTTTTTTATGCAATGTGTTTGTATCATTCCAATGCTTGGTAGTTATTGTGCACTGATCTCTTATCATCACTTTTATATTAATTTCCATGGTCACATTATATTACAATTAATAACAAACTGTGGTAAAATAGCAGTTTTAGAGATGGGTCGAACTTAAAGTGAAATAATAACAATGAAAAATTACTTTAAATATAGTGCCTGTGACATGCCCTTAGTCTGCCTGTAAAGTGGCGCATCTGTACCTGGTATAGAACCTGCCTCAGCAAAACTGACATTTATAATATATTTATATAAGAAAAAAATTAAGATTTTCCCTGCAAGCTTTCTTTATTTTGTAAACAACAGCTTGGGGAGCCAGTCGGTATGAGGAGGCCACAAATTAGTGCACTCGGAACAAGATTGCAGATTTTTTGGATAAATTCTGGTGTCTGTTTTGCAGACTTTGGATAGAAGTAACATGTGCGGAAAAATTGGGCTTTTGGTGTTGGTGGTGACTTCACACCATAACCCTATATAGGTACTGTATATAAAAGCAAGAATTGGCCTTGGTGTAAAGAATTTCAATTATATGCCCGGTCAAAAAGTGGTGGAAAAATTGGGCTTTGGGTGTTGGTGGTGCCTTCACACCATAACACTATAGAGGTACTCTTGATGAAAGCAAGAATTGGTCTTCTTTTAAATGTTTTTTATTATATGCACCTGTCAAACAGGTGCAGAAAAATTGGTCCTTGGGTGTTAATTGTGCCCATGAAACCTATACCAAAAAAATGCTTCCAGACAAAATAAACACCCAAAAAACACTTGGGCAACATCGACATCAGGGGCTTTATAGTTTCTGTTGATCCAAGAATGATTCGTTTTAATAAATATCAGCCCATCAACAGAGTCTTTTGGAAGACACTCTCTTTTATCTGTCACAACACCTCCTGCAGCACTGAATTTCTAATCGGAAAGCATGCTGGATGCAGGGCAGCCCAGCAGCTCAATTGTATACTGGGCAAGTTCTGGCCAGTGGTCTATTCTCGTGACCCATTATTCCACTGGATCATCGAAAGGAAAGCTCTAGATACTCTTCTACCATATGATGCAGACCCTGCCAATGGGATGTGGAAGCTGACAGCCCTGGGTGCCTCCTTCTCCACCACTCCTTCTTTTGACTAACAGAAGCCTCAAAACTAGCTTTCCTATGAGACTATAACCTACCAGAGTCTGGAAAGGCGTTACATAAACTCATCTTAAAGGTGTCCTCAAGATATTTCATCCTCTGCTCCCTCTGTGGGGACAGGATGAGTTCTGAAACATTCCCCTTGTAACCTGTGTGAGTTTTGGGAAGTGGTCCGGGAGATAACAGCTCCACAATTCGATAGAATAGGGTGGCTGCTTTCTACTCTTCCATGATGGCTGCCTCTGGAGGACATCCTGCCACATTGGGGTTGTGCCTCACACTCGTTTTCCTCTTTCTGGCACCTAAGTCATGTCAGTGACCTCATCATCATCATTCCCTCCATCCTCATCATCACTGGAACCAACTTGGCAATACACTGCGGCTGGGGAACATGCCTGCCAATTTGTTGTTTCCCAGTGTTCTCCCCTCGCTGTAAGCTCATGTTTCTACCTTTCTCAACCTTAGAACCAGCATCATAATGCCTGTGCATCATCAAGGATCAAGTGGCTGACGCTGTGTTAAAGTAACTCGGCTAAATCCTCCATGCATGATGCTGGCGCCATGGCAGAAGTAGCTGTGGACATGCTCTGGCAGCTGTGGTGGACTGTGCACTTGTCTCTGCTTGGGTGAGAGAGGGTGAGAAGGATGAGGATGGTTTAGAAAGCCAGTCCACCACCTCATCTACATGCTGTGGCTGGATAGCAACATCACTAAACCGAGAAAATGGTGTCCTGCCTGGGGACGGATTACAGCTACCTTTGCCTGTGGACACATACGCTGATGGTTGCCTAACAATGGCATGGGAATGTCTTCCTCTCCTTGTTGGCCTCCCAGACATGATGGGGGCTTATTACCGAAATGTAACAGAGATGGGGAAATACTGTATATAATTGGATGTACTTTAATCAATGGAAAGTGGTGTTTGGTACACTTTAACTTGAGGACTACCACTGACAGAAATGTCAAAACTATAAAAAAAAAAAAAAAGGGGAACAACAGCACCACAGTCAGAAAACTATGAGTCACAATTTCAAAAAAAGGGGCAGGCACAGTAAAAAACCCCCCAAAAAATAACACGCAGCAACCAAAAAAAAAGGGGGGTTATGCAACACTGTATACAGCATTAAATGCTATGTAATGCGATGTAAAACACTGTACTACACAGACACACTTCACTGACACACCACAATATACTGCAGTAACACTGCACTGACACACTTCAATATACTGCAATAAAACTGCACTGACATACTACTATATACTGCAGTAAAACTTCACTGGCACACTACAATATACTGCAGTAAAACTGTACCAACACACTTTAATATACTGTAAAACTGCCCTGACACATTACACGAAATAGAGAGGAACCCCTGGGGTGGGATTTTTAAGGCACTACCAACACACAGTATTATTAATATATACCGTATATACTCGAGTATAGGCCGACCCGAATATAAGCCGAGGCCCCCAATTTACCCCCAAAAAAACTGGCAAACTTATTGACTCGTGTATAAGCCGAGGGTGAGACATGCCTGTCCATCCCTGTGTGTGTGTCCGTCCATCCCTGTGTGTCCATCCATCCATCCATCCCTGTGTGTGTGTGTGTCCATCCATCCATCCATCCCTGTGTGTGTGTGTGTCCATCCATCCATCCATCCCTGTGTGTGTGTGTGTCCATCCATCCATCCATCCCTGTGTGTGTGTGTGTCCATCCATCCATCCATCCCTGTGTGTGTGTGTGTCCATCCATCCATCCATCCCTGTGTGTGTGTGTGTCCATCCATCCATCCATCCCTGTGTGTGTGTGTGTCCATCCATCCATCCATCCATCTGTGTGTGTGTGTCTCCATCCATCCATCCATCCCTGTGTGTGTGTGTCTCCATCCATCCATCCCTGTGTGTGTGTGTCTCCATCCATCCATCCATCCCTGTGTGTGTGTGTCCATGTGTGTGTGTGTGTGTGTGTGTGTGTGTGTGTGTCCAGCCTACCTGTGTCCCGAGCCCGTGCCTTGCCTCCTTGCCTCCGTCCCGTGCCGTGCCTTGCCTCCTTGCCTCCGTCCCGTGCCGTGCCGTGCCTCCGTCCCGTCCCGTCCCGTGTCGTGCCTTGCCTCCGTTCCGTGCCTTGCCAGGATCGCCGCTCTTCGTCGGCGCCTCGGCGGCCATTCTATCCTTCAAACGCCGCGCCTCCGCCTTCGCCTGTGATAGGCGGAACACTGAATTTCCCAGCAGCCTGTGTTCCGCCTATCACGGACATCGTCTCATCCTCGTCCGTAGTACGAGGATGAGACGATGTCCGTGATAGGCGAAACACAGGCTGCTGGGAAATTCAGTGTTCCGCCTATCACAGGCGAAGGCGGAGGCGGAGGCGCGGCGTTTGAAGGATAGAATGTCCGCTGTCTGTCTGCTCGACACGCTGATCGAGCAGGCAGACAGCGATGACTCGAGTATAAGCCGAGGGGGGCACTTTCAGCCTCAAAAAAGAGGCTGAAAATCTCGGCTTATACTCGAGTATATACGGTAACTATCTATAAAAATACATGTAATAGTAGACACAATTTTAACATGAAGACATCACATTTGTGCAGATTTATGATACAGAGACTCTATACCCAACACGTTTCGGAGATGAATGTAGTCTATAAAATACAAATATTCAACAATCAATTAAGCATATTTAACCCAAATTGCACTGCCCATGAAGAAAAGTACCATTGATTTACATTTTGTTGAATTGCACATACATAAAAACATCCAAATCCATTTTTTAAAAAGAGAGAAATACCCTATCACATGGAGTCCATCCGCCATCTGATCCACATTGTCCCTGCTTGGAATGGAACTCTGAGAGTTATATCTCAAACCCAGATTTGATGTAAAAAAAGAAACATAAGTGTGGACCATGCCCCAAAATCGAAAAGGTGCTTTGGTCCTGGGTTGGATCACGTGTGCTGGAGCCTATAAATTCCTGAAAAAGATGTAATAAAATGTATATAGATAGAGAAAAAATATATACGCATGTAAATCTATCCATAGTCCAAAGAAGGAAACTTTATGGACAAACATACCTGCAGTAAAGCGCATCAAAAATTACTGACAAACAGGCTGAGAGGGAGACAGATATACGTGTAGGCTGGGAAAAAGATCCAAACACAATTACCTCAAAAGGCTAATTAGAAATCCCAATGTGGGAAAAAAGACATGTAGTAAAATGAGCTTGAAATAGCCACCCTAGTCATTAAATTTGTGCTAACAAAGCCCAGAGGGAAGATGTGAAAAGGCGATATATATGGGTATAACAAAAATTGACAAAAGTCTCACTGTCAGTGTGTTGGGTTTTCCTTCAGCAACTTCGGATGTGTCCACCTATCAGCCATGCTTGGATGTCTGTGATGTCTGAATGTTTATATGCAGGCTAAACTGGGGTGTACTACCCATAATGCCAAACAGCTGAACAGCTGGAAATCAGGTTCCATCCAGGTCCTTTGAGCCTCATCTACGCTGGGCCTTTCCACCGTACATGTGAAACGGGACGTCATGCGCATGCGCTACGGAATGACGTGCCACTGGCATGGAAGTGTCTCCAGGTGAACGCACTGGTGGCCCTGGAAACACTGTGGGAGGGACAATGCAGATGGAATACAATCTCACTTCTGTAAAGGACACTTGAAAAGCGCCCTCTGAGTGTCGGGGACATGCAGATGCACCACACCCAATAAAGAAACAAAAAACATAACTCAGTCAGGGTTAGGAAATTGAAAGTAGCATATAGAACAAAGTTCTTGTAAAGTTTAAAATTTAAATGTGATGAATTGCCATCACAAAATTGCAGTGATCACATGATCATAAGGGCATCTATAGTAAGTAATAGCACATCGGGGAGGGGATGACAGGGACTGCATATGGCAGAGTTCACATAAAGGCAGCAATAGATAAACCTGCAGAAAGCGATTGAGCAAAATTAAGAATACTATATAGATGAATATCATATATCGATCAAGGTACAAATATGATCAAATGAATAAACGATCCCCTCTATAGCAGACAGCACAGCAGAGGAGACAAACAACAAACCGCATAGAGAATGGAGTGAAATAGATTAAATGTGGAGATGAATGGTATATACACTAAATTTTATTATATTACAATGGGACCCATAAGGTGACTATTTCTCCATCCCTCCCGAGGTAAATCCTTGAAGGAAGGGCTTGAAACAAACAGCCTCATTCAATCCTGGTGGATGGGTCACCTTCAACATATACAGTATCTCAAAAAAGTGAGTACACCCCTCACATTTTTGTAAATATTTTATTCTATCTTTTCATGTGACCACACTAAAGAAATTACACTTTGCTACAATGTAAAGTAGTTAGCGTACAGCTTGTATAATATTGTAAATTTTCTGTTCCCTCAAAATAACTCAACACACAATCATTAATGTCTAAACCACTGGCAACAAAATTGAGTATACCCCTAAGTGAATATGTCCAAATTGGGCCCAAAGTGTCAATATTTTGTGTAGTCACCATTATTGTCCAGCACTGCCTTAACCCTCTTGGGCATGAAGTTCACCAGAGCTTCAAAGGTTGCAACTGGAGTTCTCTTCCACTCCTCCATGACGACATCACGGAGCTGGTGGTTGTTAGAGACCTTGCACTCCTCCAATCTTCCATTTGAGGATGCCCCACAGATGCTCACTAGGGTTTAGGTCTGGAGACATGCTTGGCCAGTCCTTCACCTTTACCCTCAGCCTCTTTAGCAAGGCAGTGGTTGTCTTGGAGGTGTGTATGGGGTCGTTATCATGTTGGAATACTGCCCTGCAGCCCAGTCTCTGAATGAAGGGGATCATGCTCTGCTTCAGTATGTCACAGTACATGTTGGCATTCATGGTTCCCTCAATGAACTGTAGCTTCCCAGTGCAGGCAGCACTCATGCAGCCCCAAACCATGACACTCCCACCACAATGCTAGACTGTAGGCAAGACACACTTGTCTTTATACTCCTCACCTGGTTGTCACCACACACGATGGACACCATCTGAAGCAAATAAGCAGAATTTTCAATTGCGGTTGTTAATACAGCTTTAAAAGTCCCGCTCGGCTTCCTCGCCATCTATGCTAGAGGTGTACGTTGCCTGGCCACGCCCTGGCCACGGCGAGGAAGCCGAGCGGGACTTTTAAAGCTGTATTAACAACCGCAATTGAAAATTCTGCTTTTGGAAGTAGTTTTAATCTATTTCTGAATAAAATACGAGTTTTTAAACGTTATCACACTATGGATGTGCCTCTCTTTTATCATACATAACGTGGCACACTACACTCATGGAAAAACGAGGGATCCCCAGCATTACATCTGAAGCAAGCCAGAGAGCGACACAATAGCTGATATTGTGAAGGCTGATCCACCCCGGATGGGGTCTTTTTTCCGGTGAGAGCATAATATAGAAGTGACCACTGAACACGGGGAACAATATTTGAAATCATCACCCCCCCTCCCTCACTCACGGAAGATTCCGTCACTTATTAGAGACTATTCACATTTTTTAAACGCATATGGTTCACTTTTAATTTTGTATATTTTTTTAAATATTTTTTAATTTTATTGTACACGTCTCCACCTTTATTTACTTGCATTGTGCTATTTATTACGATACCAACTTTGATCATACTCTGCACGAAGTTTTTGTAAACACTCAATAGACTAACCACAGTCACCATATTCACCGGCAGTTCAAAGATATCACATTTTGCCTTATTCTATTTATATTTATTTTTATATTTTTTATTTTTTATTTATTTCACAAAATTCCCTTCCTATTTATATTTATGGCTTATTTATTATAGCATACAGATATTGGCACATGTAGATTCACTGGCACTTGCACTTTATCAATAGCAGCATATTGTTATAGCTATTTATGGTGTATGGATAAGTATTTTTCACTTTATGGTTTTTATCCCACCATTTTCATTTAATTGCCAGCACGCTGAGAATTATATGTAACAGAGTTCTTATCTACAGGTTTCTAGTAGTAAACGGTATAGCGCCAGGTCTATTCCTTTTTTCCCCTTTAGCATCTTTCCACCCAAGTGGGTGGAAATAAATAGAGGCTGCTCTTACCTAATTTTTATATATTATATATTTGTTATTTTTTATATATTATATATTTGTTACTTTTTAAGCTGAGTGCTCCATAGCGCAACCTACCTCCCTCCTAATCTTACTGGAGGGAAGTACTTTATTGGATAAAGAAGATCAGTGGGAATGAAATTGGTATTGATCCTTGGCAATGCTTGTTCCATGTAACAGGGATGCCAAGGAAGAAATATAGAGTAGCAATTATCCCATTCCTACTGAATGCAGCAAAGGCATTAATCCTGAAACAATGGAAGTCAAATATAATTCCAATGATAAAAGATTGATTTAGGTGGGCGTGGCCTGGACGGAGACCGCAATGACAACATAAGCCGAGAGCTCCTGCGATCCAGAGACTGAATCTCGCTCTCTAGGGGAACCTATACCTCCTAAATATCATGCACAGATCCACCTGAAGCTCCGCCACATCCCGAGCCATCATTGACTCAGGTATGCAGCTGAACAGAAAGATACCAGAGTTGTTCCGGACTCAATGCATGACTGACCTGGCGGCCTCACAGGCCGAAGCCCCGATCCTTCCCAGAATGGGCTCCGACACACCAATGCCTGGGGGCTCCATCTTGAGTGTGGGGCATGCCCACCCCCTAGCCTGTTTGACTTGGAGACAGTAGCTGCTGACATTAAGAATACGGTCACTGTGGCGATTGCCGATCTTAAAACTGAGCTACAGGGAATGGCACACCAGATTGATGGGGTAGAACAAATCACCCAAACACATGCAGGCACCATTAAACAAGTCCAAACTGCCTATGATTTCCAGCTCTCACAACTACTGGACATTCACAGGCATGTCAAAGACCTCGACAACCGTGGTCGAAGGCACAACATTAGAGTAAGAGGAGTTCCTGAGTCCATTGAACCAGGATCCCTACAGCAATCTGTACAATTTTTAATGACCTGATTGATCGTCCGGCAGACTCCCCCATAGGTATTGAAAGAGCCCACAGTGCATTGTGCCAACCACCTCGTGAGAATGAACCACCAAGGGACATTATGTTTTGTGTGGTGAATTTTCCACTTAAGGAGGAGATCCTCCATAAAGCCAGAGACAGAGGCCGAATCCTCCACAACGGCGCAGAAATCAAATTATTTCAGGATTTATCCCAAATAACACTCCAGAATAGACCAGCGTTTCGCCCCCTGCTGGGAGTTTTGAGAGCTAGAAACATACAATACCGCTGGAAGTTTCCTTTTGGCCTATCAGCCTCCGCTAGAGGCTGTTCTGCACTACTCTGCACACCTGAGGAACTGCTGGGCTTATGCAAGCAACCCGATCTCCCGCACGTCAAGCTTCCGGATTGGTATGCTTCTTTCTTCCCCACTGAACCCTGGCATCTGGTATCCCTCCACCTATCGCCTAAGGCTCAAAGACACAGATCCTGAAGATACAGGGAGGACCCGTCTACCCCGAGAAACCACTCATCTCGCTGTGACCAACATCAACACAGCCCAGGCTCCCCACCCTCTCCCTCAAGAAGGAGAGTCTGCCTGGATGCCTGATACACTTGAAGGCCTGAATGCCAGGTGCCGCCGCCAGTGAGTAACTGACTTTTTTGCTTCCCTTCTTACCTTTGCAACTTTCTGCTGCTGGACCCTCTTTGAGCTCCCTCACCCCTCTGTCATCCACATTGGTCTCTTGTGTCTCACGATGTCGCTGGATACCGCGTCACTGAAGCGGCAGTAAGACCTTAGCTGGATGTCAGTCACACAGGATAAATAGAAATGGATCACCTCTCCTCACCATTACCAACACCCCTTAACACTTCCAAACATTTCCCCCACCTCCCACATGGATCCATATGGAACCGTCAGCATTGATCACCATGCATTTTACTAAGGCTGCTTTCATCCCCAGGAGGTATCTCCCTTTGCCATTTTCTCCTTTTTTTTACTGCTAATGCCATGTTATTCCCTTACAGCTATATATATAGAAACTTTCTCATGAGAGTGACAGCTCTTTTGATATATTTAATATAAACCTCTGTATTTCTTTGGTTTGCCTTCAGGCCCATAATATGTGAATTTTTTGACATGCCTGTGACTTTAATCTGGGATGGGTGGGAGGATGTACCCCCTATCTCATTGTGACTATTGGGGTGACTTGAGTTCACTACCCCTCCAATAACTCAAGTGGTTCTCTCGTGCTGTGAGGGGTCCCTCTGAACTCCGCCCGATACTTAGGGCTCGCAAACCATCACGCGGGGGGGGGGGGGGGGGGGGGCTGAAAAATCTCCCCTACTGCCTTTTGTTTTGCTTTTTGCTTTTTGTTTTCTCCTTTGGCCTTGTTGTTTTCCTTGTTCATTATTCCCCTGATTACACTTTATTTTCCGTAAAAGCAATTGTGATTCATGGCGACACCTGGCAGAACTGTTTGAACTGTTTATATTGTTTCATTTGTTATACGTACTATGCATATAGTCCCTTCACGCACTAGATACAGTGCCCACACCTGTCTTCACACTACTGGATCATACTACTTTAAATTGGTAGGTCCCCACATGCTCTCAATCTATTAATCTCGTTCCCACACAGCGGTCCCGCTGGGACTTTTGCTGACCCTCCAAACTCTCCTCCCTCTTACAGTGGTTTAGCCAGCCTAACACCACCTCTGGATGATTTCTCTCTTTTCTCTAGGTATCTTACTTTCCTACCCCTTTTCTTCCCTTTCTAACCCCCCTTCTCCTTCTCACACCTTCCCCTTCCCTCCCCTTGTGCATCTCTCCCTCCCCTTCTTGTCCCCTCTTCTCTTGTCTCATCCCCCCTTCCACTCCTGCTTCCCCTGCTTTTACCTCCTGTTTTCCCAACCCCTCTGCCCCTTCCTGCCTATTTCTTCCGCTCCCCCCGCCCGACTTCGCTTCCACAGCACTGATTGGATCCACCCCTGTCCCTCTTAGTGGTACCCACCGCTGACCTCTTTAACTATACAATAATCTTTAAGGGAAAAGATCACAGTTCTCGCGAAACATAGCCACATAAGCTCTTGTAGCTCCGTGCGTTAGCCATGCCTTCCCTGACACTGAAATGCCTATCCTTCAATGTGAAGGGACTTAACCTCCCAGAGAAAAGATCGCAAGTCTTGTCATCCCTCACCCCAGGGCCCACTTTATATTCCTACAAGAGACCCACTTCCGGTCAGACGCCGTCCCTAAATTCTCCAACCACATATATCAAACAGCGTTCCACTCCACCAACCCGGACTCAAAGACAAAAGGTATTTCCATTCTAATATCTAAAAATGCTAAGTTCCAGGTCTCAGACTCTCTCATTGACCCAGAAGGCAGGTATGTCTTTCTGAAGGGGTCATACGCCTCAAAACCGACCACCTTAGCCAATCTTTACTGACCAAATGACCACCAGGTGGCATTTTTTAGGAAAACATGTGATCTTTTGGCCTCCTTCAAGTCAGGTATAGTACTCTTGGGAGGAGACTTTAATGTCCCTTTAAATCCCTTACTGGACTCCTCCACAAGCTCCTCTACCTTAACTACACCAGATTGACCTACAACTACAATCACTGACTTTACACGATGTTTGGCACACCTTGTTCCCCTCAGTCAAGGACTATACCTTTTTTTCGGCCCCCACATCAAAAGTACTCCAGAATTGACTATTTTATTCCTCTCCCAGACGGACCTCCCATTACTCTAGCACTCCACTATAGAACCAATGTTTCTATTGGACCACCATCCGATCACAGTAACCCTTTCTTTCCCTGAATACTACCCCAAAACAAAAATTTGGCGCCTGAACCCCTCCCTTCTAGAAGATCCCTTAGTGACTGAACAAATTCACGCAAGACTAAAACAATATTTCTTGGAAAATTTGAGCCCGGAGATTTCTCCAATCTCCTTATGGGAAGCACACGAGTAGATTATTTGAGGTGAGCTGATTTCCCTGGCCACAAAAGCTAAGAAACAACACCAGGAGTACATGAATTCGCTTATCAGGATTATCAAATCCCTTGAAACATCCCACAAACTGACTTACGCGCAAGCCACATTACTGGAGCTAACACATAACCGAGCCTTACTCCTTGAGGAGCTGGGCAGGCATTCTAGGAGACGATACATCCTTGGCCAGAGGATCTTCTATGAACAGGGCAGAAAATGTGGCCGCCTTTTGGCGCGTACTGTCCAAAATTCAAAACTCTCATCTACAATTCATCATATGCGTAACCCGAGGGGAGATCTTCTGGTCAAGAATGAGTAAATTGCCAAAAAATTTGAGAGATTGGACTTCAAACTTTATAATCTGCATTCCACTACTCCGTCACAGATTAACGCTGAGTCACGAATCACACTCATCAAGGAATTCCTCTCTAACTACTGCCCCAAACCAATATCCCCTCAACAAGCACTAGATCTAGAAAACGCTATCTAGCAGCTGGAATTAATTACAGCGCTGAAGCAAATGAAAACCGGAAAATCCCCGGGTCCGGATGGATTTTCCTTTCAGTACTTTAAAGCCTTCATAGACCCACTAGCCCCTAAACTCTTGGTCACATTTAATGCTCTTTTGAGCCCCCAGACCAAACCAGACAGAATGCTAGTAGCCCACATTGCGGTAATCCCTAAAGAGGGTAAGGACTCTTCCTCAGTGGCAAACTACTGACCGATTTCCCTCTTAAACGTCAACATCAAAATTTACGCAAAGATATTAGCCAACAGACTACTCCCCTTGATACCCGGTCTTATCTCACTAGATCAAGTTGGCTTTGTTCCCGGAAGTGAAGCCAGGGACAACACCATTCGCACACTTAATATACACCACTGGCTCACATCCTCCAAGACACACGGATTCTTTCTCTCATTAGACACTGAGAAGGCGTTCAACAGGGTGGCTTGGGACTATATGCAGGAGGTGCTCACGGCTATTGGCCTGGGTAACCACATGCTATCTTGTATTATGGCTTTGTATTCTGGCCCCACTGCGGCAGTGAAAGTCAATGGCCACCTGTCGTACGCCTTCCCCATCAGCAACAGCACGTGCCAGGGATGCCCACTTTCCCAATTGATATACATACTCTCTCTGGAACCCTTCCTCAATAGGTTGAGAAGCAATTCAAACATACATGGGGTCACAGTAAAGGACAGAATGTTCAAGGTTGCAGCCTTCGCTGACGATATTTTACTCTCTCTCCAATCACCCCATATTTCTTTGCCCAATCTCCTCAAGGACATAGAACACTTCGGCTCCTTATCAAATCTCAAAATCAACCACACTAAATCACAGGCACTCAATGTCTCCTTCCCGTCTCATGTAGTGACACACTGCCAAGAGTCATTTCCATTTCGATGGGAAGAAGATACACTTACATACCTTGGTATCCGTATCCCAGTCCATCTGAAAGACTTGTACCTTAAAAACTTCCACCCGAACTTACTTAAGACCCAGCAACATCTCAAAGATTGGATGAGCCTTGTCAGGGACTTACCAGCGACAGACAGGCACAGCGGCGTGCTTCTTCTCAAACTGAGCCTCAGCATGTTCACACTGGCGGGCATCTGCGTGCGCGCGTAGTAAGGCGCGCACGTGTGTGCGATAGCGCTGTTGCCGCCACTGAACGCTTAAAGGTTCTCCAAGTGTGCTGGTGCGGCGCTGTTTCATCTCAGCTCCTGTGTATCTGATAACCTGAACCTGATCATCTGCTACTTGTTACCGACCCGGCTTCGTCTGACCTCTCTGCTTTCTCCAAACCCAACCTGGCCCGTCTGACCCTGCTACTACTTCTGCCTGTGATACCAATGCTGACCTCTGCCAGTTCTATCAACGCTGCCTCTGCCTACTGCTTCCACCTGTCTGCTTGCCTACTTACCCCGGACCGTCCGACCCTGCTCCAGCCTGCTGCCCGTTCAGCGTTCTACTGTGCCTGTGGTTCCTCTCATCGGCTCCAGTAACTGCTGCTTGCATTCCTCAGTTCTTCTATTAACTCCCAGCCCTGGTCCGCCAGCCGGCCAACCATCCAGAAGGATATCTTCGCTATCAGCCCAGAGGCCCTATTCCAGCAGGCACTCCTACCCACTGTGCTCTCGAGACCACTGTTCCCATTCCAGTGGCTCCTGAACCAGCATTGTAAGAGAGGTCTCCTCCTACAAGTCGGGCTTCAACTTCAGGTACCTAACAGTACGAAACAGCCATGACTGAGCCCGCAGGAGAGACCTCTCCCATGAAGGAGATCTGAACGCATCTGGCGGCCCTGACCCAAGCTGTTAAGTCTCTGCAGGATGGCTACACCAGACTTGAAAGACAGGTCCAGAACCTTACTGATGCTGGCCACGCAGCTTCTGCTCCATCCTCCACACCAGTACAGTCTGTTGCCTCCCCATCTGTTGTCATGCTTCCACCTGAGCCAAGGGTACCCATTCCAGAGAGGTTCTCTGGGGATCGAACCAAATTTCAGGCATTTCGGAAAGGCCTGTCAGCTCTATTTTGCCATACAACCACAGACTTTCTCCCTGGAAGCCACTAAAGTAGGATTTGTGATCTCCCTTTTACAAGGAGAACCCCAGACCTGGGCCCACCGATTACTTGAAGGAGATTCAGTCCTGACCCACTCTCTGCAATCCTTCTTTGAAGCCTTGGCTCAGCTTTATGAGATCCCCAAAGGACTGCCACAGTGGAATCTGCCCTGTTTGCGCTCCAGTAGGGCCGCAGACCGGCCGAGGACTATGTCTCGGACTTTAGACGCTGGCCCATAACCCTCACATCAATTGGGTTACTAGAAAGGTCAAGTTCCCTTCTCCCTATTGTCTGAAGCACTGCCTAACAGACTCCACCAAGTCTTCTGCCACCCTTTTATGTCTAGACTCTGACCAGAATCTACTCCGGACTGCACCCAAGCATTATCACGAGTTTATTGATGTCTTCAGCAAGAAGGAAACGGACTCTCTACCACCTCATCGCCCAAATGATTGTCCGATTGAACTGCTCCCTGGGGCCGAGATCCCTTTTGGTCACATCTTTCCTCTGTCAGAAAAGGAGCAGGAGGCACTTAAGGTCTACTTAGATGAGAACCTGGAAAAGGGGTTCATTCGCCCTTCAACTTCCTCAGCGGGTGCCGGAATTTTCTTCATCACCAAAAAAGATCAGACCCTCCGACCATGTGTGGACTATAGAGAACTAAACAAGATTACGGTTAGGAACCGCTACCCCTTACCTTTGATACCCAAACTTTTCCAGAGACTGAGGTCTGCTGTCATATTTACTAAGCTTGACCTAAGAGGGGCTTACAATCTAGTCCGCATTCAGGCCTGGAATGAATGGAAGACAGCTTTCAGGACCCGATTCGGGCATTATGAATACTTGGTAATGCCCTTCGGGCTCTGCAACGCTCCGGACACTTTCCAACATCTCATTAACGATGTATTCAGAGACTTTCTTGATGTATTCGTGATTGTCTACCTGGACGACATCTTAATATTCTCTGGATCACTCGATCAGCATTGGGAGCATGTCCGCAAGGTCCTAAGCTGTCTTCATCAACACAGACTGTACGCAAAGGCTGAGAAATGCGAATTTGAGTTACGGAGCATCCAATTCTTGGGGTTAGTAATCTCCCCAACGGGCATTAAAATGGATCCCCAAAAAGTGTCTGCTGTATTAGACTGGCCGGCGCCTCTGGACAAGAAGGGCATACAACGCTTCATCGGCTTTGCGAACCTCTATAGGAAATTCATAAGAGGCTTTTCAGTTATAATTGCGCCCATCATGCAATTAACCAAACAAAGCTCTCGTTTTTGCTGGACTCAGGAGGCCCAAAGTGCCTTTGAAGAGCTTAAAGGACTTTTCACGTCTGCCCCAATCCTCAGTCATCCGGACCCGTCCTTACCCTTCATTCTTTTTTTTTTAATACTGTTTTTTTATTAGTCTTCATCACATACAAAATACATTTGCTAATCTTATTACAAGTACAATTGCTTATACATTGCTGATACATTTATAAAGACAACGTTTTCATTTCTCAGATTTTGTAAATGTGTCACCTTCTATACAACAGAAGTGAAACCAACATCAACAACTATAACACTCAAAACAAAAAAAAAAAAAAAAAACAAAAACCCCTCAACGCTTAATTACATTTTTGCACAGTCCTGAGAAATATTCATAAAGTCTAAGCCGAGCTAGTTAATTGTTCCCTGGAGTACCATAAAACCCATTCTTGTGTGTTATCCTATTGTCCTACATTCCCCCCAGAACTCAGCACCCCATCAGAGTATTCACATGCATCCATTAGTTCGGTCCATTTCCCCCAAATCTTCATAAATTTACACACCCCCTGGCCTAATATGTAAGTTTATAAACCGGTAATACCTGATTTGTTAATGTTTTCCACTGGTCCAGAGGAACCGGTGTGGAATATATCCATTGCATAACCACTGTTTTCCTAGCATAATACAACAAAAGACGAAGAAATTGCTTTTGATACGTGCCCAAATCTATATCCTCAAAAATAGCTAGGATACACCACTTTGGGCTGCAGATATTAGGTAACTCAAAATTATTTGCAATAAATTGCGTTACTTGAGACCAAAATGGTCGGATCCTTTCACAATCCCAAAGCATGTGAAGCAAATCTCCAATATGTCTATTACATTTATGGCATGTAGGACTGTTTAATTTCTGCATATAGAAAAGCCATAAAGGAGTGTAGTAGACTCTATGAAAAATACGCAACTGTATCATTTTATCTTTAGCCGAGAGCGTAGTGACAAAATATGCGTTAAGAAGTTCCTCCCAATTCTCATCTGTAAGGTCCGGTATGTCTAATCGCCAGAGATTTTTTAATGGTTGAAGCTGGTTAGAGTCGTGATGTCCCAACATTTTATAGTACCTAGATATCAGTCCTACGTGTGTAGGTTGTAGTAGTGCCTCCTCCAATGGAGAGTTTTTAAAAGATACATTTTGCAACCCCAGTTGAGCCATGGCTGCGTGTCTTAATTGCAGATAACTAAAGTGCCAAGAAACTGGCATCCCAAATTCAGCCCGCAGTACCTCAAAGGATTTAAAGTTCCCTTGATTATACAACTGATGTATATATTTCAGTCCCTTTGTGGCCCACGAGGAAGCAGCGGGGAGAGCCAGAAAGTGGGGGAGAGTGGGATTACACCATACAGGATGGTTAGGAGATATAGATGTCGTGGCCTCCGGACTCAGCTGGAGACAACGCCTATATATTTCGAGAGAGGTCCTAATTATAGTAGCGCCCTCCACTTTTCTAGTTGTCCTTCTAAAAACCAAATTGGTAAGTGCCTCGTAGGATGAAAATATAGCCGCTTCCGCTGCTACCGCAGCATTTTCAATCTGTGGGAACAACCACCAATGCATGTAGACAAGCTGTGATGCGAAATAATAAAGTCTCAAATTTGACAGCGCTAAACCTCCCTGAGCTGTAGACAGCTGCAATGTTTTTAAGGCTATTCTAGGGTGTTTGGGGAACCCCAACAGGGTCAGTAGCAGAGAATCGATTTCCTGGAAGATCTTCTTATTGACATATATTGGACTATTTGCAAGAACATATAAGAACTTAGGCAAAAACACAATTTTAAATAGTTTTACCCTACCCATCAGTGTCAATGGCAGGGTTACCCAACTCTTTATCCTGTTTTTGAAAGATTCTATACATGGAAAAAGGTTATTCACAATATAGGTGGAGATTGGCAATTGTATTGTAATTCTCAAATATTTAAACCTATCAGTCATCTGTAAAGGGCAATCCAATGGCAGCACAAATGGGATATCCTGATCTACTGGTAAAACATGAGATTTAGTCCAGTTTATTTTAAGGCCTGAGAATTTGTCAAATTCACTAATGAGCCTAAGCATCACCGGGATCGTAACTTGGGGGTTAGACAGGTACAGCAGCATATCATCTACATAAAGTGATATACGTTCTTCTAAGGTGCCAATTTTCATGCCCTGTATATCTGAAGATGATCTGAGCAATCGAGCCAAGGGCTCTATAGCAAGCGCAAACAAAAGTGTCGATAATGGGCATCCTTGTCGTGTACCTCTACACATAGGAAATGGTTTAGAAATCGTTCCATTAATTCTAATACGGGCAAAAGGTTGGTTATATAATATTGAGATCCATCTGAGAAAATTTTCTCCAAATCCGAATTTCTCTAAAATTTAAAAAAGATAGGGCCATTCAACAGAGTCAAACGCTTTGTGGGCGTCGAGGGACACCACTGCTCTGGGAACTAACAAAGTATTGGGAGCTTGGAGACTGGTGAACAGCCTACGCCCATTACTGTATGTACCTCTGCCTGGTATAAAACCGGTCTGATCTGGGCTGATCAATTTTGTTATGTCTAAGTATAAGTTTGTACGGGAGGCCAGGACTTTAGTCAATATTTTTTAATCTGTATTTATGAGCGAAATTGGCCTATAAGATTCACAGTAGAGTGGGTCTTTGTTAGGTTTAGGAATTAAAACTATGAGGGCCTCTTTCATAGAGGAAGTAAGGCTATTCTATAGAAACATAGTGGAGTAAAGTTTGCGCAGTCACGGTGCCATGGCCTCTTTATGTTCCATATACCATTCCATTCCATAGGTAGACTGTCAGGTCCTGGGGTCTTATGCTTAGCAAAAGAGTTTATGGCTTGTTCTATTTCCTCTGTGGAAATGGGTTCCTCCAGAGCTAATTGTTGTTCCTCCAGAAGAGTGGGAAAGGCAATAGAATCTATGTAATCATACAGCTCAGGGGGGGTGTAGTGGGCCTGAGATATATACAGATCAGAGTAAAACTGAATAAAGGCCTTAACAACTCCCTCCCTAGACTCCTACAAGGTAGCCGAGGCATTGTAGATTTGAGAAATAACAATTGGGTCAGGTATCGGTTTGGCTAAAAAGGCCAAGATCTTTCCATTCTTGTCTCCTGAGTCAAAAACTCTTTGCCTCTGATACAACAGCCGTTTCTGTGTTTTGGACACTAGTGCTAGCTCATACATCCTGCGGACATCCCGTAGCATCTGATATCTAACTGGGGTTGAATCTCTGACATACCTTTCCTCTGCTTCTTTCACTTCCTTTGCCAAGGTGAGTAATTGCTCCCCAGTAGCTTTCTTTAAAGTTGATACCCCCTGCCTATTCGCTCCCATCAGTACTGCCTTAAAGGCATCCCATGCGACCAATTCCGACACTTGCCGATCATTCTCACGCCAAAACGTGTTAATAGCTTCCACACAGGAACTCAGTACCAATGGTTCTTTCAACCAATATGGGCCCATGCGCCAGACCCGGTCAGTCGGACGATCTGGGTCACATAGAATGAGTTCCAGAGGAGAATGATCTGAGAGTGCTCTTGACAGATACGTCACCTTCTCCACCCTCTGAAGCACATCCCTGGAGGTAAAAAACATATCTAGTCGAGACAGAGACTTATAAGACTCAGAAGCACAAGAAAATTCCTTCTTGTCCGGGTATTTCCATCTCCATACATCTACCAGAGCATAAGTAGTTGCCCACTCTTTCAATGCGTGTGATTGTGGTCTGGTGCAGTCTATCCATCTCCACATCCATAACCCTGTTGAAGTCTCCACCTATTATGAGATGGCCCTGCATCACAGGGAGCACCGTAGCCATACATGTTTCCAGTTTTTGTAGTTCAAAAGATGGAGGAATGTACACATTCACTATAGTATACAACATGTCCTTATATCTAAAGACCACAGCCACATAGCATCCCTGAGGATCAGTTTTTACCTCCAGTACCTGAATCTGTAACGATCTAAGAATCAATATAGACACCCCTCTAGAGTAAGAGAAGTATGTTGCATTAAATGCATGAGCAATGTGGGGTAGTTTTAGAGCCATAACCCTTGATTCCTCCAGATGGGTCTCCTGGAGCAACATAATGTGCGCTTTTGCCCGTTTAAGGTAATCAAGTACCAAAGAACGTTTGATCCTCCAGTTCAAGCCTCGCACGTTCCAAAAAACACACCTAAGACCCATCTAGAGGGAGAAGCAAAGATAGTGTAAAGGATATAAAAGTATAAATTCCTGGTCCGACAAATAATGTCATAATACTCTTAAGTACTCTGGTATAGGTTAACACTTTTTCAGTACCATCCCTCCAGGGAACATCCCATTTCACTATTCCTACAATAAGGATCTGTGCATTGTAAAAAAAAAATGAAAGAAAAAACACATAAAACATAACAGACAAAAGGAAGCATATCAATGACTTCCAGTTCCCCTTTCCCCCCACCCTGCTCATTGTCCCAAACTTCAACGAGCCTTGTCCCAAAAACCATAACAGTAACTTATGAGGTGACCAAAAGGGCCTCCCAATTAAACTATCGGCATGTCTAGAAAAGGGAAGAGAAAAAAATAAATAAATGTAATGGGGAGGAAGTGGGGTTTTCCTCTCTTTCCTCTTCCTGTGTCCCAGGGTCCGCCGGGAGCCACAGTGACACCGCCATAGCATTAGAGTCAAAATGGTGTATCCGGCCACAAGCCTCCTTAGATCAAGTTCTCAGTAGCCAGGCCCTTCCCACCCAAGGGACAATCAGATATATGATGTACACACGTCTCCACTCAGCATATTCCATCTCATCAATATATCAGTCATCTATGGACTCTGCAACCCTGCACTCAAGCAGTATGAGGTGTCCAGCAACATTTAATGTCTACTTGGCAGACAAGGTCGTGAGTGGGGGTGCAGTAGAGTGGGGAGTGGATTACTCTCCAAGCATACTTTAAACAGGTCAACAGAACCATTCCAGAAATGTCTGAGGGATGCCAAATGTAATAGGAAGCAGTCCAATCAAGATCCAGCAGCTAGTTGAGGAGACTTAGCCCAAACCATCCAACCAATCTGAGGTTTACATAGGGGACAGAAAAAATTGAGCTTTACCATCGTTAATGACTCTTAATTTATCCGGGTACAACATACTGTAACTGATCTGTTTGTCCCGAAGACGTTTCTTGACCACCGTAAAGGCTGCTCTTTGTTTCTGTGTAACAGCGGAGAAATCTGGGAATATTGATATCTTATTTTCATTGAATTTTAAATCAGAGAGGTTCCTGGCCATGCGCATAATAAATTCCTTATCCCTGAAATGCAAAATTTTTGCCAGAAGAGGTCGTGGTAGAGCTCCCTGTGGGAGAGATCGCATGGGGCCTATAGTCGCCTTAAGCCACTTTTCCAAGAACAGTTCTGGTTCCCTTCCTTCCGCCCCCTCCTGAAAGCCAACAAAGCACAGGTTGTTTCTGCGCACGCAGTCTTCCAAATCGTTGAGCTTTGCATTTTTTTTCTTTTAAATCCTGCTGTTGTATTCTCAGACTCACAGACATAAGTTGCACAGTATCCTCAATATCACTGATACGTTGTTCAGCTCCAGTAATTCTGGAGCGCATTTTTTGCATATCATGTTTAACGATTGATAGGTCCAGCCTGACCGTTTCGTTCTGTGTGGTTAGGGAAGACTGACACTGTCAGATTGTCTCCATAACATGCCTGAGTGTTAGCTCCTCTTCCCCTCCAGTGTCCGTCCTCTCCTCCTCCACCAGCAGATTCGGCTGTGAGGGGCCTCCTAGCTCACTTTCTTCCTCCCACCTGCCTGTATTCTCCCACAAGTCAGATTCTTCCCCCTCAGGGATAGCTGGAGTAGCCGATAATCTCGGACTCCGTTGAGACTCTGAGAAATGTTCTCTTATAGTAGTGGGTGGTTTCCCCTTCTTTGTGGAGAGTGCAGAGCTTTGTATATGAGGGGAGGATTCGTCACTCACCATCCTATTGTCTCCGGGCGGTTTCTTTCCCGAGGAGCCGGCGCCATCTTTGATTCCTCCCGTGGCCTGTGATAGCCGGAGTTCCGCGGCCGATTTCGTTCCCGTCTGGCCGTGCCGCCCCATTCTGACGGGTGTCAGTGGGTCTCAGGAGTGTCCCCCTCCTCTTGGGGTAGATAGCGGAGGTTATCGGGGTCCGGATACTGTACAGGATCAAGCGGTGTCAGAGGAGCCCTTCTCTGGCGCTGCTTACATGTCCGCCGCTGGCCACGCCCCCTACCCTTCATTCTTGAAGTAGACGCTTCTGAAGTGGCCGTAGGAGCAGTCATCTCTCAACGTCGAGGTAACAAGGACCTAATGCACCCCGTGGGGTTCTTCTCTAGGAAACTCTCTCCTGCAGAGAGGAACTATGACGTTGGCGACCGAGAACTGATCGCTATTAAAGCTGCCTTGGAGAAGTGGAGGTACCTGTTGGAGGGCGCTGCTCATCCGGTATTAATATATACCGATCACAAGAACTTAGAATACCTAAGGTCTGCCAAACAACTGAGACCCCGACAAGCTCGCTGGGCCCTGTTCTTCTCACACTTCTGCTTCCATATAACATACCGGCCTGGGTCGAAGAACGTGAAACCGGATGTGTTGTCACGTATGTATGACAATCCAAAGGACTCATCTGTTCCTGATACCATCCTGCCTGCCGGAAATTTCTTACTCTTACAGACAGATCTTCTCTCCTTGATCAAAGAAGCATCCTCTGATTCCTCAAAACCCCCCGGGGTCACTTTGACATCCAGGGATAGCTTGTTCTGGAGGGGGAGTCAAATCTTTGTTCCCAATGATGTTCGAGTCAGTGTTGTCCCTTCTTCACGATCATCCACTGGCAGGCTATTTTGGGGTCCGTAAGACCCTTGAGCTTGTACAACGCACGTTCTGGTGGCCCAACTTGAAGGACTTCTGTAAGAAGTACGTCAGCTCCTGCCCTAGTGGTATCCAGAATAAGACGCCAAGAAATCGGGCTTGGAGACTGCTGAAACCCTTACCTGTACCCGACAGACCCCGGAGAATGATTACTATGGACTTTATAGTCGAGCTTTCATGCTCTGAGGGGTGCTCGGCTATTTTTGTGGTTGTAGACCGGCTGTCCAAAATGGCTCATTTTTTACCCCTAACAGGGACCCCATCTGCTGTGGAGGCAGCCCGCATATTAATTAAAGAGATTGTGAGGTTACATGGAATTCCAGCAAATATAGTTTCCGACAGAGGAGTTCAGTTCACCTCACGTTTTGGGGGGCCTGTGTGAGATCCTGAAAATTGAGTTGGCCCTGTCCTCGGCCTATCATCCCCAAACCAACGGGCAAACAGAAAGGACTAGACTCTCAAACAGTACATTAGGTGTTTCATATTTTTTGTACAGAAAGATTGGGTGTCCCTGCTGTCCTTAGCAGAATTTGCCTACAATAATGCTTGTCATTCAGCCACCGGTCAGTCCCCTTTTTTCGCCAATTATGGCTTTCATTTAACTTTTCTGCCTGACTTTCTTTCAGAAACCTCAGTTCCGGCGGTCCAGGAGACAGTGGAGCTCCTCAGCCATAATAACCGGATGTTGCAGGAGGCAGTATCTAAAGCCCAGGCAGACAGCAAGAGAGCCTTTGACTGGAAAAGAAGAGGGGAACTGACCCTACAGCTTGGTGATCAGGTATGGCTTTCTACCGATAACCTTAAGTTGGCTTATCCTTCCAGGAAGCTTGCACCCAAATTTATACGACCATTTCCGGTAAAGAGGAAAATCAATGAAGTTTCCTATGAGTTAGCCCTGCCCGAGTCGCTTAAGATTCACCCTGTGTTTCATGTGTTACTATTGAAACCTGCCGTCCCTGATCCCTTCCCTGATAGAGGAACTAGACCTCCAGACTCCATCTTAGTGGATGGAAACGAGGAGTATGAGGTGGAGGCCATCCTTGATTGCAGAAGAAGACAGGGACGTATTCAGTTTTTGATTAAGTGGAAGGGGTTTGGTCCGGAAAACAATTCCTGGGAACCTGACAGCAACATCCATGCCAGGCAGTTAATTCGTGCCTACTTTTCTGCCCATCTGGAAAAGAGGGACTTGCTGGGCATCCGGAGGCTGCCCCTTGGAGGGGGCAATGTGAGGGACTTACCAGCGATAGACAGGCACAGCGGCATGCACGCATGCGCACGCACGCTTCTTCTCAAACTGAGCCTCAGCATGTTCACACTGGCGGGCGTCGGCGCGTGCTGCCTAATGCACGCGCGTGTGCGCGATAGCGCTGTTGCCGCCACTGAACGCTTAAAGGTTCTCCAAGTGCGCTGGTGCGGCGCTGTTTCGTCTCAGCTCCTGTGTATCTGCTAACCTGAACCTGATCATCTGCTACTTGTTACCGACCCAGCTTCGTCTGACCTCTCTGCTTTCTCCAAACCCCTGACCCGGCCCACCTGACCCTGCTACCACTTCTGCCTGTGATACTGTTGCCGAACTCTGCCAGTTCTACCGACGCTGCCTCTGCCTGCTGCTTCCAACTGTCTGCTTGCCTACTGACCCGGACCGTCCGACTCTGCTCCAGCCTGCTGCCCGTTCAGTGTTCTACTGTACCTGTGGTTCCTCTCATCAGCTCCAGTAACTGCTGCTTGCATTCCTCAGTTCTTCTATCAACTCCCAGCCCTGGTCCAGCAGTCCAGCCATCCAGAGGGATCTCTTCTCCGCTATCAGCCCAGGGTTCCCATTCCAGTGGCTCCTGAACCAGCGTTGTAAGAGAGGTCTCCTCCTACAATTCGGGCTTCAACACCAGGTACCTAGCAGGCCAGAACGTCTCTTGGTTCAGATGCTCAGCTCTGCTTAAGATGATTGTTCTACCCACCTCCTTTACCTAATGCAATCAATTCCCATCTCCCTACCAGCAAGCTTCTTCATATTTTACCGGAAAGCCTTCTCCTCCTTTCTGCGGAGGGGCACTCCGCCTCGTATTAAGTTTTCTCAACTCACACTACCCAAGTCCAAAGGGGTTATAGGCTTTCCGGACCTCCAAAAATACCATAATGCCTGTCTCCTTACAAGGATCGCTGACTGGAATGTGCACGCCTTAAAAAAGTCATGGGTATTCCTAGAGAAAGCCTTCTCGTCAGGACCACTTCATCTTCTTCCATGGCTACCCTCTAAAAACGGTTTTCAAAGCCCTCTCAGCGCATCTGCTTATATACCCTACACTTCTGACCTTCAGAAAGTCTTGGCCACAAGGGGTCCCTGCCACCCTCCCGGCCCTTTAACCACTTTAAGGGGGAACCCTGATTTCCCCCGGGGGATCTCTGAAGACTTCTTACTTCAGAAATGGCCTTTCAAAGATGTTCTAGCTCTTCAATTTTATTCAAACGTGAAGCCCCTTTCCTTCGAAGCCATAAAATCCACCACCAAGACATTCCTTTCTATCTTTCTTGACTTACAGACTCCCCTACCCCCTCTCTTGCTCTCCCTTCTGTCACTTTCCTTCTCCTCTTTCTCCTTCTCTCTTTCCCTTTTTTATTCTTCCCTTCTTCTGAAGAGGGGTACCTTGACCCTGTCCAATCAGGATACACTGCCACTAAATGGATGAGCATGATCGACCTGCTGTGCCTTCTCCCTTCCCCACCATTTGGGGAGGGGGGGGGGGGACAATAGAAATGTATGATCCTCCGCCCATTTACGCTTCATTATTACTGCATGTTTTGATTGTGGTCACTTGTTCTTTGTTAAGACTTTTATGTTGTATCGGGATATTGGTACCCTCCCAGTCATGCTGTTATGTGAGGTTATGTGACAATTATCTTGTCCTGTATGTTTTGCCTGGATATTATTAACAAATAAAAATTTTATAGAAAAAAAAAAAAAGGATTGATTTAAGGAGGTAGATAAAATTAGGTTGATGGAAGTAGTAATACATTTGCAAAAGGACTTTGTCAGCACCTGGAAGAGCTGGTTGGAATTTAGACAAACTCAGGTTTATGTGAACTATATGGGAAGTAACTAGATATTCCATTGTTCCCCACCTATGAACACCTCCTTCTCTCCCCTCTGTCCCCTTTTCTTTCCCTTTTTCTTGGTACACAGTAATTAGGCAAACCTATTGGGGAAATTCTCGATGGAAATAAAAATTGAGAATTTCTCCTCCTTATAACTTAATAAAAAGGGTTTGGAAACACTTATGTCGCGTACACACAAACGGACTTTCCGGCAGAAAAGTTCAGACGGAATAATTTCATCGGATATTCCGATCGTTTGTGGGCTTCAGCTGACTTTTTTTTTCAAAAAGTCTGAAGGACCTAGAAATAGAACATGTTTTAAATCTTTCCAATGGAATCAACTTCTATCGGGAAAACTGTTTGTCTGTATGCTAGTCCGACAGACCAAATACGACGCAAGGGCAGCTATTGGCTACTGGCTATTGAACTTGCTTTTCTAGTCCTATTGTATGTCATTGCGTTTGAAACAAATGGACTTTGGTGTGATTGTGTGTAGGCAATAGGGATGGACGAACTGTTCGCCCGGCGGTCGGTTCGCGGCGAATTTCGGCTGTTCGCTGTCCGCCCGATCGGGGACTATTGCCGCTGTTCGCCCGGCGGACTTACGTTTTTATTGTGTAAAATAACTTTGACCCATGATGACACATCCATCATGGGGTACAGGACAGCCCATTGAGACATTACAGCACATGGACACTTGGACATTCCCCCTAACTTATAAATAGACCTAATCTGGCTTCCATTTTACATTCTTTCTACTGTCACTATAGGGAGAGGTTGCTGTGTGGAGCAGGGAGAGACTGCAGTGACCCAAATCGCTAGCTAATAGGTCCACAAAAGTTATTTTAAGGACTGGTATGGTATAGGTGTAGTTCAGGATATAGGTTTGAGGCACTGCTATTCAAGTCATTGTTGCAGCAGATTGTCTTTTGTCAGAGCTGAGAGAGGGACAGATAGGACGCTGTGTGTTGCAGAGAGGGACAGTCAGTTTAATCATTAGCTGTTACTATTAGGTCCACAAAAGTCCTTTTCAGGACTGGTATGGTGTAGTAGTACAGGATATAGTTTTGAGTGCTATTCAAGTTATTGTTGCAGCAGCCTATGTTTTGTCAGTTTAAATAGGGACAGACAGCAAGCTGTGTGTGGCAGTGAGGGACAGTCAGTTTAATCAGTAACTGTTACTATTAGGTCCACAAAGGTTCTTTTCAGGACTGGTATGGTAATAGGGTTGTACACGTATAATATTCTTTCTTCCAAATATAGAAAGAATATTATACTTGACTGCAACTCTTCTGCTGCAGTAGTCCATTATGAGTATAGGGACTGAGGTACAGTCTGCTAATCACAACCTAATAGTTCCACAAAGGTCCTTCTAAGGACTGGTAAGGTATAGCGTACTAGAGCACATAGGGGTGAGTGAGGTACAGTCTGCTAATCCTAAGGACTGGCATAGGTCCACAATATATAGGGTTGAGGTGCACTACTGCTGACTGCTGCCCTATTCTGCAGCATTCCTTTATCAGTATAGGGACTGAGGTACAGTCTGCTAATCACAACCTACTAGTTCCACAAAGGTCCTTCTAAGGACTGGTAAGGTATAGCGTACTAGAGTATATAGGGTTGAGTGAGGTACAGTCTGCTAATCACAACCTACTAGTTCCACAAAGGTCCTTCTAAGGACTGGTAAGGTATAGCATACTAGAGTATATAGGGTTGAGTGAGGTACAGTCTGCTAATCCTTAAGGACTGGTACAGGTCCACAATATATAGGGTTGAGGTGCACTACTGCTTACTGCTGCCCTATTCTGCAGAAGTCCTTTATCAGTATAGGGACTGAGGTACAGTCTGCTAATCACAACCTACTAGTTCCACAAAGGTCCTTCTAAGGACTGGTAAGGTATAGCGTAGTACAGTATATAGGGTTGAGTGAGGTACAGTCTGCTAATCACAACCTACTAGTTCCACAAAGGTCCTTCTAAGGACTGGTAAGGTATAGTGTACTACAGTATATAGGGTTGAGTGAGGTACAGTCTGCTACTCACAACCTACTAGTTCCACAAAGGTCCTTCTAAGGACTGGTAAGGTATAGCGTACTAGAGTATATAGGGTTGAGTGAGGTACAGTCTGCTAATCCTTAAGGACTGGTATAGGTCCACAATATATAGGGTTGAGGTGCACTACTGCTGACTGCTGCCCTATTCTGCAGCAGTCCTTTATCAGTATAGGGACTGAGGTACAGTCTGCTAATCACAACCTACTAGTTCCACAAAGGTCCTTCTAAGAACTGGTAAGGTATAGCGTACCCGAGTATATAGGGATGAGTGAGGTACAGTCTGCTAATCCTTAAGGACTGGTATAGGTCCACAATATATAGGGTTGAGGTGCACTACTGCTGACTGCTGCCCTATTCTGCAGCAGTCCTTTATCAGTATAGGGACTGAGGTACAGTCTGCTAATCACAACCTACTAGTTCCACAAAGGTCCTTCTAAGGACTGGTAAGGTATAGCGTAGTACAGTATATAGGGTTGAGTGAGGTACAGTCTGCTAATCACAACCTACTAGTTCCACAAAGGTCCTTCTAAGAACTGGTAAGGTATAGCGTACTCGAGTATATAGGGTTGAGTGAGGTACAGTCTGCAAATCCTTAAGGACTGGTATAGGTCCACAATATATAGGGTTGAGGTGCACTACTGCTGACTGCTGCCCTATTCTGCAGCATTCCTTTATCAGTATAGGGACTGAGGGACAGTCTGCTAATCCCAACCTACTAGTTCCACAAAGGTCCTTCTAAGGACTGGTAAGGTATAGCGTACTAGAGTATATAGGGTTGAGTGAGGTACAGTCTGCTAATCCTTAAGGACTGGTATAGGTCCACACTATATAGGGTTGAGGTGCACTACTGCTGACTGCTGCCCTATTCTGCAGCATTCCTTTATCAGTATAGGGACTGAGGGACAGTCTGCTAATCCCAACCTACTAGTTCCACAAAGGTCCTTCTAAGGACTGGTAAGGTATAGCGTACTAGAGTATATAGGGTTGAGTGAGGTACAGTCTGCTAATCCTTAAGGACTGGTATAGGTCCACACTATATAGGGTTGAGGTGCACTACTGCTGACTGCTGCCCTATTCTGCAGCAGTCCTTTATCAGTATAGGGACTGAGGTACAGTCTGCTAATCACAACCTACTGGTTCCACAAAGGTCCTTCTAAGGACTGGTAAGTTATAGCGTACTAGAGTATATAGGGTTGAGTGAGGTACAGTCTGCTAATCCTTAAGGACTGGTATAGGTCCACAATATATAGGGTTGAGGTGCACTACTGCTGCCCTATTCTGCAGCAGTCCTTTATCAGTATAGGGACTGAGGTACAGTCTGCTAATCACAACCTACTGGTTCCACAAAGGTCCTTCTAAGCACTGGTAAGGTATAGCATACTATAGTATATAGGGTTGAGTGAGGTACAGTCTGCTAATCCTTAAGGACTGGTATAGGTCCACAATATATAGGGTTGAGGTGCACTATTGCTGACTGCTGCCCTATTCTGCAGCAGTCCTTTATCAGTATAGGGACTGAGGTACAGTCTGCTAATCACAACCTACTAGTTCCACAAAGGTCTTTCTAAGGACTGGTAAGGTATAGCGTAGTACAGTATATAGGGTTGAGTGAGGTACAGTCTGCTAATCACAACCTACTAGTTCCACAAAGGTCCTTCTAAGGACTGGTAAGGTATAGCGTACTAGAGTATATAGGGTTGAGTGAGGTACAGTCTGCTAATCCTTAAGGACTGGTATAGGTCCACAATATATAGAGTTGAGGTGCATTACTGCTGACTGCTGCCCTATTCTGCAGCAGTCCTTTATCAGTATAGGGACTGAGATACAGTCTGCTAATCACAACCTACTAGTTCCACAAAGGTCCTTCTAAGGACTGGTAAGGTATAGCGTACTAGAGTATATAGGGTTGAGTGAGGTACAGTCTGCTAATCCTTAAGGACTGGTATAGGTCCACAATATATAGGGTTGAGGTGCACTACTGCTGACTGCTGCCCTATTCTGCAGCAGTCCTTTATCAGTATAGGGACTGAGGTACAGTCTGCTAATCACAACCTACTAGTTCCACAAAGGTCCTTCTAAGAACTGGTAAGGTATAGCGTACCCGAGTATATAGGGATGAGTGAGGTACAGTCTGCTAATCCTTAAGGACTGGTATAGGTCCACAATATATAGGGTTGAGGTGCACTACTGCTGACTGCTGCCCTATTCTGCAGCAGTCCTTTATCAGTATAGGGACTGAGGTACAGTCTGCTAATCACAACCTACTAGTTCCACAAAGGTCCTTCTAAGGACTGGTAAGGTATAGCGTAGTACAGTATATAGGGTTGAGTGAGGTACAGTCTGCTAATCACAACCTACTAGTTCCACAAAGGTCCTTCTAAGAACTGGTAAGGTATAGCGTACTCGAGTATATAGGGTTGAGTGAGGTACAGTCTGCTAATCCTTAAGGACTGGTATAGGTCCACAATATATAGGGTTGAGGTGCACTACTGCTGACTGCTGCCCTATTCTGCAGCAGTCCTTTATCAGTATAGGGACTGAGGTACAGTCTGCTAATCACAACCTACTAGTTCCACAAAGGTCCTTCTAAGGACTGGTAAGGTATAGCGTAGTACAGTATATAGGGTTGAGTGAGGTACAGTCTGATAATCACAAGCTACTAGTTCCACAAAGGTCCTTCTAAGAACTGGTAAGGTATAGCGTACTCGAGTATATAGGGTTGAGTGAGGTACAGTCTGCTAATCCTTAAGGACTGGTATAGGTCCACAATATATAGGGTTGAGGTGCACTACTGCTGACTGCTGCCCTATTCTGCAGCATTCCTTTATCAGTATAGGGACTGAGGGACAGTCTGCTAATCCCAACCTACTAGTTCCACAAAGGTCCTTCTAAGGACTGGTAAGGTATAGCGTACTAGAGTATATAGGGTTGAGTGAGGTACAGTCTGCTAATCCTTAAGGACTGGTATAGGTCCACAATATATAGGGTTGAGGTGCACTACTGCTGACTGCTGCCCTATTCTGCAGCAGTCCTTTATCAGTATAGGGACTGAGGTACAGTCTGCTAATCACAACCTACTGGTTCCACAAAGGTCCTTCTAAGGACTGGTAAGTTATAGCGTACTAGAGTATATAGGGTTGAGTGAGGTACAGTCTGCTAATCCTTAAGGACTGGTATAGGTCCACAATATATAGGGTTGAGGTGCACTACTGCTGCCCTATTCTGCAGCAGTCCTTTATCAGTATAGGGACTGAGGTACAGTCTGCTAATCACAACCTACTGGTTCCACAAAGGTCCTTCTAAGCACTGGTAAGGTATAGCATACTATAGTATATAGGGTTGAGTGAGGTACAGTCTGCTAATCCTTAAGGACTGGTATAGGTCCACAATATATAGGGTTGAGGCGCACTACTGCTGACTGCTGACCTATTCTGCAGCAGTCCTTTATCAGTATAGGGACTGAGGTACAATCTGCTAATCACAACCTACTAGTTCCACAAAGGTCCTTCTAAGGACTGGTAAGGTATAGCGTACTAGAGTATATAGGGTTGAGTGAGGTACATTCTGCTAATCCTTAAGGACTGGTATAGGTCCACAATATATAGGGTTGAGGTGCACTATTGCTGACTGCTGCCCTATTCTGCAGCAGTCCTTTATCAGTATAGGGACTGAGGTACAGTCTGCTAATCACAACCTACTAGTTCCACAAAGGTCTTTCTAAGGACTGGTAAGGTATAGCGTAGTACAGTATATAGGGTTGAGTGAGGTACAGTCTGCTAATCACAACCTACTAGTTCCACAAAGGTCCTTCTAAGGACTGGTAAAGTATAGCGTACTAGAGTATATAGGATTGAGTGAAGTACAGTCTGCTAATCCTTAAGGACTGGTATAGGTCCACAATATATAGGGTTGAGGTGCACTACTGCTGACTGCTGCCCTATTCTGCAGCAGTCCTTTATCAGTATAGGGACTGAGGTATAGTCTGCTAATAACAACCTACTGGTTCCACAAAGGTCCATCTAAGGATGGGTAAGGTATAGCGTACTAGAGTATATAGGGTTGGATGAGGTACAGTCTGCTAATCCTTAAGGACTGGTATAGGTCCACAATATATAGGGTTGAGGTGCACTACTGCTGCCCTATTCTGCAGCAGTCCTTTATCAGTATAGGGACTGAGGAACAATCTGTTAATAACAACCTACTAATTCCACAAAGGTCCTTCTAAGGACTGGTAAGGTATAGCGTACTAGTGTATATAGGGTTGAGTGAGGTACAGTCTGCTAATCCTTAAGGACTGGTATAGGTCCACAATATATAGGGTTGAGGTGCACTTACTGCTGACTGCTGCCCTATTCTGCAGCAGTCCTTTATCAGTATAGGGACTGAGGTACAGTCTGCTAATCACAACCTACTAGTTCCACAAAGGTCTTTCTAAGGACTGGTAAGGTATAGCGTAGTACAGTATATAGGGTTGAGTGAGGTACAGTCTGCTAATCACAACCTACTAGTTCCACAAAGGTCCTTCTAAGGACTGGTAAGGTATAGTGTACTAGAATATATAGGGTTGAATGAGGTACAGTCTGCTAATCCTTAAGGACTGGTATAGGTCCACAATATATAGGGTTGAGGTGCACTACTGCTGACTGCTACCCTATTCTGAAGCATTCCTTTATCAGTATAGGGACTGAGGTACAGTCTGCTAATCCCAACCTACTAGTTCCACAAAGGTCCTTCTAAGGACTGGTAAGGTATAGCGTACTAGAGTATATAGGGTTGAGTGAGGTACAGTCTGCTAATCCTTAAGGACTGGTATAGGTCCACAATATATAGGGTTGAGGTGCACTACTGCTGACTGCTGCCCTATTCTGCAGCAGTCCTTTATCAGTATAGGGACTGAGGTATAGTCTGCTAATCACAACCTACTGGTTGCACAAAGGTCCATCTAAGGATGGGTAAGGTATAGCGTACTAGAGTATATAGGGTTGGATGAGGTACAGTCTGCTAATCCTTAAGGACTGGTATAGGTCCACAATATATAGGGTTGAGGTGCACTACTGCTGCCCTATTCTGCAGCAGTCCTTTATCAGTATAGGGACTGAGGAACAATCTACTAATCACAACCTACTAGTTCCACAAAGGTCCTTCTAAGGACTGGTAAGGTATAGCGTACTAGTGTATATAGGGTTGAGTGAGGTACAGTCTGCTAATCCTTAAGGACTGGTATAGGTCCACAATATATAGGGTTGAGGTGCACTACTGCTGACTGCTGCCCTATTCTGCAGCATTCCTTTATCAGTATAGGGACTGAGGTACAGTCTGCTAATCCCAACCTACTAGTTCCACAAAGGTCCTTCTAAGGACTGGTAAGGTATAGCGTACTAGAGTATATAGGGTTGAGTGAGGTACAGTCTGCTAATCCTTAAGGACTGGTATAGGTCCACAATATATAGGGTTGAGGTGCACTACTGCTGACTGCTGCCCTATTCTGCAGCAGTCCTTTATCAGTATAGGGACTGAGGTACAGTCTGCTAATCACAACCTACTGGTTCCACAAAGGTCCTTCTAAGGACTGGTAAGTTATAGCGTACTAGAGTATATAGGGTTGAGTGAGGTACATTCTGTTAATCCTTAAGGACTGGTATAGGTCCACAATATATAGGGTTGAGGTGCACTACTGCTGACTGCTGCCCTTTTCTGCAGCAGTCTTTTATCAGTATAGGGACTGAGGTACAGTCTGCTAATCACAACCTACTAGTTCCACAAAGGTCCTTCTAAGGACTGTTAAGGTATAGCGTACTAGAGTATATAGGGTTGAATGAGGTACAGTCTGCTAATCCTTAAGGACTGGTATAGGTCCACAATATATAGGGTTGAGGTGCACTACTGCTGACTGCTGCCCTATTCTGCAGCAGTCCTTTATCAGTATAGGGACTGAGGTACAGTCTGCTAATCACAACCTACTAGTTCCACAAAGGTCTTTCTAAGGACTGGTAAGGTATAGCGTAGTACAGTATATAGGGTTGAGTGAGGTACAGTCTGCTAATCACAACCTACTAGTTCCACAAAGGTCCTTCTAAGGACTGGTAAGGTATAGTGTACTAGAATATATAGGGTTGAGTGAGGTACAGTCTGCTAATCCTTAAGGACTGGTATAGGTCCACAATATATAGGGTTGAGGTGCACTACTGCTGACTGCTACCCTATTCTGCAGCATTCCTTTATCAGTATAGGGACTGAGGTACAGTCTGCTAATCCCAACCTACTAGTTCCACAAAGGTCCTTCTAAGGACTGGTAAGGTATAGCGTACTAGAGTATATAGGGTTGAGTGAGGTACAGTCTGCTAATCCTTAAGGACTGGTATAGGTCCACAATATATAGGGTTGAGGTGCACTACTGCTGACTGCTGCCCTATTCTGCAGCAGTCCTTTATCAGTATAGGGACTGAGGTACAGTCTGCTAATCACAACCTACTAGTTCCACAAAGGTCCTTCTAAGGACTGGTAAGGTATAGCGTACTAGAGTATATAGGATTGAGTGAAGTACAGTCTGCTAATCCTTAAGGACTGGTATAGGTCCACAATATATAGGGTTGAGGTGCACTACTGCTGACTGCTGCCCTATTCTGCAGCAGTCCTTTATCAGTATAGGGACTGAGGTATAGTCTGCTAATCACAACCTACTGGTTGCACAAAGGTCCATCTAAGGATGGGTAAGGTATAGCGTACTAGAGTATATAGGGTTGGATGAGGTACAGTCTGCTAATCCTTAAGGACTGGTATAGGTCCAAAATATATAGGGTTGAGGTGCACTACTGCTGCCCTATTCTGCAGCAGTCCTTTATCAGTATAGGGACTGAGGAACAATCTACTATTCACAACCTACTAGTTCCACAAAGGTCCTTCTAAGGACTGGTAAGGTATAGCGTACTAGTGTATATAGGGTTGAGTGAGGTACAGTCTGCTAATCCTTAAGGACTGGTATAGGTCCACAATATATAGGGTTGAGGTGCACTACTGCTGACTGCTGCCCTATTCTGCAGCATTCCTTTATCAGTATAGGAACTGAGGTACAGTCTGCTAATCCCAACCTACTAGTTCCACAAAGGTCCTTCTAAGGACTGGTAAGGTATAGCGTACTAGAGTATATAGGGTTGAGTGAGGTACAGTCTGCTAATCCTTAAGGACTGGTATAGGTCCACAATATATAGGGTTGAGGTGCACTACTGCTGACTGCTGCCCTATTCTGCAGCAGTCCTTTATCAGTATAGGGACTGAGGTACAGTCTGCTAATCACAACCTACTGGTTCCACAAAGGTCCTTCTAAGGACTGGTAAGTTATAGCGTACTAGAGTATATAGGGTTGAGTGAGGTACATTCTGTTAATCCTTAAGGACTGGTATAGGTCCACAATATATAGGGTTGAGGTGCACTACTGCTGACTGCTGCCCTTTTCTGCAGCAGTCCTTTATCAGTATAGGGACTGAGGTACAGTCTGCTAATCACAACCTACTAGTTCCACAAAGGTCCTTCTAAGGACTGTTAAGGTATAGCGTACTAGAGTATATAGGGTTGAATGAGGTACAGTCTGCTAATCCTTAAGGACTGGTATAGGTCCACAATATATAGGGTTGAGGTACACTACTGCTGACTGCTGCCCTATTCTACAGCAGTCCTTTATCAGTATAGGGACTGAGGTACAATCTGCTAATCACAACCGACTAGTTCCACAAAGGTCTTTCTAAGGACTGGTAAGGTATAGCGTAGTACAGTATATAGAGTTGAGTGAGGTACAGTCTGCTAATCACAACCTACTAGTTCCACAAAGGTCCTTATAAGGACTGGTAAGGTATAGCGTAATAGAGTATATAGGGTTGAATGAGGTACAGTCTGCTAAACCTTAAGGACTGGTATAGGTCCACAATATATAGGGTTGAGGTGCACTACTGCTGACTGCTGCCCTATTCTGCAGCAGTCCTTTATCAGTATAGGGACTGAGGTACAGTCTGCTAATCACAACCTACTAGTTCCACAAAGGTCCTTCTAAGGACTGGTAAGGTATAGCGTAGTACAGTATATAGGGTTGAGTGAGGTACAGTCTGATAATCACAAGCTACTAGTTCCACAAAGGTCCTTCTAAGAACTGGTAAGGTATAGCGTACTCGAGTATATAGGGTTGAGTGAGGTACAGTCTGCTAATCCTTAAGGACTGGTATAGGTCCACAATATATAGGGTTGAGGTGCACTACTGCTGACTGCTGCCCTATTCTGCAGCATTCCTTTATCAGTATAGGGACTGAGGGACAGTCTGCTAATCCCAACCTACTAGTTCCACAAAGGTCCTTCTAAGGACTGGTAAGGTATAGCGTACTAGAGTATATAGGGTTGAGTGAGGTACAGTCTGCTAATCCTTAAGGACTGGTATAGGTCCACAATATATAGGGTTGAGGTGCACTACTGCTGACTGCTGCCCTATTCTGAAGCAGTCCTTTATCAGTATAGGGACTGAGGTACAGTCTGCTAATCACAACCTACTGGTTCCACAAAGGTCCTTCTAAGGACTGGTAAGTTATAGCGTACTAGAGTATATAGGGTTGAGTGAGGTACAGTCTGCTAATCCTTAAGGACTGGTATAGGTCCACAATATATAGGGTTGAGGTGCACTACTGCTGACTGCTGCCCTATTCTGCAGCATTCCTTTATCAGTATAGGGACTGAGGTACAGTCTGCTAATCCCAACCTACTAGTTCCACAAAGGTCCTTCTAAGGACTGGTAAGGTATAGCGTACTAGAGTATATAGGGTTGAGTGAGGTACAGTCTGCTAATCCTTAAGGACTGGTATAGGTCCACAATATATAGGGTTGAGGTGCACTACTGCTGACTGCTGCCCTATTCTGCAGCAGTCCTTTATCAGTATAGGGACTGAGGTACAGTCTGCTAATCACAACCTACTGGTTCCACAAAGGTCCTTCTAAGGACTGGTAAGTTATAGCGTACTAGAGTATATAGGGTTGAGTGAGGTACATTCTGTTAATCCTTAAGGACTGGTATAGGTCCACAATATATAGGGTTGAGGTGCACTACTGCTGACTGCTGCCCTTTTCTGCAGCAGTCTTTTATCAGTATAGGGACTGAGGTACAGTCTGCTAATCACAACCTACTAGTTCCACAAAGGTCCTTCTAAGGACTGTTAAGGTATAGCGTACTAGAGTATATAGGGTTGAATGAGGTACAGTCTGCTAATCCTTAAGGACTGGTATAGGTCCACAATATATAGGGTTGAGGTGCACTACTGCTGACTGCTTCCCTATTCTGCAGCAGTCCTTTATCAGTATAGGGACTGAGGTACAGTCTGCTAATCACAACCTACTAGTTCCACAAAGGTCTTTCTAAGGACTGGTAAGGTATAGCGTAGTACAGTATATAGGGTTGAGTGAGGTACAGTCTGCTAATCACAACCTACTAGTTCCACAAAGGTCCTTCTAAGGACTGGTAAGGTATAGTGTACTAGAATATATAGGGTTGAGTGAGGTACAGTCTGCTAATCCTTAAGGACTGGTATAGGTCCACAATATATAGGGTTGAGGTGCACTACTGCTGACTGCTACCCTATTCTGCAGCATTCCTTTATCAGTATAGGGACTGAGGTACAGTCTGCTAATCCCAACCTACTAGTTCCACAAAGGTCCTTCTAAGGACTGGTAATGTATAGCGTACTAGAGTATATATGGTTGAGTGAGGTACAGTCTGCTAATCCTTAAGGACTGGTATAGGTCCACAATATATAGGGTTGAGGTGCACTACTGCTGACTGCTGCCCTATTCTGCAGCAGTCCTTTATCAGTATAGGGACTGAGGTACAGTCTGCTAATCACAACCTACTAGTTCCACAAAGGTCCTTCTAAGGACTGGTAAGGTATAGCGTACTAGAGTATATAGGATTGAGGGAAGTACAGTCTGCTAATCCTTAAGGACTGGTATAGGTCCACAATATATAGGGTTGAGGTGCACTACTGCTGACTGCTGCCCTATTCTGCAGCAGTCCTTTATCAGTATAGGGACTGAGGTATAGTCTGCTAATCACAACCTACTGGTTGCACAAAGGTCCATCTAAGGATGGGTAAGGTATAGCGTACTAGAGTATATAGGGTTGGATGAGGTACAGTCTGCTAATCCTTAAGGACTGGTATAGGTCCAAAATATATAGGGTTGAGGTGCACTACTGCTGCCCTATTCTGCAGCAGTCCTTTATCATTATAGGGACTGAGGAACAATCTACTATTCACAACCTACTAGTTCCACAAAGGTCCTTCTAAGGACTGGTAAGGTATAGCGTACTAGTGTATATAGGGTTGAGTGAGGTACAGTCTGCTAATCCTTAAGGACTGGTATAGGTCCACAATATATAGGGTTGAGGTGCACTACTGCTGACTGCTGCCCTATTCTGCAGCATTCCTTTATCAGTATAGGAACTGAGGTACAGTCTGCTAATCCCAACCTACTAGTTCCACAAAGGTCCTTCTAAGGACTGGTAAGGTATAGCGTACTAGAGTATATAGGGTTGAGTGAGGTACAGTCTGCTAATCCTTAAGGACTGGTATAGGTCCACAATATATAGGGTTGAGGTGCACTACTGCTGACTGCTGCCCTATTCTGCAGCAGTCCTTTATCAGTATAGGGACTGAGGTACAGTCTGCTAATCACAACCTACTGGTTCCACAAAGGTCCTTCTAAGGACTGGTAAGTTATAGCGTACTAGAGTATATAGGGTTGAGTGAGGTACATTCTGTTAATCCTTAAGGACTGGTATAGGTCCACAATATATAGGGTTGAGGTGCACTACTGCTGACTGCTGCCCTTTTCTGCAGCAGTCCTTTATCAGTATAGGGACTGAGGTACAGTCTGCTAATCACAACCTACTAGTTCCACAAAGGTCCTTCTAAGGACTGTTAAGGTATAGCGTACTAGAGTATATAGGGTTGAATGAGGTACAGTCTGCTAATCCTTAAGGACTGGTATAGGTCCACAATATATAGGGTTGAGGTACACTACTGCTGACTGCTGCCCTATTCTACAGCAGTCCTTTATCAGTATAGGGACTGAGGTACAATCTGCTAATCACAACCGACTAGTTCCACAAAGGTCTTTCTAAGGACTGGTAAGGTATAGCGTAGTACAGTATATAGAGTTGAGTGAGGTACAGTCTGCTAATCACAACCTACTAGTTCCACAAAGGTCCTTATAAGGACTGGTAAGGTATAGCGTAATAGAGTATATAGGGTTGAATGAGGTACAGTCTGCTAAACCTTAAGGACTGGTATAGGTCCACAATATATAGGGTTGAGGTACACTATTGCTGACTGCTGCCCTATTCTGCAGCAGTCCTTTATCAGTATAGGGACTTAGGTACAGTCTGCTAATCACAACCTACTAGTTCCACAAAGGTCTTTCTAAGGACTGGTAAGGTATAGCGTACCCGAGTATATAGGGATGAGTGAGGTACAGTCTGCTAATCCTTAAGGACTGGTATAGGTCCACAATATATAGGGTTGAGGTGCACTACTGCTGACTGCTGCCCTATTCTGCAGCAGTCCTTTATCAGTATAGGGACTGAGGTACAGTCTGCTAATCACAACCTACTAGTTCCACAAAGGTCCTTCTAAGGACTGGTAAGGTATAGCGTAGTACAGTATATAGGGTTGAGTGAGGTACAGTCTGCTAATCACAACCTACTAGTTCCACAAAGGTCCTTCTAAGAACTGGTAAGGTATAGCGTACTCGAGTATATAGGGTTGAGTGAGGTACAGTCTGCTAATCCTTAAGGACTGGTATAGGTCCACAATATATAGAGTTGAGGTGCACTACTGCTGACTGCTGCCCTATTCTGCAGCAGTCCTTTATCAGTATAGGGACTGAGGTACAGTCTGCTAATCACAACCTACTAGTTCCACAAAGGTCCTTCTAAGGACTGGTAAGGTATAGCGTAGTACAGTATATAGGGTTGAGTGAGGTACAGTCTGATAATCACAAGCTACTAGTTCCACAAAGGTCCTTCTAAGAACTGGTAAGGTATAGCGTACTCGAGTATATAGGGTTGAGTGAGGTACAGTCTGCTAATCCTTAAGGACTGGTATAGGTCCACAATATATAGGGTTGAGGTGCACTACTGCTGACTGCTGCCCTATTCTGAAGCATTCCTTTATCAGTATAGGGACTGAGGGACAGTCTGCTAATCCCAACCTACTAGTTCCACAAAGGTCCTTCTAAGGACTGGTAAGGTATAGCGTACTAGAGTATATAGGGTTGAGTGAGGTACAGTCTGCTAATCCTTAAGGACTGGTATAGGTCCACAATATATAGGGTTGAGGTGCACTACTGCTGACTGCTGCCCTATTCTGCAGCAGTCCTTTATCAGTATAGGGACTGAGGTACAGTCTGCTAATCACAACCTACTGGTTCCACAAAGGTCCTTCTAAGGACTGGTAAGTTATAGCGTACTAGAGTATATAGGGTTGAGTGAGGTACAGTCTGCTAATCCTTAAGGACTGGTATAGGTCCACAATATATAGGGTTGAGGTGCACTACTGCTGCCCTATTCTGCAGCAGTCCTTTATCAGTATAGGGACTGAGGTACAGTCTGCTAATCACAACCTACTGGTTCCACAAAGGTCCTTCTAAGCACTGGTAAGGTATAGCATACTATAGTATATAGGGTTGAGTGAGGTACAGTCTGCTAATCCTTAAGGACTGGTATAGGTCCACAATATATAGGGTTGAGGCGCACTACTGCTGACTGCTGCCCTATTCTGCAGCAGTCCTTTATCAGTATAGGGACTGAGGTACAATCTGCTAATCACAACCTACTAGTTCCACAAAGGTCCTTCTAAGGACTGGTAAGGTATAGCGTACTAGAGTATATAGGGTTGAGTGAGGTACATTCTGCTAATCCTTAAGGACTGGTATAGGTCCACAATATATAGGGTTGAGGTGCACTATTGCTGACTGCTGCCCTATTCTGCAGCAGTCCTTTATCAGTATAGGGACTGAGGTACAGTCTGCTAATCACAACCTACTAGTTCCACAAAGGTCTTTCTAAGGACTGGTAAGGTATAGCGTAGTACAGTATATAGGGTTGAGTGAGGTACAGTCTGCTAATCACAACCTACTAGTTCCACAAAGGTCCTTCTAAGGACTGGTAAGGTATAGCGTACTAGAGTATATAGGATTGAGTGAAGTACAGTCTGCTAATCCTTAAGGACTGGTATAGGTCCACAATATATAGGGTTGAGGTGCACTACTGCTGACTGCTGCCCTATTCTGCAGCAGTCCTTTATCAGTATAGGGACTGAGGTATAGTCTGCTAATAACAACCTACTGGTTCCACAAAGGTCCATCTAAGGATGGCTAAGGTATAGCGTACTAGAGTATATAGGGTTGGATGAGGTACAGTCTGCTAATCCTTAAGGACTGGTATAGGTCCACAATATATAGGGTTGAGGTGCACTACTGCTGCCCTATTCTGCAGCAGTCCTTTATCAGTATAGAGACTGAGGAACAATCTGTTAATAACAACCTACTAGTTCCACAAAGGTCCTTCTAAGGACTGGTAAGGTATAGCGTACTAGTGTATATAGGGTTGAGTGAGGTACAGTCTGCTAATCCTTAAGGACTGGTATAGGTCCACAATATATAGGGTTGAGGTGCACTACTGCTGACTGCTGCCCTATTCTGCAGCAGTCCTTTATCAGTATAGGGACTGAGGTACAGTCTGCTAATCACAACCTACTAGTTCCACAAAGGTCTTTCTAAGGACTGGTAAGGTATAGCGTAGTACAGTATATAGGGTTGAGTGAGGTACAGTCTGCTAATCACAACCTACTAGTTCCACAAAGGTCCTTCTAAGGACTGGTAAGGTATAGTGTACTAGAATATATAGGGTTGAATGAGGTACAGTCTGCTAATCCTTAAGGACTGGTATAGGTCCACAATATATAGGGTTGAGGTGCACTACTGCTGACTGCTACCCTATTCTGCAGCATTCCTTTATCACTATAGGGACTGAGGTACAGTCTGCTAATCCCAACCTACTAGTTCCACAAAGGTCCTTCTAAGGACTGGTAAGGTATAGCGTACTAGAGTATATAGGGTTGAGTGAGGTACAGTCTGCTAATCCTTAAGGACTGGTATAGGTCCACAATATATAGGGTTGAGGTGCACTACTGCTGACTGCTGCCCTATTCTGCAGCAGTCCTTTATCAGTATAGGGACTGAGGTATAGTCTGCTAATCACAACCTACTGGTTGCACAAAGATCCATCTAAGGATGGGTAAGGTATAGCGTACTAGAGTATATAGGGTTGGATGAGGTACAGTCTGCTAATCCTTAAGGACTGGTATAGGTCCACAATATATAGGGTTGAGGTGCACTACTGCTGCCCTATTCTGCAGCAGTCCTTTATCAGTATAGGGACTGAGGAACAATCTGCTAATCACAACCTACTAGTTCCACAAAGGTCCTTCTAAGGACTGGTAAGGTATAGCGTACTAGTGTATATAGGGTTGAGTGAGGTACAGTCTGCTAATCCTTAAGGACTGGTATAGGTCCACAATATATAGGGTTGAGGTGCACTACTGCTGACTGCTGCCCTATTCTGCAGCATTCCTTTATCAGTATAGGGACTGAGGTACAGTCTGCTAATCCCAACCTACTAGTTCCACAAAGGTCCTTCTAAGGACTGGTAAGGTATAGCGTACTAGAGTATATAGGGTTGAGTGAGGTACAGTCTGCTAATCCTTAAGGACTGGTATAGGTCCACAATATATAGGGTTGAGGTGCACTACTGCTGACTGCTGCCCTATTCTGCAGCAGTCCTTTATCAGTATAGGGACTGAGGTACAGTCTGCTAATCACAACCTACTGGTTCCACAAAGGTCCTTCTAAGGACTGGTAAGTTATAGCGTACTAGAGTATATAGGGTTGAGTGAGGTACATTCTGTTAATCCTTAAGGACTGGTATAGGTCCACAATATATAGGGTTGAGGTGCACTACTGCTGACTGCTGCCCTTTTCTGCAGCAGTCCTTTATCAGTATAGGGACTGAGGTACAGTCTGCTAATCACAACCTACTAGTTCCACAAAGGTCCTTCTAAGGACTGTTAAGGTATAGCGTACTAGAGTATATAGGGTTGAGTGAGGTACAGTCTGCTAATCCTTAAGGACTGGTATAGGTCCACAATATATAGAGTTGAGGTGCACTACTGCTGACTGCTGCCCTATTCTGCAGCAGTCCTTTATCAGTATAGGGACTGAGGTACAGTCTGCTAATCACAACCTACTAGTTCCACAAAGGTCCTTCTAAGGACTGGTAAGGTATAGCGTAGTACAGTATATAGGGTTGAGTGAGGTACAGTCTGATAATCACAAGCTACTAGTTCCACAAAGGTCCTTCTAAGAACTGGTAAGGTATAGCGTACTCGAGTATATAGGGTTGAGTGAGGTACAGTCTGCTAATCCTTAAGGACTGGTATAGGTCCACAATATATAGGGTTGAGGTGCACTACTGCTGACTGCTGCCCTATTCTGCAGCAGTCCTTTATCAGTATAGGGACTGAGGTACAGTCTGCTAATCACAACCTACTAGTTCCACAAAGGTCCTTCTAAGGACTGGTAAGGTATAGCGTAGTACAGTATATAGGGTTGAGTGAGGTACAGTCTGATAATCACAAGCTACTAGTTCCACAAAGGTCCTTCTAAGAACTGGTAAGGTATAGCGTACTCGAGTATATAGGGTTGAGTGAGGTACAGTCTGCTAATCCTTAAGGACTGGTATAGGTCCACAATATATAGGGTTGAGGTGCACTACTGCTGACTGCTGCCCTATTCTGAAGCATTCCTTTATCAGTATAGGGACTGAGGGACAGTCTGCTAATCCCAACCTACTAGTTCCACAAAGGTCCTTCTAAGGACTGGTAAGGTATAGCGTACTAGAGTATATAGGGTTGAGTGAGGTACAGTCTGCTAATCCTTAAGGACTGGTATAGGTCCACAATATATAGGGTTGAGGTGCACTACTGCTGACTGCTGCCCTATTCTGCAGCAGTCCTTTATCAGTATAGGGACTGAGGTACAGTCTGCTAATCACAACCTACTGGTTCCACAAAGGTCCTTCTAAGGACTGGTAAGTTATAGCGTACTAGAGTATATAGGGTTGAGTGAGGTACAGTCTGCTAATCCTTAAGGACTGGTATAGGTCCACAATATATAGGGTTGAGGTGCACTACTGCTGCCCTATTCTGCAGCAGTCCTTTATCAGTATAGGGACTGAGGTACAGTCTGCTAATCACAACCTACTGGTTCCACAAAGGTCCTTCTAAGCACTGGTAAGGTATAGCATACTATAGTATATAGGGTTGAGTGAGGTACAGTCTGCTAATCCTTAAGGACTGGTATAGGTCCACAATATATAGGGTTGAGGCGCACTACTGCTGACTGCTGCCCTATTCTGCAGCAGTCCTTTATCAGTATAGGGACTGAGGTACAATCTGCTAATCACAACCTACTAGTTCCACAAAGGTCCTTCTAAGGACTGGTAAGGTATAGCGTACTAGAGTATATAGGGTTGAGTGAGGTACATTCTGCTAATCCTTAAGGACTGGTATAGGTCCACAATATATAGGGTTGAGGTGCACTATTGCTGACTGCTGCCCTATTCTGCAGCAGTCCTTTATCAGTATAGGGACTGAGGTACTGTCTGCTAATCACAACCTACTAGTTCCACAAAGGTCTTTCTAAGGACTGGTAAGGTATAGCGTAGTACAGTATATAGGGTTGAGTGAGGTACAGTCTGCTAATCACAACCTACTAGTTCCACAAAGGTCCTTCTAAGGACTGGTAAGGTATAGCGTACTAGAGTATATAGGATTGAGTGAAGTACAGTCTGCTAATCCTTAAGGACTGGTATAGGTCCACAATATATAGGGTTGAGGTGCACTACTGCTGACTGCTGCCCTATTCTGCAGCAGTCCTTTATCAGTATAGGGACTGAGGTATAGTCTGCTAATAACAACCTACTGGTTCCACAAAGGTCCATCTAAGGATGGCTAAGGTATAGCGTACTAGAGTATATAGGGTTGGATGAGGTACAGTCTGCTAATCCTTAAGGACTGGTATAGGTCCACAATATATAGGGTTGAGGTGCACTACTGCTGCCCTATTCTGCAGCAGTCCTTTATCAGTATAGGGACTGAGGAACAATCTGTTAATAACAACCTACTAGTTCCACAAAGGTCCTTCTAAGGACTGGTAAGGTATAGCGTACTAGTGTATATAGGGTTGAGTGAGGTACAGTCTGCTAATCCTTAAGGACTGGTATAGGTCCACAATATATAGGGTTGAGGTGCACTACTGCTGACTGCTGCCCTATTCTGCAGCAGTCCTTTATCAGTATAGGGACTGAGGTACAGTCTGCTAATCACAACCTACTAGTTCCACAAAGGTCTTTCTAAGGACTGGTAAGGTATAGCGTAGTACAGTATATAGGGTTGAGTGAGGTACAGTCTGCTAATCACAACCTACTAGTTCCACAAAGGTCCTTCTAAGGACTGGTAAGGTATAGTGTACTAGAATATATAGGGTTGAATGAGGTACAGTCTGCTAATCCTTAAGGACTGGTATAGGTCCACAATATATAGGGTTGAGGTGCACTACTGCTGACTGCTACCCTATTCTGCAGCATTCCTTTATCACTATAGGGACTGAGGTACAGTCTGCTAATCCCAACCTACTAGTTCCACAAAGGTCCTTCTAAGGACTGGTAAGGTATAGCGTACTAGAGTATATAGGGTTGAGTGAGGTACAGTCTGCTAATCCTTAAGGACTGGTATAGGTCCACAATATATAGGGTTGAGGTGCACTACTGCTGACTGCTGCCCTATTCTGCAGCAGTCCTTTATCAGTATAGGGACTGAGGTATAGTCTGCTAATCACAACCTACTGGTTGCACAAAGATCCATCTAAGGATGGGTAAGGTATAGCGTACTAGAGTATATAGGGTTGGATGAGGTACAGTCTGCTAATCCTTAAGGACTGGTATAGGTCCACAATATATAGGGTTGAGGTGCACTACTGCTGCCCTATTCTGCAGCAGTCCTTTATCAGTATAGGGACTGAGGAACAATCTGCTAATCACAACCTACTAGTTCCACAAAGGTCCTTCTAAGGACTGGTAAGGTATAGCATACTAGTGTATATAGGGTTGAGTGAGGTACAGTCTGCTAATCCTTAAGGACTGGTATAGGTCCACAATATATAGGGTTGAGGTGCACTACTGCTGACTGCTGCCCTATTCTGCAGCATTCCTTTATCAGTATAGGGACTGAGGTACAGTCTGCTAATCCCAACCTACTAGTTCCACAAAGGTCCTTCTAAGGACTGGTAAGGTATAGCGTACTAGAGTATATAGGGTTGAGTGAGGTACAGTCTGCTAATCCTTAAGGACTGGTATAGGTCCACAATATATAGGGTTGAGGTGCACTACTGCTGACTGCTGCCCTATTCTGCAGCAGTCCTTTATCAGTATAGGGACTGAGGTACAGTCTGCTAATCACAACCTACTGGTTCCACAAAGGTCCTTCTAAGGACTGGTAAGTTATAGCGTACTAGAGTATATAGGGTTGAGTGAGGTACATTCTGTTAATCCTTAAGGACTGGTATAGGTCCACAATATATAGGGTTGAGGTGCACTACTGCTGACTGCTGCCCTTTTCTGCAGCAGTCCTTTATCAGTATAGGGACTGAGGTACAGTCTGCTAATCACAACCTACTAGTTCCACAAAGGTCCTTCTAAGGACTGTTAAGGTATAGCGTACTAGAGTATATAGGGTTGAATGAGGTACAGTCTGCTAATCCTTAAGGACTGGTATAGGTCCACAATATATAGGGTTGAGGTGCACTACTGCTGACTGCTGCCCTATTCTGCAGCAGTCCTTTATCAGTATAGGGACTGAGGTACAGTCTGCTAATCACAACCTACTAGTTCCACAAAGGTCTTTCTAAGGACTGGTAAGGTATAGCGTAGTACAGTATATAGGGTTGAGTGAGGTACAGTCTGCTAATCACAACCTACTAGTTCCACAAAGGTCCTTCTAAGGACTGGTAAGGTATAGTGTACTAGAATATATAGGGTTGAGTGAGGTACAGTCTGCTAATCCTTAAGGACTGGTATAGGTCCACAATATATAGGGTTGAGGTGCACTACTGCTGACTGCTACCCTATTCTGCAGCATTCCTTTATCAGTATAGGGACTGAGGTACAGTCTGCTAATCCCAACCTACTAGTTCCACAAAGGTCCTTCTAAGGACTGGTAAGGTATAGCGTACTAGAGTATATAGGGTTGAGTGAGGTACAGTCTGCTAATCCTTAAGGACTGGTATAGGTCCACAATATATAGGGTTGAGGTGCACTACTGCTGACTGCTGCCCTATTCTGCAGCAGTCCTTTATCAGTATAGGGACTGAGGTACAGTCTGCTAATCACAACCTACTAGTTCCACCAAGGTCCTTCTAAGGACTGGTAAGGTATAGCGTACTAGAGTATATAGGATTGAGTGAAGTACAGTCTGCTAATCCTTAAGGACTGGTATAGGTCCACAATATATAGGGTTGAGGTGCACTACTGCTGACTGCTTCCCTATTCTGCAGCAGTCCTTTATCAGTATAGGGACTGAGGTATAGTCTGCTAATCACAACCTACTGGTTGCACAAAGGTCCATCTAAGGATGGGTAAGGTATAGCGTACTAGAGTATATAGGGTTGGATGAGGTACAGTCTGCTAATCCTTAAGGACTGGTATAGGTCCAAAATATATAGGGTTGAGGTGCACTACTGCTGCCCTATTCTGCAGCAGTCCTTTATCAGTATAGGGACTGAGGAACAATCTACTATTCACAACCTACTAGTTCCACAAAGGTCCTTCTAAGGACTGGTAAGGTATAGCGTACTAGTGTATATAGGGTTGAGTGAGGTACAGTCTGCTAATCCTTAAGGACTGGTATAGGTCCACAATATATAGGGTTGAGGTGCACTACTGCTGACTGCTGCCCTATTCTGCAGCATTCCTTTATCAGTATAGGAACTGAGGTACAGTCTGCTAATCCCAACCTACTAGTTCCACAAAGGTCCTTCTAAGGACTGGTAAGGTATAGCGTACTAGAGTATATAGGGTTGAGTGAGGTACAGTCTGCTAATCCTTAAGGACTGGTATAGGTCCACAATATATAGGGTTGAGGTGCACTACTGCTGACTGCTGCCCTATTCTGCAGCAGTCCTTTATCAGTATAGGGACTGAGGTACAGTCTGCTAATCACAACCTACTGGTTCCACAAAGGTCCTTCTAAGGACTGGTAAGTTATAGCGTACTAGAGTATATAGGGTTGAGTGAGGTACATTCTGTTAATCCTTAAGGACTGGTATAGGTCCACAATATATAGGGTTGAGGTGCACTACTGCTGACTGCTGCCCTTTTCTGCAGCAGTCCTTTATCAGTATAGGGACTGAGGTACAGTCTGCTAATCACAACCTACTAGTTCCACAAAGGTCCTTCTAAGGACTGTTAAGGTATAGCGTACTAGAGTATATAGGGTTGAATGAGGTACAGTCTGCTAATCCTTAAGGACTGGTATAGGTCCACAATATATAGGGTTGAGGTACACTACTGCTGACTGCTGCCCTATTCTACAGCAGTCCTTTATCAGTATAGGGACTGAGGTACAATCTGCTAATCACAACCGACTAGTTCCACAAAGGTCTTTCTAAGGACTGGTAAGGTATAGCGTAGTACAGTATATAGAGTTGAGTGAGGTACAGTCTGCTAATCACAACCTACTAGTTCCACAAAGGTCCTTATAAGGACTGGCAAGGTATAGCGTACTAGAGTATATAGGGTTGAGTGAGGTACAGTCTGCTAATCCTTAAGGACTGGTATAGGTCCACAATATATAGGGTTGAGGTGCACTACTGCTGACTGCTGCCCTATTCTGCAGCAGTCCTTTATCAGTATAGGGACTGAGGTATAGTCTGCTAATCACAACCTACTGGTTGCACAAAGATCCATCTAAGGATGGGTAAGGTATAGCGTACTAGAGTATATAGGGTTGGATGAGGTACAGTCTGCTAATCCTTAAGGACTGGTATAGGTCCACAATATATAGGGTTGAGGTGCACTACTGCTGCCCTATTCTGCAGCAGTCCTTTATCAGTATAGGGACTGAGGAACAATCTGCTAATCACAACCTACTAGTTCCACAAAGGTCCTTCTAAGGACTGGTAAGGTATAGCGTACTAGTGTATATAGGGTTGAGTGAGGTACAGTCTGCTAATCCTTAAGGACTGGTATAGGTCCACAATATATAGGGTTGAGGTGCACTACTGCTGACTGCTGCCCTATTCTGCAGCATTCCTTTATCAGTATAGGGACTGAGGTACAGTCTGCTAATCCCAACCTACTAGTTCCACAAAGGTCCTTCTAAGGACTGGTAAGGTATAGCGTACTAGAGTATATAGGGTTGAGTGAGGTACAGTCTGCTAATCCTTAAGGACTGGTATAGGTCCACAATATATAGGGTTGAGGTGCACTACTGCTGACTGCTGCCCTATTCTGCAGCAGTCCTTTATCAGTATAGGGACTGAGGTACAGTCTGCTAATCACAACCTACTGGTTCCACAAAGGTCCTTCTAAGGACTGGTAAGTTATAGCGTACTAGAGTATATAGGGTTGAGTGAGGTACATTCTGTTAATCCTTAAGGACTGGTATAGGTCCACAATATATAGGGTTGAGGTGCACTACTGCTGACTGCTGCCCTTTTCTGCAGCAGTCCTTTATCAGTATAGGGACTGAGGTACAGTCTGCTAATCACAACCTACTAGTTCCACAAAGGTCCTTCTAAGGACTGTTAAGGTATAGCGTACTAGAGTATATAGGGTTGAATGAGGTACAGTCTGCTAATCCTTAAGGACTGGTATAGGTCCACAATATATAGGGTTGAGGTGCACTACTGCTGACTGCTGCCCTATTCTGCAGCAGTCCTTTATCAGTATAGGGACTGAGGTACAGTCTGCTAATCACAACCTACTAGTTCCACAAAGGTCTTTCTAAGGACTGGTAAGGTATAGCGTAGTACAGTATATAGGGTTGAGTGAGGTACAGTCTGCTAATCACAACCTACTAGTTCCACAAAGGTCCTTCTAAGGACTGGTAAGGTATAGTGTACTAGAATATATAGGGTTGAGTGAGGTACAGTCTGCTAATCACAACCTACTAGTTCCACAAAGGTCCTTCTAAGGACTGGTAAGGTATAGTGTACTAGAATATATAGGGTTGAGTGAGGTACAGTCTGCTAATCCTTAAGGACTGGTATAGGTCCACAATATATAGGGTTGAGGTGCACTACTGCTGACTGCTACCCTATTCTGCAGCATTCCTTTATCAGTATAGGGACTGAGGTACAGTCTGCTAATCCCAACCTACTAGTTCCACAAAGGTCCTTCTAAGGACTGGTAAGGTATAGCGTACTAGAGTATATAGGGTTGAGTGAGGTACAGTCTGCTAATCCTTAAGGACTGGTATAGGTCCACAATATATAGGGTTGAGGTGCACTACTGCTGACTGCTGCCCTATTCTGCAGCAGTCCTTTATCAGTATAGGGACTGAGGTACAGTCTGCTAATCACAACCTACTAGTTCCACAAAGGTCCTTCTAAGGACTGGTAAGGTATAGCGTACTAGAGTATATAGGATTGAGTGAAGTACAGTCTGCTAATCCTTAAGGACTGGTATAGGTCCACAATATATAGGGTTGAGGTGCACTACTGCTGACTGCTTCCCTATTCTGCAGCAGTCCTTTATCAGTATAGGGACTGAGGTATAGTCTGCTAATCACAACCTACTGGTTGCACAAAGGTCCATCTAAGGATGGGTAAGGTATAGCGTACTAGAGTATATAGGGTTGGATGAGGTACAGTCTGCTAATCCTTAAGGACTGGTATAGGTCCAAAATATATAGGGTTGAGGTGCACTACTGCTGCCCTATTCTGCAGCAGTCCTTTATCAGTATAGGGACTGAGGAACAATCTACTATTCACAACCTACTAGTTCCACAAAGGTCCTTCTAAGGACTGGTAAGGTATAGCGTACTAGTGTATATAGGGTTGAGTGAGGTACAGTCTGCTAATCCTTAAGGACTGGTATAGGTCCACAATATATAGGGTTGAGGTGCACTACTGCTGACTGCTGCCCTATTCTGCAGCATTCCTTTATCAGTATAGGAACTGAGGTACAGTCTGCTAATCCCAACCTACTAGTTCCACAAAGGTCCTTCTAAGGACTGGTAAGGTATAGCGTACTAGAGTATATAGGGTTGAGTGAGGTACAGTCTGCTAATCCTTAAGGACTGGTATAGGTCCACAATATATAGGGTTGAGGTGCACTACTGCTGACTGCTGCCCTATTCTGCAGCAGTCCTTTATCAGTATAGGGACTGAGGTACAGTCTGCTAATCACAACCTACTGGTTCCACAAAGGTCCTTCTAAGGACTGGTAAGTTATAGCGTACTAGAGTATATAGGGTTGAGTGAGGTACATTCTGTTAATCCTTAAGGACTGGTATAGGTCCACAATATATAGGGTTGAGGTGCACTACTGCTGACTGCTGCCCTTTTCTGCAGCAGTCCTTTATCAGTATAGGGACTGAGGTACAGTCTGCTAATCACAACCTACTAGTTCCACAAAGGTCCTTCTAAGGACTGTGAAGGTATAGCGTACTAGAGTATATAGGGTTGAATGAGGTACAGTCTGCTAATCCTTAAGGACTGGTATAGGTCCACAATATATAGGGTTGAGGTACACTACTGCTGACTGCTGCCCTATTCTACAGCAGTCCTTTATCAGTATAGGGACTGAGGTACAATCTGCTAATCACAACCGACTAGTTCCACAAAGGTCTTTCTAAGGACTGGTAAGGTATAGCGTAGTACAGTATATAGAGTTGAGTGAGGTACAGTCTGCTAATCACAACCTACTAGTTCCACAAAGGTCCTTATAAGGACTGGTAAGGTATAGCGTACTAGAGTATATAGGGTTGAATGAGGTACAGTCTGCTAAACCTTAAGGACTGGTATAGGTCCACAATATATAGGGTTGAGGTACACTATTGCTGACTGCTGCCCTATTCTGCAGCAGTCCTTTATCAGTATAGGGACTTAGGTACAGTCTGCTAATCACAACCTACTAGTTCCACAAAGGTCTTTCTAAGGACTGGTAAGGTATAGCGTAGTACAGTATATAGGGTTGAGTGAGGTACAGTCTGCTAATCACAACCTACTAGTTCCACAAAGGTCCTTATAAGGACTGGTAAGGTATAGCGTACTAGAGTATATAGGGTTGAATGAGGTACAGTCTGCTAATCCTTAAGGACTGGTATAGGTCCACAATATATAGGGTTGAGGTGCACTACTGCAGACTGCTGCCCTATTCTGCAGCAGTCCTTTATCAGTATAGGGACTGAGGTACAGTCTGCTAATCACAACCTACTAGTTCCACAAAGGTCCTTATAAGGACTGGTAAGGTATAGCGTAGAACAGTATATAGGGTTGATCGAGGTACAGTCTGCTAATCACAACCTACTAGTTCCACAAAGGTCCTTATTTTTTTGTTTACAAAAGCTTTATTTGTCAGTTAGAAAATACAAATAAAATGCATACGAAAATATTTCTCAATAGATATAGAAAAAAAAAAAAACGTAAATGACAATACAAGCTAGAGTTTACATAATAATCGGGTGGTACAAGTATTTGAGGAGATGGGTAAAGTGATACAGATAATAAAATTACGATTTTATGGACAAGTCATAGAGAGGGAAGTGTGAATTCGGGTGAGGATACCAGAGTGTGATCAAGGTAGGGACCAGTATAACCATTTGTTGTTGAAGATGTGCATACTATCATGTAGGGTGTGGTGAATTCTTTCTGATAACTTGAGCATTTCCATACGGTTTAAAACTTGCGACCAGTGAAGGGAACCAGTTCTCCAATTTAAAGCAATCATCCATTGTATCGAGCTAATGAGAGAGTGAAACAGTCTCGTGCAAGGTGCAGGAGTGTTTGGGAGATTGGCGTACAATATGCATACTTGTGGTGTGAGGGAGATCTTGTGATTTGAGGATAGTTCAAATCTGGTGATAGCTGCTTGCCATATGGGTTGAAGACGAGGGCAACTCCAAAAAATATGAGCAAATGTGCCTGGTTCTGTGCAACCCCTAAAGCAGTTAGGGGAAGTATCGGGATAAAAGGAGTGAATTTTGGTAGGGGTCATATACCATCTTGAAAATAGCTTGAGAGGGGTTTCTCTAAAGGCAATTGCTATATTACTTTTCCGGAGATTGTCAGTCATCTCGTTCCAAAGCTCTGGGGTGAAAGAGCAGTTAAGTTCCTCCTCCCAGTGTAGCATTGGGGCAGATTTTTCCGGGATAGAGGAGGAGTTTAAAAGGTTATAAATTTGTGAGATGAGACCTCTGTCTCTAGAGGAATGCAAACAGATATGTTCAAAGAGTGTTTCTGAAGAGAGGGATTGTAAGGTATAGTGAAGGGCAAAGAATTGTTTAATTTGGTTATAACGTGTGAGTTCCGTAGGGGGAAGGTCATATTTAATTTGAAGTGAGTTAAATGTAGGGAAAGATGATTTATAGATAAAGGAGCCCAATGTGGAGAGTTTGTTGTTGGACCATAGAGCGTATTGATTATAGACATCTAAAGAATGTGAAAATCTCTCATCACCCAAGTATGAGGTTAGTGGGGAAATGGTAGATGCAAGGTTAAATGTATCCTTGATCTTTGTCCAAATTTGGAAAAGTTGAGCAACAATCATGTTAGCTTTATTTAAAGTACGAAAATTGCTGTGATCCGACCATAGAAGGCCTTGTAGGTATAGAGGAAGGATTGAAGATGATTCAAATGTTTTCCATGGGATATTATGTGTAGGGACATGCCATTGGGAAATTTGGGAGAGCTTGGCTGCGAGGAAATAATGCCAGATGTTTGGAAGACCAAGGCCGCCGAGACCCTGCGGCCTGTGCATGAGGGAGTTGCTGCATCTGGGTTTTTTATTAGCCCATATAAATTTGTTTATTTCTCTTTGAAGCGATAGAATTCTAGTTTTGGGGACGTTTATGGGGAGGGCTCTAAAATAGTATAAAAGTTTAGGAACTATGGACATCTTAATGGCACAGATTCTGCCCAAAAAGGAGATATGGTATGAGGACCATTTATCTAGTAGGGAGCTTATGTGGGAAAATAAAGGGGGGTAGTTCACCTTATAAAGGGACTTGAAAGAGGGGGAGATGTGAATACCAAGATATCTAAATGAGCTTGTGGTCCAAGTGAATGGGAAGTTTAGTTGTAGGAGGTGTAGTATGTTTTGGGGGATATTAATGGGAAGGGCTGAACATTTGCTAATGTTGATGCTTAAACCCGAGAGCTTTTGGAAATCGTTTAGTTCAGAGAGAAGATTAGGTATAGAAATGAGAGGGTCAGATAGAAATATCAGAGCATCGTCAGCGTATAAACTCAACTTAAAGTCATGGGGACCTTTGGCGTACCCTTTGATATTGATGTTATTTCTTAATGCTTGGGCTAGGGGTTCTATGGCTAAGGCGAATAAGAGGGGGGATAAAGGGCAGCCTTGTCTGGTGCCTCTGCTAAGAGGGAAGAATTTTGAATTTATGCCAGGTATTTTGATCCTGGTGTGTGGGGAGTGATAGAGGGCATTAAAGCCATGTAGAAATTTGTCAGGGATTCCGAATTTGGGAAGAAGAAAATGAAGGTAGGACCAATTGACACTGTCAAAAGCTTTATGAATATCTAGACTGAGGAGACAAACTGGTTTAGCATGCAGATTAGCATCTTGTATGATATTGGTGACAAGTCTGATATTATCAACTATTTGACGATTAGGAATGAAACCAGTCTGGTCAATGTGGATGAGGCTGTTTATTACTGCTGCAAGTCTATCTGCCAACAATCTGCCAAATATTTTAAGGTCGTTATTTAGAACAGATATTGGACGGAAATTTTGTGGAAGGGAATGGTCTTTATGTGGCTTGGGGATTAAGGACATGTTGGCCAGGAGCATTTCCTCGGGGAACTGGTTACCTTGAAGAATATAGTTGAAAAGATTAGTTAATTTGGGAGCAAGGAGGGGAGTGAATTTTTTATAGTAGGAAGATGTGTAGCCGTCAGGGCCTGGGGCAGTGGTGGTTTTAAGGGATTTAATGATTTTTGTGATTTCAGGAACCGTGCATGGGTCTTTTAATGAATTAATTTGATCATTCGTGAGGGATGGGAGGTGTAGGTTGTTTATCCAATCAAGGGGTGGGGTTTGAGGATGGGGATTTGGGTCAGATAGAAGATTTTTATAGAATGTTGTGAAGATTTCCATAACTTCCTGGGGGTGAGAAACAATGTTGCCATTGTTATCTCGCAATTTGTATAAATGTGGTGGGTTAATGTCTTGTTTGAGTTTTCGTGCGAACATCGTAGATGCAGAGTTGCCATGTAGTAGGAATTTAGCTTTAGAATATCTAAGGGCCTTTTCAGTGTTAGCAGATAAGATAGTGTCAAGTTGTTGGCGTTTTTCCTGAATCTGAGAATTGATTTCTTGTGATGGTGAAAAATGTATTTTTTGGTATAGGAGATCAAGATCTCTAGTAAGGCCCTTAATTGTAGCAAGTCTCTCTTTATTTTTGGTAGCCGCTATGTGAATGAGGTGGCCTCTCAAGACTGCTTTATGTGCAGACCAAAGAGTCGTGGGAGATACATCGTCTGTAGAGTTATCTAGAAAGTAATTATCGATATGGGTAGAGACCTTTTGAATGATGGAGGGGTCTGTTAGTAGCGAGTCATTTAGACGCCAGTTAAAAGGGGTTGGAGATAGACCTATGTGGGAGAAGTCGATTGAGACAATATTATGATCAGACCATGGGCAGGAGTGGATGAGTGCTTCGGATGAATTAGCGAGTAGGATGGGTGTGCAGTATAAGTAGTCTAGTCGGGCATAACAGTTGTGAGGGTAAGAGTAATGAGTGTATTCTCTGATGCCGATGTTATGTGCCCTCCAAGTGTCTATCAGTTGCAGGCTGTTAAGAGTTCTATTCATGAATTTGGAAAAGGTTTTAGATGATGGTGCTGCATTGCTTCTATCCAAAGCTGGATGAGCAGCTAGATTAAAATCTCCAGCTATAATCAAGTGCGGGGAATTGAATTTTTCCAGGGTATCAAAAAATTTGGAGAAAAAAGCGTGGTGGGATTCATTGGGTGCATATAATGATGAAATTGTGATAAGGCGATTGTTGATGGTACCCTTTATGATGATGAAGCGGCTATCTTCATCTTTGTAGATGTTCTGGATATCAAAAATGATAGAGTTGCGGACAAAAATGGCTACCCCTCTAGTTTTGTTGTGGAATGTGGTAAAATATACTTGGCTGTAAGATTTATCAAAAAATTTTGGGTGGTTTGTGGCTGAAAAATGTGTTTCCTGCATGAGGATGATGTCTGCCTTCAGTCTTTTATAGTGTTGGAAGGCCTTTTTACGTTTGTGAGGGGAGTTAAAGCCTTGGACATTGTGAGAGAGTACTTTAAGGCCCATTAGGAGAGATTTGAGTGTGATATGTTAGAGGAATGTTACCAATAGGGGTAACATAGTGGGAGCTAATTCTCTGTTGAGGGGGGATACGTGGGAGTGTGGGAGGGGAGGATGAATCGTAATGAAAGCCCACGTTTGTGGTAGAGGTAGAAACAATGGATCTTGTGAGTATGATGGGGATAGTGGGATATGAGATGCAATCAAGAGGTATCACATAAGTAATGGTGAGAATGTATCATAATACCAAAGTAGAGTAAACAACAATAATAACAATGCATTTTTTAAACTGGGCCAAAATGGCCAAATAACAAAATAGTACAAAAACTGGAATATTTGAAATCAAAGAGGGGGTCATATGGCAAAAGGCCAGATGATCCAACAATAAAATTTGAAGGACAAATATGTCCTGAACCCGTTCCGCAGTGCCAACGAGGCACTCCCTATGAAGGGGAGAGGGCGTCGTGCACCGGGTCGGGTGTGGGGACAAACCAGCGACGGCGGATAAGCCAAGCACATAGAAAAATTGTATTTCTTTTTTAATCAAAACCTCCCAAACCCCTCCCCCCCCCCCCACCGCCATCAACTCTACTACCACCACACGTCACGAAGACATACAGGGGAGGAGTAGAGGAAAGGGGGAGAGGGACAAAAAACAAAAACAAAAAAAAAAAAAAGAGGAATCCCTCCCTCCCCAACACCGGGCCCCCGGCCCACCCCACCCGAGAGAGAAATCAGACAACTGAAAAATTAAAGAAAAAAGTAGAGAAAAAGGCAGAGAAGGAGTCTTTCCGGCAAGATCGAACCGGGAACTAGGTGTATAACCATTATGATAGGTCATAATAGTGTTGAATCCAATCAATACCATTCGTCCTCAAAAAAAAAAAAAAAAAAGGGGGGGAGAAGAAAAAAGGGGGGAGGATCCGAGTCCATCTCTCTCAGATACGATGGTTTAAGCAACGACCTGTGGAAAGTATCAGTTAACTTGATTGGAGTTCTGGTGGTGACCATGGGGATGGTGATGAGGTTGATAACATTCAAATGAGGAAAGGTGCTAGTTCTGAGGGGATTGTCGCCATCTTACTTGACTCCTCTGGGGACGTCTTGAAGCTGGTGTTGACCAGATCGGCGAAGAGCGTGGGGTAGATATAGGTCTGGCAGGAGGCTCGGGGTCTAGAAGGCCCAGCTTAACCAGAAGTTCTTTACCCTCAATTATGTTGTAGACAGTGTAGGTTGAGCCGTTATGTATTATTGACAGTTTGAAGGGGAAGCCCCAGCGATATCTTATTCTGGCTGTTTGTAGAATGGAGGTGACCTCTTTCATCCTGCGTCTCCTATCAAGTGTAGCTGGGGATATATCTGGGTAAATCTGGATCCTGTGGCCCTCAAACACAATGTTAGGGGTATTACGTGAGGCACGCATAATTTCTTCTTTTAGTAGAAAGTCCTTCATACACATGATAATGTCGCGTGGAGGTTTGTCAGGAGTTGGTTTGGGACGAAGGGCTCTGTGAATTCTGTCGTAAGTAAAAACAGTTATTTGCTTATCTGGCAGTAAATTTTGGAAGAGCTTGGAGATATTTGGTGCGAGGTCGGTAACCGACTCTGGAATACCGCGGACTCTGATGTTATTGCGTCTGTTTCTATTGTCCAAATCTTCCATTTGAGCTTGCATAAACGCAAAGCTGTCGGCCAGGGATTCATAATCTTTCCTGAGGTCATTGTGGGAAAGAGAGAGTTCGTCATGTTTGGTTTCCAATATGTCTGTGCGGCTGCCTATGTTTGCAATCTCATGTGTGAGAGCGCTGGTTGTTTTGTGCAGTTCCTGCTGTATTTTGTCTGCAAGTTTCTCATATATAGCTGTGAGGCTATTGTCTAGGTCAGCCTTGGAGAGAGGAGAGGAGTACTCACTGTGAGTGGTATGCTGAGACAGCGCGGGGAGGCCTGTAGTCACGGAGGCACCGGCGCCATCTTGAGACTTTCTAGCCTGGGATTTCTCCATGATATGAAGAAGGCTTGCGGTGTGTTTGGGGCGGTTAATCCTCCGTTTTTTGTGGTTTGGCATGTGCAGGTATGTTCCGCAGGGGTGCTGGATGTTTTTCAGCCAGAAGCGAGGCGAAAAGCCCTGGGAAATCCGGCTTGGCAGACCGGGTCAGATGGAGCTGATCTCAGACACGTCCGTCCCGCATCGCGCCGCGCATGCGCCCCCCCACAAAGGTCCTTATAAGGACTGGTAAGGTATAGCGTACTAGAGTATATAGGGTTGAGTGAGGTACAGTCTGCTAATCCTTAAGGACTCGTATAGGTCCACAATATATAGGGTTGGGGTGCACTACTGCTGACTGCTGCCCTATTCTGAAGCAGTCCTTTATCAGTATAGGGACTGAGGTACAGTCTGCTAATCACAACCTACTAGTTCCACAAAGGTCCTTCTAAGGACTGGTAAGGTATAGCGTACTAGAGTATATAGGGTTGAGTGAGGTACAGTTTGCTAATCCTTAAGGACTGGTATAGGTCCACAATATATAGGGTTGAGGTGCACTACTGCTGACTGCTGCCCTATTCTGCAGCAGTCCTTTATCAGTATAGGGACTGAGGTACAGTCTGCTAATCACAACCTACTGGTTCCACAAAGGTCCTTCTAAGGACGGGTAAGGTATAGCGTACTAGAGTATATAGGGTTGGATGAGGTACAGTCTGCTAATCCTTAAGGACGGGTATAGGTCCACAATATATAGGGTTGAGGTGCACTACTGCTGCCCTATTCTGCAGCAGTCCTTTATCAGTATAGGGACTGAGGAACAATCTGCTAATCACAACCCACTAGTTCCACAAAGGTCTTTCTAAGGACTGGTAAGGTATAGCGTAGTACAGTATATAGGGTTGAGTGAGGTACAGTCTGCTAATCACAACCTACTAGTTCCACAAAGGTCCTTCTAAGGACTGGTAAGGTATAGCGTACTAGAATATATAGGGTTGAGTGAGGTACAGTCTGCTAATCCTTAAGGACTGGTATAGGTCCACAATATATAGGGTTGAGGTGCACTACTGCTGACTGCTGCCCTATTCTGCAGCATTCCTTTATCAGTATAGGGACTGAGGTACAGTCTGCTAAACCCAACCTACTAGTTCCACAAAGGTCCTTCTAAGGACTGGTAAGGTATAGCGTACTAGAGTATATAGGGTTGAGTGAGGTACAGTCTGCTAATCCTTAAGGACTGGTATAGGTCCACAGTATATAGGGTTGAGGTGCACTACTGCTGACTGCTGCCCTATTCTGCAGCAGTCCTTTATCAGTATAGGGACTGAGGTACAGTCTGCTAATCACAACCTACTGGTTCCACAAAGGTCCTTCTAAGGACTGGTAAGTTATAGCGTACTAGAGTATATAGGGTTGAGTGAGGTACAGTCTGCTAATCCTTAAGGACTGGTATAGGTCCACAATATATAGGGTTGAGGTGCACTACTGCTGACTGCTGCCCTATTCTGCAGCAGTCCTTTATCAGTATAGGGACTGAGGTACAATCTGCTAATCACAACCTACTAGTTCCACAAAGGTCCTTCTAAGGACTGGTAAGGTATAGCGTACTAGAGTATATAGGGTTGAGTGAGGTACAGTCTGCTAATCCTTAAGGACTGGTATAGGTCCACAATATATAGGGTTGAGGTGCACTACTGCTGCCCTATTCTGCAGCAGTCCTTTATCAGTATAGGGACTGAGGAACAATCTGCTAATCACAACCTACTAGTTCCACAAAGGTCCTTCTAAGGACTGGTAAGGTATAGCGTACTAGTGTAAATAGGGTTGAGTGAGGTACAGTCTGCTAATCACAAACTACTAGTTCCACAAAGGTCCTTATAAGGACTGGTAAGGGTGTACTATTTGGTGTGCAGTATATAGTTGTGTAATACACGTATAAAATACTTGCACATATAGAAAGCATAGTATAGTGTGTTTCCACTATGCAGCATTGTGACTGCTGGGCAGTTCTGCAGCGATACTACAAAGAGTGACAAACGCAATCCAAAAAAAAAGTATTGTAACTGGTGTGATAGACCAGTGGCCCCCAAAAACAACAGATTGAAGTGGGGTGTTATATACCTTCTTCCACATACATACTGAACGTCTCTAGAGAGTTTTGTCACAGAGTCATTTAAAAAATGACAGGCAGAGGAAGAGGCAGGCCCTTCCGCAGGGGTGATAGGGGTAGGGCAGGAGCAACAGGCTTGAGCCAAAGTGGGAAATTGCAGAAGGTGCGTGCGATTACATCAAAGGAAGCACCAGAATTGGTTGAGTGGCTCACTCAGCCTTACTCTTCTGCACCCTCCTCATCCTCTCGACCTGCACCCTCTTCTTTACCCTCTGCTATGTGCACCCCCAAAGACACTACCACCAACAACACCACCACCACCACCACATACCTTCCGCTTGAGTCACAGGAATTATTTTCCGATCCATATCAAGACATTTCTGATGCGCAGCCACTCTTGGCATTGGATCAGGAAGAGGATGTAGCAACAAACGCCACTCAGTAGTCTGACGACAGTACCCAGATCAGCCCAAGGAGGAGGTTGGTCCCCGGTGTTGCTGCCTACTCTGAGATCTCTACTTATAGCGGTGGGGAAGGTGACGTTGATGATGACGTGTCTAGTGATGTCACGTGGGTGCCCACAAGAGAGGAAGAGGAGGGGAGTTCAGAGGGAGATATGGACCATCAGATAGGGAGGAGAAGCAGGAATAACTTACATTGCACAGGAGGGACAAAGCAGACTGCTAATGTATCAGGAGCGAGTCATCGACCATGTAAGGTCACATCTGGCGCTCCCAGGACGCAGGCACATGGCTCCGCAGTGTGGGCTTTTTTTAACGTGTCCGCTGCTGACAATAGTGTTGCCATCTGCAATCTTTGCAGTCAACGCATTAGTCGCGGTAAGCCCAACACTCACCTAGGGACTACCGCCTTAAGAAGGCACATGAGCTGCCATCACCAAGCCCAGTGGGAGCAACGGAACACACAAAGCCACACTCCAGGCTCTCACCATCCAGCCTCGTCTTCTACTTCTCCTTCTCCTCTCTCCTCACAATTGTCCTCCACTCCACCTTCCATCACGCCAAGCTCACATTTTTCTGCAAAAAGGCAGGCTTCAGTGGGCCTAATGTTCGAGCGTAAAAAAATGATGACGCCGGATAACCCTCTTGCCCAACGGTTGACAGCTGGCTTGTCAGAACTGATAGCCCGCCAACTACTGCCATATAAACTGGTGGACTCGGAGGCCTTTCGAAAATTTGTGGCCATTGGAACACCACAATGGAAGGTCCCAGAAAGGAAGTATTTCTCACAGAAGGGCATCCCAGAGCTATATGGCCATGTTCAGCGGCAAGTGAATGTATCTCTGGCACACAGTGTCGGTGCCAAGATACATCTAACCACAGACACGTGGTCTAGCAAACACGGGCAGGGAAGGTATATCACTTTTACTGCCCACTGGGTGAACCTTCTGACGGCCCTCAAGCATGTAACCCGTGGCACCCGTGTAGATTTGGTTTTACCGCCACAGATTGCATGCAGGCCTGGCTCTTCTCCTCCTCCTCCTCCTACTCCATCCTCCTCCCTCTTCTCCTCGGCTGACTCCTCCTTTTCCGCTGCTAGCGTCTCTTCCGCTGCGCCGCTCCCAAGCTTCCCAGAACCTATTCGACATGCCAGGTGAGACGTTGCCATGCCGTGCTGCGTCTGTTGTGCCTGGAAGCCAAGAGCCACACTGGCACGACACTCCTTTCAGCTTTGCGTTCACAGACAGATCAGTGGATAACACCGCTCAATTTGACAGTTGGTAAAGTGGTGTGTGACAACGGTGCCAATCTGCTTAGCGCTTTGAAACAGGGCAAAATTACGCACGTGCCATGCATGGCACACGTCTTAAACTTGGTCGTGCAGCGATTCGTTGTCAAATACCCTGGGGTCAAGGACATCTTGCGGCAGGCAAGGAAAATCTCAGCCCATTTCAGAAGATCTTACACAGCCATGGCTCGCCTTGCTGACATTCAGCGGCGACACAATCTGCCGGTCAGACGTCTTATTTGCGATTGCCCGACGCTATGGAACTCAACCTTCTATATGCTTGATAGGCTGCTACCGCAGAAACGTGCAGTTAACATCTACCTGTATGAACTCTGCGGCAGAACCCGTTCTGGGGAGCTGTTTTTTTTTTCACCGCGCCAGTGGCTGCTCATGCACGACGCATGCAGACTTCTGCGCCCATTTGAGGAGATCACCAAACTGGTCAGTCGCAGCCATGGTGCCATCAGTGACATGGTACCTTATGCCCTCTTTATGGAGCGTGCATTGCGTCGTGTCATTGATCAAGCTGTGGAGGAGCAGGAGCGGGAAGATGAGGAAGTCGCAATGCTGGATGAATTCCCAGGGGGGGCTACTCTATCTGAGACAAGTGAACAACAGGAGTCTGAAGAGGAGTCAGAGGAGGATGGTGCCGGGGTGGATGAGGAGGAGCAAGAAGAGCATGCTTTAAACCTTTCTGGGATCCCTGTTGTTGTGCGTGGATGGGGAGAGGAGAATGAAGAGGATGACATTATCCTGGATGATGAGCAGGAGCCAGGCCACCACACCGCTTCCAATTTAGTGCAAAGGGGGGCCTTCATGCTCCAGTTTTTTAACAGGGACCCCCGTATAAAAAGCATAAGGGTCAAGGACCAGTACTTGGTGGCAACGTACTTAGACCCCCGGTACAAACACAAAATGGCGGAAATGTTACCGCCGTCACAGAGGGCTGTCAGAATGGAGCACTTCCAGGCCTTGCTTCGAGAAATGCTGCATTCTGCTTTTGCGTGCGCTGGCAGAGGAGCAATTTCCACTCCCAGAGAAGGAGTTGCGGGTACCAATCCAACAGCGCCTGCAAGAAGAGGCCGGTCTGAAGATGTGTTGGTGACTTTTGATATGAGGTCATTCTTTCAGCTGACCCATCGACAGGTGTCATCCGGATCCAGCATCAGGGAACGCCTAGACCGATAGGTGTCCGACTACATCGGGTTAACGGCCGATGTGGACGCTCTGAGGAGTGATGAACCCCTGGACTACTGGGTGGGCAGGCTTGACCTCTGGCCAGAGCTTTCCCAATTTGCAATCAAACTGTTGGCTTGCCCCTCGTTCAGTGTCCTGTCCAAAAGGACGTTCAGCGCAGCAGGGGGGATCGTGAACCCATAAGCGTACTCACCTAGCTCACGACAGTGTTAACTACCTCACATTTCTAAAAATGAATGAGGCATGGATCTCGGAGGAATTCAACACATGTGACCAGTAGACCATGTATATGTCTAGAAACAATTTTTTTAATCGAGCATACAGACCTTCTTTCTTCATTTGGCTCACTTCCTTGTACTAAAAAAGCACACCGTACTATATGCCCGTACCCGCCTGTTTGAAGAGGTTGAGCGGTGTCATATTTCTACTGGGGCTGCTTATTATGAGGGGCTCCCCCCATCCCTTTTCTGTGCTGACTTCCTCCTGGGGCTGCTTATTATGAGGGGCTCCCACCATCCCTGTGCTGTGCTGACTTCCTCCTGGGGCTGTAGCTCTGCTGTGCATATTATGAGGGGCTCCCACCATCCCTGTGCTATGCTCATTATGAGGGGCTCCCACCATCCCTGTGCTATGCTGACTTCCTCCTGGGGCTGTAGCTCTGCTGTGCATATTATGAGGGGCTCCCACCATCCCTGTGCTATGCTCATTATGAGGGGCTCCCACCATCCCTGTGCTATGCTGACTTCCTCCTGGGGCTGTAGCTCTGCTGTGCATATTATGAGGGGCTCCCACCATCCCTGTGCTATGCTCATTATGAGGGGCTCCCACCATCCCTGTGCTATGCTGACTTATTCCTGGGGCTGCTTACGGTGCAGGTGTCAGTGCTGTATATCACGGTGCTGGTGTCAGTGCTGTATATCACGGTGCTGGTGTCAGTGCTTTATGTCACGCTGCTGATGTCAGTGCTCTCTTTCACGGTGCTGGGGCCCGCCGCGAACGTTACGGTTCGCAAACTATCGGCCGCGTTCGCGTTTGCGAAACGTCCCATCGGAAGTTCGTCCATCACTAGTAGGCAAGTCCATTCGGTTGGAAACTCAGTTGGAAAGACCATCAGAGTTTATTCTGACAGAAAGTCTGGTCATGTGTACGCAGTATTAGTTTATTTATGTAAGAAAGAAGTCACTGAGAGAATTAAACACTATAGATGATGGACGAGGGAATTATTATGGGTGTTTTTTCTTTTCTTCTTTTTTTTTTCTCTTCCTTCCTCTCTTCTTTTCACGGAAACTGGCACTTTTAAGGTGGAATCTCCAATAGGAGGCAAAAAGTCGAGAATTTCTTCTCCTCAGAAATCAATAGAAAGGAATGGGATTTGTCATGTTTTATGTAAATAAGAAGGAATGCCACTAAGATAATTTTATATTATAATTAGGGCACGCTTTACAAATTTGATAAGGAAAAATATAACACCATTATGTTTTTTTTTCTCTTTTTCTATAAAGGGGGGGGGGGGGGGACGGTGAGATTTCTTTAACATGAGGGAGTACGTTAGGAGATTGATCCACGTTTGTGTAATGATGATTGTATTGTATGTTCTGAATGTTTTGTATATGCCTAATCATATATTTGTATGGTTTTGAAAGGAAATGATTTGAAAAGTTTTATACGTGTATAATAATTTAATAAACAGGATTGAAACACTAATGCCGCGTACACACGATCCGACTTTATAGCAGACTAGGTCCGGCAGACCGAAATCCGTCGGACAATTCTATCGTGTGTTGTTGGCTCCAGCGGACTTTTTTTCCCCAAAAGTCAGACGGACCTAGAAATAAAACATATTTCAAATCTGTCCGACGGACTCTGCTTTCTAGCGTACAAACCGTTAGTCTGTGTGCTATTCCGACGGACCAAAAACTACACATGCTCTGAAGCAAGTACAAGACGGAAGCGCTCGGTCTGGTAAAATTAGCATTTGTATTGAAGCTAGCACATTCCTCATGCTGCTAATTCTGTGATCTTGAAGAATGAAGTTTTGCTGCTTATATTCACATAGAGTTCTCACAAACTTCTTTCTTCATTATTTATCCTCACCTCATAACTAATATTCTAGTTTTTAAAAGCCAGATCTCCATAAATAATGTTTACAATTCTTTTTTAGACTCATCTTTTATAATTTTATATTTCAACAATATATATTTTACAATTATTAAAAAAAAAAATTCTAGTGATTTCCATTTTTTTTTTGAGTTTCAAGTTACCACAATAACATTATTATCTTGTATTTTTTCTGAACCTTCATGAGGTTGGTGTCGCTTGTTAATTTGATATAGAGGGGTTATTTACAAAAGGCAAATTCATTTAGCACGACAAATGCAAAGTGCAATTTAAATTGCACTGAAAGAGTACTTGGAAGTGCAGTCGCTATGGATGTGAGGGACACATGCAAGGAAACTAAAAAAACTGCATTTTAGCTTGCACATGATTGGATGATAAAATCAGCAGAGCTTCCCCTCACTTCATATCTTCCCCTCAGATCTACAGCGACTTCACTTCCAAGTGCACTTGCAGTGCAATTTCAACTGCACTTTGCACTTGTAGTGCTAAATGAATTTGTCTTTTGTAAATAACCCCCATAGTCTTTTTGACATGTACCTGCCTACTCACAAACAAACTGTCCTTTTTTATCAAAAACACATAGTAAATTATTTTTTGAAAATAAAATATCCATTTATTCTGGTTAACAAAATAAAGAGGAAGGCAATACTGGAGACACTTTTGGAATTTGTGAAGACTTTTGTCCCCCAGGGGACACATCAGTCAGTGGAAAACAAAATTGGGATCTTGCAGAGTATATATAATAGGGAGCACAGTCTGGTCCAGGACTCCAAGAGATCAGGAACAGCAGCAGGTGACATCTATGTCCCCAGCCTGCGTCTTCTGTCAGACCACACTGAAGCCAGGAAATCAATTTTGAATCTTCCGTGCAGCCTTCCTTCCACTCTGCCCTGCAGCCTTCCCTCCATGCTTCTCTGCAGCCTTCCTTGGAGGCTGTGCCTCTGATGGTGGACTTGTGGCAGGAGGAGGAGTATAGGCTTCATCATAAATATGGCTGGTTTCAATAAGCTGGCCCCTTAACCCCCTCTGAAGGGCCTCAGAAAAAAGCCCCTCATAGAGGAGGCGCTGGCCCTTCTCCAGTTCCATCAACCTGGTGGCCAAATAGGCCTCCTCCTGCCTGCCACTGGTCACAGCCTCCTCCTGTCTACCACTGGGCAGGGCCTCCTCCTGTCTACCACTGGGTAGGGCCTCATCCTGTGTGGAAAAAAGGGACATAGTTGTATTTTTGGCTTCATCAATCACACAAAATTTTCAGCTCATGACTTGCAAATGGCATTTTAAACAAATAGAAAAGGCTATCATTTTGACCCCAGCATTTTTCTAGCTGTTCAACATTTTACAAACATTTTTGGCTACTACTGTCTAGTTATATGTATACATAATTGTTGGGCTAAAATCATTGATTTGTAAGCAATTCAAACATTTTAGTTAACATCATTAATATTAGGATAATCAATATTTCATAAAAATATTATACCTGGCTCTAGCTGGTTGCATCCACTTCCTCAAGGATGGAAGGGCTGGTTCTTCCTGGGAAGCCTCTGCTGGGGTGGAGGGAAGGCTGCAGGGGAGGGTGGAAAGCGATTCCCTCACTTCAGTCTGGTTGTCCAGAAAACAGAGTTTGTGGAATTACCACAGCTTGGGGACATAAACCTTATTTGCTGCTTCCGATCTGAGGGAATTCTGTATCTTATTATGCTCCCACCTGTACATATTCTGGAAGATCCCGATTTTATTTTCCACATCCTTAACGTCTGCGTGGGGAACTTGAGTCTTGACAAACTCCAGAAGTGTCCCCAGTGTTGCCTTCCTTACTTGCTTGTAATACAAAGGGTGCTTGACTTCCCACAGGTTTCGGTTATCTCGATATAGGGCTATAAAATGCGACAAAAAATCATGCTCTTTAAAGGGAGTCATTTTTTCTGAAAGACAATACACAAGACAAAAACACTGAAGTCAGTCCAAACTCACAGTATTATCTTATCCCAATATAGGCCTCAACTTTGAAGCAGTATAGACCACTGTGATGGGCCAAGGGAAAATCTACAAAAATGGCAGAGACCTATACTACAACTAGCGCAGAGGAAAGCCCTGAGCCCCAAACATCCAGAACCAGGAGGAAATTGAAGGCCACCAACATTTGAGCCTTTGAGGAAATGGTGGAGATGGTGGACATCTTGAGGAGGGAAGACTATGATGGCAAAAATGGTCCGTACACCCAATTTGCGGAAGGACCAAATAATGTCCTCAGTTGTGACCACTCTGGAGCAATTTGGGGTATGACGGTCTAAAGATCAATTGAGAAAGCGCTGGTCCGACCTTAAAATGAAGGAGCCGAATCAGTATCGATGAATTAAGAAGGTGCTTCAAAAAAGTAAGTACTTGTTGTGTGTTCTTATTATGCCAATTAACTTTCATTCACTTTTCGTTCGTAATTATTGTTCATTTACCAATATATACCATGTTTGCTAATATCATTCGTTTGTCAATAAATATGATTTATTTAGTTAGTACAGGGTTATAACTACATTTTGGTTTTGATAATTTGTCTTATTAAAAGAAGTTTAGGATATTGTTGTTTAGATGTCTTTGAAACTAGAATGATTTTAAAACTTGATTCAGTGTAATGTAAGGAGAGGACACAGCATCTGAACTCAGGAGCACTAGTGTAGTGTGGAATAACAAAGAACATTTTTTAAGGGTAACCCACACAGGGGCTGCAGGGGATACTTGAGGTGTCTCCATCTGTGAGACTTGGCCAAAAAAGGTAAGTATTGCAGTTTGGTTAAAAGGGAATTTGAATCATGTCTTCAAATTGTATCTCTTCCCAAACAGACAATTGTACACCACTTCTAAGCAATGTTTCATATTCCTATTTCTGGACTCAAATATCTGTGTGCTAAGTATATCTTTTGTTTCATTCTCATAGGGGAGAATAGATGCAGACAACAGGATCCCAGGGACCCCTGACCTCGCCGGGACCCCCAACCTCGCCAGCCTATATGGCAAGTTAGCCTGAGCCCCCCCAAGCATGTGGAGGAAGGAGAGGTGGAGGAAGGAGACATGGAGGAAGTAGGCACGATGTGCACCCCACCAGGTGAGTGTCTGACACCACAGCTTCAGGTAATCTATGTATGCCTGCATATTTCTAAATACATGTTTTTTCATCCATTTTAGATGATGTGCTGGTTGTGGAAAGGGACCCATTTACAAGTGACAGCGCCCAAAGGCTGATTGGCCAGATCATTAGCTGGAATGGGCAGATAGATGACATGTGCAATATCCTTTTTAGATGAGCACATTCTGTGCTTTTAACTTTGTTTAAATTTTAAAAGCCAAATTTTGAAGATGCACACGGTGTGCCATCAGGGGATCTCAATGTACATGTTTTGTGGTTGCAACCCCTTCCTCATAATGCTAGTAGGTGAGAGGAAGGTATTGCACCCACAAAACATGTCCATTGATCCCCCATGATGGGAGATAGCAAATGCTGAATTTGTGTGCATCTTCAAAATTTGGCTTTTACCCGAGTGACATCACCTGCAAGTTTGACATGTTGAACTTTGTAAGTTCCAGAGTTGGGTATGTTTGGCTGTTAAAATAAAAAATAATGCAGAAAATACCAAAAAAATGAAAAAAATATTGTGCCAAAAATAGTTTTCTTTTATATTGAGTAAAAAGTATAAAACACAAAAAACAAAAAAAAACAAAAAATAACATTGAGTCACATTTTAAAAAACGCACATGTTTGAATGTGCACTGATTAAAAAATTTGAAAGAAAACAATGTGTGCGGCTTCTTGTTTCAATTCTCAATACCAGTTTTGCAATTATTGTGTTTACAGTGACAAAGGGGCTTATTTACTAATGGGAAAACAAACAAGAAATAAAACTCAAGATTTTTTCACAATTTTTTTTAATTAAGATAAAGGTTAAATATGTTCTGGCATTGCAATGGCCCCTTACCATTAAAATAATTGACATATCTGTCCCAGACAGTTTGGGAGGCCAAGCCAGTACAGCCAGTATTCAGGCCTGTGAGTACAGATTTTGCACTAAGTCCGACCTCAGGCCCAACTGAAGATAGATAAGTTTGGGAATGTTGTCTTAAAAAATTATGAAGTATGCAACAGCACATGATTACATGATTTATGTGAGAAACAGATGGAACCGGCTGGCCATAATCCCGAAGGTATTCTCCACAACTCTTCTTGCCAGCCAGTAGTTAAAAACCCTCCTCTCCGGTGAGGGTCCTTTGGGGGAACGGCCTCATCAGGTGCTTGCCCAGACCAAAGGCTTCATCTGCAATGAATACAAAGGGGAGTCCCTCAACATTCTCGGCATCAGGTGGCAATCCCAGGTCACCAGTCTGGAGACACTGGCAGAACTCGGCGAAGACTCCTCCATCTGACATCTGGCCATTCTTCCCCACGTCCACGTGCATAAATTCATATTATACCGACACTACCGTCATCAACACTACACTATGGAACCCCTTGTAATTGAAATAGTAAGACCCAGAATGGGGTGCTGGCACAATGCGAACATGCTTCCCATCGATCGCCCCTCCCCAGTTGGGAAAGTCCCAACGGTCAGCGAAATGGGAGGCCACAGTCTGCCATTCCTGTGCCGTGGAAGGAAACTGTGGAGTCAAACAAGAAAAAAAAATTATAAGTACTTTTAAACATAACTTTGCAAGCAGATTACACAAAAACATTTTTGCACAACAGCAGTATAACATTTTTTAGAAGTAGTATTTAAAAAAGTAAAACACATAAGGCCCACTTGTCAGATTCCTCACCCCCTCTGATGGCCCATTGATAAAATTGTATGGGGGGGGGGGTTGGGGGAGGTTTCTAAATTAATTGAAGACCACACATTACATTTGGAGACATTTGCGGGAGTAGGGGAGGGTTCTAAATTAATTGAAGACCACACATTACATTTGGAGACATTTGAGGGGGCGGGGGATGGTTCTAAATTAATTGAAGACCACACATTACATTTGGAGACATTTGAGGGGATGTTTTGGGGGGAAGCAGTACAATGGAGCTGACAATATACATTGTTAAAGGGACTAGGCTATAGGTGTATATGGGCCCAGGATTGCATGCTGGGGAGGTTAGTGAAGGCAAATATGCATGTAGGCCAAAAAAGGAGTTTAGAAAATAAAATCATGCATGCATGAAGATAAAGGGGACATTCACAGCATAGTCCACTAATGGTAATTAGGTAATGATGAAATTAATACAAGACATTAGCAAACATTAAATACATATAATGTAATGTTAAAGGATGAAACTTACCTTAATATAGTCCTTCTGCAGGACCTGAATAATGACAGAACAGGTCTCTAGGATAATGATCCCCAGAGCCTGGGGGGGAGATGCCTGTCGTGAACTTGAGGTCCTGAAGGCTTCTCCCAGTCGCCAAGTACTGCAACATGGCAAATAGCCTCTGCTCCAGAGTGATGGCTTGCCGCATGCAGGTATCCTGCCAGCAGACGGTGAAAAATGGGGTCCGTCATCCTGAGATAATTCCTGAAATCCTCAGGATTATTCTCATGAATCTCACAAAGCAAAGGCACATGCAAGAATTGGTCACGCTGGCATAGCCAATTCTTTGTCCATGAACTCCTCCTTGCCCTGTTCATGGACTGGGCTCGGATCAAAGTATGAACCCCAACACCAAGCCCCCACACAGCATGAACTTAAGAACGAGTACGTCCACGCACCATGGCTTCAAAATGGTCGGGTGGTGAAACAAACAAACTTAAACGAATGCACTGAAGAACAGCAAGGCCTGTGAAGAGCGACCTGAAGAACATGAACGAGTGGACCAAAACGCACTGAAAACCAGATAGAAACCCACAAGCACAAACTAAACTGCAGAAAATGATCAAAATAAGCTGAAGTCTGAAAAGTGAAAATTGTCTCTAACCAATCTTCTACTAACACAAGATAAACATGAGATTAGCAAAAGGAAGCCCAAAGGGTGGCATACTGGGGCTTGAATTTCCTTTTTATAGTCCGTCGTATGAGCTGTACTACACCGCGTTCGAAATCTGCGGACTTTTGGAGTGATCGCGTGTGGGCAAGTCCGTCGGGAAGACTGTCGGACCTAGTCCGTCTAAAAGTCCGATCGTGTGTACGCGGCAGAAGTCTGTTTGTCTTCAGCAAACTGTTTGCGGGCTTTCTTGTGCATCATCTTTAGAAGAGGCTTCCTTCTGCAACAGCAGCCATGCAGACTAAAATGATGCAATGTGTGGCGTATGGTCTGAGCACTGACAGTCTGACCTCCCCACACCTTCAACCTCTGCAGCAATGCTGGCAGCACTCATACATCTATTTCCCAAGGACAACCTCTGGATATGACACTGAGCACTTGTGTTAAACTTCTTTGGTCAATCATGGCGAGGCCTGTTCTGTGTGGAACCTGTCCTGTTAAACCACTATATGATCTTGGCCACCGTGCTGCAGCTCAGTTTTGGGGTCTTGGCAATCTTCTTATAGGCTAGGCCATTTTTATGTAGAGTAACAATTCTTTTTTTCAGATCCTCGGAGAGTTCTTTGTCGTGAGGTTCCCTGTTGAACTTCCAGTGACCAGTATGAGAGAATGAGAGTGATAACTCCAAATTTAACACACCTGCTCCCCATTCAAACCTGAGACCTTGTAACACTAATGAGTCACATGACACCAGGGAGCGAAAAAGGCTAATTGGGCCCAATTTGGACATTTTCACTTAGGGGTGTACCCACTTTTGTTGCCAGCGGTTTAGACATTAATGGCTGTGTGTTGAGTTATTTTGAGGGTACAGCATATTTACACTGTTATACAGGCTATACATTTACTACTTTACATTGTAGAGATACTGTATATCCAGCGCAATTCAAGTTGGAGCAGATTTTTGTTCCAGTCACCCTCTGGGATTAGGGTGGTCTAAGATCAAGAATTTTGATCTTCGAGAATTTGCCCCCCCACCCCAAAGCACCTTGTGCCATTGGTTGTCGGGGTCTGCGGGAGCAGCATCCTCTGGCATCACCCAGCGATGTCCCTATATAAGTCGCCGCACGCCGCATCCCTGTCATTGCGGCCAGAGTGCGCGTCGAGTCAACATCCCAAGGAAGAAGAATAAGAAGAACAAGAAGAACAAGAAGAACAAGAAGAGAAGGCGGCGGCGATAGAAAACCAGGCCACCGCTTGTAAAAGAGCTGGAAGAAGGCGCGGAGGCCCGGCAAGAAGAACCAAAGAGGGGGACAAGACCCCCGAAGAGGGGGACAAGATCCCCGAAGTTGGAAGAAGACCCCCGGGCGGCGGCGACGAAGAAGAAAGCCGGGCTCTTCCGGTAGTAAAAGAGCTAGCAAAAGAGCAGAAGATAGCGGTGGAGTCTGGCGAGAAGACCCCTCAAGACGGAAGAAGACCCTGGAGCTGTGCAATAAATAATTTTAAACCCTTGTGGGTTGTGTTTTATTTAAAATAAATTATTTTAAACCCTTGTGTGTTGTGTTTTATTTACATTTTTTTCACAGGTGAATGGGTAGGGGTACATTGTACCCCATACTCATTCACATAGGGTGGGGAGCCGGGATCTGCGACCCCCCTTCCCCAAAGCACCCCCCCCATGTTGAGGGCATGCAGCCTGGTGCTCGCTCGTCCCCACCCCCTTTCATGACCGGCCGGGTAGCGTGCTCGAATAAGGGTCTGATATAGCCCACCCCATGCCGTTTTCGGCGTAGGGCTTCCCCTTTAAGTCCATACCAGGTGACAGGGCCAGCGACGTGTCAATCTCGCCACCAAAGGCAGCGACATTGACTTCCTTCGCTAGTCCCGGTTACCTGGAGCCACGCTCAAAATGAACGGACTTTTCTTCGTGCGGGAAAGTCCGTTCATTTCAAAAGTACGGTGGACTAGCACACACACGGCCGTCTGTCAGGCTGTGAGTCTGGCGAACAGTTTTTGAGTCAAAACTACTTTCTAAGTCCGCTGGACTTTTGGGTAAAAAAGTCCACCGGAGGCCACACACGGGCGGATTGTCCATTTTCCACCAAATAGTTTGATCGTGTGTACGCGGCATTACCGATATAGAAGCAGTCAGCATCTCGGCAAATAGATCACACCAAATGTTCTGCAATTTGCAAAATGTTTAGGTGTGAAGGCCTTGCCATCTGGCAGGATTTTTTTTTTACTGGCATCCATATATTATATAGGCACCTCTGTATTTACAATGTTCGACATCCCAGTCGCCTTTGAACTCACTCCTCACTAATTTAGAAGCAATAGAGATTGCCCTCCTAAATGTAAAGAGGGGAACCTCCGGAATTAAATGGCCCAAAGAAGGGTCCATAGTAAGCACATGCCAAAATATAGAAACAATTCTTCTGATCTCGGCATGCTGATTGCAATATTTAGTGATGATTCTCTCGTTCAAAAGTTTTTATTTTATGTTAAAATAAATTACATGTACAGAATATAAGACAAATTATGTGATACCAGAAATAAAAAGTAGACATATTGAAGTACGGATGATACAAAGCAAAGAAGAATTTCAAGATATTCTCATGGGAATGACAATAAATGGCCTTATATATTTTAGAATTTGAAAACATTCTTATAGCTGAGTTTTAAACATTTTAATCCCAAGAAAATATAAATATGTCTAAAAGAAAATATATGAATTTAAAGTTTTGACCATAACTTCTAAAGTATGTTTATAGTAAGTATTATATAGTAAGGGAAGAACATAAAAGGTATATAGGAGGGGAAGGGGAGGGAATAATTCTCCGGAGGAGGTTTTATATATCAGCTAATGTTGTAATTCTATAAAAAATCGTAATCACCATAACAATAAAACTCGGTTGTAAATATTATCTGACGTATAATATTTAATCCAGGGTTTCCATATATCATCAAACTTTGTCATCTGGTTTTTATCTATAGCGTCAATTTTAGCATGGATGAAAGATTGATTCATTCTACGTTTGGTTTCTGCAATATTCACCACATCTGCTTTGCGGCTATCAGGAGTGTAAGAACTAATTTGAATTGTTTCTGATTCAGAAAGGCTGGTTTTAAATTAAGGAGAGCTATAATTGGGTCTGGAAAAATTGGACGATCAAAAAATTTTGTAATTATCAGAAAGATCTTTTTCCAAAATGATTGTACAATTGAGCAATGCCACCAGGTATGTATATAGGTACCCTTTTCTGGACAGCCACGAAAGCAGAGGCCAGTGTTGCCTGTTGAGAATTTGGTGATTCTCGCAGGAACCAAATACCAGCGTGTGAGAACTTTATATGATGATTCAGATGCCAATATATTTATAGAGGAAGATTTTGTGAAAGACCATATGTTGGACCAAGACCTAGAATCGATCGTACAACCCAAATCTTTTTCCCACTTGGCCACATATTTAGGTATAACAGTATTAGAATTAGATATCAATTGTGTATACAATGATGTAATACGACCTTTAGCGTGTGGTTCCTTGAGACAAAATCTTTCAAATTGAGAAATATTATGTAAGTTTACATTTAAATTGAGAAGAGGAGTATAAAAAATTTTGATTTGGAGATATCTGAATATTTCTGATTGTGGAAGCTTATATAATTCACATAGATCTGTAAAAGATTTTATTGATGTAGTTGAAGTTAAATTATATAGACAAGTGATACCAGCCTTAGACCAAGCTTTAAAGGTTTTGGGATATTTCCAGGCTGGGTAAAAAGTCGGATTCTCGTGGAAAGATAATAGCGGATTTTGTGGAGATTGCAGACCATGTGAATTTCTATACCTATCCCATATAGATAGAGAGTGCTTAGAAATGGGGTTATTTATAGACTTACGATCCGCAGGTTGTAACCATAATATATTGTTTATAGGAAGAGGATCACAGTCTACAGCTTCAATGAGGACCCATAAAGGAATCTCTGTAGAAGAGTGATATTTTGTTAATTGAGATAATTGAGCTGCCTTATAATATATGTTAAAGTCTGGAAATCCCAAACCACCGAAAGCTTTGGGGAGAACAAGTGTTTTTTTGTGAAGTCTGGGTTTTATTTAAGAACAGACATTTTTATGATATTGATTTTCCCAAACCATGATATCGGCATTGATGACCAATTAGATAATGACCTTGTAATATTTTTTAATAGAGCTGGGTAATTAGCTGCAAATAAATCGGAGGGGTTAGGAGTAAACTGCACACCCAGATATGGGAGGCTATGATCTACCCACTTAAAGGGTAATGAATTTTGTAAAGATTGTTTATATTTCTCGACAAGTGAAATGTTTAATGCTGAAGATTTTTGAATATTGACTTTAAGGCCCGAAATAAATGAGAATTCTTGTAGTACAACCATAAGATTTGGGGCCGAAACATGTGGAGAAGATAGAAAAAGGAGAATATTGTCTGCGAATAAACAGAGCTTATGATGAAAGCCACCCATTTCAATACCTGTTATAGTGGGTTCCATCCTAATTCTTTGTGCTAAAGGTTCAATGAGTAAAACAAATAATAATGGCGAAAGTGGACATCCTTGACATATTAAACTTGTCCGATTTGTACCCTGCATATCTGATATAAGCTTTGGGATCTTGATACAAATTAGAGATCCATCGTAAAAAATGAGGGCCGAATCCCCATTTGGAAAGGGTATAGTTCATATATAAAAGAAAATATGGAGAGCCGCGCCAATAGCACTATATATTTAAAATAACTGTATAAATAAAAACATATAAAGGACATATGGCATTCATACAGGGTAAATGTCTAATTGCAAAAAGCCATCACTTAACGTGCATGTAAAACAATCACAAAGAAATATATGAGTAGAAAATATATAATCTATATGAAATGAAGACTATATATGGAAATAAACATAAAAACTATAAAATTAAAGTCCAATAAGATGTTCCAATATCGCAGCGATTAGCATGTCACCACCGTGAATCCACACACAACTGAAAATCTGTGCCCGTCACCGGATAAGTGATGCGCTTACCAGATATATAATCAGTAACAGCCTTAATGGTATTAATCCGAAGCAGAGTGGTTAGAACATCAATCAAGGTTCTTGCATCCAGATAACCCTTAACGCAGGTATATGGCAATACCCCAGCCTTTAGAGCTTCAGTGGCCAATTGTCACGTGTATCACCGATAACACCATTAAAGAAAAAGAGATGCCTCCATAGCGTGAAATCGTTCAAATAATTTATTGGAATAAAAGGATCACACTTACATAAAACAGCTTTGTGTCAGCATCGAAACAGAGCTAAACAACGTCGGCCGGCATACAAACAAGCATCCCGTCCTCCCCTCGTAGAGCGTGGTGGCGTCACTGAGTACCTTCACAGACGCGTTTCGTCATAGATGACGTTATCAATGGGGAACGGGCAACGCAGCGACGCACCACCTTTTATGCCCGGACCTCGTTCTGAGATGCGAGATCCGGCCTCCGACGCCATCTTAACTGATGGCAAAAGTAACCAATGTTCCCATATAATGAAAGGGAAAAAGGTGAAAGGGAAGAAAAAAAGAAAAAAAGGAAAAAAGAGTGGTATTGCAGATCCATACCTAATGGCAAAAGTAAACAGTAGTAGTGGTACTAAGTGATGGTCCCGGAAGCTTCCACCATAAATGCGATATTTGGAAAAACCAAATCGACAGTGGGGATATGAGTTCCGATATGGAAATAAAAACTCCACACATGTATATGTCAACAAAACCATAAAAAATATATATGCTTATAAATGTATGTTGATGAAAACTGAAAATTACTACGGAGATATGCATATAATAGGAATGCACATCACCAAAACAAAAATATATAATATATAATGATATGTAAGACATGTAATTGTCGAACATATATAGAATCCAAAATATATGTGTGAAGAAAAATGTATAGTGCAAATTTTTTTTATCTATAATAAATATAAGTTAATAAAGTGAATGGATATATCTAAAAAATTTGTATATTAATTAAATGAAAATTAATATAACTAAAAAGGAAAGTTATCAGTACAACAAACCCTAGCAAGCATATACCCATAATTAATAGGTGTAAACCAAAAGAAAAAATAAAAGAAAAAATAAACCAAAAAGAAAGAAGAAATAGAAAGTAAATATTATACCCATCTTACAAAGAATGTGCCCATAGTTAATATATAATCCATAATTTAAATGGAAGATAATTACCACCCTTAATTCAATGATGTACTCAGTTAGTAAATTTTTAGGCCTATTCGGCATCTCAGAGCAGGTTTACATCGAAAAACACTAGAAAATATAAATAAAAAATATATAAAAAATATATAAATATACATCCATACCATATACAGTAATATTCTAAATCCAATAATAAAGAATAAAAATCCTACACTATATATTGGAATGGAAAGAGCAGGTTCAGGAATTATCAATAAAGGCGTTAATGTCGGTATCGATGTTCAATCCATATGGGGTATAAGATTTTAAACAATGGATCCAAGACATTTCGAGTCTTGAGATCTCTCTCACCAAAGGGCTACCACGCCAATGGGGCTGAAATTTATCTATTCCCAAAAATAGCGTATTTGACGGATCTTTATTATGGGCAACCAGATAATGCTTGGACACAGAATGCTTAGGGAACCCTATCAAAATGTTGGTAATGTGTTCGTTCAAGCGCACCTGTAGTGGGCGCTTGGTCCGACCCACATACTGTAACCCACATGGGCACTGGAGCAAATAAACCACCCCTGTAGTGGAACATGTGATACAAGGTTTTATAACATGATTCCACCTCCCGTAGCTGTACCAACAAAGGAGGTAGTACGTCTTCGTGGGCAAGAATTTAGGGAGCAAACCCTACATCTCCCACATTTATAGAAGCCAGTCAACTGATCAAAGAAACCTTTACTCTTCTGTGGTGGATCAATGACATTCGGGGCCAGTCGATTTTGCAATGATGAGGCACCTCTGAAGACTATTCTCGGTCTCTCTGGGACTATCCTTTTTAATACAGCATCGCTGCTGACAATGTGCCAGTGCTTATTAACAAGTTGTTTAATCTTGTTTTGTTGAATAGAATAAGTGGTCACAAAGGGAACAAGCCCTTGGACATTGTCAGCTCGTGGGCCTTTCTCAATAAGTAGTTCCTGTCTGTTCATACTAGTCACCATCTTAATAGTGTCACCTAAAAAATCTGGCTGGTAACCCTTCTCGAGGAACCTTGCAGTAAGGGTCTCTGCCTGGGACAGGAATTCCCCAACTTCTGAGCAATTCTGTCTCAGTCGTATATACTGGCTCTTCGGGATTGAATTAAGCCAAGGGGTATGGTGACAGCTGTCAGTGGGGATGAAGGAGTTTCTATCTGTGTCCTTGAAAAACGTGGAAGTGACAAAACGTTCATCCTTCACAGTAATAACAAGGTCCAAGAAATGAATCATAGATTGGCTAGTCACATAGTTGAGTCGTATACCCCTCTCGTTCATGTTCAGAGAATCCAAGAACACATTCAAATCCCGACTATTACCGTCCCATAGGAGGAGGACGTCATCAATGTACCTAGCCCATAGGACTATTTGTGGTACATTTTTAGCATAGATGACGTCCTCCTCCCAATGGGCCATAAAAAGATTCGCCAAGCTGGGGGCGTATTTAGCCCCCATGGCGACACCCTTAACTTGCCTGTAAAATTGGTTACCAAACCAAAAATAATTGTGCGAGGCCGCAAATTCTAATAAACGCATAATAAAAGTAATTTGTTCACCCGACAGGCCAGAATATCTATTTAAATAAGATTGAACTGCTTCGAATCCCAAATGATGTGGGATGATGGTATACAGTGATGTAACATCAGCTGTAACCAACCAAATGCCAGATTTAGCTGAAATGGCTCCCAACATGTTAATAATATGCCTTGAGTCCTTAACATAAGAAGGCGTATCCCTAACTAACGGTTGCAAGTAAAAATCGATATATCTGCCCACCCGGGATGTGACAGAATCTATCCCACTAACTATGGGTCGTCCCGGGGGGCAGATAGGGTTCTTGTGTAATTTAGGCAAATAATACAAGATAGGGGTACGCGGAGTTTGTGGGATCAAAAATAGACTCTCCTTAACATTCAAAATCCCGGTCTCGCGACCTGCAGCAACTATTCTTTCAAGTTCCTTTTTATATTGTGTCTTGGGATCGGAGGGCAAAACAACATAGGTATCAGTGTCGCCCAAAATTCTACTAATTTCCGATAGGTAATCTGCGCGGTCTAAAACCATTATTGCGTCACCCTTATCGGCTGGTCTAATGACCAAGTCCTTCCTATTGCACAATGAATCCAAGCCTTCTTGTAGGTTTTTGTTCATCCTGGTTTTCTTGACTTCCAATAAGTCTAAATCTTTTAGTACTAAGTCTCTAAATACTCGTAGAGCAGGTGAAAGTATACCTAGAGGATTAAAAAGTGATGCGTTTGCTAGACCCGAATGAGCCACCTGTGGGGTTGAAATATTGGAATTGTCCCATAAGTTATTAGTTGAACAGCCAACCATATATCTTTTTATATTAAGTTTCCTTACAAACTTGTGAACATCCATATATGTCTGGAATTTATTCAGACTGGTTGGAGGCACGAACTTTAACCCTTTATCCAAGATTAATTGTTCAGATGTTGATAAGGGTTTAGAGCTCAGATTGAAGATCCCTTTCCCTACTACATCCTAGGCCTTTTTTGCTGTTCTAATTCTCCTCCCCCCTCTGGTTCCTCTCCTCTTTCTCCCTGCCTTTTGGTACCCTGTGTGGGTTTGGGAAAACCCCAACTGTTTGGTCCCAATAGCCCTAGAGGACCTCTCTCCAAAGGGACCTCACCCGGGATATGCTGGGGTCCAACAGGTGGGGCACCACCCACAGAGGGAAATGGAGGTTGCAGATTCCGTTCGCCCTCAGGGCCATTAAGGTCCCTTAGTGGAAAGAAAGCATTCCTAGTAGGGACATTATACTCCCATTCAGAATAGCCTCCTATATTGTCTTGTGTAAAAGGTCCATAACCGTATTCATTATCTGTGTAGTAATTCCATCTATCTTGATAATATACAGGTGGGCCCCGTCCTCTTTGGTTAGAGTATTGACCCTGATCTCTCCCTCGTGGAGGATGATTCCCAATATGGGGCGGGGGGTAAGTTGTACTCCCATTGGCATAGCCATTAAAGGATCTCGGAGGGCCAGGAGGTCTTCAAAAGCCCCGTTGGGGCACTGTCCCTCTATTATTACCACGCCCCCTCCGAGGTGATTGGTAAGAATGATGGGTCATATTCTGTTGGGCTTGGTTAACAGGATGTATACCTTTATGACTGGGAGGTTGGGTGGGTGGTGGGTGCATATCACCCACCGACCTCTCTGGTTGTGTTACTGTAACCTCCATATTGTTTGGTTTAGGAAGATCCTCTAGGAGCTTCTTCTGCCATTAAAAAACAATGTTGCCATTGTAGTCTGCCAAGTCCCTATTATATTTTTTCTTTTTCTTAACTCTTTGATCCCTATCCTCCTTCTCAAGGATTTTCAGAAGATTTTGAGACTTATCCTGATATTCTGCACTACCTTTAGCAGAAGTAAGATTAACCTGGAGACATTTAATTTCCTCATCAAGTTTGGATAATTTGGCCGTTTTTCTACCAACCAGAAATCTGAGGAAGGCCACTCCGGCTGAATTGAAATACTTAAACCATTCTTCCAATTCTATATCGCCCTTTTGAGGGGCTACCTCCCACCTCAGACTTCTGGGGACCATTCCATGCTTGATGTAGGTTTCTAAATAGGCGATATCCCATTTTGTATGATTCTCAGAGACCATGAGGTTTTTTAATCTGATAAACATCCCCCCAAGGTCTCCTTCATCATCCCTATAAAGTTCAAACACCCCATCAACATCTACCACTTTGGTGGCTCTAAAATCAAAAATATCCATATTGGAAAAAACCTCCCCAAGAGGGGAAAAAGACGTGATCGTCTTTAATAATATATAGCCCAGCTGCAGTAGAAAGTATCAGAACCCAATATAGAAAAAATATGTAAACTGCGCTCAGGAGAGAATTACAAAATATATATATAAAAAAAATAATAATAATAAACCTAAACAATAGGCAGCAGCTCTAAGTGGGATACAAGCACTAAAACAGATGAAAGAAAATATGGAGAGCCGCGCCAATAGCACTATATATTTAAAATAACTGTATAAATAAAAACATATAAAGGACATATGGCATTCATACAGGGTAAATGTCTAATTGCAAAAAGCCATCACTTAACGTGCATGTAACAATCACAAACAAATATATGAGTAGAAAATATATAATCTATATGAAATGAAGACTATATATGGAAATAAACATAAAAACTATAAAATTAAAGTCCAATAAGATGTTCCAATATCGCAGCGATTAGTTGTGCTTCTTTTAATACCATACCCATTACCATCCACCTTACCTCCCCCTCCCACCACTCCCCATCCCCCTCTTATTCCCCTTCCCCCTCCATCTCAGCCTCCCCTATCTCCTCCTCCCCAGATCCCTGGGCCAGTCCGGTATCTCTATTTCCGAGAGATGCAGGGTCTTCTGAAAGTCATTCAAATCACTCAGGTCCCTAAAAATGACAGTCTGACCTCCATGCTGAACCTGCAATTGAAAAGGAAACCTCCATCTATATTGCATATTCTTTTTTCTTAATTGTTCCAGGAGGGGCTTTAAAGCTCTTCTTTTATCTAGCGTTAGTTTAGACAAATCTTGGAAGAAAAGCAGGTTTGATCCTTCATATGTTATATGACTATTTTTTCGCAATGCCGCCATAATTCTCTCCTTCGTTTGAACATAATGGAGTTTGCATATTACATCCCTGGGTTTATTTTCATCTGATCCTCTTGGGCCCATAATTCTGTGTACCCTATCAATTGTCATATCAGTTTTTGATAGGTCTTGTATTATATCCATAAAGATTTTTTGAACTACTTCAGAGAGTTTTTCTGAGGGCACATTTTCCTTTAGTCCTCTTATTCTTATGTTACATCTTCTACTCCTATTTTCTTGCTCGTCCATAATGTTAACCAGATGTTTTAAATCTATTTCCTGTTCTTGCATTTTTTTCTTTACTTGAATCAGATCCTTTTCCAAACTTTCATCTTTATATTCACATTTTCTAATTTTTCTTTCGTCTCTAAAGTAATTGCCTTTATCTCTTGGATTTCTGTTTTGTACACATTCTCCAATCTTTGGATATAGTGATCCATATCTGTCCTTGTGGGTAGGGAGGTTATATATGATTTAATATCCCACCTTTCTTTCTCTTTCTCCTTTTTTTCTTCCACTTCTATATCCAATGTATCTATTGGGGAGCTATTTCTAGGCTGTGTTATCATTTCTTCTCCTGACATTCCTGAAACCCCTGAAACCAAAGATGATTCTACAGAGTTCATTACCTCCTGGGATGACTGTGTTGTATGTATAATCTGCGATGTTTGCATCTGTATTTGAGGTTGCAGTTGCTGAAAAAATTCTTTAATATCAGTAGTTTGGACTTGAGCCTCAGAGTTAGAATTTGTTTTGCTTTTGCTGTCCTTTTTCTCCTTTTTGTTCCCGCCAGAACCAGCTAATTTATTTCCCTTTTTAGGCGCCATATTTATTTATAATTTTTCTTTTATTATATATATTTTTTTTATTTTGTTTATTTAATTGTTTTCTTGTTTTCTTTCCCCTTTCCTTTATTTTTCCTTTAATCATAATCATATGCAATATTTCTTAGCTTTTCAGATCCTCTCGTAAATATATAAAATTGAGCACAACCATTTTTAATTACACTATAGTCCCTTTAAGAGAGATGTAATATATAACAGTCTTTTCAATACTTTTTAATGCTCCTCTCTCTCCTTTCCTTCCATTCACTAATCACTTTTTAAGCATGTACATAAATTCCATGGGTAAGTGAAAAAAAGGGAAAAAAAAGATAAGAATCAAAGTCACTTCTTCACCCTTACATCTGCAGGGATTTTTCTTATGCTGGGCATCTGGGCATAGGTACAGATATAAACAGAAATTTTTTTATTTTTTTTTTACTTTTTATTCTACTCACAAATCTTCTGTTCCTCTATTACTCCAATACGCTCTCTAGTTTTGTTGTAGATTGTAGGTTATATGTGCCTTCAAAGGAGTTCCTTTCAATCCTTTACCACAGTAAGCCTGTTCTCTATTCCATGCCTTATCGTTCGTTCTCGTCCCTTTCCGGAGATTTCTGGAGCCTTCCGAGCGTTCTCAGAGAGATCCGAAGTGTCCCGAGGGGTCCCGATGCGTTCTGCCCCACTCGTCTCTCGTTATCTTCCGGACGATTTCCGGAGCCTCCCGGGGGTTACCGAACCCTCTCGAGCGTTCTCGGAGTAAACCGAAGAGACCCGAATGGCCCCAATGCTCCTCAGACTCAGTCGCAGGACCGCCAGGCTTCTCTCCACTCACCGCCGCTGTCAGGAGCTGTCGGAGTTAACGTAGTGAGGTTCCCCCTATCGAGTCGGTCTCCTTAGACAGAGACGGGCCGATGCTTGGACTCACTCCCCGCTTCCTCCTCCGGCTATCTCTCCATTACTTCAGCGTAATCACCAGACTCCACAGTGAGATACAGCACGGTCAGCCACCTCCTTCAACCCTTCCACGGTATGTAGACGAAAAAAAAGCATTAAGCATTAAGCATGCTCCAGTCCAGCATAGTAAGCCTGTGCATCAGTAGTAAAGCAGTGGCAAAGCATATCCCAGCATATCTCAACACATCTCAGGTGTATCTCAGCATGTTTGCTTGCCGACCTCACGGAGCACACCTAATCAGCAGCTCCACCCCCCCCATCAGGTGTCTCCCACAATATGAAAAATGGTAATAATAGAGGGACAGTGCCCCAACGGGGCTTTTGGAGACCTCCTGGCCCTCCGAGATCCTTTAATGGCTATGCCAATGGGAGTACAACTTACCCCCCGCCCCATATTGGGAATCATCCTCCACGAGGGAGAGATCAGGGTCAATACTCTAACCAAAGAGGACGGGGCCCACCTGTATATTATCAAGATAGATGGAATTACTACACAGATAATGAATACGGTTATGGACCTTTTACACAAGACAATATAGGAGGTTATTCTGAATGGGAGTATAATGTCCCTACTAGGAATGCTTTCTTTCCACTAAGGGACCTTAATGGCCCTGAGGGCGAACGGAATCTGCAACCTCCATTTCCCTCTGTGGGTGGTGCCCCACCTGTTGGACCCCAGCATGTCCTGGGTGAGGTCCCTTTGGAGAGAGGTCCTCTAGGGCTATTGGGACCAAACAGTTGGGGTTTTCCCAAACCCACACAGGGTACCAAAAGGCAGGGAGAAAGAGGAGAGGAACCAGAGGGGGGAGGAGAATTAGAACAGCAAAAAAGGCCTAGGATGTAGTAGGGAAAGGGATCTTCAATCTGAGCTCTAAACCCTTATCAACATCTGAACAATTAATCTTGGATAAAGGGTTAAAGTTCGTGCCTCCAACCAGTCTGAAAAAATTCCAGACGTATATGGATGTTCACAAGTTTGTAAGGAAACTTAATATAAAAAGATATATGGTTGGCTGTTCAACTAATAACTTAGGGGACAATTCCAATATTTCAACCCCACAGGTGGCTCATTCGGGTCTAGCAAACACATCACTTTTTAATCCTCCAGGTATACTTTCACCTGCTCTACGAGTATTTAGAGACTTAGTACTAAAATATTTAGACTTATTGGAAGTCAAGAAAACCAAGTTGAACAAAAACCTACAAGAAGGCTTGGATTCATTGTGCAATAGGAAGGACTTGGTCATTAGACCAGCCGATAAGGGTGGCACAATAGTGGTTTTAGACCGCGCAGATTACCTATTGGAAATTAGTAGAATTTTGGGCGACACTGATACCTATGTTGTTTTGCCCTCTGATCCCAAGACACAATATAAAAAGGAACTTGAAAGAATAGTTGCTGCAGGTCGCGAGACCGGGATTTTGAATGTTAAGGAGAGTCTATTTTTGATCCCACAAACTCCGCGTATCCCTATCTTGTATTATTTGCCTAAATTACACAAGAACCCTATCTGCCCCCCGGGACGACCCATAGTTAGTGGGATAGATTCTGTCACGTTCCTGGTGGGCAGATATATCGATTTTTACTTGCAACCGTTAGTTAGGGATACGCCTTCTTATGTTAAGGACTCAAGGCATATTATTAACATGTTGGGAGCCATTTCAGCTAAATCTGGCATTTGGTTGGTTACAGCTGATGTTACATCACTGTATACCATCATCCCACATCATTTGGGATTCGAAGCAGTTCAATCTTATTTAAATAGATATTCTGGCCTGTCGGATGAACAAATTACTTTTATTATGCGTTTATTAGAATTTGCGGCCTCGCACAATTATTTTTGGTTTGGTAACCAATTTTACAGGCAAGTTAAGGGTGTCGCCATGGGGGCTAAATACGCCCCCAGCTTGGCGAATCTTTTTATGGCCCATTGGGAGGAGGACGTCATCTATGCTAAAAATGTACCACAAATAGTCCTATGGGCTAGGTACATTGATGACGTCCTCCTCCTATGGGACGGTAATAGTCGGGATTTGAATGTGTTCTTGGATTCTCTGAACATGAACGAGAGGGGTATACGACTCAACTATGTGACTAGCCAATCTATGATTCATTTCTTGGACCTTGTTATTACTGTGAAGGATGAACGTTTTGTCACTTCCACGTTTTTCAAGGACACAGATAGAAACTCCTTCATCCCCACTGACAGCTGTCACCATACCCCTTGGCTTAATTCAATCCCGAAGAGCCAGTATATATGACTGAGACAGAATTGCTCAGAAGTTGGCGAATTCCTGTCCCAGGCAGAGACCCTTACTGCAAGGTTCCTCGAGAAGGGTTACCAGCCAGATTTTTTAGGTGACACTATTAAGATGGTGACTAGTATGAACAGACAGGAACTACTTATTGAGAAAGGCCCACGAGCTGACAATGTCCAAGGGCTTGTTCCCTTTGTGACCACTTATTCTATTCAACAAAACAAGATTAAACAACTTGTTAATAAGCACTGGCACATTGTCAGCAGCGATGCTGTATTAAAAAGGATAGTCCCAGAGAGACCGAGAATAGTCTTCAGAGGTGCCTCATCATTGCAAAATCGACTGGCCCCGAATGTCATTGATCCACCACAGAAGAGTAAAGGTTTCTTTGATCAGTTGACTGGCTTCTATAAATGTGGGAGATGTAGGGTTTGCTCCCTAAATTCTTGCCCACGAAGACGTACTACCTCCTTTGTTGGTACAGCTACGGGGCGGAATCATGTTATAAAACCTTGTATCACATGTTCCACTACAGGGGTGGTTTATTTGCTCCAGTGCCCATGTGGGTTACAGTATGTGGGTCGGACCAAGCGCCCACTACAGGTGCGCTTGAACGAACACATTACCAACATTTTGATAGGGTTCCCTAAGCATTCTGTGTCCAAGCATTATCTGGTTGCCCATAATAAAGATATGTCAAATACGCTATTTTTGGGAATAGATACATTTCAGCCCCATTAGCGTGGTAGCCCTTTGGTGAGAGGGATCTCAAGACTCGAAATGTCTTGGATCCATTGTTTAAAATCTTATACCCCATATGGATTGAACATCGATACCGTCATTAACGCCTTTATTGCTAATTCCTGAACCTGCTCTTTCCATTCCAATATATAGTGTAGGATTTTTATTCTTTATTATTGGATTTAGAATATTACTGTATATGGTATGGATGTATATTTATATATTTTTTATATATAACTATGGGCACATTCTTTGTAAGATGGGTATAATATTTACTTTCTATTTCTTCTTTCTTTTTGGTTTATTTTTTATTTTATTTTTTCTTTTGGTTTACACCTATTAATTATGGGTATATGCTTGCTAGGGTTTGTTGTACTGATAACTTTCCTTTTTAGTTATATTAATTTTCATTTAATTAATATACACATTTTTTAGATATATCCATTCACTTTATTAACTTATATTTATTCTTTAAACATATTTTATTAACATGCAGTATAGCAATTACACAGTACAAATCACATGTTGGAGTGCAGAATTACAAACCGTATAGTGACAAAGTAACAAATGCGATACATTCGTAGCGGGCGACAGGACCCGAACAGTAAAGCAAAGTGATAACAGAAGGATGCATTATAGAGAAGATGCACAACAAATGTTTAGTGAGGAAGGTTATGGACTAAAAGGTGCATAGAAAAGGGGGAACGGAGCCTTCCCAAATAGGAGATTTGATCCCGAGTAGGGATCTTGGTACTGCGTAGCGAGTTATTTTTAGTAGGGGAGGGTATAGGAGAGAAAAGGAAAGAAAAGAGGGAAACAGGAAAGGTGAATTGAGGGTAGTAGAGGGGGGAGAGAAGGCTGGAAAAGGGGGGGGAGGGCTTAGAGCCAGAGACGATTCATGTGATGTCTATCTGAATATTTCAACAATCCAATGTGTCTAAGTCTACATCAAGAGGTAAAAAGTGATCTACCCACGGTTGCCAGATTTTATTATGTTTGGGGAGGCGGTCAAGAATTTTGGCCTCGATCCTGCAGTGGATCATGGCCTGTGTTACCCTGTTCCTAAATGCGGGCAAGGGCAGAGCTGCAGACTTCCAAGCCTGTGCTATAGTTTGCTTTGCTGCTGTGGTGAGTTGGAGGAATAATCTTAGCTGATTGCGGGTACAGCATTCGGGTGATTTGTTAAGTATGGCGAAGGTAGGATCTGGTTGTAGTGTGAACTTAAATAGTGTTGACGCCATTTGGAACACTGCCTCCCAAAATTGCCGAACTATCGGGCACGTCCACCAAATGTGTAGATGAGTGCCAATCTCCGTACAGCCCCTAAAGCACATCGCTGAGTATCCCGGAACGTATCTGGCTATTCTAGCTGGAACTAGGTACCAACCCATTAGAACTTTAAAATTAGCCTCAGAGGCAACAACATTTTGGGTCGCGTTCTTGGTATTAGTCCAAATCTCGTTCCAGGTCTCAGCGTCTAGGTCTATAGCGAAATCAGTCGACCATCTCGTCGCATAAGCTGGAAGGGAAGGGGAGGGGAGCGTGAAGTGGGCATATAATTGCGAGATAATACCTGGGGGGTGTGGATCTGAGTCACATATCTTTTCGTAAAATGACATATGATTCTGAGCGGGACTGGGCTTAGGCAGTGTTTGCAAAAAGTGTAGGATTTGGAAGTGACGGAAATATTCCGTGTGTGGGATGTGGTACTGAGCGTGAAGATCTTGGAAGGATTTTGGTAGACCACCCTTTAGGAGGTCCGAGACCTTGTCCACACCCGCTCGGGACCAGGCTGCAAATAAACCTGGCTCCGAGAAAGCCGGGGGGAAGAGCAGGTTACCAAAAATAGAAAGTAGCGGGGTATGCGTAGATATGAGTGGAGAGGATTTGCGGGCGACGTCCCAAATTTTCAGGGAATGTAGTGTAACAGGTTTTGTAAGAGTACCTCTCTTGGAAGGGGGCAACCAGAGTAGATTAGAAATGGCAATAGGGTGAACGTCTACAGCCTCAAGGCTAACCCACAATGGAACTTCTGATTTAGCATGGTAAAGAGCAATTTGGGCTATCTGAGCCGCACGAAAGTAGTGCGAGAAATTGGGCACCCCAAGGCCGCCCCGTGTCCTGTGGCGGAAGAGTATAGATTTAGAGATTCTGGGTCTAGTAGGTTCCCAAATATACTTTAGAGTTTTGTTTTGTATGATACGATGAAAATATGGAGGGACCGCGATAGGAAGAACCCTATAGAGATAGAGTAATTTAGGTAGTAAAGACATCTTTACCGCTGTAATTCTACCCAGCCACGAGACACAGAGCGGTTGCCATGAAGCTAAGATAGTCGCAAATTTTCTGAGTAGAGGGAGATAGTTTGATTGATAGAGGGAGGACGGGTCATTCGTCAGTTGAATGCCCAGGTAAGGGATAGAGGACAAAGACCATAAAAAGGGGAAGTTACTTTGTAGACGTGTAAACTCGTCCGTTGGCAGGGAAACATTGAGAGCTCTGGATTTGGCCTGATTGACTTCTAGGCCCGATATTTTAGCAAATCTGTCTAAAAGTTTACAAAGATTAGGTAGAGTAGTATGGGGGGCAGTAATGAAAAGCAGGGCATCGTCGGCAAATAAGCACAGCTTATGTGAGGCCGAGGCCAGTTCAAGGCCGCGTATATTGGGGTGAGCCCTGATCAGCGCAGCAAGGGGTTCTATCGCCAATGCGAATAGAATGGGGGAGAGGGGGCATCCCTGCCTCATCCCCCTTTGTATGGGGAAGGTCACTGAGCGCGAACCCGCGTATCTGACATAGGCTTATGGTTGAGCGTACAAAGCGTCTATCCAACTAAGGAAATGGGGGCCGAATCCCCAGCGTTGCAAAATATAGTGAAGGTACTGCCAAGATATCGTATCAAATGCTTTGCGTATATCGAGAGAGAGCAGGTGCATAGGGATGTTTCTGGATTTTGCTATATGTTGGAGAATCACTCGATGGATGTTATCGCTGGCCTGCCTCTGGGGGATGAACCCTACTTGGTCTTTATGGATCAGCCTACCAATAAGCGGGTTCAGGCGTAGCGCCAAGACCTTAGCAAAGATCTTGACGTCTACGTTGAGCAAAGAAATGGGTTTAAAATACTTATATTTATTATAGATAAAAAAATTTTGCACTATACATTTTTCTTCACACATATATTTTGGATTCTATATATGTTCGACAATTACATGTCTTACATATCATTATATATTATATATTTTTGTTTTGGTGATGTGTATTCCTATTATATGCATATCTCCGTAGTAATTTTCAGTTTTCATCACCATACATTTATAAGCATATATATTTTTTATGGTTTTGTTGACATATACATGTGTGGAGTTTTTATTTCCATATCGGAACTCATATCCCCACTGGCGATTTGGTTTTTCCAAATATCGCATTTATGGTGGAAGCTTCTGGGACCATCACTTAGTACCACTACTACTGTTTACTTTTGCCATTAGGTATGGATCTGCAATACCACTCTTTTTTCCTTTTTTTCTTCCTTTTCACCTTTTTCCCTTTCATTATATGGGAACATTGGTTACTTTTGCCATCAGTTAAGATGGCGTCGGAGGCCGGATCTCGCATCTCAGACTGAGGTCCGGGCATAAAAGGTGGTGCGTCGCTGCGTTGCCCGTTCCCCATTGATAACGTCATCTATGACGAAACGCGTCTGGGAAGGTACGCAGTGACGCCACCACGCTCTACGAGGGGAGGACGGGACGCTTGTTTGTATGCCGGCCGGCGTTGTTTAGCTCTGTTTCGATGCTGACACAAAGCTGTTTTATGTAAGTGTGATCCTTTTATTCCAATAAATTATTTGAACGATTTCACGCTATGGAGGCATCTCTTTTTCTTTAATGGTGTTATCGGTGATACACGTGACCATTGACCACTGAAGCTCTAAAGGCTGGGGTATTGCCATATACCTGCGTTAAGGGTTATCTGGATGCAAGAACCTTGATTGATGTTCTAACCACTCTGCTTCGGATTAATACCATTAAGGCTGTTACTGATTATATATCTGGTAAGCGCATCACTTATCCGGTGACGGGCACAGATTTTCAGTTGTGTGTGGATTCACGGTGGTGACATGCTAATCGCTGCGATATTGGAACATCTTATTGGACTTTAATTTTATAGTTTTTATGTTTATTTCCATATATAGTCTTCATTTCATATAGATTATATATTTTCTACTCATATATTTCTTTGTGATTGTTACATGCACGTTAAGTGATGGCTTTTTGCAATTAGACATTTACCCTGTATGAATGCCATATGTCCTTTATATGTTTTTATTTATACAGTTATTTTAAATATATAGTGCTATTGGCGCGGCTCTCCATATTTTCTTTCATCTGTTTTAGTGCTTGTATCCCACTTAGAGCTGCTGCCTATTGTTTAGGTTTATTATTTTTATTTTTATTTTATATATTTTTTGTAATTCTCTCCTGAGCGCAGTTTACATATTTTTTCTATAGTTCATATATGACCATGATACTGTGTCAAAAGCTTTCATAATATCTAAAGAAAGAAAACAAGTGGGAATACGTATTTTTTTAGCGGCATGTGACAAGAGTGTTGCACATCTAATATTATCTCCTGCTTGACGTAATGGAATGAAGCCCACTTGATCACGATGTATAAGATTGCCTATAATAGTATTTAATCTGTTAGCTAGAATTTTGGCTAAAATTTTTATGTCCAAATTTAGTAACGAAATAGGGCGATAATTAGACCATATTGAATCGTCTGTGTGAGGTTTAGGAAGCATACAGATAATTGCAGTTAGGGTTTCTCTTCTAAAAGAATGACCTTCCAAAAGGGAATTAAAAGTGTTTGTCAAGACTGGAGATAGGGTGTCTACAAACGTTTTGTAATACAACGCAGAAAAACCACCAGGACCTGGCCTTTTATTTAGTTTCAGATTTTTGATAACTTCAGATACCTCTATAATTGACACTGGTTCCTCCATCATTTCCATTTGTGTTTTAGATAGTGTCGGTAGAGATATATGAGAGAAAAAATGATTCGCTCTAGAAGGGTCCAACTCATTATTAGAAGAGTATACATTTTTTAATTGTGTTTTGAATTGTAATATTTTTAAAGGATTATTTGTGTATACCCCCCTAGAGATTTTCAGACGTATTGGTTTCATTGGGTTCTGGCAGGATTTTAATGCCCTGGCTAATAGTGTGTGAGGTTTATTCGCATTGATATAGAAATTGTGTTGTGATCTCTTGATGGTTTTATCCACTGCTTCAGTAAGAAATAGATCAAATTCCAATTTAGCTTTGTCAAGATTTATTTTAGATAAAGAAGAAGGGTTATTTTGGAATTCTGTGTGACATTTATTGAAATTTGTTTCTAAAGTCTGACAAAGGATTTTCTGCTCTCTGTTGAATATGTTTGCTTGTTGTAGACATATGCCACGACAAACAGGTTTGTGTGCTTCCCATAATGTAGTTAGAGAGATGTCAGGTGTGGAGTTATATTTTATATAATCTTTGAGCGTAATTTCAATATTATTTTTATGAGCTGGATTTTTGAGTAGGAAATTTCTTAATATCCATGTTGGATCTTTTTTTGGGGAATTATAGAGGCAAACAGTAATGTCAAGTGCACTATAATCGGACCATGGGATGGGAATAATTTTTGTAGATATTATTTCTGGAATTAGCCCTATGGACATAAATATATGGTCTATCCTAGAGAATGAGCGATGAGGGAACGAGTAATGTGTGTATTGTCTCTTGGTTGGATTCAATTCTCTCCAAGTATCTACTTGGTTATGTTTTGTAATTAGTTTTGATAAGAGTTGTTTGTCTGCTGTATGTGACTGTGGGATTGGTGATTTATCCAAAAATGGAAATATGGTCTGATTAGAATCTCCACATAGAATTGTAGTACCTATTTTGTGGTGTTCTATAGTTTGAAATAAATGAGAAAGAAAAGAAATAGGATTTTTGTTAGGAGCGTAGTATGATGTAATGGTGATAGCGGTATCAAGTAGATGTCCTTTAAGAATCAAGTAACGACCTTCTGGATCCTTGATTTCCTTCATTAGTGAAAATGGTGTATTGCGATGGAAAGCTATAAGCACTCCTCGTTTTTTAGAGGAGGCCGAAGCTGTGTATACTTGGGGGTAGTCTTTACTGAAAAAATTGGGAGTGGATTGTGACGCAAAATGAGTCTCTTGGAGGAAAACTATATGTGCTTTTTTGGATGAAAATGTGCGGAAGGCTTTAGTGCGTTTGTGTGGAACGTTTAGTCCCTGAGTATTTAATGATATGATGTTTAATGGGGCCATGGAGTTGGGAAAAGTAAATATATGTTGGTGTTTATGTTAGAACGTGTGTCATATAAGAAATTATTTGTCTCCAGAGTATAGGGGTGGAGGAAGGGAGGGGAAAGGAGATAATGACTGAAAAAGAAAATACAATTAATATACAATATTGAAATATATCTTAACATATCTATGTTCTTAATGTGTCCGTTGGGAGGAGAAAAACTCTCCCTCCAAGGGTACATCAGCCACTGTCAACTGCCCGGTGTACACCGAGCTGCTGAGGGTAGCAAGAGAGGGTGCAAGGAACTTCCCTGCAGAACACCAAGAGCCAATCATATAATTTCATTTTTCAAGCAAAAAATAAAAATGTAAGATTAAGGCAACCTCAGAGACAAAGTAGAGAAGAAAAAAAAAAAACAGTTATAATAAGGTGCCTAAATTATTAGGAACATTGCTTAAATAAGATTATGATAAAAATATTGATTGGAAGTCAGAGAAGCAACTCGGCAGTAGCCATTCTGTTGAAAAGGCAAGATAGTAGCCTCTGTACAGGTTTTTATCAGTCCATAGTGTCAGCCAGATCTGAATCCGCAGGTGGAGATTGTATGCGACTTCTTTTCTGTGGATTGTAGTCTTCTTCTCTTCTGGAAGCAGAGGAGGGATTATCAGCATATGAGGATGATTTTTGGCGAGTGTCCACAGCATCTCTTGATGTGTTTATCATCCCTAGTTTCTGTAAAGTAGTTTGCAGGTCCTTAGCTGTTCGGCACATATATTTGCGACTTTGGAAAGTAAAACGCACTGAGAAAGGAAAGCCCCATTGGTAGATTATGTCATTTCGCTGTAATATTTGCAGTAGTGGTTTCAGGGTTCTTCTTTTGTTGATTGTAATTTGTGAGAGGTCTGTGAATAATTGATATTTATGACCCTGGAAAATTAGGGGATCTTTATTTCTAGCTGTATTTAGCAGTAGTTCCTTAGTGCGGTAGAAATGCAATTTTGCGATAATGTCACGGGGAGGACTATCTGTTTTCTTTGGTGCTAGGGCTCTATGAACCCGGTCCATTTGAAGACGCTCTAGTGGGATAGCTGGTTGTAATTCTTGAAAAAGTGCAGTAATAGCACCGTTTAAATCTGTCACAGATTCGGGTATTCCTCTAATACGTATATTGGAGCGTCTTGCACGATTTTCGAAATCCTCCAATTTGGATTGTAATATGTCATTTTCCTCTTTAAGAAAATCAATTTCTGAGGCAATGTTAGATGTATAATTTTCCAGATCGTCTGCTCTAATTTCCAGTGCTGATGTACGCTGACCAAGCTCTCTAATTTCTTTAATACGTTTTCTGGTGATGGTATCTGCAGTGGATTTGAGTGATTTTTGAAGCAGATTTTCTATTTGTTTCAGCGTTACAGGAGGGGATAAGTCTTTTTGTGTGGAAAGTTCTAAATTCTCCAGAACTGACATATTTTTCTCAGGTATTTGGTTAGAGAGACTATGTGCCTTTAATGAGAGAACATCTTTATGTAAAGCAGCAGAAGGGGCTGTCTGTTTGTTCTCCTCACTGTGTCTCCCCTCAGAGGGGGAGGGTTTCAGTGCCATACTGCTGTATGTGTGAGGCAGCGCTTTCTTGTTAATTTTCTGCCTCATGAGTCTCCTCTGACCCCCCCGAATGTTACCTATGTAAGGTCGGGATATTTATCTACCGTTTGGTATGATATATGTGTGGAGGGTCAAGTTACCTCCGCCATTATATGGCTCCGTTGTCCTGCTGAGAATGGAGCTCTAAGCCAGCATTACCTCTCGGCTCGGCTCCGCCTCCGCCCTTAGTGATGATTTTCAAATGGTTATCTACACACTGGGTTTTGTGGGAATACAAAAGCTCCTGTCTGGTATGTGAGGTGGCTCGTCTAAAGGCCTTCTTAAGCGAGGTGTTGGAGTAACCCATCTGCAGAAGCCTGTCATGCAATTTAACCAGCCTCCACAGCAAATGTATTGTCATCAATACAATTCCATCTTACTCTGAGGTACTGGCCGTAAGGTATAAAACTTGAAGCGTGTAATATGGTATTACCTGAAGTGGGCTTACGGTACAGATTGAGGCAGAGGGTACCCCCCACAGACATCCTGGGTGAGAGGTGAGTCGGGAGGAAGTAGAGAGAAGACTTTGCTGAAATTCGAAAGCAGAGGAGGTTTACCCGCTCCAGAGATCTTTAAAGGGGACGCCACATACCCGCTACAGTGAATTTTAAAGGGGATGCCACATACCAGTATGACCAGACACCACCTGTGAGACCATATTGGCGACTCCCCTCCTGGGGATACACAGCGGTTCCATTACAAAGCCTCTTTTATATATATATGCTGTTACCTTACAGCAGTAAGGTAAGGGGACACCCATTCACGTAACTTCACAGAAGGGGAGAAACCACCCATCACTGGCACTGCACCACAGAAATATTTACCAGCACCAGCACTTTATAATTTTTTATTATTTGGTCACAACAAGTTTTAACCTTATTTTTGTAATTGTTGCACGGACATTTATTCTAATTTTTATTTTTATTCTGATCAGTTTATTTACTGTTTTTCAACATGCTATAATTCATTTTATACATATATATATATATATATATATATATATATATATCAAATGTTTTCTAATAATATTTATTAGCACCAGCACTTTATATGTTTTGGAGTAATACCAAGTCACCTGACAACTCTGCACATTATTTTGGATAAAGGTTTTTTTCACGTAGATACATTGTGATTTCATTTTGTCTATATTTTACATTGAGGATAATCTTATTTGTGTATTTATGAATTTGCATTTTTTTTGTACTTTACCAAATTTTATGTGTACTATTTCTTCTTGCTAAATAGCTCAATACTTTTCTTACCTCTGCATCTTATTTTGTACAGCACAGCACTATTCTATTCCTTTTTTCTTGATTATCTGTCATTTGTTTAAGGGCTTGTTTTTCTTGAATGTTGGTTGATCTAGGAGACTGAATGTTTAGTTTATCAATTTCCCCATTAACCTATTTCAAAAAGGCAGATATTTTAGGGTTTGAGCTAGGGGCTGGAAATTGGGAAGATTTTTTCTTAAGTTTGGATCCAAGGATTGGATCCTGGGTTTAACCAGTGTTGACTTCCTAAGAGAGAGGGAGAGGGCCTTCAGCAGATCGATACGATCGATAAGATCCATGGTATCACTTTCCCACTGTTTTTTGGTACGTGTTTCTAAGAATCAACTTCCGTGCAAACAGTTGCATATCCTTAACAGATTCAAATTTGTCCACGTTCTGATAAGGACAAAAGCCCAAGCCCTTCCAGAGTATCTGAGTTTGATCAGGAGAGAGTGTATATGAGGAAAGATTAAATATATTAAGACCCTGTTGGCATCCACTGTGTCTATAGTGGGCAATTGACTTTGTGTTGGTTAAAATAGCTTCCACAAAAGGGGAATGATCAGATCGATCTGTTCCCTGTGTGGTTTGAGATCTAGTAATGGGATGAGACTAAATACTTGCTCCCTGTGTTTGTATAGGGGAAGAAACAGATGAACGGATCACCAAAGTTGGCACTCTACCTGAGACCGTAGATACCGTGGAAGAACACACAAGTGAGTTATCATTATTGGCTTTGTGGGCCTGTGGACGTTCACAACTCCGATTTGTACATGATGTCTTCTTACTTTTGGAGGAGACCTGTGATGAAAGAGAGGATAGACTAGAAGATAAATGAGAAATAGCAGAATAGCGTCCCATTTTATTTATAAACCTATTGTTTCTATATTGTTGGCCATTGTTCCATCTATAAGCCCTATTTTCCTGAAATCATTCCAATCTCTAACATATTTACTGTCCTTTTTGATCAAAATGTCCTTTTTAAAATTCTCCAAATGTTGTTTTTAAGTTTGTTCTCTCTCTCTGCAAACATTTTATGCGTTTTGAGTGTTTGCAATTGTGAACAAATAACACTTATGTCTTTGTCCAGGATTTCGGTTCATCTCCCATATTTGGCAATCAGTAATTGCATCATGCCATTTTAGCATTTTCGTAAAATGTGTTACAATGTTGATTTAGAAAGTAGAGTCCAGACCCTCCAAAGTAGGAAAGATCTGGATTCTTATGCCCCGTACACACGATCGGACTTTCCAACAACAAAACCGTGGATTTTGTTTGAAGGATGTTGGCTCCAACTTGTCTTGCACACACAAGTCACGCAAATGTTGGCAAACAATTAAGAACGTTACGATGAGCCGAGAAAAAGGAACTACAATAGCCAGTGCGGCTCCTTTTGCTTGATTCCGAGCATGCATGACATTTTGTGCTTTGGACTTGTGTACACACAATTGGAAATTCTGACAACAAAGTTTTGTTGGTGAAACATTTGAGAACCTACTAGCCAACATTTGTTGGTGGAAAGTCCGACAACAAATGTTTGGTGGAGCATACACACAGTCACAATTTCAGCCAACCATCTCACATAGAACATTTGTTGTCCGATCGTGGGGACGGGGCATAAGAGGGCGGGGCATAAGATCCAGAGAATTCATATCCTCTTTGATATAATCTTTTTAAATGATCTGATGTGCCAGAACATGGAAGACTTCTTTTCCAAGATCCTGGAAAGCTTTGAAAATAAAGTGTTAAGCTCAGAGTCTACAAGTTCATTCTTACCAAAATCTTTAAGGTATCCTGACATAAGAGCATCCCAATCATTACCTACATAGTTATTCATATTAGCACCTCAAATTTAAAAATAACAATTATAAATATGAATATTCAGAAGTTAACAATAGTAAATTGTAATCGTATAATAGACTGAAATAAATCTTATCAGAAAAGAGAGGGGAATGGTATTTGCTACCAGAAAAAAATGAGAATTTGTTTTCTGATGTGAAAGATTTACAAAGTGTGCCACATCCCATAAAACGTGAAATATAGAGGAACCCCTGGGGGTGGTATTTTTAAGGCACTACCAACACACAGTATAGAAAAAAAGGTAATCATTTTATTAAATAACTATCTAGAAAAATACATGTAATTGTAAACATAATTTGGACATGGAGACATCAAAATTGTGCAGATTGATGATACAGAGATCCTATACCCAACATGTTTCAGAGATGAATGTAGTCTCCTTCATCAGGGATTTAACAGGAAATATGAAATCGAGTGCACTGTGGGGTGTTCGACAACAAATGGTTGAACGCCCTGCAAATTCAGGTGTTCAGTCAATGTTCAAGCCCAACTTTTGCTCAGTTCAAACTGTTGGCCCAATACTAAACAGTTTTCTGCTGAAGAAAATATTCTCATTATTCCTATTTGAAGGCCCAATAGGTTTTACACAGAACCAAAATATTTTGCCAAAGAACCAAAATATTATCAATGAAACAATACCATTCAATCGTGTAATGATGTTATAATCCTATTCAAGGTTCTCAGAATGTTTCTCATTCCCATTAACCAAGTATACAGTAAACATACAAAGGAGTGGTGATAATATTAACTAGTTTCTGTGCATGATTTTTGTTATAATTTAAAGTAAAATATGAAGAGAAATATGAAGTGATTACAACTGGAAGCATTAACGTGGTGTTCTAGCATATATTTAAAATCACAATATGGCTTAGAAGATAAGACAATTATTTGGATGGTTCTGACTCTTGGTCATTCTGAGCACCCATTCTAATGTTATAAAGTGTGCAAAGTACTGTGAACATACATATGAGACACAAAAAAACAACAACAGGTCTATCACTCTGGTTTGCATAGATTAATGGTTTCTCTTCAGGGTTTCCCATGTTTAACGTTTTATTTGCAAAACATAAAAAGTGAATGCTGTTTGATGGTCTGCAATAACAAAATGATTTTTATGTAATGACTATTGTATCCTAAACAGTTTATAAAAATGATCACATTTGCATTTATATAGATTATTTTGTTCAGAGGAAAATAAAATATAATGAATAGTGTTATCCAGCTGCCTCACAAAATAACCGGAAGCCACTTTATTCTAACATGATTTGAGAATACAAGCAGAAACCTGAGCTAAGGCTATTGTCCAGAAAGGATATCTGTCAGGATGGTAAAGTCGGAACTCTCATTGCTTTTTTTTTCAGCACGCTATAGGGCCGTCTTTCTTTTATTTTCTTCTCTCCTTACTTAGGGAATCATTAACCTAGTGTGTCACAACAGCAAAGCAAAAGGCGCAATCCCTGGTATATTAGCATGTGAAGCCCCAATACATCTCATATAATAACAAGTAGGATATATTTCATATTATTGTTCATAAAGGTTCGTAAAAGTCCATGGAATCCACAAAGTAGAAGATGTATATCGAAAAAAAGCACTGTATGGGCAGCTCCTCCCAGAGACTAGAAATGATCTCTAAAAAACAACAATAACAAACCTCTAAGTGCAATATTGTATTACAACTTTAATGGAGCAGCCAAATAAACACTCACATTTGTTCTATAAAAGTGTGCTTCTCTATAACTAAAGGATCGTCCAGGTTCCAGGTCAGTTGCCAGCAGCCACTCGCAGCATCAGAAAGCTTAAGTCGGATGACCGCTCATCCCCTGTAAATGTAAAACTTCTGTAACCACCATGGAAAGCAGAACTGAAAGTGATGTCACACCCAGAGGATGGTCCTGTTGCCCTAGTAATGCGTTTCAGGGCACCAAGCAGCTCCTTTCTCAGCCCAGAACTATTACATTTGTAATACAATATTGCACTTAGAGGCACCTTCCTGTTTGTTCCTACTGACCTAGTGTGTACCTATCATGTGTACCAGCACCTGGTATGAAGCAAGGAGGAAGACAGCAAGCAGAAAGCACTTTTCTGGGCCCTTTCCCACCGAACGCAGTGGGATGCAGTTGGCTGCAGTTGGATACATTTTGAACTGCAATTCAACTGCACAGACAGCCCAAAATCAAAGTTAATCTATGGGCATAGTTCACATGATGGCAGTGCAGTGCAGCGCAGTTAAAAAAAAAGTAGAGTACTCTGCATTTTCTGCACCACAAATGCAGGGAAAGCACTACAAACACACTGCACCTGCATTGTGCCCCTTTAAGCTAAAGAAGCCAAACCCAAAAATGTATATAAAAATTCACTGCAAATGCAGTGGCAAATGCAGTGTGAAACACATGCAAAATGCATTCAAGCACACGTCACGCATGCTTCAAATGCTCTTCAATCATGCATTTAAAAACATGCAGTTATGTGCAATTTCTGGTTTGAATGGGCCCTAAAAATAGTCACCAGTGGCAGCAGCTCCCATATTTGTGTTGTGACAATTTCCTTTGAACTCCTTTCTTTTCCAATTATTAAATGTCATAGTCACTCATGTTTAATATATGTTTGGCCATAAATAATATAATACCAAGAAATAGAAATACAGTAGATTGCCTCCAACTCTTTGCAAATTAATTATTGGATTCAAACCCTAAGTGGTGAAGTACTATCCTTACATCTTATGGTGGCATTTATTGCTTGTTAGAAATTAATGGATCAGTGTAAACATGTTTTTTTTTTTTTTTGCAACAATAATCTCAATATTTTTTTTAGCATACCTAAAGAAAATAAATGTGGCCCTAGTGTAATATTTCATACACTGGAATGTGATGATCGGGAATTTTTGTGCATGCACAGACTCTGGGACATCCATGGCAGCCCGTCTTTGCACATGTGCATATATGTGCACATGCAGAAATAGGGGAGGGTGTCATTCTCGCCTAGAAATGCAGAAGTGCTGCACAAACAATCTATTTAAAAAATTGAAGTCAATTCAGGATGAAGGTCCACTTTAACATTAAAGCTGAAATCTTGGCAGATTAGCTGCAAACAGTGAAGGTACATAAATTGTGACCAAGTATAAGCCTCTTGCAAACCCTGTACAGCAGGACTTGACTGTCAGTGGAAGAAGTAGTGCAAGGAGTCAGTCAATCAGTTCTAACATAATTCTCCCGCTCTACAAGACTCTGGTCTGGTCGCACCTAGAGTATGCTGTCCAGTTCTGGGCACCAGTCCTCAGGAAGGATGTACTGGAAATGGAGTGAGTACAAAGAAGGACAAATAAAGGGTCTGGAAGATATTATTTATGAGGAAAGGTTTGCAAGCACTGAACTTATTCTCACTGGAGAAGAGATGCTGGAGAGGGAATATGATTTAAATTTACAAATACTGTACTGGTGACCCCACAATAGGGATAAAACTTTTTTGTGGAAGGGAGTTTAACCAGACTCATGGCCACGCATTAAAATTAGAAGAAAAGAGATTTAACCTTAAACTATGTAGAGGGTTCTTTACTGTAAGAATGTCAAGGATGTGAAACTCCCTTCCACAGATGGTGGTCTCAGCAGGGGACATCGATAGTTTCAACAAACTATTAGATAAACACCTGAACGACCACAACATACAAGGTAATACTGACATATAATCACACACATAGGTTGGACTTGATGGACTTTTTTCAACCTCACCTACTATGTAACTATGTAACAAGAAGTATACAGAGTTTCACCGTTTGTAAAAGAACCTGCAAACCATTTTTCTGAAATCACAGGATCAAAAGAATAAAAAATAGTTCTACTGATCTAGTTGGTCCTGTGATAGTGGCATAAATGTTTATCAAAACGATGATTTTTAATTAAAAAAACACAAAAAATAATTACTAGTGCAAATAAACACAACCTAAATTTCTAAATTCATACCAATTCAAGAGCATACAGTAAAACTATTGAGTTAATGAACAATAAATATACACAAAAAGTAAAGAGTTTTAGTCTAAATAAAATACTTAAAGCAGCACTCCTGTCAATAAATGAAATGTGACCGGCATTTATATGTGAAACATATGACAAAAGGATAGATGATGGGTGATGAAAAATTTTGGTTGATAGGTGAAGATTCTAGTTGGTAGTCAATGTGCGTGCACCACACACCAGTCAGTGTGGAAAACCGCCTGCCATCTGCCACATACCCTGTGTCGATAGTGTCTGGTTGCTCCTTCCTGGCTGTGACATGCATACATCACTTCCAGTCGCCATAAGGTCACACTCTGACGTATTTCGTCATCACGACTTCAACAGAGGGCATGACCAAATGGCGCGGCATTCTGGTATTCATTGGCTAATCCAGCATTATGTTAACCCTCCCTGTGTTCACTGCCCTACTTCACAGCAGTGCACACTAGTGGTATCAGAACCACACAGGGGCTTACTCAATACACAAGACTGCACTGGTCACGGAACAGTTATCTTCCTCTGCAGAATGGCCATCATCCCCTCAGGCTTAGGAACATACTGAAAGGCCAAATCATGAAGGTTAAGAGAACCTGTTCAACTACAAGGGGTTTTATTACTCAGTCCCAGATTATTAAGAGTAGGTTTGTAGAAAATGGTTATAACCCTCAGCAGTTAGACACTTTAGTAGAAGAAGTGTCCATGCTCCCTCGAGAAGTTGTTTTGAGTGATATAACACCTTGGAACAAAGATAAAAGCCATGATTGGGGCTTTATATCAGGTTTTCATTCACAATATAAAGAGGTGGAAGCAATTTTTAATTAACCTCCCTGATGGTATCCCCGAGCGTGACCCGGGGTTGATTTTCTCTGCCAGGAGCAGTAACCCCGAGTCACGCTCGGGGTAACATTGCAGAGCTGCCAGCGGAGATCTTACCTTCACCTGGCGCTCCAGCGATGTTCTGTGCTGTCCTCCGCTGTCCTCCCCTGTGATCGCCGACGTGAACGCTGGCAAGATCACCAGCATCTCACTTTCTGGTTCCATTCCCTGCGAGCAGCAGCAGTGCATGGGAGCGGAACTGGGCAGGAATTTCAAAAAGTTAAAAATAACACAAACACATAAAAAGAGGCAATACACTGTAATCTGAGAGGATTACACTGTATCATCTCTTTATCTGATTAATAACTGTACAGTGCCCCTTGCCTCCAATAAAATATATCTAACATGGCATCAAAAAAGTGCCACTTTGCTACAAAATCGCCTTTGGACCAGCTGAGTGACAGCGGCAGTAACACGGAGTTGCTTGCAGAATTGAGCGATAGTGAGTCGCGGGGAGATTTGTCGTCTCACACTGACACAGATCTGGCAAGTGACAGCGGTGATGATCCTGTACCTGACCTCAGCGATGTGCGTACTTGGTGCCATATTGACTGCGATACGGACCAGGTAGCGCCGCCAATATTCTCCTTCACTGGATCACCTGGGATGAAGGTAGATGTTGAGCGTCACAACCCTCTGGCATACCTGTAATTATTCCTCACTGAGGAGGTAATTGAAAAAATTGTCACAGAGACAAATCGCTACCAAGAGCAGCAATTCGCTACGCTGCATGCCAGGTTTTCCCGAAGCAGAAAGTGGGAACCGGTGACCAAAGAGGACATCTGGCAGTTTCTGGGACTCATCATTCTTCAGGGAATGGTGGGGAAACCGCTCCAGAAATGGTACTGGACCACCAATAAATTACTGGCCACTCCATTTTTTTGGCACCGTGATGTCCGAATACCGGTTTTCCCTCATCATGAAGTATTTATACTTCACGAACAATGAAGAGTTTGATGAGGCCACATATCCTGCACCCAAACTAAAAAAAGTCTGGGAGGTATGCCAAATTATCGTGACCAATTTTCAGCGGACCTACGTGCCAGAAAGGGACGTCAGCGTGGATGAAAGTTTGATGGCCTACAAGGGACGCCTAAGCTGGATACAGTTTATTGCATCCAAAGAGCACGGTTTGGCATCAAATCCTACATGCTCTGTGAGTCATCCACTGGGTACATCTGGAATTCGGTCATTTACCCTGGTAAAGGCACGAAGTCCAACCCCAGGTACGTCGGCTATGGGATGGCCACATCATCAGTCCTTACACTGCTGGAGCCATTGCTGAACCAGGGATATTGTGTGACCATGGACAATTTCTACACGTCTCTGGAACTGTTTGAGGTTTTGTTACAAAACAAGACTGAAGCCTTTGGTACCGTTAGGCCTAACCGATGTGACATGCCATCTATGTTTGCCAAGAAAAAACAAAAAAATGGAGAAATGGTTGCCTGGCAGAATGGTAGGATGATGGCAATGCGATGGCGAGACAAGAAGGATGTGTGTCTCATGAGCACTGTGCACAATACATCGACTGCCATGATCCACACAAAAGGTGGGAAAGATGTGCTGAAGCCGCAAGTCGTGATAGACTATAATTGCACAATGGGAGGGGTCGACAGAGCCAATCAGGCAATGACATTTTATCCGGCTATGCGCAAACAGCAAAAAAAAAATAATTATAAAAAGATTTTCCGGCATCTTCTGGAACAATGCCTTTGGAATTCATATAGTCTATACAGAGCAAAGAGTGACAAGCCTGCTGATTTTATCTGGAAGGTGGCTGAGCAGATTTTTGTCAAAGACCAGACGCCATCTGTAGCTGTGAACAGACCTGGACGACGTGCTGTTGACGTTGCCAACCCAGAACGCCTAACAGGTCGTCACTTTATGGACTACATACCGCCAACCGCAAAAAAGGCAGCACCTACCAGGATGTGTGTGGTTTGCTGTTCAAAGAGAGATAGCAATGTAAAAAAAGTCAGAAAAGAAAGCAGGTTCCATTGTCTGGATTGTGATGTTGGACTGTGTGCTGTACCTTGTTTCAAAATGTATCACACTCAGGATAGGGAATTTTCTTTGTTTGACAAATTTCATTATTTCACATTACATTATTGAATAAAATGATATTATTTATTAGATTATAATTCATGATTCTGTGTTTGAAACTTTATCACATCTGGGATGTCTACTAGAGTCTTGTTTGGTCAGGTTTAAGTAGGTAATTACTAAGAATTGCAGGCCTATAATACATAACACCAAATTTCCACGCAAAAAATTGTACCGCTTTTGGTACAAAATTCCTGACATAATCATACCGCCAGGGAGGTTAGCATTGGCATATATTGTGTCTAGACAAAACGTTAAAACCAGACCCCCATCCTTTTGGGATCATGATGGTTTCTTTGCATGCAGGAAATATAAAGCATGTAGTGAGGTCACCAGGACAATGAGAGATTTGGAGAGTTTTACCTTGACTTCAAATAGTAGAGAATTTAGAATCTTTGAATTCATTACATGCAACACAACCCATGTAGTTTACGTTTTAGAATGTCCGTATGGGCTGATGTACATTGGGCGTAATAAGAGATTTTTGAGAATTAGAATTGCAGAGCATGTTCACAATATAAAGGTTTTAAGGATCACAGCATTTCACTACACTTTAGGATGTTCCACAACCAGGATCCTTCTGGTCTGAAATTTTGGGGAGTAGATCATATTAAACCAGTGTGGAGAGGTTCTAATATGGTGAGAGAATTACAGTATCCAAACGTAAAACAGAATTGATCTTTCTGACTGACACACTCACACCCAAAGGGTTAAATGTGGAACTTGATATCAACTGCTTTATCAGTGATACATACGCTTTGTTAATGAATTTACCAATTTTTTTAAATTATATTTATATTAATATGCTGATGTCTCGTCTAATGTAATTGTTATTATTTTGACCTTTCTTTTTTACATATTGTATTTATTCATTGATATAGAATGTATCAGTTGAGTAATGTATTCATTTTAATGTTATTTTGAGGTTTATGATGACTAGAATGAAATGCAAACTTGATTTAGTGTAAAGGAGAGGACACTCAGTAGCTGTTTACACATCTGGACTCAGGAGCACTAGTGTGGGACACCAGAATACCCTTTTTATTAGGGTGTCCCACACACATGCTCCAGTGGATACTATAGGGGTGTCTCCATCTGTGAAACTTGCACAAAACAGGTAAGCATTCCAGCTTTAGAAAGTCTCTAAAATAATATTTTCAGCAGAAATATTCCTATTTCTGCCCCCAAATATCTGTGTGCTAAGTATTCCTTTTTTACATCCTCATAGGGGAGAGAAGACTTGGGACGTCTGAGGACACCAGGGACCCCACACCTCAAACGAAGGGGAAATCCAAAAACCAGATGTAGAGGAGGAGGAGGAAGGAGAGGTTGTTAAAATTGGCACCACAACAGCTTCAGGTAATAGATGTATGCCTGCATTTTTATAATACATTGTGTGTTTTTTTGTTTTATTTTTAGGTGATGTGGATGTTGTGGAAGAAGAATCAAATTTTACCAGTGAAAGTGCCCAGATCCTTGTTGGGGAGATAATGGGGTACAACCGCGATTTAGATAATCTCAAGAAAAAACATCAATGAGGTTCAACAAAAAATGAAGAACATCATTGATGTTTTAGGGAGAATCTGAAACACACAAAACTCGCTAGCATCGATTTTATCTTTTAAAAAACTGTTTTATATTTTGACAAAATCCAGATTTGGAAGATACACACAGTGTGTCAACATGTGCTATCTCCCATCATGGGGGATCAATGTATGCGTTTTGTGGGTACAACCCCTTCCTCACTACTAACGTGGCTGAGATGAAGGGGTTGCACCCCCAAAAAACGTACACAATCCCTCATGATGGGAGATAGCACATGTTGACATTAGGCATGGGAACAGGAGGAAAATTCCCAGTTTGTGTGCATCTTCCAAATTTGGCTTTTACATCTGATGAAGGTAATATCAACACAGTTTGGACATACTCATGTCTGATATTTCCTTCACTTTCCACAGTTGAACTTTGTAAGTTCCCGAGTTCTGTATGTTATGCTTTGAAACATGCCTGTTTTATAAAAAATGGCTAGTTATATTAAAGTTACCAAAAATAATGTTATATACACCAAATATGTTGGTTTGTTGTAAAACCCTTTTATAAACTTTTATGTGCTTTGAGTAAAAAGTTTTATTATCAACAATGTGTGGCTTCCTTTTTCAATGCACAAAAGCAGTATTTGTAGTAAAGTTGTTGTTTTCTATGACAATGGGTGTTATTTACTAAAGGCAAATCCACTTTGCACTCCAAGTGCAGTTTCAAGTGCACTTTTACAGTGCAATTGTAGTGCATAGTGGATTTGCCTTTAGTAAATAACACCCACAGTGCTTTTTAATTTGCCCCAATCACACCATTTTCATGACTCCATACATTTCTGTCATGGTGCTGAAAATGAGGAATACTTTTGTCAGTAATGCCCTACATACATTAACAACAAAAACAAGGTGTGTGCGTAGCAGACACACAGCATAATAATATCATCTGAAAAAGAGACTGTCACCTCATCTCGCCCAGAAATTTGCATTGTTGAAGAAAAAGACCCAAAAAATAAGAAAAAAAACCTAGGAGACACCTAAAACAAACACAAGCAGTTAATGAAAACAAATATTATTGCAGTTTGAAAGATACATTTATTTAAAAAATGCCTCTCAGACATTGTCTGGCATATCATTGGCCCCCCTACACGCAAAGTACTCCAGGTATTCTGACCTCGCGGATGCTATGGGGGGGCAAGCCAGGACAGCCTGCTTCAAGTGCCGTCAGGTTGGCAAGTTCCGGAAAGTCTGCCTCAGGCCCAACTGAGGCCACATAGTTTGGTGAGTATTTTTTGTGCAAAATGCAGCAGGAAAGCACTATATGATTCAGTTTATATTCCGCCATGTGGATCGGTGTCAAAAATAGGCAGAACTAGCTGGCCATTATCCCAAAAAGCATTCTCCACCACTCTTCTGGCTCTGGCCAGCCAGTAATTCAAAACTCTCTGGTCCGGGGTGAGGGTCCTCATAGGGAATGGCCGCATAACATAGTCCCCAGCACAACCGCTTCATCCGTGACGAAGATGAAGGGGAGTCCTTCTACATTCTCCTGTGGAGGTGGCAAGCCCAAAATGCCACTCTGGAGATGCCAGTAGAACTCCGTCTGTGCAATCACTCCACCATCCAACATCCGGACATTTTTCCCCACATCCACATACAAAAACTCGTAGGTAGCTGACACCACCGCCAACATCACTATACTATTATACCCCTTGTAATTATAATAGTAGGACCCCGAGCTGGGGGGTGGGACGATGCAGATGTGTTTCCCATCAATTGCACCTCCACAATTGGGAAAGTCTCAACAGGTGGCAAAGTGGGAGGCTGCCATTCCTGTGGCGTTGAAGGAAACTGTGGAGTCAAACAAGAAAAAAAAATTGTCATTTTGCACATCAACATTGCAAGCAGATTAGACACAAACATTTTTGTCCAACATAAGTATAACATTTTTTTAAATGAGTATTTAAAGACAAAAGTATAAGGTCCCCTTATCAGATTCCTCACCCCTTCTGATGGCCCATTGCAAAAAATTGGGGGGTGGGGGATGTTTTGGACAGGTAACCCTCTCCACTTCATTGAGTGCTGAATGCCTAAATAATGTGTGTTAACTTTGGCCAGCCCCTCCTTACTTACACTATTGGTAGTCACTGGAGAGATAAGAAGTGTCATAATACAAAAAATAAAAATACACACTGAACAAATGGAAGCACATTTTTACATTCTGCTATTACCTATCAAGATAATATTATATATATATTATATAATAATAATAATAATAATAATAATAATAATATATTATAATAATAGGAGAAAAAAGCTTTTAACAGTAGCATTTGAAAGTATTCAGGCAGGCCCTTGCACTACATGCTTTGGTGAATTCATCCTTAAATCTGACCACAAAAGAGGTAGGTATAGTTTGTATGGGTTGCCAAAGTCAGCAGATAGAGGATTGGTATCAGCTGACTTAGCGGTTGGGGGGAGGGAGGGTTCCAAATGAGTTTGGCCCAACAAAAAAAAAGCCTCTGGCACTCTGCATGTATTTAAGGACACACATAACATGTGTACACATTTTAGGGGGTGTTTAGGAGAAAGCACTACTATGGTGCTGACAAAATACATTGCTAAGTGACTAAGCTATAGATGTATATGGGCCCAGAAAAGCATGCTGGGGAGGTTAGTGAAGGCAAATATGCATGAAGGACAAAAAAGGAACTTTAAAAGCTTCTAGGATGCATGAGGACAAAGGGGCACAGCATATTACAGCATATTCCAATCATGATAATTTGGGGAATGATGAAAGAAATACAATACATTAGCAAACATTAAATACATAGAATGTGATGTTAAAGGATAAAACTTATCTTAATATAGTCCTTCTGCAGGACCTGAATAATGGCAGAACAGGTCTCTGGAATAATGATCCCCAGAGCTTGGGGTAGATGTCTGTGGAGAACTTGAGGTCCTGCAGGCTTCTCCCTGTCCCCAAGTACCACAACGTGGCAACTAGCCTCTGCTCCGGAGTGATGGCTTACCTCATGCAGGTATCCTGCCTGCTGATATAAGGGGACAGCAAAGCCAACGGATGGTGAATAACAGGGTCTGTCATCCTCAGATAATTCCTGAAATCTTCAGGTTTATTCTCCCGGATCTCATGAAGCAAATGCATGTGTGAGAATTGGTCACGCTGGAATAACCAATTCTTACTCCATGAACTCCTCCTCGCCCTGTTCATGGACTGGGCTTGTGTCAAAGCTAAAAGCCCAACACCAAATCCCTACACAGCATGAACTCTACGACGAGTACATACACGCATCATGGCTTCAAAGCGGTTGGCTGGTCAGAATGGACTAACAGAAAGCACTGATAACAGCTAGACCTGAAAGAACGAACTAAAAATCAGCAACGAGAGGACAATAATGCACTGAAAATCAAAGACAGTACTATAGAAATAGAACGCAATGACAAACAAATGCGAACTGACTACATGCACTTTTAAGCAGATACGCACCGACAAGCACAAACTGAAGAGCAGTAACGATCTAAAGCACAAGTCTGAAAAGCGCAAATCGTCTCTAACCAAACTTCTATTAACATGTGATAAACACAAGATCAGCAGAAGGAGCCCAAAGGAGGCCGCACGTTGTGCTGAACTTCCCTTTTATAGTCCCATTGTACACGGTGTACGTCACTGCGTTCTTGTCGATCGGAAATTTCAACAACTTTGTGCGACCGTGTGCATGCAAGACAGGTTTGAGCAAACATCCGTTGGATTTTGTTGTCGGAATGTCTGACCGTGTGTATGGGGCATAAGCCCTCACAGTTACTCTTGTTGGCCGCAGGAACCAGCCCTGCATTGAAATATTATATGAAAAATTGTAATTACATGCCCCTGTTAAACAGGGGCAGAAAAATTGGGGCAGAAAAATTAGGCCTTGGGTGGTGTGGTGGTGCTATAACACTGTAACCCCGCACAGCTAGTCTTGTTGGGTGCAGGAACGGGCCATGCTGTGAAATATTATATCAAAAGTTGTAATTACATGCCCCTGTTAAACAGGGGCAGAAAAATTAGGTCTTGGGTGGTGTGGTGATGCCATAACACTGTAACCCCTCACAGATACTCTTGTTGGGCACAGGACCGGGCCCTGCTGTGAAATGTATCAAAAATTGTAATTACATGCCCCAGTTAAACAGGGGCAGAAAAATTGGGCCTTGGTGGTGTGGTGGTGCCATAACACTGTAACCACTCACACATACTCTTGTTGGGCACAGGAACAGGCCCTGCTGTGAAATATTATATCAAAAATTGTAATTAAATGCCCCTGTTAAAGGGGCAGAAAAATTGGGCCTTGAGTGGTGGTGGTGGTGCCACAACAATATAACCCCTCACAGATAGCCTTGTTGGGTGCAGGAATGGGCCTTGCTGTGAAATATTATATCAACAATTGTAATTACATGCCCCGTTAAACAGGGGCAGAAAAATTGGGCTTTGGATAGTGGTGGTGGTGCCCTAAACCAAAAATATTGTTGGAAGCTGGCATCATTAATATTGAGGTGGAATAGGATAGCCAGCATAGTCTTCAAGTGATCCCACATCCATAACAAATTCAATCACTTACATCAGCAACAGGTGCTTGATAGATGCTGATCCAAGACTGATTCATTTTTATTAATGTGAGCCTATCAACAGAGTCTGTGGACAGGCACACTCTTTGATTTGTTACAAACCATCCAGCAGCACTGAATGTGCGTTCAGAAAGCATGCCGGATGCAGGACAGGCCAGTAGCTCAATTGCATATTTAGCAAATTTTCGCCAGTGGTCCATCGTCAAGACCCAGTAACCCAGTGGATGCTCTGTTGGAAAGGTCTCCAAATCTGCTCTTGCCCCTAAATATTCCTGCACCATATAATGAAGACGCTGGTGATGATTGCATGAACCGATCAGACCTTGGCACTGAGGACTGAAAAATTGTTTAAAGGCATTGGTCAGATGTCTACCTTCTCCACCACTCTTCTTCTGACTGAATGAAGCCTCAGCAACAGGTTGTCCAGCAGCAGGAAGGGTAAAATGGTAACCTCCCAGGGCTTGGAAATGCATTGGACAAACCCTTCTTCAAGGCCTCCTGAAGATGTTTCATCCTCTGCTCCCTCCGCGAAACCAGGATGAATTCTGCAACCTTACCGTTTTAACAAGATTAAGAAGTCCTTGTGGCCTCCTCAAATGGTGACAGGACAGTGCATGCATAATTGATCAGTAGGCACTGGAGTGCCAAAAAGAAGCCAAGCTCCCCTGACCCTGTCCTGGTGCCATACTCACACAGGTACTCATTGATGGCCCTCTTCTGTGTGTGTAGCTGCCGCAGCATTGCCAACATTGAATTCTACCTGGTGGGCATTTCACAAATGAGGCGGTTGGTGGGCAGGTTGCATTCCCTTTGAATGTCAGCTAGCAGAGAACTGGCATTGTACCTTACTGCTGACCGCCCTGTCCAACGAGGCCAAAACATTGCCTTCCGCATACTGGAAGAGAGCCGGAATGGCCTTCCATGAAAAGAAATGGTGTTATGGAACCTGCCACTGAGGTACAACACATTCCACAAATTCACAAAAGGGGGCAGAGTCTACGAACTGAAAAGGCAGCAGTTGTAGTGCTAGCAATTTGGCAAAGCTAGCATTTAGATGCTGAGCATGTGGATGGCTGGGACTGAATTTCTTTTTATGGTTCAGCAACTGGGGTAGGAAAATTTGCCTGCTAAAATCAATTGGTGATGTACTGCTAGCAGATGAGCTGCAAGTACTTGGGACATCTATTGATATACCTTCATTCCTCTCAGTGCAGGTTTTTGAGAGGACTGGAGGGGTAGTAGGGTTGATCCCAGATGAGGAGCAAGGAGAAGTCCGCCTTTTTCTTTGATGTGGGTCTTACAAGTGCTGTTGCCAATAGACTGCATAGCAGAGAGAGAGATATTACCGCTCCAGGTAGGTCGAGCGAAAGTAGAAAACCTTGTCATCCAGCTTGGAAGCCCAGGTCCCGGCAATGCATATAGCAATCATAGCCTTTTTGAGCTATGACTAAGCACTACATTAAAGTGTGAAATGTGTTAGCTCCTGTCTGTTCCTGCTGTGGCTTGTATTTTTGTTCACAATCATTTTTTTATAAAAGGCAAAAAAGGTTTTTTGAGTGCGGCTGTCCAGATCTTCTTCTTGTTTTGGACTGCATGGCAGGTCATCATATGTCTGGTCAAGCATGTGGTGCCCAAGCGGCTGCTGTTCTGGCCACTCTTGATCTGCTTCAAATGCGATCTGCTGCACACATGTTGAAAAAGGCCCACACCAAGGAACTTTTAAAAGTCAGTGGGGAGTCAGCAGCGCCCTGCACCTGCGGAGCTCTGCGGTGTGATTCAATAGGGTGACTGCCCTTAAGCTCAGGCACCCAAGTACAGTCAGTGAACCCATTATCCCCTCCGTCCTCATCACTGGAGAAAACTTGGCAGTATGCTGCAGCTGGGGAACATAACTGCCAGTTTCTTGTCCTTCTGTGGCACCCCCTCTCTCTAGGCTCACTTTACTCCCTTCCTCAACCTGGGAACCAACATCGGAGTCTTCAAATCATCGAATCCTCCAGCAGCATGTACTCAGCACTGTGGTTGAATAAGTCTGGGCACTCCTCCGTGCATGATGGTGGGGCTACGGAAGGAGTGACTGGCGACAAGGAGCCGGTGGAATAGGCCTCTTTGCCAGCTGTGTTGGAAGGCAGACTACTCTGAGCCTGGGTGACAGAGGATGAGGAAGATGAGGACAGCTTTGTTATCCACTTCACTAACTCTTTTGCATGTTGTGGCTCAATACCATGGCCAGCAGCAGAAAAAATGGACAAACGTGCCCCACGTTCCTCCTACAGAGGATGCACCATGTCCACGACCACCACTGTTGACTGTAGACACAGAGGCAGCTTGCCCTCTTTTAGTGGCCTGTGAGCGTCTGCCTCTCCTTGGTAGCCTTCTGGACATGATGTATATTTTGTTTTGCAACACCACACTATACTGTATTAGATACCGTGTACACCACCTGAAGTGTATTAGAAATTGTACACACTGTATTAGATACTGTGTACATTGCCTGCACTGTATTAGAAACTGTACAATGGCTGAACTGTATTTTATACTGTGTACACCACCAGAAGTGTAGTAAAAACTATGCAAACTGTATTAGATACTGTGTATATCACCTGCACTGTATTAGAAACTGTGCTACGGCTGCACTGTATTATGTACTATGTACATCACCAGAAGTGTAGAAGAAAGTATACACACTGTATTAGATACTGTGTACATCACTTGCACTGTATTAGAAACTGTACTACGGCTGCAATGTATTGTGTACTGTGTACACTACCAGAAGTATATTAGAAACTGTACACACTGTATTAGATACTGTGTACATCACCTGCACTGTATTAAAAACTGTACTATGGCTGCACTGTATTGTGTACTGTGTACACCACCCAAAGTGTAGTAGAAACTGTACACACTGTATTAGATAGTGTTTACTGATGCAGCAGGATCTATTGGTTACAGTGCATTTTGCCATGGTCATTGGTCCATGGATTTTTGGCCTACTTCTTGGATTGAGAAAGGATTGACTAAAAATATTGTGTTATTTGAGACATTTCCTATTTTAGTAGCTCTTGAGCTATGGGATGATCATCTGCGAGATTCTCATATTTTATTTCATTCTGATAATAAGAGTGTTGCTTTTGCCATCAATTATATGTCATCTAAATCTTTACCTGTTTTAGCAGTATTGAGACGTTTAATTTTCAAATGCCTTACCTTTAATTAATGGATTAAAGTAAAATATATTCTGGGTCATGTTAACATTGCTGCTGTTTCTTTATCCTGATTTCAGTTGGATCGATTCCAAAGTTTTGTCCCGGATGAGGATCTGTTGGGTTCTCAGTTAGGCCGCGTACACACGCGGGGACTGTTCGCCCAACTTTGTCCGCTGAACAGTGTTTCGGCGGACAGTCCGCTCGTGTGTGGGCTTTCAGCGGACAGTTTCAGCGGACAGTCCGCTGAACAAGGTTTTTCGGAATTTCCGTAAAACTGTCCGCTGAAACCTTGTTTCAGCGAACAGTCCCCTCGTGTGTAGGCTTGTTCGTCAAACTAAGTTCCGCGCATGCTCAGAAAGGATTTACACGCCGAAAGTTATAGTGCAGTGTATAGGACGTCGTATTTTTCGTCCCGTCGTACGTGCCGTTCACGTCATCGCGCACGGTTTCAGCAAACTGTTCGTCCGTCGTGTGTGGCCATGTCCGTCCATGCTAATTTTGAGCGGACTGTTTGCCGAAACTGTTTGACGGACAAAGTTGGGCGAACAGTCCCCGCGTGTGTACACGGCCTTATGGTCGGTGGTTTGTCCTCAGTGAAGACAGCTGTTGCGAATTCTTTAGCCTCTTCCATGTGGGCGCAATATAACGTCACGTGGTCCTTGTGCTGTTCTTTTTTAAAGTCTGTCCATTTGCCTGTTCATTCATTCTCCGAAGTATTAGTTTTGTCTTTTCTGGATGATTTAATGAGTAGATCCTCTTCTTATTCTCATTTCGTTAACATTTTGGCTGGTATTTCATTTTTTAATAAATTGAAAGGTTTTCCTCCTTGCTGAAATTTCTTTACTGTTACACAAGCCCTTAAGGGGTATTGCAATATTTTCAAGTTGATGACAGGGTGCCGATTACATCTGCTATTTTGCATCGCCTGTTAGTTGCTGCTTCATCTATTTGTTTTTCAGATAACGAAGCTATTCTTTTTCAAGTTTTTTTATGCCCTTTGTATTTTGTAGTTTCAAATAATTACCAAAATCTTCTTTGTCTTCTGGGGGCCTTTTGTTGTCTGATGTCGTTATGGATGCTGATTGTGTTCGGATCTTGTTACGTTTTAGCAAAACAGATCAATTGGGTAAAGGACGTTGGATAATATTCCTATATGTTTTTTCTTTATTATTCAGATACTTGCTTCTACGCCCAATATCATCTAATCTTCTTTTGGTCCATAGCTCCGGCCTCCCCCTTACTCATTACATATAATGTCACATTCTTTTCGAATAGGTGCTGCAACTGAAGCCGCTAGGTTGGGTTTGTCGTCTTCTGCTATCAAGGGTCTGGGTGGTTGGACATCTGATTATCAGGCCTAATTTATGTTTTTTTCTGATTTTTTTGTTGGTTTCCCACATTATATTTGTATTATAGGACATTCTTTAATTTAATGTTTGAACATGTGAGCTTCCCTGAGATGTTATGGACTCAACTTGGGTCTCAACAGTACATCTTTTGAAATCTTTTGGAGGCATGTCATGGTTCGATCTACGTCCTTCTCTGGCTACTTTGTTTTCCTCTTGGCCGCCTCCTGCTGTTATTATTTTACATTTATCTGGCAATGACTTATAAGACGTTAGATTTAATTGCCTAAATTAAGGTTGATCTATTGCATCTTCACATGGTTCTGCCATCCACAATTTTGATCTTCTCTGAGATTGTTCCAAGGCTCAAATGGTTCCTTAATCTGGAACTTGGAATATAAATTTGAGCGTGTGGTCCCCAACCAGACACTACAAAAAAAGGGGAGCATGTGGACTATCTCAGTACAAGTAAAGCATATAATCAAAATAATATATATACAACACATATATAAAAAAACAAAAACATTTATTGATACAAAAACAACAACATTGATATCTAAAATTGCAGATGGTATAGTATTTCAACTAGTTTCACTGTAAACAGCTTAGTCAGGAAATACAGTAAATACATCTGAAAATATATAAATATTACTGTACATAATAAGACAAAAACAACTTAATATTTGGATGATGGTACATTGGTGTATTTGGATCTTATTCTATGGTTTGTTGTGAGACCACAGAATTATCTTAATCTGGAACTTATATCTAGAGAAGATCCGTAAGCGGGTTAACAGAACGATAGCGAAGTTTATGCCTTCGATTGATGGACTGTCCTTCCGTCACGTTGATTTGGAAGGTGGTTTACCTGTGTTTTATTGTTTTGACAAGGTCCATCTATCTGACATCGGTTGTGAAATTCTCAACCTGGATTTTCAATCTTGTGTAGAGTTGGCCATGGCCCGGGTGGGGTGCCTGACTCGTTTTAATTAAAAGAGCCTGCCATGTAGGATAGTGGTTTTATTGTTATAAAATGGTCAGTTCGAGCTTTTAAAGCTGAATCATTGGTATGATATTTTATGTGAGGTTATTAAAAATGTTTTATCCTCATAATATATTAGTTATTATTGGTAATATATCATCATGCCAGTAATAAAGGGCCATAGCCATTTATACCACATTTTAAGGCTAATAGTTTTTATTATATTAAATATATTTACAGATTTAAATAACATTTGAGTTTGGTCCCTAGTCCCATCAGTACAGGAGGGATCAGAGGACCCTCCTCGTTAGAGCTTTCAAGCTAAAAGAGAGGGCCAAGTGGAACAAAAGGTAATAACTGTGGGGGATGAGCTGATGGAGAAAATTAAAATACAGTGTTAAGTGTGTGGGATAGACTTCTCTGAAGGGGAAGTCTTTTCAGGGATTGTCTGAAAGCTAATAGAGTGGGAGATAATAGGAGAGATTTGGGTAAGGTGTTCCATAGGATTGCAGAGGCTCTGGAAAAGTGCTGGAGGCCAGTATGGGACGAGGTGATGAGGGAGCTAGAGAGTAGGAGGTCTTGAAAGGAATGAAGAGAACGAATAGATTGGTATTTATAGACTAGGCTAGTGATATAGCTGGGGGCTAAGTTGTGGATGGCTTTGTAAGTAGTTGTTAGTATTTTGAATTTAATTTGTTGGGTGAACGGATGCCAGTGGAGGGATTGACAGAGAGGAGTAGCAGACACAGAGCGATTGGTAAGGTGGATGAGTTTGGCAGCAGTATTAACAGTGGATTGAAGAGAGGATAGACTATTTAGGGGTAAGCCAATGAGAAGGGAGTTACAGTAGTCAAGGCGAGAGATAACCAAAGGAGTAAATTAAGAGCTTTGCTGTGTCATTGGCTAGAAAGGGGCATATTTTGGAGATTTTGCAGAGGTTGAGGTTGAGGCGGCAATATTTGGACAATGATTGGATGTGGGGCTTAAAGGAGAGTTCAGAGTCCAGGACTATACCTAGGACCTTGGCATGCGGGGATGGGCTGATAGTTGTGCTATCAATTTTGACTGAGAAATCAGGGGAGGAGCAAGGGGCATATGGGGGAGGAAAAATTATGAGTTCGGTTTTGGATAGATTGAGTTTGAGGAAGTGGTGTGACATCTGGGTGTCATCAGCGTAGAGGTGGTCAGCTGACCCAGGGAGGAGATGTTGATTGAAAATAGGAGAGGTCCAAGAACAGAACCTAGGGGGAACGTAAAATGGTAACACTAAAGGTGCGGTTGGATAAGTATGAATTCATTATGAGTTTTCCTCACTTCTTTCATTTTCTTTAATTTCTTCAATATTTTTAGTACTATAATTGCTGACTTAAGAAGGGGTTGACGATAGCCCAAAGCTGTTGCCATTTGATGATATAATGTATAATTTTAAATAAAGAAGAACTTAATACTGCAATCCTCTGAATCTTGCATATTTTTGATTATGAACTGGTCCATGTTGACAATCTAGCAATCTACCCTATCGCTTGTTTTGTATTCATCCAATTTTCACGTATGCTTTCAAATATATGCATATGCATTCACCATTATCTATATAAGCTAAACATGAAATAGTAATTTGGAGAAGGCTGTGGGTTTTGTAATGGGGTACAGCAAAGTGTTGCCATAATCCATACACTGAATGTTTAAGTTATAAGTTATACGTTTTCTAATTTATAATGCCTCAGTAATACTACCCTCCATCAGAAAAGTAAGTACAAACTACCTTTAGAGAGAACTTCAAATCCCCTTTTATCAGTGGGGCAACAGGCACATTGCATATTTCAATCAGGAATGGCTGTCTGTTCTATAATTTTGTGGTAACATTTTACAATCCAACATTTCCTTTAGAGAAATGTTAGAGAGATTGTAACTTATGTTACAAATTTCTGATATTTTGCCAGGTAGTACATACTTTGCAATAGGCACAATTTTTTTGTATTAAATGTGCATTCTGGCATTATACCTGGGGACACCTTTCACAAACAGATGTCTTGACTTTACTGGTATGCAAGCGATTTTAGCAAAGCAGTCTATCTATAATTAACATTCTGTCTTAGGGCAAGGTTTTTTAAATTCTACTAGAAAGTTATCAGTTATTTGTTAAAAAAAACTGGAGTCCTAACTTATTGCTCTATCTCTGCTTGATCAACAGTGTAAAATCTGTTGTTATAGATTTAAATTGATCTTTTTATCAGGTCTATATAATGGCCAGAAATGATGGATGCAGCTTTTATGTAGTGCTCTACATGCCCTTTAAACATATTATCAGTAGGAGACTGCTGGTCAGGTTTCTGAACAGTGATATGAAAAAAGGGGGGTAAAAGAACTGATTCAGTAGAAACAAAGGAGAACTAAGGTGAGATTTTATATGAGGCAGGTGCGGCAACAGAAACACAGTCAATATAAAAATAAAAACACAATGTTTATTGCTAAATAATAATTGCATAACATGTAAAAAATTAATTCATAGGTTTGTGTGCATAATGACAGCATGTAACAAACATAGTATGTAGAAAACTGGCAACAACAATAATACATTGTATAATAAACATATGACCGCTGCATCAAGATAATACATTGTAAAGCAAATATATAGCAGCCATCCTAGCTGACACGGACCACCTCAGAGACAGTATGAAGATAAAATCTGTAAATATAAAACTGGCCTAAACCATCCAATGAAGATGAAATGCATCCAATAAACTCTACGCGTTCCATGGATTTATTCCACTCTTCAGGGGCAAATGCATTAAATATCTGTGAAAAAACACAAATATATAAGGTAGAAAGTAATATTGTATAAAGCAATCTAGTCAGGGTGCGTGACAAAAATTAATACTAGGCAAAGGGGAAGAGAATGGTTCTTCCCCCCCCCCCCCTAGGGTTCCGAACAGTGATGACATTTGGATTTGGTTTGAACCTAAAATCACAGAAAACTTTTTATTTGAACTTACTTTTATTTGAACCTGTGAATTTCAGTCAAATATACATTTGATGAATATATATATATATATATATATATATATATATATATATATATATACCGAACCATAATGTCGTCCTGTACAACCCTTCAACCTGGTTAAAGCCTCATAGCAGCCATATTATCACTGTGTTTGAGCTTTTGACAGAAAAAGGACAGGGAGAACTGGTTCAGTAGAACAGATTATCTTAGGGGTAGGTTTTTGAACTGTGCTTGAGTTAAACATCTTACACCATGACCTCCTGTTCCCTGCATCCTCTACACTTATATTTCCCATTTGTTTGAAATAAAAAAGTAAAGTAAAGCTACAGCCTTTAGATTTGGATATGCAAAAACTGGCTAGTGGCAACACAGTTTGGCAGCAGTAACAACAGGCCTAAATGTGGAGACACAAGGGACATGCAGTTGTCTTCCCAAAAAAATAGAACTATTGCCATTTTTAATTAAGGAGGATAGGACATGTGCCAGTAGGGGCATATGTTTTAACAGCAGAAGCAACATCAGGATAAAGTGTCCTATCTTTTCTTTGTAAAAGAAGCTCTACAAAGACTAGTATCATCCCCGTTACTGTATCCATTCCAGCTGCCAAAATGTTCATCTGTGTGTACTTAACATTATACAATATACCTATGTTTGCTTGACCAGGTGTCAGTCCAGCAAGAGGGACATGTTTTTCTCACTGGGATTGTGGAGGGCAGGTATGGTCTATTACAAGAAAACAACATATAAATATAAAAATAATAGAGATTTTAACAAAATTAGTTTACCTCACCTGCTCGCCTCTTCATCTTATGGGAGTCCCATGGAAAGTAGCCCAAATTATGATAGATGAGACACACGGTCCTTTTAGAAGATTTATTTAGGGTAACACCAAAGAAAGACACAAGACACAGTCCTTCAATAGAGGGTTAGAGGATAAGGGGGAGTTCAGGCACCTAGTAATTGCGGGTTAGAGGTATTAGTCAGATCCAGAGGACAAACAGCTCCACAGACTGGATCCAGCAGTCACCGGATAGGCCTCTCTCACTTGACCTAGCAGCCGATGAGATGCCTAACAAAGTCTCTGCCACAGACTTGTTAATTGAACTTAGTGGTTTTGTGAGTAGATGCACAACAAAGTCTCTGCCACAGAGTTGTTAACTGAACTTAGAGATTTTTGAGATTTTTTAGGAAGAACTACCATACAATACCAGATTCTTTCAGCCGACCCGGCGATACTGTAAGGATATTGATGCGGGTTTGATCCTCCAGCTTTTCTTGGCTTCTCCCCGCTGGTGAGACAGCACAGGACCACCCCTGGATCAGTAGGCCCCAAGACATTCCTGGGCCTACAATCTCAGTTGCGAAGCCTCGGGCCAGCAAGATCATGCGACATAAACCCAGGCCAGGAGGGCCCTGGTGTTGGGATCACGGACCCCGGAAAATGAACGACAAAAAAATGGCGTCGGTACTTTAAATACCCTCTCCCAGAATGCATAGCAGGGAAACCACAACCACTGAACCATTTTCGAGCAAGAGGTGGCATTCAATGCATCCAGCCTGCTGCTGTTCCACACCCACCGACGGTGACAGCGACACTTATGGTCAGGTGGGAATCAGTGCAACCCAGTTGGACTGGTACAGAAACCAGAACTATTAGAGAAATTAGTCTGAGCCAAACTACAGCTTCAGACAATTACATTTGAAAAAAACAATAGTGTCTGCTCATCAGGAGCAGGGCGCTACATTAGCATAATAGAAAAATGATAAAAATATAATAAAAACAAAATAATGCAGACCAGGAACTGTTGAAAGTGGTCTATTTTCCAACTCAACAGATAATGTTTTCAGGATTTCCCTCACCTTGCACAGGTGCTTTAAATTAATGTATTGGAATTTATAACAACTGTATTATTGAAGGAAAAATCAGAAAACATGGCCTATTTGGGGTACTTGAGGAGTTAGGCTGGAAACCACTTGTTTACAGTTTGATGACATTACCATTGTGTGCACTGAAGCTATGAAGTTTGCTGTGCAGGGTTGACTGGAGAAAGGAGGCCACTGTTTGCAAATGCAATTGTTGAGCACCTTTCCAGCTCCCCCATTAGCTGAGGGTTCATGAGTCTTTTTAGACCCCTAGCTGTCTCCATCAGCTACAGAGTATTGAGTCTTTTTAGACTCCAAGCTACCACCATCAGATGTGTGATAATGAGCTTGGCCAAACACCCTCTACCTGAATTGATTTTCAGCTCACAGAGGCACAAGCTCATGGGGAATAAATAAGATGCATTTGTGCTTGTGATAAAATGAGCTTCCTTGATCCCTGTTTGTTTTACGGCCTGACCACTACACTATCTTGGATTTCTTGTTGCTGACCTTTGCCTCGTACCCTGATTACTCTTGGGCTTGCAGCTTGAACTTGACCTTAGATTCCTCATTGGACTATGCTTTCTTGCTACTGGCTCTGACCTCAGAACTGTTTTTCAGACTACACTTGATTGATACCTGCCCTGACCTTGGACTGTGCCAGGATTCTGCTACCAACTGCTTTTTACTGTCAGGATCAGCCTCGGTACTACACGTATCTTCCTTGTCTTAGTTGCTCAGTACCAGTGCCATCTGGCCAAGAACTATAGCATTGTGTTTTAAAACCTGAGTAGCAACCAATTACTTGTAGGCTTTCTTGCCTTAAGGAAGTAAGAGCTGCTGTAGGCAGAAGAAACACCAGTCAGCTATAGTTTCTGACCTAGACATGAAGCTGTGTGTTACTCGCATACACCAGTGTTAGTTGCAGATCAAGCAAATGCGATGTGCTACAGGTCTGAGGAGATATTCTTTATGAGCAAATTTGCCTATCCATGGCCATTTATTACATGTTTTGAAATGTATTGGTACCCTTCATCCTGTACCTTTAGCAGCCACCTGAAGTTAGGGAACAAGCCTGGATGGTGTGCAACTAGCACAATAGCATTATGCAGCAGAGCATGTCTTTGTCATTTGACAGAACAACCTGCTCACTAGACGGAGCATTAGCAGAGGGGCCCAACGTGCTTAGATCTAGAGACATCTATGACATTCTAGCTATGGCGCAAAATGAGAACATTTTTAAAAAGTATTTTTTATTATTATGTATCACAAAAAAGTTTTTAAAAAAATGTCTGCATGTGAACATCAGGAACTGTAAAGTAGATCTGAAATGTACAGTGTAAGTAAATCCAGACTGCATTCTGAAATCAACAATGAGGAGTCTTTTTTACATGACTGCATCTTTCGCAAAATAATAATTCTCATGTATGAAAGTAAGTATTTATAATATAAAGACAATAGAAAGCATTATAAGCTTGCTGTAATCTTACTTAAGCCCCGTACACACGAGCGGACTTTTCAACATCCAAAGTCGGACGGACTGAGTCCGTCAGACTATTCGATCATGTGTGGGCTGCAACGGACTTTTGACTCGCCAAAGTCCGAAGGACTTTAGAATATGGAACATGCTTCAAATTTTTCCGAAGGAACTCCGCCGGACCCGGTCCCTTCGAAAAATTCGCTCGTGTGTATGCTTTACCGACGGACTAAAACCGACGCTAGGGCAGCTATTGGCTACTGGCTATGAACTTCCTTATTCGAATCCAGTCGTACGTCATCACGTTCGAATCCGTCGGAGTTTAGTGTGATTGTGTGTGGCCAAGTCCGCTCCGCTGAAAAGTCCGTCAGAACTCAGTCGGAACTCCGGCAGAACTCCGACGGAACTCCTTCGGAAGTCTGTCGGACATAAGTCCTCTCGTGTGTACGGGGCTTTAAAGAACATAGAACTCATGTACAGGGGTAGCTTGACTCATTTGTAAAAACTCAGCATTTTTGGCACGAGAGTGGGACAGGTAAAGAGTGCAGCATGCTGCAAGTATTCGGACACAATAAACCACGGGCTAAAATATGCAGCAGCTATATGTAGCTGGACACCATTCAGAGCACTAGGTTTTGGGCTATATGCCATGTGACATACATCCCTGAATGCAGTAAGCCCCATACACACTATCAGATTTTCTGCTGATTTTTGTCTTCAGATTTACCAAAATCATATAATATGAGGTAAAACCTTAGGAGTTCGGATGTGTATGCAATCAGGCAGGCCCTTGCACTACATGGTTTTGGTAAATCTGAAGAAAAAAATCAGCAAAAAATCTGTGTATGGGGCTTTAGGACTGCTGGTCAGAGAGGATGGACTATTTCTTCAGTTTTCGGCACATGCCCATTAAGCTCACTTGTTATTCTGTCTTGGCTGAAATCCCAGCCAGCCATCTGCCTGCTTATCTCCTTGCCTTCCCCGGCAGAGTAATTTTCCTCTGCTCCCTACCCGGTAGTATCCGGGGCCCGGGGAGTGAGACCTGAGAGACTATGAGGCAGGCGGAGGTGGCACCAGGCAGAGAGAGGCAGCTGAGCAGGAAAAGAGGGGAAGTAGATCCAATTGTGGGGCTGCCAGTGCCTTCAAGGCTTCAACACAGGTGTGCTTTGGGGGTGTCTGTGAATAGACTACATTGTACTGTGCCTGTCTCCCTGGCATAATGGATGGTATCAGAACTTACAGGCAGCAGGCCCCTTTTGGTCAGAAGTTAACAAAATCAGCACCCAGCAGCCATGTTATGTGACACACTGTGACAGAGCCAGCCAGAGCCATGATGAGTGCCTGCTGCCTGTGAGTTATCATAATGCTGATGATCTTAACCAATTGGCGATCGCCTGATAGCCGATTTACTGCTACAGTGCGGTTGCGCTGCGCAGGATCACTTATATATATATATATATATAAGTGATCCTGCATTTCTGGGTATCATAGCCAATCAGCGGATCCAGCGGACTCGCCTAGTGGTCTGCCTATGTAAACAAGGCAGGTTGCCATTCTGTCAGTGTGGAAGACATCGATCCTGTGTTCCTGCAAAGCACAGTACAGGGATCTATGTCTTCCATTAGTAAAATCACCTGTCCCACAGTGAGAAAACACTTGTTGGGCACATATTTAACCCATTGATTGCCCTAAATGTTATCCCCTTCCCAGCCAGTGTCATTAGTACAGTGACAGTACATATTGTTAGCAATGATCACTGTATTAGTGTCACTGGTTCCCACAAAGTGTCAAACGCTCCACTAATGCTGCGTACACATGAGCAGAATGTCCGACAGAAAAGGTCTGACGGAATCTTTTCATCGGATATTCCAATCGTGTGTATGCCTCATCTGACTTTGCTTTTGACGGACCTAGAAATAAAACATGTTTGAAATATTTCCAATGAAAAAAATTCCTATCGGGAAAACCGCTTGTCTGCATGCTGTTCTGATGGACCAAAAACGACGCATGCTCTGAAGCAAGTATGAGACGGCAGCTATTGGCTACTGGCTATTGAACTTCCTCTTTCTAGTCCGTCGTACGTGTTCTAGACGGTCGGACTTGGTGTGATCGTGTGTAGGTAAGACAGTTTCTGCTGAGTTTTTTCTGACGGGAAAACCGGTCGTGTGTACGTGGCATTAGTGTCTGCTTTGTCCACCGCAATATCGCAGTCCCGCTATGAGTGACTGATTGCTGCCGTTACTAGTAAAAAAAAAAAAATATGTCCCTGGATTTCATTTTAAAAAATCTGGTCACCTTACTTTAGGCCCTAAATATAAGTACAACTCAGAACAACATCCAGCTGTATACAGACTATTTGAGTGTTTTTGAGCCAGTCATTGATTTTTTTCACATGAAACCTGGTCCACAGTTGCAAGCAAAATTACCATTTTTTGCTATGCCGCTTAATCCAAGTATTAGTGTTTTAAACACAGGATTTGTTATTTTGATATTCTAGTTACAACTGCTGTATACTGTTCATGAGAAATGTCAAGTTTACAGTACATAGTCAGGAGCTCTGTCCAAAAGCTATATAAATCTGTCTGCACTAAAAATATATTAAAATGGCATGAAACACAATACAATTATGGCAACCAATATCATCTTTTATAGCACTGCACCAAATTGTAATAGCCAAAGCATTTCTTGAGAGCTAGCAGAGCAGATATTAAGTTGCACATTTCAGTGTATTGCTCTGTCATTCCACAAATAAGGTGTTATCAAACATATGATATGTGATATATGTTTAGATTTTTTTCTAGTGATCATTCCTTTTACAGACGTAAAGTCTTGTCCAATGTTACAGATATAAGTGCTTTTTATAGATACAAAAACTTGTTTAGAGTAATGTTCTTTGTGCTTTGTAGTCTAAACATTGCTGTTTTACATCCCTTTGAAAACTGCTAAATTGGTTTTAGGCGTTTTAAGGTTTTCCACTTGGGAATATGGCTTGTCACTATAGCTAATGTTTTCTTGGTGGAACCTACAGATTATATTGTAGATATATTACAGACTCAGGGGAATAAAATGTGTTTTTGTGGAAGGATATTAGAGCACTGCAGTAGCAATGAGTGGCAATGGAATTTTTGCCAAAAAAGCATGGTCACAGTGGTTAGCTACAGCAGCTTTGGGAGGTAGTTATAAACGGTTGCATCTACAGTATTTCATTCTTAGCTACTGGTCTTGCTGAAATGCACAGTGATGATGGTGGTGCCAATGTTTACTCTGTGACATTAGAGAGTGGTGGTGGAGGAATGATTATGCACCTAAGGGATGAAAGGGAGGAGGTGCACAGGGATGTCCTTAGTACTAGAGGCAACAGACATTTTTAAAGTCAGGAAATGTTTGTGCATAGTGTGTCTTGATAACATTTTGATATGGCTTTCCATTCAGAAGCCTCCAAATATTCTTAGATTAGGGGCAGCCATTTAATTCCTTATCAGGAAGATCAACTGGGATGCTGACATTGCGGGCTCCCTGGACAGGTAAGTGTCCTAATAATAAAAGTTAGCAACTGCAGTATTTGTAGCTGTGGGCTTTTAATATTTCATGGGGGGGCTGGCACCCCCTCTTAAAGTAAAGCTTTTTTTTAAATGCAAAAACAGGTTTATTTTCGTTACAAACAGTAACAAAAAAGGTTATTTTGTTGAAAAATGATTATAGCTTTTAGGCTGATTTCACATTGGGGTGGGTGGACATTGACAGTAAAACACTATTCAGCCGCTGGCTTTTAATCTCCTCCAGCGGCTGAATAAAGGGTTAAATGCGCCCATGTAGCGGCGCTGCCGAAGCGTTTTGCAAGCAATTCGGCAGTGGTGCCCATTTATTTCAATGGGCTTGAGTGGTGGAGGAGGGATGTATACACCCCTCCTCTATCGCTCCTCCATCGCCCCAAAGATGCTGCTTGCAGAACTTTTTTTTAAAGTCCTGCCAGCACAGCGCCCCGATGTGAAAGCACTCAGGCTTTCACACTGGGACTGCAGGGGAGGCGTTTTTCAAGCGCTTTACAGGAGCTATTTTTAGCCCAAAAGTGCCTGAAAAATTCCTCAGTGTGAAAGGGATCTTAGAGCTTATAAAGTATACTATTTTACTTATTTATGAGTGTAACCACTTTAGGACCGACCGCTCACATTTTACTGTGGACGGGCGGCTCCTACAAGCACAGCGACATATTTTCTTAATTTTGTGGTAATAAATGAGAACTGCAAAATACTCACCATGCCTCTTAGCAAATACCTTGGAGTGTCTACTTTCCAAGAAGTCATCATTTGGGAGGTGTTTGTACTACCCTGGCCTTTCAGGGCCTCCAAAACTGTGATACGTAGTAAGGAAGCAGCATGAGGAAATAACGTCCTTTGAAAGCCTGAAGGTGGTGATTGTTTTTTTGGCACCTGTACGTGGATAGGTTGCCAAAAAGCATCTCACATGCGGTATCCCCATACTTGGGAGAAGTAGCAAAATGCGTTTTGGGGTGTAATTCCACATATACACCTGCCATGTGTGAGAAATTTTTCATTAAATGTACAAATTTGTGTTAAAAAAAAATTGTTTTGTAATTTTCCAAAAACTTATAGCAAAAAATAAAATCTTCCATGAACTCAGCATGCTTCTCATCAAATACTTTGCAGTGTCTACTTTCCAAAAAGGGGTCATTTGGGGGATTTACTTTCCTGGCTTTTCAGGGCTTCCAAAACTGTGATAGGTAGTCAGGAAGTGAAATAAGGAAATCACATCCTTTGTCTGAAGGTGGTTATCAGTTTAGGAACCTGTACGCGGCTAGGCTCCCATAAAGTCTCACACATGTGGTATCCTCATACTCGGGAAAAGTAGTAGTTGTGTTTTGGGGGTGTCATTACACATATACTCATGCCATGTGTGAGAAATATCTCATTAAATTTAGTTTATTTAAAAAACAAAAGAAAAAAAAATGTTTTTTGTCATTTTCCCAACACTATATTTTACAATATAAAATCTTCCATGGACTCAACATGCCTCTCAGAAAATACCCTGGGTTGTCTACTTTTCAAAAAGGGGTCATTTGGGAGGTGTTTGTATTGCCGTGGCATTTTATCATCTCAAAAAATGGGATAAGCATTCAGAAAGTAAAAGCTACACATACTCCATTATATACTGTATATCATAGTTTGTAGACACTATACTCTTTAACACTTAAACTAATTGGTATTTTTTTGTTGCCAAAAACATGTAGCAGAATACATTTTGCCTTAAATTTATGAAGAAATTAAATTTTATTTGATGTTTTATTATAGAAAGTAGAAAATATTGTTTTTTTTTCAAAATGTTCAGACTTTTTAAATCTGTGTTACAAAAATAAACAACCCAGTGGTGATCAAACCACCAAAAGAAAGCTCTATTTGTGTGAAAAAAAAAAAGATAAACATTTCATGTGCATACAGTCTTGACTGCAACAATTACCAGTTAAAGTAGCGCAGTGATGTATTGCAACAAAAGCTCTGGTCTGGAAAACAAGGTAAAACCTTCCAGTGGTCAAGTGGTTAGCCAGTTCAGCACTCCTACCTGTAAATGGTTTATTATTTATATGTGAATGAGCTCCATTCCCCCTTCAAAAACTATGTTTGTATATCATTAAAGGGTAAGTCCACTCTTTTGGAAAAAAAATGGTAAATAAAAAAATAAAATTATGAAAAATTTCCATTTCAATCTGGAGTGCTGTAATTTTATGTAAAATTCAATGAAATACTGCAACCTGGAGGCATTCTGTAGACTGCTGATGTGTAGCTGATGTGAAGTCAGATTTTAGGTATCATATGCAACATACATTTCAAATAATCACTAGCAGTTAATTACTTGTAAAAGGGATGCACACAATGCAACTTTTCTCATCTAAATGCAATAAAAGTTCATCAGCTGATTATAATGAACCAGTTACACCTATTCAAAATCACGTATGCAAGCCAGTTTGCTCAAACAAACAGTTATTCTGTCAGAGCAGAAATAGGTAGGAATCTGCAACAAAGTTTGACAAACACTTGCAATGTGCATTGATCACCCAAAGGGGATTTTTTCCTAATAAAAGTTTATTTACTCTTTAAAAAACATACGGTACATGGCACTAAGGCTTATGAAATGTTTGAATTCTAGATTCTTATTTCACATGGTTATTGTAACCTTCATTGAACAATATTCACTTAGCCAATAGTTTTTCCTCAGTTATCAGGACCCAAAACCCATTCTTATTGTTGCTGCTAGTCTATGTGTGAAATGAGTATGGCGAGCACTTATTGCAAACTGTGATAAGTAGAACACTGCCAGCTAGCAATAAGCATTGGAAATTAGAAAATAAACTATGATAAATAATGAAGATGATGTCATGTTGGCAAAGAGAGTGAGAAAGTGTAGTACTATGTACAAGTGAATTTATCAGACCTAATGCATTATGCCAGTGATGATGGAGCTAAGTTGTACAGAAAGCAAATGACCATAACTGTTTACTGCTGTAGTCCTGCATTGTTAGGCTTTTTGTCTGTTGAAAATGATTCCCTAAGTGGATAGAGGCATGAGAGGGCACGTAAAATGAAGCCATTGAATTATCACCAGTGTATCGATGGCCCAAATTGTTTTCAGAAAAGTTAAATATTTGTAGATATTTATGCAGTGCACTTTGGTAAGTGTCCCAAACAGCTTCCACCTCTTACTATCTTCATCTTCCTAAAGCATGGACAGGCACTGATGCTGCCTATTTACTAAAAAAGGAGGTGTTTGGAGTGTGTATTGAAAGTGGATGTGAGAGGCCATGTGCTCAGTTTCCTACCAGAAATCCTGATGTAGCACCCTCACTGTGTAGGTTAATTTAGTGTGGCTTCCCTATAGGCAAATGAGTAAGAGTTAAGAATTTTGTTTAGGAGACTATACAGTGCTTCAAAGGCTTTGACTCTGTTACCTCCCTCTGTCATCTAGAACTGGAAAATTTTACAAAATAGCAGGTGGAGGGACAGAAGCCGCAGCCTGAATATTCATGGAGCTTCTACCAATCCCTAGAAGCTGGGGCAGAAGAGAGAGAAAGAAAGAGAGAGTGAGAAGTGGAAACCTTCAAGTCTTCACTCAGCACAGACTCAGCTATGCTTAGCTGCAGATTCCAAGCCAGGAACAGCCTGCTCAGCAGAAAGGCTAGTGCAGCAGCTTTCTGGATTGAAGAAACTACTTAAAGGGGACTGAGTGAGTATAAACGAACAGTGTAGTGCAATATCACACAACTCACAAACAAAGGAATCATGTAACATGTAAAATCTAAAAGCTCATAGTGCAATATTATTATTATTATTATTATAATACAGGATTTATATAGCGCCAACAGTTTACGCAACGCTTTACAATATTACAGGGAGACAATACAGTTAAAATACAATAAAATACAAGAGGATTAAGAGGGCCTTGCTCAGAAGTGCTTACAATCTAATAGGGTGGGGCAGATGGTACAAAAGGTTGTAACTGTGGGGAATGAGCTGATGGAAGTGGTAGGAGATTAGTTGGAGACGTGATAGGCTTTCCTGAAGAGATGAGTTTTCAGGGATCGCTTGAAGGTAGCAAGAGTAGGGGATAGCCGGACAGGTTGAGGTAGTCAGTTCCAGAGGATGGGAGAGGCTCTGGAGAAATCCTGGAGACCAGCATAGGAGGAGGAGACGAGAGAGCTTGAGAGCAGTAGGTCTTGAGAAGAGCGAAGAGGGCGATTTGGGTGCTATTTGGAGAAAAGATTGATAATGTAGATTGGGGCAGAGTTGTGAATGGCTTTGTATGTTGTGGTTAATATTTTGAATTTAATTCACTGGGTTATTGGGAGCCAGTGTAAGAATTGGAGGAGAGGGTTGGCAGACACTGAGCAGTTGGTAAGGTGTATAAGTCTGGCAGCAGCATTCATGATAGACCAAAGAAGGGATAGCCTATGGAGAGGCAGGTCAATGAGAAGGGAGTTGCAATAGTCAAGGCAAGAGATAACAAGGGAGTGAATGAGGAGCTTGGTAGTTTAATTTGTTAAAAAGGGGCGAATTTTAGAGATGTTATGGCGGTGAATGCTACAAACTTTTTACAATGATTGGATTTGAGGCTGAAATGACATGTCAGAGTCTAGATTACACCTAGTACCCTGGCGTGAGGGGAGGGACTGATGGCTGCATTGTTGATTTTGATGGAAAAGTCATGGAGGGGGGCATGGGCGGGATATTAATAGCTAAATTTTAGAGAGATTTAGGTTAAGGAATTTAGGTTAAGGAAGTGGTGTGACATTCAAGCTGATATGTCAGTTAGTAAGTTACTAATGCAAGAGGAGACTGAAGGAGTGAGTTGAGCAGTAGACAGATATATTTGTGTGTCATCAGTGAATAAGTGGTATTGGAAGCCGTGGGCAGTTATCAAGTGACCAATGTAGGAGGTGTCGATAGAGAAGAGAAAGGGTCCAAGAACAGAGCCTTGGGGGACCTCAACAGAAAGGGGCAATGGTGAGGAGGAGACAGAGTTGTAGGTGACGCTGAAGGAGTGCTGTGATAAATAGGCAGAGAACCAGGATAGAGCAGTATCTCGGCGGCCAAGGGAATGCAGTTTATTGAGAAGGAGCAGGTGGTCAACAGTATCAAAGGCAGCAGAGAGGTCAAGAAGTAGGAGTATGGTGTACTGGCTGTTGTTTTTAGCAGTTATAAGTAAGTAAAGTAAATCGTTAGTGAGTTTTAGTAAGGTCGTTTCCGTGGAGTGCTGCAAGCGAAAGCCAGACTGTAAGGGGTCAAGAAGGTTATTTTCACTGAGGTAGGAGCTAAGACTGTTGTAGACTAAGCTTTCTAGAAGTTTAGAGGTGAATTGGAGTAAATAGATGGATCTTAAGCTGTTCAGGTTGGTAGGGTCCAATGAAGGCTTTTTAAGTATGGGAGTGATCTGCACATGTTTTAGAGGGGAGGAGAAGGTGCCACTAGAGAGGGAGAGATTGAAGATGTGAGTGAAGGACCATAGGCTAGAAGAAGAGGGGGGCCGTAGTAGTTGTGAGGGAACAGGATCCAAGGGAAAATTGGTAAGGTGGGTATCTGAGAAAAGTTTTGTAACCTCTTCAGTAGTAGCCAATTCAAAAGAGGAGAGTGTTGAATATGCTGTTAGGCAAGGTATGTTGGGTCGGGAAGATGTACGCAACCAGAGTCTATTAGGTACAATCTCCCGTATCCGCTGCGGGGGGAATTTGATGGGTCCTTTGGTCTGCTGCTTCCGTCCGTGTGGGTGAGCCGGTCTCCTTAGTTTAATTTTGATTGTAAAAATGTTTTGTTGAGGTCGCAAGCGGATGGCGGATGTTTAATCCGTGAGTTCTGGTCCCGTCCCACGATCCGCGGCCCCTGTAACGCTAACGCTAGCACAGATTGATCCAGGGGCAAGCCTCTGACTCTCCTCATCCCTCCCAGGCACTTCATGGGAAAAATCGGGGATCAGCGATCGGCGTATCGTCCCCCGCAGCCCTCCTCCAATATGGGTCGCTTTCTAACTAGTCCCTCATCCCCGGCCCCGATTACACAGGGGGATGTCAGTGCGCTTATGGAGGAGGATTCCTCGCAGCGGTCACCCCGACAGCCCCTGCCTTCCCCCCTCCGCAGGCCCTCACACCGGAGTTGATGGATCTCAAGCTCCAGGCCCTGGCGCAGCAAGTTACCAGGGACATAGCCCTGGAGATGGGAAGGATCTCCAGAGAACTTAGGGGGGAAATAGATGCCCTAGGGGAACGCACGGCGATCCTGGAAACAAAATTTGACGAGACTCTGCATTACGTGCAGGCCCTTGAAGAGGAAAACGCTACTCTTAAAAATTCTGTCTCCCAACTACAACTCCAACAGGAGGATCTCGAGAACAGAGAACGACGCCAAAACCTCAGGATCCGCGGTGTCTCTGAGAAGATAGCTGACAATAACATCAGGCCGTATCTTCTAGGACTCTTCAACACCCTGGCCCCGGACATAGTGGGCATAGACTGGCACCTGGACAGGGCCCACAGGTCCCTGGCTCCTAAACCCCCTGCGGGGGCCAGGCCCCGGGATATAGTGGTGCGTTTCCACTTCTATGAAAGCAAGGAGGCCCTGACCAAGGCTACGGGCAACAGGTCCAGCATCGAGTACAAGGGGGATAAAATTCAACTGTTTAGTGACCTTTCTCCCATCACATTGGCCAAGCGTCGCTCTCTGAGACCCATCACATCCCACCTTCAGGAGCTCAAGGTCCCTTATTATTGGGGCTTTCCCTTCCGTTTGAGTGTCACCATGGAGGGGGCCCAGCACACCCTGCGGGACCCCCAGGAGGAGGAGGCTTTCCTCAAGAAGCTGGGCCTTCCCCCGCTCCCTGCAGAGTTTGACCAAGCTCCTCCGACTACCCCAAGACACAACTCTCTTCCTCCCAGGATCTGGACCCCGGTGAGAGGAAGAGGATCAAGGGCCTACTCCACACCCCAACGCTCTCAACGCTCCAGACCCCACACCTGAAGACCTGTTGGGGTCCCCTAGGGATTTGCCCCTTTTTTTTCTTATTGCCTCATACAGGGGGTTGGGACCTTTTTGATGGTCCCCCCCCGCGTGGAGTGAGGTATGCCTCTACAGTTGGTTTTCGGCCCTGCGCGGTTCCACCGCTGGTTCAGAGATCCCAGTTGGGCTGTTTTTTTTACGGTTCTGCTTTATACTTAAGTTTATGTTTGCTTCCCTCGGCTACTGACTTTGTTACGGAGGACATGGGGAGCCCTTACAACGCCATCGACCTCTCTGGATCGTCGGGGCGGGACGTCACGGACCCCCTTCCATGTTGGGAACTGCCATGCTCCCCACCAAGTCCTTGGGCTGCGGCCAAGGACCCCTGAGGGGTTTGACTCTGTCAGGTTTTTTTTTGCTGACCTTTTTTTTTTTTTTTTAGGCCGTCCTGGCCTTATGGTTGCTCCGCATCACTATATTCAGTGGCCCCCTTTTTGGGCCTGCACGCATACCCCCTTTTTTGGGGACTGATATGTGTCTTCTCTTTTTCATACTATTGCTCTGATGTCTTCTTGGTGTTTTGGTTTTTATTTTTATTTTTTTATTTTTTGTTTTTTATTTTTTTTTCATTAATTTTTTTGATTTTATTGCTTTTATTGGGGTTTTTCCTCTAATGCATTTGCCGATAACTGTTATGTGCATTTCATGTCTATATATGTCCTTGGGTGTTTCTTTCCATGTTGCAACTAACTCTATTGTTAGCAATATCTGTTTTAATTATAATGTGCTGATAGGCAGGTTGGGGCTCCTCCCAGGCCCCCTATTGAGCCGTGTTGTGTCTGGGCCTCCGCCCTTTGACCTGCATGTTCACTGGCCTGACTGCCCCGACGCGACATGGCTTTGAAACTGGTCTCCTATAACGTAAAGGGCCTGAACTCCGTCAGGAAGAGATGGCTGGCCTTGAGGGAGTTTAGGGCCTCCGGCGCGGATGTGATATTAGTCCAAGAGACGCACTTCCGGGCCGGAGGCTCCTTTAGATTTGCATCTAAACATTTTCCGGTGTCTTATGTGGCATCGGATCCCTCGGGTAAGGCTGGAGTAGCAATTTTAATAAAAAACTCATGTCCTCTCCAGGTTAGGTCATCTCAAGTGGATCCTCATGGTCGTTATATTATATTGCAGGGATCCTATCTCTCTAACCCTATGACGATCATGAACGTCTACGCCCCCAATTCAGGCCAGGTGAAATTTCTCACAGATGCCTTGGCACGTCTGCATAAGCTTTCTTCCCCCTTTACAGTTCTAGGGGGTGACTTTAATGCTGTGCTCTCTCCCGCCCGGGACAGACGATCTCTATTTAATCTCACTCCCCCCCCGGCCTCTCACACCCTGGCTACCTCCTTTAGGAAACTTATTTGTACACACCACTTGTTCGACGCTTGGCGGCTGAAACATCCCTCGGGTAGGCAATACTCATTTTACTCCCCTCCTCACAAGATGTTCTCTCGACTGGATTATTTTTTTATTACGGCCCCCTTGATATCTCACTCAGTGTCTTCTGATCTGGGTGCGATAACCTGGTCGGACCATGCCCCCTTCACTCTAGATTTATGCCTCTCTGCTGCTTTCCCCAAGAAATGTCACTGGAGACTCAACGAGTCCCTGCTCAAGCACCCTGAAACCAATGCTAAACTCGAGGCGGCCCTGACCGAATATTTTCTCCTGAACAAAGGCTCCGTGCCCAGCCCATCCACCCTCTGGGAGGCCCACAAGGCCTTCTTCCGGGGGCAATGTATTGCTCTCGGTTCTCGAAGGAAAAAAGATGCGGCTCTCTTGAAAACTTCTTTGCTCCTAGAGCTTCACAGAGCAGAAAGGGCTCTGCTGCGCTCCCCCGTGGTGGATCGGCTGCGCACGGTCACGGGCCTGCGGAACCGTATAAAATCCCTAGACATGTCTCACATAGACAAATCAATCCTGTGGGCTAAACAAAAGTTCTATGAGTACTCGAATAAGCCCCACAGGATGCTGGTTTCTAGACTTAACCCTAGGCCTTATCACGCCTTCCCGGACCACATCAAACTCCCTGACGGGTCCCCCACTTTCTGCCCCCAGACAATGACCCAGGTGTTTGGCGACTTCTATAACAAACTCTATAATTGCCTAACCCCCGCACAACATCCAACTTTTGATTTGGCTGCTTTTGAGGAGTTCATGTCGGTCCTGAAGCTCCCCCAGTTGTCAGATTCGGATCTGCATATACTAAACGCACCCGTTACAGAGGATGAGGTGGACAACACTGTTAAGGCTCTCCCCTCCCACAAAGCTCCAGGTCCGGATGGCCTCCCATACCCCTATTACAAACATTTCCTCCCCATCCTGTCGCCTCATCTAGTGACCCTGTATAACTCGCTGCTTCTAGGTAAGTCCCCTCACCAACATTTTCTTCACTCCTTCATCACGGTCATTCCTAAACAGGACAAGGACCCGACCCTATCAGACAACTACAGACCTATAGCCCTTTTAAATTCAGACTTCAAACTATTTACAAAAATCCTTGCCAACCGTTTGTCCCAATTCCTGACGAAGCTCATAGACAGAGACCAGGTGGGCTTCGTTCCAACCAGGCATGCGGGTGACAACACCCGGCGAACTATAGACCTAATTGACATGCTGAACAGGGTTCGTCGCCCCACCCTGATTCTCAGTCTGGACGCCCAAAAGGCGTTTGACAGGTTAAGCTGGCCCTACATGTTCGCGACCCTCACTAGATTTGGCCTACGGTGACCCTTTCTCTTCACTACAATCCCTATACTCCAACCCCTCTTCCCAGGTCCGATTACTGTCCTTCGCCTCCCAATCATTCCCTATGACAAACGGGACGAGACAGGGTTGCCCTCTCTCCCCGCTCCTCTTTATACTCTGCCTAGAGCCCCTGGCAGAGGCTATCAGATCTCACCCTGATATCAAGGGGGTACCCATGCGGCAAAGGGAGTATAAATTATCCTTATTTGCGGATGACGTCCTCCTTACTCTGACCAGTCCCCACATTTCCCTCCCTTCCCTGCATGCCCTACTCACTCAATTTAGCTCCCTATCAGGCTATAAGGTCAACACGGTAAAGACAGAGGCCCTCCCCCTCCATGTTCCCCCGGAGGAATTTCTGCGTCTGCAAAATACATTCCCCTACCGATGGTGCGCATCGTCCCTCAAATATCTTGGGGTCCAGGTAACGACTTCCTACTCTGCCCTTTACCCGACCAATTACATCCCTTTGTTTAAGTCTATCAACAGTATGTTATCTCGATGGACCTCCCTTCCTCTGTCCTGGATAGGCCGAATTAAAGTGCTAAAAATGTCCATCATGCCCAAACTGTTATATTACTTTGAAACCTTGCCTGTCCCCATCCCGATGTCACAGATTAAGTTGCTTAAGCGCTGGTTCTTGAAATTTATTTGGAATGGCAGGGCCCATAGAGTGGCCGGGTCGGTGGTTTTTGCCCCCAAGGATCAGGGGGGCATGGGTGCCCCGGACGTCTACAAATACTATCTGGCATCTCATTTGCGCCCGATAGTGTCTTGGTCGTGCCTGAGACCTCCGAATCGCTGGACGGAGATTGAGATGGGTTCCCTATATCCGACCCATCCTTGCTCCTTGGCGTGGTCGCCGGGGACAATGGGGGACCCCGGGCTTCTGGATCTCTGCCTGGGCCCCATGTTGTTCACGCTTAGACTGTGGCATTCCTGCTCTTCCAAATTTGCATTGTCATCACCCTGTCCCCCCCTCTCTAATGTGCTGTTTAACCCTTTAGTTCCTGACAGTCTATCGCATGTTCTTATGTTCCCCTGGGCTAAAGAGGGATTGTTCCAACTCTGCCACTTCGTTCACCCTGTCCAAGCCCTTTTCGGCCCTCCAAACTGACAGTCAACTCCCAAACCACATGCGGTATTCATACCTCCAGATAACTCACTACTTTTCAACTCTTTCCCCCTCTCTCTCCCTCACCACACCGACGCCTTTTGAGCTGCTCTGCTCCCAGGGCCCCTACCAAGCAAAGCTTATCTCTAGTATTTACCATATACTCCAGCAGAGGTCCTCTCTCACTGCCCTATACCACTCCTACATGGACAAATGGACGCAGCTCCTTAATCAACAAATCACTCTCCCGCAATGGTCCAGAATTTGGTCCTCCACCTCTAAAATTTCCAGATGCGTGGCACAGAGAGAGACAGCATATAAAGTCCTACTGTTCTGGTATAGGACCCCCGAGGTTATTCATCGGTATGACCCCTCTCTTTCTCCCATGTGCTGGAGGTGTGGGAGGACCAAGGGAACGCATTATCATATCTTTTAGAAATGTGCTCTAATTACTCCTTTCTGGGCCATGGTATCTCACATGCTCCAGCAGATCTTTGACACCCCCATTCCATTAGATCCTGTCCACCTTCTCCTAGGCCTTCCCTTCCCTGATTTGGGGAAGGCAGCTAATAAATTAGCCTCCTATGTGCTGCTTGCTGCTAAAAGAGCTATCCCCTCTAATTGGTTGTCTACTCAGCCCCCAACACAAACTCAGCTGATACAAACCATCAAGGACATATGCAGGATGGAACATTTGACGGCTATGGTGGAAGATGGGATTGACCGGTTTGGCGTGATTTGGGCCCCATGGGATGCCTCGACCTTTGGACTCCCACAGGTGCCCTTGGTACCCCTAGCCACCCGGTCGGTGTCCATCTCCTAGTGTTCCCTGACCTTCTCACTCCCCAATGTTTTGTATCTTGTCGGTACTTTAAGTCTTTTTATGCTGGCCCAACGGCCACTCGACGCTTACCTTATCTCTTGAGGAAATTTATAGTGGTATGTAACCCTCTTTTGTCAGATATTAGTCATGTTATTGAAGCACCAGTTCAAGACCCCAACCCCTGCATTATGACATATATGATGTCTCTCAGTCTTTCTTTTTATTTTAATATTGTTTTACGTAATACTTTTCTGTTGTTTATTTCCTTTATGCGTTCTGTTTTGCTTTGTTTTCTTTTAGTTATTTATTTTTATCCTTGGGCTGCTACTGTATATCTGTAGCCACTATGAGGTTATATCAGTCTCTCCAATACGGTATGCTCCAGACTTTCTTTGTCTATTGTCAGTTCTGTATCTTTTCATTTTCTGTAAAAAAAAATTCTCTCAATAAAAAATACAATTAAAAAAAAAATGTTTTGTTATTTCTCTTTTGCATATGCTTTGTTGATTATGTTTTGCTTAAAGATATTATTTATCCTATAGACTATCTTCCTGAAGAAGCGGTTTGCCATGAAACCGGTTGAGGAATTTTGTATACCCCTCTTCAACAGAAAACTCAATAGTAGCATTGTTTAATTGTGGTGTATACGATTTTAAAGATTTATTGTTTGTATTTACACACTTCTTGTTGTCATTAAATATCATATATTTATTTTTATTTTTTTCCACTTGTTATTCACTACCAAGTACTGAGATAGTCCATTCAAACCCAAAGCCTTATATATGTGGATGTCTAGGGGTCAGCATCAGCAACTGCCCAGACACTCCCACATCTTTTAGCATTCTACAATTTATTAGATAAAAGTAGTGCACTCGCATTGCATTAGAAGTAAACTGGCATCTATATACATTAAGCTGCAGCGCTTGTACCATCTACTGTGTGTTCCTTCTGGCTGGTGGCTTCTGTGCAAGATAATGTCATGTTAGGCACCACCCAACACGTTTCCCAATGGGTGGCTAAATTCTGTACACCACGTAAAGGATATAAATACAGCATAGATGGAAGAGGAATTCCCTCTACATCAGTGGCCAATAGGGTTGAGCCGAACAACCCCCCGTTCGGTTCACACCAGAACCTTCGAATGGACCAACAGTTTAGAACCCCGTTAAAGTCTATGGGACTCGAACGTCCGAAATCAAAAGTTCTAATTTTAAAAGTTAATATGCAAGTTATTGTCCTAAAAAGGGTTTGGGGACCCGAGTTCTGCCCCAAGGGACATATATCAATGCAAAAAAAAGTTTTAAAAATGGCAGTTTTTTCGGGAGCAGTGATTTTAATGATGCTTAAAGTGAAAAAAATACCAGAAATATTCCTTTAAATATCATATCTGGGGGGTGTCTATAGTATGCTTGTAAAGTGGTGCGTGTTTTCCGTGCTTAGGACAGTCCCTGCACAAAATGACATTTTTGAAGGAATAAAAGACTAATTATAATAATAATAATTTAAAACTGCTTGCTTTAATGTAATGTCTGGTCCCGGCAATATGGATGAAAATCAGGGAGACAAACGGCATGGGTACCCCCCCCCCCCCAGTCCATTACCAGGCACTTTGGGTCTTGTATGGATATTAAGGAGAACCCTGCACCCAAATTAAAAAAAGGAAAGGCGTTGGGCCCCCAGGTCCTATATACACTGAACAGCAGTATACAGGCGGCGCAAAGAAGACAGGGACTGTAGGTTTGTTGTTAAGTAGAATATGTTTGTAATTTTGAACTGGTACATTTTTAAAGTGTAACTCCAGCCAAAAAAATCTATTTTTAAGCTTTTTGGAAAATATAGGGAAGGGTTATCACCCCTGCAAAACATTTGTTTTGCTGTCTGTGCACCTCTTCAGAGGATTTCACCTCACTTTCTGTCCCAATGACAAATGTTTTTTTTAAATTTGGTGTTTTTTATTGAATCAAGGATTGGTGATAAAGTCTAAGTGGAGAGGAGACATGTTTTTCCCATATTAACTCTTAGCCCCTGTACACACGGTCGGACATTCTGCCAACCAAATCCGTTGGATTTTGTCCGACGGATTTTGTCCGACGGATTTTGTCCGACGGATTGTGTCCGAAACTGTTGCATACACACGGTCGGACCAAGTTGTCGGAAAATCCGATTGTACAGAAAGTGATGACGTTATTTCGTTAAGACGGGACTACGTTCAGGCTAGTAGCCAATAGCTTTGGTGTAGGAATTTGATCTGAGCATGCGTGGCACTTTGTCCGATCGGAATTCTCTACACATGATCGGAGTATGTCCGATCGGACCAGTTTGTCGAAAAATATTTCCAACAAGTTGGAAAATTGGGTCAGACGGATATTCCGACAGAAACAGTCCGATGCATACCACACACAATCGGATTATCCGACAACACGACCGATAGGACACATTCCGACGGATTCTCCGACCGTGTGTACAAGGGCTTACAGGAAAGAATTTCCCTTCCTAGGGGTAGATTTAATCTCGCTTCCTGTTGTCTCATTTGCAAGTAGGAGTCGTTTGTAAGTTAGATGTTTGAAAGTAAGGGCCTGCCCATTACCCTGCAGAAAATTGGGCCTTAGGTGTTGGTGTTGCCACAACACTGTAAGCCCTCACAGTTACTCTTGGTGGGTGCTGGAACATCCTGCTGTGAAATATTATATCAAGAATTGTAATTACATGTACCTGTTGAACAGGGGCAAACAAATTGGGCCTTTGGTGGTGTTGCCACAACACTGTAAGCCCTCACAGTTACTCTTAGTGGGTGCAGAATTGGGCCCTGCTGTGAAATATTAGATCAAGAACTGTAATTACATGTCCCTGTTGAACAGGGGCAGAAAAATTAGGCCTTAGGCACTGGTGCCACAACACTGCAACACCTCACAGAAACTCTATTTGGAGCGCAGGAATGAGCCCTGCTGCAAAGTATTGCATCAAAAATTTTAATTACACACCCCTGTTAACCACTTTCAGACCGGACCATTTTGCTGGTAAATGACCAGAGGTCTTTTTACACTTTGGCACTGCGCTGCTTTAACTGGTAATTGCGCGGTCATGCAATGTTGTACCCAAACAAAATTTGCGTCCTTTTCTTCCCACAAATAGAGCTTTCTTTTAAAGGTATTTGACTGACTCTGCGATTTTTATTTTTTGTGATATAAACGTAAAAAGACCGCAAATTTTGAAAAAAAATGATATTTTCTAATTTTTGTTATTAGAAAAATCCAATAAACTCAATTTTAGTCATACATTTAGGCCAAAATGTATTCAGCCACATGTCTTTGGTAAAAAAAAAGTCAATAACTATATATTTATTGGTTTGCGCAAAAGTTGTCACATCTACAAACTAAGGTACGTTTTCTGGAATTTACGCAGCTTTTAGTTTACGACTGCCTATCTCATTTCTTGAGGTGCTAAAATGGCAGGGCAGTACAAAACCCCCCCAAATGACCCCATTTTGGAAAGTAGACCCCCTAAGGAAATTGATAAGTGGCATGTTGAGCCCATTGAATATTTTATTTTTTTGCCTCAAGCGATTGAATAATGACAAAAAAAATATATATTTTTTTTTTTTACACAAAGTTGTCACTAAATGATATATTGCTCACACATGCTATGGGCATATGTGAAATGACACCCCAAAATAAATTCTGCTGCTTCTCCTGAGTACGGGGATACCACATATGTGGGACTTTTTGGGAGCCTAGCCGTGTACGGGGCCCCGAAAACCAAGCACCGCCTTCAGGCTTTCTAAGGGCGTAAATTTTTGATTTCACTTCTCACTACCTATTACAGTTTTGAAGGCCATAAAATGCCAAGATGGCACAAAATCCCCACAAATGACCCCATTTTAGAAAGTAGACACCCCAAGCTATTTGCTGAGAGGCATGTTGAGTCCATGGAATATTTTATATTTTGCCACAAGTTGCGGGAAAATTACAAACTTTAATTTTTTTTTATTTTTTTTTCACAAAGTTGTCACTAAATGATATATTGCTCACGCATGCCATGGGCATATGTGAAATGACACCCCAAAATAAATTCTGCTGCTTCTCCTGAGTACGGGGATACCACATGTGTGGGATTTTTTGGGAGCCTAGCCGCGTACGGGGCCCCGAAAGCCAAGAACTGCCTTCAGGTTTTCTAAGGGCGTAAATATTTGACTTCACTCCTCACTACCTATTAAAGTTTTGAAGGCCATAAAATGCCAAGATGGCACAAAACCCCCACAAATGACCCCATTTTAGAAAGTAGACACCCCAATCTATTTGCTGAGAGGCATGTTGAGTCCATGGAATATTTTATATTTTGCCACAAGTTGCGGGAAAATTACAAACTTAAATTTTTTTTTTCACAAAGTTGTCACTAAATGATATATTTCTCACGCATGCCATGGGCATATGTGAAATGACACCCCAAAATAAATTCTGCTGCTTCTCCTGAGTACAGGGATACCACATATGTGGGACTTTTTGGGAGCCTAGCCGCGTACGGGGCCCCGAAAACCAAGCACCACCTTCAGGCTTTCTAAGGGCGTTACAGTTTTGAAGGCCATAAAATGCCAAGATGGCACAAACCCCCCCAAATGACCCCATTTTGGAAAGTAGACACCCCTAAATTTAGGGGTACACTAGTGAGACTAGGTAATAAATGGCGGGTGCCCTGAAACTATAAAAAAATAACTAACCAACCAGCGTCACCTGTAACAGTTATATGGTGATCACTGGTGAAAGGGTTAACTAGGGGGCAATCAGGGGGCTTTATGCGGTATTATATGGGGGTCCCTGGCGCTATAAAAAGCTGCGGCGAACCTAAATACCTACCTGCCTAACTAGCGTCACCTGTGACACTAATACAGCGATCAGAAAAACGATCGCTTATTAGGCTGGGTTCACACTGGAGCGATGCGGGAACGCCACGAATCCGCGGCGGGTTCCCGCATCGCATGCCTCCCGGCGGCAGTTCACACTGCCCTATGCGAACTGCTGGGAGTGTCAGTGAAATGTTAATGACACCCCCAGATGAGTTCGCACATCGCAGTGCGATCTGCAAACTCGGATCGCATGGTGTGAACACCCATGCGATCCGATTCTGCTGCGGACCAAAAAAAGGGTCCCGTGCGAATTTGCGGCGGGTGAACTCGAATCGCAGAGATCGGATGTGATTTGCACTGCAGTGCGGTGCGAATCACATCCGTTCTCATAAACCGCTGCAATGTGAACCCAGCCTTAGTGACACTGGCGACGGGGGGTGATCACGGTGTTAAACCTTTATTGGGGGGGTTAGGGGGGTACATTAGAACTAAAGGGGGCTAACCCTAACTGCCCTAACAGTTATTACAGTCACAAATGACACCAATGCAAAAAAAAAAAATGCATTGGTGTCACTGTGACTGGGGGGGCAGGGGTAATTGGGGGGGTGATCGGGGGGTAAAGGGGGGGTGTGAGTGTGTCTGGCATGTTCTACTGTGAAGTGTCGTGTTGGTGCAACTCACCGATCCTCTCTCCTCAGTGCCGGAACTAAAAATACCGACACGGAGGAGAGATTACATCACTTCCTCTCCTGTGTTTACATTACAGGAGAGGAAGTGATGTCACGAAGGATTTCCATTCGTCGGGAGGGATCGCGAGGGGGTGGCCATGAATGAATGGCCGCCCCCTCATCCTGGATCGCTCCCGAACGAATACCGACCACCGCAGGCACCGGGGGGGGGGGGGGGCCCGATCGGGCCCCCCACCCGCGGGAAGGCAGGGACGTACAGGTACGCCCATATGCCTGCCCGTGCCATTCTGTCGACGTACATCGTCGTGTGGCGGTCGGCAAGTGGTTAAACAGGGGCTGAAAAATTGGGCCTTAGGCACTGGTGCTCGTGCCACAACACTGCAACCCCTCGCAGATACTCTAGTTGGAGCGCAGGAATAAGCCCTGCTGCAATGTATTGCATCAAAAATTGTAGTTACACGTCCCTGTTAAACAGGGGCTAAAAAATTGTGCCCAGAACCAAAAATGTTCTTACAAGCTATCAGCATGATCATTGAGGAGGAAGAGGATAGTCACTCAGGATAACATGATAGTCACTCAGCATCAGCATAGGCAGTCTTGAAGGAATCTGACATTTAAAAAAAAAATTATTCGGTTACATCAGCATCAGGTGCTTGGTAGCTGGTGGTGATCCAAGACGGTGGACAGGCGCACCCTGTGATCAGTTACAAAGCCTCCAGCAGCACTGAATGTGCGTTCTGAAAGAATGCTGGATGCAGGACAGGCCAGTAGCTTAATTGCATACTGTGCAAGCTCTGGCCAATGATCCACCTTCAAAACCCAGTAACCCAAAGGATTTTTGGTGGGAAAAGTGTCCAAATCTGATCTTGCCCCTAGGTATTCCTGCACCATGTAAATCAGACGCTGGCGATGATTGCTGGAACTGATCATACCTTGGGGCTGTGGACTAAAAAATTGTCTAAATGCATCGGTCAGGTGGCCACCTTCTCCACCGCTCCTTCTGGGAGGGTTGCCAGCCAGTAATGATCCTTCTCCTTGATCAAACAAATAAGAGGATCCTTCCCCAGGCTTTGCAGGATCAGGGAGGCCATGAAGCGTAGCTTAGCTGAGGCATTTGGTCCAGAGTCCTCTGGGTCACTAAGGACGACATGATCTGCAGCCACCTCCTCGCCGCCAGGTACAAGTCCATGGGTTTCTTGGGACTGTAAATGATCCCTTAAAGACTGCTGCTGATACTGAGTGCTAGGCTCCACCTCCATGCTGACACAATCCTCCTCCTCCTCATCCTCCTCCTGTGTGATCGGCGGGCCAGCAGGAACACTGGCTGGATAAAGGGGGCCTTGAGAGGTAAGGAAGTCCTCCTCTTCCTGCCTCCTTTATGCCTCAAGTGCCCTGTCCATTACTCCACGCAGCGTGTGCTCCAACAGGTGGACAAGAGGGACAGTGTCACTGATGCATGCACTGTCACTGCTCACCATCCTCCTCAAATGGTGACAGGACAGTGCATGCATCCCTGATCATGGCCCACTGGCATGGGGAAAAAAAAACAAGCTCCCCTGACCCTGTTCTGGTGCCACAGTCGCACAGGTACTCATTGATGGCCCTCTGCTGTGTGTGCAGCCGCTGCAGCATGGCCAACGTTGAGTCCCACTTGGTGGGCATGTCACAGATTAGGCGGTTCTTGGGCAGGTTAAATTCCTTTTGGAGGTCAGCCAGCCAAGCACTGGCATTATATGACTGGCAGAAATGCACACAGACTTTCCTGGCCTGCCTCGGCACAACCTGTAAGCCCAGGTACCTGCTCAAGAACCGCTGCACCACCAAGTTAAGGACGTGAGCCAAACAGGGCACATGGGTTAGTTGTCCCTGTCGGAGGGCGGAGAGGCTTAAGCCGGCATGGCGTCAGCCACCTCTCAGCCTGCCCCTGCTGAGCTGACAGAATCTCTGCCCCAATGTGGCTCCTGTTCCCCAAGCACCAGCGCAAATACTGCATGGCATCTTTTTGCCTGCGTACTTGCGTAGCCCCTTGAATGCCTATGGAGCACCGCTGGTTCTGAGGAAAAAGCACAGGAAGAGGCCATGGAGGAAGAAGAAGAGGAGGGGGTGGAGGAGAGAGCTCTGTCAGAATCACCAGTAGTAGCATTTTGGAGGCATGGTGGCAGAACAACCTCTAACACTACTGCACCTTGTCCTGCATCCTTCCTAGCTGTCAGCAGAGTCACCCAATGTGCCATGAAATATAGGTAACGTCCCTGTCCATGCCTGCTGGACATATGCACCTTACTGCTGATCGCCCTGTCCAGCGAGGCAAAGACTTTGCCTTCCACATGCCGGTAGAGAGCCGGAATTGCCTTCCATGAGAAAAAGTGGCATTTGGGAACCTGCCACTGAGGAACCGCACATTCCACAAACTCACGGAAGGAGGCAGAGTCTACCAACTGAAAAGGGAGCAGTTGAAGTGCTAGCAATTTAGCCAAGCTAGCATTCAACCACTGGGCATGTGGCTGGGAGTGAACTTCTTTCGGCAATGCAGCAGCTGGGGCAGGGAAATTTGCCTGGTACAATCTGACATCGGTGTACCGATAGCAGATTGCCCGCAAGTACATGGCTGTGATACACCTAATTCTGCACCTTCATTCCTCTCAGTGCAGGTTTCAGAGAGGACTGAAGGTATAGTGGGGTTGGAGATCCCAGCTGATGAGGAGCAAGGAGAGGTCCGCTTTGTTCTTTGGTGTGTGTCTTTTAGGTACGCTTGCCAACAAACTGCATGGCAGGTTGACATATGTCTGGTCAAGCATGTGCTACCCAAGCGGCTGATGTTTTGGCCACGTGAGATACACTTAAGACATATGTTGTAAATAGCAGTGGTGCGATCTGATGCACTCATCTCAAAAAAGGCCCACACCAAAAAACTTTCGGAATAACACGCAGAGACAACAGCGCCCTGCACATGCGGAGCTCTGCAGTGTGATGCAGTTGGCGTGCTGCCCTTAAGCTGGCCCCTGGAGGGCATCCTGCCTCATTGGAGATGTGCCTCCTCCTCCTCTCTCCTATCAGGCACCCACGTGGAGTCAATGACCTCATCATCCCTTCCCTCCTCATCACTGGAGCAAACCTGGCAGTACGCTACAGCTGGGGGAACATGACTGCCAGATTGCTGTCTTTCTTGGACACTCCCTCTCTCTGGGCTCACGTTACTGCCTTCCTCTAGCTGGACATCATCAGATCCTTCAAAACGCTGGGCATCCTCCTGGGCATCCTCCTGGAGCATGTACCAAACACTGTGGTCAAACAGTTCAGGGGACTCCTAAGGAGGACATTGTGGGGCTAGGGATGGAGTGACTGATGCCATTGAGCCGAGGGAAGAGGTCGCGTTGCTTTGCCAGACAAAGTACCCTGAGCCTGGGTGAGAGAGGATGAGGAGGATGAGGATGGCTTGGTCATCCACTCTACCAAGTCTTCGGCATGTTGCGGCTCAACACGGCCAGCTGCCAAAAAAAAGGACAAGCGTGTCCCAAGGCTGATGAGAATGCACCATGCCTGTATACAAATACAGGCAGGGAGCTGCAGTATTTAGTTTTAGTGTACTTTGCACAGTGTGCACCTAAAGCTTACCTAAATACAATTGCCGGTGTTCTCATACAAATACAGGCAGGGAGCTGCAGTATTTTGTTTTAGTGTCCTTTGCACAGTGTGCACCTAAAGCTTACCTGAATACAATTGCCTGTGTTCTCACACAAATACAGGCAGGGAGCTAAAGTATTGTGTTTTAGTGTCCTTTGCACAGTGTGCACCTAAAGCTTACCTGACTACAATTGCCGGAGTGCTCATACAAATACAGGCAGGGAGCTGCAGTATTTTGTTTTAGTGTCCTTTGCACAGTGTGCACCTAAAGCTTACCTGAATACAATTGCCTGTGTTCTCATACAAATACAGGCAGAGAGCTGAAGTATTGTGTTTTAGTGTCCTTTGCACAGTGTGCACCTAAAGCTTACCTGACTACAATTGCCGGTGTGCTCATACAAATACAGGCAGGGAGCTGCAGTATTTTGTTTTAGTGTCCTTTGCACAGTGTGCACCTAAAGCTTACCTGAATACAATTGCCGGTGTTCTCATACAAATACAGGCAGAGAGCTGAAGTATTGTGTTTTAATGTCCTTTGCACAGTGTGCACCTAAAGCTTACCTGAATACAATTGCCGTCTCACCTACGTGGCATGTTCACCAATGCCAGCAGCTTGGCAGACAAGATGGGTGAACTAGAGATACTGTTGTACGAAGAGGATTTGGATTTTGTGGGAATTTCAGAGACATGGTTCAACAGCTCTCATGATTGGCTGGCAACCATTCAAGGGTATAACCTTTATCGCAGGGATAGAGATGGTAAAAAGGGGGAGGGGTATGTGTATATATCAAGAATAATGTACAAGTGAATGTGAGAGATTACATCACTAAGGGAGCTAGGGAGGAGGTGGAATCCTTATGGGTAGAGCTCCAAAGGGATGAAGCTAAGGGTAAAATAACACTGGGAGTATTCTATAGGCCCCCTAACCTAAGAGAGCAGGGGGAGACCGACCTCCTATCACAATTTGGATTAGCAGCAAGGATGGGAAATGGTATCATAAGAGGGGGATTTGGATTATCCAGACATAGACTGGGCAGAGGGAACCACACATTCGTCTAAGGCTCGCCAGTTCCTAAATGTCTTGCAGGACAATTTAATGGGTCAGATGGTAGACACACCAACTAGAAATAAAGCGTTACTAGATCTACTGATTACCAACAAAACAGACCTGATCACGGATGTGGAAATACAGGGCAATTTAGGAAACATTGATCACAGGTCAATTGGCTTCAGTACAAATCACACAAACCGGAAACATAAGGGGAATACAAAGACACTGAATTTCAAAAGAGCAAACTTCCCTAAATTACGAACCTTGATAGAAGGCATAAGTTGGGATAACATTTTAGGAACAAAGAACACTAATGAGAGATGGGTTTGCTTTAAGATAATTAAGGGCATTAGCCAATGCATCCCATTAGGTAATTCATTTAAAAGAGCAAACAAAAGTCCTGAATGGCTTAACTCCAAGGTAAAAATGCATATAAAAGAGAAGGCCTTCAAAAAATACAAGGTTGAGGGATCAGACTTTATAAAGAATGCAACAAGAAATGTAAGGGTGCAATTAAGGCGGCTAAGATAAAACACTAAAGACACATAGCGGAGGAGAGCAAAAAAAATCCCACGACATTCTTTTACTATATAAACAGTAAAAAAAGGGAGGACAGACCCTATTGGCCCAAAAAAGAATAAGGAAGGACATCTGGTTACAAAGGATGGGGAGATGGCGAAGGTATTGAATTTATTCTTCTCTTCAGTGTCAGTAAAGGTTTCACCTGCTGGGGGCACTGTCAGATCTCTGGGCCGCAGTTCTGGTGTCCATCAGTAGGTGTCTCCCAGCAGTCTGGAGCCAACATCATCTCAAGTGATGCCTAATGGCAGGAGGTGTACTTATACCCAGCAGATGCTTACACTACAGCAGACCCCCACAACCACCGGCCAGGGTTGTGGGGATGAGGCCTTTTTCCCCATCAACATGGGGACATGGTGCTTTGAGGGGTCACAGACCCCCAAAGCATCCTCCCAATGTTGAGGGCATGTGGCCTGGTACGGTTCAGGAGGGGGGCACTCTCTCGTCCCCCCCTCTTTTCCTGCGGCCTGCCAGGTTGCGTTCTCAGATAAAGGGTCTGGTATGGATATTTAGGGGAAACCCCACGTCAATTTTTTTTTAATGTTAAATCATTTTAGATAGTTTCATAGTTTGTTAGGTTGAATAAAGACCTGCCCATGCAGTTCAACCTGTGTGAGTGTCTACAATTGTCCCCATCCCTGTACATTGCACACTCATGTCAGTCCCTACCCTCAAGGAGCCCACAATCCATGGTCCCCATTCATATACTAGGGCCAATTTTAAACAGAAGCCATTTAACCTACCTGCATGTCTTTGTACTGTGGGAGGAAACCGGAGCACCCGGAGGAAACCCACGCAGGCACAGGGAGAACATGCAAACTCCAGGCAGGTAGTGTCATGGTTGGGATTTGAACCAGAGACCCTTCTTACTGCTAGTTGAGAGTGCTAACCACTACACCACTGTGCTGCCCGATTTGAAGGGCCTGGTAATTGAATTTGGGGGAACCCCATGCTTTTTTTTTTTTTATCAATGACTTTCAATGAGTGTTCTCTGTATTACGGGAACGACAATTCTTTATAGCCGCGAGTGACTTTTTTTTTCTGTAGAAATGACACTTTGTGCAGGGACAGTTCTAAGCACGGGAAACATGCGCCCCTTCACAGGCATACTATAGACACCCCCCAGGTACAAAATTTAAAGGAATATTACACTTTTATCGTTTCACTTTAATCATTATTAAAATCACTGCTCCCGAAAAAACAGGCGTTTTTTGAAACTTTTTTTGCATTGATCCATGTCCCCTGGGGCAGGACCCAGGTCCCCAAACACTTTTTAGGACAGTAACTTGCATATTAGCCTTTAAAATTAGCACTTTAGATTTCTTCCATAGACTGCAGGGTTTTCCTCGGCTTTTCGAATTTGCCGCAAACACCCCAAATTGTTCACTGTTCGCTGAACAGGCGAACAGGCAATGTTCGAGTTGAACATGAGTTTGACTCAAACTCGAAGCTCATCCCTACCTGTCATACTCTACTCATTAACCACTTCAATACAGGGCATTTATACACACTTCCTTCCCAGACCAATTTTTAGCTTTCAGCGCTCTCACACTTTGAATGCCAATTACTCAGTCATGCAACACTGTACCCAAACAAAATTTTTATCATTTTTTTCATACAAATAGAGCTTTCTTTTGGTGGTATTTAATCACCACTGGATTTTTTATTTTTTGCGACATAAGTGAAAAAAATGCGAAAATTTCGAAAAAAAACCCCACCATTTTTTAGTTTCTATGATAACATTTTGCAAATAAGTCATTTTTGTTCATAAATTTGGGCCAACATTTATACTGCTACATCTCTTTGGTAAAAATAACCCAAATTAGTGGATATTATTTAGTCTCTTTGAAAGTTATAGAGTCTACAAGCTATGGTGCAAATCATTGAAAATTGATCACATCAGATCACACCTGATGCACTGACGGCCTATCTCATTTCTTGAGGCTCTGAAATGTCAGGAAAGTACAAATACCCCCGAAATGGCCCCTTTTTGAAAAGTAGACAGTCCAAGGTATTTAGTAAGAGGCATGGTGAGTTTTTTAAAGTTGTAATTTTTTCACACAATTCTTGGAAAAAGAAGAATGTTTTTTTTTGTTTTGTTTTTTTTACAAAATTGTCATAATAACAAGTTATTTCTCATACACAGCATATGCATACTTCCAATTACACCCCAAAATACATTCTGCAACTCTTCCTGAGTATGGCGATACCACATGTGTGGGACTTTTACACAGGCTGGTCACACAGAGAGGTCCAACATACAGGGAGAGCCGCCAGGCATTCTAGGAGCATAAATGAATGACACCTCTAATTTCCTAACAACCTATTACATTTGTGAAGGCCCTGGAGCACCAGGACCATGGAATTACCCATGAAATAACCCCAATTTGGAAAACAAACACCCCAAAGTATATTCTATGAAGCATTATGAGTCTTTTTAATGGTTAATTTTTTTACACAAGTCTTCAGAAAACGTGGAAAGAAAATGAATTTTTTTTTTTTTTTTTTTTTTTTTACACAAAGTTGTCCATTTATAAGATATTAGAAATATCTTACAAATGGACAACTTTGTGTAAAAAAAAAAAAAAAAAAGATATACACACAAAATTACACCCCAAAACATATTCTGCTACTCCTCCTGAGTATTGCAATACCACATGTGTGAGACTTTTACACAGCCTGGCCATATACAGAGGTCCAACATTGAAATAGTACCTTCAGGCGTTCTAGGAGCATAAATTCCACATCTCATTTCATTCCTACCTATCACACTTTTGAAGGTCCTGCAGCACCAGGACAATGGAATTACCCCCAAAATGACCCCATTTTGGAAAGCAAACACCTCAGCATGTATTCTATGAGATATGCTCTGCAAATAGGTACTATGGGTACTCTGACGGGCTGGTGACAGGTACTCCATTACTCCCACGGGCTGGTGACAGGTATTCCGTTACTCTGACGGGCTGGTGACAGGTACTTGGGTACTCCGACGGGCTGGTGACAGGTACTTGGGTACTCTGATGGACTGGTGACAGGTACTTGGGTACTCCGATGGACTGTGACAGGTATTCGGGTACTCAGATGAACTGTGACCGGTACTCGGATACTCAGATGGACTGTGACAGGTACTCAGATAGACTGTGACAGGTACTCAGGTACTCAGATGAACTGTGACAGGTACTCAGGTACTCAGATGGATTGTGACAGGTACTCAAATGGACTATGACAGGTACTCAGATGGGCCGTTACTGGTACTTAGGTACTCGGGTACTCAGATGGGTTGTGACAGGTACTCAGGTACTCAGATAGGCTGTGACAGGTACTCAGGTACTCGGGTACTCATATGGGCTGACAGGTACTCAGGTACTCGGGTACTCAGATGGGCTGACAGGTACTCGGCTACTCAGATGGGCTGTGACAGGTACTCAGGTACTCGGGTACTCAGATGGGCTGGGACAGGTACTCGGGTACTCAGATGGTCTGTGACAGGTACTCGGGTACTCAGATGGGCTGACAGGTACTCAGGTACTCGGGTACTCAGGTGGGCTGTGACAGGTACTCAGGTACTCGGATACTCAGATGGACTGTGACAGGTATTTGGGTACTCAGATGGTACTCAGATGGGCTGTGACAGGTATTCAGATACCCGGGTACTCAGATGGGCTGGGCCAGGTACTCGGGTACTCAGATGGGCTGTGATGGGTGATGACAGGCACTTTGATGGCTGGTGACAGGTCCTCTTTATGGGGGGTAACCAGTGTGTGTTGGTGTACCCTAGGCGGTAATGAGATGTTACCGCAATCTCCTCCTCACACACGATCAGTGTGTGAGGAGGAGAACCCGGTAACATCTCGTTACCACGGCTTGTTTACATTCTGTGACCGGCTGTGATTGGACACAGCCGGTCACGTGATAAAGCGCCAATTTCATTGACTCTTTACTGTGATTGGGGTTGGGCTGTGTCAGGGTGACAAGCCTCATTCCGATCGCCGCTCTGTACGCGCCCTAGTCGCATGCACGAGCGCCTTGAATGTGCACAGTACATGTGACCAGCTGTGATTGGACACGGCCGGTCATGTGTATCGGGGGGTGAATGGGGATGGCAATCACACAGATCGGGGATGTGCTGTGCCTGAGGGATACACCTTATCCACGATCGCCATGCTGCGGGCCCCCGGGTGCCCGCAGGAACTGCAAAATACTGAGGACGTCATATGACACCCACCAAGGATGCCCATCTGTGGGCGTCATTTGACTATGGCCCGGTATTGAAGTGGTTAAATCAACCGTCGGACAACTATGGATAAATGAGTCTGCTTCCAACACCTCTGCTAATAAATGATGGGGGCTCCCATTAACACCATTCTATTACTGGGGCTCTCATCCCTTGGAATTCCACCACCCACCAAGTGCTGGAGCTGGGCTGGCAAGAAATATAGTTTCAGATGTGGTATTGCCATCCCTCCCTCCCTAACAGGGAGCTGCATTGTTTGCAAACTAATCCGGGCTTGGCCCTTCTTCCAAATTAAATCCCTAAATAGGGATTCAATCTTCTTAAACCATTTCTGGATAATCCAGATTGGAGAGTTATGGAGAATATACAACATTTGTGGGTGCCAAATCATCTTAATTAGATTGCAGCGCCCTGCCACGGAAAGAGGAAGGCGACACCAAGTATCCACCTTTTGTTTCAATTTCAACAATAATGGTACTAAATTATCATTGATATAGTGATTTACATCGCTAGAGATCCAAACACCCAAATATTTTAACTTAGTTATCACATCCAGGGAGGGGATTATAGGCAATGGTTGATCACCAAACGAGGCCAATGGTAGTAAAGCTGACTTGTTCCAATTATTAACCAGGCCAGAGTGTTGTCTGAACTCCCCCACCATATGTATCACAGTATTAATTGAAGAATTAATATGTCCAATGAAAAACAAGACGTCATCAGCAAACAGGGCAATTTTGTCTTCTTTTAACTGGCGCCGGAATCCCTGGATATCTGAACCTGATCTCATCATGATCGCCAGGGGTTCCATTGCCAGAACAAACAAGAGGGGAGACAGGGGACATCCCTGTCTCGTCCCTCTCTCCAGCTGGAATGTCTCAGAATATTCACTAGCAATCCTAATTTTTGCTCTAGGCTCATTATAGAGCAATTTTACCAATTTAACTAGATGCTGACCGCCAGCTGTCAAATGACGGCCAGGCGGCGCACCTATTGTGGCGGGAGGCCATCATATGACGGCCTCCCATTTAAACAGGGAATGCGCGCGATCGTGCACGCGCATCCCTGTTTCTTTGGTGGCGGCGTGTCAAGGAGACACCGCTCGCCACCGAAGGGGGTGAACAGCCATTGGTTATGGCTGTTTACCACGTGATCAGCCGTGATGAAGTCACGGCTGATCACAGATGGTCACACCCCGACTTTGCACGGCGCATGCGCACGATCGTGAGCGCGCTGCGCGTGCACGTCGGTGGTGGCGTGTTCCCGGGAACACTGCTCATCACCGACGCTGGTAAACAGCCATTGGCTGGCTGTTTACCCACGTGATCGGCTGTGATCCTTTCACAGCCAATCACTAAAATGTAAACAAACCGCGGTAACGAGATGTTACCGGGTTCTCCTCTTCACACACCGATCGTGTGTGAGGAGGAGATTGCGGTAACATCTCGTTACCGCCTACAGTGTACACCAATCATACTGATTGCCCCCCTCCCCCCAATAAAGAGGACCTGTCACCACCCCTCATAGTACCTGTCAATCACAGTCCATCAGAGTACCTGTCACAGTCCATCAGAGTACCCGAGTACCTGTCACAGCCCATCAGAGTACCTGTCACAGCCCATCAGAGTACCTGAGTACCTGTCACAGCCCATCAGAGTACCTGAGTACCTGTCACAGCCCATCAGAGTACCCGAGTACCTGTCCCAGCCCATCAGAGTACCCGAGTACCTGTCCCAGCCCATCTGAGTACCCAAGTACCTGTCACAGTTCATCTGAGTACCCGAGTACCTGTCCCGGCCCATCAGAGTACCCGAGTACCTGTCCCGGCACATCAGAGTACCTGAGTACCTGTCACGGCACATCAGAGTACCCGAGTACCTGTCACGGCCCATCAGAGTACCAGAGTACCTGTCACAGTCCATCAGGGTACCCGAGTACCTGTCACGGTCCATCAGGGTACCCGAGTACCTGTCACGGTCCATCAGGGTACCCGAGTACCTGTCATGGTCCATTAGGGTACCTGAGTACCTGTCGCGGTCCATCAGGGTACCTGAATACCTGTCGCGGTCTATTAGGGTACCCGAGTACCTGTCACGGTCCATCATGGTACCAGAGTACTTGTCACGGTCCATCAGGGTACCCGAGTACCTGTCACAGTCCATCAGGGTACCCGAGTACCTGTCACAGTCCATTAGAGTACCGAGTACCTGTGACAGTCCATCAGGGTACCCGAGTATCTGTCACGGTCAACCAGAGTACCCGAGTATCTGTCACAGTCCATCAGGGTACCCGAGTATCTGTCACGGTCCATCAGAGTACCCGAGTATCTGTCACAGTCCATTAGAGTACCCGAGTACTTGTCACAGCCCATCAAAGTACCCGAGTACCTGTCACAGCCCATTAAAGTACCCGAGTACCTGTCACAGCCCATCCAAGTACCCGAGTACCTGTCACAGCCCATCCGAGTACCCGAGTACCTGTCACAGCCCATCCGAGTACCCGAGTACCTGTCACAGTCCATCTGAGTACCCGAGTACCTGTCCCAGTCCATCTGAGTACCCGAGTACCTGTCACAGTTCATCTTAGTACCCAATTACCTGTCACAGTCCATATGAGTACCTGTCACCGCCCTTCAGAGTACCCAAATAACAGTCACCAAGCCATCAGAGTACCCGAGTACCTGTCACCAGGCCATCAGAGTATCCGAGTACCTGTCACCAGGCCATCAGAGTACCCGAGTACCTGTCACCAGGCCATCAGAGTACCCGAGTACCTGTCACCAGGCCATCAGAGTACCCGAGTACCTGTCACCAGGCCATCAGAGTACCAGAGTACCTATCTCCAGCCCATCAGAGTACCCGAGTACCTATTTGCAGCCCATGTCTCATAGAATATACGTTGGGGTGTTTGCTTTCCAAAATGGGGTCATTTTGTGGGTAATTTCACTGTCCTGGTGGTCCAGGACCTTCAAAAGTGTGATGGGTAGGAATGAAATGAGATGTGTCATTTATGCTCCTAGAACGCCTGAACGTACTACTTCAATGTTCGGTCTCTCTATGTGGCCAGGCTGTGTAAAAGTCCTACACATGTGGTATTGCCATACTTGGGAGGAGTAGCAGAATGTATTTTGGGGTGTAATTTTAGCTATATACATGCTATATGTTAGAAATATCTTATAAATTGACAATTTTGTGTAAAAAAAAAAATGCGTTTTAATTTTTTTCCACAAATTCCAAAAACTTCTGGAAAAAAATTAACCATTCAAAAGACTCATTATGCCTCACAGATTATACGTTGGGGTGTTTGCTTTCCAAAATGGGGTCATTTTATGGGAAATTCCATTGTCCTGGTACTCCAGGGCCTTCAAAAGTGTAATAGGTGGTTGAGAAATGAGATGCGTCATTTTTGCTCATAGAACGTCTGAAGGTACTACATCGATGTTGGTGTTCTGTATGTGGCCATGCTGTGTAAAAGTCTCACACATGTGGTATTGCCATACTCGGGAAGAGTAGCAGAATGTATTTTGGGGTGTAATTTGTTGTATGCATATGCTGTGTGTGAGAAATAACCTGATAATATGACAATTTTGTAAAAAAAAATTATAATAAAAAAAAAATCTTCATTTTGCAAAGAATTGTGGGAAAAAATGACAACTTAAAAAAACTCACCATGCTACTTACTTAATACCTTGGAATGTCTACTTTGTAAAAAGGGGTCATTTGGGGGGTATTTGTACTTTCCTGACTTGCTAGTGTCTCAAGAAATGAGGTACACCTGATGTACTGAAGGCCTGATCAGAAGTGATCAATTTTCAGTGACTGGCACCATAGTTTGTAGACTCTATAACTTTCACAAAGGCCAAATAATATATACTAATGTGTGTTATTTTTACCAAAGATAAGTAGCAGTATAAATTTTGGCCAAAATTTTGTAAGAAAAATTACTAATGAGCAAAAATTTATGACAGAAACAAAGAAAAAGGCATTTTTTTCACAAAATTTACATTTTATTTTATTTATAGCACAAAAAATAAAAAACCCACTAGTGATTAACCACTTTCAGACCGGACCATTTTGCTGGTAAATGACCAGAGGTCTTTTTACACTTTGGCACTGCGCTGCTTTAACTGGTAATTGCGCGGTCATGCAATGTTGTACCCAAACGAAATTTGCGTCCTTTTCTTCCCACAAATAGAGCTTTCTTTTAAAGGTATTTGACTGATTCTGCGATTTTTATTTTTTGCGATATAAACGTAAAAAGACCGCAAATTTTTTAAAAAAATGATATTTTCTACTTTTTGTTATTAGAAAAATCCAATAAACTCAATTTTAGTCATACATTTAGGCCAAAATGTATTCAGCCACATGTCTTTGGTAAAAAAAAAGTCAATAATTGTATATTTATTGGTTTGCGCAAAAGTTGTCACATCTACAAACTAAGGTACATTTTCTGGAATTTACGCAGCTTTTATTTTATGACTGCCTATCTCATTTCTTGAGGTGCTAAAATGGCAGGGCAGTACAAAACCCCCCCAAATGACCCCATTTTGGAAAGTAGACACCCTAAGGAAATTGATAAGAGGCATGTTGAGCCCATTGAATATTTTATTTTTTTGCCGCAAGCGATTGAATAATGACAAAAAAAAAAATTATTTTTTTTTTTTTTACACAAAGTTGTCACTAAATGATATATTGCTCACACATGCCATGGTTATATGTGGAATTGTACCCCAAAATACATTCTGCTGCTTCTCCTGAGTACGGGGATACCACATGTGGTCGACTTTTTGGAAGCCTAGCCGCGTACGGGGCCCTGAAAGCCAAGCACCGCCTTCAGGATTTCTAAGGGCATACATATGTCATTTTACTCCTCACTACCTATCACAATTTTGAAGGCCATAAAATGCCAAGATGGCACAAAACCCCCACAAATGACCCCATTTTAGAAAGTAGACACCCCAAGCTATTTGCTGAGAGGCATGTTGAGTCCATGGAATATTTTATATTTTGCCACAAGTTGCGGGAAAATGACAAACTTTATAAATTTTTCACAAAGTTGTCACTAAATGATATATTGCTCACACATGCTATGGGCATATGTGAAATTACACCCCAAAATAAATTCTGCTGCTTCTCCTGAGTACGGGGATACCACATATGTGGGACTTTTTGGGAGCCTAGCCGCGTATGGGGCCCCGAAAACCAAGCACCGCCTTCAGGCTTTCTAAGGGCATACATTTTTAATTTCACGCCTCACTACCTATTACAGTTTTGAAGGCCATAAAATGCCAAGATGGCACAAAACCCCCACAAATGACCCCATTTTAGAAAGTAGACACCCCAAGCTATTTGCTGAGAGGCATGTTGAGTCCATGGAATATTTTATATTTTGCCGCAAGTTGCGGGAAAGTTACAAACTTTTTTTTTTTTATTTATTTTTTTCACAAAGTTGTCACTAAATGATATATTGCTCACGCATGCCATGGGCATATGTGAAATGACACCCCAAAATAAATTCTGCTGCTTCTCCTGAGTACGGGGATACCACATATGTGGGACTTTTTGGGAGCCTAGCTGCGTACGGGGCCCCAAAAGCCAAGAACCGCCTTCAGGCTTTCTAAGGGCGTAAATCTTTGATTTCACGCCTCACTACCTATTACAGTTTTGAAGGCCATAAAATGCCAAGATGGCACAAAACCCCCACAAATGACCCCATTTTAGAAAGTAGACACCCCAAGCTATTTGCTGAGAGGCATGTTGAGTCCATGGAATATTTTATATTTTGCCGCAAGTTGCGGGAAAATTACAAACTTTTTTTTTTTTTTTTTTTTTTTCACAAAGTTGTCACTAAATGATATATTGCTCACGCATGCCATGGGCATATGTAAAATGACACCCCAAAATAAATTCTGCTGCTTCTCCTGAGTACAGGGATACCACATGTGTGGGATTTTTTGGGAGCCTAGGTGCGTACGGGGCCCCGAAAGCCAAGAACCGCCTTCAGGCTTTCTAAGGGCGTAAATCTTTGATTTCACGCCTCACTACCTATTACAGTTTTGAAGGCCATAAAATGCCAAGATGGCACAAAACCCCCACAAATGACCCCATTTTAGAAAGTAGACACCCCAAGCTATTTGCTGAGAGGCATGTTGAGTCCATGGAATATTTTATATTTTGCCACAAGTTGCGGGAAAATTACAAACTTTTATTTTTTTTTATTTTTTTTTCACAAAGTTGTCACTAAATGATATATTGCTCACACATGCCAGGGACATATGTGAAATGACACCCCAAAATAAATTCTGCTGCTTCTCCTGAGTACGGGGATACCACATGTGTGGGACTTTTTGGGAGCCTAGTCGCGTACGGGGCCCCGAAAACCAAGAACCGCCTTCAGGATTTCTAAGGGTGTAAATTTTTGATTTTACACCTCACTACCTATCACAGTTTTGAAGGCCATAAAATGCCAAAATAGCACAAAACCCCCCAAAATGACCCCATTTTGGAAAGTAGACACCCCAAGCTATTTGCCGAGAGGCATGGTGAGTATTTTGCAGCTCTCATTTGTTTTTGAAAATGAAGAAAAAAAAAAATAATGTATATTTTTTTTCTTTTTTTCAATTTTCAAAACTTTGTGACAAAAATGAAGGTCTGCAAAATACTAACCATACCTCTCGGCAAATAGCTTGGGGTGTCTCCTTTCCAAAATGGGGTCACTTGGGGGGATTTTGTGCTATCTGGGCATTCCATGGCCTCCGAAACTGTGATAGGCAGTGAGGAATGAAATCTAAAATTTACACCCTTAGAAATCCTGAAGGTGGTGCTTGGATTTTGGGGTACCGTACGCGGTTAGGCTCCCAAAAGGTCTCACACTTGTGGTATCCCCGTACTCAGGAGAAGCAACAGAATGTATTTTGGGGTGTAATTTTACATATAACCATGGCATGTTTGAGCAATATATCATTTAATGACAACTTTGTGCAAAAAAAAAAAAAAAAATAATAATAATGTATTTTTTCCACAACTTTTGTCAAAATATAAAATATTCCATGGACTCAACCTGCCTCTCAGCAAATAGCTTGGGGTGTCTACTTTCTAAAATGGGGTCATTTGGGGGGGTTTTGAACTGTCCTGGCATTTTATGCACAACATTTAGAAGCTTATGTCACACATCACCCACTCTTCTAACCACTTGAAGAAAAAGCCCTTTCTGACACTTTTTGTTTACATGAAAAAATATTTTTTTTTGCAAGAAAATTACTTTGAACCCCCAAACATGAAGTGTTTTTTTAAAGCAAAAGCCCTACCGATTAAAATGGTGGGTGTTTCATTTTTTTTTTTCACACGGTATTTGCGCAGCGATTTTTCAAACGCATTTTTTGGGGAAAAAACACACTTTTTTTTATTTTAATGCACTAAAAATCACTATATTGCCCAAATGTTTGATGAAATAAAAAATATGATCTTAGGCCGAGTACATGGATACCAAACACGACATGCTTTAAAATTGCGCAGAAACGTGCAGCGGCGACAAACTACGTACATTTTTAAAAGCCTTTAAATGCCTTTACAGGTGACCACTTTAGATTTACGGAGGAGGTCTACTGCTAAAATTAGTACCCTCGATCTGACCTTCGTGGTGATACCTCACATGCATGGTGCAATTGCCGTTTACATATGCCACCAGACCAACGCTTGTGTTCCGCGTTGCGCCTTAGCAGGGGGGGACAGCGGTGTTTTTTTTTATTTATTTTTTTTTTATTATTTTTTTTGCTTTTTTATTATTTTTTTAAACTGTTCCTTTCATTTATATATATTTTTTTATGATTTTTATTGTTATCTCAGGGAATGTAAATATCCCCTATGATTGCAATAGGTAGTGACAGGTACTCTTTTTAAAAAAAATTAGGGTCTATCAGACCCTAGATCTCTCCTCTGTCCTCAAAGCATCTGACCACACCAAGATCGGTGTGATAAAATGCTTTCCCAATTTCCCAATGGCGCTGTTTACATCCCGCAAAATCTAAGTCATGAAATGCTCGTAGCTTCCGGTGTCTTAGGCCATAGAGATGATTGGAGCCATTCTGGTCTCTGATCAGCTCTATGGTCAGCTGGCGGAACCACCGGCTGCATTCTCAGGTTCCCTGTTGGGACAGGAGAGCCTGAGAAAACCATGGAAGATGGTGCGGGGGGGGACATTCCCTCCCACTGCTTGTAAAAGTAGTCTAGAGGCTAATTAGCCGCTAGGATTGCTTTTACATAAAAGCCGACCGCTGGCTGAAAAGAATGATACCAAGATGATACCTAAACCTGCAGGCATCATTCTGGTATAAGCACTCAAAGTCCCGCAACATACCAGTATGTTGCTGGAACTGGTTGGGCATATATTGTATTTTTTTTTTCATGCAGCCTGTGGGCTGAACGAAAAAAAAATATTGATCGGTGGGTATGCCCACCATTAGATACCACCCTTCATCCACCCACTTTCTAATGGTGGGCATACATGCACCATTTATATATGCCGAAGCATGGGGGCATCCTCCCGCAAAAGGTAGGAGCAGATCGCTCCTCCACCCCTTATGCCCCCATGCTTCGGCATATATGCTCTTTTTTAACTGTGGTGGTGAAATCACCCCCGACAGTGCTAGAGTCGCGGCTTTATGTATCATGGGAGCAAACGCTGTTGCTGTCAAGATAAATAAATCCGCTCTGCAGCAGAATGGCGTACCTGCTAAGCAAATGATGGTTAACAATAAAACAAAGTAACATTACAGTATAACAGTAGGACTTACCATACCTGCAAAGCAAATACAAAAAAAATCGCAAAAAATAACACATTTAACACAATCTGTGCCTAAAATATATATATGCCGAAGCATGGGGGCATCCTCCCGCAAAAAAGTTATGCCGCGTACATACATTCAAACTTTTCCACGGGCAAGCCCTCCGTCGGAATTTTGACTGTATGTACGTGGCATTAGGAACAAAATCGCTCCTCCACCCCTTATGCCCCCATGCTTCGGCATATATGCTCTTTTTTAACTGTGGTGGTGAAATCACCTTCGACAGCGCTGGAGTCGTGGCTTTACGTATCGTGGGAGCAAACGCTGTTGCTGTCAAGATAAATAAATCCACGCTACAGCTGAATGGCGTACCTGAAAACAAAAAATGGTTAACAATAAAACATTGCAGAATAGAATACAGTACAAAGGAGCAGAACAATAGAGAGAGAATAGAGAGAGAGAGAACAATAAAACGACAACTATTTTTGGTTTTTTTATTTTATATTTTTTTTGGTTTTTTTGGTTTTTTTACTTTTTTTTTTTTTTTTTTTTAACACTTTTTTATGTAACTTTAACACTTCTGTTGTAACGGTTCCAGCGGTTTGGGTCTCTTAAAATGTGATGGCATCTTGGGAGACCCTGTGAACGTGTGCCTAGCTTGTGCAATGCTGTACCCTACGCTAATACTCAACTAGTTCATGGTAGCGTTCAAAACACTCACCCTGACAAAGACCAGGCTGGCCAGGACAGCGGGGACAATAAGAACGGGTGTCACGCCTAAATCCGCGCTTTCTGCAGACACGACATTTTCTTTGGGGGGCTCGTTGGGTAGGGGTACTCGGGAGGACATAAGAATAATGCCTCTCATGCAGCCGGCTTACTGCATCTGGTAGGGGAAGGTGAGGTGGAGCACCGCCTGGATACAGAAGGGCTCTGACGATATCCTCCTGGAATTTGAGGAAGGATCCAGTCCGTCCTGAAGCTTTGTGTAGTACATAAGCATTCAGTATAGCCAATTGGAATAAATAAACAGACACTTTTTTGTACCAGCGTCTGGACTTACGGGCAACTAGATACGGCGCCAACAACTGGTCATTGAGGTCCACCCCTCCCATGTTAAGGTTATATTTGTGGACACAGAGGGGTTTCTCCACAATACCAGTCGCCGTAGGAATTTGGACCGTCGTGTCTGCATGAAGGGAGGTAAGAACGAAAACATTCTTATTATCCCTCCACTTCATAGCGAGCAAATTATTACTGCGCAAGCAGGCTCTCTCCCCCAGCCTAAGACGGGACTCTACAAGCCGCTGGGGAAAGCCCCGGCGATTAGGTCGCACGGTGCCACATGCTCCAATCTGATGATCAAACAAGTGACTAAACAGTGGCACGCTTGTGTAATAATTGTCCACGTACAAGTGGTACCCCTTTCCGAATAAGGGTGACACCAAGTCCCACACTATCTTGCCAGCGCTTCCTATGTAGTCAGGGCAGTTCTCCGGCTCTACGTGACTATCTCTTCCCTCATAAACCATGAAACTACGTGTATAGCCTGTGGCCCTGTCACAGAGCTTATACATCTTGACCCCGTATCTGGAACGCTTGTTGGGGACGTATTGTTTGAATGACAAGCGACCAGAAAATTTAATCAGGGACTCATCAATGCAGACAACTTGATCGGGAGTAAACAAGGCTGCAAAACGTTGGTTGAAGTGGTTTATGAGGGGCCGAATTTTGTAGAGCCGATCGTACTCAGGGTCTCCACGAGGACGACAGAGTTCATTGTCGCTGAAGTGCATGAACCGCAAAATCATCTCGTATCGTGCCCTGGACATGGAAGCAGAGAACACGCGCATATGGTGAATTGGGTCAATGGACCAATATGACCGCAACTCACTCTTTTTGGTTATGCCCATGTTGAGGGAGAGGCCCAGAAAGATTTTAAATTCGGAAACCGTAACTGGTTTCCATTGTCTGGCAAGGGCGGACTGGGGAATAGTGGCGATGTGTTGAGCAGCGTACAAATTGGTTTGGTCCACAATAGATCTATAGAGATCTTCGGTGAAAAACAGTGAGTAAAAGTCAAGTGTCGTAAAATCAACTGTTTCCACGTTAATGCCAGGTTGGCCAGTGAATGGGGGAAGTACGGGTTCTGCAGAAGTGGTGGGCACCCAAATAGGATTGGCGAATTCTGCAGGAAGGGCACTATGGGTACGACGGGCCTGTCTTTGTTTTCTTGGTGGCAGCGGGACACTACTTGTGCTTGCCACCTCGCCAGCTTGAACTGCACTTATGGGACTCGCCACGTCACCACGTGTTACTGCAGTGCTGGATGTAGGTCCAGGGTGTACTAGGCCACTGGTGCTTGCCAGTTCACCAGAAGGATGAGCGGCTCTAGTACGTCTCTGCTCCATACGAGTGACCTGCGGTTCCTGCACCTCAACAACAGAATACATACGGGATTGGGCACACCTGTTCTTAACAGCGGCCTCATCTCCGTCGTCAGAGCTATCTGTCATGGAGCCGCTGTCCTCTACAGGATCGTATTCTGAGCCTGAATCTGACAGATGAGTGACGTCCTCTTCACTATCTGTCATGCTCAGAAACGTGTAGGCCTCATCACTAGTGTACCTTCGCTTTGCCATTTTGGGCTCTAAATTTAGGGGTACACTAGTGAGACTCACAGGTAAAAAAGCACCTAGCCTGTCAGCGACTGTTTCAAAACGCTACAAAAAAAACTGTTAGCGATCGCAGGGATCAAGCCTGACTCTGCGAACGCTGCAGTTATGTGTGTTGTGTTTTGTAAGTGACAGTGATCGATCGATACTGCACTTGGGTGGGCTGGGCTGGGCTTGGCGTAGGGGCTAAACGCAGGTGCTAGCGGGTATCTGGGCTGATCCCGCTAACAATGCGTTTTGGGAAACCTAAAATGCTGGCAACGATAATATATATCTGATCAGATACTATATTACTAAGGGAGGTGTATGCTTTGCGCGTGGGTGTTAGCGGTACTGGCACTAACCTGACGCTGGGGCGACGCAGGCCTTATCTGACCCTAAAAAACTTATATCACCCGCCGGGTGATCAGGGGGTTAAACCTTTATTAGGTAATAAATGGCGGGTGCCCTGAAACAAAAAAAAAATAACTAACCAACCAGCGTCACCTGTAACAGTTATATGGTGATCACTGGTGAAAGGGTTAACTGGGGGGCAATCAGGGGGCTATGCGGTAGTATATGGGGGTCCCTGACGCTATAAAAAGCTGCGGCGAACCCAAATACTTACCTGCCTATCTAGGGTCACCTGTGACACTAATACAGCGATCAGAAAAAAATCGCTTATTAGTGACACTGGTGACGGGGGGTGATCACGGGGTTAAACCTTTATTGGGGGGGGTTAGGGGGGCACCCTAGAGCTAAAGGGGGCTAGCCCTAATTGCCCTAACAGTTATTACAGTCACAAATGACACCAATGCAAAAAAAAAAAAAAAAAAGAAAAAAAAAAAAATGCACTTGGTGTCACTGTGACTGGGGGGGGCAGGGGTGATTGGGGGGTGATTGGGGGTGATCAGGGGGGTGAAAAGTGTGCCTGGCGTGTTCTACTGTAAGTGTAGTGTTGGGTGCAACTTACCGATCCTCTCTCCTCCGTGCCGGAACGAAAAAGACCGACACGAGGAGAGATTACATCATTTCCTCTCCTGTGTTTACATTACAGGAGAGGAAGTGATGTCACCGAGCATTTTCATTCGTCGGGAGCGATCGCGAGGGGGTGGCCATGAATGAATGGCCGTCCCCTCGTCCGGGATCGCTCCCGAACGAATACCGACCGCCGCAGGCACCGGGCGGGGGCCCGATCGGGCCCCCGACCCGCGGGAGGCAAGGGACGTACATGTAAGCCCTTATGCCTGCCCGTGCCATTGTACCGACGTACATCGGCGTGCGGCGGTCGGCAACTGGTTAAATACCACTAAAAGAAAGCTCTATTTGTGTGGAAAAAAGGACGCAAATTTCATATGGATACAGTGTTGGATGACTGAGTAATTGTCATTCAAACTGTGAGAGCGCTGAAAGCTGAAAATTGGTCTGGTCAGGAAGGGGGTGTAACTGCACTGTATTGAGGTGGTTAATAAAAAAGGGACCAAAGCCAAATCACTCCAGCACCAACCATAGATAGTCCCATTCCAAACTGTCAAAGGCTTTAGCAGCATCCAAGGCCAGAATGGCCTTGGAGCTTACATTATCAGTTGGAATTTGCATGTTTAAAAAAACTCTTCTAATGTTGGTGCTAGTTGATCTGTTGGAGATGAAGCCTGACTTGTCAGGATGTATTAACTTGTGTATGCATTTATTTAAATGGGTCGCCAGGAATTTGGCCAGGATTTTAACATCCTGGTAATGGGATAGATATAAAAGAAGAAAGCAGGGACCACAATAGTGTAACTCCGTTTTTCGTTTCAAGTAATTTAATAAAAAATTATCAAACTCACGTGTACAAAGAACATAAGCGCTTTTTCAATAAAATCTCAGGCTGCAGTGAAGTCCCGACACGTTTCGTCTTAAGCAGACATATGATGTCTGCTTAAGACGAAACGCGTCGGGACTTCAGAAAATTTGGAAAATTTGGAGAACTTTTCAATTGTTTTCACGTTGTTTTCTTATTTTTTGATATATTTTTTCATATATTTGTTTGGACATTCTAGCTTTAATAATCATATACAGCAAAGAGTGTTTAAATGTATTTATTTGTTTGCACAGTCTAATGTATGCACTGATTACATTGGTCACATTGTAATGTGGTAAAAACAAATAAGCGCTACACTGTTTTTCACAAAATTTAGCCTGAGATATACCCACTGAGCTGGAGAGCTTGATCTCGTTTGCCATCCTCATTGACTCCAGACTCAGAGAAAGACTTTCTCTTAAGGAGTGCTTGCGGAAGCCTCCTGTACATTTGCCTCCGAGCTTTGTAGTCCCACTCATGCCTCCCTCACCTCCCATTCCTCCTGGTACCGAGTTGGTCAGTGAAGATGAACCCATGCACCTGGGGTTCACACGTCTCTCTGCGGATGAGAGAGCCTTTAGGAGGAGGGAGAGATTGCTCCTTTATTGTGGCCAGGCAGGTCGCTTTTTGAAGTCTTGTCCTACCCGTCCAGGGAACGCCCGAACTTTGAGGTCCTGTCACGGACAGACATTAGGTGGGGTTGTTTCATCCCCACTTATCCAGAAGGATAAGCCCCTGGTTTTGGTCACCCTTTCTTGGGCTGAGTCGTCCATCGAGATACCGGCTCTAATCGACTCTGGGGCTGCAGGCCTGTTCATTGATGCTGCATTTGTTTCGCAGCACTCGATTCCACTGCAGTTGCGTGACACTCCACTTGCCATTGAGGCTCTTGACGGGAGACCTTTACAGCCTGCCCATGTGACTCATGAGACGGGTCCGTTGTCCATGGCCGTAGGGGCTCTTCACCATGAGATAATCCAATTCCAAGTTATTTCCTCACCCAGGTTTCCGCTGGTTATTGGTTATCCTTGGTTACAGAGGCACAACCCCTCTTTTTTTTTTTTTTAAAAGATACATTTTTATTAAGTTTAAGCACAATACAAAAATCGCATGAGATGCAACGACAAATAGTTTTTACATCGGTCTTGACATACATAAAACCTCTAGAGTACTGTAGCGCTACAAGCGCTATGCGTAGCTTGGTGGAGGCGACCCTCTGTCGCCACCCTGTGTGATCCTCCCTTGGAGACGGAGCCTGATAGAGCCAGGGCAGGGTTCTCCTCTCCCCCCAGACACCCCTTACGGGATCAATTCTGTGTCCGGAAGGAGAGCAGCCCCCCCCCGAGAAGTGGCCCGCGAACCCACTATAGGCGAGAAACATCATATTGTTAAACCATTTTACGGAAGTGTCATAAGTACAACATCTCTACATACTAGAATTGGAGAGGATACCCACTATCCTGCTGCCTAGCAGCAAACAAACAAACAAACAAAGGTGGAGGAAACTTATTCTGCTAATGGTAGAGTATTAGTATTTGCGATCCAAGTTGCCCATGGGCGCCATGTTTGAATAGCATGGGTTCTCTTGTTGTTGCTACGTGCAATCATTAGTTCATATACATGGTGTAGATGAGTTGTGCTCACTACTTCTGTCAGGGTTGGTGGTGAGGGGTTCTTCCACCTTCTATATGGTGTGTCTCAGTGTTTTCGGATATTGGTCTAAGTTCAAGGATAGGAGTGCTAATTCAGGATGTGGAGTTATTATGTTGTGGGATATTGCAGATAACAACTGAAATGTTGATTCCCAGAAGAATGTCAGGTTGGGGCAGCTCCAGAAGATGTGGAGCATGTCCCCTTTTTTCCCGCACTTTCTCCAGAAATTCACATCAAATTGTCCAGAGAATTTTGACATCCTATCTGGGGTTAAGTACCACCTTTGGACTAGTTTAACGGGCAGTTCCCATAAGGTAGAGCAGCTGGTGTTTTGATAGGTGGCCTTGATAGCATTGGTACATTGTTCAGATGTATACGTGTGGCCAAGATCCGTTTCCCATTTAAGCATAGGAGCGGATTTGACAAACATGATTTCTGTTGAAGTAGAGTATAAAAGAGGGAAATGCCCTTGTGTTTACATGACGGGATTGTAAGAAAAATCCAAGCTGGATGAGGGATTTTGCATGACCAGGAAGGAGAGGCATGAAGGTAATGTTTGGTCCTAAGGTATAGGTAGAGGTCCGAGTCGGGTAAGTGGTATTCTCTTTGTAGTTCAGGGAAGGATTTGAGGTGATCGAATTTGAATAGATCGTCAACATGTGATATGCCCTTATCCTGCCATTTTTTAAAGGATACTAGATCTATTTTAGTTTGAAGAACGAGTAGTGGTGTTTTAAGTGTGGCTCTGTTGTTATAGTTTTGGGTGAGGCGTAGGAACCTGTTCCAAACCCGGAATGTGGCAACCATCGTGGGGGGGGGGGGGGGGGCAAATGTGGAGCTTTTGTGGGAGGACGAGTATTGGAGAGTAGCCAGACAGGTAAGTTCTTCTCCGGGGTGATTGATGCTTCTAACTGTCCCCATACAGTATGTTGTGCGGGAACAATCCATTCCCTCAGCTGTGTGAGTAAGGAGGCCATGTAATAATCTTGAAAATCAATCTAGCCCGCCCCGCCGGCTAAGCGAAGTTTGATAAGATGCTTATGTGCACTTCTAGATTTTTTGCCTTGCCATATAAAGGAGGAGAGTATAGTTTGTAATGATCTGAAATAGTTGTTAGGTATGATGATCGGCAGAGTTCTAAAAAGGTACAGTACCTGGGGTAGGTGGAGCATTTTGAAGGCTGAAAGGTGGCCCATCCACGACAGTTCAAAGATCGCTAGTTTGCAGAGGTCTATTTGTAGCTTGTTGCGAAGGGGAATGTAGTTGTAATAGAATAGATCAGCGGTAGTTTTGGTTAGTTGAACCCCTAGGTAGGTGATGCTCTCATCTGCCCACGGATACGGGAGTTGGCTTTGAAGCATGGAGCTGGTGGGGGCATCAAGACCCAGGTTCAAAATGTAAGATTTTGTATCATTTACTTTGTAGTATGACACCCTTCTGAACCTCGCTAGGGTTCTCTGAACTGCCGGGAGGGAGGTGGTGGGGTTAGATAACATGATTATTACGTCATCCACAAATAGACTTATTTTATGTACGCCTACGGATATGCCAGTGATTTGATCATTCGTTCGGATAGATTGTGCGAGAGGCTCCATTACTAGGTTGAATATTAGGGGGGATAGGGAACATCCCTGCCTAGTGCCATTGGAGATGTTAAACGGAGATGAGAGCGTTTCTGCTGAGAACACTCGGGCGGAGGGGGAAGAGTACAGGGCCATGATAGCACTATAAATGGGACCCGCAAATCCGAATTTCCCCAGAACTGCTGAGAGGTACCCCCAATGTACTCTGTTGAACGCTTTTTCAGCATCCAGGGACAGGAGTACAGAGGGGGTACCGGTGTGTGTTGCATGGTGAATGATGTCCACCATACGTCTGGTGGCATCAGAGGCTTGACAGCCCTTTATGAACCCTGATTGATCTTTATGTATGAGTTCTGGGAGAATGTCCAATAATCTATTGGCGATCAATTTTGCGTAAATTTTGATGTCAACATTGAGTAAGGAAATGGGGCGAAAGTTTTGGGGTGAGTTTGGCTCTTTACCGGGTTTTGGAAGAGTTATCACTATTGAGTTTGTTGAGGGACTCTGCGGCCACAATATCGGCCGTGAGTTTATCTAGGTGCTGAGATCTCTTTTTCTTTTCTTTGGCCCCTGCCTGAATGAGGACACCTCTAATAACAGCCTTGTGGGCGTTCCACACTACCTCCGGATCAGACACTGATTGCGAATTGATAGAAAAAAATTCTTCTATGTGTTGTTGGATATGTTTGGCTGTGGATGGATTGTGAAGAAGGTAGCTGTTAAGCCTCCATAGATTGGAGTTAGGATGGTGTGATCTAGTATTAATAGTGATACTAATAGGAGCGTGGTCCGACCAGGTGGTAGTGTGGATCGCCGAGGCTGAGATTTTTTGAAGCAAACATTTATCAGTTAAAAACAAGTCAATACATGAGTAGGTGTTGTGACGCAGTGATAGATAAGTATAATCACGTTCATTCGCATGACAACACCTCCATACATCAAATAAGTCGTTTGAGAGTAGAAATTAATTCAGTAGCGATGCATGTCTCTTACAACCTGCTGTAGAGTCCATGTGGGAGTTTGGGACAAGATTAAAGTCTCCACACCAGAGTATATGTCCTTGTTGGAGGGTCTTAACTTTTTTCCATAGGGTCTTGATGAAGGACATCTGGGGATGGTTAGGAGCATACAGGGACACTAACGTATACACTGTATTGTTACGCTTGCAAATTAAGATGATGTAACGACCTTCGGTGTCCGTGATGCATTGCTGAAGTTGAAAGTCAACAGTGTCACGTATCGCAATTAGTACTCCTCTTTGTTTCTTTGTGAAGGGTGATTTAAAAACATGGGGGAATAGCCTATGCTGGCATGGGGGGGGGGAGATTCTTGGATAAAGTGTGTTTCTTGCACACAGAGCACATCGCTCTTAAGCGACAGGGCTGTTTTCCAAAGGGATGAGCGCTTAGCTGGGTGGTTTAAACCCTTTGCGTTCAGGGACAGTACTGTGAAAGACATGGTAGTGTTTGTCTGTGGGTGGAATGCTTGTTGCACTTACAGTTGGGAGATGTCGGGACCAGCATCCACTAGATTTTGTTGTACCTAGCTCGTAGATGAAGTTGCAATGTGTTTGCAGTGGCGAGACTCACAGTGGGTTCGTCAGGCCTCTGAGGACCGGTGCTGGAAGGATGGAGGATCACCGAGAATTTGTGCCGCTTCTAGGACCGAGGATAATGAGATAAAGAAACAAAAGGTATAACCTGTAAAAAAAAAACAAGTGAAGACACAGCAAACAGTGGCTGGGTAACGGGGTGAAAACAGGTCAGCAATTATCCACCGTGGTTGGAAGCTGAAAAAAATGGGGATAAAGTCTAGGCTCGGATTGAAGTAAGCCTGACGCCGGACCGGATTATATGTGGTAGCTCATACTTAGAACGGGCAAGGACTCTCACTTCGCTTTAGGTTGAAGATGACTCCTGTGGTGGCCATGGGATGGGAAAGTAAATCTGTTAGAGGCCGGCGGGTTGTTCTGCGGTGGGTCTTGAATTATGCCCCAGGAGTGTAGCAACTTTATTCCCCCTTCCAGGGTGGATATCATATGCGGGATTCCGTTGTATGTTACCATTATAGTGGCCGGATGTCGCCATCTGTAAATCACTTTATGATTTGTGAGGGCTTTAGTGATCGATTTCAGTTGTCTCCGCAGTTGCAGCGTGTATTGCGATAAGTCGGCAAATAACTGGATATCTGCATAGGGTGCAGGGAGTGTGACTAGCGCCCTTGCCTTTGAAAGGATCTGCTCCTTTGCTTGATAAAAATGGACCCTTAGTAACACATCTCGTGGGATCGAATCCGCTAGGTGCTTTGGTTTGGGGATCCTGTGTATGTGGTCTATAGTCAGCTCTATAGGAGAAAGTTCAGGCAGCATGGTAGCAAACATGGTGCTGGCGAAGTTGTGGAGATCTGGGGGGGGGGTACCGTTTCCGGTATTCCGCGTATTTTCACATTATTGCGACGGGAGCAGTCCTCGAGGTCTGCTATTTTGGATTTGATCCATTCAGCATCCTCTTTTTGGGCCATACAAGTATCAACTAAGTCATTGACTGTCTCTGTACATTCCTCCATTTTGTTCTCCATATACTGCATCGTGTCTCCCATATGTCTCATATCGGCTGAAAATTTGTGAATCAGGGAGAACAGGTTGGTCATGAGGGATGATTGGAGGGACAACAGCATATCTTTCATGGTTGTGTCCAGTACCGGTTGCCCTGATGTGGGAAAGGCCGCTATGGAGGACTGTAGTGAGGATATGGCATGAGCATTATGGAGGTCAGTACTCACTGTGGTTCCGGCCTGGTAAGCTGCATCTAGGCGCATCCGCGCTTTGGCTGGGCTCTGGGAGTTTGGGGTGAGTGGAGGTGAGTCTGCCTGGGGTGAGGACGGACAATCTCTGGCTAGTTCTCCTGGATCACTGTCCGGAAGATCGGTATAGGCCGATGAGTTCCGCATTGTTGCTCCGGCGGCGCCATCTTGCCTGAGCCCTCCGCACTGAAAGGAGAGGGCCGTGAGCTTTTGTAGATTCCATTCATCCTTGCGCTTGCGGGACAACATACCGGCGCATTCCGGAGGACGTCCAGATGGGGGTTAGGGTGTCGATGGGGCACAACCCCTCTTTTGATTGGCTCTGGGCTGAGGTTCTCTCCTGGTCACCACAATGCAGTGAGAAATGCTTCCTGAAGGTATCCAAGGTCCTGTGCACCACTTCACTCCCCTCCTTGCTGGAGGAGTACCGTGATTTTGGCGATGTCTTTGATAAAGGTCAAGCTGGTAGTTTGCCTCCACACCGGCCTTATGATTGCGCAATTGACCTTCAACCTGGTGCCATACCTCCTCGTGGCGGTCTTGTAGGATAAGGCCATGGAGGAGTATGTTGCTCACACACTTTCTCGAGGTTTCATCCGCAAGTCCTCGTCTCCTGTTGGTGCTGGTTTCTTCTTTGTGAAAAAGAAGAGTGGTGAACTGAGACCTTGTATAGATTATAGGGGTCTCAATCGTGTCACGATTAAGAATGTCTACCATACTTCCGGCGCCGCATGGAGTAGCTGTCCCCTCTCACAGCTCCCGCAGACCGGCCTCTAAATCGGCTACAAATCCGGCGATTTCGCCCGCTCCACCGGCCAGCTGACTTCCCCACGCTACCACCTCCAGGATGGACCGGTTCGTGGAAAAAACCGGGCCGCGTTCGTACGCGGCCGCCACCACGCGGCAGGCCGCACCGCAAATCGAGGCCCCGGCTTCGGCCTACACCGCTCCGGTCACCGCTCCGGCCTGCACGGCCTATCCGGAGGAGACAGCGCCAGCCATGGAGGTAGGAGACCCAGCACAAGGCCAGACAACCTCCAAGGCACCCTCTTCCCTACAATCTCCAACCTCCACACATGTACCTGGGCCTGTGGCGCCTGTGGCCATGCTGCATTCTCTGCCATCCCCACCGCTGCAGGATCCACAGACAGAGCTTCTAGCACAAGCTGTTGCTGCTCTCCTCTCCCCTATGATAGCTGCCTCTGTTGAGAAAGCTGTCACCCAAGGCATGCATAAATTTCAAGCCCAACTCGGGGAGCATGCATCCAGACTCAATGAGGCTGAAAATCACATCTCTACTCTAGAGGAAGAATTATACCAAACGCAGTCCCTGGAACAAGCTCAGGACAGAACTAACAAATATATTTTGGAAAAGCTCGATGACCTCGAGAATAGGTCCAGGAGGAGCAACCTGCGTTTTGTAGGTATCCCCGAGTCGCTTCACCAATCCGCTCTGTCAGACCTGTGTGCAAGCCGCATCCCGGAGGCTCTGGGTCTGGGGGGACCCTTCGTCGTGGAACGAGCACATCGTGTGGGGGCGCCCAACTCGGATCGCAAATCCCCGCGCCCGATAATTGCCAAATACCTGAATTATTCAGACAAAGCCTCTATTCTGCAGCAGTATCGCCAGTCCAGATCACTTCAGATTGACGGGGTCAAAATCCTGATCTTTGCTGACTATTCAGTGGATGTTTCCAAGAAACGGAAGGCCTTTCAACATATCTGCATGGAACTATTCCAACGGCAGATGAAATTTACTCTGGCATTTCCGGCAATCCTACGGATCAAAGCACCCAACGGAGAACAGCTCTCTTTTCAAGACCCAGACGATGCATCGCGTTTTCTGAAATCGCTACGCTCGGGCCCTCCACTCAGCCCGGCTCCCAAAGCGGCCCCAGTCAATAGGGCTCTTGACCAGAGGAGCCCACGGAAGGATTCCCTCAAGCGCTTCAGGGCCTCAGGTCCAGCTCCTCATGCTCTGAACCCACGTTGATGAAACCCAGGACCTTGTGACCTTTTTTGTCTTTCCTCCCTTTCAGGGAGGAAGCTTTGCCTACCACCCGTTTTCTCACGGTAGAAGTGGCTTTTGCTTGAATTAATCTCCTCCTGGGCCACTTGCGCTATGCATGCGCTCCTCAGGTAATATTTGACCAGGGCCGTGACTTATGTCTTTTACCATGCCCCATACGCCTTCGGCTTCTGGTTGTTCTAGTATTGTTCTATTATAACTGTTTTTCCTCAATGTTTATGTTCTTTTTTCTCTCAGGTTATACCCACTTGTTCCCCCTGTGGATTCTTCTGTGCAGACCATCTCACTTCGTTCTGATCCTTGCCTGGGTTGACGGCGTGCCATGCTCCTTCTTTCTAGGGCAGCCATTTCTATGTCAGTTCGGAGGCCTGGTTCTGGGAGCTGGTCTACACAGTGACCCACATGCGGAAAAAAGTGAAGTTCACAGTGAGTTGTTTTTACTTTCTTAGTTACTATGCCTGGCACATATGCCGCTCCCTTCCCCACCTCTTCCTCCTACTTATCCCCACAGCTGCACTTTTCCCCAATTTACTCTCCCTTGCTGCTACCTTACCAGGGGCCGCCCTGGCCCTATCTGGAGCAAAGCTCCTGCTGTTACATGTCCCGGGTCCTCCCTACCACATGGTACTATTAATCCCCACTGTTACTGCACTTAACGCTCCACCATGCTACAAGTAGTCTCGTGGAACGTTAAAGGGCTTCGTTCCCCCAACAAACGTCTGAAGATACTGCGACACCTCAAGAGACTCAAAACAGACGTAGCGCTGTTACAAGAAACCCATCTCTCCTCATCGGACTTTGTTCGGATGAGGAAGCTATGGGTGGGTGAGGTGGTGGGTTCTGAGGCTGTAGGCCGGAAAGCAGGGGTTCTTATTCTTATCAATAAGAATCTTCCTTGTAAGATCCTATCGACGGACACAGATCAACAGGGCAGACTCCTCACGATTAGGGCCCTCATAGGGACCAAGGAACTTGCTATTACAAACGTCTATGCCCCCAATAGCCCCACAAAACCCTTTTTCAGCGCATTGACTAGTTGGCTTCTGCGCTTCCCCCACCTCCCGCATCTGGTGGGGGGCGACTTCAATTCTGTTGCCCACCCGGTAGATGACAAATCCTCATCATTGCGCCCCGTACTTTGTTCGACTGTTACCATTCCCACGAGCCTGGCAATGACTATGGAATCCCTTCACCTGCATGACATTTGGCGACTACACCACCCGACCGACCGAGAATTTTCCTTTTACTCTTATCCCCACAATGTCTTTTCTAGGATTGACTATTTTTTTAGCTCTAATGACTTAATCCCCTTCCTTCCGACAGCGGAAATTCATGACATAGCCATATCAGATCATGCTCCGATCTCAGTGACTCTAGAGACCCCTGACATACACCCTAATCCCAAAATATGGCGTTTCCCCTCCTATTTGCAACACAACGCAGACTTTCAAGCTTACATGACGAAAGAATGGGCATCATATTCACAGACGAACGCAATACATGCTGATAACCCACACTTGTTCTGGGACGCAGGTAAGGCGTTCCTTAGGGGACGCATTATCTCTTATGCCTCCTCGTTCAAGAAACACGCCTTGTCTCAATACAAAGCCTCCAGTTCCAGATTACATTAGGCCCAGCGAGCAATCTATGCCTTAAACTCCCCCGAAAATCGTGAGGCCTGGCATACAGCCAAGCAGTCATTTGACACTTGGGCCGAAACCTTGGAAACCACTAAACAAGCTCACTTCGACGCCACTCTGCACAAATTTGGCAATAAGGCTGGCAAGCTTCTTGCCAGACTATGCAAGGGAACCTACCGCCCCACGGTCATATCGTCGCTACGCGACCCCGATGGCACAGTCACGACCACTCAGAAGGGCATCAATGCGGCGATGCTCCGCTTTTATTCCATCCTCTATGCGGCGGACCCTATTGACCGACCCACTGCTCGCGACTTCCTCGACGAAGTACAATTGACCCGAGTATCTCCCTCTCAACTCGATTCGTTAAACGCCCCCATTTCCCCCTCTGAGATATCCGATACGATTCGTAAGCTAGCTTCCTCCAAAGCCCCAGGCACGGATGGCCTATCAGGCGAGTTCTATAAATCTTTAAATGCACTTCTAACCCCGACCCTGGCCGATGTCTACCAACATATATGGTCTGGTGGCCCCTATCTCCCGTCCGGTAACCAAGCAATTATTAAGTTGTTAGAAAAAAAGGGGAAAGACCCACAAGAGCCTGGGTCATATAGACCCATCTCGCTTCTAAATCTTGACGTCAAAATTCTTTCCAAAATAATAGCTAATAGGCTGGCTGACATCATCCCCTCCCTGATCCACTCCGCCCAGTCAGGTTTTGTCAAGGGCAGAACGGCAACTATTAATATCAGGAAGGTGATGATGGCACTAGAACATGCCAGATGTAACCCTACTAGCGATCTAGCTATTATTACTCTAGACGCCGAAAAGGCTTTTGACAATGTCAATTTTGAATGGCTTTCCATGGTACTGGGGGATATGGGCTTCACCGGACCATTTCTACACCTGATCAGCTCCATGTACACCTCCCCTGCAGCCAGACTGGTGGCCGCTGGCCTCCTCTCGGATGAGTTCCGGCTACATAAGGGAACCAGACAAGGCTGCCCCCTGTCCCCACTCCTCTTTAATCTGGCCTTGGAGCCGCTTTCCAGATACCTGACATATAAAGCTCCGCTACACGGGATCAAAATTGGGTCGCACGAATTAAGAACCTCCCTCTTTGCCGACGATGTCTTGATATTCTCCGCCAACCCTTCAACAGACATGCCCACGATTAAATCCTTATTTGACCGTTTCAGACAGTGCTCGGGACTGCGTATTAACTACTCCAAGAGCGAAATACTCCCCTTGGGATCCCTTCCACCTCCGACATGGGCAAACCACTCCATTTTCAAAGTAGCTAGAACCCATATCACATACTTGGGCATTAAGATAGGGAGGCTCCCCTCATCTCTCTACCACCTGAACTACCCCCCCCTCTTTGCCAAACTTATACAGGAATTAGACAACTGGATGGATCTGCCTCTTTCGCTCTTGGGAAGGTGTCACCTGGTAAAAATGGTCAGCTTTGCACGCCTCCTGTATCCCCTTCAGACGATACCCTTACTCCTTAGACATAAGGATACAAAACTTTTAAACTCAGCAATCTCTAAATTCCTGTGGCGAGGCAAGAGACCACGCATAGCCTTCGCAAAACTTCACCTTCCCAGGAGCGAAGGGGGTATTAACCTTCCCAATCTTAGAATGTATAACCTAGCATGTCTTTTGAGGGTAGGTCTAGACTGGATATCCCAAAAATCCCGCTGCTCAAATTACCCACTGGAAGCTGCAATGACCCATCCTTACTCCCTAGCTGCTCTTCTCCACTGCAAATGGAAACAATTAGATCCGTCATTGCAACACAACCTTTTACTGAGAGACACGGCTATTGCCTGGAGAGAAACACGGAAGAGCCTTAAGCTGTCTCCCTTCATTTCTAGACATCTCCCGATACAAGGTAACCCGAACTTTACCCCGGGGCTGGACCGCCAACCATATGAAACATGGTGTCAACAGGGCCTCGACACCTTCTTCTCCTTATGTGACCCGGACTCTGGTCGAGCACTTCCCTTCCGCCGGCTAGCTGTCAAGTTCTCCTTGCCGGATTCATCCGCCTTCCACCATGGCCAATGCCTCAGCTTCTTGCAGAAAACTTGCAGAGCGGAACATGCAAGATTCCAATCCTCTTTCATCGAAGTACTTCTCCACAAAGACTCTTATGGCATCTCTGATATTTACAAACCTCTACTACTAAATACTACACCCTCTCTGGAATCTTCCTCGGTCTCTAACTGGGCCAAAGATTTCCCAAGTACCGATATTGTGGATAAGATCCTACACGGACTCCAATCAGTCTATAATTTGGTCCCAAATGAAACTTGGAGGGAAACCCAACTAAAAATTGCACATCGAGCGCACATACCTTTTCTACCTTCCTCACCTTCGTGTCAATCCGCTGCTTCTCTGTGCCCTCTATGCCAGCATCCTAGACCCTCCCTTACTCACCGCTATTGGTCTTGCCTGGTCATCTCCTCATTCTGGGATGGAATTTTGGCTTTTATCTTCAAGATAACACTCCTGAAACTCCCCAAGGACCCGCTACTTCTCATTTTTGGGTATTGGGACCCCAAACTGCTCCCTTGGTCGGCTACCCCCACACCTCTGGGCAAGGAGTGGGCCTTGCTCTGCCTGTTACTCGCTAGGAGAACCATCCTAGCCAACTGGACAACCATGACTAAACCCTCTGTCCCACAAGTAGACAGAGAACTTATGCACCTCCTCTTTCGGGACAAATTGAATACTAGCCTTCTTCACGCCAAAGCCAAACTACGCTTTCACAACAGATGGGGCTTGTATATGGCATCTAGGCTCACCCCGCAGGAATGAGCCCACCTTGAGGACCACTCCTTCATCCATAAGGGACACGCGCCAACGGCGATAATCGCTGCAACCTGAAATCGTACCAAGCGGGTCTCTGTGCTCCTGACTCTCTCTCCCCCCACACGGGGACTCATCACCTTTCATGGACAGCCGGGATCTGTGCAGCACCTCTCCCCCCCCCCAATATGCAATAAACTGCACCTGCTACTGACCACTCCCCCCCCCCTCCCCGCTCCCCCCCCCACGGTTATTTTATTTCATATTTATTTTATTTCATATTAATTATATACTTTATTTTACCCTGTAGTTCGCTTTTATAAAACATACCAGGTTACCTCCTGACCTCCAGATCCATCCAGTTGAAGCTTCCCCTTCTCCCTCTTTGGGGAGAATGGTAAGTCTTCCCTTAAGCTATGTACACAATGCTTAGTTACTACCAAACCCTAGGCTGAATGACTGTTTTCACTCGATCTTTCTATTTCAATGAGAAAAATTTTCGTCTTTTTATTTTGTACAATTTGTTCTATGCATTTTTCAATAAAATTTTATTTAAAAAAAAAAAAAGAATGTCTACCCGATTCCATTGATTACGGAGTTATTTGACCGCCTCAAGGGAGCAACGGTTTTCACAAGCTTGACCTGAGAGGGGCATACAATCTCGTGCGCATTAAGGAGGGCGACGGGTGGAAAACTGCGTTTAATACCAGAACAGGCCATTATGAATACCTGGTAATGCCTTTTGGCCTTTGTAACGCCCGGCAGTTTTCCAGGAATTTATTAACGATGTCCTCTGAGATTTGTTGCAATTGTGTGTGGTAGTTTATCTCAATGATATCCTCATATTTTCCAAGTCCCTGGAGAGCCACCACACAGATGTCTGTCGTGTACTTCAGAAACGAAGAGAGAACAATCTCTATTGTAAACTGGAGAAGTGCGAGTTCCATCGTGAACAGGTTACATTCCTGGGCTATGTCATTTCCACTGCTGGTTTTTCGATGGACCCAGAGAAACTTTTGGCAGTCCTACAGTGGCCTCGACCCATGGGTTTACGTCCTCCGCAGCATTTCCTGGGCTTTGCCAACTACTATCAGAAGTTTATTCGTAACTTCTCGTCTCTGGTCAAGCCTCTGACTGATATGACCAGAAAGGACGGTAACCCACAGAGTTGGTCTCCGGAGTCCATTAAGGCCTTTGAGACTCTCAAGGCTGCCTTTGTTTCTGCTCCTGTGTTGGCACATCCTGATCCTACGTTGCCTTTTGTACTCATAGTCAATCTGTGGGTAGTGAAGGAAAAGAACAAAAGGCAACAAGGAACATAGACCTGAAGTGTGCCGGGGTCACGTGGTCAGTATGCCTAAAAGGGGGCATACCCAAGAATGAGATATAATGAAAGAAATGAAAGAAAAAAGGGGTAATGGGTGGGTGGGACACAAGATCCAGAGACCACGAGGGGAGAGAAGAAAAGGAGGGCAGGCTTTAAGCAGCCTGACTCCTCCTACAAACACAGGCTGACCTGCGGTCAGCCTTACACTTGTACTCGGAGTCAATCTGTGGATAGTGAAGGAAAGGAACAAAAGGCAACAAGGAACATAGACCTGAAGTGTGCCGGGGTCACGTGGTCAGTATGCCTAAAAGGGGGCAAAAAATAACCAAAGTAGGATGAAAGCTACAATAAAAAGAAGGATCCACCGCTTCAGGCTGATACACCAGGAAACTGGCCGCTCCAAACAGATAAGGGTCCCAGGTGCAGGCTGATTGCACTAGCCAAATGGAAGAACCGAAAAAACTCTGGATAGCCGCACTCCGGATCAGGTAAAATAGATTGTGCCTTTATTAATTCCACTAAAAAACCTTCACATCATACGAGTCACAACAGCAAAGGGAATGTAGAACAGGGAACTGACGCGTTTCACGCTGAAATTAGCGCTTACTCGTAGCTAAGGGTAAGCGCTAATTTCAGTGTTTCAGAGTTTTTTCGGTTCTTCCATTAGGATGAAAGCTACCAACCAGACTTAAACAGATTAAATAACCGCATGATCTGACAAAATTTCCAACACTAGCAGTATCACAAAAGTGGCCCTGTGCTATTCCCAGAGAAAGCAAGATGACCCAAACCTACTCAACTCCCAAATAATGAGGGCTGGGGCCCCCTGGTGTGAAAGAAATAGCCAAAATATGCTTAAGGACTAGACCCTGTACGGCCCACAAGGGGGCGGCAATGAAAAATGCATGTACTGCGGAGAAGGGAACATCCAGAAAAGCAACAAAGGAGCATCCCAGGGTTTGCCGAAAGTAGTACCGACAAGCTGGTTTAAATTGACTTCTGGCCCCCCTCCTTGACTGGCTCCGAGAACCTGATGACAGTGCCGACCCCCCACAGCTGCGTGCGAGTATGCCAATGTAATAGAAAAAGCCAGAGGGCCAAACCAGTTGATTGGCCAGAAATAGTCAAAACCCTGGGCCAGAAGCACAACTCCCCTACCAGCTATGGCTGTCTGAGCTCCAAGCTGAAAACCAATGCACAAGGAGACATGACCACGTAAGATATGTCACAAAGAAAGTGACCCACAAAGGGAAGACTGCTGAGCATGGCAGGAGGGCTACTCTTCTGGATCACCTGAGGACGGCCTGCAAGAGAATCATAGAAAATAACGGAAAGCCTGACAGAGGCCTTCAATAAACATGAGATGCTGATTCCCCGCCAGATGTGCACCAAAAACTATGGGCCAATGATATGGAATGGGCCAAAAAACAAAACAAATTGGGACTGGATAAACCCATCAGGACATAAGAAAACTTAGCCCGGAAATCCTGGAAAACAACCCAAGGAGTATCACGAGCCTACCTGGTATACACAATGAAAACTAACTGATCAAGGCAGCTGCATCTGCCAAAATGGGAACCCAAAAGCCTCATAAACACTGGAACTACAGAGAAGGCATGACACCGGCATCTGCGACCGAGACCTGGCCTACAAGTACAGACCTAAGCACCAAGAGAGTACGAGAGAAACCCTGGGACCCACGAGAGAAACCCTGGGACCCACGAGAGAAACCCTGGGACAACAAGAGGACCTGGAAACACAAGAGAAACCTGGGAAAAAAGAGAGAAACATGAAAACGTGAGATGGCATAGAAACAAAAGCATGAGGAACATAATTGCATGAGAAACCATAAACTGCCTGAAAAACTTGAGATTGGAATGAAATATGAAAGTAGCGAGTAAGAAACAGATGAGGAGACTTGCCACTGAACAAGCCAACTAAAAACGATCACCTCAATCCATTAAACCCAAAGACGTGATGGGTAACCTGCAGTGGAAAAAACAGACAACCCAACGGTGTGAAAATGACCAAAAACAAAACATAACAGACAACCAGCCCATGACAAAACAAAACCCCTGGTACCTGACAAGTATAAGGATGTATGTGCAGAAATGACAAGACCACAGCGCATGAATGTTGAACCTAATGCCAACACCACCCTAGTGTATGCAGTAAGCGAGCCTGAGCAACCTGCAGCGCCAAGACAGGAAATTAAAAACGAACACTCAGGGCTAAGGTACCCACAGAGTGGTGGGTAGTATTAAAGGTGTAATGGTGAAAGTGCACGTATGGACTACAGGCGAGAAGATTGTGGGACGACAATCAATTAAAAACAAAACCTCAGCCCGTATAGATCTGTAGACGTGACAGATCCTGGATGTAACCATTAACTAACGGAAATGCCACGAATGAACAGGCAACGACACAAAACGAGAGAACACGGGAAACGAGAGAAACACACGGGAAACGAGAGAACACATGGGAAAAGCAACATGGAAAACACAACATGGAAAATGTAAGAAACATTGGAACTATCACTTGCGTAAGAAAGTAGACTGCATGAGAAATTTAAACTGTATGGGAAACGTAAATTGCATGAGAAACGTAAATTACCTGAGAAATGTAAATTGCCTGAGAAATGTAAATTGCATGAGAACCGTAAATTGCACGAGAAACCGTAAATTGCATGAGAAACCATAACCGCATGAGGAACCGTAAAATTGTATGACAAACTGAGAAAAAACATGAGAACCGCAAATCATATGAGAAACCATAAGTCGCATGAGAAACTATGAATTTCATTAGAAGCATAAATTACATGAAAAACTTAACCGAATGAGACCATACCTACCTGGAACCCTCCCCCATGGAAAAAGCGCCAAGACACCATAACACGTGTATCCTCTGAATGATTCCCTGACCAAACTCCAACCTGCAAGTAACTATACAATGCATGGTCATATGTGAACAACTGGAGTCTGTCCCAGACACCCATGGCTGACTGACCGCAGCTCAAGAGTGTAAAGGACACACACCTGCCGCCAAGGAGCCCCAGCAGGAGACCCCAGCCCAGCTCACCACACATCCAAACCCCGCCCCGGACAACCCCTGGGAGTGACGAAACAAACAGGCCCGGCCCCCAATGCCCTCCCTCATACGCTCCTCACACTGACCGAAGATTCCCAATGCACATAAAAAACCTGTGGTCCACTGTCAGACCCAATCCTTCTCGATAAACACAGGCTGACCTGCAGTCAGCATTACACGTATCTTGAACTTGAGTGTGGCATCCTCATATGGATTATATTAGGTATATCCTTGATCACTTAAAGATTTATACAATTTATCACTCTGTGAGGTTGATTTACCAAAGGAAAACAGGACTGTGCGCACATTGCAAGCGCAGCTGCACTCAGCAAGTGCAGTTGGCCCAGAACACAGTAAATGAGGGAAAGCTCCCCAAGGTGACAGGCAGCATCAGAGGAGGCAGCGGCCGAGCACACCCCCCCCACCCAGCGCGAGCACCCAGAATGGGCAGACAGTCCACCAACCGGGTACCAACACAGAGAGAGGGGAGCTGGCGGGCGGGCGACCAAACACCACCCCCCCATCACCGGGAGAAGCGGCGGGTAGGCGGATGGACGGCCCCCCAGTACCCGATAGCCTGATGGGTGGGCAGGCGGACGGTCCCCCAGAGACACCCGGCGTGAGCTCGAGAGAAGAACCGCCACCCTGCCTGCCGCCAACTAAGGGTGTAGACCCGGAAATGATGTCACAAGATCCAGTGACCATGAGGGGAGAGAGGAAAAGGAGGGCAAGCTTTAAGCAGCCTGACTCCTCCTACAAACACAGGCTGACCTGCGGTCAGCCTTACACTTATCCTAGATGTTGATGCTTCAGAGACGGGAGTTGGCGCCCTTCTGTCTCAGCGTCCTAACTCAGAGAGCGCTATGCATCTGTGTGGCTACTTTTCCAAGAAATTGTCACCTGCTGAATGCAATTATGAGATTGGTGACAGAGAGCTGTTGGCGATCATTTTAGCCCTGAAAGAATGGAGACATCTCCTTGAAGGTACCACTGTGCCCATTCTTATTCTTACTGACCATAACAATCTCACATTCTTATCTTAAGGCTAAGCGACTCTCTCCCAGAAGGCCACGATGGGCTCTTTTCTTGTCGAGCTTTAATTACATTGTCTCATTCTTACCCGGTACTAAGAATGTAAAGGCTGATGCCTTGTCACGACAATTTTCCTTCACTTCCAAGTCTGAGTCGGTTCCGGTTCCTATGATTCCTCCTGATTGTATCTTGGCTACGGTTCGCACCAATCTTACTTCTCCTTTGGGTGACAAAATTCTTGCTGCTCAGGTCCATGCTCCTCCTGATAAACCTTGTGACCGCCGCTTTGTCCCAGAGAGTCTCCGTCCTGCAGTGCTCCAGACTTACCATTCTCCCAAGGCAGCTGGCCATCCTGGGAAGAATCAACTCATTTGGGCCATCTCCCAACAATTCTGGTGGTCTAGTCTACGGGCTGATGTTACAGCCTTCGTAGCTGCCTGTCCCATGTGTGCTCAGAGTAAGACTCCACAACACCTTCCAGTGAGCCTCCTACAACCCATACCCAATGGAGAGAGGCCCTGGACTCACCTGTCTATGGATTGCATTGTGGAATTGCCCAACTCCCAAGGCAACACTGTTATCCTTATGGTGGTTGACCGGTTCTCAAAGATGTGTCATTGTATTCCACTTAAGAAGTTGCCCATCTCTAAGGAACTGGCTTCTATTTTTGCTTGAGAGATCTTTCACTTACATGGGTAACCCAAGGTGATTGTCTCGGATAGGGGCAGTCAGTTTGTCTCCCGGTTCTGGCGAGCACAGTTGGGAATCCAGCTTACGTTCTCTTCTGCGTATCACCCGCAGTCTAATGGGGCCGCAGAACGAGCCAATCAGTCCTTAGAGCAATTCCTACATTGCTATATTTCTGACCATCATAACAACTGGTCTGACCTATTACCTTGGGCAGAGTTTGCTCACAACAGTGCCTTGAATTCTGCCTCCCGATTGTCTCCATTTATGGCGAATTATGGTTTCCAGCCTTCCATGTTGCCTGACTCGTTTGTTCCGCAGAGTATTCCTGCATTAGAGGAGCATCTCCATGGTCTTCGTTCCACTTGGGTACAAATCCAGGAGGCTTTGCGTCATGCTAATGATAGGTACAGACTCCATGCTGAACGCAGACGCCTGCCTGCGCCTTCCTACCAGGTTGGGGACAGGGTCTGGCTGTCATCTCGCAACCTCAGGCTTCGTGTTCCCTCACTGAAGTTTGCACCTTGGTTTATTGGGCCATTCCGTATCCTTCGTAGGATTAACCCAGTAGCTTACGCATTGGACCTTCCTCCTACTATGCGCATCTCTAATGTGTTTCATGTCTCCTTATTGAAACCGTTGGTCTATAACCGATTTACCACCTCGGTGCCACGTCCTCACCCTATTCTGGTTGAGAACCATGAGTAGTATAAGGTACAATCTATTGTTGACTCCCGTAGGTTCCGTGGGCGCATACAGTACCTGGTGCATTGAAAGGAGTACGGTCCGGAGGAACACTCCTGGGTTTCATCCTCTGATGTACATGCCCATGTTCTCCTCTACAAGTTCCATAGATGGTTTCCCCTCAAGCCCGGTGGCCCTCCGAGGGAGAAGGGTCATTGAGGGGGGGGGGATACTGTCAGGGCTGGCTTAGCGTTTCCTCCTCTGGGCTGGCCGCTCAGCTGTCGGCTAATTGCCAGCTCTCTTCTCTTTCCACAGTTACCAGCTGTTCCCGATGATGCTCGTCTGGCCTGCCTATATAAAGCCTTCCAGCTCACTTTTTCATTTGCCTTCGCGTTGGTCACATCACAGGGAACCATCTCCTGCTGTTTGTTTCAAGACTGGCTTGCTGACATCCCACCTGGCTTCTTATCCTGCTTGCGGTTGCTCTCCTTGGATCCCTGACTTCCGGCCTGGCTGATTACCCGATCTGGTTAATGAACTTTGGACTGGCTGACTACCGGATCTGGCTACAGGCGAGAAGACCCCCCAAGACGGAAGACCATCGGAGCTGTGCAATAAATTATTTTAAAACTGTTGTGTTTTATTTACACTTTTTTACCAGGTGAATGGGTAGGGGTACATCGTACCCCATACTCATTCACATAGGGTGGGGCGCCAGTATCTGGGGGCACCCTTATTAAAGGGGGCTCCCGGATTCCGATAAGCCCACTGCCCGCAGACCCCAACAATCAATGGCCAGGGTTGTCGGGAAGAGGCCCTTGTCCTCATCAACATAGGGACAAGGTGCTTTGGGGTGGGGGGGCCGCAGGGCCCCCCTTCCCAAAGCACCCCCCCATGTTAAGGGCATGCGGCCTGATGCGGCTCAGGAGGGGGGGTGCTCACTCTCCCCACCCCCTTTCCTGACCAGCCGGGCTGTGTGCTCGGATAAGGGTCTGATATGGACTATGGGGGGGACCCCCACGCCGGTTTTTCAGTGTAGGGCTTCCCCTTTAAGTCCATACCAGGTTACGGGGCCAGCAACGTGTCAATCTCGCCGCCGAAGACCACGACATTGACCTTCTTCGCTAGTCCCGTCTACCTGGAGCCGCGTTCAAAATGAACTGAGTTTTCTCTGTGTGCGGGCAAGTCCATTAATTTCAAAAGTCCGGCGGACTAGCACACAAACGGCCAGATTGTCCACCGGACTGCCGAGTCCGGCGAACAATTCTGAGTCAAAACTTCTTTCTAATTCTGCCAATTCTTTGGGGAAAAAAGTCCGCCGGAACCCACACATGGGCGGATAGTCCGATCCTGTGTATGGGGCATTAGATGCTAATATCATCAACTCCAGCCACCTGTCTGTTGTCTTGTATAATGTAAATGAGTCTACTCTTGCTTGACACAGATTCTAAAGAGTATTTCACCTATTGTTGATTGTACTAATCAACCCTGCAATTGAATGAAGGAATCCAGTGTTGATTTAGATAATGAGCTCAGGTTAATTCTGTTTCTGGCTACAGTTGTATTTTAAGAATAATATGAGCAGGAGGGGGGGCCTCCTCTTCTACTGTATTATAAATACTTGTCATTTTGGTTCTAATAAATCAGTCCATGTCATCAGGGAAACAAGTCTCATCTTGTTTTGTGCTTGGGAGCGGTTGGAAAATCTAATATCTATATTCAGACTGGGAGGAAGTGGTATATGACAAAAGCACTCAAGCGGAGTGTAGGGACGTTCCGTCACAATGACAAACAGTGACTAACCAGCAACCAACCAAAGTGACACACAATAAATAACTGCCTAAACCAAAAGTATATACAGGAGTAAGATGCAATTGTAATCGTAAACAAGCCAGGGTCATACATGGGCGATCAAGCAGATAGGGCTGGGAACAAGGTAGGACAGGTAGAGGGTAGCAGGAGACAGGGGGAGCAGGCAGAAGGGATCAGGCTGCAAGGCAGAGGTCCAGGAACGGATACAGGATCACAGGACAATGGATACAGGATAACAGTATAACAAATACAAGATCACAGTATAGCGAACACAGGTCAGGGCACAAGGAGCAATACCATGGTCATGAGTGTAAGCATCTGCCGGGTATATGCACACCTCCTGCAATCAGTCTCAGGTGATGCCTGATTGCAGGAGATGATATTGGCTCCAGACTGCTGGGAAACACCCGTTGGTGGACACCGGAACTGCAGCCTATAGACCTGACAGTGCCACCACCACGTGAAACCTCAGTCTTCACGAGGGAAACGGGAGGGGGCTTCAGTAACCAAACTGCAGTGTTTATCCTCAGGACACATCACAGGAAGCACCCTCGTGGCTAACAGAGGACAGAATTAGATTTATACTTAAACTTAACATTAATAAATCAACGGGACCAGATGGCTTGCACCCAAGGCTACTTAGGGAACTCAGTCATGTAAATGCCAGACCATTGTTCCTAATTCTTACTGATAGTCTACTTAATGGAATGATACCAGTTGATTGGAGAAAAGCCAATGTAGCACCAATGCTTAAAAAGGGCCCAAAATACATCCCTGGGAATTACAGACCAGTTAGCCTAACATAAATAGTATGCAAGCTCTTGGAGGGAATGATAAGGGACTATATACAAGATTTTAATAATGAAAACAGTATCATTAGCAGTAATCAGCATGGATTCATAAAGAATCATTCTTGCCGAACCAATCTATTAACCTTCTATAAGAAGGTGAGTTGCCATCTAGATAAAGGAAGGCCCTGTCAGGAACCATTAAACAGACAGAAGTACAATCAAATCACACTAGTTTATTAATAAAAAAAAAAGGTAAATAGAAAAAAGCGTAGTCAAGCATAGCCAGAGTCCAGTAGCCAGATCGGGTAGTCAGCCAGTCCAAAGTTCATAAACCATATCGGGTAATCAGCCAGTCCAGACGTCAGGGATCCAAGGAGAGCAACTGCAAGCAGGATAGAAGCTAGGAGGGATGTCAGCAAGCCAGTCTTAAAACAAACAGCAGGAGATGGTTCCTAGTGATGTGACCAATGCAAAGGCAAAGGAAAGGGTGAGCTGGAAGGCTTTAAATAGGCAGGTCAGACGAGCAACATTGGGAACAGCTGGTAACTGTTGAATGAGAAGAGAGCTGGCAATTAGCCGACAGCTGAGCGGCCAGCCCAGAGGAGGAAACGCTAAGCCAGCCCTGACAGTACCCCCCCTCAATGACCCCTCTCCCTCAGAGGGCCACTGGGCTTGAGGGGAAACCGTCTATGGAACTTGTGGAGGAGAACATTTGCATGTACGTCAGAGGATGAAACCCAGGAGTGTTCCTCCGGACCGTACCCCTTCCAATGCACCAGGTACTGTATGCGCCCACGGAACCTACAGGAGTCAACAATGGATTGTACCTCATACTCTTCATGGTTCTCAACCTGAATAGCTTGAGGACGTGGCACTGAGGTGGTAAATCGGTTACAGACCAACAATTTCAATAAGGAGACATGAAACACATTTGAGATGCGCATACTAGGAGGAAGGTCCAACGCGTAAGCTACTGGGTTAATCCTGCGAAGGATATGGAAAGGCCCAATAAACCGAGGTGCAAACTTCAGTGAGGGAACACGAAGCCTGAGGCCGCGTACACACGGGCGGACTGTTCGCTCAACTTTGTCCGCTGAACAGTGTTTCAGCGGACAGTCCGCTCGTGTGTGGGGCTGCAGCGGACAGTTTCAGCGGACAGTTTGACGAACAAAGTTTTTCGGAAATTCCGAAAAACTGTCCGCTGAAACTTGGTTTGAGCGGACAGTCCGCCCGTGTGTAGGCCACTTTCGAAATGAGCAAACTGTTCCCGCTCGGAGGAAAGTCCGCTCATTTCGAGCGCGTGTGCAGGTAGGCGGGGCCCGCGACGGAGACGTCGCGGGCTCCGCCGCCTGGAATGTACTTAAAGGGGAACCCCAACGCCGAAAAAAATCGGCGTGGGGGTCCCCCCAAAGTCCACAACAGACCCTTGTCCGAGCACGCTACCCGGCCTGCCAGGAAAGGGGGGCGAGCGAGCGCGCCCCCCCCTCCCGAGCCGTACCAGGCCGCGTGCCCTCAACATGGGGGGTGCCGCGCGGCCCCCCCACCCCAAAGCACCTTGTCCCCATGTTGATGAGGACAAGGGCCTCTTCCCGACAACCCTGGCCGTTGGTTGTCGGGGTCTGCGGGCGGGGGGCTTATCGGAATCCGGGAGCCCCCTTTAATAAGGGGGCCCCCGGATACCGGCCCCCCACCCTATGTGAATGAGTATGGGGTACAATGTACCCCTACCCATTCACCTGTGAAATAAAGTACAAAAAAAAACACAACACAGGGAAAAAATATTTTATTGCACAGCTCCGGGGGTCTTCCGTCTTCGGGGGTCTTCTCGCCGGACTCCTCCGCTATCTTCTTGTTGCTCTTTTGCTAGCGGAGGAGTCCGGCTTTCTTCCTCCCCGCCGCCGGCCTCTTCTCCCGACTTCGGGGGTCTTGTCCCCCTCTTCGGTTCTTCTGCCGGGCCACCGCGCCTTCTGTTGCCTCGTGTGTGGGCGAGTCCGTTCATTTCAAAAGTTGCGCGGACTTAGTACGACGAACAAAGTTTGCCGTATTTGTCCGCTCAAAAAGTGCCGTGTGTGGGCGTGTTCGTTCATTCAAAAGTTTGAGCGGACTGTTTGACGAACTTAGTTTTGGCAGACAGTCCCCGCGTGTGTACACGGCCTGAGGTTGCGAGATGACAGCCAGACCCTGTCCCCAACCTGGTAGGAAGGCGCAGGCGGGCGTCTGCGGTCAGCATGGAGTCTGTACCTATCATTAGCATGACGCAAAGCCTCCTGCACTTGTACCCAAGTGGAACGAAGACCACAAAGATGCTCCTCTAATGCAGGACTACTCTGCAGAACAAACGAGTCAGGCAACATGGAAGGTTGGAAACCATAATTTGCCATAAATGGAGACAATCGGAAGGCAGAATTCAAGGCACTGTTGTGAGCAAACTCTGCCCAAGGTAATAGGTCAGACCAGTTGTTATGATGGTCAGAAATATAGCAACTTTGGAATTGCTCCAAGGACTGATTGGCTCGTTCTGCAGCCCCATTAGACTGTGGGTGATACACAGAAGAGAACGTAAGCTGGATTCCCAACTGTGCACAAAAGGCTCGCCAGAACCGGAAGACAAACTGACTGCCCCTATCCGAGACAATTACTTTGGGTAGCCCATGTAAGCGAAAGATCTCCTGAGCAAAAATGGAAGCCAGTTCCTTAGAGCTGGGCAACTTCTTAAGTGGAATACAATGACACATCTTTGAGAACCGGTCAACCACCAAAAGGATAAAATGTTGCCTTGGGAGTTGGGCAATTCCACAATGCAATCCATAGACAGGTGAGTCCAGGGCCTTTCTCCATTGGGTATGGGTTGTAGGAGGCTCACTGGAAGGTGTTGTGGAATCTTACTCTGAGCACACACGGGACAGGCAGCTACGAAGGCTGTAACATCAGCCCGTAGACTAGGCCACCAGAATTGTTGGGAGATGGCCCAAATGAGTTGATTCTTCCCAGGATGGCCAGCTGCCTTGGGAGAATGGTAATTCTGGAGCACTGCAGTACGGAGACTCTCTGAGACAAAGCAGCGGTCACAAGGTTTATCAGGAGGAGCATGGACCTGAGCAGCAAGAATTTTGTCACCCAAAGGAGAAGTAAGACTGGTGCGAACCGTAGCCAAGATACTATCAGGATGAATCATAGGAACCGCAACTGACTTTGACTTGGAATTGGAGGAAAATTGTCGTGAAAAGACAACAGCTCTTACATTCTTAGTACCGGGTAAGAATGAGACAATGTAATTAAAGCTCGACAAGAAACTAGCCCATCGCGCCCTTCTGGGAGAGAGTCGCTTAGCCTCAGACAAGAATGTAAGATTCTTATGGTCAGTAAGAATAAGAACGGGCACAGTGGTACCTTCAAGGAGATGTCTCCATTCTTTCAGGGCTAAAATGATCGCCAATAGCTCTCTGTCACCAATCTCATAATTGCATTCAGCAGGTGACAATTTCTTGGAAAAGTAACCACACGGATGCATAGTGCTCTCAGAGTTAGGACGTTGAGACAGAAGGGTGCCAACTTCAGTCTCAGAAGCATCAACTTCTAGGATAAAAGGCAACGTAGGATCAGGATGTGCCAACACAGGAGCAGAAACAAAGGCAGCCTTGAGAGTCTCAAAGGCCTTAATGGACTCCGGAGACCAACTCTGTGGGTTACCGTCCTTTCTGGTCATATCATTCAGAGGCTTGACCAGAGACGAGAAGTTACGAATAAACTTCTGATAGTAGTTGGCAAAGCCCAGGAAACACTGCAGAGGACTTAAACCCATGGGTCGAGGCCACTGTAGGACTGCCGACAGTTTCTCTGGGTTCATCGAAAAACCAGCAGTAGAAATGACATAGCCCAACAATGTAACCTGTTCACGATGGAACTCGCACTTCTCCAGTTTACAATAGAGATTGTTCTTCCTTAGTTTCTGAAGTACACGACAGACATCTGTGTGGTGGCTCTCCGGGGACTTGGAAAATATGAGGATATCATCGAGATAAACCACCACACACAATTGCAACAAATCTCAGAGGAAAACTGCCAGGGCGTTACAAAGGCCAAAAGGCATTATCAGGTATTCATAATGGCCTGTTCTAGTATTGAACGAAGTTTTCCACTCGACGCCCTCCTTAATGCGCATGAGATTGTATGCCCCTCTCAGGTCAAGCTTTGTGAAAAATGTTGCTCCCTTGAGGCGGTCAAATAATTCTGTAATCAATGGAATCAGGTAGACATTCTTAATCGTGACACGATTGAGACCCCTATAATCTATACAAGGTCTCAGTTCACCGCTCTTCTTTTTCACAAAGAAGAAACCAGCACCAGCAGGAGACGAGGACTTGCGGATAAAAACCTTGAGAAAGGGTGTCAGCAACATACTCCTCCATGGCCTTATCCTCCAAGACCGACAAACGGTAAACCCGGCACGAGGAGGTATGGCTCCAGGTTGAAGGTCAATTGCGCAATCATAAGGCTGGTGTGGAGGCAAACTACTGGCTTGACCTTTGTCAAAGACATTGCCAAAATCACAGTACTCCTCCGGCAGGGAGGGGAGTGAAGCGGTGCACAGGACCTTGGATACCTTCAGGAAGCATGTCTCACTGCATTGTGGTGACCAGGAGGGAACCTCAGCACGGAGTCAATCAAAAGAGGGGTTGTGCCTCTGTAACCAAGGATAACCAATAACCAGCAGAAACCTGGGTGAGGAAATAACTTGGAATTGGATTATCTCATGGTGAAGAGTCCCTACGGCCATGGACAACGGAACCGTCTCATAAGTCACATGGGCAGGCTGTAAAGGTCTCCCATCAAGAGCCTCAATGGCAAGTGGAGTGTCACGCAGCTGCAGCGGAATCGAGTGCTGCGAAACAAATGCAGCATCAATGAACAGGCCTGCAGCCCCAGGGTCGATTAGCGCCTGTATCTCGATGGAAGACTCAGGCCAAGAAAGGGTGACCAAAACCAGGGGCTTATCCTTGGATAACTGGGGACGAAACAATGCCACCTAAGGTCTGTCCATGACAGGACCTCAAGGTTCGGGCGTTCCCTGGACGGGTAGGACAAGACTTCAAAAAGTGACCTGCCTGGCCACAATAAAGGCCCTCCTCCTAAAGGCTCTCTCATCCGCAGAGAGACATGTGAAGCCCAGGTGCATGGGTTCATCTTCACTGACCAACTCGGTACCAGGAGGCATGGAAGGTGAGGGAGGCATGGGTGGAACTACAAAGCTCGGAGGCAAATGTACAGGAGGCTTCCACAAGCGCTCCTTAAGAGAAAGTCTTTCTCTGAGTCTGGAGTCAATGAGGATGGCAAACGAGATCAAGCTCTCCAGCTCAGTGGGTATATCTCAGGCTGTTATCTCATCCTTGATGGAATCCGAGAGACCATGAGATAAAGCAGCCACGAGGGCCTCATTGTTCCAAGCAACCTCTGCTGCCAGAGTACAGAATTCAATGGCGTAGTCAGCAACAGTTCTCGTACTCTGATGGACATGAGGCACTTGGCAGCAGAAGCGGAGCGTGCAGGAATGTCAAAAATCCTTTTAAAGGAGGCCACAAACTGAGGGTAACTCAAGACAACAGGTTTTTTTAACCCTTCCATAGAGGGTTAGCCCAGGCCAAGGCTCTCTCAGAAAGCAAAGATATCACAAAACCTACTTTTGCTTCTGTCCGTGGGAAACGCCTGGGGCAGCATTTCGAAGTATATCTCAACCTGATTGAGAAACCCTCTGCATTGAACTGGATCACCCCCAAATCGCTGGGGAAGCGGAGCAGAACCAGACATACCTCTTATACAGATAATACTCGAGGCGGGTGCCTTCACAGAGACTGGCGCAGCAGCAGGGACAGCCTGCGACTCAGGTTGTACCGGAGCAGCCACCTTGGGGGATTCCAGGTGAGTCGTGCGATTCACGAGCATTTGTAATGCCAAGGCAAACTGATCAATGCGGTGATCTTGCTCATCCAATCTGGAAAAAATATTACCAACAAGTGGATTGACTTTATCTTCTGAATTCATGGCCTTCGCCTACTGTCAGGAATCATGAAACAGACAGAGACAGAAATACAATCAAATCACACTAGTTTATTAATAAAAATAAAAGGTAAATAGAAAAAAGCGTAGTCAAGCATAACCAGCATCCAGTAGCCAGATCAGGTAGTCAGCGAGTACAAAGTTCATAAACCAGATCGGTTAATCAGACAGTCCAGATGTCAGGGATCCAAGGAGAGCAACTGCAAGCAGGATAGAAGCCAGGAGGGATGTCAGCAAGCCAGTCTTGAAACAAACAGCAGGAGATGGTTCCTAGTGATGTGACCAACGCGAAGGCAAAGGAAAGAGTGAGCTGGAAGGCTTTAAATAGGCAGGTCAGACGAGCAACATCGGGAACAGCTGGTAACTGTGGAAAGAGAAGAGAGCTGGCAATTAGCCGACAGCGGCCAGCCCAGAGGAGGAAACGCTAAGCCAGCCCTGACAGGCCCGTAGACGTGGTGTATCTGGATTTTGCAAAAGCATTTGACACAGTTCCCTATAAACGTTTACTGTAAAAAATAAGGTCCGTTGGCATGGACCATAGGGTGAATACATGGATTGAAAACTGGCTACAAAGGCGAGTTCAGAGGGTGGTGATAAATGGGGAATACGCGGAATGGTTGGGGTTGGTAGTGGGGCCCCACAGGGTTCTGTGCTGGGACCAATCCTATTTAATTTGTACATAAACGACCTGAAGGATGGGGTAAACAGTTCAATCTCTGTATCTGCGGATGATACTAAGCTAAGCAGGGTATTATCTTCTCCGCAGAATGTGGAAACCTTGCAAGAAGATCTGAACAAATTAATGGGGTGGGCAAATACATGCAAATGAGGTTTAATGTAGAAAAATGTAAAATAATGCATTTGGATGGCAAAAATATGAATGCAATCTATACACTAGGGGGAGAACCTCTGGGGGAATCTAGGATGGAAAAGGACCTGGGGGTCCTAGTAGATGATAGGCTCAGCAATGGCATGCAATGCCAAGCTGCTGCTAACAAAGCAAACAGAATATTGGCATGCATTAAAAAGGGGATTGACTCCAGGGATAAAGAGATAATTCTCCCACTCTACAAGACTTTGGTCCAGCCTCACCTGGAGTATACTGTCCAGTGCTGGGCACCAGTCCTCAGGAAGGATGTACTGGAAATGGAGCAAGGACAAAGAAGGGCAACAAAGCTAATAAACGGTCTGGAGGATATTAGTTATGAAGAAAGGTTGCAAACATTGAACTTATTCTCTCTGAGCCGCTTGAGAGGGCATATGATATCAATTTATAAATACCATACTGGTGACCCCACAATAGGGATAAAACTTTTTTGCAGAAGGCAGTTTAACAAGATACGTGGCCACTCATTAAAATTAGAAGAAAAGTGGTTTGACCTTAAACTATGTAAAGGATTCTTTAATGTAAGTCCTTGTACATACGGTCGGAGATTCCGACGGAATGTTTCCTATCAGACCGTTTTGTCGGATATTCCAACTGTGTGTGGTCTGCATCGGACTGTTTCCGTCGGAATATCCAACGGACCAACTTTTCCAACTTGCCGGTAAAATTTTCAGACAAAATGCTCCGATCGGACATACTCCAATCACGTGTAGCCTACTCCGACGGACAAGGTGCCACGCATGCTCACAATCAAATTCGGACACGGAAGCGCTCGCTCAGGTAAAACTACTGCTCGTAATCGATATAGCACATTCGTCACGCTGCAATGTTAAAAATTCTTTCATGAAGCGCATTCTCTTGTTCTTTACAATGCTGCAAGAATGAACTTCTTTTGATGCTCATAGTCACACACACTTCTCCCGAACGTATTTCTTCAATCTTTTTTACTCATTTCAGCAATACACTATTTTAAATCGTCACATCTACACATTTTGTTTTTTAGCGTTTGTTTTTTTTGGGGGGAAATTTTGTGGTTGGTTTTTTCATCAACATCTCCTTTTTTGACAGTTTGCTCATCTTTGCATTTTTTGGGGTGTGTTTTGTGTGTCAACTTACCACAACACCATTATTAATTTTTTGTTTTTCTTTTTTAATCTACAGGAGGCTGTTTAGTGTTGGTGCCCCTTGTTATTCATTTCACTTTGTATTTTTGAATTTTACCTGCCTGCTCACAAATAAACTGGCCTTTTTGAAGTAAAACACATACGCAAGTATTTCTTCAAACAAAAAAAACCTTTATTTAGGTGTCAGTAACAAATAAAGAGGGAGGCAGTGATGGAGAAACTGGGGAGATTAGCGACGCCTTTGGCCCCCAGGGCACACATCAACTATTTAAACACAAAAATTGGTGGCCTGAGGAGTACTAAGTTTGCACGCAGCCAAGGCGGCAAAGGCCTCTTGATAGGTGGGGGTGGCTTGGAGGGCCGCAGAAGCCTCAGAGCCGACTCCTCAACATTCCTCTTCTTTTTGGCCCTTTTATGTGGAAGGCGGAGGGGAGGGACCTGGCATTCTGTCAGGCTCCTCCGCCCGCCCACCGCCTGGCTGCCGCTTACCCCTGCCTCCTCCTGGCTGCCACTTTCCACAGCCACCTCCTGGCTGCTGCATTCCACACCCTCCTCCTGGCTGATGCCTTCCTGTGTATGAAAAAGGGACATCGTTTTAGTTTTTGGTTCAGCAAACACACACAATTTTCACATCAAGACTGTTGCAAACTGTTAACCAATAGAAAAGACTATCATTCTGAGCCCAGCATTTTTCTTTCTTGTCCCAAAGGTTTTGGCAACTACTGTCTATTGATATGTGAAACACTTTCTAAAATCAGCAATTAGTGAGCACAAATCAAGTTAACATCATTCATTTTTACTCCCAAAATATGTACAACAATACTATACCTGGCTCAAGCTGGGCTCCCCCAGTTCTTCCTGAGTGGAAGGCCCAGGTTGGGCGTCGGAAGACTCAGCGGGTGTGGAATGTAGCATAGGACGAGTGGAAGGAAGAGTAGAGAGGGATTCTCTGACCTCAGCCTGGTCTGACAGAAAATGCATCCTGTCATAATACCACAGCATAGGGACATAAACGTCATCTGCTGCAGCTCCAGATTGCATGGACTTCAGCACCTTCTTCCTCTCCTTCAGATATGTACTCCTCAGTCCACCGATTTTCACTTTTAAATAGTGGATGTCTGCCCTGGGGACCACCGGCTTCACAAACTCAACCAGTTTCTCCATCGCTGCCTGCCTCTTTAGTTTGTTACTGTAATGAGGGTGCGTCAATTGCCACAGGCAGGGCAGCTCCCTGTATTGATCGATGAACAGAGGGAGGAAACTGTGAAACTGTCCATAATCTCTGCAAGACACAACACAAGACAACCCTTAATGTCAGGCTAAACTCCACTAATGCAGGCCTCAATCTAGAAGCATTATAGGCCAGTGATGTACCAAGTTCAAAATGTTACCTTTGTTTGCACGATCGCCGCGTCAGCTTCTCCCTCCGTTCACAGATCATACGTACGACACACGCGTGTTGCGTTTTATATACAGGGCTTATGCGTGAAACTCCGCCCACCCCTGACGTTCTTTCTAGGCTATTCCTCGCCCCTTCACTTTCGGCGCAGTGGGGAGAGCACATAGCGGAGAGAACGCAGGTGGAGGGCGAGGAAAGCCCGGAGCCTGAAACGTCCCGATCCTGGAAGAGAAGATTTAAGGCCTCAAATATGTCTTTTGGAGAGATGTTGGAGATGCTGGACATATTGAAGAGGACCGACTATGATGGGAAGTATGGACCTTACCCAAACCCAAATATCAGAAAGGCCAAGATCATGACTAAAGTTGTGAAGAGTCTTCAGAAGAATTTTGGGGTACAACGATCCAAGGATCAACTGAGAAAATACTGGTCAGACCTGAAACTGAGGGAGCACGATCAGTACAGAAGGATCAAGCGTGTTCTTCAAAAAAGTAAGTAGTTGTCGTGTGTTCATATGATTATTCTTGCTTGCATACTGCTCCATATGCTTTGATTTCATGTTGTACAGTTTAAAATGGCCACTTTCAAGTTCATGGGTTCAATCGTTCGTAAGAAACGTTCTGCAGGTAAGTATTCCAGCTTAACAAAGTGTCCACAATAATGTTCTCACCTTTGAACTCGGCCAAAAAACACAATTGTACAACACTTCCAAGCAATGTTTCATATTCCTATTTCTGCCCTCTGTGTGCTAAGTATTCCTTTTTTAAATTCTCATAGGGGAGAGAAGACTCGGAAAGTTTGAGGACACCAGGGACCCCACCCCTCCCAAAGAAGGCGAAATTCCAACACCAGAAGCAGAGGAGCAGGAGGAGGAGGAAGGAGAGACAGTTGAAGTTGGACAAATTGTCACCACAACAGGTGAGTGTCGGAGACCACAGCTTCCGGTAAGCTCATCAATGTATGTCGGCATATTTATAATACATGGTGTGTTTTTTTGCTTTTTTTTGTAGGTGATGTGGAAGAAGAATCACATTTTACCAGTGAAAGTGCCCAGATCCTGATTGGGGAGATAATGGGGTACAATCGGGATTTAGAAAATATACAGCAAAACATCAATGATGTTCAAAATAAAATGAAGAACATCATTGATGTTTTGGGGAGAGTGTGAAACACCGCAAACTAGCTAGGGTTTTCTTTTTTTGTTTTGAAACAACAACTTTTGTATTTTTCAAAAAGCCAAATTTGGAAGATGCACTTAGTGTGTCAACATGTGCTATCTCCCATCATGGGGGATCAATGTACGTGTTTTGTGGAAAGTGGCTGAGTTGAAGGGGTTGCAGCCCCAAAACATCTACATTGATCCCCCATGATGGGAGATAGCACATGTTGACACACTGTGTGCATCTTCCAAATTTGGCTTTTCCAGGGGTGACACCACATGTGATGAAGGCAATATCAGCCAAGTTTGTACATACTCATGTCTGATATTGTCTTCACTTTTCAAAGTTGAACTTTGTAAGTTTCTGTGTTCTGTATGTTACGCTTTGATACATGCCTGTTTACACCAAAACACCAAGTTACCCAAAAATTACCTTAAATAATGTTTTTGATACACCCAATATGTTGGTTTGTTGTAAAACCCTTTTCTAAACGCACATGTGAATGTGCTTTGATTAAAAAGTTAAATTATCAACTATGTGTGGCTTCATTTTTCAATGCGCAAAAGCAGTATTTGGAGTAAAATTGTTGTTTTCGGTGACAATGGGTGTTATTTACTAAAGGCAACTCCACTTTGCACTCCAAGTGCAGTTTCAGGTGCACTTTTGCAGTGCACTTGTAGTGCATAGTGGATGTGCCTTTAGTAAATAACACCCACAGTGATGTGTTAATTTTCACAATCATGCCATTTTCATAACCCCACATATTTCTGCCATGGTGCTGAAAATTAGCAAGATTTTGGTCAGTAATGCACTGCATACATTAGTTAACAAAAACAAGGTGTGTGTGTAGCAGACCCACAACATAATAAGATTATCTGAAGAAGAGATTGTCCCCTCATCTCGCTCAGAACTTGGGTTTGCAGTGTTGTAGAAAAAGACACAACAACAAAAAACAAAAATCTACCTAGGAGACACCTAAAACCAAGCCAAGCAGTTAATGAAAACAAAGATTATTGTAGTTTCAAATAAAAATGTTTCAAATAAAAAAAGCGACCTCACGGGCGCTTTGGGGGGGCAAGCCAGGACGAGCAGCTTCAAGGGACGTGAGGTTCTCATTTTCAAGCAAGTCTGTATCTTGGCCAACTGAGGCCACATAGTTTGCTGAATGTCTTTTTAAGAAATTGTGCAGAACACTGCAGGCAAGCACTATGCGATTGATTTTATATTCCGCCATGTGGATAGGCATTAAAAAAAGGCGGAGCCTCAAAATAAAAAATCCTCTGGTCCGGGGTGAGGGTCCTCATCTGGAAAGGCCACATCAGATGGTTTGCCAGGGCAAATGCCTCATCCGCGACAAAGACGAACGGGAGTCCTTCCTGATTATCCTCTGGGGGTGGCAAGCCCAGACTGCCACTCTGGAGACGCCAGTAGAATTCTGTCCGTTCGAACACTCCACCATCCGACCATTTTGCCCCACGTCCACATACAGGAAGTCATAGGTCACTGACACCACCGCCAACATCACGATACTATCAAACCCCTTGTAATTATAATAGTACAACCCCGAGTTGGGGGGTGGGACAATGCGGACGTGTTTCCCATCAATTGCACCTCCACTATTGGGAAAGTCCAAACGACTGGCAAAGTGGGAGGCCACAGTCTGCCATTCCTGTGGCGTTGAAGGAAACTGTAGAGTGAAACAAGACAAAAAATTAGTAATTTTGCACACCAACATTGCAAGCAGATTAGACACCAACATTTTTGGCCAAGATCAGTATAACATTTTGGGAAATGAGTATTTAACCAGTAGAGATCCGCGCTATAGCCAAATGACGGCTACAGTGCGGACCTCCTTTGCCGAGACTACGTCTATTGACGTCGTCCCGTGCACGAGCGGCCTGCGCGCCCCCTGAGGAGCGCGTGCGGCGCGCTCTGTGATCGGCGAGTCTACGAGACTCGCCTGATCACGGATCCGAGCAAGGGGTCGATCCCGACCCCTTACCACGTGATCAACTGTCAGCCAATGACAGCTGATCATGTGATACAACGGAGCCGGTAATCGGCTATTTTTCCTCCTCGCGCTGACAGCTCGAGGAGAAAAAGAAAGAGCCGATCACCGGCGGCCATGATCGGGACATCAGTCCCGATCATGGCCAGCTTACCAGTGCCCACCTGCCCCCTGCCAGTGCCACCTCTGTAATAAAAAAGTGCTCCCCATCAGTGCCACCCAGCAGTGCCCATAGTGCCACCCAGCAGTGCCCACAGTGCCACCCAGCAGTGCCCACAGTGCCACACATCAGTGCCCACAGTGCCACCCATCAGTGGCCACAATCTGCCTCAACAACGGTGCTGCACCCCAGTGCCACATATCCATGCCCATCAGTGTCATCTACCAGTGCCCATCAGTGCCCATCAGTGCTGCCCATCAGTGCCCATCAGTGCCACCTATCAGAGCCACCTATCAGTGCCACCTATCAGTGTCCATCAGTCCCATCTATCAGTGGTACCTATTAGTGCCACCCATCCGTGCCACCCCTCCGTGCCATCTTATCTGTGCCCATCTTTGCCCATCAGTGCCACCTTATCTGTGCCCATCAGTACTGCCTTATCTGTGCCTATCGGTGCCACTTTATCTGTGCCTATCGGTGCCACTTTATATGTGCCTATTAGTGCCGCCTTAACTATGCTTATCAGTGCCCACCAGTGCAGCCTATCAGTGCCCACCAGCGCAGCCTATCAGTGACCACCAGTGCTGCCCCATCAGTGCACTTCAATGAAGGAGAAAAATTACCTGTTTGCAAAATTTTATAACAAACTATTAAACATGATTTTTATTTTATTTATTTTTTTGCATCTTTTTTTGTTTGTTTAGCAAAAAATAAAACTCCCAGCTGTAATTAAATACCACCAAAAAAAAGCTCTATTTGTGGGAAAAAAATGATACAAATTTCATTTGGGTACGGTGTTGTATGACCGCACAATTGTCATTCAAAGTGCATCAGCACTGAAAGCTGAAAATTGGTCTGGGCAGGAGGGGGGTTTAAGTGCCCAGTAAGCAAGTGGTTAAAGCCTAAAGTATAAGGTCCCCTTATCAGAGTCATCACCCCCCACCCCCCCCATCTGATGGGCCCTTGCAAAAAATGAGGGGGGGGGATGTTTTGGACACGTAACCCTCTCCACTTGATTGAGAGCTGAATGCCTAAATAATGTGTGATACTTTGGGAAGCCCCTCCTTACTTACACTATTGGCAGCCCCCCGGACAGGTAAGAAGTGTCATAATACCAAAAATTTGAAAAAATTGAAGCACATTTTGACATTCTGCTATTACATATCAAGATAATAATAGGGAAAAAGAATTATAGCATTTGAAAGTATTGAGGCAGGCCCTTGCACTACATGCTTTGGTGAACTCCTCCATAAATGTGACCATCAAAAAGGTAGGTATTGGGTTTGGTAAAGATAGAGGATTGGTATCAGCTGACCTAGCAGTTGGAGGGAGGGGGGTTCCTAATGAGTTTGGCATAACCCCCCAAAAAAAAGTCACTCTGCATGAATTGAAGCACACACATAACATTTCTAGACATTTTAGGGGGTGTTTAGGGGGAAAGCAATACTATGGAGCTGACAAAAGACATTGGTAAGTGACTAGACTATAGTTTTATGGGCCAAAAAGAGCATGGTGGAGAAGTTAGTGAGGCAAATATGCATGAGGAAAAAGGGTCAGAGCATATGAATTAGAGCATATTGCAATCATGATAATTAGGGAATGAGGAAAGAAATGCAAGACATTAGCAATCATTAAATAATTAGAATGTGATGTTAAAGGATAAAACTTACCTTCATATAGTCCTTCTGCAGGAACTGAATGATGGCAGAACAGGTCTCTGGAATAATGATCCCCAGAGCCTGGGGGGAGATTCCTGTGGAGAACTTGAGGTCCTGAAGGCTTCTCCCTGTCGCCAAGTAGCGCATCGTGGCGATGAGCCTCTGCTCCGGAGTGATGGCTTGCCGCATGCAGGTATCCTGCTTGGTGATATAAGGGGACAGCAAAGCCAGCAGACGGTGAAAAACGGGGTCCGTCATCCGGAGATAATTCCTGATATCATCAGGATTATTCTCCCGGAACTCATGGAGCAAAGGCATGTGCGAGAACTGGTCACGCTGGCGCAACCAATTCTTGGTCCACAAACGCCTCCCCTCCCTGTTCATGGACCGGGCTTGTGTCAAAGTAAGAACCCCAACACGAAGCCCCTGCACAGCACAAACTCTACGATGAGTACGTACATGAAACATGGTTTGAAAATGGTAGGCTGGTCAGAACGGACAACAGAAAGCACTGATAAACAGCAATGCCTGAAAGAACGACCTGAATAGCAGAAACAAGCAGACAATAAGCAATGCAAATCAAAGCGTACTATACCAAGATATAGTCCACAATGAGAAACTAATGCTTACTGACTACACGCACTGATAATCAGATACACAAAGACAAGCAGAAACTGAAGAGCAGTAGCGAACTGAATCTGAAAAGTGCGAATCGTCTCTCACCAAACCTCTACTAACACGCGATAGACACTAGATCAGCAGAAGGAGCCCAAAGGGTGTCGGACGTGGTGCTGAACTTCCTTTTTCTAGTGCCACCGTACGTGGCTTACGTCACTGCATTCTTGGCAACCGGAAATTCCGACAACTGAGTCCGACCGTGTGTATGCAACATCACTTCTGGACCACTTCCGGAATTAATCCGTCGGAATAACTCCGATGGATTTGGTTGTCGGAATCTCTGACCGCGTGTACAGGGGCTAAGAGTGGCAAGTATGTGGAATTCTCTTCCACAGGTGGTGGTCTCAGCGGGGGGCATCAATAGTTTAAAAAAACTATTAGATAAACACCTGAACGACCACAACATACAGGGATATACAAGGTCTTTTTTCAACCTCACCTACTATGTAACTATGTAACTATGTAGCATGTGCTTTCAGAAAATATATTGTTGGGGGGGGGGGGGGGGTCTTTTACAATTTCTGACAGCTGTACGTGAAAAATTATAACCAACAGAGAGTAAATTGCTTTTATTTAGTTTTGTGTACCTTTCATTTTCCTCATTTCACAAAGAGGAACAATTAAAATATTTACTAATATTTGTTGTTTATTAACTCAATACAGTTTTAATTTTTATATTCAGTAGGAATTTAGCAAGAATTTTGTACATTTTGCCATGTATGTACAGTGAATTGAAAAAGTATTCATACCGCTGGAAATGGTCATGTTACAACAACAAAAAAAAAAGTATTTTATTGGGATTTTATGTGATAGACCAAAACAAAATGGCACATAATTTTGAAATGGAAGAAAAATTATAAATGGTTTTCAAAATGTTTTACAAATAAATACCTGAAAAGTGTGACGTGCATTTGTATTCAGCCCACTTTAGTCAATACTTTGTAGAACCACCTTTCGCTGCAATAACAGCTGAAAGTCTTTTTGGGTATGTCTCTACTAGCTTTGCACATCTAGACAGTGACATTTTGCCCATTCTTCTTTGCAAAATAGCTCAAGCTCTGTCAGGTTGGATAGAGAGTGTCTGTGAACAGCAATTTTCAAGCCTTGCCACAGATTCTCAATTTGACTTTGACTGGGCTATTCTTCTCACACATGAAAATGCTTTAATCTAAACCATTCCATTGTAGCTCTGGCTGTATGTTTAGGGTCTTTTCCTGCTGGAAGGTGAACCTCCGCCCCAGTTTTAAGTCTTTTGCAGACTTTGACCAGCTTTCTTGTCCCTGCTGAAGAAAAGCATCCCCACAACATGATGTTGCCACCACCCTGTTTCATTGTACGGATGGTGTATTCAAGGTGATATGCAGTTTTCGTTTTCTGCCACACATAGGGGGTTATTTACTAAAGTAAAATACACTTTGCACTGCGAGCGCACTTGAAAGTGCACTTGGAAGTAAAGTTACTGTAGATCTGAGGGGGACATGCAAGGAAAATAAAAAACAGCATTTTAGCTTGCACATGACTGGATGATAACATCAGCAGTGCTTCCACTCATTTCAGATCTACCCCTTAGATTTAGAGCAACTGCACTTCTAAGTGCACTTTTGGTGCAGTTTCAGGTGCACTTGCAGTGAAAAGTGGATTTGCCTTTCGTAAATAACCCCCATAGTGTTTTGCTTTTAGGCCAAAAAGTAACATTTTAGCCTCATCTGCTGTGTCCCCCATGTGGCTTCTCGCAAACTGCAAACGGGACTTCTTGTGGCTTTCTTTCAACAATGGATTTCTTCTTGCCACGCTTTCATAAAGGTCAGATTTGTGGAGGGCACATTTCTCTAACAAACCCCTGATGGCTTTACTAGCTACTAGCAAGTGACTATCGCCCCCCCCCCTCCCAGAAGTCCGGCATGTGTTTGGGGACCTACCTCGGCTGGTGTCCATGTACAGGAGTGGTGAGCTTTATGTTGTCCATGGCAGCCATTATATGTAATTTTTTCTGTGTGTTTTTTGTCTTTGCTCTGTGTCTCTTCTTTCCCCCATACATCGTTTCTGCGGTGTATCTGGCAAGCTGGGAAGGTGGTTTCCTTGCATTCCAGCCGCCCAGCTACTTCCTCGTTCGCCGCTCGGTCGTTCTGCGCATGCGCGAGACCGGCGTGAGGACGAGGCTTGGTTCGCGCATGCGCGTTGCGGGCTTCACGCATGCGCACTAGCGTTTTTTGGTGTAATTGATGACGTCATTAAGGCGGCAGTTTTAAAAACGGAGAACAGCTTGCAGAGCCTGTGGGATGCTTGTAAAGCCTGCAGTGCCATTCCTGAGCCCTGATTTCTTCAGCAATAGGTATGTGTCTATGGGGAAAGGTCAGTTTATCTTTGCTTATCCTAGCTGCTCTCTGTGTTTAATTGGGGCTGTTTTATTCCAGCCCTGATGGATCCCTTGGATGCCTCGCCGCCTGCTAGTGGCCAGCCCTCTCGTAGCAGGTACTTTTTTCCTGGGTTACCTGCCGGGGGGGCAGTGGAACATTAGGGGATGTTCCGCTAACACTGTTGGTTCCTCCCTTTTTCAGCCCTTCTAGGTCTACTCAATGCCGGAGTTCTCACCGAGGAAGTGAGTCGTCTAAGTCCCACCGCCGGCATTCCTCTTCCAGATCCAGACATCATGATTCTCCTGCGAGAACTAGTCTCCGTAGCCGGGAACCTTCCCGCCCTTCTACAGCTTGCTTAAGTCATGCAGCTGAAGGTTTATGTTGGGGGTGTAGGACTCAGGTTCCTGCTGACAAGTCCCTTTGTGATGCCTGTTATGTCAAAGCAACAGGCGAAAGGAGTGACTCTGACCAACAGCTGAAGTCTATGGTTGAAAAATTGGTAAAGGACAGTCTAAAGAAATTTGAAGCCCCCCATTTGTCTCCCATAGAGGGATGCCCAGGCCCAGGACACATGGGATTCCTCTCTGCCTAGCCATCCATCTGCTGTCCTCTCAGATAGTGAATCTGAGGAAGAAGAGTCTGGTTCAGGTTTTGACTTTTCCTTGCTCCCTCCTTTGGTCAAAGCCATTAAGGAAACGCTGAACTGGGAAGAGTCGGTAGTGGCTCCGGCGAAGAAAAGGAAGTTTTTTAAACAACTAAAGAAGGAGCGTATTAGCTTCCCTTTCCTCTCAGAGTTGGGAGAAGTGATCTCGGATGAGTGGGGCAAGGTAGAGAAAAATAATTCTCTTCTATCTAAGATCCAGAGACTTTACCCTTTCAAGGAGGAAGATGTTAAATATTTGGAGTCTTCCCCTCAATGAGAGGGTAATGAGACTAGTCAGACATGTGTAATGAGACTAGTCAGACATGTGACCCTTCCTCTTGAGGACACAGTCTCTTTTAAGGATGCTCCGGACAGTAGAATTGATTCTGACCTGAAGAGGATCTATCTTAGGGCTGGCATGGCCTGTAAGCCAGCTCTGGCCTTAGCGGCTCTGTCTAGAGCGATGGAAGTTTGGTCTGATAGTGTTGATGAGACACTCAGAAACGTCTCAGAAGATCTTGCCAAGGGTTCTCCCATTCAAGAACTAAGGTTAGCTTCGGCTTTCTTGGGGGCGGCCTCGATTGATATTATCCATTTGGTGGCTCGAATTATGCTCTCTTCTGTAACTGCCAAGCGTGCCCTGTGGCTCCGGCCTTGGCTAGCCGACCCCGCTTCTAAGCAGGTTTGGTGCCATATTCCCTTTGATGGTTCTTCCCTTTTCGGCAATAAGCTGGATAGTGCTATAACTCGGGCCACCGGGGGTAAGTCTGGGTTTCTCCCCCAGCATAGGCACCTGCAGAGTCAAAGGAGATCATTCCCAAGAAAGCAGGGTCAAGACCGTGCCAGAGAGGCACGCAGTTACAGGCCTGGACGGGAATTCTCCAGATCTTGGAGGTCCAGACAGACATCTCTCAAAAAGTCTGCAAAGGGCAGTTCGATGGGGGAAAAGGAGCCTACTAAGTTCTTTTGAGATCGGGCCCGTCCAGGCGGTCCGGGTGGGAGCTCGTTTGTTCCATATTCGGCACGTCTGGGCGGCCTCGATCCAGGATTTTTGGACCGCCAAGACGGTCTCCTTCAGGCACACTTGGTCGTTCAGCAGTGTCCCCAAACTCAAGTGTGTCCCCACATCCATTCCAAGGTCAGAAGAAAAAAGACAAATTCTTTTAGCCTACATAAAATATTTGTTGGATCAAGGCGCCGCTGTTCCTGTTCCAGACAACCAAAGCGGCATGGGAATGTATTCCCCTCTTTTCCTGGTCCAGAAGAAGAACGGTACATGGAGACCTGTAATAGATCTGACGCGTCTAATTCGCTTCATAAGAAAGGAGAAATTCAAAATGGAAACTCTGTCCACGATCCAACAGTCAGTACAGCCAGGGGACTGGCTTGTCTCAATAGATCTCAAAGATGCCTATTTCCACGTCCCGGTGGCAACAGAGTTCCAGCAGTTTCTTCGTTTCTCCATTGGCCAGCTTCATTTACAGTTTACCTGCCTTCCCTTCGGTCTGTCAACCTCCCCTCGCACATTCTCGAAGGTCTTGCTAGCAGTTGTAGCATTGTTGAGAATCAGGAAAATCCGGATTCAGCATTATCTAGACGATTTGCTTCTTCTGGCCCAGGACAGAGATTGTCTCTTGAAACACAGGGATCAAGTTATCGCAACCCTCAAGGAATTCGGGTGGCTCCTGAATTTAGAGAAAAGCCAGCTAGTTCCTACACAGTCTCTCGTGTTCCTCGGTGCTCTTTTCAATACGGCAATAGGTACCATATCTCTGCCCGAGGAGAAGGTTACGGTAGTACGGGACAGGATCCGCCTGGCCCTCTCTTCGTCTCGCCTCAGTGCTCTTCATTGCCTAAAGATCATAGGCACCATGGTGTTCACCATACCGATGGTGAAGTGGGCACAGTGGAGAATGCTCCCCTTTCAAATGGGTTTCCTTCACCAATGGACGGGAGAGAAGGTCCAGTCCATCGATATTACTCAGACCATGAGAGGTTCCCTCCTCTGGTGGCTTCATCGGGAGAACCTGTTGAATTGCCACTCCCTTCTTCCAATCAAATGGATCACAGTGGCGTCAGATGCCAGCAACAGGGGCTGGGGGGCGCATTGTCTGTCGGAAGTGGCTCAGAGCATTTGGGACTTTCCCTCTCGGGGAATAGTGTCAAATGTGCTAGAACTACGGGCAGCCTTCCTAGCGTTGTTGGCATTTCCGCATCTGATAGTGAGAACATCCGTAGTCCTCAGGCTGGACAATACAACTGCGGTCGCCTACGTAAGGAAGCAAGGGGGCACCAGAAGTCGGTCTCTGCTGCGAGAAGTGGATCCAATAATGCGTTGGGCCCAGAAGAATCTGGCCAACTTAACAGCAGCCTATGTGCCTGGAGTTCTCAACGTCCAAACAGACTTTCTCTCACGAGTCCACTTGGACAACAACGAGTGGGCCCTTCACGAAGATGTGTTTCAGTGGGTTCTATCCCTGGGGATTTCTCCAGAAGTAGATCTCTTTGCCTCCTGTTTCAACAGGAAGCTAACGAGGTTCTATTCGAGGTTCAAGGATCCGCAGGCCTACGGGATAGATGTCCTAAAAGAACAGTGGTGGTTCCACAAGGCATACGCCTTCCCTCCAATTCCGATAATTTTTCAGTTTCTAAAGAGACTCAGATGGGAAGAAGTAGAAGTGTTGGCAATAATTCCGCATTGGCCCAACAGGCCTTGGTTTCCTCTCCTATCCCTCCTCAGTTTTTGGGACCCAGTTCCTCTCCCATCCAGACGGGACCTGCTCTCCCAAGGCTCGATTCTCCACCCATGTCCGGCTCACCTTCAGTTGAGGGCCTGGTTCTTGAGAGGGGAAGGCTGGAAGCACTAGGGTGTCCTAAGGAGGCCATTTCCATTCCTGAATTTGTATCCTATATGTCTTCCAGAACTAGTTCCTACGCTTCACCTGCAGTTCAAGACGTTTTGGGTTTCCTGCAATTAGGCTTGGACTTACCCTTGTCAGTTAGTTCAATTCGGGTTCAAGTCTCGGCTATCTCTGCATTTACAGGGGTTTCTTGGGCCAAGCATGCCCTTATCCAACAGTTCTTCAAAGGCGCAGTAAGATTGAGACCCCAGAGAAAACCCAGATTCCCTAAATGGGATCTGCCACTAGTTCTGGACTTTTTTTCTCATTTCAATAAGGCTCTTTCCATCAGAGAACTCACCTTGAAAACTGCATTCCTGGTGGTGGTCACCTCAGCAAAATGGGTATCAGAGATTCAGGTTCTAGGAGTCAATGAACCCTTTCTAACTTTTTTTCCGGACAGGGTGGTCCTAGTTCCAATGTTGGGGTCAAACCCTAAGGTCACCTCGGTTTTTCATGAAGATCAGGAAATCTCTCTACCCACATTCAGATCCTCGGATTCCTCGGAAGTTCATCCGCTTGATGTTGGTCGCTCATTAAAGCTATATTTGGAGGCTACAGCTCCATTTCGGCAGTCAGATTTCCTGTTCGTTCTGTTCTGTGGGAAGAACAAGGGCACTAGGGCATCAGTCAGGTCAATTGCGGCATGAATAGTTCAAGCAATCCAATGGGCGTACAGAGAAAAGGGCTTGGCTCCTCCTCAGGCGGTGATGGCGCATTCGACCAGAAGTCTTTCTACCTCGTGGACGGCCTCTCGCCATGTGGCTCCTGACGTGATATGCAGGGCGGCTTCGTGGTCTTCAATACACACCTTTATGTCTCATTATTGTGTTGAGCCGGTGGCTCTATCCTCAGTTGACTTTGGTGTTAAAGTTCTGTCGGTTGACGGTGTCAAATAAATCTTTGTTATGCAGCATTTTGCCCACCCGGGTGTGTTTTGGCGAGTTATTTCCCACATGTTGGCTGCCATGTAGTCTGTCAGGAAAACGGAAAATTTATGTCAAAATACTTACCGTAATTTTCCCTTCCTGATGGACTCCATGGCAGCAGGAGTTCCCTCCCAAATGGCTGGAGTAGTATAGTTACTGAACATGGCCTCTGGCAGGGAGCAAAGGTTTATGGGAGTATCGTCCTATAGGGTAATGGAGGCAGGACTAAACCCACACGTTGGCTGCCATGGAGTCCATCAGGAAAGGAAAATTACGGTAAGTATTTTGACATAAATTTTCAGTTTTATCATTTTCCTTCCACTTCACAATTATGTGCCACTTTGTGTTGGTCTATCACATAAAATTACAATAAAATAAATTTACGTTTTTGGTTGTAACATGACAAAATGTGGAAAATGTCAAGGGGTAGGAATACTCTTTCAAGGCACTGTAGCTACTAATAATGATTTTAGTGTATTTTTAGGGAAACATTTTTTTGATAAACATTTGCACAAATATCACATACCCTAAATAATCAGAAGCACCTTCCTTTATTCTACTGGTCCTATGTATGGTTTGAGAGGTCTTTCACAAACTCTGAAAGCTGTAAGGGAAAAATAAAAAAACAATGGAAAAATTGCAAGAACGACCTGAGTTTAAAATTTGAGTGCAGGGTCTGGCAGCGAAAAAGTTAAAGCGTTTTTTTTCTTTGTCGGGGATGCTCGATCTGCACTATGAATTCTTTTAAGGGTAGAAAAAGTGAATGGTTCTCATCTCAGCAACCTTTAAGAGAATATACTATTAATTCTTTCATCACATGTTCTGCTAGAAATGTAGCCTACATGCTCTACAGTGCCCTTGCAATATAAAACACTATAAAAATCCAAATGCCACAATAAAAATCCTGAGGACACTCTTTTTCTGGCAATAGACAAATGTATCCCCCATTGGAGGATTTGCCATGTAAGATGTAATATCCCATGGATGGAAACACAGTGGATTTTACAGTCACCCCATTCTGTCTAAATATGCCATGGGATGTGGATCATTTCATTAATAATAACTAATATATTTTACTTTTAGAGATGCATTTTTTTGTGTAGTATAAATGACCATTTCCCTTTTTTTAGAATATGGTGGATTGGGTTATATACATTTGTATAGTTGTTTTTCGCTCTGTCATTTTTAGGACTTATCCTTATATCTGGTAATTTGTATAAGTGGTGAATATGCAAATTGTCCCTTTATACGGTCCTCTTTTTATTTATTTTATTTTACTATTTTTTTTAATCATTTTTTTTTGTTAAAAAAATTATTGGAGGAGTAGGATTCTAATATATTAAAATGGATTTTTAACATTATTGGTTTTTAATATTATTTACCTTTTTGTACCAGCCTTTTAATTTAGGCATACATTATTATGTGCTAAATTATTTTTTACCACAAGATGGCACATTTTTTGTTACTACCAGCGTCCTTCTAACCACTTCCTGTTGTCCACTGATCTAGAGGGAATTCCTCTTCTGCCTATGTTGTATTTATGTCCTTTGCGTGGTGTACATTGTGTAGCCACACCCCTGATGATGTCAAACATGCGACAAAACATGTTTGGCGGTACCTAATGTGAGGTCATCACCCACAATGCCTGCCGGCCAGAAGGAACACACAGTTAATAGTACAAGAGCTACAGCCTAATGCATATTGATATATGTGAGTGCACTACTTTTATCTAATAAACAGTATTTTAAGGACACATTGCACTATGAGTTTTTATGTTTTACATGTTCCTATTGTTTGTGAGTTGTGCTGGAGTGAAGCCCCAAGGGGTTACTTGGATTGTAACACTCATCGCGGATATGTTTGGGATTTTTTCCTAAAGTGTTATTGGCTTCTCAATAGTATGATAGTCATTGGGCTCTGCTAAGCATCCATCACTTTTGGCTTTCTGGATTTATGGGAGCTTTCCGTTTGGATATTTGGAGCATCTCTTCAAAAGACTTATGTTCAAGACTGGCTAACCACCTCCAGTTAAATTAATTAGCTGAAAGCCCAGTCCAAGCCCAGACTGGCTATCTCTCTTTCTATTGAAGCAGGGATCATTCCCTTAGGAATTTCCTAGGCAAAAGCTAGTGTCCCTAGCACCAGGTCCCCCAGTGTGACTTTGAATTTCTAAGTGGAGAAGATTCCTAGTGACCCCCAGTGCTTCCTAGCATCTCTGGATTCAAGAGGAGATCTTGCGTGACCATAAGACTCTAGTGTCCCTGACTTTCTGAGAGATTCTTTGTTGCCCTAAGATTCTTAGTGTCCCTGTAATCAGACACCTTTTATTCCTAGGGACTGCTTGCAAACATCTCTTGGCACCCTTCAGTGTGATTTCCATACCCCTAGTGTTCCCAGATTCATCTCCCAGTACGATATATGTACCCCCAATATTCTTAGTATCATGCAACCTGTGCCCAATGATTCTCACTGTGTTTCTGCCTGCAACCTGTATCTTTACATCTGGTGTGTCCTGTGAGCATTCCAGTTTCTTTGTGCCTCTGTTCCCCTTGTGTGCCTTTGCCAGCTTCCAGCCCTGCAGCATGGTGAACCTCTGTCAGTTTAAGTCTAGACTTTTCACTAGAATAACCTGTGTCTGTAGTCTATTTTAGTCTCTCCCTGTTTAGTCCTAGTCTAATTCCTGCTCATTGTACCTGTGCACTTCTGACTGCTCCTAGTGATTCCTGTTTGTTTCTATGCATTACTAGACATGTGCATTCATTTTCGTCCGAATACATTTTTGCCCGAATTTCAGGTATTTTCGTTATCGTTTTAACAAACGTTAACAAAAGTGCGGAATCCGAAAAACGAAAAATCCGACATAAATAAATGCTTTATTTTCATTTTCGTTGTGACAACAGTTCGATATAGATAGGAGATTCGAAATGACGCTGACAATAACAATCTGTGTCTATCGAACCTGTGGTCGAATGTGCCTAACCTTAACTCTATTAGTCCAGGATTAGTCAACATAGAGAGAAAAGATTAGACAGAGAGAAAAGATTTGACAGAGAGAGATTGCCGCTGGAATTGGGTGGGGGAAGTAAAATAAAAATAATTATGATGATGAATGTTATTGGCTGATAGTAACCAAAGAGGAGGAGCAGTAAAATAACTAGAACTAAGTACACATGTACAGCCAACTTACTTACAATTGCTAGCAGAGAGAGACACACACACTGAATCATTTCAGAAGACAGCCAATCTTAGCTGGCCCATTTGTCAGAGAACCTAAATTATTTAGCAATTAAGCATAAGCACAGCAGCAGAACAATAGTGAAGCAAGCTACAGTTCAACTTAACTTTTTCATAATAATCTGCTGCTATTGTGTTAGTGAACTTGATAGTGATACTAGTGTTGCTAGTGTTGTGATAGCCTCAGAGGCTGCCCATTTTGTGGGGGGGGGGGGATTTATTATTATAGATTCTATATTATAGATTGAGAGATTCTATATACCCTATCTTGTTACCTGTCTGATCAGTGATCACTATCACTAGTCCATTTTCTGTTTGAACTATATACATTCAACATGAACGACAAAGATTCTACAAAGCAGCGAAAAATATACAAACGTCAAATGTTTGGCTTATGGTGTCTGTTTTAAGTTCTAAGAAGATTCAACGGAGCAGCTAAACTATATGTAGTCATACAGTTTAGCTGCTCCGTCAAATATTCTTTGAACATTCGACAGATACCATAAGCCTCCAATGACAGATTCAACCTTAATTTGGATTTTGAGACCAACGCAATTTTTAACGAAAAACAAAATTAATAAAAACGAATTTCGGGAGTAACTAAATAAATGTATTTTTCATCCGAAAACGAAATTCCGAAACAAAATATTTCCGTGTGCACATGTCTATGCATTACTATTCACTTCTAGTGATCATGTGTGTCTCTGTGCACTACTTCCATTCCTAGTGCTTCTGTGTGTTAGTGACCCCGCCCCTCTGATGCTACGGGAAAGCCATAGGGATGTCGCTCTGCTTCAGAGGGGGGCGGGGTCACCCGGCGATGCCATGGTGTGGCCCCGCCCTCATATATAAAAGAACTGTTACCTGAGAGGTCCGTCATTATGGCGGGTGCCTCCCATGGAGGCAGATCGTAGGCGACTTGCTTTTTTTTTTTTTTTTCGGACAGACTCCGTGGGACAGCTTTATTTTTTTAATAATGGACTTGTCCCAAGGCATGTAGTGTCTTTTTTTTTTTTTTACCATTTTCACACATTTTTTGTGAAATGATAGGGGTACATTTATACCCGTTACCATTTCACACGGGGGGTGGGATGTGGGGTACCCCTGTTAAAGGGGGCTTCTAGATTCTGATAAGCACCCCATCCACAGACCCCCACAACCACCGGGCAAGGGTTGTGGGGATGAGGCCCTTCTTTCTATCAACATGGGGACAAGGTTCTTTGGGGGGGCCACTACCCCAAAGCACGCTCTCAATGTTGAGGGCATGTGGCCTGGTATGGTTCAGGAGGGGGCTCTTTCTTGTCCCCCCTCTTTTCCTGCGGCCTGCCAGGTTGCGTGCTCGGATAAGGGTCTGGTATGGATTTTTTGGGGGACCCCACGCCATTTTTTTTTATTTTGCCGCAGGGTTCCCCTTAATATCCATACCAGACCCGAAGAGCCTGAAATGGAATCCCATGACTGTTTTATCAATGAACTTTTATGTGTATTGCCTGCCAACATTTAATTATAGCCACGAGTAGATTTAAATTACTTTTTTTCCTTTAGAAATGTAATTTTGCTGTCAGACTGTTCTAAACACGGGAAACATGCGCCACTTTACAGGCATACTATAGACACCCCCAGGTACAAAATTTAAGTAAAGTTTAAGAGTATTACACTTTTATTGTTTCACTTTAAGCATTATCAAAATCACTGCTCTCGAAAAAACTGCAGTTTTTAAAACTTTGTTTTGCATTGATACATGTTCCCTGGAGGAGGACCTAGGTCCCCAAACACTTTTTATGACAATACTATGCATATAAGCCTTTAAAATTAGCACTTTTGATTTCTCCCATAGACTTTTAAAGGGTGTTCCACGGCTTTTGAATTTGCTGCAAACACCCCAAATTGTTCTATACAGGCGGACCATCCCTAGTCACCAGTATGGTATTTGTAAATTGAAATCATATCCCCTCTCAAGCGTCTCTCTTCAGAACTAATATCTTCCAGACCCTTTATTAGCTTTATTGCCCTTCTTTGCACTCGCTCCATTTTCAGTACATCCTTCCTGAGGACTGGTGCCCAGAACTGGACAGCATACTCCAGGTACTACCGGAGCAGAGACTTGTAGAGTGGGATAATTATCGCTTTATTCTTGGAGATAATCCCCTTTTTAATGCATGCCAATATTCTGTTTGTTCTGTTAGCAGCAGCTTGGCATTGCATGCTATTGCTGAGTTAATCACCTTCCTCTTATATTAATTAGTATCCCATTATTTGTGCTAGTGTTATGTTTTTAATACGTTCATTTTTTCATTGGATAAATTAATTTATATATATATATTTTACTTATTGAAATAAGGGTTTTTATAATACTTTTTGCGATTAGTTATTCGCAGGACTGTGATATACCGTATATACTCGAGTATAAGCCGAGATTTTCAGCCTCTTTTTTGAGGCTGAAAGTGCCCCCCTCGGCTTATACTCGAGTCATCGCCGTCTGACTGCTCGATCAGCGTATCGAGCAGACAGACGGCGGACATACTACAATTCGAAAGCCGCGCCTCCGCCTCCGCCTCCGCCTGTGATAGGCGGAACACTGAATTTCCCAGCAGCCTGTGTTCCGCCTATCACGGACATCGTCTCATCCTCGTCCGTAGTACGAGGATGAGACGATGTCCGTGATAGGCGGAACACAGGCTGCTGGGAAATTCAGTGTTCCGCCTATCACAGGCGAAGGCGGAGGCGCGGCTTTTGAATTTTAGAATGGCCGCCGAGGCGCCGACGAAGAGCGGCGATCCTGGCAAGGCACGGGACGGAGGCAAGGCAAGGCATGGCACGGGATGGGACGGAGGCAAGGCACGACACGGGACGGAGGCAAGGAGGCAAGGCACGGCACGGGACGGAGGCAAGGAGGCAAGGCACGGCACGGGACGGAGGCAAGGAGGCAAGGCACGGGACGGAGGCTCGGGACACAGGCTCGGGACACAGGTAGGCTGGACACACACACACACACACACACACACACACACACACACACACACATGGACACACACACACAGGGATGGATGGATGGAGACACACACACACAGGGATGGATGGATGGATGGAGACACACACACACAGGGATGGATGGATGGAGACACACACACACAGGGATGGATGGATGGATGGAGACACACACACACAGGGATGGATGGATGGATGGAGACACACACACACAGGGATGGATGGATGGATGGACACACACACACACAGGGATGGATGGATGGATGGACACACACACACACAGGGATGGATGGATGGATGGACACACACACACACACACAGGGATGGACGGACACACAGGGATGGACGGACACACAGGGACGGACACACACACAGGGATGGACAGGCATGTCTCACCCTCGGCTTATACACGAGTCAATAAGTTTGCCAGTTTTTTTGGGGGTAAATTGGGGGCCTCGGCTTATATTCGGGTCGGCCTATACTCGAGTATATACGGTATTAGATTGTATACTGTATACATTTTACCTACCAATTTTTTTTGTATTTTTTATTTATGAAGATTTGCCAATACTCATAGGTATGTGACCAGTGGTGGATAAGAATCCTGCAGATTGATCAATTTCATCTTTGTGCCCCGATTAATACCATTTATAAATATAATTCATTTATTTTATAAACATTTTTTTTCCGTTTTTAAATTTAGATAATAATATCATTCATTCTCCTGGTGGTTTGGTTCTAAGTCGTTTATTCAGGAGTGTAGTTTGTTTAAAGATGCATTTGTTTAATAAGGGATGCATAGATGAATCTGACTTCCAGTGCCATACAAACTCGCATGTATTTTAATGCTCCATGCACACTGGAGCTCAAAAAAGCTGTTTCCTGATGCACCATGGCAGCACACACACTGGGTTGTGACTCCGCCTCCACAACCTGATAGGACTGGTTAGCTATAAGATTTGAAGAGGAGTCCACCGCTGCATTCTCCTTTTTTTCCTCACCTGAATGGGACATCACGTATTCGATCGGTTAGCAATGGAGCCCCTTACCGCACCACCCCAGCTAGGTTCGGCCTCTCCTACCTGGAAGCCCCTGACTGTACGGTCTCTAAATGAGCTATAACGCAGGGGGCCCCACTGTGGTGGTCTCAGGGGCAAAAAACAAAACAAAAACAAAAAAACCTTAAAGAGGTTTTAATGTTCTGCAGCGGTCTCCCTCTACCTATTTTGGTTCCAGCTTCTACTCTACCCTATTTACTTCCCCAGGCATACCTCTATCTTTTGTTTCATTTTTCTCTTTTTTCCCTTTTCTTTTCCTTCTTTGCTTCCTCTGTGCATGCTGAGCCCTGTAGTTCCACAGCGGTATGCCCTGTCCATCATGGCGGCCGCGTTTGGATGCTCGGCGCTCAGGAAGTGACATTTCCCCTGCCCTCTGCATTTTGCCAGCATCCAAGATGACGCGGGGCGGCGCGGCCGGCCAGTGCGCATGCGCGGCGGTGACGTCACTCCTCCGGCGACGGCGGTCTATTTAAAAACTGCCTTTTTCATTTTTAAATGCTGCTTGTGTTTTCTACACCACCCATCATCCTGGTTTCTGCACACAGCCTACTGCCTTGCAAGACAAGTCCTCCTTGGTCTCTGGTAAGGGGTTTTTCTATCATCTTTATGTTACTTTACCGTTTATTCTATGTCAGCACCTTCTGCCTATACTCTGCATTAGCTCTTACACTGAAAACCTCTGGTCACAGGTGTACTCTATTCTTCCCTATGGAGACCACTGCCTTAGTAGACCATCCAAGAACTACAAGGTAAGAGGACGTATGGATTGGAAAGTAATGAAGAGGAGAAAAGAGAGCACTGCCATTAATACCTTTCATTTTGGTAGCTCTGGCAGGTCATCGGGGTCATCCCATTCTAAAACGAAAGGAACGTTCCCCCTCAAGACACTCTCACTCTCGGCGTAGTCGGTCAAGGTCTTCCCGTCACCGCAGAGAAGCATCATCCTCGCACCGAGAGGAGCACCATACCCGTCCTGCGGTTAATACCTGCTGGGTCTGTGGAGCGCAAGCATTACCTAATAAGCTTGTTTGCCAAAGCTGTCTGGAGGAAGCAACTCGAGACAAAGAAGCTGACGCAAGAGAAACTTCCAATATAATAAGAGACTCGGTTAAAGAAACGATTTTGCAGGTAACAGCATATGATCCAATCAGGTCATCTAACTCAGCCTCAACTTCACACACCCCTCAGGATCCAGACGACTCCCCAGAGGAAGAGGAACCCCTGACCCCTACAGTTTTCGACTTTGCATTAATAAACCCATTTGCAAAATCAGTTAAGGAGGCGATCGGTTGGGAAGAAGAGAGAGATGTCCCACCTAAGTCACGAAAATATTTCCCTAACCTAAAAAAACCTTCTTTATTGAAGAGCTAGAGGAGCTCATAAAAGATGAATGGCAAAAACCAGAAAAAAAAATCCGGTTTGAATAACAGATTAGCAAAGCTCTATCCCCTAAAAGAGCCAGCAGTGGACCCTCTTATCTCCGCTCCTGTGGTAGACTCCTCACTGATGCGTTTAGCGCGCCATGTAACCCTACCAATAGAAGACGCCGTAACATTTAAGGATGTGATGGATCGCAAGATTGACCTCGACCTTAAGAAAGCCTATTCAGCAGCGGGGGGGGGGGGGCAGCAATTGCTCTAGCAGCAGTCGGTAGAGCCATCAGCTCCTGGAAATACTGGAAGCAGACCAAGACAAGATTATTGCAGGAACTCAGCCTAGCGGGTGATTTTGTAGCAGAGGCGGCGGTGGATGTTATACGATCTTCAGCAAGAGCGATGCTGGCCTCAGTAACTTCCAGGAGAGCGCTCTGGCTGAAACCTTGGGTTGCTGACGCAACTTCCAAATCCAGTTGGTGCAAGATCCCTTACAACGGCACTAACCTTTTCGGTTCAAAATTAGATTCCGCAATATCAAAGGTCACGGGGGGAAAATCGGGTCTAATACCGTTGGACAGAAGATCCAAACAACAGAAAAATCCGCCCTTCAGACGACACTTGCCCGAGAGGTACCGGGACGTAAGATCTTATAGACCCGGGAAAGAATTCAAACGGAATTGGCGAAGCACACAACCCTCTTTTGTGAGAGTCCAAAAATCAAAGACAACCATTCCGGGAGACCAACAAAAATCTTTTTGATGCCACGCATGCCCAGCCCTCAATAGTAGGTGCGAGGCTGAGGCTATTTGCCCAAGTATGGATAGACAGAATAAAAGATCCCTGGTCGATATCCACCATTCAGCAAGGTCACAGGTGGAAGTTCAAGCAAAAACCGCCAAAAAACCACTACAGGCCCACCAAACTACCATTTTCGTGTCTGAAACTGAAGCTTTTAGTCAAATACATCATGGAGTTGCTCCAAAAGCAAGCAATCATGGAAGTTCCACAGGAGCAGAGAGGAGAAGGTTTTTACTCTCCCCTTTTCTTGGTGTTAAAGAAAACAGGAGACCTGAGGCCTGTGCTGGATTTAAAAAAGTTGAACCAAATGATTCTAGTCGAATCCTTCATGACGGAGAGTCTCCAATCAATATTACTAACAGTAGGAGAGAAAGATTGGATGCTCTTGGTCGATTTGTCCGACGCTTATCTACACATTCCAGTGCATCAAACCTTTCAAAAGTACCTGTGCTTTGCCATAGGCAAGCAACACTTTCAATTCAAAAGCCTCCCATTCGGGATATCGACGGCACCCAGGACCTTCACAAAGGTTTTACTTCCAGTAATAGCACTATTGAGAGAGAGGGGACTAAGAGTCCTACACTATCTCGACGATATTCTTCTTCTAGCAAACAATCGAGAAACACTTCTACGACATCAGTCAATTCTGATTTCCACACTCCAGCAATTCAGGTGGATAGTGAATTGGAGGAAGAGCAGCCTGGCCCCAGTACAGAAAATGGTCTTCCTAGGAGCCGAATTGGACACCAGATCCAACACAGTAGGGCTTCCCCAGGAAAAACTTTATCCCCTCATCCGCAAAGTAAAAAGGCTTCTGTCAGCAGACCACCTGTCTGCAAGAAAGTGCTTAAGCGTTCTGGGCTCAATGTCATCAACCTTTCTAATGGTTCAGTGGTCCCAATGGAATTCGAGGGTCCTCCAGAATTCATTCCTAAAACAATGGAACGGGGTATCAATGTCACAACAAATATCGATCACCAGGGCAGTCAAGGAATCTGTACGATGGTGGACTCAAACCAGCAATTTAGCATGCCGTCGTCCTATCGTTCATCCACTCCCAGAAATAGTAACGTCAGACGCCAGTCATCTTGGGTGGGGAGCGTATCATCTAGACCGGGGAGCACAGGGCCGCTGGCCCTTCTGTCCACAAGGGATAGTCTCAAACGTTCTGGAGCTCAGGGCCGCATGGCAAGCACTCCTAACTTTCAGTCCCCTTCTTTAAGGGAAGAGTGTCCTCCTGCGCATGGACAATACAGTGACTGTGAATTATGTCCACAGGCAAGGGGGCACCAGAAGCAAAGTCCTAATGCAGGAAGTTCGACCTATAATCGAGTGGGCACAAGTCCACCTGACAGATTTGAAGGCAGTATACGTACCCGCGATTCACAACCAACTCGCGGACGACCTAAGTCGAATATTTATATCAAACAATGAGTGGTCTCTCAGTCACAAGGCCTTTACTCTTCTGACACGCAAATGGGGCGTTCCTGATATGGATCTGGCAGCAACTCCAGCGAACCGCAAATGTACTCGCTTCTTAGCAAGGACCGCTTATCCAGCAGCAACAGGGATCGACTGTCTCCACCATCCTTGGGAATTTCGCCTAGGTTACATATTCCCTCCGGTGCCCCTGATAGCCAGGTTTCTGGCCAGACTGAGGAGTTCGTCTTCCACAGTAATAGCAGTGTTGCCCTTCTGGCCCATAAGACCATGGTTTCCGACCATCCTGCAATTGAACACAGAGGAGCCTCTCCCACTTCCGCTGTTCCCAGACTTGCTCTTGCAAGGGCAATTCCTACACCCGTCACCAGAGCGATTACACCTGACGGCTTGGAAACTGAAAGGGAAAGGTTGTTAGATCAGGGTTGTTCATTAAGAGTAATATCTACCTTACAACAAGCAAGGAAGAAATCGACAAACAACATATATAATAAGATTTGGCAGAAATTTTCCGCAATAGCCCAACAGCAGTTCTGGAACCCCCTCTCTCCATCAATCTCTCAGGTGTTAGAATTTCTACAACTAGGCCTAGAGAAAGGATTAAGGTCAAGCACCTTAAAAGTTCATGTCTCTGCCATATCCGCAATGACAGGAATCAAATGGGCTTTAAATCCCCTCATCATTTAGTTTCAGAAGGCATGCCTAAAAATAAGGCCTCCCAGAAAACCAACTTTTCCGACCTGGGACCTGTCAATCGTTCTGGAAGCTTTAACAAAAGAACCTTTCACGCCGGTGGGATCAATATCCCTATGGGACTTGACACTAAAACTATCATTTCTAGTTGCAATCACATCGGCCAAGAGGGTCTCCGAGCTGCAATCTCTATTAATCAAAGAACCACACCTAGTTTTTTACCCAGACAGGGTCGTACTCAGACCTTCAGACCAGTTTGTGCCGAAGGTAGCATCTAGCTTCCACTTTAATCTGGAGATCAATCTTCCTGTTTTTCTCAACACAGACGGAAATCCGCATCCTCTGGACGTGAAGTCTGCAATCTCTACCTATCTGGAAGTTACCGCTCAATTCAGAAAGTCAGAAAACCTCCTGGTCATTCCGCATGGTGCCAAAAAAGGTCAAGCGGCTTCTTCAAGGACAATAGCTTCATGGTTGATTAAAATTTTCAAGAAAGCATATCTAGTTCAACATCTTCCAATACCGGAAAATCTGAAAGTGCATTCAACGAGGGCGATGGTGGCCTCATGGGCAGCGTACTGTAGAGTATCACCAGAGACTATATGCAAGGCAGCAACTTGGAAGTCAAAAACCACATTCATGTCGCACTACAGAATAGACCCGGCTCAATTAACTACGGTTGAGTTCGGGAGATCAATTATTCAATCAAATTCATCCATACCTTGTACTTAAGTAAATAAAAACTTCTAAAAGGCACCCTCCCATGTAGTGAGTTATTTCCCAGTGTGTGTCCTGCCATGGTGCGTCAGGAAAACGGAAAATTGTATACTCCCCTTTCCGTAATTTTCCTTTCCTGGCGCATCCCATGGCAGCACACAGGATCCCACCCCTCTAAGGTGATAGTTACTGAGAATGCAGTGGTGGACTCCTCTTCAAATCTTATAGCTAACCAGTCCTATCAGGTTGTGGAGGCGGAGTCACAACCCAGTGTGTGTGCTGCCATGGGATGCGTCAGGAAAGGAAAATTACGGAAAGGTGAGTATACAATTTTCAGTTTTCTGGACGCCAGATTGCTGGCAGAAAAATGCTGGTTGTAAAACAAGCTTTTAACAGCGTTTTGTACAAGCGTTTATGCGCGTTTTACAGCATTAGCGTTAATGGGCATTTTTTATAAAAATACACAGAGGACACTCCAAAAATCCCACAATGCATTTCCAAACTCCCACAATGCATTGAAACAATATAATTTTTTATCCTAGCAGCCATTTTAGACCAGAAAGAGCACTGTCTTCAGCAGAGAGCTGTTTACTATTGCTAGCTGGGTTGACTATGGATCCAGCCGTGCAGACAATGCAGGAAATACTTCTCCTGATTTTGTTGTGTCGGATCAGAAGACAGAAAGAAATGAATGAGAGTTGATTGACCAACGCATCTCTTTAGGATATTGCATCAACCTATGCGTTTATCTGCATAATTATCCTGAAAAGTTTTTTTAACTTTACAAGGATGTCTGTTGGCACATATGACAATCTGCTAGAGAGGCTGCGACCACGTCTCACTCGAATGGACACCCAGATGAGATTGAGCGTGTCTCCTGAGGAACGTCTCCTGGTGATACTCAGGTATTTCATTATTTTAGTCATGTGTATTTAAAATGTTACTTTTTTTTTTTTTTTTAAACAGTCATGTTTTCCACCATTGTCCTTAAAAAATATACATTTTTTAAAAATATTATTTGCCTTTTTTACATAACCATTTTTTTTTTAATTCTGATTTTTTTTTGCTTATCATAATGATAATGTTTTATCCACAACAAATTTGCTGGCTTGTTGATTTTTTAAAATATTTTTTTGATAAAAAATATTTTCTTATAAAATAAAAATGATTGTATATAAAAAAATTTTTTCCCAATTTCAAAATTTTATTGACAACATTTTTTTATTTTTTTGTAGGTTCCTGGTCACAGGACAATTGTTTGTCTCGATGCACCACTATTTTCTGATGGGTGTGCCTTGCTCTGTGGGAGGAGTTAAAAACCGATATGATGCCTGAGCCTACAGAAGAAACAAGGGAACGAGTGGCTAAAGAATTTTGGGAAAAGACACAGTTTCCAAACTGTATAGGAGCTCTGGATGGAAAGAATGTCAGAGTAAAAAAAAACACCTAACTCCGGGTCGCGTTATTTCAATTATAAAAAGTACTTTTCTGTTGTACTTCTGGCATTGGCGGATGCAAATCTGTGCTTCATATTTGTGGATGGGGGGGGCTACACGAGTCAGGGGGATGCCCGAATATTCCGGGAGTCTGCATTGGGTCATCGGCTGCACAAAGGACGGCTAGGGATTCCTTCTTGTAGACCACTTCCAGTCACTTTGGAGCCCAGTCTTCCACTGGTGATGATAGCCGATGAAGCTTTTGGCTTAGTAGAAAATCTAATGCCATATAGTGGAGGAGGATTTACTTACCAGCAGAGAATCTATAACTATAGATTGAGGCTGAGCCAGACATGTTGTGGAGTGCGCCTTTGGAGTATGCACAGCAAAATGGCGTGTACTTCTCTCCGCCATGCAGCTTGATGTGGAGAACGCTATAAAAGTCATCCTAGCATGCTGCGTGTTGCATAACTTTTTAATTATCAACGAGAGAGTCTCCACAGAACCTGCACCCCTAAACCCAGGACATGATATGCAATTCATGGACTTGCACAGTACTGCTAGAGTTATAAACATCTGAAATCAGTTTGCCAATTTTTTTGTTTCCCCTGCTGGTAGTTTGGCCTGGCAAGCCCAATATATTTAGTTTACTTTTTCTTGATACTAGCCTTTACTTACCTTGAATGTTCTCCCAGATTAATAAAATTGCATATGTTTTTTCCATTTCAATAAAGTTAACTAAATTTAAATAAAATTCATTACATTACAATAAAGTTCAGATTTTTTTTATTCTTTTTTGATAATCAAAAATAATACAACCAAACAGTGTATAGTGTAACTTTTTCTAAAAAAAATAAGTCAAAACTGTTAGCTAATTAACTGACAACTGACCATCAACTGGCCAATAACTTTATGTAATGTCAAAATGAATGACACGTTCAAAAAAATTCAAATTTAGTCAAAATAAAATCATGATTCTTCATAAACCGGATAATCACTCCGTGATTCCAGGCGTGGTGATTTGGAGGGATTAGTGGTGTCAAATCAATGCCCCTGGTGTTGAGGTGTGGGTGGCATACTTGCAGGAGGCAACATAGGAGGAGAGACCTGGTACATTGTAGGAGTAAGCAGAAGGGGAACCTTGACCAGTGGGAGGGCTGCTAGAAGACAGGCTTGGCACATTGGTGGAGTGGTACCTTGGTGGCCCAGGAGGAGCAGTGGAAGATGGACCTGGCACGTTTGGGGGGTGGTACTCTGCTGGCCCAGGAGGAGCAATGGAAGATGGACCTAGCACGTTTGGGGAGTGGTACATTGCTGGCCCAGGAGGAGCAGTGCAAGAGGTAACAGGCACATAGGTGCAGTGGTACACTGCTGGCCCAGGAGGAGCAGTGCAAGAGGGAACAGGCACCATTTCTGAACAGCTTGAATTATTTGGTTGAACAGGAGAAGCAGTGCTGGAGATGTTGCCAAAAGGAGAAACTAAAATGGGTGGTGTTGGCATCCCACTCCTTTGCGCCACCCTACAGGCCAACACATGTGTACATGTTCTCCATGCACTGCTTCTCCCGTTCAGCAGTGACAGAAAGTCACACGAGGATGACTATGATCCATAAACATGTTGCTTTTGGTTCTCTGTTTATTCAAGTCAACAATCAGCTGTGCAATGCGTTGGTCCATTTGGTTGCTGTTGTCTGGATTACGCTGCCAGCGATAACCACGTCCACGACCACTACTGGAAGAGCGTGCGTTACCAACTCTATTTTCCTATGAAGAAAAAAGCAGATAATTGTTTTTTTACAAAAGGGATAGCTAGATGCATAGATAGATATATTAGATAATAATAATAATAAATATACCTGTTCAGTTTCTAGATCCAAGCTGTCGCCCATGAAACACTTCCTTCCCTCTGATCATCCTCCTCATCTGCCTCTGTAGCATTCCAGTTTGATGTGGTTCTAATATAGATTACAGAAAGGTTGTGACTACTGTTAAAAAACGGTTTAGTTATTACAAAAATATTAATGTTAATTTATTTGTAAAAAATGACATAATATTTTAAAAAATTTACAAAATCAAGCTCTAAAAAATGTTTTCAATACATACTTGACGTAATATTTTAACCACTTCGCGCCGGTAGGATGTTCGGGGATGGCCTCGGCTTTCGGTGGTTATATCTGAATGATGCCTGAGGCCACAGACATCATTCAGATATCGGCATTTTCAGCCGGCGATTCCCTGCACCATAAGAATGATCATAGCGGCTGTTCCGCCACTTGATCATTCCCCTTCTGCCACCCTCTGGTGCTTGTACCGACTCACCGCTTCCATCGGTGAGTCGGTCACAGGATCCGCCGGCCCTGGATGATACCATAGAGATTTTCAGTGGACCAGATGGTCCCCGGAGTCTCTATGATCGTTCGGAGGCCAGGCGTGATGTTATGACATCACGCCTGGCCTCTGCATTCAAAATAATGGCACCGATTTGGCTGGGAAGCCGAGATCGTTTTTTTTTTTTTAAATTATTTTAGGCTTCCCAGCCTAGAGGTGAGATATGGGGTCTTATTGACCCCATATCTCACTGTAAGTAGGTCAGCTCGTGCCATATTCCTATTACAAGGGATGTTTACATTCCTTGTAATAGGAATAAAAGTAATAATTTTTTTTTTAAGTGTCAAACTAAAAAAATAAATAAAAAATTAAAGCGCCCCTGTCCCCGTGAGCTCGTACGCAGAAGCGAACGCATACGTAAGTCCCACCCACATATGAAAACGGTGTGCAAACCACACATGTGAGGTATCGCTGTGAATGTTAGAGCAATAATTATAGCACTAGACCTCCTCTGTAACGCAAAACATGTAACCAAAAAATTTTTTTAAAGCGTCGCCTATGAGGATTTTTAAATACCAAAGTTTGGCGCCATTCCACGAGCGCGTGCAATTTTGAAGCATGACATGTTGGGTATCTATTTACTTGGCGTATCTTCATCTAACACATTATGCAAAAAAATTGGGCTAACTTTACAGTTTTTTTTTTTAAGCATGAAACTTTTTTTTCTGAAAAAAATGCGTTTGGAAAATTTCTGCACAAATACCGTGCGAGATATAAAGTTGCAACAACCACCATTGTATTCTCTAGGGTCTTTGCTAAAAAAAACATATATAATGTTTGGGGGTTCTATGTAATTTTCTAGCAAAAAAATTATGAATTTTACATGTAGGAGAGAAATGGCAGAATTGGCCTGGATGCAAAGTGGTTAATGGTTTTTGAAAATAAATCTTAAAGGGGTTGTAAAGGTAAATGTTTTTTCACCTTAATGCATTCTATGCATTAAGGTGAAAAAACATCTCACACTTCCGGCGCCCCCAGTCCCCCCGTTTTACTTACCTGACCCCTCGAAAATCCCGCGCTCGCCCCCGCCGTCCTCTTCGCCGCTCAGCCTGGCCGCTGATTGGCTGGAGTGGATGGATTGAAAGCAGCGCAGCCATTGGCTCGCGCTGCTGTCAATCACATCCAATGACGCAGCGCGCCAGGGGGCGGGGCCTTGTGATACAGCGAGCGGCTATAGCCGCCGGCTGTATCACGGGAGCGCGCCCGCAGTGCTTCTCACCAATGCGAGGGAGCTCGCATTAACGTGAGAAGCACCTGCGGGAGGAAGCAGAGACAGCCGCCGAGGGACCCCAGAAGAGCAGGTTCGGGGCCACTCTGTGCAAAACGAGCTGCACAGTGGAGGTAAGTATGACATGTTTGTTATTTTAAAAAAATAAAAATTTTTACTTTACAACCCCTTTAAAATTAAAAAATTAATCAATAATAGATTATTAACCACATTCAGACTGGACCATTTTGCTGGCTTAAGACCAGAGCACTTTTTGCGATTCAGCACTGCGTCACTTTAACTGACTATTGTGTTCTTTTTTTCTTACAAATAGAGCTTTCTTTTGGTGGTATTTGATCACCCCTGTAGTTTTTATTTTTTGCGCTATAAACAAAAAAAGAGCGTCAATTTAGAAAAAAATGCATTATTTTTTACTTTTTGCTATAATACATATCCTCCCCAAAAAATATAAAAATAAATTTTTGTCCTCAGTTTAGGCTGATACATATTCTTCTACATATTTTTGGTAAAAAAATTGCAATAAACGATTATTGATTGGTTTGCGCAAAAGTTATAGCGTTTACAAAATAAGGGATAGTTTTATAGCATTTTTACTAATACAAATGCACTGATTCCTGTGTAAATGACACTGGTAGTGAAGGGGTTAACCAGGGGGTGGCAGTGTAGGGGTTAAGTGTATTCTAGGGGCGTGTTTCTAACTGTGGGGGGAGTGGCTGTGTGTGACAGTCACTGATCTCTGCTCCAATCACAGGGAGCAGAGATCAGTGTCACTTGTTGGTAGGCAGAACGGGGAGATGCTGTTTATTTCCGCATCTCCCATTCATCCTCCCCGTGAGACGATCGCGGGTATCCCCATGGCGATCGAGTCCACGGAACCCGCGACTGGACTCACGGAAGTTCCGACCGGCATGCACTCGATGGCACGGCTGCAAATTCAAAAGGACGTACCTGTACGCCCTTATGCCTGTCTGTGACATTCTGCTGACATATATGTGCGTGCGCCAGTTGGGAAGCGTTTAATATTAGTTAAAATATTTAAAAAATCTGCTTAATATTTTTTTTAAAAAGCCAAAATTTAATTAAAAAAACATATTTTAACAAATGTAAAAAAAAAATTTTTTTCTAAACTTTTGAAAACATATTTGATTTAAAATATTTAAAAAATAAATAAAATTATAAAAAAAAATTAATCTTTGGATTTTTTTTTTAAATATTTTAACAAAAAAAGTGTTTACATAAAAATATACTCATTACCAATGGTACATCACCCCACTGGCCCCTCCCTGCAATACAAATTACTTACGCTCTCAACTCCATATTTGAAAGCGCTCTACTTCGCTCCGTAAGCAGCTTATCCTTCACTTCCCTCCTTATTCTGTCAACTAGTGACTTTCATCGAAACTGCAAAGCTGCAACTGACAAAAAAAAGTACATTAAGCATTTTTGAAACTACCGTATTTATCGGCGTATAACATGCGCCGCCGTATAACACGCACCCCAAGTTTAGGAGGGAATTTTGTGGAAAAAACTTTTAGGAGGGAAATTTAAAGCGGGAGTCCGCCGGGACTCCGCGTTTTTTTTTTTTTTTTAAAGCCAGCAGCTACAAATACTGCAGCTGCTGACTTTTAAAATAGTGACACTTACCTGTCCAGCGCGCCCGCGATGTCGGCACCCGAAGCCGATCTCTAGATCGTCTCTCGGGTCCTGCCGCCGCCATCTTGGGTATGGGAATCAGGAAATGGAGCCTTTCGGCTTCATTTCCCGGTTCCCTACTGCGCATGCACGAGTCGCGCTGCACAATAAGGACAGTCGAGGGGGGAGGGTTCCGATGAGCGGAAGGTCCACTTTAGGGTGGACCTCCGCTTTAAGGAAAAAAAACGTACATTTAAATGCCCATCAATGCAGCTTTATCGGTGTCCATATGAAGCCTTGTCAGCGTCATTTGCAGCCTTGTCATGCAGCCTGTCCTCATTGCAGCATTGTCATGCAGCCTGTCCTCATTGCAGCCTTGTCATGCAGCCTGTCCTCATTGCAGCCTTGTCATGCAGCCTGTCCTCATTGCAGCCTTGTCATGCAGCTTGTCCATCTTTGTAGCCTTAGTGCATTGTCCGCTTATTTTTAAAAAAATGGTGCCACCGAGATGTCCTGTGTATCTCTGCAGCGCCCAGAAGTTTTTGGCGGCTTTCGGTCGCCTCTGCCCTTCTCGGCAGCTTTTGACTGCTCTCGGACCTCGGCGGCTTTCGAGAGTGGCCGAAAGCAGCCGAGAAGGGTTGAGGTTGCCTTAAGCCGCCGAGAAGGGCCGAGGCAGCTGAAAGCCGCCCAGAGCCCAAAAAATCATGGAGTATCGGCGTATAACACGCACCCGCGATTTCCCCCTGGTTTTAAGGGGAAAAAAGTGTGTGTTATACGCTGATAAATACGGTATATACAATATACACATAAAAACAAAAAATTTATTCAAGCACACATATGCACTTACGTTGATCTTTCTTCATGCTTTGGCTCATTTCATCCCAGTCCTCCATTAGGTTGCAGCAAATTTCATTTCAATTGTTCCTTTTGGAAACACGGTCCCCATGTCGAGGGTGAGATAAGTCCCAAATTGCGGGGTGCATTTGCACTGCAGCAATGAGCTGCGATTGAGAAACATCTTTTGCCATTTTGCTTCCTGTCCTGTATGCATTTGACGACTCAGCAGATGGGTGTGCAGCAAAAGAGGGAGTGATCTGCTCAAGAGGTGTGGATGGGAGGTCAAATGTTGCTTCCTGTATGCACAAGATGTCCTGTAATTTTTTTTATTATTTTTTTTTTTTAGCGTTTTTTTCCCGATCAAAAACTGCACTTTGAATGCGAATTTCTGGCATTTAGAAAAAAGCCCATAAACTCCACTGCTCATTAAAGCTGAAAAACGTCCATGTGTGCATGGACACATAGGCTAACATAGAGTGGAGTTTATGGGCTTTTAAAAAAAACGCCCAAACTCCAATAAACTGCAGTTTATCAGCCCCAGTGTGCATGGAGCCTAACGCTTAGCTGATGTCTTGGGTGAGTCTCCTTTCTCAGCTGAAGCCTATTATGGGGAAACGCATCGGGTGGAGCCCATTTTGAGACGTCAATCTGTTAGAGGAGGCTGATGCAGACTGCCGCTCTGCATGTTGCTTTTTTTGCTGATTTTGAGTTGCTTTGATGTAAGTGTATAGTGTGTTGTTTTAACCACTTTCAGACCGGACCATTTTGCTGGTAAATGACCAGAGGTCTTTTTACACTTTGGCACTGCGCTGCTTTAACTGGTAATTGCGCGGTCATGCAATGTTGTACCCAAACAAAATTTGCGTCCTTTTCTTCCCACAAATAGAGCTTTCTTTTGATGGTATTTGATTGCCTCTGCGATTTTTATTTTTTGCGATATAAACGTAAAAAGACCGCAAATTTTGAAAAAAAATGATATTTTCTACTTTTTGTTATTAGAAAAATCCAATAAACTCAATTTTAGTCATACATTTAGGACAAAATGTATTCAGCCACATGTCTTTGGTAAAAAAAAAGTCAATAATTGTATATTTATTGGTTTGCGCAAAAGTTGTCACATCTACAAACTAAGGTACGTTTTCTGGAATTTACGCAGCTTTTAGTTTACGACTGCCTATCTCATTTCTTGAGGTGCTAAAATGACAGGGCAGTACAAAACCCCCCCAAATGACCCCATTTTGGAAAGTAGACCCCCTAAGGAAATTGATAAGAGGCATGTTGAGCCCATTGAATATTTTATTTTTTTGCCTCAAGCGATTGAATAATGACAAAAAAAAATTTTTTTTTTTTTTTTTACACAAAGTTGTCACTAAATGATATATTGCTCACACATGCTATGGGCGTATGTGAAATGACACCCCAAAATAAATTCTGCTGCTTCTCCTGAGTACGGGGATACCACATATGTGGGACTTTTTGGGAGCCTAGCCGCGTACAGGGCCCCGAAAACCAAGCACCGCCTTCAGGCTTTCTAAGGGCGTAAATTTTTGATTTCACGCCTCACTACCTATTACAGTTTTGAAGGCCATAAAATGCCAAGATGGCACAAAACCCCCACAAATGACCCCATTTTAGAAAGTAGACACCCCAAGCTATTTGCTGAGAGGCATGTTGAGTCCATGGAATATTTTATATTTTGCCACAAGTTGCGGGAAAATTACAAACTTTTTTTTTTTTTTTTTTTTTTTCACAAAGTTGTCACTAAATGATATATTGCTCATGCATGCCATGGGCATATGTGAAATGACACCCCAAAATAAATTCTGCTGCTTCTCCTGAGTACGGGGATACCACATATGTGGGACTTTTTGGGAGCCTAGCCGCGTACGGGGCCCCGAAAACCAAGCACCGCCTTCAGGCTTTCTAAGGGCGTAATTTTTTGAGTTCACTTCTCACTACCTATTACAGTTTTGAAGGCCATAAAATGCCAAGATGGCACAAAACCCCCACAAATGACCCCATTTTAGAAAGTAGACACCCCAAGCTATTTGCTGAGAGGCATGTTGAGTCCATGGAATATTTTATATTTTGCCACAAGTTGCGGGAAAATTACAAACTTTTTTTTTTTTCACAAAGTTGTCACTAAATGATATATTGCTCACGCATGCCATGGGCATATGTGAAATGACACCCCAAAATAAATTCTGCTGCTTCTCCTGAGTACGGGGATACCACATATGTGGGACTTTTTGGGAGCCTAGCCGCGTACGGGGCCCCAAAAACCAAGCACCGCCTTCAGGCTTTCTAAGGGCGTTACAGTTTTGAAGGCCATAAAATGCCAAGATGGCACAAACCCCCCCCCCCAAATGACCCCATTTTAGAAAGTAGACACCCCTAAATTTAGGGGTACACTAGTGAGACTAGGTAATAAATGGCGGGTGCCCTGAAACTATAAAAAAATAACTAACCAACCAGCGTCACCTGTAACAGTTATATGGTGATCACTGGTGAAAGGGTTAACTAGGGGGCAATCAGGGGGCTTTATGCGGTAGTATATGGGGGTCCCTGGCGCTATAAAAAGCTGCGGCGAACCTAAATACCTACCTGCCTAACTAGCGTCACCTGTGACACTAATACAGCGATCAGAAAAACGATCGCTTATTAGGCTGGGTTCACACTGGAGCGATGCGGGAACGCCACGAATGCGCGGCGGGTTCCCGCATCGCATGCCTCCCGGCGGCAGTTCACACTGCCCTATGCGAACTGCTGGGAGTGTCAGTGAAATGTTAATGACACCCCCAGATCAGTTCGCATATCGCAGTGCGATCTGCAAACTTGGATCGCATGGTGTGAACACCCATGCGATCCGATTCTGCTGCGGACCAAAAAAAGGGTCCCGTGCGAGTTTGCGGCGGGTGCGGCGGGTGCGACACGAATTCAGCCATACTATCTGTATAGCTGAACTCGAATCGCACAGAGATCGGATGTGATTTGCACTGCAGTGCGGTGCGAATCACATCCGTTCTCATAAACCGCTGCAATGTGAACCCAGCCTTAGTGACACTGGCGACGGGGGGTGATCACGGGGTTAAACCTTTATTGGGGGGGTTAGGGGGGTACCTTAGAACTAAAGGGGGCTAACCCTAACTGCCCTAACAGTTATTAGTCACAAATGACACCTGCCGGGTGATCAGGGGGTTAAACCTTTATTAGGTAATAAATGGCGGGTGCCCTGAAACTATAAAAAAATAACTAACCAACCAGCGTCACCTGTAACAGTTATATGGTGATCACTGGTGAAAGGGTTAACTAGGGGGCAATCAGGGGGCTTTATGCGGTAGTATATGGGGGTCCCTAGCGCTATAAAAAGCTGCGGCGAACCTAAATACCTACCTGCCTAACTAGCGTCACCTGTGACACTAATACGGCGATCAGAAAAATGATCGCTTATTAGGCTGGGTTCACACTGGAGCGATGCGGAAACGCCGCGAATCCGCGGCGGGTTCCCGCATCGCATGCCTCCCGGCGGCAGTTCACACTGCCCTATGCGAACTGCTGGGAGTGTCAGTGAAATGTTACTGACACCCCCAGATCAGTTCGCATATCGCAGTGCGATCTGCAAACTCGGATCGCATGGTGTGAACACCCATGCGATCCGATTCTGCTGCGGGCCAAAAAAAGGGTCCCGTGCGAATTTGCGGCGGGTGCGGCGGGTGTGGCGGGTGCGGCGGGTGCGGCGAATGGCTGAACTCGAATCGCACAGAGATCGGATGTGATTTGCACTGCAGTGCGGTGCGAATCACATTCGTTCTCATAAACCGCTGCAATGTGAACCCAGCCTTAGTGACACTGGCGACGGGGGGTGATCACGGGGTTAAACCTTTATTGGGGGGGTTAGGGGGGTACATTAGAACTAAAGGGGGCTAACCCTAACTGCCCTAACAGTTATTACAGTCACAAATGACACCAATGCAAAAAAAAAAAAAAAAAAAAAAAAAATGACATTGGTGTCACTGTGACTGGGGGGCAGGGGTAATTGGGGGGGTGATCGGGGGGTAAAGGGGGGGTGTGAGTGTGCCTGGCATGTTCTACTGTGTGTGGGATGTGTTGGTGCAACTCACTGATCCGCTCTCCTCCGTGTCGGAACGAAAAATACCGACACGGAGGAGAGAATACATCACTTCCTCTCCTGTGTTTACATTACAGGAGAGGAAGTGATGTCACCGGGGATTTCCATTCGTCGGGAGCGATCGCGAGGGGGTGGCCATGAATGAATGGCCGTCCCCTCGTCCGGGATCGCTCCCGAACGAAAACCGACCGCCGCAGGCACCGGGCGGGGGCCCGATCGGGCCCCCGACCCGCGGGAGGCAAATCACGTACATCTACGTGCTTATGCCTGCCCGTGCCATTCTGCCGACGTACATCGGCGTGAGGCGGTCGGCAAGTGGTTAAATAAATCCCTTGTTGAAACCTACTGCACTACGAGGCTTCCCTCTTTTTTCCACACATTTTTTGAGCCTATCTTTGAGTTCATCCATTGGATTTTGGTATATCCATTGATACAGAGGTTCCTGTGATTTCTGGAAAATCCGCTGTTATGGCCCAGCCTGCCAGAGCCTGTCGGGATTGTCATGTAGCATCATTTGAGATATCTATAACCTGAGATACACTGTCTTCGGCAAGAGGTGCATATATGTGGTGATGGGATATTCGTGATTTATGACTTGTGTTTTTTTTCAAACTCGCCTACTATGTAACACGGGGACAAGGTGCTTTGAGGGGGACCCCAAAGCACCCTCCCCATGTTGAGGGCATGTGGCCTGGTATGGTTCAGGAGGGGGCGTGCTCTCATCCTCCCTTTTCCTGTGGCCTAACAGGTCGCATGCCCAGATAAGGGTCTGGTATGGATTTTGGGGGACCCCATGCCATTTGTTTCTTAAAAGTTTGGCACAGGGTTCCCCTTAAAATCCATAATAGACCTGAAGGGTCTGGTATTGATTTTGGGGGGACCCCATGCCATTTTTTTTATTTTAAATTGGCATGGGATTCCCCTTAAAATCCATACCAGACCTGAAGGGCCTGGTATGGATTTTGGGGGGACCCCCATTCCATTTCTTTTAAATTTTGGTGCAGGGTTCCCCTTAACCAATTTAATACATTGTGTTATATAAACTACAATGCCTGCACTGACTAAATATAGAGTATACAGTGCATTAAGGGACATTCCGCGGCACTCAAATTTCCTGCGAACACCCCATAATATTCACTGTTCGGAGAATGGGCGAACACCTGATGTTCGTGTTGAACTTACGTTCGACTTGAACATCGAGCTCACCTCTACCTACCACCCACGAAGCCTGCACCTCAATGCTGTCAGTGTCTTTTGCCTATATTCTGTGTCCTGCCTGCTTGTGGGGCTAGCACCCCAGTGATGCACTATACTCCTGGAATTTCCTGGACTCCTGTATACTATGTTTTACCATTTCCTCATCTCTATTGCTTCCCTGTGCCAGGTCAGCTGTAGCCTTCCTGTGTGTGCTATCCAAGTACACTGCCAAAATCCCAAATCATATGTGCCCAATCTGCCCCTCTGAAATTGCATCATATTAAGAAGGATGAGATTATGTTCAGTAAATTTGTACAGTTTCTATAATATATAAATTATGAAAAAATGCAGTTTATTGTATTATTTATGGATGGAATCTGCCAGCTCTCTGCCGCTGGAATCTGCCAGCTCTCTGCATCCTTTAAAAAAAGAGACTATGTGCAGAAAATCTGTAAAGTGTTTATAATCTGTATCTGAAATCTATCCAAATAGATTTAAAAACTGTAGTGCAAACCTGTTAAGATTTTCTTTCTTGATTCAATCTCTGAGAACAAACAACTATTTTTTATTTCCAAATGCAAACTGTTTGTGCTCTCTCTCAGAAATGTGGCCTATCCAAACAGACTATTTAACTGTTCTTCAAACATGTCATTGTTTTCTCTGTTCAGTTACAGACAAAAGGAACCTATTTTTTATTTCAAAAATAAATCTACCTGCTCTTTTACTCAGGAATATTGGTTTTATAAAAAAAGGCTGTACTGTTTTAGTTTTCTATCTCCTTTAGAAATTATGTTGTATCCAATAAAGGCTGAAAATGTTTGTGCAAATCCTTGCAATTTTACTTTTCAATTAAAAAAATACACTATTTTATATTTTCAGGTCTAATTTGTCAGCTCTATCCCTCAGAAATGTGGGTCTGCCCAATACAGGCTTAACAGGGTGCAAATTTGTAACATTTCCCTGTCCTAAGTGTCCAAAAGAAGACACTAATTTCTTGACCTAAATGGTGTGCTGTAAAATGCTGCATGTGGGCACATTGGACTGCTGAAGACCCATGCTGCTGTGTTGTGCCAGCACAGGTTATTTTAACTCTTGCTGTGGTACATAGCATATAATACAATTAAAAATACAACCATATTTACATTTGCAGCCTGCAGAAGAGCTCAATACAAATATAAAAAAATATAATAAAATGTGTTTTTAATTTCTACTTGATTAGTGTATGAACAAGAACAAATTTGTACTGAGAAAAATATTTTCAACAAAATGACAGTATCCCGAGATCTATCTGGACATGCTAAACAGAATAAAATGCAGATTTGTAGTCTATGTTTGGCTGTTACTGCAACACTTCATATGATAAAACAGCAATTCCTTGAGGCTTCCTAGAACAAAAGTTTTAGTTTGAAAAACAACACGCAATGCACTCATATTTAAAAAAAAATAAAACAACATAGGAATCTAGGAAGAAAACAATATTTTTAAAATTTAAACATAAGTACCGTAATTAGAACAGCACAGTAAATTATAACTGAAATACAGATATACATTTAGGACTCAGCTATAAATGCAAAATGTAGTTAATATAAACCAACAAATCACTAATGAAAACTAGGAAAATTGTAGTCCCAATAAGAAAAATCACAGTGGTCTATTTGGAAGCATAAAATACACTACATTTTTTGCACAAAACAACTGTAGGATAGATGATATAGGAAATTAGTAGGCTTCAGCTGTTTGCACTGAAAACAAATAAAGACCAAGTACACTATATTTATAATGCAGCACTGCGAGCATATAAATCAATCTAGTAAATCATAGTACCATAGTAAGACAATATTGGTTACAGTAAGATTTCATACATACTGATGCATTTTAAAAACACAAATATCTTACATTTTTTAATGTGATTTGTACATATTTCATGCCTGTCAATGCTAACCTTGATGTCTGTTTCTGTATTTCATGCACTTTTAATGTACAAAAACGCAATGACAAAACAAATAATACATTTCACATATTGAATTATCCATTTTGCAAGCTAAAAATCAGGTTTCTTTAATATGTACAGCAAAAAATAATATGTGTTGTACTTTAATCTATCTGAATTGTTATAGAGCTAGTTCCATCGTCATACTTTTACAGGCCTCATGCACATTGGATGCTTTCTCCAACTCTCCTAGATGCCTTTCTTCCTGGCAATGACATTTTGGCAGGAAAAACTCTTGACACTTGTAAATGCATGTAACGTGTTTAGGAATGTTAAGCACTTGGGTGCATCAAGCGTTTTTTTCTGCCAAAACACTGCTGCTCCTGGATGCACTGGCAGTGTTTTTTCCTTTCTCTAAATGCCCCTGCCTCTAAACCCCTCTAAACAGCACTAAAAGCACCCAGTGTGCATGAGGCCTTATGGTAAATAACTAGTTGGTGTTTGAAATTATAGATGGTCTTTGCAATTATCATATATATTATGGGCTAATGCCTATTGCACCTGTTAAATCTAGTCTAACATCAGACTGCTCTAGAAATCAAATTAAATGCAACATCTTCATCTATTTTAAAACTTAAAGTAGGCAGTTATTCACAGGTTAGACAAACATGAATGGAATAGGAATATTTGTACTCACCATAAAATCCTTTTCATATTGTGTAGCACTAACCCCCGAAGGAGCTTCTGGTTTGATTTGGGCTTACCGTTACCTCACCTGCTTGCTTCTCCATCTTGGGGATCCCGTGGTAAATGGCCCAAAAAATGTTGAAACAGTTGACACTGAATCCTCTTTAGGGTTATTTATTTAGAAAAAACAAAGTCTCTTAATGGAGGGTAGAGGGTTAGGGATGAGTTCAGGCACTTAAATTGCAAGGTGAAAGTATTAAGAGAATCCAGAGAATAAAACTGTTCCACAACTGGATTCAACAACCCCTGGATAGGCCTCTCTCACTAGGCCTAGCAGCCGTTGGGATGCTCGGTAAAGTCTCTGCCACAGACTTGTGAGATACACTTGAGTGTTACTGAGGGATGTGGATAAGTTTAAAGAACTGACATACGGTACCAGTTTCTCTCAGCCAATGCGGCGATACTGTGTGAGTGTTGATCCAGGTTGCATCCTTCAACTAAGTCTCCAGGCTCCTTCAGAGAAACCAGCCTTGTGCACGGTCTTCTCCTGAAAGAGTCCTCCCCTGGGGTTCTTCAGTTGCTGGGCCACTCTCTTCTGATGAGACGGCACTGGACCATCCCTGGATTAGTAGGCCCCGAAATTCACTTGGGCCTATCCTTTCAGCTGCATCGCCTCGGGCCAGCCAGCCCCGAGACACAGGATGCATAGTTCCGCACCCCAGGCCAGGAGGCCCATGGGGCTGGATCAGGAGGACCACCAGAACCAAACAGACAGAAAGTAATCCCCTGCCAACATGGCGTCGGTACCTTAAATACCACCCCCCCAGAATGCACAGCAGGCAAACACTCCCACTGGGCTGGTTCCGAGAGATAAGTGGCATTCAATGCATCCAGCTAGACTGTGTTTCTACTCTTGCTGGTGTACTATCACATAGTGTCCCCCATCGGATAGTGTCCACTGTGTACTGCACATGAGCAGTACACAGGACACACAGATTACAAAAATAGCCGAAGATGAATGGCGCCTGCGCCATGAGTCCAGGTTCTAGCCCCACCATCCAAGTGGACATAGAGATAGAATAAAAAGAGCAGAGCCCAGCGAGGCCATGCCTGAAGCGTGGCGAGGGGCCCTCTAATATCAGCAGCCCTATGTCCACTTGGATGGTGTGCCGTTCATCTTTAGAGATTTTCCGAATCTCCTTCTGCTGCGTTCTGCGCAAGCGCTGCACCTGTGCAGTATGGGGCGGACAGTATCCGATGGCCGGACGCTATATGGCAGAACACCGGCGGTAGCAGCGATACCTGTGGTCAAGGAGAACCCAGTGCAACCCAGCTGGACTGGTACTGAAACCAGAAATTTAGAGAAATAATTTAAAGCCCAACTGTGGCTTCAGGCAACTTAACTTTATAAAAACCATAGCGCCTGCTCGCCAGGAGCCAGCACTACATAGTGTTAATTGAAAAATCAAAAACTACAAATTATCATATATGCTATGGCTAGAGGAGTTCCACATTAAAGAAGAACTATAAGCAAAACTTTTTATTTTTCATTTTAGGGAAGGGAGAGTTATAACCCATGTAGATTTTTTTTTTTTTTTTTTTAAATGTATATTTATTGAAAAAAGATTTTTGTACAGCAGATAAATTTGTACATTCCGATACAGACAATCAAGATTGACAATGTAACAGCAACAAAGAAAACCGCTGCAGGCGGAATATAAAATGTTAACATTTTAATACAGCATATCAAAAGATAAGAAAAAAAAAGGATAAGAAAAAAAAGGACACACCACGAATCTACCAATAAGGATACGAAAATAGACCAAGAGATGTATTTGTATTTGCGGGAGGGGACGTAGAGTATGAATCCCAAGGTTAAACCTGAGAAAAACATTTCTGAGAGTAAGTAGCCATAGATTAAGGTGTCGTCTCAGGGTTAAATGCGGAATTGTCCCACCTGTCCCATGTTTTAGAAAACTTGGGTAGGGAGTCTTGTACCAGCGCAGTCATATGTTCCATCCTGCGTATATATGCAATTGCAGAAATTAGCTGCGAATGGGACGGAGGGGAGGGGGACAACCAAAGGGCAGGAATCACTCTCTTAGCAGCTAGGAGAATATAAGCTGTCAGTTTCTTGGCGTGTTTAGGTAGGCCTAACAAGTAGTGTTTAGGGTCTAACGGGACATCTATCTCCAAAACAGATTGTAGTAGGGATTGGACCATAGACCAAAAAGGTATAATCAAAGGGCAGCTCCAGAAAATATGGTAATGGGTGCCCTCATTTCTTAGGCATCTCCAACACAGCTTAGATATGGAATGGTCATATTTATGTAACATTTCAGGGGTTTTGTACCAAAACATTAGTATCTTATAAGCCGTCTCTCTCTGCTCCACACATCTGGAGACTCTAGAAGTAGAAGTCCAGATGTCCTGCCATTGAGAAATGGTTAAGGGGGATGGTAAAATTGTAGCCCATCTTCTCATATAGAGATGTGTTTCCGTGGTGGGCGAGATTGAATTGTGGAGGATACTGTATATAGAGGATATAAGTCCTTTCTGGCATGGGCCTTGGGAGCACAAAGTTTCAAAGGTGTTAGGGTTAGCCAAAGTCAGGTCAGGGGATCTGGAGTGGAAATAATGTTTAAATTGAATGTATGAAAAAAAGAGTCGATCTGGAATGTCATATTTATCCTGAAGCTCAGGAAAGGATAGGAATTTGCGAGATACCGGATGCACCAGATGGCGGAGTTGGAAGATGCCTGACCTGTACCAAGGAAACATATTCTTCACCGAGAGGCTGTCAGGCATATCTGGATTAAAAATGACATTCAACAGGGGTGAGCATGGAGAGGAGAGAGAGAACCGTTTGTGACACTTTTTCCATATGGACAAAGTAAAAAGCATCGGTCCTAGGCTTATGCGCCTAAGCTGAGCCATAGAGGAGGTCAGATCAGACCACAGCATGGAGCAAGGATGGACAGGGGTGACCACACTCATTTCCAGCTCTGACCATCTACTGGTAGCGAAATACGACGACCAGGAGATAGCCGCCAGAAGGTGCGTTGCATAATAATACTTCACTATATCGGGGGCCCCCAGCCCTCCATGAGACCGTGGAGCAAAAACCACTGTTTGGGCTATCCTATGCAACTTATTCCCCCATATAAATTTAGCAAAGGCTCGCTGAATATTCCTAAGCTGAGGCATGGAGATAGCAACTGGTAATGTTTCAAAAAGATATAAAAACTTAGGGAGTATGGCCATTTTCAATACGTTAATCCTGCCCAGGAGAGATAGGGGGCACGACGACCAACCCCTGAGCAGTCTATGCGTTTCCACTATTAAAGATACATAGTTAGCTTCATAGAGGGAGCTGTACTTGGCGGTCAGGTTAATGCTGAGGTATTTGAGGGAAACGGGGCACCAATGATAGGGGTATGTGTATTCCAAAGAAGCTCGAAGCGTGGGGGGGATATGAATAGGGAGCGCTTTGGTTTTAGTCGTATTAACCCTATAACCCGTGAGTCTGCCGAATGAATCTAAAAGAGTGTGAAGTTTGGGAAGGGAGGTTTGAGGTTTCGTCAGGGTGAGGAGTATGTAGTCTGCAAAAAGAGACAACTTGTATTCTTTCAGTCTGAGGGAAATTCCACTTATGTCCGAGTCCTCCCGTATAGCTGCAGCCAAGGGTTCTAGGCATAGTATAAACAACAAGGGGGATAGGGGGCATCCCTGTCTGGTACCATTACTATGTGTGAAGAGCGGGGATCTGTAAGATGCCAATTGGACTTGGGATGTGGGAAGCGAGTATAAGGCTTGCAGGGCTGACAGGAAAGAACCAGAAAAGCCAAAACGCTGGAGCGTAGCAAACATGTAAGGCCATCCCAGCCTGTCAAAGGCTTTTTGTGCGTCTAAACTCAAAACGATGGCCGGGCAAGATGTTTTATCGAGCAAGTCTATGAGGTCAATGGTACGTCTGGTGTTGTCCCCAGCCCGTCTGCCCATGACAAATCCCACCTGGTCATTGTGAACCAGGGCGGGAATCATTAAGGAAAGCCTATTAGCCAAGATTTTGGTGAAAATTTTATAGTCGGAGTTAAGTAAGGCTATGGGTCTGTAATTATCTGGAAGGGTAGGGGATTTACCCGGTTTCGGGATAACTGTAATGTGTGCATGGAGGAACTGAGAATGCGGTACATAGATTTTTTTGTTGTTGCCATCTATGGCAAAAAAAACTTCCTGTCCCAAAGCCAAACAGGAAGTGATAGGAAATCCCTACAAATTAAAGGAATTCCTTGGGAATCACCAGGTCACCAGAACTAGAGTACCAGGTGGAAGATTTCCATTGTATTACTCATTGAATCTCCTTAACAGGGGTACAGATAAAATGAAACCTCACAAGTGCTCTAATCCCTATCCCCTCTATCCAAACTAGAAAAAGTTTTGCCTTTAGTTAAACTTTAAGTACATCTGATGCACTACCTCTTTCACCTTTAACATAGGTTTGGAAGGAGAAAATTTAATTTTAATTAAAACATTGAAGCTTAGGAACAACAATGAATATGTGTTGCTCCCATGTTAGAAACCAAGTGTGGAATCGATATCCCTGGGTGAACCAGGCAGAATTTATACTTTTTTTCTTGGCTACTTTGTTCCACTCTCTCCCCGAACAGCTACTTTTACTGCTCCTTAACTAGCAGGACACTGATCAGAATTAGGTGAAGAGTTGTAAGACACTGTCAGGGAAGACAGGCTTTCCATGTAAGATCCCGGCATGCACGCATGTGTATTAGCACTTAAAACACACACCTGTCACTAATACTGAAGTCAGGCAGGCTATTTAAACAGGGCTCCTACATAGGTTCATTGCTGTTTGGTCTGCAGATTCTGTGTTGTATCCTATTTCCTGTGTGACCTCTGAATCTGATCCAGCTTGTCGTTACCTGCGATTGCCTGCTGCCTGCTCTGATCCTGTCTTCCCTTTCACTCTGATCCTGCCTGCTGATTCTGTCTGCCGATCTTCTACTCGGCTTGTGACCTGACATCTCTTCTGCCTACCGTCTATGCCTGACCTGTCTGATTATTACCGACCCGGCCTGTCTGACCCTGCATCTCACTCATCCAGCCTGCTACAGCTCCCAGCCCTGCAAGCCTGCATCTAGTACTGCTCTGTGGTTCATCCCAGCCTGCCACCAGTCAAGCATCGTGCCAGCTCATCCACTACCTGCCTGCTGATCACTGCTACTACAGAGACTATTGAACTGTTTACTGGCACTCATACCCCACCGTGCTCCCGTGGCTGCTGTATCACTACCAGTGGTCTGCGAGCCAGAGTTGTACGAAAAGGCCTTCCTCTGCACATCAGGCTCACATCCCAGATACGTAACAGACACCATACATAAGCAAACAGAGATAAAATTTGCAAACAAGGAAACTACTTGCAAGATAAAATTGCAAGTATAGTATGATTCAGTTCCACATAAAGATTCTATGAAGCACCAAAATGTCATCATCGTCCCATGGTGTGATGGCATCCATCTATGAGTGCTGATGACATACTGTATATGGCCCATAAATCTAAAACCAGTCAGCACAATCCTATAGGCAACACAACATGTGTGTATATAATACAATATGTGTATATAATAAATTATCAAGTAGCTACTATCACTAGCAAAAAGTGCTTTCACGCCACTTAGGGACAATAATAAAACCCAAAACTCCAGTGCTGCGCTACTATATATACTGTAATATTAAATCTAAAACAATATAATTATAAACTAGTGCTTAATCATCATAATTTATATAAAACAAAATCATAAATCTGTTAAAGTCCATAAAAATAACAGTGACTGATTGTAGTGGATCCAAAAGGAACAGTTCACCAAAAAGTGCAAATAGAAATTTTCCAAAAGTGCTCGTGCTATCCTCCACCAGAAAGAAAACCAAAAAACCCAGTGCTGCACTACTATAACAACAACAAAAACCTTCAGCGCTAGAATGGACAGTCATGAGGGAATCATTATCCTGTCAAAATCAAGGGTAAAAATCATCTGGAAACCAGTGCAGCTGTTTACTTCTGGAGCAAAGTTCACACAAAATATGTACAAAAAACAGCACTCAATGGGACCAGATGAAAATAAATTGATGACAAAGGTTAGTTTAATAAAATACATAGAAGGATAAAAAATCACAACAGTCCGATGAAGGAGTATAAAAACAATTAATAATCAGTCAGATGTCATAAACTTCATTGTTGGGATATAGCAAAAATAATAATAACAGTACCTACCGCCTTATATCCTGAAGACCAGGGGTTAACCCTGATATGTAGGTATAGCGAATCCCGGTCTGGAGGTGGAGGGCTCCATGCTACGAACTGCTGAGACAGATGGAGGCAAGAGAATACTACTCTCACTTCTGCAGCCACTGATCTGATGGCATGGGGAGATGACACAATGTCCCAAGGGAGGAATCTGTAGCCAACAACGCCACAGCACCTCTTCGACTGACGCCAAGCTGGCGTTCTGGGTACTGCTCCGTGCGGTGGAAGGGAAACCGCAAGACCCAGAAGGCAAGGTCAACTTCCGATCAGGAAAAGGATTAGGCGGTGCACAAGCTCAGTCCATAGTTACATAGTTAGTCAGGTTGAAAAAAGACACAAGTCCATCTAGTTCAACTTTAAAAACAATAAATAAAATAAAAAATATCGTACAATCCAATATACCCAATTTTATACCCACAGTTGATCCAGAGGAAGGCAAAAAACCCCAGCAGAGCATGCTCCAATTTGCTACAGCAGGGGAAAGAAATTTCTTCCTGATCCCCCAAGAGGCAATCAGATTTTCCCTGAATGAACTTTACCTATAAATGTTAGTACCCAGTTATATTATGTATATTCAGAAAAGTATCCAGGGCTTTCTTAAAGCAATCTAATGAGCTGGCCAGAACCACCTCGCCACATTACCATGGCAACCGTGAATGACTTGTTTTGCGTGCCTGCGCTTTGTCAAAGTCACGGGAGCCACCGGCACAATGGAATATAAAGGCAAAATGAACATCAGGGAGGGGACAAATAATGGAGGTCTATAATGTTAACCCCTTATTTACAAACAAAATGCACTACAATCACAAAGGCACATGTAATAATGCTGGCACATAAAACAACACAACAAGAAAATGGAAATGGTTTGGTTTCTTATATAGTTTTGAGAAGAAGTTTGAAAATTCCTCTATAATTAATTGTAGATTTTGAGTTACCTTCCCTTCCTGAGTCTGCAATCTCAGCATGGCAGGGTTGTACGTTCTGGGGGTGAGCTTTCTAGCCAGGAGCGTAGTGGGTTTGTCACCTAGCGTGTAGAATCAATGCCTAGACCAGCATAAATACTTCTCAGCCCTAGTGATGAGACTAAGATTTAATGCTGTACGCTCCCCTTCTATTTTATGCCTCAGGTCTAGTTGGGGGGTTAGATTTTTGCTCCTGGACTACATGTTGCAGTTCCTCCTCTTGTTGTTGTATCATTTGTGAGTGATTACGTTTGGTTCTGGAGGCTATTTGGATCAGTTTGCCACAAATTGTGGCCTTGTGTGCTGCCCAGTTGACACGGGGGAGGTATCTGTTGCATGATTATCAATGAAATAATGGTGTAGGGCAGTCTCTATCTCAGTATATATGTTAGGATCATTAAAGTGGAAGTAAACTCCCCTATCGTTTTCAGCCAAGGAAGCTGCCATCTTTGCCTCTGTTTAATCTTCAACTGCTATGGTGCTGCACATGTGATTCGTTATGACACCAGCCATTGGATGGTTTGATAGTTTGTCTGAGAGCACAGCCAATGTGCAGTTAGCATTCCCGGCATGCCTTTTTTTTTTTAACTGATTAAATAGATGGGTTTACTTCCACTTTAAGTAGTGAGACATTTAGATGCCACGCTGAGGGTTTTGGTCTGGTCCATATGTGAGTTAATGAAATTAACACTGGAGAGTGGTCTGACCACGAGGTGGACAATATTTTGGCCGCGTCCATGGAAGGAAGAAATGTTGATGGCGTGAATACATGGTGTATGCGTGAATATTTTTTGTGAACCTGAGAATAGTGAGTACAATCTCTGGTTGTGGGATTGAGGTCCCTCCAAATGTCTATGAGGTCATAGGAGTGTAATATCCGAGCCAGTTTACAACCCTGTTTGGGGGTATGTTTTAATATTGGTTTTTGTGCATTGGTTCTATCCAGGGCTTGATCTAAGGAGACATTACTATCTCCCCCTATTATGATATGGCCCTGCATATGTGGCATCAATATTTTGAGCATAATCTCAAAAAATTTCACTTGGCGTAATATGAGACTAGTGTGACTGTTTGTTCATTTACTTTTCCCACCACCATGATATATTCTTCCACTTTATCTTTAATTACCATGGTAGGCGTGAACGGGGCCCTCTTTGCTACACAGATCACTACCCCTCCTTTTTTCTCTGGGCCATTAGATAGGTAGAAAGTAGGATATCTAGCATTCAAATATTTGGGAGCTGAGGTGCAGGAAAAATGTGTTTCCTGGAGGAGCAGGTTATCAATACCTAATTTGTGATATGTTTGGAAGGCCATAGTTCGTTTCGTTGGGGGAATTGAGGCCCTGAACGTTATGAGTTAATATTCGGGTATGGGAGGGATGGGTTAATGACATTTAGGTTTGGCAGACTGTACTCGCCTGTTGTACTTATCTGTCTTCTCTCTCGCAATGTTGATGATTCGGTTGAGAACTTCCGACTTCGGGATCAGGGGTGCACTCAAAATGAAGGGTATGACATAGAAAAGAAAGCAGTAATAGTTATTATCGGGACGAGGTAAACTGGACCAACATTTACCTTCAACCCAGAGACATAAAAAACAACTTCAGCTGGCTTAATAGAAACAAAACCATAGAGGTCCGGGAAATCAGAATTCCCATCAGGTAGTATGAGGTTGTCAGGTAACGACAAGCTCACTGATTAGTGGCATGCATTTCTGCCCCGGTCTTTTCCTTCTAAAATGTAATGTAAGGGGTTAGGACAAACCAGTGCATCTGCTTAGGCAAAAAAAAAAACATTGTAAATAAGCCTGGGGAGGGGTTATCATCTAACTTCCTGGTATAGCCCATTAAACCAATCTTTTGGGTTTTCGCTTGTCCTCTCCCCCCCCCTGAATAGGAGGCTCCCCCCCCCAAAAGTCCGGTAAACACATTATAACTAAGTAGCAAAGTTAACTTAATAAAACTGTAAGCAACTGCGTAACTCTCAATATGCTCAGGGGAAGCCTTTTACAGGTGTTTGGATTCAAAATATCACTGTGTGGGTATCATTCCCATGAAAAAGTAATTATGGTCATCAATTTGGTCCCATAATGGGGAGATTGGGCGGCCTCCTGCCTGCTGTGCTGTGGAATAGAGAGGTTCTTCGGAAAGCAAACCCAGGCTCATGAGGACATCCGCTCCATCTGGGAAATTGGCGAAGGAATGTGTCTTACCCTTATAGGTGAATGACAAACGAAAAGGAAATGACCAGCGGTATGTAATTTGGCAATTTGTGAGCTGGGCCAAGAGTGGTTTCAATGCGCGTCTCTTTTGTATCGTTAGTGGAGATATGTCCGCAAATATTTGTATTGGATCGCCCAGAAGGGTGACGTCACCTCTGACACGGGCTGTGGCCATGACTTTTTCTTTAATTCTGTAAAAATGTGGGTTGACTATGACGTCTCTAGGTAGGCCATCCTGTCTAGGAGCCATCAGGGACCGATGTACTCGATCAATTTCCATTTGATGTAGTGCAACATCTGGTATGCATCAGGATGTGTACAGCCCCCTCAAGGTCAGTCACTGTCTCAGGCAGGCCCTGTATTCTAAAATTGTATCGCCTGGACCTGTTCTCCTGGTCTTCAATTTTAGCATTTGCCTGGTCCAGTTGATCTTGTAGAGAAGAGATCAAGTTAGAGTTTTGATTAACCCTCCTCACTGTGCCATCCATCTTTGATTCAATAGTGTCTAGCCGTTCTACAATGCTATTAAAATCATGCTTCATTTCATCTGTAATAGATTGGCAGGCTTTAGTTTGTTCTTGCTGCAATAATGCTGAGAAGTGGGCCAGTAAGACAGTGTCCCCTGAATATGGTGCGGGGGGTGGAGGGGGATGATCAATCCCCATGCTGTTCTGACTTAAGGCTAGTTCAGCCATGTTTATATCCATAGACGAAGCTGGAGAATCAGCATTGTCCAATCCTTCCCCCTGATATGTATGAGAGGGAGAGTATCATGTCATCCTGAGACTGGGATGAGAAGGGATCCCTCTCATGATCTGCTTGAAAGGCAGCTGTGCTGTGGGGAGAAGTAGCCCCTTGTGCAGGGAGGGCTGTGTTTTCCTGTGTCTCACCTGCTTGACTGCGCTTGCCTCTGTCCTCCGGCCCGACGCCATCTTGGCTGGGGGAGTCCTGCCTGTCTCTGGTGCTGTGTTCCCCGAGCAGAACGAATAGGCGGGTGGCGGTGGTTTATTTTTTGCTGGCCCCCCTCCGCACCGTTGCATGGTGTGGTTCGCTTTTCCTCTGTACTTTTTCCGACTCCTCTAAGGCTTTTGGAAGCTTGGAATGACCGGCGGCGTGTGGAGCAGGTCAGATCATGTCCGCTCCCAAATATTTTTTCCATTTTCTTGTTGTGTTGTTTTATGTGTCAGCATTATTACATATGCCTTTGTGATTGTAGTGAATTATGTTTGTAAATAAGGGGTTAACATTATAGACCTCCATTATTTGTTCCCTCCCTGACGTTCGCTTTGCCTTTATATTCTGTTGTGCCAGTGGCTCCCGTGACTTTGACAAAGCGCAGGCGCGCAAAACATGTCAGTCACGGTTGCCATGGCAATGGACTGAGCTTGCGTACCGCCTAATCCTTTTCCTGAACGGAAGTTGACCTTACCTTGCAGGTTTTGCAGTTTCCCTTCTGCCACGCAGAGCGGTACCCAGGATGCCAGCTTGGCGTCAGTTGAAGAGGTGCTGCGGCATGGAGCCCTCCAACTCCAGACCGGGATTCGCTATACCTACATATCAGGGTTAACCCCTTGTCTTCAAGATATAAGGCGGTACTGTTATTATTATTTTTGCTATATCCCAACGATGATGTTTATTACATCTGACTGATTATTAATTGTTATTATACTTCTTCATCGGACTATTGTGAACTTTTATCCTTCTGTGTAGTTTATTAAACTAAACGTTGTCATCAATTTATTTTCGTCTGACCCCTTTTAGTGCTGTTTTTTTAACCATAGATTTTTATTGAGTTTCATAGTATACGGTACAAGGTATGCAACAGGTAGTGCAACATGTCAGTTGTACATAATGAGAACAACAGCAGAACAGAAAGAAAGATGAGGGAAAGAAAAAAAAAAAAGAGAGGAGCTCAGGGTATACACAGTATCATACACATGCAGGCTTCATATGGCATAGTAGGAGACGTCCTCAGTGGGAGGTCGAACCCGTCACCCCATCTGGGAACTAACTGTGACGGGTTCTTGAGGGCGCCATAGGAAGGGGTCCGACTTTGGCCCTAGATGATGATCCCTAGAGCTCCATCTCGCAAATGTATATGTCCAATAGCGTAGGCTAGCGAATGAAGGTGGGAAGACCTTCTGTTACAGGTGTAGCACAAAACATATAGCCTAACTCAGAGTTGTAATAGATAACTTTAACAAGAAACAACGTGTTAATTGGGAGAGCAACACAGGTACACAGGGCAAGAGCTTCAGGTACTGATGGGGTAAGGAGGTCAGGTAAGTAATAGGTCCGTCATAGGGGGTTTGCATTTAGGGTGTTGAAGCCAAAGGTCCCAGTTGCTTCTGAATCCAGGAATAAGGAGGTGGCCTTTGGCGTGCATGAGTTCCATCAGGCAGTGGTTGTTTAAAAGTGCGATTATTTCCACACCGGAAGGGGCTAGAGGGGATTTCCAGTTTTTGGCGATGGCTAAACACGTGGCGATAAGAACATGGGCGAGAATGTGTCGAGTGGGTTGAGGCCAGGCTTCCAATTCGAGACCAAATAGTACTAGTTGCGGTGTCAGTGGTACAGGAATCTTTAAAATGGACATAAGGAGTTTGGATAGCATGGACCATAGTGGGGTTAGGATTGGGCAGTCCCACCATATGTGGAGTGGAGTACCCAGGGATCCACAGTTTCTCCAGCACAGATTGCTTGCAGTTGGATATATATGGGCCAGTTTGATTGGTGTGAGGTACCAATTATGGTAAATTTTTTGGACTGTTTCCCAATGCAGTAGGCATTTGGAGAATTTCATGGGTGCTCGAAGCGAGCGGAACCATTGCTGGGGGGTGTAGGTGCGATGTAGTAAGTGTTCCCATTTTAACATTGTGGGGGATTTGAGAGGTGGGCAGATTTCAGTGAGGAGTTTGTAGCAAATCGAGATCCCTCGTTGGTGGGGTGAGGTGAGATTGAAGAAGGTCAGTATGTGCCAAGTAGTTAGGTTGTTTGACCATTGTACTTTAGAGAGAATCGATCGTATTCTTAGGTATTTGAAGAAGTCCTTATGGCTTATGTGAAAGTTGGCGTGTAGAGTGTGGAATGGTTTGAGGTTGGAATTCTAGTACAGGTGTCCAAGATTGAGGACGCCTAAGGTTGTCCATGCGGAGAGATCGATATCAGGAGTGAGGACGTGTAGAGCTGACAGCGGTATATGTTGGAGTAGGCGCAACGGGATACCCACAGAAGTTTGTATGGTAGATTTCCACACTCGAATGGAGGCGTTAATTGTGTCTAGGAAGGAATGGGGCTCGTGGTGTTGCAGTAAGAGGGCGCACAGGATCAATTTGGGCTGGGAGGCGAGTGCTGCTTGTTCTATTTGTACCCATGTGGTTTGCAGAGCAGTGTTCCACCAGGCCTTGGTTTGATCTAGTATAATTGCCTTGTAGTAGGCCAATAGTTTAGGCGCTCCCATTCCTCCAGCGGCAACCGGCGTGCAGAGAGTGTTGTTTTTAAGTCAGGAACGTTTGCCATTCCATATAAATGTATTAAAGGTGGTTTGGAGGTGGGTTATTTGTTTTTTGAGGAAGGGTATGGGGAGGGTTCGGAACAGATAGAGAACGTGGGGTAGCAAGAACATCTTAGCGAGAGCTATTCTGCCTGCCCAGGAGGCCGTGGTATGTTGAAGGTCTTGAATGGTTTTATGCAGTTTGGTTATGAGATTGTTAAGGTTGAGAGAACGTAAGTGTGATGAGGGCGTGGTGAGTTGGATGCCCAGGTAGGTAAGAGTGGAGTTAGATGTCCACAAAAAGGAGGTGCAGTGGGTAATAGCATGTTTGACATGTTGGGTCAAGCCAATGCCCAGCATGCTGGATTTGGTCAAATTGATTTTATAGTGGGAGATTTTGCTGAATAGTGCGAGGGTGTCGTGGAGTACGGGAAGGGAGGTGGTAGGGTCAGTTAGGGAGATGATAACATCATCTGCGTATAGTTCAATTTTGTGTGTGGTTCGATCTGTGGTTATTCCGGAAATACGCGGGTTAATTCTAATTGACTGGGCTAGGGGTTCCATGACAAGGGCGAATATTAGGGGTGAGAGCGGACACCCCTGACGTGTCCCGTTGGAAATGCGGAAAGGGTCTGAAAGCAGCCCTGAAGTCAGTACTCTGGCACTGGGGGAGGAGTAGAGGGCGAGTATGGCTTGCAAGATGATCCCTTTAAAGCCAATTTTTTGGAGGACTGCAGTTAGGTAGGACCAATCCACCCTGTCAAACGCCTTCTCCGCATCAAGGGAGATGAGCAGAGAAGGCGTCCGACGGTGTTCCACCCATTGTATCAATGAACCTGTGAGTGCCGTCCGAGGTCTGCCTGCCAGCCACAAACCCCACCTGATCCATGTGAATTAGTTGTGGGATGATATCAGAAAGTCGCGTAGCCAGGAGTTTGGCAAATAGCTTAGTATCAGTGTTTAGTAGGGAGATGGGTCTGTAGCTGGCAGGCTGATCGGCCGGTTTACCTGGTTTTGGGATAGTGACAATTGTAGCTTGGAGGGATTCTGGTGGAATGGAGCCCATAGTTGCAATAGACTTGAAGGAGTGGCATAGGTAGGGAGTAAGGAGTTCAGAGAACGTCTTGTAATATTCGTTATTAAATCCGTCAGGGCCCGGGGCTTTGTGTAGTGGTAGGGCGTTTATGGCTACTGTAAGTTCCATTGGGGAGAACAGGGAGGAAAGAACCTGTTCCGGCGATAGTGAGGGGAGGTGAATGCTGGCGAGGAAGTCATCAATTTCAGAGGGGGAGGGTGGCAAGGCCGAGCCAGTGTTGGTGAGATTGTATAATTTGGCATAGTAGGAGCTAAATTGATCTGCAATGTCTTTGGGGTTGGTATATTTAGTGCCCTGGTGGTTCGTAAGGAACGAGATTTTAGACTGAGTCGATTTGCGTTTGAGTTGTTTGGCTAGGTACGCTCCAGGTTTGTTGTGATGTGAATAAGTTTGTAGGCGAAGACGCTTAAGATGGTAGTCAAAGTTGGAGTGGAGGTGATCACTCAGGGCTTGCCTAGCTGTTTGTAGTTCAGAGGTGAGCCAAGGGTTGGGATTTATTAGCTCGTTCGAGAGTGCGTATACGCTCTAGGAGGTTGTTTGTGGTTGAGGTATATTTCTTTTTCTCGTGGGCACCTAATTTAATGAGTAGGCTTTGTGGGCATTCCACAACACAGAGGGGTCAGCCACCGAACCCTCATTTGTGGTGAAATAGTTTTGCAGCTCGGATAGAATCTGGTTTTGGTAGATCGGGCACGTGATGATAGAGGTGTTGAGCCTCCAGATGGTGTTGGTTTTGTATGAGAGTGCTGGAAACAGTTTCATTGATATGGGCGCATGATCGGACCATGTAATGAGACCGATCTTAGTGTCTTGGACTAGTTGTAGGGTATGCTTGTCGGTTAAGAAGAGATCTATCCTTGAATAGGTTTGCTGTGTGTGGGAGAAAAATGGATAATCCCTTTTGGAGCCATGTTGGCACCTCCAGGGATCATAAAGGTCTTCTGAGTGGAGTAGGGAGGCAAGAGAGGTGGAATTTTTGCGGGCAGGGTTGGATGTATCTAGGGAGGCATCAACAATTTGGTTGAAGTCGCCGCAGATGATTAGGGGTCCCTGTTTAAAAGGTGTCAGCTTCTTCAACAGTGATTTGTAAAAAGGGCGTTGATTTGTATTCGGTGTGTAAATGTTAGCAATGGTGATGTTCTGGTTGTTGATAATGGCATTCAATATTATGAATCTGCCCTCTGGGTCTATTTCTGTGTGGATTGGTTGGAACGAAACTCTGGATCGTATGGCAAGCATTACACCTGCTTTTTTCTTGGTGGCGTTGGCAAAGTAGGAGTGAGGGTATTGTTTGTGGGAACATGAGGGAGGTTTGTTGGACACGAAATGGGTTTCCTGTACACATAATATGTCAGAGGAGTGTGTTAAGGCTTCCTTCCACAACATACTCCTTTTGTAAGGAGAGTTTAGGCCTTTTGCGTTAATGGATGTAAAGGTGATGGACATGTTGGTAGGCGGATAGGCAGTGGGGGTAGGGGAAGCTTTGAGGCGTACCCCGGTAGCGAGTGTATCAGGGGGAGGGTATGAGGGGGTAAACCTGTAAAAGGTAAGTACAGTAGTAAACTCAACTAACACTCTATAGGAAACCAAATATACTTATACCACAGTATACATAACTTGTAAAACGCAATGGTAGGTTACGGAGTTAGCGCAGAACACAAACAAAAAAAAAAATACACCAAAAAGGGAGATAGAGGGGAAAAAAAAAAAACAAGGAAGCAGTTAGGTGTTCAAGTGCTTAGCACTTTTCCTTCTCCGGGGGAAAAGAGAACGGAGTGTACATTCTGGTACGCTCATCAAGGACATAGATGAGGTGAAGTAGTGCTGGATCAGTGGCACAAAAAAAAAAGATTCCAAAGGGCACTCGTTGTGATAGGATAGGAAACGGTAGCTTTCATCTGTGGGTGGAAGCAGGAGCATGGCGTCTTGTACCCGAGGTTGAGTGCTGTTTTTTGTATATATTTTGTTAACATATTTTCGAATCTCTTCCCCCCTTTCCTCCTTTTTATTTTCCTGCTGTATTTCTATATTATATAGTTTATCATAATAATTTTGAAATGTTTTTATAATTTCAGCTGGATCGTGTGTTATTTCCCCATTTGTTTTTAAGATCTTTACTATAGATGTTGTAGGTTGTTGGACTCTCAATGTTTTTGCTAGTAGTTTCCCCGGTTTATTTCCATATTTATACCATTGTGTTTTATTCCTATCCCTTATCCGGAGAGACTCTTCATCAAGCACGGCCTGTAGCTCAATTCTTTTATCTTTTAAGAGTATATAGTCTTCTGGCTTCATTTTCTGTTTGTGTTTATCTTCCAGTCTCCCAATTTCCAACAGCAGTTGAGTTTTCCTTTGCTCTTTTTCCCTTTTTACTCTACTTCCGTGCTTGATGAACAGTCCTCTTAGTACGCATTTTAAAGCTTCCCACTGTATGGGGGGTGAGGTGTCATCTTTATCGTGATTTAACTGAAATTCCCTTATCTCTCGCTGGATATCCTCAAAACATTTTTTATCTTTAAGCAGGTTATCATTCAAACTCCACCTTCCTCTTGTTTTTACAAATTCCGTTATTGCTAACTCTAAATATATGGGTGCGTGATCTGACCATAAAAACCCTCCTATATTTGTTGTTGGTTTCAACAATAGCCCCTTTTGGTTCAGGAAAAAGTAATCTAACCTATGATAAGAGTCATGAACATTTGAGTAGTATGTGTAGTTCTTTTCTTTTTGATGTTGTACCCTCCATATATCAACCATTTGATGTTTATCTAATAATTCTTTAAATTCTTTTAGATGTTTATTTTCCCTTTGAGATTTGATATTGGTAGTGTCCCTTTTCATATCCATTATAAAATTCAAATCACCTCCTATTATTATTATTCCTTCTGCACTATCCAGTTCGTTCCTTAGGATTTTTATCCCTGTCTTAACCTGTTCATAATTTGGTAGATAAAGATTAATAATTGTAACCATCCTCTCAAGTATTTTTACCTTTACAACTATTGACCTACCATCTTTTCCCTTATGTTCCTGAACTATTTGATGTAACAGATCTTTATGAAACGCTATTGATACCCCTCTTGATTTGGAATATGTAAATGTATCATGAATCCAATTAATATAATTTTTAATAATTAATTTCGGAATGTGGTCGGAACGAAAATGTGTTTCTTGTAATAGGATTATTTTTACCTTTTGTTTATGGAAAAAGTCTAAAATTTGGTTTCTTTTTGAGGGAGAGTTGAGGCCTCTTGCATTGAAAGAACACATTTTCAACCCCTCCATTTTAATTTATTGAAATATACTGTTCCCTATGGGGGTCCCAGCTACTTTTGGAAAAATAGAGAGAAGGAGAGAGAGAGAGGAGAGAGGAAAGAGAGAGAGAGAAGAAAAAAATAAATAAATAAATAAAAGTTATTCTTTTAATCCCCTACACTTAGTCCTAGCCCCCCCTTATCCCTAATTTTCTCCTTACCCCCCCTTATCCCTTTTCCACTCACTCCCCCCCCACTCACTCCTTCTCATTCACTACTCTATAACTACCGACTTAAAAAAGTCTAACTTACTTAACAAGTAAGATCCCTATTAGAAGGGGGAATATCAGGACCGCTGATGCAGATTAGCCGCCCGTCAGTACCCCTGCCTCCTAAGCCGCCTGTTTATTCATATCTAGCTCAATGCTTCTGGCTTCTATTGCCATTCCACTTATCCCTTAGTTTATATCCTTAAGCTTCCTCCCTCTTTCCCTTGATCCCCGCAAAAAAGTTTTAGACAAAGGAGGGAGGCCAAGGCTTAATCTGAGAATAAATGGCACAAGGATGGGGGAAGGGGGAGAGAGAAAAAAAAGAAAAAGAAATATTCCATATTAAAAAAAAAATTATAATTTTTCTATTAATCAATTCCATTTAAATTTTTATCTGTGTATTCCCCTATATAAATAAATAAATTTGTCATATTTCATTTATTACAAAAAACCTCCATCTCCCTTTTACCCCTTAATTGTGAAGAAAAGGAAAAAAAAATAAAAAATTAAATAAATAAATAGATTAATTAATTAAATAAATTTTAAATAATTTTTACCATATTCCATTATATCAAAAACCTCCTCTTCCCCTTACCCCTTGTTGTGAAAAAAAAAAAAAAAAAATTATAATTTTTCTATTAATCAATTCCATTTAAATTTTTATCTGTGTATTCCCCTACATAAATAAATAAATTTGACATATTTCATTTATTACCAAAAACCTCCCTTTTTCCCCTAATTGTGAAGAGGAAAGAAAAAAAAAAAAATAAAAATTTTTTTTTTTGACTAAGTAAATTTGCCATATTCCATTATATCAAAAAAAACCCTCTTCCCCTTAACCCCTAATTGTGAAAGAAAGAGAAAAAGAAAAAGAAAAAAAAAAAAAAATTTGCATTTTTGCCATATTTCATTATATCACAAACCACCTCCTCCCTCTTATCCCCAATTGTGAGTAAGATAATAAAAAAAAAAAAAAAAAAAAAAAAAAATTTTTCCTTTTTTTTTATAAGTAAATAAACTTGCCGTATTTCATTATATCAAAAAACCTCCTCCTTCCTTTTCCCCCTATTTGTGAAAAAAATAAATAAATAAATAAATAAATAAATAAATTTTTTACCGTATTCCATTATATCAAAAACTTCCCCTTCCCTTTAACCCCTAGTTGTTAAAAAAAAAAAAAAAAAAAAAAAACCAAAACAAAAAAAAAAAAAAAATTGTGTTTTCCATATTTCATTATATCAAAAAACCTCCTCTTCCATTTTACCCCAAAAAAAAAAAAAAAAGAAAAGAAAAAAAAAGAAATTAACCATAACTCTCCAACTAGCCCCCCATCAATAAATTCCCCCTCCCCCATCCACCTCCATAATTCCCTATAAGCTTTTTACTGTTTTACTCTTTTTCTGTAAGGTTTTGGCCAATCTGGTAAGTCTACTGGTGAAAGACCAAGATCCTTTACAAATTCCGGTAAATCTTCTAGGTTCCTGTAAACTACTGACGAATCTTCATAATAAACTTGCAGTTGAAATGGAAATTTCCATCTGTATTGCAAGTTCCTTTTTCTAAGTTGCTCCACCAGTGGTTTTAATGCTCTTCTTTTGTCCAGAGTATATTTGGTTAGATCCTGAAAAAATGTCAGTTGTTTTCCGTCATATTCTATATTCTCCTTATGTCTTATTGCAGTCATTATTTTATCTTTTATTCGTGCATAGTGCAGTTTACAGATAACGTCTCTAGTTTCACCAGCTTTTGCCCTCCTCACTCCAGCTATTCTGTACGCCCGATCGATCAGCAGATCATCTATGGACAAGTCCATGTCCAAACTTTGGAAGATCCCCTGTAAAACTGATATCAAGTCCCTTGAGTTCACATTTTCATCCAAACCTCTAATTCTTATATTATTTCTTCGACTATTATTTTCCTGTTCATCTAAAGCATTTCTAGCTTGTATTAGATCATTTCCCTGTTCATGTAATTTCTCTTTTAGTCGGGACATTTCTTGCTCCATATTTGTCATTCTTATATCCAGTTTGCCTATTATCTCCTGTGTTCTTTGGGTAGATGTTTTAATCTCTTGTATTTCAGCTTTATAGGTATTCTCCAATCTATGTATATATTGGTCCATGTCTGTCCTAGTAGGGAGGGAACGAATATATGTCCTTATATCCCAATTTTCATTATCACCTTCCCTTTGTTCTGTTAATGATCCCATTATCTCTATTGGTGAGCTGTTCCTAGGGTGATTCGTTGTATCCTCTCCTAGTGCCCCCAAAGACGCAGATGTTTCTGTTTCCGTCATTTCCAATAGTTCCTGTGATGTTTGTAGCGTGTGCCTTATATGTGATGTTTGCCGAGGCGATTGAGACTGACCCTTTATCTCTGTCTGTGGGTGCATTTGCTGAAAAAACTCCTTAATATCAGTAGTTTGATTGGCTTGGGCCCCTGTGGTGCCTTTACTTCTTTCTGCTTTTTTGTCCTTTTTATCTTTTTGATTTTGGGGTGTTTTACTACCCCTCTTTGGTGCCATAGCTTGCCCTTTAACTTTCCTGTGATACTTTCGGCCCTTTTCTATTAGACCGCAAATATCTCTTTAAAAGATTGCAAGGCTTGTCAGCAGTAGTCCTTATTATTATGTTTTCCTATGGGGGTTTTCAGCCTTTTTTCTATTACGCTGTAATTGGCCCTTTAAGAGATTGCAGATTTTATCAGCAATGGTTTTTAATGGTTAATCCGTATTTGTTATATTTTCGATACTATTATTAAGATGTATTCCACATTTATACAGACAGACCGTAACATTCCGGCCCAGTTTAAATAAACCCTCTATTTTTATGTGCTTTAACCATTTGGGTTTTTACATTAGTTAATCAGTCAAGTTCCCCTAGTTAACCCAACAAGCTGACCAGCCAACTTTTAATTTTATTGCACACTTCCCTTTTTTTTTTTTATTCTTCTCTTAGCTCTATTCCAGGATTCTTTCTCCTTTCTTTATGACATATGTGCAGTCTTTTAACCTTTACCATCAAAAGCCTTTATTTTTTTTTATTCAGCTTGCTGTCCTTATCTTGTCTTTCATTCTCCCATGCTGTTTCCTTCCCTTTACCTTTGGGATCCTCTGGCTTCCCGCCACAGCCCTAGAGTCCCCCGAGGTTTTCAGAACGTTGGTTCCTATCACGGGCTTCCCCGCCGCTTCCCCCGAGATTTTACCTGGTCTCCGCCGGGAACCTCCGGGACCGCCGCCGCGTGGATGATCAAACGGCTTTCAGTATCGGCCGCCAGCTTCCGCCCGCGCACCGACCCCCTTCGCCGGATCTCCTCCACTTCCTCGATTCGGCTGTGTCTCGTTCCTCGGCGCTTCACACGGACTCGGGTTTCAGTTATTTCACCCTCACTGGGGCTTCAATGGCAGGTTGAGAGGGATCACAGGCAACCACCGCAGGTTCGCAGCACAAGCAGGTAAGGCAACGTAAAGTTTAAAGCTTAAAGCTTTCCCTTCCAGACATAGACATAGACCAGCCTTTCATTGTTAATCCATCCAGCCTTATAGCTCAGGCCAAAACGAGTTAGAGTAGTAAGGTCGGCATTAGAGCAGCATCAGCGGCAGTAGCATTAGGTCCACTCTACGGAGCAGCAGCCATCTCCACCAGCAGCTCCGCCCCTTCCTCCTTTGTATATATTTTGTGTGAACTATGCTGCACTGGTTTCCAGGCGACTTTTACCCTTGATTTTGACAGAACAATGACTGTCCGTTCTAGCGCTGAAGGTTTTTGTTGTTGATATATGTGCTTTTTGGAGTTTCCCCAGCAGCTTATTGACAGTCACGTTGTCATATCTTGGACTGCACAATCATCTTTACACGACTTTGGAATAGATGCAAATAGCTCTATATTGGAATTCTAGGAGGGTATTTTGTATGGTTTACATTTTTCTGGGATTTACATAGGTTCTATGTTTAATGCTGTATTTGTGGTATTTTTAGTCTAGCTCATTTTCTCCCCTCCCCCCTTTTTTATTATGGATAGGTTGAATAGGTTGGAAACCATTTTCAATAAAATTGATCTATTTGGTGTGTCAAATTCTAATAATACCATCCAAGAGGCATCTACCCCAGACAACAATGTGTTTCCTCATTTAGAGGCATTTGAGATAAAAATTAGAAAAGCCTTTCTCAAGCTGCAGGATGCCGAACAATATGAGAATGCCCAATGGTGGGATTTGGCTTTTCTGCGTAAATATCTAGAACTTGGTATCACTCCCAGGGGTCTTCGTATCAGGAAGCAGCACTGCTTCCTGGATGATGATCTCACCAGAAAACTAGACGAGGTCTAAGAGGAGGTAGACAGTCTAAGGCTGAACAAAAAAGAAAGGATAGACATGATGTAGGTGATAGCACCATAAAAATATTTAATCTATCTACATATAATTTAATAGTGGCAGAATCTTGTCTATTGAAGAAAGGTTTAAGCTTTTCTCCTTCGACAGGCCCTAACAAATTCGGTCTGTTCAAGGATCTCAATAAATGTATTCACTCGTTCACTCTTAAAAGACATTATGCGAAACTGAGTTTGTCCAATAATCCGATAACAGAAATTTTGTATAATGATGTCACCTCCTGCCCTGAACAGGATGTGTTAAAGGTTCTTGAGGAATTATGGGCAGAAAGTAACATCAAAAGTGAGACTTAGTACCCCTTTCAAGAGCCAGATATCAAACACACTGGTTTTAAACCTCAGTCTATAGTTCATCCCACAAACTCCAAGGGCCCACATATGGAAACTTTTTACCAAGATGTATATAAGGATTTTTTGGATCTGTGTGATGCTCCAATCAAGAGTAATTCTTGTAACCTGAGCATTGAGGAGTGGCAAGCCCTTAAAGATCTTTCTACCAACAGAGAAATCATTGTGAAACAGGCAGATAAGGGTGGTAGTCTGGTCCTTCGGGAGGCAAATTGTCTACTTTCGGATACAAATTTGTATCTAAACCTTCCCTCTGATCCTCTTCCATGTTTCCAGGTAGACCTATTGTTTCAAGCACGAAGAGCTTCATTAGTGGTCTATCAATATATATAGACCACTGGTTAAAACCGATGGTTGTTCAATTATCATTGTATATTAAGGATATGGGTCATGTTATTGACATTTTAAAAGAGTATTCTTGGCAAGATGAGTATTTGTGGGCTTCATTAGACTTATCTTCACTGTACACCTCAATACCTCATGAAATAGGTATTGCTTCTGTACAGTTTTTTTTGAGTAAAAATTACGAGATGAATTCTAAACAATCAGCATTTTTGCTTTCAAGCATAGATTTTTGTCTACGTCATAATTATTTTACATTTTTAGGTTGTTTTTATCTCCAGCGCAAAGGAACTGCGATGGGGGCCAATTTTGCCCCCAAGTATGTGAACCTGACTATGGGGTATTGGGAAGTCCTAAAGATATCTGTTGATAACCCCTTCTCCCAATATATTGTCTTTTATGGACGATATATTGATGATGTTCTATTAATTTGGAGTGGAAGTAGAGATCTTTTCTCCTCTTGTGTAACATACTGTAATGACAACACTTTTGGATTATCTTCCACTCATGAGATAAGCCAGAAGGAACTGATGTTCCTAGATCTGGTCCTGTCTCATGAGAATGATACCATCATCACCAGTAATCATAGTAAACCTATGTCTGGCAATTCAAATCTTCATCACAACAGTTGCCATTATCTTACATGGAAAAACAACATCCCCAATGGACAATTCCACAGATTATGCAGGAATTGTACCAAAATAGATGCATATAGGACACAGGGACAGATGATGAAAAAGAAGTTTGAGGAGAAGGGTTATCCCAATGAACTGATAACAAATGCTTTCTGGTCAAATGAAACACAATCTTCCAAAGGGAACAGAAATGATCTTTTGGAAATGGTCCATTCGTCGAGGTTTGTATCAACTTTAAACACCAAATATAGAGGATGCCTTGCGGCTCTCGCGGTTTCCCTTCCACCGCACAGAGCAGTACCCAGGAAGAGGTGCTACAGCGCTGTCGGCTACAGATTCGTCCCTTGGGACCTTGTGTCATCTCCCCTGGCCATTAGATCAGCATCTGCAGAAGTGAGAGTAGTATTCCCTTGCCGCCATCTGTCTCCGCAGTTCGTAGCATGGAGCCCTCCAACTCCAGACCGGGATTCGCTATACATATCAGGATATAAGGCAGTACTGTTATTATTATTTTTGCTATATCCCAACGATGAAGTTTATTACATTTGACTGATTATTAATTGTTATTATACTCCTTCATCGGACTGTTGTGAACTTTTATCCTTCTGTGTATTTTATTAAAGTAACTTTTGTCATCAATTTATTTTCGTCTGGCCCCATTGAGCGCTGTTTTTTGTATATATTCTGCACTACTGTAATGTATATACTGTAATATTAAATCACAAACAATATCATTCTAAACTAGTGCTTAAAAATCATCACCATAATTAATGTAACAAATTCATAAATCTGTTCAAGTCCATTAAAAAATAGTGACTTATTGTAGTGGAACCAAAAGGAACATTCCACCAAAAAGTGCAAAAAGAAATTCTCCAAAAGTGCTTGTGCTCCCCTTTAATAATGCTTAAAGTGAAAAAATAAAAATAAAATATTCCTTTAAATAATATGCCTGGGGGGTCTCCTTAGTCTGCCTGTAAATTAGTGCATATTACCCATGTTCATAACAGTACCCCAGCAAAATTACATTTGTAAAGGAAAATAATTCAATTAAAAACTGCACGCAGCTGTAATGTCTTGTTGGATCCTGGCAATATACATACAAATTATTGAAAAAAACAGCGTGAGTCCCCCCCCCCCCCCCAGTCTATTACCAGGCCCCTTGGGTCTGATGTAGATATCAAGGGGAACCCTTGTTGATGGGGACAAGGGCCTCATCCCCACAACCCTTGCCTGATAGTTGTGAGGGTCTGCGGGTGGGGGGCTTATCGGATCCCACTCCCCCATGTGAATGGGTATCGAGTACATTGTACCCTTACTCATTCACCAAAAAGTGTCAAAAAAGTAAAAATGACAAGAGCCAGTTTTTGACAATTCCTTTATTAAAAAAAAAAAGTGTCCCGCGATGTCCATCCATCTTCAATCATGGTGTCCAACGGTCCTTAGGAAAAAAATGGAAAAACTCTGCATCCATGGGAGGCGTTCCGCTGACTGCAGCCTTTTTGTGATGACAGCTCATATATAACCAAGGGCAGGGCCACCTGGTGACGTAATTGAGTGACTCTGCCTCCTTCTGACATCTTGTGATGTCACTTGATATCAGAGGTGTCGTCCTCACTCGTTTACATCACAGGGTGGCCCCACCCTTGCCTATATAACAGCGCTCAAAGCAAAAACAGGGCAGTCATGGAGACACCTCCCATGGAAGCAGAGTTTTTCTTTTTTCTCGGGATGCTGTGATTGAAGATGGATTTACATTGGGGCACACTTTTTTTTTAAATAAAGTAATTGTCCAAAACTGTCTCCTGTAAATTTTACTTTCTTGACACTTTTTTTGTGAATGAGGAAGGGTACAATGTACTGGATACCCATTCACATGGGGGGGGGCAGGATCTGGGGGCCCCCTTGTTAAAAGGGCCTTCCAGATTCTGATGGATTTTTGGGGGGACCCCCACATCATGTCGCAATTTTTTTTATTTTGGTGCAGGGGCGCTCTTAAATCCATACCAAACCTGAAGGACCTGGTATGGATTTTGGGGGGACCCCCCATTCCATAAAAAAAAAAAAATGGCACAGAGTTCCCATTAATATCCATACCAGACCTGAAGGGCCTGGTAATGAACTAGTGGGGGGGGGGGGGGACTCACGCCGTTTTTTTTAATGATTTTTATCTATATTGCCAGGATCCGACAATACATTACAACCACGAGCATTTTTTCCTTTAGAAATGTAATTTTGCTGCTCTCATTCATTACACTATGTACATCCGATATGTAAGCAGCCTTACATAATGTGGCCAATTATGGCTCTCTCAGAGTGCGTTGTGATTGGCCAAAGCATGCAGGTCAGGTGAATGCTTTGGCCAATCATAGAAAGCCAACGCACTGCAATCTCGCAGTGTATTATGGGGCATTCCATGGCTTTAGAATTTGCCACGAACGCCCCATAATGTTCTAAATTTGGCAAACGGGTGAACTCCCGATGTTCAAGTTGAACTTACGTTTAACTCGAACATCGGGCTCATCCCTAAATGTCACCGGTCCCCAAAAAAGTGTCAAAAGTGTCAGTTAGTGTCCAATTTTTCTGCCGCAATATCGCAGTCCCGCTGTAAGTCACGATCACCACCAATACTAGTAAAAAAAAAAATCCGTAAATATATCCCATAGTTTGTAGATACTATAACTTTTGTGCACACCAATCAATACATGCTTATTAAGATTTTTTCTACCAAAAATTTGTAGCAGAATACATATTGGCCTAAATTGATGAAGAAATTAGATTTTCCTGACAGACTCCATGGCAGCCTACGTATAGGTTAATCCCACCTCTCATACCTCATAGGACCCCACTCCCATAAATCTTTGCATCTAGACAGAGACCGTGTACCTTTTTTGTCCTCCTCCTTAAGGACCAACGGGTAGTTCTTACCTGAAGGAGTCATTGATTTTCTTTTGCACATGGTGGTGAATTCTGGCGGTGTCCTCTTCTAGAATCCAGCTTCCCAGCTATTAGCAGGGTGGAAACGGGTGATTAAGCGATGCCTTGAAGAGCTTACTATCCAGCCATTGGCTGGCAAGCGGCAGTAAGGCCAATCATCCTAGCTATTAGCAGGAGGCCCCCCTCTGTGAGGCCCGGTTATTTACAATGGATGTGCGTTTAAGCTGAAGCCAGGTCGGATCGTTTGCGTGCTAGAGTGGTAATGTATATCTCATGGCAGCCTGTGTTTGTTTATGTTCCGTTTGTCTGTTCTGGTAGTTTGCTGGGTATGGCGGCTGGGATACAACTGTGTTCCAGTTCTCCGCATCTTGTTCCTACTGCGCAGCCGCGTAGTCTCGATTGAAATCGAGGCTTGGTTCGCGCGTGCGCAGTTTGAATGAGATGGGGGCTATTGCGCATGCACGTGGGCACCGTAGAGTGGCACAGGACAGCGCTGAGGGCATGATGACATCATCCTGGGTAGCAGATTTAAAAAGCTGTCAGATTCAGCTATTCATTGGCTTGCTTCTATAGGCTCAGGCAGCTGCATCTCATCACTGAGTGGTTCTGAATTGAGGTAAGGGCTAGGTATTTTTGATCTCCATCTGTGTTTTGGACACTATATGAGAAGCGGTTTGTTTTATTACCTGTGTGTTTTTTCCTGCAGTCTCTTTGAATCTGTTGTCATGGATGTATCACCACCTCCTAGTGGACAGCCCTTATATGGAATTTTATTGTTCCTTCTGCCTGTTTGCGTGGGTTGGTAGGTTGAGCAGGATAAATTGTTTTCTTTTTTTGCTTTTCATCTCAGCCCTTCTAGGTGTCACGTACCTAGTCAGAGTCTGAAGTGGGGTCGGCATCCCTTATATCTCCAACCCGGGTCCCGCTGATGATGGGGACAGAAGGACCCAAGGGAAAGGAGGAACATGAGTGCTTGCATATGTAGCTCAGGAAGTTTGCAGCAGGTGATGCGACTTTGGAGATACAGGAAGTCGCAGCAGGTCACAGGAACGGAACTGCGGACACCCGGATGACAGCAAGGAACCAAACAGGAGACAGGAACGTAGTGACGGGAATAGCCGGATTCAGAAGCAGGCGGGCAGCAGGGTACCAAATCATCAGGCAGGAGCAGGGTCAATCAGGAAGCCGAAGTCAGGAGCCAGTTGTTAGAGATAGGATCCAGAGCCAGGTCAGGACAAGCCAAGGGTTCAGCAACGAGTATCAGTCAGGCAATAGCAGAAATAACAAGGAACAGACCTGGAACAGCTGAAAATCGGTCAGCATCTGCTACAAGTCAGTGTGCCCCTTAAATAAGTCCACTGGCGCCAAAAGGAGCGCGGCTACGCACCTACAAATGCACGCGTGCACATCGGTGCGCATTGGCGCGAGCATTAGCGCATGCATTGGCGTGCGCATTTGCGCACCTGCGATTGACACAGTCTCTTGTACGCATATGCGTGCGCAAATGCGCCCGAAGCACAACACCAGTTCTCTTACACTAGGTCTGAACTTCGTTCATCAGCACGTGAAGATAATGTTCAGTCTAGGTCACGGTGTGACCATTCAATGTCAAGTTCTAGATGTCCTAAGTCATCTTCCAGAAACCACACAGATAGATCGAGGTCTGGATCTAGACACCATTCTCACCGACATTCCGGTTGCACGGAGGGAAAAGCCTGCTGCCGCTTTGAGGGAGAGAATTAGATAGGAGTCCTGATTCAGAAATCAAATCACTCAGTCTACCTTGATTTTGTTGTGTGGGTGCAGTGCACAATCTTTTTACCCTGCCCTGAGCCCAGTGCCAGAGAAAAGATAACTTTTATCCGTCTGTTAGTTAGGATGGCATCAGTGGGCATTTAATGCAAGCTCAGTGCACCAGCACTGCATATGTAACTGTGAGATACACCTTTTAGATACTGTTGGTCTATTCTGCTATTCTAAAAACACCCATTTAGGCCAAATAAATATATTTTGCTGCATTTCCTGCTTATCTGTATTTGGCGAGATACACACTTTAGATACTGTTGTGTTATTCTGCTATTCCCCCCCAAAAAAATGAGGGCAAAAAAAATTTTTTACCAACGTTTTCTGCAAAGCTGTATAAGTTAGATACACACTTTAGATACTGTTATTCTATTCTGCTATTCCAAAAAAAAATTTCGGGCAAAAATTTTTTTTTGCCGTGTTTTCTGCATATCTGTATGTGTGAGATAAACCCTTTAGATACTGTTGCTCTATTCTGTTATTCTAAAAACACCCATTTAGGGCAAAAAAAAAATATTTTGCAGTGTTTCCTGTATATCTGTACGTGTGAGATACACACTTTAGATACTGTTATTTTATTCTGCTATTCAAAAAATAATAATTTAGGGCCAAAAATATTTTTTGCTGCGCTTTCTGCATATCTGTACCTGTGAGATACACCCTTTAGATACTGTTGCTCTATTCTGCTATTCAAAAAAAAAAACACATTTAGGGGAAAAATCTAAAATTGCGGCCTAGTCTGTATTTGTACGTGTGAGTTACACCCTTTAGATACTGTTGCTTTATTCTGGTATTCAAAAAAAAACATTTAGGGGAAAAATCTTAAATTGCGGCCTATTCTGTATCTGTATGTGTGAGGTACACACTTTAGATACTGTTGCTCTATTTTGTTATTCAAAAAAACACATTTAGGTGAAAAATCTTAAAAAAAATAATTTTGCAGCGTTTGCTTCATATCTGTACATGTGAGATGCACACTTTAGATACTGTTCTTCTATTCTGCTATTCAAAAAAATAATAATTTAGGGCAAAAAAAAAATTTTTGGTGCGTTTTCTGCATATCTGTACCTATGAGATACACCCTTTAGATACTGTTGCTCTATTTTTCTATTAAAAAAAACACATTTAGGGGAAAAATTCAATGTCATGCAGGTGACCTGTGTAGTTCGGAGGAAGAGGCAGTGGTCGCACAGAGCCACCAGCACAGCAGAAGAGGGAGCAGGGTGCAAAAGCGGAGTGTCTGTCCCCTAAACAGTATGCCTGCTATTGCCCAATGCAGCAAGGGACCGAGCACACCAAAGCCAGCTCCAAGCAGTTCCCTAGCGTGGCAGTTCTTCAGACAATATGCTGATGACAAGACACGAGTGGTTTGCACGCTGTGTAATCAGAGCCTGAAGTGAGGCATAAACGTTCTCAACCTGAGCACAACCTGCATGACCAGGCATCTAAGTGCAAAGCACGAGCTGCAGTGGAGTAGACACCTCAAAAACCAAGAAAGGTCTCTGGATCCTCCTGCTTCCTCTTCTGCTGCAGTCTCGGCCTCTTCAACCACCTCTGTACTGACAGTGGCACCTGCCACTCCACAAACAGAGGATCTGCCAACAACACTACCATCTCCACAATGTCCCATGGAAGTGTTCAGCTCTCTATCTCCCAAACACTGGAGCGGAAGAGGAAGTACCCCCCTACCCACCCGCGATCCCTGGCCCTGAATGCCACCATTTCAAAATTCCTGGCCTTTGAAATGCTGTCATTCCGTCTGATGAAGACACAGAGTTTTAAAAGCCTGATGGCATTGGCTGTCCCACAGTACATCATGCCCAGCCGCCACTGCTTTTCCTGGCGGGCCATCCCTTCCCTGCACAACCAAGTGGTGGACAAAATCAGGTGTGCACTGCTTAACGCCATCTGTGGCATGGTCCACCTAACTACGAATACGTGGACCAGTAAGCACAGTCAGGGACGTTATATCTCCCTAAAAGCACATTGGGTAAATGCAGTGGCAGCTGAGCCTGAGGCGGTGTTGTCCTTCCAACACAGAGGATTGCAGGGCGCTTCAGTTTGCCCCCTGTTGCTAACACCTCCTACTCCGCTTCCTCATCTTCTACTGCCTCTTCATCCGGTCAGTGTAACAACTTCACCACCAACTTCAGCACAGCTGGGGTAAACGACAGCAGGCAGTTTTAAAACTTTTCTGTTTGGGGGAAAAACCCAACACCACGCAGGAGTTGTGGAGGGACATGGAACAACAGACCGATGAGTGGTTGGTGGCAGTGAGCCTCAAGCCCGGCCTGGTGGTGTTTGATAATGGTCAAAATCTTGTAGCAGCTCTGGGCCTAGCCGGTTTGACGCACATCCCTTGCCTGGTGCATGTGCTGAATTTGGTTGTGCAGAGGTTCCTTAAAAATTACCCCGATATGCCAGAGCTGCTGCAGAAGGTGTGGGCCGTCTGTGTGCACTTTCGGCGTTCTCACCCTGCTGTTTGCCTGTCAGCGCTGCACTGCCTCATATGTGACGTGCCCAGAAGGTGGATCTCCACCTTGCATTTGCTGCCCAGACTGTGTGAGCAGCAGCAGGTGATAGTGGAGTTTCAGCTGCAGCACGCACACGTGAGTTGCTCTGCGGAACAGCACCACTTCACCACCAATAACTGGGCCTCCATGAGAGACCTGTGTGCCTTGTTGAGCTGTTTCGAGTACTCCCCCAACATGGCCAGTGCCGATGATGCCATTCTCAGCGTTACTATCCCAGTTCTATGCCTCCTTGTAAAAACGCTTTGGGCGATGTTGGAAGAGGATGTGGCACAAGAGGCAGAGGAGGAAGAGGGATAGTTTCCAAGGCTTTTAGGGCAGTCATTCACAAGTGGCTCCGAGGGTGGGTTCCTGCACCAACAAATGGCAAGTACACAATTGTCCAGCAAGGGCACCGTTCTGGAGGATGACAAGGGGGAGGATGAGGAGGAGGAGGAACCATGTTCACAGCAGGATGGCACCCATACCAGCTCATGGCCATCACTGGTGCGTGGCTGGGGGGATACAGAGGACACAGACAATACACCTCCCACAGAGGAAAGCTTTTTGTTGCCTCGGGGCAGCCTGGTACACATGAGCGATTACATGCTGCAGTGTCTCCACAATGACCGCCAAGTTGCCCACATTCTAACCGGTGCTGATTACTGGGTGGTCACGTTGCTGGATCCCCCTCACAAGGACAATGTACTGTCCTTAATTCCCTCACTGGAGTGTGATCGTAAGATGCGAGAGCACAAGAGCACGCTGGTAGATGCGCTGCTGGTGACATTTCCAGCTGACAGCGGAAGCACAGTGGAAGCACAAGGCGAAGGCAGAGGAGGAGGAAGAGGTCGCCAGCGCAGCCGGGGCACCACCAACACCTCAGAAGGCAGGGTTAGCATGGCCGAAGTGTGGAAAAGCTTTGTCAGCACACCACAACAACCAGCACCACCAAGCTGATATGGAACGTCTTAGCAGGAGGCAGCATTTCACCAACATGGTGGAGCAGAATGTGTGCACACTGTAAGGGATTGTAGAGTTACTCTTTAGATATTGTAAGGGAAGGTAGAGTTACTCCTTAGGTCTGTTTTAGAAGATAATGTTTTAGAAAATGTTTTCATCTCATGCTAAGCTTGTACTAAAATTACCAGACGTGCTAAGGCGAAGTGTGAAGCAGGATGTGTCTGCGGTTAGTTGCTGGACATTAAGAACATATATTGTGTGTTGAGAACATTGGCCTCAAGCCAAGGTGATAAGCTCAAATATTGTGACGTTGAGGCTGTCTCTAGGCAGAATTACTATGAATATCTTTTAGGTTAATATTAATTGTATATTGTATTAACATAATGCTTGAATGTGATTGGTTGTTCATGGGGTCTTCCCCCAATATGATCCCTTTTTGCTTATTGCATACTATTCTGTGAAGCAGGAATAAACTTTTGTATTCTTGATCATCCACACTGTGTATGGTGTCTTGACTACCCGGCTGGTAAGAGAAGTTTTCCATTGACCACTAGAGTTCAGCTCAAGCAGAACTAGAGGGGCGCACCTTAGAGAAATGGTACCAGAAGTGGGGTACAGTCAAACAAGGTAAGCTTTCTTTAAAATTACTTTTTATGAGTCTTTTTGAAAAGCGTACCTTGTTAATACTGTACCTTGAACACTTTGTGATATTTAAGACGATGATTAAAATCTCTGTCTTTGGAATAAGGTAGCTTGCTCATTTAAGGAGTATGAAATATTGAAATCCTCACTAGGTTGGCCGGGATTAAGGATAAAAATATAGAGAAATAATTGAAATTTCTAATTTTTCGATTATAAAGGACTGGTCATTGGAAACCTCTAAATCAATGTCATGACATTGTCCTGGGTATTTGTCGGCAGGACGCTGTCCCAAATGTTTAACAGGCTTATTATTTGTATACAAAGGATCTCAAACCTTGGTTTCTAGTGTTGCTGGAGGTTATTACCACAGGATAGGAAAGGGTCCTTTGTTCCGCGAAGGGGTACCGCGGATAAAGACATTAAGGTTCAAATATACATAATAGTTTTGTGTTTCAAGAAGGTTTAACTGTTAAAGGTGTCAGGAGTACTATTGAATTTAGAACTGGTGAAAGATTTGTGGTTTGTCTTAAGTCATTGATGGTGTGTTCTGAATGTGATGTGTATAAATAGAGTTACAATATAAGTTAAAGTATAAGAATTAAACATGGGAAATCTACCCGGAAAGGGAGGTTCGGAAAGGTAAGCCGGGCCAGCCCACTCCCTTAGATTTCATTTCTGGGAACTATGGAAAACATTATACTGAACCCTTCTGGAAAAAACATATTAACTGGAGCACATGCTCTATAAATTGTCATGCTAACTAAATGTGGACCTTGTTCTGCAGAAGAATGGGAGGAGGTTACTAAATTGTGCGGGTAACATAAACAGTATAATTATCCACAGTACCCTTATGATAAAGAATATATGACTGAATGTTATAAAGTATGGTCTAAAACATTGAAGGAATATAGAAAGAGGTTTCCTCATCCCCTAGAAAAGCACCTTCAGGAGCCGACATTGGCCTCTGCCCCTGTCCCCTATGTAATGACCCCCGTTTTATCACTGAGAACTGTACCGAGGGCTGCTCTATGGGAATAAATGGGACAGATGTTACATACAAAACGAAAGTAGAACTCCCGGTCGTCCTCCAAATCAACCTAATGACAAACGCCCATAGAACCACTTCAGGTGTCAGACTTGCAGGATAGACCCTTAACCAAGCAAAGTTTTGCCATCCTCACTGATTGCCCTTTATAAATAATTGGAAGGGACCTTATGTCCTCATTGAGGATAACCATTAAATTTGATCCACAAGAGGGAATGACTGCTAAATCAGCCACATGTGACCTAACAATAAGGATGAGCCGAACACTCCCCTGTTCGGTTCGCACCAGAACCTGCGAACAGACCTAAACTTCATGTGAACTTTAGAACCCTATTAAAGTCTATGGGACGCGAACGTTCAAAATCTAAAGTGCTAATTTTAAAGGCTAATATGCAAGTTACTGTCCTAAAAAGTGTTTGAGGACCTGGGTCCTGCTCCAGGGGACATGGATCAATGCAAAAAAAGTTTTAAAAATGGCAGGTTTTTTCAGGAGAAGTGATTTTAATAATGATTAAAGTGAAACAATAAAAGTGTAATATTCCTTTAAATTTAGTATCTGGAGGGTGTCTATAGCATGCCTGTGAAGGGGCGCATGTTTCCTGTGCTTAGAACTGTCCCTGCACAAAGTGTAATTTCTGCAGAAAAAAAAGTCCTTTAAAATCACTCGCGGCTATAATGAATTGTCGGCTCCCGTAATACAGAGAACACTCATTGAAATTGAAAGTCATTGATAAAAAAAAAAAAAGCGTGGGGTTCCCCCAAATTCAATTACCAGGCCCTTCGGGTCTGGTATGGATATTAAGGGGAACCTCGCGTCAATTAAAAAAAAAAATTGACGTGGGGTTCCCCCTAAATATCCATACCAGATCCTTCAGGTCTGGTATGGATATTAAGGGGAACCCCACGTCAAATTAAAAAAAATTTTTACGTGGGGGTCTCCCTAAAAATCCATACCAGACCCTTTATCCGAGCACACAACCTGGCAGGCCACAGGAAAAGATGGGGGACGAGAGAGCGCCCCCCCTCCTGAACCGTACCAGGCCACATGCCCTCAACATTGGGAGGATGCTTTGGGGGTCTGTGACCCCTCAAAGCACCATGTCCCCATGTTGATGGGGACAAGGGCCTCATCCCCACAACCCTGGCCAGTGGTTGTGGGGGTCTGCGAGCGGGGGGCTTATCAGAATCTGGAAGCCCCCTTTAACAAGGGGACCCCCAGATCCCAGCCCCCCCATTTGAAATGGTAAGGGGGTACAAAAATACCCCTACCATTTCACAAAGAAAGTGTAAAAAATAGTTAAATAAGACAAACACGCTTTTGAAAAATTCCTTTATTAAAAATAAAAAAAATAAAAAAAAGATTTGAGCGGTGGTAATCCACTCTTGCTATCCAGCGACAGATCATCATCTCTCGGGGGTCCAGCGATGGCTGATCTGATCCAGCGATGGGTGATTTCTCAGTCCATGTAAGGGAAACCTGCGTTACATCAGAGGGGGGCGGGGTCACCCATACGTCATTGGGGAAGCCCGGTTTCCCCCACTAGCGTCAGAAGGGGCGGGGTCAGGTGACGGGTGGTCCCGCCCTCCTCATATGAGAAACGCCAGCCGCCAGGATCCCCGCAGTGTCTCCTCAGTGAAGACAGAAGATAGATGGATGGATTTGCTGCGCTGGACTGAGAAATCACCCGTCGCTGGACCCCGAGAGATGATCATCCGTCGCTGGATAGCAAGAGTGGATTACCACTGCTGGAATCTTTTTTTTATTTTTAATAAAAGGAATAAAGGAAAGTGTGTGTCTTATTTAACATTTTTTTTTACACTTTCTTTGTGAAATGGTAGGGGTACTTTTGTACCCCCTTACCATTTAAAACAGGGGGGCAGGATCTGGGGGTCCCCTTGTTAAAGGGGGCTTCCAGATTCTGATAAGCCCCCCGCCCGCAGACCCCCACAACCACCGGCCAGGGTTGTGGGGATGAGGACCTTGTGCCCATCAACATGGGGACATGGTGCTTTGAGGGGTCACAGACCCCCAAAGCATCCTCCCAATGTTGAGGGCATGTGGCCTGGTACGGTTCAGGAGGGGGGGCACTCTCTCATCCCCCCTCTTTTCCTGTGGCCTGCCAAGTTGCGTGCTCGGATAAAGGGTCTGGTATGGATTTTTAGGGGGACTCCATGTCAATTTTTTTTTTAATTTGACGCGGGGTTCCCCTTAATATCCATACCAGACCTAAAAGGCCTGGTAATTGAATTTGGGGGAACCCCACCATTTTTTTTTTTTTTTATCAATGACTTTAAATGAGTATTCTCTGTATTATGGGAGCCGACAATTCATTATAGCCGCGAGTGATTTTAAAAATACTTTTTTTCCTGCAAAAATTACACTTTGTGCAGAGACAGTTCTAAGCATGGGAAACATGCGCCCCTTCACAGACATACTATAGACACCCCCAGATACGAAATTTAAAGGAATATTACACTTTTATTGTTTCACTTTAATCATTATTAAAATCACTGCTCCCGAAAAAACTGCCGTTTTAAAACTTTTTTTTGCATTGATCCATGTCCCCTGGGGCAGGACCCAGGTCCCCAAACACTTTTTAGAACAATAACTTGCATATTAGCCTTTAAAATTAGCACTTTAGATTTCTCCCATAGACTTGTACAGGGTGTTCCCGGCTTTTCGAATTTGGCGCGAACACCTCAAATTGTTCACTGTTCGCCGAACAGGCGAACAGGCAATGTTCGAGTCGAACATGAGTTTGAATCGAACTCGAAGCTCATCCCTACCTAACAATGCCAAAAAAATAAGAAATTTGACATTTTACTTTGACTCAGTCCTACGTCCTGCCACCGCATTTACTGCCCCTAAACAGGTCACATATACTGAGGAAATTACACAAGCCTTTAACTCTTTGTCCTTGGCTAGTGCCCCAGCACTGGGCTTACCAGATTACAAAAAATCCTTTGTGCTATACTGTGTGGTCAGGGGCCCCGCATTCGCTGCGGTTCTAGTGCAAATGCACGGCACTCACTACCGCCCGTGGCCTACATTTCAAATAAATTACCAATTCAAGTCCAGGGCATGCCTGCCTGTCTACAAGCCATGGCTGCTTTTGCAATGACCGTAAAGGAGGCATCTAAAATTACTCTTGGGACCAACACCACTTTATACACCACACTCCTTACTCGGACTGCTCTTTGTAATCCCCCCTGACTCCCCTCCTGATTTTCCCTCCACAGCATCTCTTCTACAAAAAAAAGCACAACCTGAAGACATAGATTGCTGGGTGCTCGCAGGTTTGACATGCAATCCGGACGGCTTGTGGTCAAACAAGGAGGGAGTCATAGGTATCCCAGAAGCTGTTGATTTTGTCATACCTTCACAGCCCTGGACACATAGGAAAAAGCCCCTTTTACAACTGTATAATCAAAGCTTTTGTATTCAGAAGACACATTCCCTGGTCAGCCAGATAGTAGACTCATGCCTCACCTGTGCACAAAATGTTCAGGGTCCAAAACATGGTCTACATGGTCATCTCCCACCCCCCTCAGGTCCCTTGCAGGATATACAGATTAATTTCACACACATGCCCAAACAGAAAGGTAATATCAAATATCTTAGTAGACAGCTATTCCCGTTACAGGAGAGACCGCAGGGATAGCCACTAGGTGTTTAATCAATCATTGGATTAGTAGGTTTGGTTTACCCACTACCATATACTCTGACCAGGGACCCGCTTTCACAGCAAAACTCACCCAATAATTTGTGAAAGTTCTGGGGATACAATGGAAGCTCCACATTCCTTACCATCCTCAGAGTGCAGGATTAGTGGAAAGAATGAACAGAAACATTAAAGACAAGATAAGGAAAGAAACACAGGGTACTATGAAAAACTGGCTCCATTTCTTGCCAGGGGTACTCTTCCAGATAAGGACCACCCCCCATGCCAGTACAGGACTCTCCCCCTTTGAAATCCTAATGGGTAGGCCAGCACAGAAGGCCCCTAAAATAGGTGAAGAGTCTAACCTATATTCCTTACAGGAAGAGCACGTGAAAAATTTGGTAAGTAACCTTACTGAAACCTATGACAAGGTTGCTGTCACCTTTCCTCCTCTCTCCAAAGAACCAACCCTTCCCTTCATACCAGGAGACAAAGTGCTGATCAAACAACTTGCAGTCCACAAGCAACCAGGCCCGGTCTTCTAAGGTCCATTTGAAGTCTTTAAGGTTTCTAAGACAGCAGTGCTGATGGATCAAACCTGCAATGGATCCATGCATCAAGGTCCGTGATCATTTGGCACATCTGACACACATCTGTCCGTGATCCCCGAAGACCCCCAAAGTCAGAAGAAGACCCCCGGGTGGCGGCGAAGAAGAAGGCCGGGCTCCACCACTAGTAAAAGAGCTAACAGAAGATAGCGGAGGAGTCCTACATTTTTTTCACAGGTGAATGGGTAGGGGTACATTGTACCCCATACTCATTCACATAGGGTGGGGGGCCGGGATCCGGGGGACCCCTTATTAAAGGGGCTTCCGGATTCCAATAAGCCCCCCGCCCGCAGACCCGACAACCAACGGCCAGGGTTGTCGGGAAGAGGCCCTTGTCCTCATCAACATGGGGACAAGGTGCTTTGGGGTGGGGGGCCACCCCCATGTTGAGGGCACGCAGCCTGGTACGGCTCAGGAGAGGGGGCGCTCGCTCGTCCCCATCCCCTTTCCTGACCAGCTGGGTAGCGTGCACAGATAAGGGTTTGATATGGACCTAGAGGGGGACCCCCACACCATTTTTCGGCATAGGGCTTCCCCTTTAAGTCCATACCAGGTGACTGGGCCAGCAACGCTTCCTTTGCTGGTCCCGGCTACCTGGACCTGCGATAAAAATGAGCGGACTTTTCTCCGGGCAGGAAAAGTCAGTTCATTTCAAAAGTACGGCGGGCTAGCATACACACGGCCGTATTGTCCGCCGAAATGCGAGTCCGGTGGACATATTTGAGTGCAACACTACTTTCTTAGTCCGCCGGACTTTTGGGTAAAAATAGTGCACCGGAGCCCACACATGGGCGGATTGTCCGGCGGACTTGAGTCCGCCGGACTTTTCCACTGGATTGTTTGATCGTGTGTACTCGAATTTAGGAGGGATGAAGTCTCCAATCCTGGATCCAAGTTTTGCAGACAGCCAGCACACTGGTTATGTAGGTGTGTGCAGGGCTTTATTTAGGGATATTACTGTGATTAAGGATACTTTCACACTGGGGTGGGCGGGCGTTGGCAGTAAAGTGCTGCAATTTTTAGTGGCGCTTTACTTTCGTTTTAGCGGTGCTATTTGGTCGCTAGTGAGGTTCTTTTAACCCCCGCTAGGAGCTGAAAAAGGGTTAAAACCGCCCGCAAAGTGCCGATGCAGCACCAATTTGCCGGCCCCATTGATTTCATTAGGCAGGGGCACTTTAGGAGTTCTCCTACAGTGCTGAAAAGATGCTGCTCGCAGGACTTTTACTACCGTCTTGCAAGCGCACCACTCCAGTGTGAAAGCACTCTGGCTTTCACACTGGAGAGACAGGAAAGGCTCTTTACAGGCGCTATGTAGGCACTATTTTTAGCGCTGTGGGGCCTGTAAAGTGCTTCAGTGTGAAAGTAGCCTTAGGGCCCCCCCCCCTACAGCAGACAGAGGAGAACTCCACCTAGGAAACAGGTGAGAGCCAGCGCAGCAGGGAGCTGCTAGGTGCATGCATTGAGTTTGTGTGAGAAGGCTGTTGAGAGGAGACAGACAACTGCATGAGGATTTAGGTCAGAGCAACAGTACTGCAAGTGTAAGTCAGGAGGCTGATGACATTTTTTTTGTGGCAGAGAAATGCAAAAAAAAAACCTGTGAGGCAAACCCATGTATTGACCTGGAAAAAAGTAGACAAAAAAAGCCCTTAACACTATGTATATATATATATATATATATATATATATATATATATATATATATATATATATATATACTTTTTACTCTTTTACACTAAAAAATAAATTGCCATATCATAAAGGAGCTTAGCATACTCTTCTCATTGCATCGATCATATCATTATTAATATTATTAATATATATATAATATATATCATTAATTATTAATATTAATATCATTAAGATGTTCATATTCCTCAAGTATAGTAAGGCCTAAAATAGTTAATAAATAACTGGTATTTACGTTGTACAATTGTTTTTTATTGTATTAATTTGTCTACCTCCATATAGCTATTTATTTAAGCAAATACTTTATACTTATTTATTTACTTAGCTTGTAACAAAAATAGTTTTGTCTAATTTATCACATACGGTACCTTAAATAGAAGCAATGACTATTACTGCTAATGGCTTTCATGCCACATCTATAGTTCATGATCATTTATACTTTTCCCCCTCTAACTTATATACAGTTATTTTCAAACTGCTTAGCACTTAATCATCAAAGTACATAATTGGCATCATCATCTACTGTTGCTGCTTTTACAAATGTATGGAATGCATTTTGCTTCTTCTACAACAAGGCCGTCTCTGTACCCCATGCATTGTTGGTAGAAAAGCGTTGTGTTATGTTGTGTGTCCAGACTGTATATATAGCAAAATCAGTGCAGCGCAACATTGAATCAGCAATAATATGTCCATAGGAAGGAGTCCCAAATGAAGTTAGGACGCCTCTGTGTAAAAGTACCTAGTGTCAGACAAGACAGTGAAATAGGTGAGTATAGCCCATCCACCACAGACAACACTAGCCTCTCGCCTCACGGATTCCACCTAAAAAGGTCACACAGCATTATCCCACAACACGGGGCATGAACCTCCAGCGATCCAATGTAGGTATAAAGACTGGATTCTCCACAGGGCACATATGTAAATAAATGGAAAAGATCTAGTGCTCTCCGTTTAAAATGTATTCAGACAAAAGGTAAAAAAATGTACTTACAAGTATAGCACTTGGGCCAAGTACAAGCGAGAAAGCCTATCAGTATTTTTCAAACCATAATGATAGGCATGGGTGATGTTATATGCGCTACTCCTTTCCCTGTACACATTATGTCCTGTGGGCAGGACTTCTCTAGCAGGTTCTTCAGTCCCGTCCACAGGACGTAATGCATAAGGGGGAGTAGCGTATGACATCACCCACGCCCATTGTTATTGTTTGAAACATTCTGATATGCTTTCTTGCTTGCACTTGGCCTAATTTTTTACCTTTTTCCAGAATACATTTTAAATGGAGAGCACTAGATCTTTTCCATTTATTTACAAATGTGCCCTGTGGAGAATCCAGTCTTTATACCTACATTGGATCGCTGAAGGTCCATGCCCCGTGCTGTGGGATAATGCTGTGTGACCTTTTCCTGTTGAATCGGTGAGGTGAGAGGCTAGTGTTGTCTGTGGTGGATGGGCTATACTGACCTGTTTCACCGTCTCGTCTGACACCAGGCACTTTTGCACAGAGGTGTCCTTGCTTCATTTGGACATTTCCTATGGAAATTTACTATTGCTGATTCAATGTTGTACTGCACTGATTTTTCTATATATTACTATTGAGGTGTTGTTGAACTATCCTTGTAATGTTCAGTTGGCAACTTTATTACGTCCTTTTTGTTTCTGCGCTGAATATTTGTTGTTATCAGGTACTGTATATGCCATGGTCGACACGCGGGCCTGCATTTATGACCAAGGCCAGTGCTTTTGTCTATAGCCAACTGGATAATTTTTTTTTTTTTTACAGATTTCATTTTAAAATATTTGTAAAGTTGTATACAGTTGAAAAAATGTTGATCTGCACATTTAATACTTATAATGCTAATTAGTACTTTTAATACTTTTATGTTTACTATAAATACAAAATGAACTATAAATTGTTCCAATTTCTGTCATGATTATATAAATTTAAGTCATCATTCAATGGCGGTTAATGAAAAGAAGCAACCTTAAAGGGATGGATTACTAACAGAACTCAGAATAATACCCTACAGATGTTGTCTTTACTGGCTGGTAAATATAACCATTGAAGGCAACCTTCTTGATAAACAATATTAACAGTTGTGTAATCTTCAGGCTATAAAGGGTTTCAATAGCTGCACAGTCTGAATTGAATGAGATTGAGATTCCAATATGAAGCATAAAATAGAAATCCTTTAAGTTTATGGGATTTAATTTTAGATTCAAACACTCAACATCTTTGAGGTCTTGGTAAAAAGAAGATATAGTGTTTCTGTGTATACTTAAAGGAGAACCCTGAGCAAAACCTTTTTTTTTACATATCCTTGTTGCCAGAGCCGGTACAAGGGGGAAGCGGAAGGAGCGGATGCCCTAGGTGGTACAATTTATTGGGGGCGCAGTGAAGTGAAGAGCCGCCTCTGCTGACAACAATGCCGCTGCGATATTAAGCTCCAGCCAGGAGTAGTTTAACATTTCCTGTGTGCTCCACGGCCAGGCAGTGGAGAAAGAGGATGGAGCATGGCTTTGTCTTAGCCCCGTTTACACCTATGCGAATTAGATGCGGCTTACACTGCATCCAATTCGTAGGACATTTTAAAATACATTCAAATGAATGTATCTTGTTCACATATGTGCGTTGCATTCGCACTACACATTGCACAAAAAAAGTGTGCGTTTTCTGGGCATTGCGGTGCGAATTACAAGCACATTATCCTCTATGTGAACGCATCTGATTCACAGATGCTTTGCGTTCTGAACAAGAAATCTTTCCTTACTTTCACTACACCTCCCCCTCCTCTCCCCCCTCTCTCTGCTCAGCTGATGCGCAAATAGAACAGAGCGGCACCGCTGAACAGCTGCTTTTTCTCTTCACAGAGAAAATGTAGCTGGAATTCACACCACACTGGTGTGAACCCGGGCTTAGGGAAGAGGCGGGGGCAGTGCTGTGTTGTCCGGGGTAGGAGAGTGGGAGGAGAAGGGGAGGACATTCCAGTAGCCGGAGCAAAATGTTTTCTGCTGCTCCAGAGATACAGATAGTACTCCCCCGGCCGTCACCCCCATCACTGGAGTGCTCAGAGGAGCAGTCCCAGCACATCCTGGAGGAGGCATCTGGCATACAGTGGCAAGATGGGGAAGAGGAAGATCCCTCGGAGGAGGCTCCAAGAGTGCTGTATGGAGCTGATTGAAAGGGAGGTAGGAAAGAAGAGGTGTCCAGACTGGGCTGTCCCTCTCTGGGGCTGTCAATCAGTGCAGGGGGGACTGGGTCTCCTGCTGCAGGGAGAGGCACAGCTACCACCATGCCACAACATCTTTCTGCAGCCAGCGACCACCAACAGGAGAAAGAGCCAGCACCCCCAGCATCCCTCAGCCACAGACTGGCCTTTATATCCACCCCTTGTCCTATCCCATCCATTCCACTCCCTTCCTCCTGATCATCAGTGTCACAAACAGTAAGGACAGCTCAGTCCCAGTGTTCCCATCTGTGATTGCCAGCCTTCGGCCCCTCCCTCCGCCCTGCCCTTACTCCCACGAGGGGGGGGGGGGGGTTGGGAGGTTGCATCCTGAGCTAGCACTGCCTGCTGATTGGCTTCCGCTGCCTCTTAAAAATGGGGGCGCAGTTTTCCATCTTCGCCCTGGACACCAAATGGCCTTGTCCCAGCACTGCTTGTTGCTGAACTCTGACCTTCACCAAATATGTCATTCATCTTCTTGTTAACCCAGTAGTTGCTCTGAAATAACCTGATGATTTTCAAATAAAACTGTTAATTCCCGTTGTTTCCTGTGGGTAAGACCAGTGACTGCTATGCTCCTGTTCCCCTAGCTACCGGTTTTGGCACAGCCCATCTGCCTGCTGTAGTGGGTTGACCAGGACTCTCAGATCCCTGGTCTGTACTGCCCATGGAGGTAGTATCCCAAAAATCATCCTCCTCTGTTCCCTGCCACCACTAATTCCCCTCCCATTGGAAGAACAGAAGAAGGAAAAAAAAGAAGAAGAAAACGGTGACAACAACAGCGACAACGGCGACAAAGGAGAAAGCTGGGTCACCGCTAGAAAAAGAGCGGCAAAAGAGCAGAAGATAGGAGGAGCCCTGGAGAAGAACCAGAAAGCGCAGAGAAGTTGGAAGAAGACCCCCGAAGTCAGAAGAAGACCCCCGGAGCTGCCTAATAAACTACTTTAAAAACCTGTGTAGTGTGTTTTTTAATTGGCACTTTTTCCCCCAGGTGAATGGGTAGGGGTACAATGTACCCCATACTTATTCACATAGGGTGGTGGGCTGGGATCTGGGGGCCCCCTTATCAAAGGGATTCCGATAAGCCCCCACCTACAGCCCCCAACAACCAACGGCCAGGGTTGTCGGGAAGAGGTCCTTGTCCTAATCAACATGAGGACAAGGTGCTTAGGGGTGGGGGGGCCACGCGCCCCCCCTTCCCCAAAGCACCCCCCATGTTGAGGGCACGCAGCCTGGTACGGCTCAGGAGAGGGGGCGCTCGCTCATCCCCACCCCCTTTCCTGACCGGCCGGGTAGCGTGCTCAGATAAGGGTTTGATATGGACCTAGAGGGGGACCCCCACACCATTTTTTCAGCTTAGGGGGTTCCGCTTATAATCCATACCTGATCTAAGTGCCTGGTGTACAGTACCCTGTAGTCGAGAATGAAAACACTCTAGCGTAGGGGGCATTATTCTGTAGCTGCCCGCGTGTCGTATTTGGTCCGTCGGATCAGCATACAGACGTATAGACCCAATAGGAACTTGGTCCGGCAGACCAAGATTGAAAACATGTTCTATTTCTAGGAGCCCACACACGATCAAATTGTCTGACGGATTCTGGTCCACTGGATCAAGTCTGCCGGAAAGTCTGATCGTGTGTACGCAGCATTACACATCCACTGCCCTACAGACTCTGTCCACTGCCCTACTGACAACATCCACTTCTCTACTGACTCCGTCCTCTGCCCTAGTGACTCTGTCCACTGCCCTACTGACACCGTCCACTGCCCTACTGACCCCGTCCACTGCCTTACTGACACCATCCACTGCCCTACTGACTGACACTGTCCACTTTTAAGATAGAAAAATATAATATCACTGTAAAAATTCAAACTTAGCTAAAAATTTTCTTACTATTTAGTTAGGCCTTGCTCATTAAAAGCATCAGTTTTGAACACAAATTTAATGAGAAGCATGGCGGTCCCCCCCATCCATACCCCTTTCAGGTCTGGTACAGATTTTAAGAAGAACCCCATGCCTAAAAAAAATAAAAATAACATTGGGTCTCCCCCAAATCCATACTAACCCCTTAAGTCTGGTATGGATTTTGAAGGGCGCTCCAATGCCAATTTTTTTTTCTTAAATGTGTGGGGTCCCCCCAAAATCCATAACAAACCCTTAAACGAGCAAGGGTCTCTTGTAATGTATGGTAGTCTCAATAAACTTTATTATTACCACAATACCAGTCTCAGTGATATGTAACATCCCATTGTATACACATCAAACTTAAAATAAAACATAAAAAATGAAACTTAGCAGGCGTGGTGGAAACCCCTCCTATAGATATTTGCAATACAGATATATAGTTGGGATGTTCCTACAATTATGTAAAACAAATGATGAAAATAAAAAATGCAAAGAAATTGCACATCATAGCAGCGCTTATGCAACTATAAATTTCTTATGACATTTATAAACAATTCCTTGTGCATGCAAGTAGTAAGATGAATAAATTAACTAAATAGTCCATGGAAGTGGCTTCAAGTGGAGAAATGAAAAGTTCATCAAGCTATGCGCCCAACCCCAGGCTTGTCACCACATGGACAGAGACTCTCCCCTTTGGATATAAACTCACCAGGAAACTGGTAAACTCAGAATATAAATCTTTGTGCCTCCACTTTTCAAGAATATCCACTAGTTATCTGTGTTTATGTGAGGTAAGAGCAGCTCCAAAATAACATGGTCACATGAAGGAAATAAGGTTCCCATAGCGTAATCCCATTTAAACTTTTTTATTTAAAGCCTTTAATATGACCCCCTTACAAAATAAATGCACCAGATAAAGTAGAATTAGAAGCATATAAGCAAACCATAATAAAGCCGCCGACTGCCAGCAATGAGGGATCCCCTACGACAATGATATCCGCTGTGCTTGGTTACTTCCTGGTTCTTCAGCTGTCGGTGACCGGCAAACGTCACTTCCAGGTATCGTGGAGAGCACGCAACTGATGCGTTTCGTCACCTCCCACTTTGTGAAAGCGAGTGATCTCCACAATACGCCGGCACCATTTAAACAAAACAAGCGCGCAAACCCTCTTTAAATCTTTATATTATAGATATGTTCAGCTATTCTTACCCTCACCACTCTCTTGGTGCGGCCTATATATATAAAAGCCCACATGGGTATTCTAAGGCATACACCACATGAGTAGTGTTGCAGGTCATGAACTGCCTAATATCAAAACTTTTGTTGTTGGAAGTAGATTTAAAACTACTAATGCCGCTAATCGATCTACTAACCTCCCGATAGGCCTTACACCTTCTGCCTTTGTAAAAACCTTCCTTACACCAAAAGGATGGAGGTTTGCTTGGAGGGTCTAGTACTTTTTTAACTACTCGATCTCCATAACAAGGGGCTTTCCAATAGATAAACTTGTGAATTTGTGGAATTACCCTCTGAAGTTTTTTTAGCAAGGCACAGTTTGTGCCAGTGTTCTTTAAAGATAGCTTCCACTTCTCTGAACTGTGAATGAAAACCAGAGATAAATCCCCAGTCGTGATTCTGATTTGATGTATCTGAGATTTTATCAGTAAGACAATTTTCTCTGGGGACTTCTCTGATTTCTTTCACAATTTTATCTAAAAATTGTACCCTTTAGCCCTGAACCTTTCAGTCAGTACTTTTGATTGTAAGCCAGAATTATTTATCTGTGAACAATTTCTTCTTACCCTTATAATCTGACCCTTTGGGATGTTTTTAAGCCAAAGTGGATGGTGTCCACTTTGGGTAGGGAGTTAACTATTGCGATCCGCTGGCTTAAAAAACACATTTGTACCCAATTTGTTAGCTTGGCGATATATGGTAAATTCCAAAAAAGTGAATTTTTCACTGCTCCACTGTAAAGTGAGTTTAACATTATTTTTATTCATATTGAGTTGTGTAATAAACTCTTCTAAGGACTCTGTTGATCCTGCCTATACAAAAAATAAATAATTTATGTAGCGTCTGTAGAAGATTAACTCATCTCATTTGGTGTTATGAATCCCTTGTCCTCCCATTCTCCCATAAACAAATTTACAATTAGGGATGAGCTTCGTGTTCGACTCGAACATACGTTCGACTCGAACATCGGCTGTTCGTCCGTTCAGCGAATTCCGAACGTTATGGGCCGTTCGTGCCAAATTCGTGTGGCGCTCACGGCCCACAATGCACTGCGATGGCGCAGTGCATTGCTGGCTCATGATTGGCCAAGCATGCACTGTGACCCCGCATGCTTGGCCAATCACAGCGCCGGCAGCGAGGAGAGCCAATCATAGCTCAGGCGGTGTAGTACACGCACCACACTATATAAGGCCGCGAGCGCGGCGGCCTTGTGTAGTGTGTTGGCATCTGTAGCAGTTAGTGGGTGTTCTGTGTACCTTCAACACAGTATACACCGATCGTTATCGGCCGATTTTTCGTTCTTGCTCTTCTGTAGTGGTTGTTGTCTGCGTGCCCTGACCGCAGTATACACCGCTATATTCACCTATATATCTAGCGATATATCTATCTTTTATAATAGAGCTTGCAGTCAGTGTTAGGAGATTGTGCGTGCTGTCTGCGTGCTCTGAACGCAGTATACACCGCTATATCCACCTATATAGCTAAATATCTTTCTCGTTTTAAATAGAGCTTTCAGTCAGTGTTAGGAGATTGTGCGTGCTGTCTGCATGCTCTGAACGCAGTATACACCGCTTTATCCACCGCTATATCCACCTATATAGCTAACTATCTTGCTCGTTTTAAAAAGAGCTTTCAGTCAGTGTTAGGAGATTGTGCATGCTGTCTGTGTGCTCTGAACGCAGTATACACCGCTATATCCACCTATATAGCTAACTATCTTGCTCATTTTAAATAGAGCTTTCAGTCAGTGTTAGGAGATTGTGCATGCTGTCTGCGTGCTCTGAACGCAGTATACACCGCTATATCCACCTATATAGCTAAATATCTTGCTCGTTTTAAATAGAGCTTTCAGTCAGTGTTAGGAGATTGTGCATGCTGTCTGCGTGCACTGAACGCAGTATACACCGCTATATCCACCTATATAGCTAAATATCTTGCTCGTTTTAAATAGAGCTTTCAGTCAGTGTTAGGAGATTGTGCGTGTTGTCTGCGTGCTCTGAACCCAGTATACACCGCTATATCCACCTATATAGCTAAATATCTTGCTCGTTTTAAATATAGCTTTCAGTCAGTGTTAGGAGATTGTGCGTGCTGTCTGCGTGCTCTGAACCCAGTATACACCGCTATATCCACCTATATAGCTAACTATCTTGCTCGTTTTAAATAGAGCTTTCAGTCAGTGTTAGGAGCCTGTGCGTGCTGTCTGCGTGCTCTGAATGCAGTATACACCGCTATATCCATCTATATAGCTAAATATCTTGCTCGTTTTAAATAGAGCTTTCAGTCAGTGTTAGGAGATTGTGTGTGCTGTCTGCGTGCTCTGAACGCAGTATACACCGCTATATCCACCTATATAGCTAAATATCTTGCTCGTTTTAAATAGAGCTTTCAGTCAGTGTTAGGAGATTGTGCGTGCTGTCTGCGTGCTCTGAACGCAGTATACACCGCTATATCCACCTATATAGCTAACTATCTTGCTCGTTTTAAATAGAGCTTGCAGTCAGCGGTAGGAGATTGTGCGTGCTGTCTGCGTGCTCTGAAAAAGACGGATGGCAAAACAAATTATACAGGTGTGATAACCCTTCCCTATGTTTTCCAAAAAGCTTAAAAATAGTTTTTTTGACTGGAGCTACACTTTAAAAATGTACCAGTTGAAAATTACAAACAGATTCAACTTAACACAACAAACCTACACAGTCCCTGTCTTGTTTGCACCGCCTGTATACTGCTGTTCTGAGTATATAGGGCCTGCGGGCCACACGTATTTCCTTTTTTTAATATGGGTACGGGGTTCCCCTTAATATGCGTACAAGACCCAAAGGGGCTGGTAATGGGCAGGGAGGGCTACTCATGCCATTTTTCTCAATGATTTTCAACCATATTGCAGGAACCAGATATAACATTAAAACAGCAAGCAGTTTTAAATGACGTTATTTCCGTTAAATGTCATTTTGTGCAGGGACTGTTCTAAACATGGGAAACATGTGGCACTTCACAGGCATACTACAGACACCCCCCAGGCACCATATTTAAAGGAATATTTCACTTTTTTTTCACTTTAATCGTCATTAAAATCAGTGCTCCTGCCAAAACGGACGTTTTTAAAAGTTTTTTTTGCATTGACCCATGTCCCCTGGGGCAGGAGCCAGGTCCCCAAACCCTTTTTAGGACAGTATCTTACATATTAGCCGTTAAAATTAGCACTTTTAATTTTGAACGTTCGAGTCCCATAGACTTCAATGGGGTTCTAACGTTCGTACGAATTTGGGGTCCGTTCGAAAGTTCTGGTGCGAACCGAACCGGGGGGGGGGGTGTTCGGCTCATCCCTATTCACAATGCTTGGTGCGAATTTGGCTCCCATAGCTCCCCCTCTCCCCAGGGAAAAAAAATGGTTTCCATACCAAAAATAATTATGGGATAAACAAAAATCAAGGGTATCTCTTAAAAAAACTTTCTGATTGTGGGACAAATCGTCATGTTGACTAAGTGCCCAATTCAAGGCCAAGATGTCACGGTACTACTTGTAGTGAGCCCACAGGCGAGCAGGTGACATGGGATCCCCCAGGGTGTGGAATCTAAGAGCCAGCCGGTGTTCCACCAGGGACCCTCTCACGAAGGTTTGGGCTTAGCTGCGTGCTGACCCCAGGTCACGACCCCTGGGTTCACCCTGCTCGCTAGGTAAGTACCAGAAGACACTGTTAGGCAAGGATGGATGGATGAAGCAAAGGAGGTGCCAAGGTCATGGCGGGCTGCAGACAACGTAATCAGAACAAGCCGGGTCGGTACACAAGAGATCAGTTCACGGGAGGTCAGGTAAAACAGGATACACAGGGGAGCTTCAGAAACAAATGTTGCTCAAGCAATGGTAGCTGGTTAGAAAGGGATTTAAATAGAGAAGCACATGAGGGGCTGGACAGGAAGTAGCAGGAAGGAAACATATATTAGGCATTATATTAGACTTTTTTTCCTTGCGAAATGACACTTTGTGCAGGGACAGTTCTAAACACGGGAAACATGCGCCCCTTCACAGGCATACTATAGATACCCCCCAGGTATGAAATTTAAAGGAATATTACACTTTTATTGTTTCACTTTAATCATTATTAAAATCACTGCTCCTGAAAAAACTTCAGTTTTTAAAACTTTTTTTTGCATTGATCCATGTCCCCTGGGGCAGGACCCGGGTCCCCAAACACTTTTTAGGACAGTAACTTGCATATTAGCCTTTAAAATTACCATTTTAGATTGTGAACATTCGAGTCCCATAGACTTTAATAGGGTTCTAAAGTTCACACGAAGTTTAGGTCTGTTCGCAGGTTCTGGTGCGAACCAAACAGGGTGGTGTTCGGCTCATTCTTATTCAGGAGAATGCATGTATCTGTTTACTGAATTTCATGTTGTTTGTCATAATTTTGGTGTGCCTTTGGCTGTTGAAAAATCAGTCTATCCGATGACGTGTTTGGATTTTTTGGGAGTTACTATTGGCACTGATCTTATGCAATTTCGCTTGCCACAACAAAAAGTTGCTAGAATTACATTTTTGGTTGACTATGTTCTTTCTAAAAAGAATGTTACACTGAAGACTTTACAATCTCTTTTAGGTTTCTTAGCCTTTGCTTCTAGGGTCATTCCTGTAGGAAGGGTGTTTTCTAAGAGATTGTATACAGCTATGTCCGGTTTCAAGTCCCCATTTCATTTTGTACATATTAGTAGACGTTGTCGTCCGAATGCATTTTCGTCCGAATTTCAGCTATTTTCGTTTTCGTTTTGACAAACGATAACGAAAGCTCAAAACCCAAAAACGAAAGATCCGACATAAATAAATGCTTTATTTTCGTTTTCATTGTTACAACAGTTCGATATAGAATAGGAGATTCGGCATGACTCTGACAATAACAATCTGTCTATAGAACCTGTGGTCGAATGTGCCTAACCTTACTTCTATTAGTCCAAGATTATATAGAGAAAATATTCGACAGAGAAAAATGATTTGACAGAGAGAAAAGATTCTGCAAGTTACTGTCCTAAAAAGTGTTTGGGGACCCGGGTCCTGCCCCAGGGGACATGGATCAATGCAAAAAAAAGTTTTAAAAACTGCCGTTTTTCCGGGAGCAGTGATTTTAATAATGATTAAAGTGAAACAATAAAAGTGTAATATTCCTTTAAATTTCGTAGGGGGGGGGGGGGGTTGTCTATAGTATGCCTGTGAAGGGGCTCATGTTTCTGGTGCTTAGAACAGTCCCTGCACAAAGTGTCATTTATGCAGGAAAAAAAGTCCTTTAAAATCACTCGCAGCTATTATGAATTGTCGGCTCCCGTAATACAGAGAATACTCATTGAAAGTCATTGATAAAAAAATAAAAAAATAAATTTAAAAAAAAGCGTGGGGGTCCCCCAAATTCAATTACCAGGCCCTTCAGGTCTGGTATGGATATTAAGGGGAACCCTGCCTCAAATTTAAGAAAAAAATTTGACGTGGGGTTCCCCCTAAATATCCATAACCAGACCCTTCAGGTCTGGTATGGATATTAAGGGGAACCCCGCATCAAATTTAAAAAAAAATTGACGTGGGGGTCCCCCTAAAAATCCATACCAGACCCTTTATCCGAGCACGCAACCTGGCAGGCCGCAGGAAAAGAGGGGGGGGACGAGAGAGCGCCCCCCCCTCCTGAACCGTACCAGGCTACATGCCCTCAACATTGGGAGGATTCTTTGGGGGTCTGTGACCCCTCAAAGCACCTTGTCCCCATGTTGATGAGGACAAGGGCCTCATCCCCACAACCGTGGCCGGTGGTTGTGGAGGTCTGCAGGCGGGGGGGCTTATCAGAATCTGGAAGCCCCCTTTAACAAGGGGACCCCCAGATCCCGCCCCCCCCTGTTTGAAATGGTAAGGGATTTCACAAAGAAAGTGTAAAAAATAGTTAAATAAGACAAACACACTTGTGAAAAATATTTTTATTAAAAATAAAAAAAATAAAAAATAAAGATTCCAGCGGTGGTAATCCACTCTTGCTATCCAGCGACGGACGGTCATCTCTCCAGCGATATCTCATCTCATCCAGCGCAGCGAATACATCCTTCTTCTGTCTCCGCTGTGGAGACACTGCAAGGATTCCGGCGGCCTGACGTTTCTTATATACGGAGGGCGGGGCCACCCGTCACCTGACCCCGCCCCCCTCTGACGCAAGGGGAAAACCGGGGTTCCCTGTGACGTATGAGTGACCCCGCACCCCTCTGATGTAACACAGGCAGGTTTCCGTTACATCAGAGGGGGGCGCCGCACTCCGTATATAAGAAACGTCAGGCCGCCGGAATCCTTGCAGTGTCTCCTCTGCGGAGACAAAAGAAGGATGGATTCGCTGCGCTGGATGAGATGAGACATCGCTGGAGAGATGACCGTCCGTCGCTGGATAGAAAGAGTGAATTATCATCGCTGGAATCTTTTTAAAAAAAATTTTTTATTTTTAATAAAGATATTTTTCAAAAGTGTGTTTGTCTTATTTAACTATTTTTTACACTTTCTTTGTGAAATGGTAGGGGTACTTTTGTACCCCCTTACCATTTCAAACAGGGGGGGGCCGGGATCTGGGGGTCCCCTTGTTAAAGGGGGCTTCCAGATTCTGATAAGCCCCCCGCCCGCAGACCTCCACAACCACCGGCCACGGTTGTGGGAATGAGGCCCTTGTCCTCATCAACATGGGGACAAGGTGCTTTGAGGGGTCACAGACCCACAAAGCATCCTCCCAATGTTGAGGGCATGTGGCCTGGTACGGTTCAGGAGGGAGGGGGGGCCGCTCTCTCGTCCCCCCCTCTTTTCTTGCGGCCTGCCAGGTTGCGTGCTCGGATAAAGGGTCTGGTATGGATTTTTAGGGGGACCCCCACGTCAATTTTTTTTTAAATTTGACGCGGGGTTCCCCTTAATATCCATACCAGACCTGAAGGGTCTGGTTATGGATATTTAGGGGGAACCCCACGTCAAATTTTTTCTTAAATTTGAGGCAGGGTTCCCCTTAATATCCATACCAGACCTGAAGGGCCTGGTAATTGAATTTGGGGGACCCCCACGCTTTTTTTTTTATTTATTTATTTATTTATTTTTTTATCAATGACTTTCAATAAGTGTTCTCTGTATTACGGAGCCGACAATTCATAATAGCTGCGAGTGATTTTAAAGGACTTTTTTTCCTGCATAAATGACACTTTGTGCAGGGACAGTTTTAAGCACCAGAAACATGAGCCCCTTCACAGGCATACTATAGACAACCCCCCCTACGAAATTTAAAGGAATATTACACTTTTATTGTTTCACTTTAATCATTATTAAAATCACTGCTCCTGAAAAAACGGCCGTTTTTAAAACTTTTTTTTGCATTGATACATGTTCCCTGGGGCAGGACCCGGGTCCCCAAACACTTTTTAGGACAGTAACTTGCAAATTAGTCTTTAAAATTAGCACTTTAGATTTTGAATGTTGGAGTCCCATAGACTTTAACAGGGGTTCTAAAGTATTCTATATAGTAGCTCCGTCGAATCTTCTTTATACATTCGACAGACACCATAAGCCTTCAAAGACAGATTCGACCGTAATTCATGTGGATTTTCGGACGAATGGAATTTTTGAACGAAAAACAAAATAAATAAAAACGAATTTCGGGAGTAACTAAATAAATTAAGTTTTCGGACGAAAACAAAATTCCGAAATGAAATATTTTACTCTGCACATGTCTACATATTAGTTCTTCTTTACGTGCAGATTTGTTAATTAGGAAAAAGTTCTTGTGTTGCAAGATCCATTTTGTACATCAGTTGAACTTGATTTGTTCACTGATGCAGCTGGTTCTGTTGGTTATGGGATTTATTGGCACGGTCATTGGTCGGCAGGTGAATGGCCGATTTCTTAGGTGAATGGAGGTTTGACTGCTAACATTACACTTTTGGAGTTGTTTCCTGTTCTGATTTCTTTTGAAATTTCAGGTTCCCTTTTTGCTAACCGTAGAATCTTGCTGTATTCTGATAATAAAGCAGTTGTGTATGCTATCAATTGTTTGTCCTCTAAATCCTTACCAGTCTTGGCAGTTCTTAGACATCTAGTTTTTAAGTGCTTAGAGTTGAAGGTTTGGTTAAAGGCTAAATATGTACCTGGGGTGGATAACTCGATAGCTGATTCTTTATCACGTTTGCAGCTAGATCATTTTCATCTATTGGCTCCAGGAGTGGACAAGTGCGGGACACCTTGCCCTTCATATCTATGGGATCTAGTTTGGTGAATGTTGGTTCTACTATCCGTAATTCCTTGGTAGTGATGGACGAACGTTTCGCCCGGCGGTCGTTTCGCGGCGAATTTCCGACATTCGCGGTCCGCACGTTCGAACGCCTTTTTCCGTCGTTCGCCGCGGCGGACTTACGTGTTTACAAGAACTTTAACCTTTGGTGACACGTTTATCATGTGATACAGGACAGCCAATTGAGACATGACAGCACATGGACACTTGTACATTCCCCCTAACCTATAAATACACCCGATCCGGTGGCCATTTTACATTCTTTCTTCTGTTACGATAGGGACAGGTTCCTGTGTGGAGTAGGGAGAGATAAACCACTAGCTATTTGGTACACAAAAGTTCTTTTCAGGACTGGTATAGGTGTTAGGTGTTGATAGGTTTGCTGTGCTGCTGATTCTTGCAGCAGCCTGAGTGTCTTTTGTTAGTTTAGAGAAAGGGAAAGGACGGTGTATGCTACAGGGACAGCCAGATTAGTCTTTCATCATCATCATCATCATCATCATCATTAGCTGTTACTATCAAGGTCCACAAAAGAGCTGTTCCAGTAACCACTAATCGTTCTCTTTTTTTGCCAATTTGTATAGGGACAGGAAGGAAGCAGTGTTGTCAGGCAGTGAGGGTAATTTTAAAGACTTGCTGTTATTATTAGTTCCACAAAGGTTCTTTTCAGGACTGGTATCAGTGGTACAGTAATAGGCTTGTACATGTATAATATTCTTTCTTCCAAATATAGAAAGGATATTATACTTGACTGCTGCCCTTCTGCTGCAGTCTGCTAAACATTCACAACTCACTTGTTCCACAAAAGTTCTTATAAGGACTGGTAACTTGGTATAGGGTGCTACGGTACATAGGCTTGAGTGCGGTACAGTCTGCTGTTCTGTAAGGACCGCTATCGGTCCACAATAGATAGGGTTGACGTGCACCACTGCTGACCGCTGCCCTATACTGCAGCAGTCCTTCAGCGGTATAGGGACTGACGTACAGTCTGCTAATCACTAACACACAACCTGCTTGTTCCACAAAAGTTCTTATAAGGACTGGTAACTTGGTATAGGGTGCTACGGTACATAGGCTTGAGTGCGGTACAGTCTGCTGTTCTGTAAGGACCGCTATCGGTCCACAATAGATAGGGTTGACGTGCACCACTGCTGACCGCTGCCCTATACTGCAGCAGTCCTTCAGCGGTATAGGGACTGACGTACAGTCTGCTAAACACTAATACACAACCTGCTTGGTCCACAAAAGTTCTTATAAGGACTGGTAACTTGGTATAGGGTGCTACGGTACATAGGCTTGAGTGCGGTACAGTCTGCTGTTCTGTAAGGACCGCTATAGGTCCACAATAGATAGGGTTGACGTGCACCACTGCTGACCGCTCACCTATACTGCAGCAGTCCTTCAGCGGTATAGGGACTGACGTACAGTCTGCTAATCACTAACACACAACCTGCTTGTTCCACAAAAGTTCTTATAAGGACTGGTAACTTGGTATAGGGTGCTACGGTACATAGGCTTGAGTGCGGTACAGTCTGCTGTTCTGTAAGGACCGCTATCGGTCCACAATAGATAGGGTTGACGTGCACCACTGCTGACCGCTGCCCTATACTGCAGCAGTCCTTCAGCGGTATAGGGACTGACGTACAGTCTGCTAAACACTAATACACAACCTGCTTGGTCCACAAAAGTTCTTATAAGGACTGGTAACTTGGTATAGGGTGCTACGGTACATAGGCTTGAGTGCGGTACAGTCTGCTGTTCTGTAAGGACCGCTATCGGTCCACAATAGATAGGGTTGACGTGCACCACTGCTGACCGCTCACCTATACTGCAGCAGTCCTTCAGCGGTATAGGGACTGACGTACAGTCTGCTAATCACTAACACACAACCTGCTTGGTCCACAAAAGTTCTTATAAGGACTGGTAACTTGGTATAGGGTGCTACGGTACATAGGCTTGAGTGCGGTACAGTCTGCTGTTCTGTAAGGACCGCTATCGGTCCACAATAGATAGGGTTGACGTGCACCACTGCTGACCGCTGCCCTATACTGCAGCAGTCCTTCAGCGGTATAGGGACTGACGTACAGTCTGCTAAACACTAATACACAACCTGCTTGTTCCACAAAAGTTCTTATAAGGACTGGTAACTTGGTATAGGGTGCTACGGTACATAGGCTTGAGTGCGGTACAGTCTGCTGTTCTGTAAGGACCGCTATCGGTCCACAATAGATAGGGTTGACGTGCACCACTGCTGACCGCTCACCTATACTGCAGCAGTCCTTCAGCGGTATAGGGACTAAGAGTTTTGTCACAGGGTCATTTAAAAAATGACAGGCAGAGGAAGAGGCAGGCCCTTCCGCAGGGGTGGTAGGGGTAGGGCAGGAGCAACAGGCTTGAGCCAAAGTGGGAAGTTGCAGAAGGTGCGTTCAATTACTTTAAAGGATGCACCAGACTTGGTTGAGTGGCTCGCTCAGCCTTACTCTTCTGCACCCTCCTCATCCTCTCGATCTGCACCCTCTTCTTCACTCTCTGCTATGTGCACCCCCAAAGACACTACCACCAACAACACGACCACCACCACCACCACCACATACCTTCCGCTTGAGTCACTGGAATTATTTTCCGATCCATATCAAGAGGACATTTCTGATGCGCAGCCACTCTTGGTATTGGATCAGGAAGAGGAGGTAGCAACAAGCGCTACTCAGCAGTCTGACGCCAGTACCCAGATCAGCCCAAGGAGGAGGTTGGTCCCCGGTGTTGCTGCCTACTCCGAGATCTCTACTTATAGCGGTGGGGAAGGTGACGTTGATGATGACGTGTCTAGTGATGTCACGTGGGTGCCCACAAGAGAGGAAGAGGAGGGGAGTTCAGAGGGAGATATGGACCAGCAGATAGGGAGGAGAAGCAGCAATGACTTACATTGCACAGCAGGGACAAAGCAGACTGCAAATGTATCAGGAGCGAGTCATCGACCATGTACGGTCACATCTGGCGCTCCCAGGACACCGGCACATGGCTCCGCAGTGTGGGCTTTTTTTAACGTGTCCGCTGCTGACAATAGCGTTGCCATCTGCAATCTTTGCAGTCAACGCGTTAGTCGCGGTAAGCCCAATACTCACCTAGGGACGACCGCCTTAAGAAGGCACATGAGCAGCCATCACCGAGCCCAGTGGGAGCAACGGAACACACAAAGCCACACTGCAGGCTCTCACCGTCCAGCCTCGTCTTCTACTTCTCCTTCTCCTCTCTCCTCACAATTGTCCTCCACTCCACCTTCCATCACGCCAAGCTCACATTTTTCTGCAAAAAGGCAGGCTTCCGTGGGCCTAATGTTTGAGCGTAAAAAAATGATGACGCCGGATAACCCTCTTGCCCAACGGTTGGCGGCTGGCTTGTCAGAACTCATAGCCCGCCAACTACTGCCATATAAACTGGTGGACTCGGAGGCCTTTCGCAAATTTGTGGCCATTGGAACACCACAATGGAAGGTCCCAGGAAGGAAGTATTTCTCAGAGAAGGGCATCCCAGAGCTATATGGCCATGTTCAGCGGCAAGTGAATGTATCTCTGGCACACAGTGTCGGTGCCAAGATACATCTGACCACAGACACGTGGTCTAGCAAACACGGGCAGGGAAGGTATATCAGTTTTACTGCCCACTGGGTGAACCTTCTGACGGCCGTCAAGCATGTAACCCGTGGCACCCGTGTAGATTTGGTTTTACCGCCACGGATTGCATGCAGGCCTGACTCTTCTTCTCCTCCTCCTACTCCATCCTCCTCCCTCTCCTCCTCAGCTGCCTCCTCCTTTTCCGCTGCTAGCGTCTCTTCCACTGCACCGCCCAAGCTCCCCAGAACCTATTCCACATGCCAGGTGAGACGTTGCCATGCCGTGCTGCGTCTGTTGTGCCTGGAAGCAAAGAGCCACACTGGCCCGGCACTCCTTTCAGCTTTGCGTTCACAGGCAGATGAGTGGCTAACACCGCTCAATTTGACAGTTGGTAAAGTGGTGTGTGACAACGGTGCCAATCTGCTTAGCGCATTGAAACAGGGCAAAATCACGCACGTGCCGTGCATGGCACACGTCTTAAACTTGGTCGTGCAGCGATTCCTTGTCAAATACCCTGGGGTCCAGGACATCTTGCGGCAGGCAAGGAAAATCTCGGCCCATTTCAGAAGATCTTACACGGCCATGGCTCGCCTTGCTGACATTCAGCGGCGACACCATCTGCCGGTCAGACGTCTTATTTGCGATTGCCCGACGCGATGGAACTCAACCTTCTATATGCTTGATAGGCTGCTCCAGCAGAAACGTGCAGTTAACGTCTACCTGTATGAACTCTGCGAAAGAAACGGTTCTGGGGAGCTGGGTTTTTTTTCACCGCGCCAGTGGCTGCTCATGCGCGACACATGCAGACTTCTGCGGCCATTTGAGGAGATCACCAAACTGGTCAGTCGCAGCCATGGCGCCATCAGTGACATGGTACCTTATGCCTTCTTTCTGGAGCGTGCATTGCGTCGTGTCATTGATCAGGCTGTGGAGGAGCAGGAGCGGGAAGATGAGGAAGTCGCAATGCTGGATGAATTCCCAGGGGGGGCTACTCTATCTGAGACAAGTCAACAACAGGAGTCTGATGAGGAGTCAGAGGAGGATGGTGCCGGGGCGGATGAGCAGGAGCAAGAAGAGCATGCTTTAAACCTTTCTGGGATCCCTGTTGTGCGAGGATGGGGAGAGGAGAATGAAGAGGACGACATTATCCTGGATGATGAGCAGGAGCCAGGCCACCACACCGCTTCCACTTTAGTGCAAATGGGGGCCTTCATGCTCCAGTGTTTTAATAGGGACCCCCGTATAAAAAGCATGAGGGTCAAGGACCAGTACTGGGTGGCAACGTACTTAGACCCCCGGTACAAACACAAAATGGCGGAAATGTTACCGCCGTCGCAGAGGGCTGTCAGAATGCAGCACTTCCAGGCCTTGCTTCGAGAAATGCTGCATTCTGCTTTTGCGTGCGCTGGCAGAGGAGCAATTCCCACTCCCAGAAAAGGATTTGCGGGTACCAATCCAACAGCGCCTGCAAGAAGAGGCCGGTTTGAAGATGTGTTGGTGACTTCGGATATGAGGTCATTCTTTCAGCCGACCCATCGACAGGTGTCATCCGGATCCAGCATCAGGGAACGCCTAGACCGTCAGGTGTCCGACTACATTGGGTTAACGGCCGATGTGGACGCTCTGAGGAGTGATGAACCCCTAGACTACTGGGTGGGCAGGCTTGACCTCTGGCCAGAGCTTGCCCAATTTGCAATCGAACTGTTGGCTTGCCCCTCATCCAGTGTCCTGTCCGAAAGGACGTTCAGCGCAGCAGGGGGGATTGTGACCGATAAGCGTACTCGCCTAGCTCACCACAGTGTTAACTACCTCACATTTCTAAAAATGAATGAGGCATGGATCTCGGAGGAATTCAACACATGTGACCAGTAGACCATGTATATGTCTATAAACTATTTTTTTAATCAAGCACACAGACCTTCTTAATTCATTTGGCTCACTTCCTTGACCCAAAAAAGCACACCGTACTATATGCCCCTACCCTCCTCTTTGAAGAGGTTGAGCGGTGTCATATTTCTACTGGGGCTGCTTATGATATCCCTGTGCTGTGCTGACTTCCTCCTGGGGGTTCTTATTATGAAGGGATCACACTATCCCTGTGCTGTGCTGACTTCCTCCTGGGGGTTCTTATTATGAGGGGATCACACCATCCCTGTGCTGTGCTGACTTCCTCCTGGGGCTGCTTACGGTGCTGCTGTCAGCGCTGTATGTCACGGTGCTGCTGTCAGCGCTGTATGTCACGGTGCTGCTGTCAGCGCTGTATGTCACGGTGCTGCTGTCAGCGCTGTATGTCACGGTGCTGCTGTCAGCGCTGTATGTCACGGTGCTGCTGTCAGCGCTGTATGTCACGGTGCTGCTGTCAGCGCTGTATGTCACGGTGCTGCTGTCAGCGCTGTATGTCACGGTGCTGCTGTCAGCGCTGTATGTCACGGTGCTGCTGTCAGCGCTGTATGTCACGGTGCTGCTGTCAGTGCTCTGTATTACGGTGCTGCTGTCAGATGCCTCTATCACGGTGCATGTGTCATTCCGGTATGTCACGCTGCTGGTGATCATCTCCTGCACCCTCTTCTTTGCCTACCCTGGTCCCTGACCTTCCCTCTCCTCCATTGCCTTCATTAGCTCCATAGTCCTGAATTGTTAGAACAATTTCCCAAATAAAATAAAAATGCTTGTAGTTATCGATCCCAAATTCACCTCATACATGTATTATGTCATTGTCCAGATGGTGGGACTACGTTTTACCCCCTAATAATTACCACGTGGCCGCAAATTCGACATGAAGGTTTGCAAAGTTCGCCTCCCATTGAAGTCAATGGGGCCCGCGGCGAACGTTCGGTTTCGCGAACGTTTGGGTCCGTTCGCATTTCGCGTTCGCGAAACGTCCCGTCGGAAGTTCGTCCATCACTATTCCTTGGCACCTTCCACGTGGGTGGATTATAATGCCAGGTGGAGGCTGTGGTGTGATTACCTGGACTCCTATGGTCGGGTAGGCACATTTTCTGAACAGTGGATTTTGTCGTTTTTGGATCTCTGGATGGGAAGAGCTTATTCTTATTCACATATTTTAAAGAAATTGGCTGGTATATCATTCTTTGCTAAATTGCTTGGTTTTCCTTCTTGTTTTAGTTTCTATACTGTGAAACAAGCTTTAAAGAGTTATAGAAAGACATCTGTGTCACTCGATTCTTATTTATCTATTTCTGTTGACCTTTTGGAAAAGATTTGCTTCTCGACAAGTGTTGTTTGCTTTTCTGTTTATGAAGCTTTATTATTTAAAATTGCATTTTGTCTCTGCTTTTTCGTATTTCTGAACTGCTTCCTTCTAATGTTTCAGGCGAATATTTTTTTTTCTGATTTGTGTTTTTGTTACAATTTTATTAAAATTAGGATTAAACGGAGCAAAACTGATCAATTAGGTCATAGTTGGGTGACTTTACAACAATTTCATTCATCCTCTATATGTCCTATATTATTGATTCAACAGTTTTTGCAGGTTAGTCCTTCTGGGTCTGGTAACCTTTTGGTTAATTGTTCAGGGTTGCCACTCACTAAGTTTCAGTTTTGCTCTGTTTTAAAGAAATGTTTGCATTATTTTGGTTTAGCTCACCTTCCCATTACATCTCACTCATTTTGGTTTAGCTCACCTTCCCATTACATCTCACTCATTTCGCATAGGTGCGGCTACTAATGCTTCTGATTTAGGTTTGTCTGAAAATGTTATAAAGAATATTGGTAGATGGAGGTCTCGTTGCTATAAATCTTACATATACGTCCTACTATTTCTGCTTAACTTTTAGGTATCAGAGAAGCACTTACCGAGGCCGAGATGCCGAGAGCGGTTCACCCTTGCGACTATGCGCAGTTCGCCCCCTGGAGGTGACACAGGGAGCAAATGGCACAAAGAGGCACAGGCGACCCAGGTGGCAGGGGAAGCCTTGCATGAAGGTCTGGTAGAGATGGACACCTTGTGTAGCAACTGGTTGATAGCTGCAGAGGGCGGAACGCCCGGCTGGGGGTCAAGGTAAGGTGTCTTAGGGAGACACAAGCAAGTCCAGGTCACAGACCGTGGGTCAGGGCAGGAGACATGAGGCAAGTCCGGGTCACAGGCAGAGGGTCAAACACTGGAGAGAAGCGGAGTCCTTATAACAAAGCCAAGGGTCAAATCCAGGAGAGAAGCAGCAGCGTCAAATAACAATCCGGATCACAACGGGTAGACAGATGCACAACAGATTCTCAGGTAACAGGAGCTGAAGACACAATTGGTGTGTGCGCCAGAGCAGCTTTTATAGGCCGCCAGGGGGACGCTAAACGTGCGGCAATGCGCACAGGCGCGCGCCAGTGCGCATGTGCGTGCACCTGAGCGCCAGACCGCGAATACACATGCGCCGGAGTGCCGTTCCGCCGTGCATGCGTGCAGGGACATGGCTGAAGCGCCTGGATGGCCTGAACCCCTAACATTAGGTGCTCGATGTAACGTATGGATCTTTAGTCATTCGTACATTTTTTGGGCTTTTCGTAGAGCTATAAGTAGAGTATATGGTAAAAATTTGTGTTTTCCTTTAGATAAATTTGCTTTGCGTATTCTTTGCATGGTATGTGGTTAAATGATATGCGTCAGACACTTTCTTCTCTTTATTCTTCATGGCCTCCGCCAAATATTGTTATTTGTCATATTGCTGGGAATGATATTGGCAAACATCATACTTTGGATATAATTTCGCAGTTGAGTCGCCAGGTTAATTTTTGATGTTCCTGGCGTGTGGGACAGTTTTACCGTTTTTTTGGACATGCCTTATGTTAACTCAGGCTTTATGGCTGGGTTAAAATGGTTGTTATTGTATTATATAAGTGAGTATCATATTATAAATAATAATATTATAATAAAGGCATGTTCTTATCGTTGGTTGAAATATGTAAAATACCAAAAATAAAGCATTTCAAACCATTTAAATAAATTGTCTTTTATTATTTAATTATTCATTTATGTATTTTTCTGCATACGGCCCCATTAATCTAAGGAAATATGGGCTTTTAAAAAAAAAAAAATTATGAAGAACTTTTGAAAGCTTTGAAGAAGGTATATATTCTAGGAGTAAAGAAAACATTCTTATGTTTTTGAATGATTTGTACATATGTTTTTGAATGATATGTAATGATATGTAATGTTTTATGTCTAAATAAAAATAATTGAACAAAGTCTGCAAACAAGACACCATCTTAAAAATTGTTAATCTTGGCCTGAGTGTACTATAATTTGGCTTCTTCACATAAGACTTTTGTTTGTTTGTGACTTTGTTATTTCCATCCAGACACCGGAATTTATCCCAAAAATCTCCAATCTTGTTCTGAGTGCGCTAAATTGTGGCCTCATCATACAGACTGGCTCCCCGAAGCCATTGTTTACAAAATAAAGAAAGCTTGCAGGGAAAATCTATTTTTTTTTTTTTGTATACAATTTTATTGAAAAAGAGAACATTACAGAATGATACAACCAGCAAGTACAAAGAGTTTTTCGTAAAATGTACAAGTTAGATAGAAATAACAAAGTAGATCAGTGCAAGTATCATAAACCCAAAAACGGAGAGTACCCCTCTCCCTGTCAAAACGGAAGGAAATGAGGAAGCTTTGACTGGATGGATCTGAGAATAATAAGGCACTATGCCAACCTCGGGAAGGAAAACAGGGCATAATACATGCCAAAAAAGAAAGCTGTGAAGGGGGGGGAGGAGGGGGGCCAAGTCGGCAGTCCTTTTGTAGGTAGCTATCCAGTAGTAGAAAGGGTTATGGTCGGTAAAGGTCCATTGTAGACAAAGGAGTGTTCATCAAGGTGAGCTCGTTCTTGAGGAGTGAGCTGCGATACAATAAAAGAGTCCCATCTGCTGTGGAACCGTTGTTTGGCTTTCTTGTGGGCCAGATTGGTGTTGAGTTTGTCGCGGAATAGAAGCTGCAGGAGATCTCTGTTAACCTGGGAGACGGAGGGTTTGGAAGCAGACGTCCAGTTGGCTAGTATGGCCCTCCTTGCTAGCAGGAGGCAGATCAAGGCCCAGTCCTTGCCTTGTGGGCTGGGAGCGGTTGACCAAGGAAGTAGTGTAGGATCCCAGTGCCCGAAGATAAGGAGTAGCGGGTCTTTAGGAAGCTTTAGCAACGTAATCTGAAAGATATATGCCAGGATTTGGTCCCAAAAAGCAGAGATAAAAGTGCAAGTCCAGTAACGGTGCGTGAGAGAAGGCTTAGGTTGGTGGCACAAAGGGCATAATGAAGACGAGGCTGGACGTGGTTGGGTGGCCAGGAGAAAGGGGATATGCGCTCGGTGAGCAATTTTTAGCTGGGTTTCCCTCCAAGATTCATTTGGAACCAAGTTGTACACAGAGTTTAGGCCTTGAAGGATCTTGTCCACTATGTCTTCATCCGGGAAGTCTTTTGCCCAATTGGACACTGAGGATGAATCCAGAGAAGGTGTTGTTTTTAGAAGTAGAGGCTTATAGATGTCGGAGATTTTGTAAGAGTCTTTTTGTATAAGTGTCTCAAGGAATGATGATGTAAATCTCGTGGAGTCGACCCTGCAGGTTTTATGAAGAAAACTAAGACATTGGCCATAGTGGAAGGCAGATGCATTGGTGAGAGAAAATTTGGCGGCTAGGGAACGGAAAGGTAATGCTCGACCAGTTTCAGGATCACAAAGGGAGAAGAAAGTAGTGAGACCCTTTTGCCGCCATGAATCATAAGTCTGGTGTTCCAGACCCAGAGAAAAACTCAGGTTACCCTGTATCGGGAGGAATTTTGAGATGAAAGGAGAGAGTTGGAGACTTTTCCTCACCTCCCTCCAGGCAATAGCGGTATCTCTTAACAGAAGATTGTGTTGATGCGGTGTTGGTATAGATTTCCACTTACAGTGAAGAAGAGTTGTTAGGGAGTAGGGGTGGACCATTTCAGCCTCCAGCTGATAGTTGGAACATTGGGATTGTTGAGTTATCCAGTCCAGGCACACCCTCAAAAGACAAGCAAGGTTATACAATCTGAGGTTTGGGAGACTAATACCCCCTTCGGTCCAGGGAAGATGGAGTTTTGAGAAGGCTATGCGTGATCGCTTGTTTCGCCATATAAATTTTGATATTGCAGAGTTCAAAACTTTGGAATCTTTGTGTCTTATAAGTAAAGGTATCGTCTGGAGAGGGTACAGCAGGCGTGCGAAACTGACCATTTTCACCAAATGGCATCTTCCCAGGAGCAAGAGGGGCAGATCCATCCAGTTTTCTAATTCCTGGGTGATTTTGGCAAAGAGGGGGGGGGGTAGTTCAGGTGGTAAAGAGAGGAAGGGAGTTTCCCTATTTTAACTCCTAGGTAGGTGATATAGGACTTTGCTATCGTGAAAATTGAGTTTTGAACCCATGCCGGAGGGGGGAGGGAGCCTAGGGGCAGTATCTCGCTTTTGGAGTAGTTTATACGTAGTCCTGAACATTTTTTGAATTGGTCAAAGGTGTATTTTATTGTGGGCATGTCTGCTGATGGATTGGTGGAGAAGATGAGGACATCATCTGCAAAAAGAGATGTCTTCAATTCCGGCTCCCCTATTTTTATGCCATGTATCTGGGCCACTGTTAATAGATATCTGGAAAGTGGTTCCAGAGCTATATTGAAAAGGAGTGGGGATAGGGGGCAGCCTTGTCTCGTGCCTTTGTGTAGACTAAATTTGTTTGAGAGGAGGCCGGCAGCTACTAATCTAGCTGCTGGTGAGGCGTACATGGAGCTTATTAGGTGAAGAAAAGGGCCAGAGAATCCCATTTTATTCAGGACCATGGAGAGCCATTCGAAATGTACGTTGTCAAAAGCCTTTTCGGCGTCAAGAGTAATAATGGCAAAGTCACCGTTTGGGTTGCATCTGGCGTGTTCTAGCGCCATCATCACCTTTCTGATGTTGATCGTTGCCGTTCTGCCCTTCACGAAGCCTGACTGGGCAGGATGGATCAGAAAGGGAATGATGTTGGCCAGTCTCGTGGCTACTATTTTGGAAATAATTTTGACATCGAGATTTAGAAGTGAGATGGGCCTGTACGAGCCGGGTTCTTGAGGATCCTTCCCCTTTTTTTCTAGTAATTTAACTATTGCCTGGTTGCCCGTGGGAAGATAGGGGCCACCAGACCACATGTGTTGGTAAACATTTTTAAGAGTGGGTGCTAGGAGCGAGTTCAGGGATTTGTAGAATTTGCCTGTTAGGCCATCTGGGCCGGGTGCTTTAGAGGAGGCTAAATTACGGATCGTGGAGGTTATTTCCGTAAGAGAGATGGGGGCGTTAAGGGATTCTTGTTGTGAGGAGGATATTTGGGTTAGTGTCACTTTGTCTAGGAAGTCGCACGCCGTGGGTATGTCAATGGGGTCGGCAGCATACAGCGCAGAATAATAGCGCAGCATGGCCGAATTTATACCTTTTTGCGTGGCCGTAACAGAGCCATCTGGCTCACGGATGGAGGGGATGATAGTTGGGCGGTAGGGTCCCTTGCATAGTCGGGCTAGAAGTTTACCTGCCTTGTTCCCAAATGTATGGAGAGTGGCATCAAGGTATGCTCTTTTGGTTGATTCCAAGGTGTCGGCCCAGGTGTCAAAGGATTGTTTGGCTATTTGCCAAGCAGTCCGGTTTTCAGGGGAGTCATGAGTGTAGAGAGTCCTCGTTGAGCCTGATGAAGTCTGGAGCTGGAGGTGTTGTAATTGAGGTGTGCATTTTTCTTGAAGGACGAAGTATAAGAAATGATGCGACCCCTAAGAAAAGCTTTCCCCGCATCCCAGAACAGATTTGGGTTGTCAGTGTGGGTCGCGTTCATTTGCGAGTAAAGCTGCCATTCTTTTGCGATGTAGGTTTGGAAGTCCGCATTGTGTTGGAGGAAGGAGGGGAAACGCCATATTCTAGGATTAGGGTGGATGTCAGGGGTCTCTAGGGACATAGAAATGGGAGCATGGTCAGAGATAGCTATATCGTGTATCTCCGCTTCTGGGATTAGGGAGAGTAAATCGTCTGAGCAAAATAGATAATCTATCCTGGTCAAGACATGGTGTGGGTGTGAGTAGAAGGAGAATTCCCTATCGGTCGGGTAGTGCAGCCGCCATACGTCATGGATGCGAAGGGATTCCATTGTTGTTGCTAGCATCATGACGGTAATGGGGGTTGGGGGCGGGATGGGGCGCTGTTGCGGGGATTTGTCATCCAGCAGGTGAATCATAGAATTAAAATCACTCCCAACGATCTGGGGAAGTTGTGGATAGCACAGGAGCCAAGTGGTTAGCGTGTTGAAGAATTGCTTTGTGGGGCTGTGTCACGTACCTGGTTGGAGGCCGAAATGCCAAGAGGGCTCCCCTTGCGGCTGAGTGCAGTACACCCCTGAAGTTGGGTACAGAGGGTGTAGTGCCCAGAGAAGCACAGGTTTCCAGATGGATTCTGGAGATAAGAGCTGGTGGGCACCTGAAGGACACCAGGTAATGCAGGAAGCACAGCAGAGTTAAAGTCTATAAGAATCCTCTGTAATAAATGGCAAGGTGTGCATAAGGAGCAGTAGTGGAAGCCAGGCCAGGGGTCAAACACAGTAGATCCAGCAGGAGGATGAGGCAGGTTGCAGAAACGGGGACAAATCAAAGGTCTGGTATCAGGAAGCAGGCAGGAACAGGTAACTGTAGCGAAGTCCGTGATACTAGCCGGGATCAGGTATAGGAGAAGACAGCAAGTCGGTAAAGCAAGCCAGGGGGTCAAAACCAGAAGAGCAGATCAGACAGGTCAGGAACAAGCCGGGTCACAACAGGAATCAAAATAGTACTTTCACAGAGGTTCAGGAACACAGGAAGACTGACAAACCAGCAACTGCAGACACCAGCAGACTTCCTTATATAGGACCATGTGACCTGCTGGTAGAGATACTGGGTCCTAAAGTCCTTCTCCTGCCAGAGATTCTGGGTCCTAGAGCCCTTCTCCTGCTGTTGGCTCCCTGACAACTGACACTATAGCCAGTTCTCCTACGGCCATTTCCCTGACAGGCTGTTAGGGGCATAAACGTTAGAAATCACTAGCTCCCTTGTCCCTATGAGGACACGAATAGAGAGAAGTCTCCCCTGGTTATCCGTGTCCGTAGATAGGAGTTTACATGGGAGATGTTTGTGAATGAGGATAAGAACTCCTGCTTTACGGCCAAGGGCCTCAGAGCCAACCACCGTACTAACCCAGAGTTTCCTCATCCGAGCAAAGTCAGGTGAGGAAAGGTGGGTCTCCTGAAGCAATGCTATATCTGTCTTCAGCCATTTGAGATGGCGAAGGACCATCATTCTTTTAAAAGGGGAACGAAGGCCCTTCACATTCCATGAGATTATTTGCAGCATGTTGAGATTTCAATGGGGATATGTGTTGCAGGTAGTAGAGCTACTAGGATGCTGGAACCTGGGTAAGGTAGGTGGCCATAAGCTACACTGGAGCTAGCCTGTCGGGCCCTAGGTAGGGGGGTAGCAAGTGGTGTCATAACAATTGCGGGCTCAGTGGGGAGAAGGAGAGAAAGAGGGGGGAGGGGAAGGGCCGGTATGAGTTCCAAAGGTAGAATACACAGAAGTAAATATAGACATTAACCAACTTTGCTTTTTTCTGCATGGGGATCACTGTGAAGACCAGCTCCCATAACCAGCCCCGTGTCTGATGTGAGGGTTTCTGCCCTTCGGAGAGCGAATAAGGAATACCATCAGTGCAGGCGGGAGATCAGAGCGTACTAAAAGGTCTGCACAGAGATAGCTAGGGGAAGAAGACATGCGTACATATATGAGGAAACCAAACCTTGAACATCATTTAACACATATAACCGTGCTAGGTAACTTAGCAAGAGAACTACCAAGAAAAGAAAACAAGAGAACAAAAAGAACCAGGATGCAGATAGAAGCATCCCCATAGCCGTTCAACTCATAACGGATACTACCTGAGAGGTGTGGACGGTCCAGGAGGGAAAGTCCAAGATCAGTTCACCTTGCCCAGGTAGGAGGGGTGGCCAGACAGGGACGCAAAAAAGACGAGATTGTGCAATGAGACAACGTTGGTATCATCATCCCTCAACGAGCGGTTAGGCCGTGCTGTGTTGGACCTGAGGCCCTGAAGCGCTTGGAAGAGTCTTTCCGCGGGCTCCTTTGATCCAGGGCTCGGTTAACTGGGGGGGCTTTGGTTGTGGGACTGAGGTGAGAGCCCGAGCATTATGATTTCAAGAAGGATGATGCCTCTTCTGGATCTTGAAAAGAAAGTTGCTCACCGGTGGGTGTTTTGATCCGCAAAGTGGCCGGGAATGCCAGGGTGAATTTGAGTTGTCGTTGATGGAGTTCTGCGCAGATGTGCTGAAAAGCCTTACATTTCTTGGAGACATCCACTGAGTAGTCGACCGAGTAATTGAGGTATTTAGCGATTATCGGGCGTGGGGATTTGCATTCAGAGTTGAAGGCTCCCACGCCGTGTGCTCGTTCTACGGTGCATGGGCCTCCCAGACCCAGTGCTTCAGGGATGCGACGGGCACAGAGCTCTGACAAAGCCGACTGGTGAAGCGATTCGGGGATTCCTACAAATCGCAGGTTGCTCCTCCTGGACCTATTTTCGAGGTCATCGAGTTTTTCTAGTATGTATTTGTTCGTTCTGTCTTGGGCATGTTCCAGAGATTGTGTCTGGTAGAGTTCTTCCTCAAGATTTGAGATACGGTGTTCTGCTTCATTCAATCTAGAGGTATGTTTCCCTAGCTGGGCTTGAATCTTTTGCATGCCTGAGCTGACAGCCTTCTCCACTGAAGCAGCAATCATAGGGGAGAGGAGAGCCGCTACAGCCTGAGCCAGGATCTCAGTGTGATGATCCTGTAATGGTTGAGGTATGTGAGGCTGCTGCATATAATGAATTGTTGCAGGGCCAGATGATGGTGGAGGGGCCTGGGGCTGTGGAGGTAGCGTGTCTCTCAGGTTAGGCTGTGTTGTTGGCTGATCGCCTACCTCCATTGCTGGCGTAGTCTCCGCTGGTTGGGCGGCACAGACCGGATCCATGTAAGCCAAAGCCGGGGCCTCAAATTTTCAGCTGGGCCGGCCACGCGGTGGGGGCCGCGTACGATCGTGGCCCGGTTTTTTCGACAAACCGGTCCATCTAGTGACCGGAGTCGTGGAGAAGGCGGCTGGAGTTGTTTTGGGTGAATTTTGTAGGCCGTTTTGGAGGGCGGTTTGCGGGAGCTGTGAGGAAAGACAGTTGCTCCATGCGGCGCCGAAACCGGAAGTACTCGGGAAAATCAATTTAAATATCATTTGGTTTTCTTTTAAAATTTTTGTTTTGCTGTTGAAGGTTCTATACACGGTACAGATGCATCGCTTTACAGGCAGAATAATGCCGCATACGCACGATTGGAATTCTCGTCGGAAAAAGCTCTGATGGAATTCTGACAGAATTCGGCTTAAGCTGTCTTGCCTACACATGGTCACATCAAATTCCGATCTTTTATATAAAAAAAAATTCAGTCGGGAAAATTTAGAACATGCTATCAATTTTTGGCTGGCGGAAAATTTGGACAGCTAAATTCCGATGGAGCATACACACGGTCGCATTTTCCGATGAAAAGCTCCCATTGGTCTTTTTCTGGCAGGAATTCTGATTGTGTGTACGCGGCATTAGGGTACCCCCCAGGCACTAAATTTAAACGAAATTAAAATTTTTATTGTTTCACTTTAACTGCTTGCAGACCAGCCGCTGCCATTATACTGAAGATGAGCACGATCCCGCGAACCGTCGTATCTATACGTTGGCTCGAGGGGTCGGGATAGCAGTCATGTGCGCCAGCTTGGCCCAAACTAACTAAAAGTGCACATTTTATATATATATATATATATATATATATATATATACACTTATACTACTATACTATATATACTATATATACACTTTGCTACAATGTAAAGTAGTGAGCCTATAGCTTGTATAACAGTGTAAACCTGCTGTCCCCTCAAAATAACTCAAGACACAGCCATTAATGTCTAAACCATTGGCAACAAAAGCGAGTACACCCCTAAGTGAAAATGTCCAAATTGAGCCCAATTAGCCATTTTCCCTCCCTGGTGTCCTGTGACTCGTTAGTGTCACAAGTTCTCAGGTGTGAATAGGGAGCAGGTGTATTAAATGTGGTGTTATCGCTTTCACTCTCTCATACTGGTCACTAGAGGTTCAACATGGCACCTCATGGCAAAGAACTCTCTAAGGATCTGAGAAAGAGAAATGTTGCTCTACATAAAGATGGCCTAGGCCAGTGATGGCGAACCTTGGCACCCCAGATGTTTTGGAACTACATTTCACATGATGCTCAACTACACTGCAGAGTGCATGAGCATCATGGCACCTCATGGCAAAGAACTCTCTAAGGATCTGAGAAAGAGAAATGTTGCTCTACATAAAGATGGCCTAGGCCAGTGATGGCGAACCTTGGCACCCCAGATGTTTTGGAACTACATTTCACATGATGCTCAACTACACTGCAGAGTGCATGAGCATCATGGGAAAAGTAGTTTCAAAACATCTGGGGTGCCATGGTTCGCCATCACTGGCCTAGGCTATAAGAAGATTGCAAAGACCCTGAAAATGAAATGCAGCATGGTGGCTAAGACCATACAGTGGTTTAATAGGACAGATTCCACTTAGAACAGACCTCTCCATGGTCGACCAAAGATGTTGAGTGCACGTGCTCAGCATCATATCCAGAGGTTGTCTTTAGGAAAGAGACATATGAGTGCTGACAGCATTGCTGCAGAGGTTGAAGGGGGGTCAGCCTGTCAGTGCTCAGAGCATACGCACCACAGTGCATCAAACTTGTCTGCATGCCTTTCCTATCAGAAGGAAGCCTCTTCTATAGATGATGCACAAGAAAGCCAAAGCAGTTTGCTGAAGACAAGCAGAATAAGGACATAGATTACTGGAACCATGTCCTGTGGTCTGATGAGACCAAGATAAACGTATTTAGTTCAGATGGTGTCAAGCGTGTGTGGTGGCAACCAGGTGAGGAGTACAAAGACAAGTGTGTATTTCCTACAGTCAAGCATGGTAGTGTGAGTGTCATGATCTGGGACTGCATGAGTGTTGCCGACACTGGGGAGCTACAGCTCATTGAGGGAACCATGAATGCCAACATGTACTGTGAAATACTGAAGCAGAGCATGATCCCCTCTCTTTGGAGACTGGGCCACAGGGCAGTACTCCAACATGATAATGACCCCAAACACACCTCCAAGATGACCACTGCCTTGCAGAAGCTGAGGGTAAAGGTGATGGACTGGCCAAGCATGTCTCCTGACCTAAACCCTATTGAACATCTGTAAAACATCCTCAAATGGAAGGTGGAGGAGTGCAAGGTCTCTAACATCCACCAGTTCCGTGATGTCGCCATGGATGAGTGGAAGAGAACTCCAGTGGCAACCTGTAAAGCTCTGGTGAACTCCATGCCCAAGAGGGTTAAGGCAGTGCTGGAAAACAATGATGGACACACAAAATATTGACACTTTGGGCCCAATTTGGACATTTTCTCTTAGGGGTGTACTCCCTTTTTGTGACAGGGGTTTAGACAATAATGGTTGTGTGTTGAGTTATTTTGAGGGGACAGCAAATTTACACTGTTATACAAGCTGTACACTCACTACTTTACATTGTAGCAAAGTGTAATTTCTTCAGTGTTGTCACATGAAAAGATAGAATAAAATACCTGCCTTTACACGCACATGAACTTTAAAAGTTACATAGTTAGGCGAGATTAAAAAAAGACACAAGTCCATCAAGTCCAACCCATGTGTGTGTTTTTATGTCAGTATTATATTGTATATCCCTGTTTGTTGTGGTCGTACAGGTGCTTATCTAGTAGTTTTTTGAAATGATCAATGCTCCCTGCTGTTTAAGGTTAAACTGCTTTTCTTCTAATTTTAGTGAATGGCCACGTGTCTTATTAAATTCTCTTTCACGAAAAAGTTTTATCCCTATTGTGGGGTCACCAGTACGGTATTTGTACATTGAAATCATATCCCCTCTCAAGCGTCTCTTCTCCAGAGAGAATAAATTCAGTGCTTGCAACCTTTCCTCATAACTAGGGTTGAGCGAACTGAACTGTACTGTATTTAAAAAAATTGGATCAAGCCGCGCTTATGCAATACGGGAAGCAGAAGGGGTACAAAGAACGAAAAACATCCAAATATCAATATATACAGGTTGCAGCCCCCCAACCAGGAAATCCCCGTAAGGGTCTTTCAAAATAATTAATAATCTCAAGAGATTATGGGGTGTCCGGCGCTACCTATTATCAAAGATGAGTACCACCCTTATTTCCACTAGACACAATATTACCACAAGACAGTAGGTTAATCGTTATAAGTTTGTTGGAAACAATCGAATCCTCACCAAAAAATACAATAAACTGTGCATAAAGGGACTACAGAAAATCTTATAAAGTGCTTTGTGCAAGGATAAGTGCTACATATAATACTTGTTGTGAATCACATACAATTCACACAATTCCCTATATGTGTTATATTATTCAGCATTCATAAACTACAAAAAATTAGGCTATGGTGCAACCTCATGAAAAACCAAAAACAATATGGCTATAAAAATTTTTCTATAGGCACCAGACCCCAAACCTCATGTGCAAAATAGCAAGATAATTTTACCAAATATATGCATATACAATAAATATCAACCAGGGTATTTATATATTATATACAGAAAGGAGAAAAGGATTTTATATATATATATATATATATAATTATGTGCATAAAAAATAAATTTAAATCAGAAATAAAAAGTTGTTCAAAAACAACATTAAGCAAACAATAGAGCAAAAAAGTGATAAAACAAAAAAAAAAAGAAAAAGGAAGAAAAAGAAAAAAACACAAAAAGAGTCTATTAATGTCCACACGTGAAAAAAGGAGAAGAAAAAATAAAAAATGGAAAAAATCATCAAACAAAATCCTTGATTGTGCAAGTCTAGCAGGAATAAGGTGACTTTTGTGCTTGTGACTGAATTCTCCAGGTGACTGTGTGCTCCCCCACAAGGTTCCCCACTCACCAGAACGATACACCCCTGCAGGGGTAATAAGCCTTCAGATCAGTCTTTATGTGATTCCAAACTTTCAAATCCGTATACGATCCTCATAGGAGAAAAAATAAAATCTCCATAGTGTAGTAATATTAAATGTGATCAAAAAATAGGGGCACTAATTGTAATGACAAAAGAAGACTTTTATTTTTAAGAAGCACATATGCCAATTTTTTTTTATTATAAAAAGTATATATATATATATATATATATATATATATATATATATATATATATATATATATATATATATATATATATATAAAATATATATACAACATTTAATTATCACAAACTTATAAAAAAATAAAAAATAGTAAAAGGACAAAAAATAATAAAAAAAACTGTCTCAGACAAGTTATAATAAAGTTTTAAAAAAAAGCTAGCAGAGGGCAGAGTAAAGACTTTCAAATAGCTCGCTCCATAATAGGTCCCAAGTTAACAGTCAGCAAGGGGCCGGCAAACTAAAGAGGACATATATCCATTTCATAAATAGTTAGTAATGCCAGCAATCCGCCGTTTAAAAATGCGGAAACCCCACTGCTAACCCTCGGGTTGTGGCTAGAAAAAATACATACATACACCCTCTGCAGGCTTCAAAAAACGTAATAGGGACCCGATCGGAGGATACGCAGCATGCGCTCCAACTGCGTTCCACCCGTTCACCGCGACCCGGAAATGACGTAGTGTGCGTGGCTCCGGCTGACGCGTTTCGTCATTGAGGTCTTCAGCGGCGGTGCCACGCCACTACACACTACGTATTATATAGAACCCCTCCACATGTCAATCACCATAAAGGCGCAATCAAAATCATAGGCGAGAAGCACGGGGAGGGGCCGTCATGACCATACTTGTACACAATGAGGACATCTCGATATACCCACACCTCCCAATTCCTTTTTTTAATAAAAAAAGGTTTTTTTCAAGCTGCAGCTATGGATATCTTTGGATATATGGGAAGTAGAAATATAGATATAGAAGGTATTTTTAATCAAGAGGGAGTAACTAACTCACAAGATTTATGTGGTCTGATGAAGCAACTGAGACACACATTGGAAAAACAACTGAGAGTATGGTGGGATATAGCCAGTTTGGAGACATATATAAATGCTAAGATGACACCAAGGAGTTTAAGGTGGGACCTTAATCCTAATGATAACATTGAGGATACAGATCTTATGGAAGAGTGGTACACCTTCTTTAACAAAAGTGAGAGTGAATTGTTACAAAAGATTGTGAAAAGGAGACAGTATAAATTAAGGGGGATTGAAGGAGTTATAGCTGAATTGAAACAACAGCTACTCCCCTTCACTGGTCATAAAGATTACAAGGAGAAGGAGATAGAGTTGCAAGAGTCAATTAGAAAATATGACTTGGAGATACAAGCAAAAAAGCAGAAAAAGTTTAAGAGAGATGTTTTGGACTATAACAATATGAAGGTATATAAATGGCAATTGGGCCTTCAAGATCTTAGTGATGAGGTGGATTTGGCCCTAGCTAATGAGAGCCCAGATGGGTCAATGGAATTTATAAGTTCAGATCAGTCAACTAATATACCACAATCTAGCACTAGAACAAATATGGTTCAAGAAACCAGGCAAACGGATAGACCATCCATCCGGAGGAATGTACAGATAGAAGATCGAGGATTTAACCGCTAAGTCTCATATGCGCCTGAAGGCCCAACCACACCGAGATATAATGTACCAACTAGTAATTGGTTTACACCTTTAAGAGAGCACCATTATCAACAACGTGAGGGAGAATATAGAGATGATAGAAGCACTTATCCCAGAAGAAATTTTAGAGAATATAGGGATTTTCCGAGGGACGGTCAGCGGGACAGACCGCCAGGGAGGTGGATGGCCAGACCCCCTTACAGAAATCCGAGATGGAGAGGAGCGAATGGCAACAGGGGACCTCAAGGAGGTTTTTACAGGACAATGGACGGATATGATCAATATCAAGACCATATGGAACAGCGCTCCCCAAGACCAACATAGGAGAACACTCCTGGGAGGGATATAGCCCCCATGTGGAGACACACGGAAGGAAGAAGCGGACCAGGGGATATAGAGGAGGGCAGAAGAAACAAAAGAAGAAGAGTGTAATAGGAAAGGGGATCTATAATCTAAGTGACATTCAATTTAGTAAGGATGAGATAAAGATTTTAGATTTAGGATTAAAATTTGCGCCTGAGAAATCGATTGATAAATTTGAAGCTTTTATTGATTTAAAGAAGTTTATGAGGAAATTGAATATAAAGAAACATTTTGTTCTAAATACAGATATTAGAAGGAAAGAAGAATCAGTATATATTCAAACCAATCTGAGGAATAGATCTACGTTTACCCCAAATACACCAGGAAACCAATGTTTGGGGGCATTTGGGAAGATGGTGGAAGAAGATCTAAAGAAACTAGAAAAAAGAAATCATAAGAAAACGGAAAAAATCTGGAGAACAATAAAAGAATTGGGAGAGAAGAGGGATGTGGTTATAAGACCGGCCGACAAAGGGGGCGGCCTAGTGATTTTGAATAAATCTGACTATAAAGAGGAAATGAATAATCTGCTGAACACTGAAAATACATATAAGAAGTTGAGGGGTAATCCGAAACGTGAATATGAAGGTAAATTAGCAGCATTTGTGAGAAAAGGAAAAGAGAGTGGAATCCTTAACGCATGTGAAGCAGAATATATAATTTCAAATTCAACAAAGACTCCGGTTATTTATTATTTGCCGAAAATACATAAAAGACTCGAAAAGCCCCCTGGAAGGCCAATTGTCAGCTGGATAAATTCCATCTTTTCATGCCTAGGGGAATATTTGGACAAATTCCTAAAACCCCTAGTGCTGCAAGGGAAATATCACCTAAAGGATAGCACCCAACTTATAAAAGAAATACAAGATATAAGAAATACTGAGGGATACTTACTGGCCACTATCGACGTAAACTCCTTGTATACCAGCATTATACAGGAAGATGGACTAAAAGGGGTCAGAAAGGCATTGTATGAGTATACTGCTATGCGGCAGGAACAAATTGAATACATCATTGAAGGACTTAAACTGGCAATGGAGTGTAACTATTTCTGGTATGATCACCAATATTTTGTTCAAACTAAGGCGGTAGCTATGAGGGCGCGATATGCCCCGAGTGTAGCGAACCTCATGATGAATATGAGGGAGGAGGAGTATATCTACGGGAAAGACATATCCCAGTTGAAGTTCTACCGTAGGTATATTGATGACCTCATTATATTATGGGATGGAACTCCTGAAGACTTTGAAATATTTTGAAATATTTTTGAGCAATATGAATAGCTTCTTTAAGGTAACAGATAGGAATAGTTACATCCCAAAAATAAGTTGCCATCATCCTAAGTGGAAAGATAATATCCCTAAAGGGCTATTACTTAGATTAAGGAGGAACTGCCATTCAGTAGAAGATTATAACTTTCAAGCAGATACTCTTGTGGAACAATTTCGAGAAAAAGGATATAAGCTGGAATCATTACTTCATTACTTCAGTTAAAGAAAACAATTAGTGAGATGGAGAGGAGTACTCTGTTTGAGAAACAGGAGAAGAAAGGAAATAAGATGGAAATGGCCTTTATCACGGGTTACAACACCCAATACAGGGATTTTGAGAAGATCATTAAGAAGTACTGGCCTATACTACAAGAAGATAGAGTACTATCCAAAGTGCTCCCTAAAAAACCTTGCTTTATTTACAGGAAAGCCCCCACTCTCCGTACGCATTTAGTACATAATGTGATTGAAAAAAAAAATGCCCCTGTTGAAGACTTTGAGGTCGAAACGCGTAGGGCCAGCAGTTGTTTGCTCCCCACATTGCTATTGTTTTTTATGTATCACGTGATTTTATAATTTTAGTTCTGTTTATCAGAATTTTTTTCAATAAACCATCATTGGTTGTATTTCACCATGCGAGGCGTTTTCTATGCTTTGTTCCTTTTATGGTGAACTCTCACGAGACTTCTGGCACCAAGCCCTACAGCAGTTTATGTCACGGAAACCCTACTCACCTTTCCCATCTGGATACCGCAAGGAACCCTGAGAGGAAAACAACATCTGGTCGGTGTACTGGGGTGAGTGGCTGGAGCCCCCCCCATAAGCTTGCAAGAGACACTACTATAAGGTGGATGTTTCCAACCCATCTGGTAAGGGTATCTACTTTCTCTATTTGCCTACAACCTATTTTCAAGAGTTTCCGAGGTCTGGGAACCTAGCAGGATAATTTACCTTGAATGCCATCTGTGGACTTTTAACTAAGTTTTAGATGCACCAGAGTGATTAATTTTGGGACTGTTCTCAAGTATTGCATGGACTTTCGATTCACTTGCTTTTTTGTTAGTTATGCACAAAATATACTTTTTTCACCTATTTAAATAGGTGCCTTTAAGCGCAGCAATAATTTGTATATACATAATGTGATTGATCCATCGAAAAATATATTAAATCTTTAATGATATGAAAGGGTTCTACAGATGTCAAAGATGTCTCCCCTGTAAAGTCAGTAAAAAGCAACCCCGCAAAAAAGAAACTTTTAAAGCTAGAACCGACCACAAAGAATATAAGATAAGAGAATTAATTACCTGCCGGAGTACACACGTGACTTATGTTATAGAGTGTCCGTGCCGCTTGCAATATGTGGGTAGGACCACTCGCCCCCTTTTTGTAAGAATTAGGGAACATATTAAAAACATAAAAAAGGGGTTCCCAAACCATAATCTATCCCGTCATTTTGACGAATTTCACCAAAGAGATCCGTCGGGATTAATATTTTATGGTATAGACTGTATTAAGGATAATTGGAGGGGAGGCAATAAAACAACTTTGATTTCACAAAATTAAACTGCATGGATATATAGGTTGGGGTCCCTTGCCCCACGGGGCCTCCCCTCGTCTATTAATAAACATAGGGCTGGCTGTTGTCGATGTTGTCCAGTCGTAGTACTGGACAGGGAAATCTTTTAGCCGATGTGATATAGTTTTTGATTTGTATAAGATTTGGCTTCTATTTGGTGTTTCTTTTTATCTTATTAGGGAATTTTGCTCTCTTTACTGAAGATCCTGGTTCGCTTTTTATTCATATTTTTATTTATATAATTTTTATTTTTCTTTATATATTTTTTCATTGTATTTTGTTTTATCCTATTTGTTTCTTTTGCTCTATTTCTCAATTTATGTTATTCATGGAAATGCTTTATTAATAATGAATTATAATTTTTCGGATAGAAGTAAGGAGTGTGTTACTCCCTGCGTACAGTTCCTGAGGTTCCTCTCCCTGTGCCCGCCTTTCATGACCGGATTGGTCCGCTTATGGGAGGTGTGGGTATATCGAGATGTCCTCATTGTGTACAAGTATGGTCATGACGGCCCCTCCCCGTGCTTCTCGCCTATGATTTGATTGCGCCTTTATGGTGATTGACATGTGGAGGGGTTCTATATAATACGTGGTGTGTAGTGGCGTGGCACCGCCGCTGAAGATGTCAATGACGAAACGCGTCCGACGGAGCCACGCACACTACGTCATTTCCGGGTCGCCGTTAACGGGTGGAACGCAGTTGGAGCGCATACTGCGTATCCTCTGATCAGGTCCCTATTAAATTTTTTGAAGCCTGCATAGGGTGTATGTATGTATTTTTTCTAGCCACAACCCGAGGGTTAGCAGTGGGGTTTCCGCATTTTTAAACAGCGGATTGCTGGCATTACTAACTATTTATGAAATGGATATATGTCCTCTTTAGTTTGCCGGCCCCTTGCTGACTGTTAACTTGGGACCTATTATGAAGTGAGCTATTTGAAAGTCTTTACTCTGCCCTCTGCTAGCTTTTTTTCAAAACTTTATTATAACTTGTCTGAGACAGTTTTTTTTATTATTTTTTGTCCTTTTACTATTTTTTATTTTTTATAAGTTTGTGATAATTAATTTTTGTATATATATTTTATATATATATATATATACTTTTTATAAAAAAAAAATTTGGCATATGTGCTTCTTAAAAATAAAAGTCTTCCTTTGCCATTACAATTAGTGCCCCTATTTTTTGATCACATTTAAAATTACTACACTATGGAGATTTTATTTTTTCTCCTATGAGGATTAAATTGGACTCCCTCCTTTCTTTGGATTGCGTATATGGTGCCTGAAAACTGGGTTCGCATTTAAAGGTGGAGTACCCCGGGAGGGGTGGATTTCTTGGAGCAATCGCATTGTATACGGATTTGAAAGTTTGGAATCACATAAAGACTGACCTGAAGGCTTATTACCCCTGCAGGGGTGTATCGTTCTGGTGAGTGGGGAACCTTGTGGGGGAGCACACAGTCACCTGGAGAATTCAGTCACAAGCACAAAAGTCACCTTATTCCTGCTGGACTTGCACAATCAAGGATTTTGTTTGATGATTTTTTCCATTTTTTATTTTTTCTTCTCCTTTTTTCACGTGTGGACATTAATAGACTCTTTTTGTGTTTTTTTCTTTTTCTTCCTTTTTCTTTTTTTTTTTTTTTTTGTTTTATCACTTTTTTGCTCTATTGTTTGCTTAATGTTGTTTTTGAACAACTTTTTATTTCTGATTTAAATTTATTTTTTATGCACATAATATATATATATATATATATATATATATATATATATATATATATATATATAAAATCCTTTTCTCCTTTCTGTATATAATATATAAATACCCTGGTTGATATTTATTGTATATGCATATATTTGGTAAAATTATCTTGCTATTTTGCACATGAGGTTTGGGGTCTGGTGCCTATAGAACATTTTTTATAGCCATATTGTTTTTGGTTTTTCATGAGGTTGCACCATAGCCTAATTTTTTGTAGTTTATGAATGCTGAATAATATAACACATATAGGGAATTGTGTGAATTCTATGTGATTCACAACAAGTATTATATGTAGCACTTATCCTTGCACAAAGCACTTTATAAGATTTTCTGTAGTCCCTTTATGCACAGTTTATTGTATTTTTTGGTGAGGATTCGATTGTTTCCAACAAACTTATAACGATTAACCTACTGTCTTGTGGTAATATTGTGTCTAGTGGAAATAAGGGTGGTACTCATCTTTGATAATAGGTAGCGCCGGACACCCCATATTCTCTTGAGATTATGAACTGTACTGTATGTTCGGGTTTGGTGTTTGGTAATGTAATGGCGCTTTTTTAACAGCTGCAGAGCAGCCAATTAACATTAATTTAACTTGTGTGCCCTTAGAAGCCATCACAGTCATGCCTACTAATGGCATGGCTGTGATTGGCCAGTGCAGCATGTGACCCAGCCTCTATATAAGCTAGAGGCACATAGCACAGCAGGTCACTCTGCTTTAGAGTGTAGGGAAAGGTTGCTGCTGCTGCTTTGAGGGAGAGAATTAGGTAGGAGTCCTGCTTCAGAAATCAAATTACTCAGCGATCTACCTTGATTTTCTTGTGTGGGTGCAGTGCACATTCTTTTTACACTGCCCTGGGCCCAGTGCCAGAGAAAATATAGATAGTGTAAGGAAAGGTTGCTGCTGCTGTTTTGAGGGAGAGAATTAGATAGGAGTCCCGCTTCAGAAATTCTAATTACCATACTCAGCGATCTACCTTGATTTTGTTGTGTGGGTGCAGTGCACAATCTTTTTACACTGCCCTGAGCTCAGTGCCAGAGAAAATATAACTTTTATGCATCTGTTAGTTAGGTTGGCATTGGTGGGCATTTTATGCAAGCTCAGTGCACCAGCACTGCATATGTTACTGTGAGATACACCGTTTAGATATTGTTGCTCTAGTCTGCTATTCTAAAAAATCCCATTTAGGGCAAAAAAAATATTTCATAATGTTTTCTGCATATCTGTACGTGTGAGATACACACTTTAAATACTGTTCTTCTATTGTGCTATTCAAAAAAATAATAATTTAGGGCAAAAAATATTTTTTTTAATAGTATTTTCTGCATATCTGTACGTGTGAGATACACTGTTTAGATACTGTTGCTCTATTCTGCTATTCTAAAAACACCCATTTAGGGCCAAAATTAATATTTTATAGTGTTTCCTGCATATCTGTATGTGTGAGATACACACTTTAGATACTGTTCTTCTATTCTGCTATTCCAAAATTATTTTTTGGGGCAAAATTATTTTTTTGGTGCGTTTTTTGCATACCTGTACATGTGAGATACACCGTTTAGAGACTGTTGCTCTATTCTTCTATTCTAAACACACCCATTTAGGGCAAAAACAGATATTTTGCAGTGTTTCCTGCAAATTTGTACGTGTGAGATACACACTTTAGATACTGTTGTTTTATTCTGCTATTCCAAAAAAAAGAATTTAGGGCAAAAATATTTTTTTGAATAGCATTTACTTCATATCTGTACGTGTGAGATACACCATTTAGATACTGTTGCTCTATTCTGCTATTCTAAAAACACCCATTTAGGGCAAAAAAAAAATATTTTGCAGTGTTTCCTGCATATCTGTACGTGTGAGATACACACTTTAGATACTGTTCTTCTATTCTGCTATTCAAAAAACACCCATTTAGGGCAAAACCCTAAACTTGAAAAATATGAGGAGAACGTCAAATAAGGGACGTGGCCCCAGTCGTGGTGCTGCTGGTGGAGCTCCTGTTGCAGGGAGAGGATGTGGTCGATGTGTGCCAGCTACATGCACAAGTAAAACACCTTCCTCATGTGTGAGTAGGCGACAGAGCCTGCAGCGTTATTTGGTCAGGCCTAATGCGGCTCATCCAATGCTGAGGCCAGGACACGTACAGGCAATAGTAGATTGGGTTGCTGACAGTGCCTCCAGTTCCTTCACATTGTCTCCCACCCAGCCTACTGCTGAAAGATCAGAGTTGGCACCTGCAGCCCATCAGTCTTTCACTTCACCCCCTGGCAAATCAGCCAAGCAGTCTGAGCCCCAAATCATGCAGCAGTCTCTTCTGCTTTTTGATGACTCTGTTAGCAGGGTTTCCCAGGGCCATCCACCTAGCCCTGCCCCAGAAGTGGAAGAGTGCACCGATGCCCAATCACTTATGTTTGAAGATGAGTACATGGGAGGACCATCGCAGCATTTCTCAGATGATGACGAAACACAGGTGCCAACTGCTGCTGCTTTCGCAATTGTGCGGACCAACAAGTAGGGCAGGGGTGAAGACTGGGTGGAAGATGATGTGGAGGACGATGAGGTCCTCAACCCTCCATGGAATCAATATCATGCAGGTGACCTCTGTAGTTCGGAGGAAGAGGCAGTGGTCGCACAGAGCCACCAGCACAACAGAAGAGGGTGCAGAGTGCAAAAGCGGAGCGTCCGTCCCCTAGACAGTATGCCTGCTACTGCCCAATGCAGCAAGGGACTGAGCACACCAAAGCCAGGTCCAAGGAGTTCCCTAGTGTGGCAGTTCTTCAGACAATGTGCTGATGACAACAGACGAGTGGTTTGCACGCTGTGCAATCAGAGCCTAAAGCGAGGCATAAATGTTCTCAACCTGAGCACAACCTGCATGACCAGGCATCTAAGTGCAAAGCACAAGCTGCAGTGGAGTAGACACCTCAAAAACCAAGAAAGGTCTCTGGCTCCTCCTGCTTCCTCTTCTGCTGCAGTCTCGGCCTCTTCATCCACCTCTGTAGTGACAGTGGCACTTGCCACCCCGCAAAAAGAGGATCTGCCAGCAACACTACCACCTGGGTAACCAACCATCTCCACAATGTCCCATGAAAGTGTTCAGCTCTCTATCTCCCAAACACTGGAGCAGAAGAGGAAGTACCCCCCCACCCACCCGCGATCCCTGGCCCTGAATGCCAGCATTTCAAAATTCCTGCCCTTTGAATACTGTCATTCTGTCTCGTGGAGACGAAGAGTTTTAAAAGCCTGATGGCATTGGCTGTCCCACAGTACATCGTGCCCAGCCGCCACTACTTTTCCAGGTGAGCCATCCCTTCCCTGCACAACCAAGTGGGGGACAAAATCAGGTGTACACTGTGCAACGCCATCTGTGGCAAGGTCCACCTAACTACGGATACGTGGACCAGTAAGCACGGCCAGGGACGTTATATCTCCCTAACAGCACACTGGGTAAATGCGGTGGTGGCTGGGCCTGAGGCGGATAGTAGTTTGGTGCATGTCCTTCCACCACCGAGGATTGCAGGGCGCTTCAGTTTGCCTCCTGTTGCTAACTCCTCCTACTCCTCTTCCTCATCCTCTACTGCCTCCTCATCCAGTTAGCGTAACACCTTCACCACCAACTTCAGCACAGCCAGGGGTAAACGACAGCAGGCAGTTTTAAAACTTTCCTGTTTGGGGGAAAAACCCCACACCACGCAAGAGTTGTGGAGGGATATGGAACAACAGGCTGGTGAGTGGTTGGTGGCAGTTTTCCTCAAGCCCGGCCTGGTGATGTGCGATAATGGGCGAAATCTCGTAGCAGCTCTGGGTGTATCCGGTTTGACGCACATCCCTTGCCTGGCACATGTGCTGAACTTGGTAGCCCAGAGGTTCCTTAACCACTTGCCGACTGCCGCACGACGATATACGTCGGCAGAATGGCACGGGCAGGCATATGGGCGTATATATAAGTCCCCGCCTTCCCGCGGGTGGGGGGCCCGATCGGGCCCCCCCCCCCGGTGCCTGCGGCGGTCGGCATTCGTTCGGGAGTGATCCGGGATGAGGGGGCAGCCATTCATTCATGGCCACCCCCTCGCGATCGCTCCCGACGAATAGAAATGCTCCACGACATCACTTCCTCTCCTCACAGGAGAGGAAGTGATGTAATCTCTCCTCCGTGTCGGTATTTTTCGTTCCGGCACCGAGGAGAGAGGATCGGTGAGTTGCACCAACACACCACACGTACAGTAGAACATGCCAGGCACACTCACATCCCCCCTTTACCCCCCGATCACCCCCCCAATTACCCCTGCCCCACCCCCAGTCACAGTGACACCAATTGCATTTTTTTTTTTTTTGCATTGGTGTCATTTGTGACTGTAATAACTGTTAGGGCAGTTAGGGTTAGCCCCCTTTAGTTCTAATGTGCCCCCCTAACCCCCCCAATAAAGGTTTAACCCCGTGATCACCCCCCGTCGCCAGTGTCACTAAGGCTGGGTTCACATTGCAGCGGTTTATGAGAACGAATGTGATTCGCACCGCACTGCAGTGCAAATCACATCTGATCTCTGCGATTCGAGTTCAGCCATTCGCCGCACCCGCCGCAAATTCGCACGGGACCCTTTTTTTGGTCCGCAGCAGAATCGGATCGCATGGGTGTTCACACCATGCGATCCGAGTTTGCAGATCACACTGCGATATGCGAACTGATCTGGGGGTGTCATTAACATTTCACTGACACTCCCAGCAGTTCACATAGGGCAGTGTGAACTGCCGCCGGGAGGCATGCGATGCGGGAACCCGCCGCGGATTTGTGGCGTTCCCGCATCGCTCCAGTGTGAACCCAGCCTAATAAGCGATCATTTTTCTGATCGCTGTATTAGTGTCACAGGTGATGCTAGTTAGGCAGGTAGGTATTCAGGTTCGCCGCAACTTTTTATAGCGCCAGGGACCCCCATATACTACCGCATAAAGCCCCCTGATTGCCCCCTAGTTAACCCTTTCACCAGTGATCACCATATAACTGTTACAGGTGACGCTGGTTGGTTAGTTATTTTTTTATAGTTTCAGGGCACCCGCCATTTATTACCTAATAATAAAGGTTTAACCCCCTGATCACCCGGCGGGTGTCATTTGTGACTGTAATAACTGTTAGGGCAGTTAGGGTTAGCCCCCTTTAGTTCTAAGGTACCCCCCTAACCCCCCCAATAAAGGTTTAACCCCGTGATCACCCCCCGTCGCCAGTGTCACTAAGGCTGGGTTCACATTGCAGCGGTTTATGAGAACGGATGTGATTCGCACCGCACTGCAGTGCAAATCACATCCGATCTCTGTGCGATTCGAGTTCAGCCATACAGATAGTATGGCTGAATTCGCGTTGCACCCGCCGCACCCGCCGCAAACTCGCACGGGATCCTTTTTTTGGTCCGCAGCAGAATCGGATCGCATGGGTGTTCACACCATGCGATCCGAGTTTGCAGATCGCACTGCGATATGCGAACTGATCTGGGGGTGTCATTAACATTTCACTGACACTCCCAGCAGTTCGCATAGGGCAGTGTGAACTGCCGCCGGGAGGCATGTGATGTGGGAACCCGCCGCGGATTTGTGGCGTTCCCGCATCGCTCCAGTGTGAACCCAGCCTAATAAGCGATCGTTTTTCTGATCGCTGTATTAGTGTCACAGGTGACGCTAGTTAGGCAGGTAGGTATTTAGGTTCGCCGCAGCTTTTTATAGTGCCAGGGACCCCCATATACTACCGCATAAAGCCCCCTGATTGTCCCCTAGTTAACCCTTTCACCAGTGATCACCATATAACTGTTACAGGTGACGCTGGTTGGTTAGTTATTTTTTTATAGTTTCAGGGCACCCGCCATTTATTACCTAGTCTCACTAGTGTACCCCTAAATTTAGGGGTGTCTACTTTCCAAAATGGGGTCATTTGGGGGGGGTTTGTGCCATCTTGGCATTTTATGGCCTTCAAAACTGTAACGCCCTTAGAAAGCCTGAAGGCGGTGCTTGGTTTTCGGGGCCCCGTACGCGGCTAGGCTCCCAAAAAGTCCCACATATGTGGTATCCCCGTACTCAGGAGAAGCAGCAGAATTTATTTTGGGGTGTCATTTCACATATGCCCATGGCATGCGTGAGCAATATATCATTTAGTGACAACTTTGTGAAAAAAAAATAAAAAAAAATTAAAGTTTGTAATTTTCCCGCAACTTGTGGCAAAATATAAAATATTCCATGGACTCAACATGCCTCTCAGCAAATAGCTTGGGGTGTCTACTTTCTAAAATGGGGTCATTTGTGGGGATTTTGTGCCATCTTGGCATTTTATGGCCTTCAAAACTGTAATAGGTAGTGAGAAGTGAAATCAAAAATTTACGCCCTTAGAAAGCCTGAAGGCGGTTCTTGGCTTTCGGGGCCCCGTACGCGGCTAGGCTCCCAAAAAGTCCCACATATGTGGTATCCCCGTACTCAGGAGAAGCAGCAGAATTTATTTTGGGGTGTCATTTCACATATGCCCATAGCATGTGTGAGCAATATATCATTTAGTGACAACTTTGTGTAAAAAAAAAAAAAATTTTTTTTTTGTCATTATTCAATCGCTTGAGGCAAAAAAATAAAATATTCAATGGGCTCAACATGCCACTTATCAATTTCCTTAGGGGGTCTACTTTCCAAAATGGGGTCATTTGGGGGGGTTTTGTACTGCCCTGCCATTTTAGCACCTCAAGAAATGAGATAGGCAGTCGTAAACTAAAAGCTGCGTAAATTCCAGAAAACGTACCTTAGTTTGTAGATGTGACAACTTTTGCACAAACCAATAAATATACAGTTATTGACTTTTTTTTTACCAAAGACATGTGGCTGAATACATTTTGGCCTAAATGTATGACTAAAATTGAGTTTATTGGATTTTTCTAATAACAAAAAGTAGAAAATATCATTTTTTTTCAAAATTTGCGGTCTTTTTACGTTTATATCGCAAAAAATAAAAATCGCAGAGCCAGTCAAATACCTTTAAAAGAAAGCTCTATTTGTAGGAAGAAAAGGACGCAAATTTCGTTTGGGTACAACATTGCATGACCGCGCAATTACCAGTTAAAACAGCGCAGTGCCAAAGTGTAAAAAGACCTCTGGTCATTTACCAGCAAAATGGTCCGGTCTGAAAGTGGTTAAAAATTACCCCCATATGCCAGAGTTGCTGCAGAAAGTGCGGGCCGTCTGTGCTCACTTTTGCCGTTCTCACCCTGCTGCTGCTCACCTGTCAGCGCTGCAGAGTAACTTCGGCCTTCCCACTCACCACCTCATATGTGACGTGCCCACAAGGTGGAACTCCACCTTGCACATGCTGGCCAGACTGTGCGAGCAGCAGCAGGTGATAGTGGAGTCTCAGCTGCAGCACACAAGCGTGAGTCGCTCTGTGGAACAGCACCACTTCACCACAAATAACTGGGCCTCCATGCGAGACCTGAGTGCCTTGTTGTGCTGTTTTGAGTACTCCACCAACATGGCCAGTGCCGATGATGCCGTTCTCAGTGTTACTATACCAGTTCTATGCCTCCTTGAAAAAACACTTTGGGTGATGAAGGAAGAGGATGTGGCACAGGAGGAGGAGGAGCACGCCACAAGAACCAGCACCACTATCTGAAATGGAACGTGTTAGCAGGAGGCAGCATTTCACCAACATGGTGGAGCAGTATGTCTTCACACGCCTACACGTACTGAATGACGGCTCACTTCAACTTCTGGGTCTCCAAATTGGGCACATGGCCTGAGCTTGCCCTTTACACCTTGGAGGTGCTGGCCTGCCCTGCAGCCAGTGTATTATCTGAACATGTATTTAGCACGGCGGGGGGGAGTTATCACAGACAAGCGCAGCCGCCTGTCCAGAGCCAATGTGGACAAGCTCACGTTCATTTAAATGAACCAGGCATGGATCCCACAGGACTTGTCTGTACCTTGTGCAGAATAGACAAGTATACCAGCCTTACAAATGTCAATGGATGCGCAAATAGGATCTGTAGTCAGTCGATCTCACCATCTGCTGCGCATGCTTCGCAGACTCATCCCTTTTATCCCAAAGAATGACAAAGCAGTGGTAGTTGGAACAATCATTAATTCACGACTGGACTACGCAAACTCGCTTTGCATAGGATTACCACAATATCAACTTGCACGATTACAACTGATCCAAAACACGGCGGCAAGGCTGATAACAGGAAAAAAAACCTGGGAATCCATCTCTCCTTCACTGAGGAGCTTACATTGGCTAACCGTAAAAAATCGGATCACGTTCAAGACCCTGTGCCTCACCCACAAATGCGTGCATAGAGAAGCTCCGCAATACCTAATGGAGAAAATAAATCATTACACACCAAACCGCAGTCTTCGATCAGCCAACAAAAACCTCCTCCTCGTGCCCAAAGCCCGGTATTAATCCAAGGGTGATCGGAGATTCGCTGTCCAAGGGCCTCGGCTATGGAATGCTCTACCAATCAACATCCGCCTGGAAGAAAATCACCTGGCTTTTAGGAAAAAACTCAAGACCTTCCTCTTTTAGCAGATGATCAAAGCTCGCCACAGCGCCTAGAGGCGATTCAGTTCACATTGTGCGCTATACAAGTATTTCATTCATTCATTCATTCATTACCCAGCCATTGTATTTTTGATCTTTCTCACTCTTTTGGGGTGTACCCTTATTAAAAAAAAAATAATTAAAAACAAAAACCAGTGTTGGCTACCTCGTCCTCCTCCACTGCCGCTTCCACCTACACCGCCACATGCACCGCCATCTCAACCTCCTAGTCCATATGTACCTCGTCCTCCTAGGTCAAGAGTATTACTTTCTATTTTTTTTATTTCAAAGTATTTTATTTTGTATCACAACAAGAATAATACATTTGAAAGTGACATTCAGAATATCGATTCAGTCAAAACATAGAAAGGTTACAGGCAGCAACAAGATGAATCGAGTGTAAAACGTCAGAGATATAAAATGTAAAATAATTTTAGACAGACATGGTAGTGTTAGAGTGAAGGGATGGTATTCCTGTGTATGGTCAGAGATGTACCTCCTCCCTGGACACCCCCAATGGGAGATAGCTGTGCCCGAGGGGAGGAACTTAACCACCGACCCCTAGGAGTGAATGTAAGGAGAGGGACAGAAATGACCATGTGTCTTTTTCACTAAGATAGGAATCTGTGACTAAGCATCAGTGTTTGTCGTCTGCAAACAGGCCACTATTGTGATCCTGAGAGCCACATTGAACTCCTTGTATGTTTGGATCTCGGCGAATGGAGATGGCGAGTGTCTCAATTGCTATTGCAAAGATTAGCGGAGATAAAGGATAGCCTTGTCTGGTGCCTTTGGCTATATGTAGTGGTTTGGAGTAGTGGCCTTGAAGCCTAATATAGGCTTTAGGATTTTAATAAAGAGCTTGGATCATATACTTGTCGCCAAAGCCCCAACGTTCAAGGATTGTAAAAATGTATGGCAAGGAGACCGAATTGAAGACCTTTTGAACGTCCAGTGATAAAAGCATGCCTGATTGTTCTGGACTTCCTGGCCAGTTTGTCTGGAGGATGGAGACTATGTCTATGGCTATTCTGATCTGATCAGGTACCTGTCTGCCTGGGATGAACCCCACTTGATCCTTATGAACATATCGGTTAATGAATGAAGCTAGACCATTTGCAAGGAGTTTCCCTCGCTATTGATGAGGGAGATGGGTCTATAATTATTGACTTCTTCCGGGTTTTTATCTGGTTTCGGTATTACTGCAATGTAGCCTGTGTTTAGGTGAGGATCAAGTGGGGTTCCCTGTGTCTTTGCGTTACATTTTTTTGTCAAATGTGGAGTCAGGGTGGTGGTGAATATCTTGTTATAGGGGTTAGGGAGACCATCGTGGCCTGGAGGAGAACCTGATTTGAGGTTAATGACTTCCTGTACCTCTTCTGAGAAGGGGGCCTCCAGCATATTATTTTTTATTTTTATGTATTTTATGTTATTTTAAGTTATTTCCCCATCCACATTTGTTTGTAGATCACTTGCCATGCTCTTAACAACATTTTGCTGCCATTTGCAGCCCTCTAGCTCTTTCCATTACTTTTTTAGAGCCATTTTAGTCCTCAAAAGTTTGGTTCCCCATTAACTTCAATGGGGTTCGGGTTCAAGTTTGGGTCCCGAACTCAAACTTTTTTGCGAAGTTTGACTGAACCCGTCTAACCTGAACATCCAGGTGTCCGCTCAACCCTGCTCACAACTAATGTCCTCCAGTCCCTTTATTAGTTTTGTTGCCCTTCTCTGGACTTTCTCTAGTTCCAGCACATCCTTCCTGAGAACTGGCACCCAGAAATGGATGGCATATTCCAGGTGTGGCTGGATCAGAATCTTGTAGATTGGGAGGATTATTGTTTATCTCTGGAGTTAATGCATGCCAATATTGTGTTTGCTTTGCTTGGAGCAGCTTGGCATTGCACGCCATTGCTGAGCCTCTCATCTACTACGACCCCTAGTTCCTTTTCCATCCTAGATTCCCCCAGAGGTTCCCCCTCCCCCCAGTGAGTAGATTGCATTCATATTTTTGGCACCCAAATGCATTATTTTACATTTTTCCACATTAAACCTCATTTTTCACGTAGTTGCTCACTCCATTCATTTGTTCAGATATTCTTGCAAGGTCCCAACATCCTGCAGAGAAGTTATTGCCCTGCTTAGTTAAGACCCCTTTCACACCAAGGGTTTGCAGGCACTATAGCGTTAGAAAGAGCACCTGCAATCCGCCCTAAAACAGCTGCACCATTGTCTTTATTGTGAAAGCCCCGAGGTGCGCTGGCAGGATGTCAGGAAAAGTCCTGCCAGCGGCTTCTTTGGAGCGGTGAAGGAGCGGTGTGTCTACCGCTCCTCCACCGCTGCTCCCCATTGAAGTCAATGGGGAAGTGCTGTAATACCGCCGGCAAAATGCCTTTTCTCGGCCGCTAGCAGAGGGTAAAATCTAACATACCCTCACTTAAGGCCATCATCAATTCATAACTGTAATGGAGGTTGACAATGTCCAGAAGCTGGCTAGTGGAGGGAGTCTTGTCTGTTTTCCATAGTCTGATTATGGAAGTCTAGCTGCCAGTAGGATGTGGGTCGTTACGTGTCTAAGTGGGTGAGGTATTTCATCTATGGTTAGGTTTAGGAGAGCTAGGCCCGGAGTAGGGGGGTATGTGGACGTGTTACATCAGTACGGTACAATTTGCATTCAGAAGAAAAAACAACTTATATTCTTATACTCTAAATTGGAATTCGAAGACAAGACAAAAATTCACATAAACATAAAATTAAGCATTTCTCTCTATTAACAACAACTTTCCCTTACCTAATAACCAGTAATTCACCAGCTACAAAAAATGCTACTAGCGATATCACTTGTGTGTGCCCTGAACACATACACACTCCAAAGCTCTTCTATACAATACTTCTTACATTTAACCTATGTTCGGGTTAACCTCTTAACTCTGGAAAAAACAAAAAGATATCCCCTGGGTGGGGTTTTTAACAGCATATATTACCTGTGAGGGCTGATATATATACACAGTAGGAATAACTACTGAGATGACGCGGAAAGTTTGTAATACAATTATTTATTGATAAAAGAATTAAATGGGTGACACAGTGGTCAGGAAATTGAACTCCACTTGGTGAATAATGGTACATGTATAGACAGGGAAATTACATCATATGAACCCTATTACATCTGTATACACAGTAAAACATAGATAAAAGTAATCCTTTACGCGTTTCGACCCACTCAGGGGTCTTCTTCAGAAGGTTTATCTATTGTAAAAGAGAGGACAAACATAAATATATATCCATACATTATGATATATTGAAGGTAACCTACTATAGACAGAGTGAATGTCTGATATAGTGATATTGTACAAACATCGGTTACTATATATCACAGGTGAATACCTGTATAATCCACGGTGGAGATCCTCTTTAAAAGACAGGAATATGCTCAGACACATCCCTCATATCAATCATTCATTGATGTGCCACAGCTCATCTAGCTGGTATAGGTCGCTGTGTCCTACCATCAAAGGAGGGCAGGGAAACGGAATCCAACAATGATGTGATCCCTCGCAAGCCATCCCGTTTGTTGGATTCCGTTTCCCTGCCCTCCTTTGATGGTGAAGAAGACCCCTGAGTGGGTCGAAACGCATAAAGGATTACTTTTATCTATGTTTTACTGTGTATACAGATGTAATAGGGTTCATATGATGTAATTTCCCTGTCTATACATGTACCATTATTCACCAAGTGGAGTTCAATTTCCTGACCACTGTGTCACCCATTTAATTCTTTTATCAATAAATAATTGTATTACAAACTTTCCGCGTCATCTCAGTAGTTATTCCTACTGTGTATATATATCAGCCCTCACAGGTAATATATGCTGTTAAAAACCCCACCCAGGGGATATCTTTTTGTTTTTTCTTTACTTATTAGGGGTGACCAGCGCCCTCTGACCCTTTATTGGGGTGTTACTGCCTTTTTTCTTTTTTCTAACCTCTTAACTCTTACCTTTCTGTTCCAACCTTTATTATTGAATTATCAGAACAAAGATGTAAATAATATATGTTAAAACACTTGGTCTGTATTTGACTAATCATTTAAAACAAGTAACAATATTATGCTGAATGGCAAGTTCCCCCCTTTTTTTAATCTATATTAATACATGGGCTTACACATATCTCAAAATTTCTCAATATCTAATGCGTAGATTTGAGACAGGCTGAAAAATATTATCTTCCTCATATTAAACCAGCTATCAATCTATTTTAGACAGTCCTTGACAATTTCATGTAATTCCTGACCATCCATGGTTCAAATATTTTTCATAATCAATAAATACATGAAAATGAATTTTCTTGCGATACTACAGCAAACATTTTGCCATGATTAACCTCTTAACTCTTACCTTTCTGTTCCAACCTTTATTATTGAATTATCAGAACAAAGATGTAAATAATATATGTGTTAAAACACTTGGTCTGTATTTGACTAATCATTTAAAACAAGTAACAATATTATGCTGAATGGCAAGTTCCCCCCTTTTTTTAAATCTATATTAATACATGGGCTTACACATATCTCAAAATTTCTCAATATCTACTGCGTAGATTTAAGACAGGCTGAAAAATATTATCTTCCTCATATTAAACCAGCTATCAATCTATTTTAGACAGTCCTTGACAATTTCATGTAATTCCTGACCATCCATGGTTCAAATATTTTTCATAATCAATAAATACATGAAAATTAATTTTCTTGCGATACTACAGCAAACATTTTGCCAGGATTAATACTCGTCACCATTAATGTTTTCCATTGTCCCTTTAAACCTCTAAAAACTCTGTAATGTTACTTCCTGTTTTTAAAACTAAATTTTACTCCTGCGTATCTTGTCTCTGAACTGTATAATGGACATAATTCCTGACCATCCATGGTTCAAATATTTTTCATAATCAATAAATACATGAAAATTAATTTTCTTGCGATACTACAGCAAACATTTTGCCAGGATTAATACTCGTCACCATTAATGTTTTCCATTGTCCCTTTAAACCTCTAAAAACTCTGTAATGTTACTTCCTGTTTTTAAAACTAAATTTTACTCCTGCGTATCTTGTCTCTGAACTGTATAATGGACATATCGGTTTCATACTAATTCACCTTCGATAATGGATTTAACTGCAGACACAGTGTCCCTAAGTTTCTAGATGTGAGCTTTACCTGGACCGAGGAGTAGTAAGTTCTATTAACTTTTCCACTGCAATCCCAAGACCTTAATACATTCATTAATAAAGAACTCCTCTCTTACTCCACCCCTTCAAAACTTAACTTGCTTTACCCCCTACAATGTAGGGTGTTTTCATTGAAAACACCTTTAAACTTACTTTATACTTACCGGTAGGGTGTATGCATCAACACATTCCATCTCTTTACACAACCCCCCAGCCCATCTAACACATTCTTTTCCAACCTTCAAAATACTGTTCTTTTTACCTTCAAAGAGTCATCAAACATGTTTAAACAAGTATCTAAATATGTATTTCAAACAATTACACATCTTGAAAACAAATTAAGCACTTATAATTATAACTCTATAAACAAATATTAGTAAAGGGGAGACCTCATATACTATTGTAATTTTACTGTACTGACTGGCAGTTTAATATTCTTTCTCTTTATACACTGTATGTCTATTTTGTTCTCTTAAGATATTTGTTGACAAAAATATAAATATCAGTTCCAAATTTAAATCGCATAGCCAAAACCTTTTTAAAACCTTAAGTAATGACATACACACATTTGAATTTTCATGATAGTTGGATATAAGCAAGGGAGATTTATAATTTACTTAGTCGCTATTTATGACTAACATTCCTACCTACCTACCTGATCAATCATCTTTATTACCATGAGCACAAATCTTCCAATGGGCATGTACACTTTTCCACAGCATTCCCAAATCGCTTCTACAGCATTCCAAAAATGCTTAAAGCCAGCCTGGGCATAACATTATAGAAACCCCAAGCTGCTACAACAAAAAATATCAGCAATCACAAGTTATCTACAGTGGTGTGAAAAAGTGTCTGCCCCCTTCCTCATTTCCTGTTCCTTTGCATGTTTGTCACACTTAAGTGTTTCGAAACATCAAACCAATTTAAACAATAGTCAAGGACAACACAAGTAAACACAAAATGCAATTTGTAAATGAAGGTGTTTATTATTAAAGGTGAAAAAAAATCCAAACCATCATGGCCCTGTGTGAAAAAGTGATTGCCCCCCTTGTTAAAACATACTATAACTGTGGTTGTCCACACCTGAGTTCAATTTCTATAGCCACACTCAGGCCTGAATATTGCCACACCTGTTCACAATCAAGGCATCACTTAAATAGGAGCTGCTTGACACAGTAAGGTCCACCAGAAGATCCTTAAAAGCTACACATCATGCCGAGACCCAAAGAAATTCAGGAACAATTGAGAAAGAAAGTAATTGAGATCTATCAGTCTGGAAAGGGTTATAAAGCCATTTCCAAAGCTTTGGGAATCCAGCGAACCACAGTGAGAGCCATTATCCACAAATGGCGAAGACATGGAACAGTGGTGAACCTTCCCAGGAGTGGCCGGCCGCCCAAAATTACCCCAAGAGCGCAGCGACGACTCATCCAAGAGGTCACAAAAGACCCCACAACAACGTCCAAGGAACTGCAGGCCTCACTTGCCTCAGTTAAGGTCAGCGTTCATGCCTCCACCATCAGGAAAAGACTGGGCAAAAATGGCCTGCATGGCAGAGTTCCAAGGAGAAAACCACTGCTGAGCAAAAAGAACATCAAAGCTCGTCTCAATTTCTCCACAACACATCTTGATGATCCCCAAGACTTTTGGGACAACATTCTGTGGCCCGATGAGACAAAAGTGGAACTCTTTGGAAGGTGTGTGTCCAAGTATATCTGGCGTAGAAGGAACACTGCATTTCATAAAAAGAACATTATACCAACAGTAAAATATGGTGGTGGTAGTGTGATGGTCTGGGGCTGTTTTGCTGCTTCAGGACCTGGAAGACTTGCCGTGATAAAAGGAACTATGAATTCTGCTGTCTACCAAGAGATCCTGAAGGAGAATGTCCGACCATCTGTTCGTGTACTCAAGCTGAAACGAACTTGGGTTCTGCAGCAGGACAATGATCCTAAACACACCAGCAAGTCCACCACCGAATGGCTGAAGAAAAACAAAATGAAGACTTTGGAGTGGCCTAGCCAAAGTCCTGACCTGAATCCTATTGAGATGTTGTGGTATGACCTTAAAAAGGCCGTTCATGCTTGAAAACCCTCTAATGTAACTTAATTAGGACAATTCTGCAAAGATGAGTGGGCCAAAATTCCTCCAGGACGCTGTAAAAGCCTCATTGCACGTTATCGCAAACGCTTGGTTGCAGTTGTTGCTGCTAAGGGTGGCCCAACCAGTTATTAGGTTTAGGGGGCAATCACTTTTTCACACAGGGCCATGATGGTTTGGATTTTTTTCACCTTTAATAATAAACACCTTCATTTACAAATTGCATTTTGTGTTTACTTGTGTTGTCCTTGATTATTGTTTAAATTGGTTTGATGTTCCGAAACACTTAAGTGTGACAAACATGCAAAGGAACTGGAAATGAGGAAGGGGGCAAACACTCCTTTTTCACACCACTGTATATATGAATAGGCTGTATATCAATAAAACTCTACATGATGGAAGAATCCATAATATAAAAACCAATACATTATCATTGACATGACATTGTCTATGGTATTGCAATATCTTATATGTTTTTTTGAGATATTTTTCTTTTTTCCCAATTGCTGTTGTTGATATGCTGGACTATCTAATTTCTTAGTATTATAATTGTTTGCATATTTTTTGGAGTTGATGAACACCGCAAAATAAGGAGATTGGAGGATTCCCCAACCATAAACAATGTATAAATAATAAGAAATATCAAATAACTCTGTATTAAATTAATTACATATGGCATAATAAAATAATTATGGATACAATTTAATAGATAAGTGCCTTTATTAAACAATCAGATATCTACATATCACATAATAGATATGTACTACCCACTGAAATAGCAATCACAATATTTGAGGTTTGATTTGAGGTTCTTCGCTAATACTTTTCATTGATAGAATTTATTAACTTGCCTTTTCTTAACTGTCTCTTCTTTCATAAAACAAATATAGTTGGCAGTGTGTTTAACCACTTGCCGACCGCCTCACGCCGATGTACGTCATCAGAATGGCACGGGCAGGCATAAGCACATATATGTACGTCCTTTGCCTCCCGCGGGTCGGGGGCCCGATCGGGCCCCCGCCCGGTGCCTGCGGCGGTCGGTTTTCGTTCGGGAGCGATCCCGGACGAGGGGACGGCCATTCATTCATGGCCACCCCCTCGCGATCGCTCCCGACGAATGGAAATCCCCGGTGACATCACTTCCTCTCCTGTAATGTAAACACAGGAGAGGAAGTGATGTATTCTCTCCTCCGTGTCGGTATTTTTCGTTCCGACACGGAGGAGAGCGGATCAGTGAGTTGCACCAACACATCCCACACACAGTAGAACATGCCAGGCACACTCACACCCCCCCTTTACCCCCCGATCACCCCCCCAATTACCCCTGCCCCCCAGTCACAGTGACACCAATGTCATTTTTTTTTTTTTTTTTTTTTTTTTTGCATTGGTGTCATTTGTGACTGTAATAACTGTTAGGGCAGTTAGGGTTAGCCCCCTTTAGTTCTAATGTACCCCCCTAACCCCCCCAATAAAGGTTTAACCCCGTGATCACCCCCCGTCGCCAGTGTCACTAAGGCTGGGTTCACATTGCAGCGGTTTATGAGAACGAATGTGATTCGCACCGCACTGCAGTGCAAATCACATCCGATCTCTGTGCGATTCGAGTTCAGCCATTCGCCGCACCCGCCGCACCCGCCACACCCGCCGCACCCGCCGCAAATTCGCACGGGACCCTTTTTTTGGCCCGCAGCAGAATCGGATCGCATGGGTGTTCACACCATGCGATCCGAGTTTGCAGATCGCACTGCGATATGCGAACTGATCTGGGGGTGTCAGTAACATTTCACTGACACTCCCAGCAGTTCGCATAGGGCAGTGTGAACTGCCGCCGGGAGGCATGCGATGCGGGAACCCGCCGCGGATTCGCGGCGTTTCCGCATCGCTCCAGTGTGAACCCAGCCTAATAAGCGATCATTTTTCTGATCGCCGTATTAGTGTCACAGGTGACGCTAGTTAGGCAGGTAGGTATTTAGGTTCGCCGCAGCTTTTTATAGCGCTAGGGACCCCCATATACTACCGCATAAAGCCCCCTGATTGCCCCCTAGTTAACCCTTTCACCAGTGATCACCATATAACTGTTACAGGTGACGCTGGTTGGTTAGTTATTTTTTTATAGTTTCAGGGCACCCGCCATTTATTACCTAATAAAGGTTTAACCCCCTGATCACCCGGCAGGTGTCATTTGTGACTAATAACTGTTAGGGCAGTTAGGGTTAGCCCCCTTTAGTTCTAAGGTACCCCCCTAACCCCCCCAATAAAGGTTTAACCCCGTGATCACCCCCCGTCGCCAGTGTCACTAAGGCTGGGTTCACATTGCAGCGGTTTATGAGAACGGATGTGATTCGCACCGCACTGCAGTGCAAATCACATCCGATCTCTGTGCGATTCGAGTTCAGCTATACAGATAGTATGGCTGAATTCGTGTCGCACCCGCCGCAAACTCGCACGGGACCCTTTTTTTGGTCCGCAGCAGAATCGGATCGCATGGGTGTTCACACCATGCGATCCAAGTTTGCAGATCGCACTGCGATATGCGAACTGATCTGGGGGTGTCATTAACATTTCACTGACACTCCCAGCAGTTCGCATAGGGCAGTGTGAACTGCCGCCGGGAGGCATGCGATGCGGGAACCCGCCGCGCATTCGTGGCGTTCCCGCATCGCTCCAGTGTGAACCCAGCCTAATAAGCGATCGTTTTTCTGATCGCTGTATTAGTGTCACAGGTGACGCTAGTTAGGCAGGTAGGTATTTAGGTTCGCCGCAGCTTTTTATAGCGCCAGGGACCCCCATATACTACCGCATAAAGCCCCCTGATTGCCCCCTAGTTAACCCTTTCACCAGTGATCACCATATAACTGTTACAGGTGACGCTGGTTGGTTAGTTATTTTTTTATAGTTTCAGGGCACCCGCCATTTATTACCTAGTCTCACTAGTGTACCCCTAAATTTAGGGGTGTCTACTTTCTAAAATGGGGTCATTTGGGGGGGGGGGGTTTGTGCCATCTTGGCATTTTATGGCCTTCAAAACTGTAACGCCCTTAGAAAGCCTGAAGGCGGTGCTTGGTTTTTGGGGCCCCGTACGCGGCTAGGCTCCCAAAAAGTCCCACATATGTGGTATCCCCGTACTCAGGAGAAGCAGCAGAATTTATTTTGGGGTGTCATTTCACATATGCCCATGGCATGCGTGAGCAATATATCATTTAGTGACAACTTTGTGAAAAAAAAAAAAAGTTTGTAATTTTCCCGCAACTTGTGGCAAAATATAAAATATTCCATGGACTCAACATGCCTCTCAGCAAATAGCTTGGGGTGTCTACTTTCTAAAATGGGGTCATTTGTGGGGGTTTTGTGCCATCTTGGCATTTTATGGCCTTCAAAACTGTAATAGGTAGTGAGAAGTGAACTCAAAAAATTACGCCCTTAGAAAGCCTGAAGGCGGTGCTTGGTTTTCGGGGCCCCGTACGCGGCTAGGCTCCCAAAAAGTCCCACATATGTGGTATCCCCGTACTCAGGAGAAGCAGCAGAATTTATTTTGGGGTGTCATTTCACATATGCCCATGGCATGCATGAGCAATATATCATTTAGTGACAACTTTGTGAAAAAAAAAAAAAAAAAAAAAAAGTTTGTAATTTTCCCGCAACTTGTGGCAAAATATAAAATATTCCATGGACTCAACATGCCTCTCAGCAAATAGCTTGGGGTGTCTACTTTCTAAAATGGGGTCATTTGTGGGGGTTTTGTGCCATCTTGGCATTTTATGGCCTTCAAAACTGTAATAGGTAGTGAGGCGTGAAATCAAAAATTGACGCCCTTAGAAAGCCTGAAGGCGGTGCTTGGTTTTCGGGGCCCTGTACGCGGCTAGGCTCCCAAAAAGTCCCACATATGTGGTATCCCCGTACTCAGGAGAAGCAGCAGAATTTATTTTGGGGTGTCATTTCACATACGCCCATAGCATGTGTGAGCAATATATCATTTAGTGACAACTTTGTGTAAAAAAAAAAAAAAAATTTTTTTTTTGTCATTATTCAATCGCTTGAGGCAAAAAAATAAAATATTCAATGGGCTCAACATGCCTCTTATCAATTTCCTTAGGGGGTCTACTTTCCAAAATGGGGTCATTTGGGGGGGTTTTGTACTGCCCTGTCATTTTAGCACCTCAAGAAATGAGATAGGCAGTCGTAAACTAAAAGCTGCGTAAATTCCAGAAAACGTACCTTAGTTTGTAGATGTGACAACTTTTGCGCAAACCAATAAATATACAATTATTGACTTTTTTTTTACCAAAGACATGTGGCTGAATACATTTTGTCCTAAATGTATGACTAAAATTGAGTTTATTGGATTTTTCTAATAACAAAAAGTAGAAAATATCATTTTTTTTCAAAATTTGCGGTCTTTTTACGTTTATATCGCAAAAAATAAAAATCGCAGAGGCAATCAAATACCATCAAAAGAAAGCTCTATTTGTGGGAAGAAAAGGACGCAAATTTTGTTTGGGTACAACATTGCATGACCGCGCAATTACCAGTTAAAGCAGCGCAGTGCCAAAGTGTAAAAAGACCTCTGGTCATTTACCAGCAAAATGGTCCGGTCTGAAAGTGGTTAAAATCTTTTAAATTACTCTTTAGTGTATTTATGACATTAAAGTCCATTAAAAACAGGTGTGGGTTTAAATACAGTTGATGTAGTCAGTAAAGTCAATACACTTAACATTCAAGCACTCTAAATGTTCAAGTACCTTTTTGAAAAATCTTTATACTAGACATTACTTCATATAAATGGATATTATACATAGTTTACAGAACAAATAGTTAAATTGTGTGGTTGTGTAGAAGCAGAAATGGCATATGGTCACTAATAGTGAATAAAGAATCAAGTAAAGCTCATGCCATCCAGGTTTCCATTCACTTTCAGATGACAAAAGCCTGCTATTGGTCAAAGATTTTAACCAACGCAAGGCTTTTTTCTGGGAGGGGGGGAGCAAAAGGATCTTTTTGGAGATAAGGAAAAAAATAAAAGCTTTCTCCATTGACCACTGTATTCCTTCTGGATATTTGTGTATACATAAGGCTGCATAATAAACTATAGTGGGAAAGACGTGCATATTCCTGTGCTCCACAGTGAATCTTGATCTGCACTGATTTATTTTAGGATACACTGAGATTTGTTATATGCCCGTGATTGTCTTCTTATTCTTATTGTAAGTACATTACTTTGTTAAAAGTCCATGATTTGAAAAATTCTGCACCATGGTGGTTCCTTCTTGCTTTTAATCTCTCTGTGTACACAGGCTCATACTTAGATGGAGTGGAGTGTCCAAACATTTGGTGCTGTGGGACAGCAAGGTACTTCATGATGATCTATAATTGGGATCAGTGTCTATGGTAAGGAGTTTATCTTACATGTAGGTGGTGTGATTCCTTAACACCCTTTATTTCTGCTGCACTGAATGTTCTTCATCTCACACTTTGAAATCTGTCTTCTTATCCTTTTGGGATTTTCCATCTTGATTTTGAACTGTTCACCAGGATATGTATCCATCTGTACAGACATTATACACATATTTGCCTTTTTTTGCCTTATTCACTTTTATAATTTTTATCACTCTTTATCTCTCACAATCTTTATCACTAAATAACATGCGTTTGTATATACTTGTTTATTCATCTTTGAATTGTCCATATGTACCTTTTGCCCATCTGTACGGATATATACACTTTATAAGTTTATTTAAAATTTTAGGTTGAGGTTGAATTATCATATTATAATACATATGCTTTAGGTCTTGAGTGTCTTTTGCCACTTCTAAAAATAACACTTAATGGCACTAATGCATCTTTATAGCTATATATATATATATATATATATATATATATATATATATATATATATTTTTTTTTTTTTTTTTTTTTTTTTTTTTTTTTTCATGTAGATTGTATGTACTAGGCTTACGCTATCAGTACCTTCTCATGGTATATAAATAGTACCGTATATGATAAACTTTATTAAATACACAGTAGCACTTTTGATTTTTAAAGGGACAGAGCACCCACTTTACTTGAAATAGCTTTTTTTAAACGTCTGTTATCTAGATTGTGTAGTGGATGCAGCAGTCCTTATTTATATTATATTTTATTTGCTAGCGCAAGGAATTTATTTGGTATGTCTATACTCAGATTGACACGTCTTATAAAACTTTCTATTTGGTTTAAAAGAAGACATTTACAAGAGCACAGCTCTTGAAGAACATGCTGCAGAATAGGAGGAGAAGGACACTTTTTATTATCAACAACATTTTCAAAATGCTTTAGCCACAATAGGCATCTCCAGCAAATTATTTTCTCTTGTCTCTTACCTTCACATGTACAGAGTTTGTTGGTCTCAATACACTGGATAATAGGAAACATATAGGAACTGTGCTAGGATCCCCTAGTTAGTAACATGTTCAGCATTAACACAAATTCAATAGATACAGAATTTTGAGATGCAAGAATGTAACCTATTAGCCCTCTTGTACCCTAAAGCCTTGTACACAGGATCGGATTTTCCACAGACAAAACCTCAGACATTTGTCCAAAGGTGTGTGCCTGGATTTTGTCATGCATACAAACGGCAAGGAATTGTCAGCCAACAAACATGAACGTACTGTTGTACTACATGGTTTTTCAGCTCTTTAGCACCACCCTTTGGGCTTCTTCTGCTAATTTTGTGTTAGTAGAAGTTTGGTGAGTGTTGATTTTCATTTTGCACTTTTCAGTTTGTTTCTGAAAGGCCGTTCGTCAACCAGACATGTTGCAGAATCGGAGGAGATAACGTGTTATTTATTATGGGCCTTGGAGTTATTGCTTTGACCCAAGTCCAGTCCAGGAACAGGAGGGGGAGCTCTTGGACCAAAAATTGGTTGCTTTATTAATTGTGACCAATTATGTCCTATGCCTTTGCTACAGGAGCTCCAGGAGTATAATCCAGATGATTTTGGAATTATCTCCGGATGATGGACCCCTGCTTTCACCAACTCTTAGCATTGTTGACCCCCTATATTAACAAGCAGGACAAATGCATGAGGCTTTTATTTTTTAGTTGAATAATAATGATTTGATTTGGTGTATTTTGTATATTTTTGGATGCATAGAACTTTTTGGTTAAGTTCTATTGGCAGATAGCATGTCTAATTTTATTTGTTTTCTTTTTTTAATGCAACAAAATTGTGTAGAATAATACTTGGCTATGCATTTTACTTCAAATGACAGTTTAGGAGTAGGCAGTTACATTTAAAAAAATACAATGTAAAATTGACAAGGGACACCAAAATAGCGGTATCTTTGGTCTTAAAAACTATGGGATAATGGTGTTGTGGTAACTGACCCAAAAAAAAGCATAATAATATTATTCTTGATATAACTAGAAAAAAAAAGCCTTTGAAAATTAGTTTGCAATAAATCCATCAGTATCAAAGCAGCTTCATTATTATTCCATTAAAGAAGAAGAGAATGTGAGCTGCATTTCGAGATTTCGGAATTTGCCACGTCACGAATGTTAAATCTCCATTACGAATGCTAGTTTACAAGACCGACCACTTTTGATTTGTCCTTGCTTCCGAGCATGCGTGTTTGTACTTTAGACTTTTGTCCGACGGACTTATGGACACACACTCGGAAAATCCGACAACATTTTAAAACCTGCTATTCAACATTTGTCCACGGAAAGTTCGACAACAATTGTCCGATGGAGCATACAAACGATTTTCCGTCAACAGCCTGTCATCACACAATTCCCGTCGGAAAATCCGATCTTGTGTATGAGGCTTAACAATTCCATGTACACAACATGGGCAAAAGTTTGTTGACACTTGACCTGACCACTTCTATGTGAATTTCGGATGGACAAGCCTTATAGACCTACCTTGGTATAAGCTAGGGTGGCGATGGCACTATTTGCACACAGTAGAATGCTGGTGGTGAAGAGTGTGGCACTTTATCATAGAAGAAATTACTCTTATGCCGCTTACACGCAATCAGACTTTCTGGCGGACCAGAATAAGTCAGACAATGCAATGTGTGGGCTCCAGCGGACTTTTTCTTCCCAAAAGTCTGACTGACCTAGAAATCAAACATGTTTCAAATCTATCCAACGGACTCGGCTTTCTAGCGTGCAAACTGTTTGTCTGTGTGCTAGACTGGCGGACCAAAAATTACACATGCTCTGAAGCAAGTACACGACGGAAGCCTTTAGTCTGGTAAACAAACTGTCCTTTTTGAATAAAAACACCCCAGGGCACACATCAATTCAGTGGCCAACAAAATTGCGATCTTGCGGAGTCAATATAATAGGGAGCACAACCTGGTCCAGGACTCTCAGAGATCAGGAACAGCAGCAGATGACATCTATGTCCCCAGGCTGTGGTACTACCACAGCCTGCATCTTCTGTCAGACCAGACTGAAGCCAGGCAATCACTTCCGACTCTTCAGTGCAGCCTTCGCTCCATGCTGCCCTGCAGCCTTCCTTCCACGCTTCTCTGCAGCCTTCCTTGGAGGCTGTGCCTCTGGTGGTGTACTTGTGGCAGGAGGAGGAGGAGGAGTAGGGGCTTCATTATAAAGATGAGTGGTTTCTGTAAGCTCGCCCCTCAAACCCTTCTGAAGGTCCTCAGAAAAAAGCCCCTCACATAGGAGGCATTGGCCCTTCTCCAGCTCCATCAACCTGGTGGCCAAATATGTACCATAGGCCTCTTCAGAATTGGGGGGGTATTGAGGAACTGGCTGGCTTCCCAAATGAAGGCAAGTGATTCCTTCTCAGTTCTTGTCATCTTCCTGGGCCTTCTGGTGGGAAGGCGGAGGGGAGGCACCTGGCTTTCTGTGAAGTTCCTACTGGGCCAAGCAACCTCCTGCCTGCCACTGGTCCCGGCCTCCTCCTCCTCTCTACCACTGGGCTTGGCCTCCTCCTCTCTACCACTAGGCACGGCCTCCTCCTCTCTACCACTGGGAACGGCCTCCTCCTCTCTACCACTGGGCACGGCCTCCTCCTGACTGAGCTCATCCTTTGTAGAAAAAAAGAGACATAGTTGTATTTTTGCTTCATCAATCACACACAGTTTTCAGCTTATGACCTGCAAAATGAATTTTAAACAAATAGAAAGGGCTATCATTTTGACCCCAGCATTTTTCAAGCTGTTCACCAATATTTTAACAAAATGTTTGGCCACTACTGTCTAGTGATATGTATACATAATAATTTTTGGGATTAAATAATTGATTTGTAAGCAATTCAAACATTTTAGTTTGCATCATTAATATTAGGACATTCAATATTTAACAAAAAAATATATACCTGGCCCCAGGGCATCCACTTCTTCAAGAATGGAAGGGCCCGGTTCTTCCTGGGACGCCTCAGCTGGGGTGGAGGGAAGGGTCAAAACCAATTGTCTCGCTTCCATCTGGTCATCGAGAAAACTAAGTTTGTTGTAGTACCACAGCTTGGGGACATAAACCTTATCTGCTGCTGCTCCTGATTTGAGGAACTGTATCTTGTTGTGCTCCCGCTTATACATATTACGCAAGATCCCAATTTTAGCGCCCACAAACTTAATGTCTGCCTGGGGGAGTCGAGTCTTCACAAACTCCAGAAGTGTCCCCAGTGTTGCCTTCTTTGCTTGTTTATTGAAATACAAGGGGTGCTTGACCTCCCACAGGTTTCTATTAGCTTCATATAGGTCAATAAAATGACTCATAAATAACTCCTCCTTAAAGGGATTCATTTTTTTCTGAAAGACAATACACAAGACAAAAACACTAATGTCAGTCCAAACTCACAGTATTATCTTTATCCCAATATAGGGCACACACACACACACAACACACACACAACACATACACACACAACACACGCACACACATGCACACGGATACGAAACAAAAACACCCATGTCAGTCCAAACTCTCAGTATCTTATCTTAATATAGGCCTAAATTTTGAAGCAGTATAGACCACTGTGATGGGCCAAGTTTAAATCTTACCTTCGTTTAGGACGCTTGCTATTTCCGTTCAGACATACGTACGTCAGCGTACTAGCTTTACATATACTACGCATGTGTCAAGCTCCACCTGCATCACCTGCGTCGCACCCGCCCCTGACGTTCTTTGCGACAAATTTTCCCCACCCCTTCTCTCTTCGTTGCGCAGTGGGAGTATATACATAAAGATGGCGGAGACATTATCAGGAACTAGCACGGAGGAAAGCCCGGAACCTCAAACATCCAGATCCAGGAGGAGATTTAAGGCCACCAACATGGTCTTTGAAGAAATGGTGAAGATGGTGGACATCTTGAGGAGGGAGGACTATGATGGCAAAAATGGTCGGTACCCCGACCCAATTTGCGGAAGGACCAAATAATGTCCTCAGTTGTGACCACTCTGGAGCAGCAATTTGGAACGCGACGGGCTAAAGACCAATTAAGAAAGCGCTGGTCAGAACTTAAAACGAGCGAGCCGGATCAGTTTAGAAGAATCAAGAAGGTGCTTAAAAAAAGTAAGTACCTTGCATGCTGATCCATGTGCTTTTCATTTATACTGTTCCATTTATATGATCGTTCATAAATATCGTTTGTTCATTTGCCAATACATACAATGTATTTAGCTGGTACAGGGTTATGCCTGCATTTTGGTCTGGATAATTTCTCTTATTAAAATAAGTTTAGGATATTGTTGTGTAGATGTATTTGAAACTAGAATGATTTTAAAACTTGATTCAGTATAATGTAAGGAAAGGACACAGCAGCTGTTTCAACATCTGGACTCAGGAGCACAGTGTAGTGTGGCACACCATAGAACATTTTTTAGGCTAACCCACACAGGGGCTCCTGGGGATAGTTGAGGCATCTCCTTCTGTGAAACTTGACCAAAAGTATTGCAGTTTGGTTAAAAGGGAATTTGAATCATGTCTTCAACTTGGATCTTTTCTCAAACAGACAATTGTACACCACTTCAAAGCAAAGTTTCATATTACTATTTCTGGACTCAAATATCAGTGTGCTAAGTATACCATTGGTTTCATTCTCATAGGGGAGAAAAGACTCAGACTACAGTCAGAGGATCCCAGGACCCACCGACCTCACCAGCCTGATTGGGTACTTAGCCCGAGCCCATCCGAGGATCTGGAGGAAGGAGAGGTGGAGAAAGTGTGTGAGATGTGCACCCCACCAGGTGAGTGTCTGACACCCCAGATTAAGGTAATCTATTTATGCCTGCATATTTATAAATATATATTTTTTCTTAAATTTTAGGTGATGGTCTGGTTGGGGAAGGGAAAGTGGTGTACCCATTTTCCACTGACAGCGCCCAAAGATTAATTGGGCAGATCAGGGCCTGGAATGGGCACATTGATGAGATGTGCAATCAGATAGACAGTATGAGAACTCGGCTGGACACCATGCAGCAGGAAATGAAGAACATGATCAATGTTTTGGGGAGAATCAAATTCCTTTTTTGCTAAAATCCAATCGATCATGTTCTTCATTTCCTTTGTAAACGAGAACATTGTTTATTTTTTATATTTTTAATATTTTAAACGCCAAATTTTGAAGATCCACACGGCATGTCAACATGTGCTATCTGCCATCAGGGGATCTCAATGTACGCGTTTTGTGTTTGCAACCCCTTCCTCATAATGCTAGTAGGTGAAAGGAAGGGATTGCACCCATAAAATATGTCCATCGACCCCCCATGATGGGAGATAGCACATGTTGACATTACCCATTTGGACTCCCAATTTGTGTGCATCTTCAAAATTTGGCTTTTACATGTTGAACTTTGTAAGTTCCAGAGTTGGGTATGTTATCGTTTTATACAAAAAAACTGTTTTAAAATACACATTAAAAAATAAAAATAAAAAATAATGCAGAAAATACCCAAAAAATTTAAAAAATATTGTTTACCCCAAAAAAAAAAAAATAATTATATTGAGTAAAAAAATATGAAGTAAGATATGTTTGAGAATGTTTGTGTAAAAAATAATGAAGTATGCAACAGCATAGGATTATGTGATTGATTTTATTGTCCGCCATATTAATGGCTGAGAGAAACAAATGGAACCGGATGGCCATTATCCCGAAGGTTTTCTCCACAACTTTTCTCGCTCTGGCCAGCCGGTAGTTAAAAACCCTCCTCTCCAGGGTTAGGGTCCTTTGGGGGAATGGCCTCTACAGGTGCTCGCCCAGACCGAAGGCTTCATCTGGGATGAAAACAAAGAGTCCCTCAACGTTCTTGGCATCAGGTGGCAATCCCAGACCACCAGTCTGGAGATGCTGGCAGAACTCCATCTGGGTGAAGACTCTTCCATCCAACATCCGGCCATTCTTCCCCACATCCACGTACATAAACTCATATTGTATCAACAGTACACTATGGAACCCCTTGCAATTGAAGTAGTAAGATTGCCCCTCCACAGTTGGAAAAGACCCAATGGTCAGTGAACTGGGAGGCCACATTCTGCCATTCCTGTGGCGTGGAAGGAAACTGTGAAGTCAAACAAGAAAAAAAAATATAAGTACTTTTAAACCTAACTTGGCAAACAGATTACACTAAAACATTTTTGCACAACAGCAGTATAACATTTTTTAGAAGTAGTATTTAAAAAATATATATACGACCCACTTATCAGATTCCTCACCCCCTCTGATGGGCCATTGAAAAAAATTGTATGGGGGGGGGGGGGGGTGGGGGAGGGTTCTAAATGATTTTAAGACCACACATTACACTTGAAGACATTTGAATGGGTGGGGGAGGGTTCTGAATGATTTTAAGACCACACATTACACTTGAAGACATTTGAGGGGGTGGGGGAGGGTTCTAAATGATTTTAAGACCACACATTACACTTGGAGACATTTGAGGGGGTGTTTCGGGGAAAGCAATACAACAGAGCTGACAATATACATTATTAAAGGGACTAGGCTATAGGTGTATATGGGCCCAGGATTGCACGCTGGGGAGGCACATGCGCATGTAGGCCACAAAAGGAGTATTAAAAAAGAAAAATATGCAGGCATGAAGATAAAGGGGACATTCACAGCAAATTCCAATCATGGTAATTAGGTAATGATGAAATTAATACAAGACATTAGCAAACATTAAATACATATAATGTAATGTTAAAGGATACAACTTACCTTAATATAGTCCTTCTGCAGGGCCTGAATAATGGCAGAACAGGTCTCTGGGATAATGATCCCCAGAGCCAGGGGGGAGATGCCTGTTATGAACTTGAGGGCCTGAAGGCTTCTCCCTGTCGCCAAGTACTGCAACGTGGCAACTACCCTCTGTTCCGAAGTGATGGCATGCCACATACATGTATCCTGACTACTGATATAAGGGGTCAGCAAAGCCTTCAGATGGTGAAAAATGGGGTCCATCATCCTGAGATAATTCTTGAAATCCTCAGGATTATTCTCATGGATGTCACAAAGCAAAGACATATTCGAGAATTGGTCACACTGGCGCAGCCAATTCTTCGTCCATGAACTCCTCCTTGCCCTGTTCATGGACTGGGCTCGGGTCAAAGTATTCACCCCAACACCAAGCACCCACACAGCATGAACTCGTGAACGAGTACGTCCATTGCACCATGGCTTCAAAACGGTCGGCTGGTCAAACAAACTTAACCGAACGCACTGAAGAACAGCAAGGCTTGTGAAGAGCGACCTGAAGAACAGGAACGAGCGGACCAGAATGGCCTAAAATACAGGTACGAACTTACCAACATGCACTGAAAACCAGATACAAACCTCACAAGCACAGACTGAACCACAGAAAACTATTGAAATAAGCTGAAGTCTGAAAAGAACGAATCGTCTCTAACCAAACTTCTACTAACACAAGATAAACATGAGATTAGCAGAAGGAGCCCAAAGCATGTCGTACTGGGGCTTGAACTTCCTTTTTCTAGTCCTGTAGTATGTGCTGTACGTCACCGCTAGGGATGAGCTTCGTGTTCGAGTCGAACGTACGTTCGACTCGAACATTGGCTGTTCGTCCATTCGGCGAAATCCGAACTCTTGGTCCGTTCGCGTCAAAATTCGTGTGGCGCGCACGGCCCACAATGCACTGCGATGGCGCAGTGCATTGCTGGCTCATGATTGGCCAAGCATGCACTGTGACCCCGCATGCTTGGCCAATCGCAGTGCCAGCAGCGAGGAGAGCCATGATTGGCCACAGGCAGGATGCCTGTGGCCAATTATAGCTCAGGCTGTGTAGTGCACGCCCCACACTATATAAGGCCGCCTTTGAGGCGGCCTCGTGTAGTGTGTTGGCATCTGAAGCAGTGGGTGTTCTGTGTACCTTCAACACAGTTACACACCAATCGTTTTTGGCTGAATTCCTATCTTGCTCTTGTGTAGTGGTTATTGTCTGTGCCCTGACCGCAGTATACACCACTATATTCACCTCACCTATATAGCTAGTGATCTATCTTTAATAATAGAGCTTGCAGTCAGTAGTGCGTGCTGTCTGCGTGCTCTGTACCCAGTACATACCGCTATAATCCACCTACATAGCTGTTCTCTATTTGAGCCCAACTGCCATCTGCAGGAGTAATTGGAAGTTGTGTGTGCCTCCAGCACAGCACAGTATACATCTGTATATACCCCTTTATCTCTGCTGTTTTCTGGTTATTGTCTGCGTGCCCTGACCGCAGTATACACCGTGATATTCACCTCACCTATATAGCTAGTGGTCCATCTTTAATAATAGAGCTTGCAGTCAGTAGTGTTAGGAGATAGTGCGTGCTGTCTGCGTGCTCTGTACCCAGTACATACCGCTATAATCCACCTACATAGCTGTTCTCTATTTGAGCCCAATTGCCATCTGCAGGAGTAATTGGAAGTTGTGTGTGCCTCCAGCACAGCACAGTATACATCTGTATATACCCCTTTATCTCTGCTGTTTTCTGGTTATTGTCTGCGTGCCCTGACCGCAGTATACACCGTGATATTCACCTCACCTATATAGCTAGTGGTCCATCTTTAATAATAGAGCTTGCAGTCAGTAGTGTTAGGAGATAGTGTGTGCTGTCTGCGTGCTCTGTACCCAGTACATACCGCTATAATCCACCTACATAGCTGTTCTCTATTTGAGCCCAATTGCCATCTGCAGGAGTAATTGGAAGTTGTGTGTGCCTCCAGCACAGCACAGTATACATCTGTATATACCCCTTTATCTCTGCTGTTCTATAAAAAAGGCATCTGCAGGGTTTAGTGGGTGTTGTGTGCCTCCAGCACAATATAACTACTGTTTTACCCAACTCCCTTCAGGCCATTACCATGTCTGGAAGGCCAGCAAGGAGAGGCAGACAGGTGCGAGCCGATAAAAGAGGGAGAGCAGGCTCTGTGTCTAGAGACAACAGTGCTGGTCGTGGACGCGGTGCATTGTCATCAGCACGTGGCCATGGGACATGCTTGTCCTTCTTTTCTGCAGCTGGACATGTTGAACCCCAACATGCCAACGACTTGGTAGAGTGGATGACCAAGCCCTCTTCATCCTCCTCATCCTCTCTCACCCAGTCTCAGGGTAGTAGCAAAGCAGCTGCCGACGCATCGTCTTCCCTCCTCTCAATGTCATCATCAGTGACTCCTTCCCTAGACCCACTACGTCCTCCTGAGGAGTCTCCTGAACTCTTTGAGCACAGTGTTGGGTACATGCTCCAGGAGGATGCCCAGTGTTTGGTGGGCTCTGATGATGACACTCAGCTAGAGGAAGGCAGTAGCGTGAGCGCAGAGAGAGGGGGTGCTCAAGAAGGACAGCAATCTGGCAGTCATGTTCCACAAGCTGCAGCATACTGCCAGGTTTGCTACAGCGATGAAGAGGGAGGGGATGATGAGGGCACTGACTCCACGTGGGTGCCTGGAAGGAGGGAGGAGGAGGAGGAGGAGGAGGAGGCACATGTCCAACGAGGCAGGATGCCCTCCGGGGGCCAGCTTAGGGGCAGCACACCGACTGAATCACACCGCAGAGCTCCGCCTGCGCAGAGCGCTTCCTCTGCACGTTATTCTAAAAGTTCTTTGGTGTGGGCCTTTTTTGAGACGAGTGCATCAGATCGCACCGCTGCTATTTGCAACATATGTCTCAAGCGTATCTCACGTGGCCAAAACATCAGCCGCTTGGGCACCACATGCTTGACCAGACATATGTTGACCTGCCATGCAGCTCGTTGGCAAGCGTACCTCAAAGACCCACACCAAAGAACAAAGCGGACCTCTCCTTGCTCCTCATCAGCTGGCATCTCCAACCCCACTAGACCTTCAGTCCTCTCTGAAACCTGCTCTGAGAGGAATGAAGGTGTAGAATTAGGTGTGTCACAGCCAAGTGCTTCCGGGAACTCTGCTAGTGGTACACCCACGTCCGATTATAGCAGGCAAATGTCCCTGCCCCAGCTGCTGGACCGGCGGAAGAAGTTTACTCCCAGCCATCCACATGCCCAGCGGTTGAATGCTAGCTTGGCTAAATTGCTAGCACTTCAACTGCTGCCTTTTCAGTTGGTAGACTCGCCCCCCTTCCGTGAGTTTGTACAATGTGCGGTTCCTCAGTGGCAGGTCCCCAAACGCCACTTTTTCTCACGGAAGGTGATTCCGGCTCTCTACCGGCATGTGGAAGGCAATGTCCTTGCCTCGCTGGACAGGGCGGTCAGCGGTAAGTTGCATATTACCGCTGACTCATGGTCCAGCAGGCATGGACAGGGACGTTACCTGTCTTTCACGGCCCATTGGGTCACTCTTCTGGCTGCTGGGAAGGATGCAGGACAAGGTGCAGTAGTGTTGGAGGTTGTTCCGCCACCACGCCTCCAAAATGCTACTATTGGTTGTGACACACCTCTCTCCTCCACCCCCTCCTCTTCTTCTTCCTCCATGGCCTCTTCCAGTGCTCTGTCCTCAGAACCAGCGGTGCTCCGTAGGCGTTCAAGGGGCTACGCAAGTACGCAGGCAAAACGATGCCATGCCGTGCTTGCGCTGGTTTGTTTGGGGGACAGGAGCCACACTGGGGCGGATGTTTTGTCAGCTCTGCAGGGGCAGGCCGAGAGGTGGTTGACGCCACGCCAGCTTAAGCCAGGAATGGTGGTTTGCGACAATGGCACCAACCTCCTCTCCACCCTCCGACAGGGACAACTGACCCATGTGCCCTGTGTAGCTCACGTCCTTAACCTGGTGGTGCAGCGGTTCTTGGGCAGGTACCCCGGCTTACATGATGTCCTGAAGCAGGCCAGGAAAGTCTGTGTGCATTTCTGCCGATCATTTAATGCCTGTGCTCGGCTGGCTGAGCTCCAAAAGGAGTTGAACCTGCCCAAGAACCGCCTTATATGTGACATGCCCACCAGATGGAACTCAACATTGGCCATGCTGCAGCGGCTGCACATGCAGCAGAGGGCCATCAATGAGTACCTGTGCGACTACGGCACCAGGACAGGGTCAGGGGAGCTTGGTTTTTTCTCACCACGCCAGTGGGGCATGATCAGGGATGCATGCACTGTCCTGTCACCGTTTGAGGAGGCCACAAGGATGGTGAGCAGTGAAAGTGCATGCATCAGTGACACTGTACCTCTTGTCCACCTCTTGGAGCATACGCTGTGTGGAATAATGGACAGGGCACTTGAGGCAGAACAGAGGCAGGAAGAGGAGGACTTCCTTGCCTCTCAAGGCCCCCTTTATCCAGACAGTGTTCCTTCTGTGCCACCCATCACACAGGAAGAGGATGAGGAGGAGGAAGAGGAGGAGGAGGATGATTGTGTCAGCATGGAGGTGGAGGCTGGCACTCAGCATCAGCATCAGCAGCAGCAGCAGTCTTATAGGGATGATTTACAGTCCCAAGAAACACGTGGACTTGTACGTGGCTGGGAGGAGGTAGCTGCGGATCATGTTGTCCTTAGTGACCCAGAGGACTCCGGACCGAATGCCTCAGCTAATCTACGCTGCATGGCCTCCCTGATCCTGCAAAGCCTGCGGAAGGATCCTCGTATTCTTCGGATCAAGGAGAGGGACCATTACTGGCTGGCCACTCTCCTTGATCCACGGTACAAGGGTAAGGTTGCCGACCTTATCTTGCCATCACAGAGGGAGCAGAGGATGAGACATCTCCGGGAGGCCTTTCAGAAAGCTCTGTGCAACGCATTCCCAGAGACTGGGAGGTTACAAACTCCTGGTCCTGGACAACGTGTTGCTGAGGCATCGGTCAGAAGGAGCAGTGGAGAAGGTGGCCGTCTGACTGATGCTTTCAGACAATTTTTTAGTCCGCAGCCCCAAGGTATGATTGGTTCCAGCACCCATCGCCAGCGTCTAATTTACATGGTGCAGGAATACCTAGGGGCAAGGTCAGACTTGGACACCTTTCCCACCGAAAATCCTCTGGCTTACTGGGTCTTGAGGATGGATCACTGGCCAGAGCTTGCACAGTATGCAATTGAGCTACTGGCTTGTCCTGCATCCAGCGTTCTTTCGGAACGCACCTTCAGTGCTGCTGGTGGCTTTGTTACCGATCACAGGGTGCGCCTGTCCACCGAATCAGTTGATCGACTGCTACCAAGCACCTGAAGCTGATGTAACCGAATAATTTTTTTTGAAATACCACATCCCTTCAAGACTGCCTATGCTGATGCTGAGTGACTGTCCTGTTATGTTGATTGTCTATCCTCTTCCTCCTCCGCTGATATGTTGGAAGAACATTTTTGGTTCTGGGTGATGCCAGCAGCCCAATTTTTCTGCCCCTGTTTAACAGGGGCGTTTAATTACAATTTTTGATGCAATGCTTTGCAGCAGGGCTTATTCCTGCAATAAAACTAGAGTATATGGCAGAGGTTGCAGTATGGTGGCACCAGCACCAGTGCCTAAGGCCCAATTTTTCTGCCCCTGTTTAACAGGGGCGTTTAAGTACAATTTTTGATGCAATGCTTTGCAGCAGGGCTAATTCCTGCAATAAAACTAGAGTATATGGCAGAGGTTGCAGTGTGGTGGCACCAGCACCAGTGCCTAAGGCCCAATTTTTCTGCCCCTGTTTAACAGGGGCGATTAAGTACAACTTTTGATGAAATGCTTTGCAGCAGGGCTAATTCCAGCAAAAAAACTAGAGTATATGGAAGAGGTTGCAGTGTGGTGGCACCAGCAGCAGTGCCTAAGGCCAAATTTTTCTGCCCCTGTTTAACAGGGACATGTAATTACAATTCTTGATATAATATTTCACAGGAGGGCCCCTTCCTGTGCCCACCCAGAGTAACGGTGAGGACTTATAGTGTTGTGGCACCAGCACCACAACCACCAAAGGTCAATTTTTCTACCACTGTTCAACAATGGCATGTAATTACAATTCTTGATATAATCGTTCACAGCAGGGCGCTCCAGCGCCCACCAAGAGTCACTTTGAGGGCTTACAATGTTGTGGCAAAACCAACACCTTGTTCCGCCATTTCTGCAGAGCATATAGGGCAGGACCCTACTTTCAAACATCCAATTTACAAACATCTCCTACTTGCAAACGGAAGGAGACAACAGCAAGTGAGATGAAAAAAGATGGACGACAAAACAAATTATACAGGGGTGATAACCCATCCCTATGTTTTCCAAAAAGCTTTAAAATAGTTTTTTTGAATGGAGCTACACTTTAAAAATGTACCAGTTGAAAATTACAAACAGATTCAACTTAACACAACAAACCTACACAGTCCCTATCTTGTTTGCACCGCCTGTATACTGCTGTTCTGAGTATATAGGGCCTGGGGGCCACACGCATTTCCTTTTTTTTAATATGGGTACGGGGTTCCCCTTAATATGCGTACAAGACCCAAATAGGCTGGTAATGGGCAGGGAGGGCTACCCATGCCATTTTTCTCAATGATTTTCAACCATATTGCAGGAACCAGATATAACATTAAAACCGCAAGCAGTTTTAAATGGTGTTATTTCCGTTTAATGTCATTTTGTGCAGGGACTGTTCTAAACACGGGAAACACGTGGCACTTCACAGGCATACTACAGACACCCCCCAGGCACCATATTTAAAGGAATATTTCACTTTTTTTTTCACTTTAATCGTCATTAAAATCAGTGCTCCCGCCAAAACGGCCATTTTTAAAAACATTTTAGGCATTGACCCATGTCCCCTGGGGCAGGAGCCAGGTCCCCAAACCCTTTTTAGGACAGTATCTTGCATATTAGCCGTTAAAATTAGCACTTTCCATTTCGAACGTTCGAGTCCCATAGACTTCAATGGGGTTCTAACGTTCGTAACGAACGTGGGGTCCGTTCGAATGTTATGGTGCGAATCGAACCGGGGGGTGTTCGGCTCATCCCTAGTCACCGCGTATGAAACCGGTGGACTTTTGGAGTGATCGTGTGGGCAGGTCTGTTTGTTTGAAAGTCTGGCAGACCTCCACTGCAAAGTCCATCGGAAAGATTGTCGGACCTAGTCCGTTGAAAAGTCCGATCATGTGTACGCGGCATTAGAATTATTGACACTTTTTGAGCACTGGCACTTTGAGAGATGTTGATTTATTGCCCTTTAGTTAGACCACCAAAGTTTCCGCACTGATTTTTTCTTGCCTTATTAGTTATTGTTTTTAGTTCATTTGATTTGTTTTGCACATTTTCGATTTATGGTATATTTCATATTAGATTGTTTTTTGGCAATGTCAGTACATTATACCAGCTGAAGCTACCGGCACTGGTATTATCACATATCTTCGTGCAGGTTCCCCAACTGTCATTTTTCTGTACGAATCCTGTGCATTCCTCTGCAGTGCAACGTAGCAGCCCATTCAAATGATTCTCATCAGAGCACACAAACAGTAGTGCATGCACTACTTTAAAAACTAAATTGCATCAAAGCACATGCCACTTCAGTACCATGTGATCTAGTGCCCGCAAATGCACTGTGTTTGCAATCTGCATTTGGGGGGCCATTAACTATGTATTGGCACCCACAGAAGATCACAAAGGCAGTGTGTTTTGAACATGGTGCAGGAAATGCCCACAGAACACTCCTTTCCGTTACCGTGTTAAAACGTGACATGTCAGGTATCTATTTACTAAGTGTAACATCTTCTTTTATATTTTACCAAAAATGTGAATATTATATGGTGTTTGTGTTCACAAAAATTCATCAAAGTGTGTTTTTTTCCTGAAAATTTGCATTTGTTAAACCGTTACACAAACATAGTATGACATAAAACATTGCAACAACAACCATTTTATTCGCCAGGGCCTCCGCTTAAAAAATATATGTTTGGGGGTTCTAAATAATTTTCTAGCCAAAAAGAAAAAAAATGCAGATTTTTTACCTGAATGTGAGATATTTTAAAATTAAAGTTGGTTGAGAAATGGCATCCCATCATCAACAGTTTTAATTAATTTTTGCTCTTCATGAACTTGTAGCATTTGTATTCTTTCCCATGACTTTCATCAGCATAGTCTGGTATAATTTTCTAATTAAACCAAACCTTCACCCTAAAAGGCATGTTGTGCTGACCTTCCTCCTCCTCCTCCTCCTCCCTGTTTTACAAATAAAATGCTTTATTTGTTCTGCAAAGCAGCACTTCCACAATACGTACCTAGGTGAAAATTGCTCCCCACCTGCTGCACATGCACAGATGTGTCACAGGGCTCCAGTGCCGAGACAGCGCTGCAGCACACTGTGCATGCACCTGACCCTTGGGTATCTGCACACGATTGGAGTTTTTCACACATGCGCAAAGATTGCATCTAGGAAAGCCTAAAATCTACTCCTAAAACCAAAAAGAATTTGTGCCCATAGGAACTTGGTGAGTGGTGTCAAATAAAGTAATTGCCAATGTATACAAAAGTACAAAATGTATTTCAGACATGTATAAAAACAAACAAGATACAATGTTAGTTATATCATCATACAGATAATATACATACACATTACTGAATGAAGTGTAAAGATGGTTGCACAAGCATTTAATTCATAGTTTGTGGTAGTGTTGTCATCTCTATGCGTTTCGTGGAGAAAAGCCTGCTTCATCAGGAGACAGACAAGGCTGGATTTTGTGTATATCTGTGGGAAAACCATGTCTTACCTGAAAAAAACAGAAATTAGTAACCAAACAATTAGTATTGAGCTGATGATGGGGACTGAGTCCAGAGCCAGACCATACACAGAGGGCAGGATAATGCTACCCCTAAAAAATTAAAAAGAAGAATAATTAAAAATGAAAGTAGAAATAAAAATGATATGGCAGCACCAACAAGGTAACTGCAGGGGCACCCAAAAATATGAATGAGACGTTCTGAATGGGAAGCACCCCCTCTTATATGTGAATTCTTCCCAGGGACCCACTCCTATCAAGCATCATATGGGTGTGCGAGGCTGGGTATCAGCCCAAGCCCACCAAACACACCTGCAATTGCAGCAAAACGCCACCATGATGCGACAGGCAGAGGACACCAGACAGGTGCGTTAGCATGGCCGATGACCTCATATGCATGCGCGGAATGGTAAAGCAGTGCCTGCGCATGACATCTAGCTATGGCGCAAGGACTTGCACCCGAGGAAACCACGTGCAAGAGCAAGTGTACCACCACACATGAGCCCAACCTCCACGCACACTACGGATAACCTTGGATGTAAAAGGAAGTAAAGCGCACAGCAGTGGTTTCTCAGCATTAGAGAAAACAAAAATGATGCCGATGGCATTTGTAAATGGCCTATCATAGGCCATTGACAATAAGGGGATGCGCAGGAACAAAGAAAAAAAAAAGAGAATAAAAGGTACTATTATCGCATTGAGCATCCGGATGGCAGCACAGCTCCTGGGTAGGAAAACAGCTGGGCATTGGCTACAAAACAAAAATGGAAAAGAGGACCAAAAATGAAGCAAGAATACATAGTTAAACAGGAGACATGGTGTTACCAACAACATAAAACCAACCAAATATTTGATTCCAAGTGTGCATAATATAATACTAAAGTACTAAACTAATAGTACTAAACATAAACAAACACATATTATAATTTAATATTACAATAGCGTAACCATATTAAATAGGTAGAAAAGGTTTGGAAGATGTAGAGCCATTTAAACCAGGGAGAAAGGTAGCTCTAAGGCTGCATTTACACTACAGCATTCTGAATCGCATTTGTGATGCCATTCAATTGGGTGACATGCTTTCCACAAAGCAGGTTGCCGAGATTCCAGCACGATTTATTGCGTGACAATTCATTTGAACGACACCTCAAAACGTGGTACAGGTCTGCCGTAATTGTGCTGCAATCGTGGCAACCCGCATCACAGGAAGCATGTCGCCCAAATTAATGGCATCTCAAATGCAAGTCAAGTGATTTGCCGTTCACACATCGGCGCTTTCCAATACCGAGCAGATTCACGGCAAATCTGCCCACGATTCAAAACGCTGTAGTGTGAATGCAGCCTTCCAGAATACATCTGTAGCACCCTCTACCTTAGGTAGGTGCTAAGTGTAGGTTTTGTGTAAGCTGCCAGCGCAGGTAAATTTAGACAGGCCTATGCTGAGAGCTAGACCTGTTTGTTTTGATCTTGGGGCAGGGGAGTGGTTTAGTATAGCAGTAGGTGACTGACATGTGTCTCAGCTCTTGGGCGCCTCCTCTGTTTCCAGGGAGAAGGCTCTGAAAAAGGGACAGGGCAGAGAACTGGAGTGACATTGGGTGCATGTGGGAGCCCTGACCAATCCCCAACTAGAATTGGCAGGGGGCAGGCCTTCTACATATACCCATGGTCAGCCTGCTGTGGAAGGAGTTGTTGGCTGGGTGAACTGGATGATGGAGTGTTAGACTGTCATGTCTGAGGAACCCCCTTTCTAGATGGGGTGTACCTCAGGCGGGGAGCTCGGGAGCTGAAAGGAAGCCTCTCCTTACATGGTCATGGAGAGGTGTCCTGGAACAGGAGCCAGAAAGGACAGTTGGTCAGCACATCTGGAGTAAAGTCATCCAGGAGGGATCCAGGCCAGGTGTCCGTGAGTGGAAAGCACAGTGGAAAGAGACATGCCAGGGGAGCTGGATGTAGAGCCAGAGAGAGAGACTGTGGGTTTTATGTGTCAAGTCGAACTTGCTGGGATCAGTAGTCCATCAAGTACATTTACTATTCTAAATTAAATCAGTTGCTACCACAGCCAGGTACTGCAGACCCCGGCCTGCAAAGGGCTATCAAGGAAAGACACTGGGACTTATTTAGAATGAGGCCTAGTCATGTGCTGATGGTGTGATGGGAAGCTAAATTTGGACAGTGAAACAAGTGCCCAGTGAGATGGATTCTGCTCAAATTTTTTGGGGGTTTTAGAGCAGAATCCATCTCACTGGATCAATGTGTATTAAGATCACTCTGGAGCAATTCGAAATTTGAGGGATAGATGCGGTGTATGGCTATTTTCATCATAAACATGAGTACAAATGAGTGAAAATATATATAATTTATACAAATGAAATGCCTCCACCAAGCGAATATATGGTTTATCTTATGAGGATCGGCGACTTTATAAAAATATTTTTTATATGTGGGATGCATGGTGGAGCTAGTTTTAATTGAAGTTTTAGTAAGGCCGTTTTGTGCAATTTAATGGTTAATATATGTGGCACATAGATAAGAGCTATGTCCGAGCTGTTGTAATACACGCCTCACTGTCCCATTGGTTGCCTATTAGAGAACAAATAACATACTGATACCGAGGCTTGGTTCGCAAGCTTTGACAGGATCTGGATATCATCCGGAAGTGACGCATGATCATCTCTGTGTCACTTCCGGTGGTCATGCTCAGCATAGGCTAGGATACCGAGGCTTGGTTCGTAAGCTTTGACGGGATCCGGATATCATCCGGAAGTGGCGCAGTGATCATCTCCGTGTCACTTCCGGTGGTCATGTTTAGGATTAAGAGACTATGGGAGAATGCGGAACATTGGGTGGAGACGTAGAGCACTCCGCCAGGTCCCCAAATCCATCCGGAAGCGCCCTGATGGGCTATGTTACAGTTTTAAGTAGTTATACTACAGATCCGCAAGGTGGAACACATAGCTGTATTATACAACAGAGGCGTGGAACCCACGCCTAGTGGCCATCTTGGCTGGAAACCGGAAGTGATGCGTGGTGACACAGGGGGATGGAATCTCGCTCATTTGGGCTTAGTAGCTTACAGTGGTGTGAAAAAGTGTTTGCCCTGTTTCCTGTTCCTTTGCATGTTTGTCACACTTAAGTGTTTCGGAACATCAAACCAATTTAAACAATAGTCAAGCACAACACAAGTAAACACAAAATGCAATTTGTAAATGAAGGTGTTTATTATTAAAGGTGAAAAAAAATCCAAACCATCATGGCCCTGTGTGAAAAAGTGATTGCCCCCTAAACCTAATAACTGGTTGGGCCACCCTTAGCAGCAACAACTGCAACCAAGCGTTTGCGATAACGTGCAATGAGGCATTTACAGCGTCCTGGAGGAATTTTGGCCCACTCATCTTTGCAGAATTGTCCTAATTCAGTTACATTAGAGGGATTTCGAGCATGAACGGCCTTTTTAAGGTCATACCACAACATCTCAATAGGATTCAGGTCAGGACTTTGGCTAGGCCACTCCAAAGTCTTCATTTTGTTTTTCTTCAGCCATTCGGTGGTGGACTTGCTGGTGTGTTTAGGATCATTGTCCTGCTGCAGAACCCAAGTTCGTTTCAGCTTGAGTACACGAACAGATGGTCGGACATTCTCCTTCAGGATCTCTTGGTAGACAGCAGAATTCATAGTTCCTTTTATCACGGCAAGTCTTCCAGGTCCTGAAGCAGCAAAACAGCCCCAGACCATCACACTACCACCACCATATTTTACTGTTGGTATAATGTTCTTTTTATGAAATGCAGTGTTCCTTCTACGCCAGATATACTTGGACACACACCTTCCAAAGAGTTCCACTTTTGTCTCATCGGTCCACAGAATGTTGTCCCAAAAGTCTTGGGGATCATCAAGATGTGTTGTGGAGAAATTGAGACGAGCTTTGATGTTCTTTTTGCTCAGCAGTGGTTTTCTTCTTGGAACTCTGCCATGCAGGCCATTTATGCCCAGTCTTTTCCTGATGGTGGAGGCATGAACGCTGACCTTAACTGAGGCAAGTGAGGCCTGCAGTTCCTTGGACGTTGTTGTGGGGTCTTTTGTGACCTCTTGGATGAGTCGTCGCTGCGCTCTTGGGGTAATTTTGGGCGGCCGGCCACTCCTGGGAAGGTTCACCACTGTTCCATGTCTTCGCCATTTGTGGATAATGGCTCTCACTGTGGTTCGCTGGATTCCCAAAGCTTTGGAAATGGCTTTATAACCCTTTCCAGACTGATAGATCTCAATTACTTTCTTTCTCAATTGTTCCTGAATTTTTTTGGGTCTCGGCATGATGTGTAGCTTTTAAGGATCTTCTGGTGGACCTTACTGTGTCAAGCAGCTCCTATTTAAGTGATGCCTTGATTGTGAACAGGTGTGGCAATAATCAGGCCTGGGTGTGGCTATAGAAATTGAACTCAGGTGTGGACAACCACAGTTATAGTATGTTTTAACAAGGGGGGCAATCACTTTTTCACACAGGGCCATGATGGTTTGGATTTTTTTTCACCTTTAATAATAAACACCTTCATTTACAAATTGCATTTTGTGTTTACTTGTGTTGTCCTTGACTATTGTTTAAATTGGTTTGATGTTTCGAAACACTTAAGTGTGACAAACATGCAAAGGAACAGGAAATGAGGAAGGGGGCAAACACTTTTTCACACCACTGTATATAAACAAGTCCGGCAGCAGTGGAAGTACACCCCAGACGATGTCTATGAGGACAAAACGCGTCAGTAGGACTCCACTACTCCCTATTTTACATTGAAAAGCGCTTTAGTAACTACCGTATATACTCGAGTATAAGCCGAGATTTTCAGCCTCTTTTTTGAGGCTGAAAGTGCCCCCCTCGGCTTATACTCGAGTCATCGCTGTCTGCCTGCTCGATCAGCGTGTCGAGCAGACAGACAGCGGCCATTCTATTCTAATTCAAAAGCCGCGCCTCCGGCTCCGCCTTCGCCTGTGATAGGCGGAACACTGAATTTCCCAGCAGCCTGTGTTCCGCCTATCACGGACATCCGCTCATCCTCGTACTACGGACGAGGATGAAAGGATGGCCGTGATAGGCGGAACACAGACTGCTGGGAAATTGTGTTCCGCCTATCACAGACAGGGAGGCGCGGCATTTGAACAGGAAAATGGGCGCCGACGAAGAGCGGTGATCCTGGGACGGGACCGGACGGAGGCTCGGCTCGGCTCGGGACGGGACGGGACCGGACGGAGTCTCGGGACGGGACGGGACCGGACCGGACGGAGGCTCGGCTCGGGACGGGACGGGACCGGACGGAGGCTCGGGACCGGACGGAGGCTGGGGACACAGGTAGGCTGGACACACAAGGCCTCACACACACACACACACACACACACACACACACACACACACACACACACACACACACACACACACACACACACACACACACACGGATGGACACACACACAGGGATGGATGGATGGATGGACACACACACAGGGATGGACAGGCATATCTCACCCTCGGCTTATACACGAGTCAATAGGTTTCCCAGTTTTTTGGGGGTAAATTGGGGGCCTCGGCTTATACTCGGGTCGGCCTATACTCGAGTATATACGGTACATAAATGTAAGTTTGTCACTTTTGTTTTAATAAATATATTTTAAACGGAATTACGCTATATGGCCTTATCCTTTTGTTCTATATGCATTCCATTTGATGTTGGGCGTTTTTGATAATTGGAGAAAACCTGTATACATTCATCCATTTTGGGAAAAAATTTCCTGCATTGAATCTGACAATCCAGGACCTGGGAGGCTTATTTCCTTACAGTCACCATAACAAGTATGCATGACCCTTAGAATATATATTTGTTTGTGTCAACATCATCTGGTAAGCCTACATCTATTATGGTGGTGGTACCGGGACACGGGTGGTTGCATGGTAGATTTCTGTGATTGGATGGCTCATCTGATACTCAATTGCACATTTGGGACTTAATCATTCACTTTTCAAAGGGACTTTTTATATTTTCAAAAAAATCTTTTTCGTCAATTGTTTAGATATTTTACACACGAGATTTATTTATTCATTGATTTATGTATAATAATTTACGTGCACAAGTGCATATTGAAGTGGAAGACACACTTTTTTTTGGTTTATGTTATATGAAATACCAATACCCACGCAATTCTTTACTTATGGGTAAAATTGTTGCATAGATTTATGCACTAATTTTCTTCTTTTTAGCGTTGCACTTTGCATATTGTATACATTGTTTGAACTAAAATATCCATTTTAGTGTGTTAGCTGCTATATTTGGATAGCGCAGTGTTACTTTTGGGTTTTAGTTTTTAACATTATTATCTTGTCTTTTTAAAGCTCAAGGCGGTTGGTTGGTGTCCCTTGTTAATTTGACATTGTGAGTAGACAGGTACATTTCAAAACTACAAACAAACAGTCCTATTTGAAGAAAAACACATAGGCAAGTATTTTCAGAAAAAAAAATCTCCATTTATTCTGGCTAATAACAAAATAAAGAAGGCAACGCTGGAGAAACTGCTGGAATTTGTGAAGCCTTTCTACCCCAGGGCACACATCAACTATTTGGAAAATAAAATTGGTAGCTTGAGAAGTCCCTATAATGTGGAGCAGAATCTGGTCTAGGTCTCCCAGAGATCATGAACAGCAGCAGATGACATATATGTCCCCAGGCTGTGGTACTACAACAGCCTGTGTCTTCTGTCAGACCAGACTGAACCCAGGCCATCACTTTCTTGTCATCCTTGCAGCATTCCCTGCAGCCTTCCTTGGAGGCTGTGGCTCTAGAGGTGAACTTGTGCAGGAGGAGGAGGATGGGCGAGCATACATAAGTGCATGTTATCACTTATTTGCCCACTCAACCTCTTCTGAATGGCCTCCTCCATTTGCTGCAATTTAGCAGCTACATAGCAGCCATAGGCCTCTTCAGCGTCGGGGTAGCTTTTCAGGGCCGCATTAGCATCCTTAATGAGGCCCAGTGCTGCCTCCTCCCCTTAATCTCCTTCATGGCCCTTTTTCCTGGAAGGTGGAGGGGAGGCACCTGGGATTGGGTGAGGCTACAGGGCCCTGCCACCTCCTGGTTGACACTTACCCCGCCTTCTCCTGGCTGCCACTTACCCCCCTCCTCCTGGCTCCTCCTGGCTACCACTTGCCTCCCCTTCTTTTTTGGCCCAGTGAGAGAGGAACATGACGGATACACAGCAGGTGGTCACTACTACTAGTAGTAATGAGGAGGAAAACATGGAAGCCAAAATGTCCCTATCCAGGAGGAGGTTTAAGGCCTCTAATATGTCCTTTGAAGACATGGGGGAAATGGTGCACATATTGAAGAGGGCCCACTATGATGGCAAGAATGGACCGTACCCAAACCCCAATCTGTGCAAGGCCAAAATCATGATGGAAGTGGTGAAGAGTCTGTGGCGGAAATTTGGTATAAGACGATCCAAGGAGCAATTAAGGAAACGCTGGTCAGACCTAAAATTAAGGGAGCAGGATCAGTACAGAAGGATAAAGAAAATGCTTCAAAAAAGTAAGTACTTGTCATGTGTCCCTATTATTATTAACTTGCATGCTGCTCCGTGTGCTTTTCTTTACTATTGTACAGTTTAAAATGGCTACTTTAATGTTCGTGGGCACAGTAATTGTTCGTAGGAAACATTGTTTGTTTGCCAACTAAATACAATGTTTTTAGCTGATATAGGGTTAACTATATTTGGTCATGATAATATTTATTAAAATAAGTTTAGGACATTGTTGTTTAGATGTCTTTGAAACTAGAATGAATTGCAACTTGAATCAGTGTAATGTAAGGAGAGGACACTCAGCAGCTGTTTACACATCTGGACTCAGGAGCACTAGTATATGACACCAGAGCACATTTTTTAGGGTGACCCACACAAGGTGCTCCAGTGGATACTTGGGGTGTCTCCATGGGTGAAACTTGTCCAAATAAGGTAAGTATTCCAGCTTGGTTAAGGGAATTAATGTCTTCAACTTGGAACTCTGCCAAACAGACAATTGTACCCCACTTCCAAGCAATGTTTCCCATTCATATTTCTGTCCACAAATATCTGTGTGCTAAGTATACCTTTTGTTTCATTTTCATAGGGGAGAAAAGATTTGGTCCGTTGGAAGACAACATGAACCCCCCACCTCCTCAAGAAGGGGAACAAATTACACCACAATCTGAGCATATGGAAGAAGAAGGAGAGGTGGAAGAAGTGCATATTTTTAATACATGGTGTGTATTTTTATTTTAGGTCATTTTCAGGTTGTGGTATCAAAATCGAGTCATTTCACCAGTGACTGTGCACAATGGCTTATCCAGGAAATCATGTCGTGTAGTCGGGATTTGGACCTTATCAAAGAAAAAACCAAGGCGATTGAAAAAAAAACTGAAGCACATGATTGATGTACTAGGGAGACTCTAAATCCTAAAAAGATTCCTGGATTTTTTCTTTTTTCCTACAAATGTTATCTAAAGTTTTAATACAGTTTAAAAGCCAAATTTGGAAGATGCACACAGTGTGTCAACATGTGCTATCTGCCATCAGGGGAACCCCCTTTCCCATAACTCTAGTAGGTGAGAGTAGGTGGTTGCACCCCCAAAACATGACCATTGACCCCCCCATGATGAGAGATAGCACATGTTTACATTTGGTATGGGATCAGAAAGGAAATCTCCATTTTGTGTGCATCTTCTAAATTTGGCTTTTACAGGGGTGACTTCATCCCATCTGATGAAGGCAAGATCAAGACCCTTTTCACACTATAAAATGTTTGATATTGCCTTCTTTTTTGCAATGTTGTACTTTGTAAGTTTCAGAGTTGTGTATGTTATGTTTGGAAACATGCCTGTTTCTGTATTTTTAAAAAATTTCAAGGTAAAACTTTGAAAAAAAATCTGTTTTTATAAAACGCACATGTGAATGTGCATGGTAAAAGGCTTTCTACTCAACAATGTGTGGCTTCTTCTTTCAATACACAATAACAATTTTTGTATTAAGTTGGTGTTTACAGTGACAATGGGTGTTATTTAAATAATGTGAAAACCACTTGGCACTACAAGTGCACTAGGAGAACCTAGGAGACAGATAAAAGAAACACAAGCAGTGAATCCAAATCAAGATTTTATCACATCAATTTTTTTTAAATGTTTACAAATTAACTGGCATAGCAATGGCCCCCCTACCTGTAAAATATTCCACATATTTTCTACGCGCTTCACGGGCGCTCTGGGGGGTGTGGCAAGCCAAGACGGACAGCTTCCAGAGCCATCAGTGTTGGTTCACGAAGTCCGGCCTCAGACCCAACTGAGGCTATATAATTTGGAGCATTTCTTTTTAAAAAGTTGTGCAGGATGCAGCAGCATAAAACAATGTGGTTCAGTTGGTACTCCGCCAGGTTGATTGCCATTAGAAATAGGCGGAACTGGCTAGCCATTATCCCAAAGGTATTCTCCACGACTCTTCAGGCTCTGGTCAGCCGGTAATTAAAAACCTTCTTCTCCGGGGTGGGGGTCCTCTGGGGGAATGGCTTAATTATGTGATTGGTCAGACCAAATGCTTCATCAGCAATAAAAAACAAACGGAAGTCCTTTGATTGCCACTTGATGTTCCGCAAGTGGCAATACCAAGCCACTGCTCTAGAGACATTCGTAGAACTCAGTCTGGGCAAAGACTCCACCATCCGACATCCGGCCATTCTTCCCCACATCCACATAGAGGAACTGGTATGTCGCCGACACCACCACCATCAACACGATACTATGAAACCCCTTATAGTTAAAATAGTATGGCCCCCCGAATGGGGTGGTGGGACAATGTGGACGTGCTTCCCATCTATTGCCCCTCCACAGTTGGGAAAGTCCCAATGATGGGCAAAGTGGGATACCACAGTCTTCCATTCCTGTGGCGTTGAAGGAAACTGTGGAGTCCAAACAGAAAAAAAATATATATACATTTTTCACACAAACATTGCAAGCAGATTTGATACAAACATTCTTGGCCAACATCAGTATAACATTGATTTTAATGCGTATTTAAAGACAAAACAAATAAGGTCTACTTATCAGCTTCCTCACCCCCTCTGATGGCCCGTTGGGGGGGGGGGGGGGGGTTCTAAATGAGTTTGGGAGCCCAAAAAAAGCCTCTGATACTCTGCATGAATTTAAGGACAACAATAACATTTGTACACATTATAGGGAATGTTTAGGGTAAAGCAGTACAATGGAGCTGACAAAATACATTGTTTATGTCACGAAGATCCTGCCAGCAGCGGTCAGCCCGGACCTTCCGCCGCGCGTCCGCGGGTGCGCGCGTCCGCGGGTATGCGCGTGCGCGTGCGTGCATGCGCGTGCGTGCGTGCATGCGCGCGCGGGTGTGCGCGTGTGCGCGCGCGGTCGTGCGCGCGTGTGTGCGCTCGTTGGCGCCAGGCGGGCTATTTAGTCCAGTTGGTCACATCCAGTTCTTGCTGTCTGATCTACAGCGTGCTAGTACCCTTATCCCGAGAACCTGCTTCCTGTGACCTGTTGACCCGGCTTGTTTACCTACTGCTCCTGCTATCCGCCTGCATCTGACCTCGGCCTGCCTGACCACCCTTCTGTTTATTCCTTCGGTACCTTGCTGCCTGCCCGTTTACCGACCCGGCTCGTCCGACCATCCACCTGCCTGATCCTCGGTACTTCTGCTGTCCGCCTGACCTCCGACCCGGCTTGCCTGACGACTCTGCTTCCAGCCTTCTGTTCCGGTGCCATCCGCTGCCCATCTCCTGTACTGGTTCCAGCATCTGCCTGAAGTCCTACCTCTGCCAGAACTCCTGCACTTGTGTCCTGCTTCAACCTCTCTGCCTGCTGTCCTGCTTCAGCTTCCTGCACCTGCCTGCTTTCCAGTTCCCCTCCGATCCAGCACTCCTTACCCAGCTGTTGATCCTGCCAGACACTCGTGCTCCTCTTGACTCCTGAGTCACCTGTATACACTACCAGGGCTCTCAAGTCTGAGCTGCAAGAGAGGTCTCCTTCTGCAAGTCGGGCTCTACCACCAGGTACGTGACAGTATCAGACAGCCATGTCCGAGCCCGCGCAGGGAGCCTCTCCCATGGACGAACTTTGTCTGCATCTGGCTGGCCTCACCCAGGCTGTTAAGAGTCTCCAGGAGGGTTACACGCGTTTGGAGGAAAGGGTCCAAGCTCTCACTTCGCCTACAACCGCTCAGGGGCCTCTTCCGTCTACTGCCGGCTCTAGCACCCCTTCTCCGACGGTGGTAATGCTGCCTCCCGAACCAAGGGTTCCCATGCCTGAAAAGTTTTCCGGGGAACAAAGTAAATTCAGAGCGTTCCGGAACTCTTGTGAACTGTACTTTGCCATTCAGCCTCGCACCTTCTCACTTGAAGCCACCAAGGTGGGATTCGTGGTGTCCTTACTCCTGGGAGATCCTCAAGCTTGGGCTCATCGTTTACTGGAACAGAAAGCAGAGGTCCTAACCAACCTGACCACCTTCTTCGATACGATGGCCCAGCTCTACGAGGACCCTCAACTCTCTGCCACGGCCGAAGCCGCCCTGCATACCCTTCAGCAAGGGCGTAGGGCCGTAGAGGACTATGTCGCTGAGTTCCGCCGTTGGAGTACTGATACGGACTGGAACGATGCGGCCCTTCGCTACCAGTTTCGGATGGGGCTCTCAGACCCACTGAAAGATGAACTGGCCCGTGTGGGAATCCCACAAACTCTGGATGCCTTGATTAATCTGGCCATCCAAATTGACCGACGGCTGAGGGAGCGAAGAGCTGAAAGAGGTCCTGGGCTCACTCGCCCCACCTGGATGCTGCCTCGGGTACCTAACTACTCTCATCCGGCTCCCATTCCTGGTCCTGTTCCAGCACCTGATACCTCTGAGCCTATGCAGCTCGGAGTCCTTCGTCCTGCTCTTACGGTGGACTAGCGCCAACGTCGTCGGGTCAACAATTTGTGCCTCTACTGCGGGGAACCTGGGCACTACGTCAGGAACTGTCCGGCCAATCTTCGTAAGTGCATGTCTGTCTCGTCTGGCTCTACTACTGCTTGGCTTAAGACCTCTTCTCACCTCGCCCTTTCTGTCTCGTTGCAGCTCCCAGGAAAGACTTTGCAGGTCCCCGCTATCATTGACTCGGGGGCTTGTAGTTGTTTCATGGACTCTTCTTTCGCCAGTAAACACCAAATCCCTTTGCTGTACAAGGCTCAAGGACTCTCCATCTACCTGGCCGATGGCTCCACGATAAGATCTGGACCAGTTACGCAAGAGACTACCCCCATTTCAGTTTCTGTCTCTAACCTGCATCAGGAACTGCTCCGCTTGGACATCATTCCATCTCCTTTGTTTCCAATCATCCTTGGCATGCCATGGTTGCAGGCCCATAACCCTGCTATTAACTGGGTCACTGGGGAGATCACGTTCTTCTCTCCTTACTGCCAGCAGTACTGTCTCCTGAAAAATTCTGGCGAATCTTCTGCCCTACTATGTCTGGATTCCGATTCCGGGCTTCGCCAATCCGTTCCCGAAGTATACCACGACTACCTAGATGTCTTCAGTAAGAAGGGGGCAGAATCTCTGCCGCCCCATCGGGCATATGACTGTCCCATTGAACTTCTTCCCGGGGCTGAAATTCCCTTTGGCAGGATCTTCCCACTGACCGAACTGGAACAGGAAACCCTAAAGACATACATAGACGAAAACCTGAAGAAAGGCTTCATTCAACCCTCCACTTCTCCAGCGGGTGCAGGCATCTTCTTTGTGGAAAAAAAAGACCATACCCTCCGACCCTGTGTCGATTACAGAGAGTTAAATAAGATAACTATAAAGAATCGATACCCGCTTCCTCTGGTACCGGAATTATTTCAGAGACTGGGAACCGCCTCTATCTTCACTAAGCTGGATCTCAGAGGGGCCTACAATCTGGTTCGTATCAGAAGTGGGCATTTCGAATATCGGGTGATGCCCTTCGGACTGTGCAACGCTCCCGCTACCTTTCAGTATTTTATTAATGATGTCTTCCGGGACTATTTAGACTTGTTTGTCATTGTTTACCTTGACGATATCCTCATTTTTTCCCCTTCTCTAGACTCCCATCGCAAACACGTTAAATGTGTCCTGAACCGGCTCCGGCAACACGGGCTGTACGCCAAGGCTGAAAAGTGTGCGTTTGAACAAGAGAGTATCTCATTTCTGGGCCTAGTTATTTCCATTGAAGGAATAAGGATGGATCCACAAAAGATTTCTGCAATCATTGATTGGCCAGCTCCCACTGACAAGAAAGGGGCCCAACGTTTTGTTGGCTTTGCCAATTTCTATAGGAGATTTATCAAGGGGTTCTCTGCTATCATCTGCCCAATCACGCAGCTAACCAAGCAAGGGGTGCGTTTTCACTGGTCCCCGGAGGCTCAAGTTGCTTTCGAGTCCCTCAAGAGACTGTTTACCTCCGCGGATGTCTTAAAACACCCCGATTCTTCCCTACCATTTGTCCTGGAAGTAGACGCCTCTGAAATCGCTGTTGGAGCTGTCCTCTCCCAACGACAAGGTACCAAAGCTTCACTTTTTCCTATTGCCTTCTTTTCCCGAAAGCTGTCCCCCGCGGAGAGAAATTACGACGTAGGCGATCGGGAATTACTGGCCATTAAATCTGCCCTGGAAGAATGGCGATACCTGTTAGAAGGAGCTGCTCATCCTATCCTGATCTACACAGACCACAAGAACTTGGAGTACCTGAAATCTGCAAAGAGGCTGAGACCGCGACAAGCTAGGTGGGCCCTGTTCTTTTCCAGGTTCTCTTTTCATGTTACTTACCGGCCCGGCTCCAAGAACACGAAACCCGATGCCCTCTCTAGGATGTTCCACAAATCCGAAGGAACTCCACCCCCTGACACTATCCTGGCCCCAGGGAACTTTCTCCTGTTACAGGAAGATCTGCTCTCGCGGTTGAAACAAGCTTCCATGGGACCAACACCCACCGTTGGAACTGAGTTACAGGTCAGGGATGGACTGTTTTGGTACGGCAGCAAGATCTTTGTACCCGAATGCTTGCGAGTGAGCATTCTCGAACTTTGCCATGACCATGCTCTAGCAGGGCACTTTGGTGCCTATAAGACTGCTGATCTTGTTCAACGTACCTTCTGGTGGCCCCAAGTACTTAAGGACTGTAGGAGTTACATGGAGTCCTGCACCACCTGTGCCCGGAGCAAGACCTGTAGGTCCAGAGCTTGGGGGTTACTGAAACCTCTGCCCATCCCAGATAGGCCGTGGAAGATGTTGTCTATGGACTTCATCGTCGACCTGCCCCCTGCAGCTGGGCATACTGCCATCTTTGTGGTGGTAGATCGGCTGTCTAAAATGGCCCACTTCATCCCGATGAAGGGTACCCCCTCTGCATCCGAGACGGCCCAGACGTTTATCAGGGAAATAATTAGACTCCATGGAATCCCGACTAATATAGTGTCTGACCGCGGAGTGCAATTTACCTCACGGTTTTGGAAAGCGCTGTGTAAAGTCCTGGGAATTACGCTGTCATTCTCCACCGCTTACCACCCTCAGACGAATGGTCAGACCGAGAGGACCAATCAGACTCTCGAGCAATACCTCCGTTGTTTTTCATCCTATTCCCAAGATGACTGGATCAAACTGCTCCCGTTGGCCGAATTCGCCTATAATAATTCCGTTTTTTGCTAACTATGGGTTTCATCCAGCTTTCCTTCCTAATTCCATTCCCGAATGTTCTGTGCCAGCAGTCTTGGAGACTATAAATTTTTTCTCTTCAAACAACCAACTACTACAGAAGACCATGGCAAGATCCCAGGAACAGAATAAGGAAGTGTTCGACAGGAAGAAGCGGGGTGAATTGCTGCTCGAACCAGGTGACCGCGTATGGTTATCCTCCGCAAATCTTCGATTGTCGTGTCCTTCCAGGAAATTGGGCCCCAAATTCCTGGGCCCTTTCACTGTAAGGAGGAGGATCAACGAGGTAGCCTATGAGCTGGAGCTCCCGGATTCACTCAAGATCCACCCTGTCTTTCACGTCTCCCTGTTGAAACCCTTTGTCCCCAATCCTTTTCCCGACCGGAATGTGAACCCCCCAGACCCTGTAATGGTGAACGGAGAGGAAGAATTTGAAATTGAAGCTATCCTGGATTGTAGGAAAAGGAATAACCAAGCTCAATTTTTAATTAAATGGAGAGGTTACGGCCCGGAGGAGAATTCTTGGGAGCCTGTGGAAAATATCCATGCAAAGACCCTAATCCAAGCCTTCAGAAGATTGCACCCGGAAAGATGGGCCCGGTTGGGCATCCGGAGGCTGCCCCTTGAGGGGGGGCAATGTCACGAAGATCCTGCCAGCAGCGGTCAGCCCGGACCTTCCGCCGCGCGTCCGCGGGTGCGCGCGTGCGCGTCCGTGCGCGTGCGCGCGCGCGGTCGTGCGCTCGTTGGCGCCAGGCGGGCTATTTAGTCCAGTTGGTCACATCCAGTTCTTGCTGTCTGATCTACAGCGTGCTAGTACCCTTATCCCGAGAACCTGCTTCCTGTGACCTGTTGACCCGGCTTGTTTACCTACTGCTCCTGCTATCCGCCTGCATCTAACCTCGGCCTGCCTGACCACCCTTCTGTTTATTCCTTCGGTACCTTGCTGCCTGCCCGTTTACCGACCCGGCTCGTCCGACCATCCACCTGCCTGATCCTCGGTACTTCTGCTGTCCGCCTGACCTCCGACCCGGCTTGCCTGACGACTCTGCTTCCAGCCTTCTGTTCCGGTGCCATCCGCTGCCCATCTCCTGTACTGGTTCCAGCATCTGCCTGAAGTCCTACCTCTGCCAGAACTCCTGCACTTGTGTCCTGCTTCAACCTCTCTGCCTGCTGTCCTGCTTCAGCTTCCTGCACCTGCCTGCTTTCCAGTTCCCCTCCAATCCAGCACTCCTTACCCAGCTGTTGATCCTGCCAGACACTCGTGCTCCTCTTGACTCCTGAGTCACCTGTATACACTACCAGGGCTCTCAAGTCTGAGCTGCAAGAGAGGTCTCCTTCTGCAAGTCGGGCTCTACCACCAGGTACGTGACAGTTTAGGTGTGTATGGGCCCAGGATAGCATGCTGGGGAGGTTAGTGAAGGCAAATATGCATGAAGGCCAAAAAGGAGCATTAAAAAATTCAAGCATGCATGAGGACAAAGGGTACAACATATTACAATCAGGGTAATTATGGAATGAGGAAAGAAATACAAAGCAGAGCATACATTAAATACATATAATGTGATATTAAAGGATAAAACTTACCCTAATATAGTGCTTTTGCAGGACCTAAATAATAGCAGAACAGGTCTCTGGAATAATGATCCCCAGAGCCTGGGGGGAGATGCCTGTAGAGAACTTGAGGTCCTGTAGACCTCTCCCCATCGCCAAGTACTGCAAGGTGGTGACTAGCCTCAGCTTGGGAGTGATGGCTTGCAGCAGGCAGGTGTCCTGCCTGCTAATATAAGGGGTGAGCAAAGCCAACAAATGGTGAAAAATGGGATCTGTCATCTGGAGAAAATTTCTGAAATCATCAGGGTTATTCTCCTGGATCTTACGCAGTAGAGGCATATGAGAAAATTGGTCACACTGGAGTAACCAATTTTTGGTTCATGAACTCCTCCCCACCCTGTTTATGGACTGGGCTTGGGTCAAAGTAAGAACCCCAACACCAAGCCCCTGCACAGCACGAACGAGTACGCAACCGCAACATGGCTTCAAACGGTCAGAACAAACTAACCAAACGCACTGAAGAGCAGCAAGGCCTGTGAAGAGCGAGCTGAAAATCAGAAAAAATAATGCACTGAAAAGCAGGTACGAACTGAATACACGCACTGAAAACCAGATACAAACCCACAAGCACAAACCGAACAGCAGTAAAACGATCGGAATAAGACGAGTCTGAAAAGCACGAATCATCTCTCACCAAACTTCTACTAACACAAGATTTGCAAAAGAAGCTCAAAGGGTGGGACTGGGTATTGAACTTCCTTTTTCTAGTCCCATTGTACGTGTTGTACCTCACCGCGTTCTTGACAGTCAGAATTTGGTGTGACCGTGTATATGCAAGACAGCTTGAGTGAAATCCCGTCGAAATTCCATGGGAAAAACCATCAGAGCTTTTTCCGGCCAAAATTCCGATCGTGTTTACGTGGCATTACTGGTATTTATAAATTGACAATAGTCACAATTGCCACATTTAAAAGTACCACAAGGTAAATTCCCTAGTCGTGCTACACTGTACCCAAATTAAATTTTTATCATTTTGTTCGCACAAATAGAGCTTTATTTTGGTGGCATTTATTCACGACTCCCTTTTTTTATTTTTTGCGATATAAGCGCAAAAAAAGCGGAAATTTGGAAAAAAAACTATATTTTCATTTTTCTATTTTAAAAGAAATCCAATAAAATCAAATTTTGTCATAAATTTAAGCCAAAATATATTCTGCTACATGTTTTTGGTAAAAAAAATTCCGTTAAGTGTATAATAATTGGTTTGTGTGATCACGGACATATGTACGCAAATTATCATGTACATATGTGTGCAGGTGATCACGTACATATGTGTGCAGATAATCTTTGGAACATGTGATTTTAGTAGGACATATGTGGGGGACATGTCTTTTTATTATTTGGGGACATGTGTGTTTTGGGGACATGTGTGATGACATGTGTATTGTGGTGACATGTGTGTTTACACTGTAGGTTTATACTAGACTGGTGATCAGTTAGTAAAAAGCTGTAAAAACAGCTCATACTCACTGATCACCAGCTGGCTGCAGCGATCTGCTCTCCTCTCCTCAGAGACGACTTCCGTGTGAGGAGAGGAGAGCCGATTGCCTAGCAACCGGCTGTTTGTTTACATCACATGACGGCCTTGATTGGACATGGCCGTAATGTGATCAGGAGGGCCAGTCACAGAGCCCTCCTGCCGATCCGAGATGCACCGTGTCCGGGTGACACGAGCACATCGGGATCGCACCGCTGCACGGGCACGCGCGCGATCCCCCTCCTTCTGAAGGACGTTCCTGAACGTCCTCTCAGAAGTAGAGAGCTCCCACCCGGCCGTATATGTACATTGGCTGGATGGGAAGTGGTTAAAGACAACATTTTTAGTACAGTTAGGTTTTATTCTTAAGTACTGGCTGTATGGAATTGAATCAAAGTAACCTTTTTGATATTTTAATGTTGGTCCTATCTTTACTTATTTTTTCTCATTGCTCTTTTTTTCTAAACTCCCATTTCTCCTTTTAATTTTCACAGCCCCCTATATGGTTGGACATATTTGTACACTTTTTGATATACTTTTGATAATTATTCAATTATACAGTAGATTTTCTCACTTGGCAATATTTACTCGTTGATATTTGTATATTACTTATTTATATACATTTTTTTTTTTTTATTTCTACTTTAATTTTTCATTTTTTTCATTTTTAGGGTAGCGTTATCCTGCCCTCTTTGTATGCTCTGGCCCTAGACTCACTGTGGAGTCCATCCCACGGTGCTGTGACCCTGGTTTCATTATTTTAATTTTGGGTGCCTACTACTAATGCCGCGTACACGCGATCGGACTATCCGGCGGACTTAGTCCAGTGGCCAACCCGCTGGACTTTGTAGCGGAGGTCCGCCAGACTTTCCAAACGAGCGGATCTGCCCACACATGACCGGACTTTTCCAGTGGACTATCCACCGGACTATGGCGGGAGACCGCCACACTTTTGAAATGAACAGACTTGCCCACACACGGAGTAAAGTCTGTTCATTTTGAACGTGGCTCCAGGTAGCCGGCACTAGCGAAGAAAGTGAAGGTCGCCGCCTCCATTGGTGAGATTGACACCTCGCTAGCCCCGTCACCTGGTATGGATTTAAAGGGGAAGCCCTACGCTGAAAAAACGTTGTGGGGGTCCCCCAAAGTCCATAGCAGACCCTTATCCGAGCATGCAGCCTGGCTGGTCAGGAAAGGGGGCGGGGACGAGCGAGTGCCCCCCCTTGAGCTGTACCAGGCCTTGTGCCTTCAACATGGGGGGTGCTTTGGGAAAGGGGGCCCTGCGGCCCCCCCACCCCAAAGCACCTTTCCCCATGTTGATGAGGACAAGGGCCTCTTTCCGACAACCCTGGCCGTTGGTTGGTGGGGTCGGTGGGTGGGGGGCTTATCAGAATCCAGGAGCCCCCTTTAATAAGGTGGCCCCCAGATACCGGCCCCCCACCCTATGTGAATGAGTATGGGGTATGATGTACCCCTACCCATTCACCTGGTGAAAAAAGTGTTAATAAAAAAAACACAACACAAGTTTTTAAAATTATTTATTAGACAGCTCCTTATGATGTCACAGTCCTGGAGGATGCTGGACTGGGCCATTGCTAGTAAAAGAGCTATAAGAAGATAGCGGAGGCCCGGCAAGAAGAACCAAATACCAGGACAAGACCCCCGAACAGCGGGACAAGACCCCGAAGTCGGAAGAAGATCCCCTGATGGTGGCGGTGACGATGAGGAAGAAAGCCGGGCTCCTCCGCTAGTAAAAGAGCTAGCAAAAGAGCAGAAGATAGCAGAGGAGTCCGGCGAAAAGACCCCCCAAAATGGAAGGAGAGAAGACCACCAGAGCTGTCTAATAAATTATTTTAAAAACTTGTGTTGTGTTTTTTTATTTACACTTTTTTCACCAGGTGAATGGGTAGGGGTACATCGTACCCCAATACTCATTTACATAGGATGGGGGGTGGTATCTGGGGGCTACCAGATTCCGATAAGCCCCCCGCCCGCAGACCCCAACAACCAATGGCCACGGTTGTCGGGAAGAGGCCCTTGTCCTCATCAACATGGGGACAAGGTGGCGCTCACTCGTCCCCACCCCCTTTCCTGACCGGCCGGGCTGCGTGCTTGGATAAGGGTCTGCTATGGACTTTGGGGGGACCCCTAAGCCATTTTTTTTGGTGTAGGGCTTCCCCTTTAAATGCATACCAGGTGACGGGGCTAGCAAGGTGTCAATCTAGCTGATGGAGGTGGCGACATACACTTCCTTCGCTAGTCCCGTCTACCCGGAGCCACGTTCAAAATGAACAGACTTTTCTCTGTGTGGGCAAGTCCGTTCATTTCAAAAAGTCTGGCGGACAAGCACACAGACGGGCGGATTGTCCGCCGGACAATTTTGAGTCAAAACTTCTTTCTAAGTCCGCCGGAATTTTGGAAAGAAAAAGACCGCTGGAGCCCACACATGGGCGGATTGTCCGATCGTGTGTACGCGGCATTAGTCACCCCCTTTTTTGATTTCCTACCTGATGGAGTCATGAATTGTTCTTGCCAAACCAATCTATTAACCTTTTATGAGGAGGTGAGTTGCCATCCAGATAAAGCAAGGCCCGTAGACGTGGTGTATCTGGATTTTGCAAAAGAATTTGACACAATTCCCCATAAACGTTTACTGTACAAAATAAGGTCCGTTGGTATGGACCATAGGGTGAGTACATAGATTGAAAACTGGCTTCAAGAGCGAGTTCAGAGTGTGTTGATAAATGGGGAGTACTAAAAATGGTCAGAGGGGGGTAGTGGGGTCCCCCAGGGTTCTGTGCTGGGACCAATCCTGCGTTAACATTTCGTGCACCTCCGTGCACTTCCTCAGAACAAGTTAGCATGGAAACAGTCTTTCCTTAAGTAACGGACAATGTCAAATTAAATTGATCCATGCCAAAAGTTTGTCTTCTGCCATCTAGTGGTCAGGTTAATAATGAGAACATTTAGAAGAAGGGGAAACAAGGTGCAAGTTATATATCAATAAAGTACCCTCACAGGTAATAGAGGGTGGGGAAGGGCGAATATAGAAAAGCCCCAATACCCACAACCTTAACCCCAAAATGAGGATAATGTACATATAACTATTAACATCTCTTCACAGCATGGAATGGTCCTATTGGAGTCCATCTAGAAATTCCATCACATATCCAAAAAGTAACTCCCAGACACAAGGGGAAAGGGAGGGAAAGGGGGGGGGGGGGAGGACACAGATATAGGGGCACAATCATCTGCAAGTGAAGACGAAACAAGACATAATGTGTCTTTTTTAGACAAAAACCTACTGGACAAGTCGGAACAAGTCCAGGGGTATTCTGAAGGGAGGCAAACAAGGGACAATAGGAGGTTGAGGGAATCAAGGCAGAGGACGTCAACAGGGACACTCAGGAGTCAGAGATGCCCTTGCTAGCTGAATTTACGTTAAAAAGTGCTATTGAAGACCTTCAAATTATTAATCTCTCCGACTTCCAACTAGAGAAACGCCATCTTGACCTACTTAGCAGGGGCCTATCCTTTTCAACAACTACGAATATGGACCACTTCGGAGTATATAAAGATCTTTGTCTTTTTCTAAGGAAGATATACTTCAGGGTGATCTATTCTGAAAAAACTGTTATAAGTGATCCATCCGTGATTTCTAGGGAAGATGAGGCCTTGGTGTCTCTGGTGTCACTATTAGAGGAAGGTAATATATCCTCAGAAGAGGATGAAACCTTAGATGTACCGGGATGGAGAAGGGATCCTAAAATGAGAATCTGCTCCACTAAAATGCCATTATTCCGGAAAAATAAATGGTTGGGGGTGTTCCTCGACCTGGTCGAGGAGGATCTCAAAAAATTTAACTGGGAATCCACTACTGACGACAATCTCACCCTTGAGGAAAGAAGGGCATTAAAAGAACTGAGTGAAGCGGATCAGGTGATCATTAAAAAGAGTGATAAAGGTGGAAATATCGTCCTCCTCTCTGTTGATTTGTATGAAAGGGAGGTACGACGCCTCCTAAGTGTTGAATCTACCTACAAGAAATTACAAGCTGACATTTTACATAATTCCCAAAATATATAAGAATAAACAAACACCTACTGGAAGACCCATAGTATCGGAATTAGTAGGTGTTAATAAGAACATCATACATTGTTGAGGGTAAGGTAAGTGAAGTAAGAAGGTAAAAGAGAGATTTGAATTATTTATTAAAGGAAGGTGTGCATTTTGCAAGGTTTTTCAATGCATTGTTCTTTATAGGCAAGCCGATTTCAAGGCTGTTTTAAAACTGACACAGAGAAAGAAAAAAAAAGTGAAGGAAAGTACTTTTAAAAATGGGAAGTTAGCAGTCAGAGTTGTTTTGAGATTTAAAGGGGACATTTTACTGGCATTGCATACCGAGCTTGAGGGATTTTTTTCTCATGTTTGCTGTAGCAATGTGGAGATATTTGTGGTCATGTATTTATTGATCATAAAGTATCTTTGAGGAAACGATTTTAAAGGACAGCCAAGATAGGAGGTTTTGAGCAGTTAAGGAAATTAAAACAGAGAGAGTTTTGTTTAAAAATACGGATTTTTAAAGTGTCACAGCTAGTTTAATTTGGATTATCAGATAAAAGGTGTTGTTAAAATAAGGATTTTTTTGTGTAGACTTACCCTGTTACCCTGTTTGCCTGTTTGTTTGTCTGTTCATTTGTTTTTTGATTATTTGTTTATTGTTGTTTGCTGAAGTATACTGAGTCGGTACAGGTGGGTTGATAGAATGTGCAGATCAGTGCAGATCACTGTTTGGCAACAGGCACGGGAAAAGGTTCAACCAAGGGTAAAAAAGAGAGAGAGTTGGTGGGGAGGCTAGAACCCTTGTTGAAAGCACCCCACCTCATGCAATAGGCAGCCCCTGATGCTGGGGTCTCGTGAGACTTTTGCAGGATTGCAGTACCAGAGATTCATAGAGACATCAAGATGTCGGTTTATTGGGCAGTGATTAAATTGCTGCTGGATGCACTGACAGGGGGACATGTTTACTCTTTTGGGGGGTCTGAATGAGGTAGAGGGAGATTATGAATCTTCCTCCTTCCCCCTCGGATTCCCCCAGATTCCCTCATCACTCCATGATTCTACACCTCTGAGCTGGTAGGTTTGGGGGTGTGAATTCTGACACGAATCTCCGGTGAGGCACTAGGGTCGCAGCTTCATGGACTGACCGTTTCTGTGTAGATCAGTGAGGATTCACAGAGTGCAGCGATCATCAGAGGGAGAACACATGTTTAAACACTTCTCCCACGACTGTCTCTGTTTCATGGATTGTTTGTGGACTGTGATCAGTGGCAGTCCTTGGGGTCGCCCTGTTTGCAGTTTCATAAGACGGACACCTAGGTAGAGGAAAGTTAATAGAGAGAAATGCTTAATTTTATGTGTATGTGAATTTTTGTCTTGTCTTGGAATTCCAATTTAGAGTATAACATTGTTTTTGTTTTCTGAATGCAGATACATTGTTGGGTTGTTGATATATGTCCTATGATCCTGCCAAGACAAAAGAGCGTTGCTAAAATGGGCAGGTGAGAGGGACAGAGTAGGGTACTCATCTGTGTGTGGTGCTTTAAGAGGATTGAGTTGCGGATTTGGACAAAGACAGATTACTATTTGAGTGATCCCTCCTGTCCAAAGTACTGTTTAGCACAATGCACGGAGGTACATATCCGCTCGCAGAGATCTGCCATTTTGTTTTGGGTGGAAGAGTGGACAAAACCACCAACCATGCCTTCACCACCGCTTTTGTGGGAAGCATACTGCTGTATTTGCATTCCATAGTCAGCGAGTCAGAGAGACTTGCTGAGGTGGAGAATGAATGTTAAAGAAGGATTTGATTCAGAAAAGTTATCTATGAAGGTACATGTTTATTGTTAAAATGTTGCAACTAGTGTCAGTTTATTCATGAAATGTGTTGGGCACATATTAAGCCCATGCCCACTCCATAGTAAATTGGGAACATTAAAAGGGGAATGTGACATGTTACTGATAAAATTATATGTATGCACTGGTACCAAATGTTTTTTTAAAGGAATCTGATCAGATACAAATTTTTAGAGTCTTACTTTAAGACTTTTTTGGGTGTGGTTGCCTATCCTTACATTATTGAAGTTAAAAGGTGTTTTTTTCTGATAACAGCAAATTGTTTTAATAGTGTTTAAGCTGTATAAACAATGATTGGGGATTTTAAAATGTTGATTTTGACAGACTTAAGAATATTATAATTAGGAGTCCAGAATTCGAAAGTAAACAAAGGGAAGTTGTATATTCCAGGCGCTACGCTAGAGGAATTGTGGTTAGTAAAGAAAAAGAGAAGTAAATGTGTTGTGTAATTCCAGACACTAGAGAGAAAAAAATTAACGTTTGAAGGCGTTATGGACAAATGAAGGATGGATGGAATGGCCAAATGAATGTGGAATGAGAGAGTGGTTGTATTGTGTTTAACGAACACACAGGGTATCATTTCAATTAGTAAAGTATTTTAAGTGTGTGTCTGGAATGTACACAACAGGTTGTCTCATATTGTGTTTAGGCCCATGTTATATTTTTCCTAAAAGTTTGGGGTTAAATTAAATTAAAATAATTGATAAAGGGATTTTGGTAATGGAAGGGTGAAATTAAAAAAAAAAAAATGTTTGAAGAAGTTACTGAAATGAAATGACTGTAATCAAGATACATTGCTGCATATATTGAGTCCATGGGGTGCTAAAATGTGATGGGAAGGATTTATTTGAAATAAGCAACCAGAATGACTATTCTGAATATTTACCTTCTGAATTCCCAGGGTGTCAGTCATGAAGTGTTGATGATGAAATGTTGTCTATCCATAAATGTTTTGTTTGTTGCTGATGATCAGACATATTTGAAAAGTCGGGAGACTTCTGAGTCAGAATACGTGTTTGGGTAAAATGTTCTGTCTTAAGTCCCTCAGGTCCACTTGGGTCCCGGGAATAAAAGAAACTAAAGAGGTTTAAGTTTTGTTGAAGTTCTGCTATAATAATGGATTTGAAAAATGTTTAGTTAAATGTATTTAATCTATATAATGAAAACCCTTGCTGAGAAACATTTTCATTCCTGCACGTTTTACTTATGTTTGAGTCAATTAAGAATATTATTTTTAATATCTCCAATGGTTAAGGTCTGAATTGATCAGGTAGATTCTGTGATTACTCATGTCAGATGAGGAGTATCTGCCCCAGCCAGCCTGCATTCACCCACAGCCCTATGCACATGAAGAAATGCCCACCCCAGTCATACCCTACACCCCATTCATACCCTGCCCTATACCCTATCCGGCTGAAATGATGACTACAGCTTTAACATGGAAATCTTCGTTGTTCATCTTTGTTGTTCAAATACCATAGGAGGTTCTCAGATGACTAATGGAATGCTGGAAAAATGTTCCTGCGAATGACACCTCAAGGGGGAGCCAGATGACGCAAACCTGGGGTACAAAATTCCCGTGAGCACCACATGAGAGAGATCCAGATGTGCCAGCCCAAAGTCCCCGGTCTCGCCCAACGCATCAGTTCCAGTCTGTCTGTGGATATCAAGATCTGTCCTTACAAAGAGGCAGTGTTTTGGGGTAGACAATTCATGTCAAACATATGAGTGATCACAGAATTGAACCAAAAGGTTTTGGGAAAAGTTGAGCAGAATGAGAGTTATAATGTGGACATTTATTTTTCCTTCTTTTTTTGCGAATTTAATGGACATTCAGAAGCCATCCAAGAGACTTTTCTTTTTGAGATTTTCTTTGGGACTATTTTTATTTGGCCTAAAGGCTGTCATGCCCCTCCCACTTGTTTCTATAGACTGTCATGCCCCTTCCTCCCTTTTGCATTCCATGGACAATTTCTATGCAGCTGAGATTACATGTTTGTTGTTTTCTATTTTTGCATGCTTAGAAGGTGGTACGGGTGAGGGTCAGGGGGCATATTGGGATTGTTGTTGTAGTGTGCCCAGGACATGCTTGACCATTTCAGTGTGTATACTATTTGAAGGGATGCTGATATAGGCACTGTATTATATATGTATTGATTCACATGTCATCTACCAACCTCTGTGTCCTAGGGGGAGCCTTAAGGTTATATGTGGCCTACCTGATAAAACCACCAAAACACACTCATTGGACATAAAGGGGATGTGTATTCAGAGTCTACAGGAACGTCACAGTGTTTGACACCTTAGATTGTGCCCTACATCACACTTCATGCATATCTCTGACCCCCATATTGAGATGGCCAAGCTACTTTCACAGCTTGCCCTTGCAGGATTTTCTGAAGGTGCCCAACAGGTCCTTAAGCATACAGCCACTGGCCTTGGGCAACAGCATGTACATTTGCTGTGGAAGAACATGCCATCCATGGATTCTGAATGATTCCAAGGGATGGTGTTACTTGGCCTCATTGGTTCCGATAGTGGTGATTCTCGGGGACAGTAAGGAACGTCACTTGCTCAAGGCTAGTGTTCATCCTGGATGCCCCCTCAAACACCGTTATGCTGGGTCATTGTTTCTGGAAAAGAACATGACCTGGGCATGGTTCCTCTCAGGAGCCTAAGGGGGTATTGACATGATGAAAAGGCAAAATAATTGCTTGCAAGCCCCCTAGGTAACATGGGGGGTTTCATTTCAATGCTGGATCCTGGATTGATCCTGGATTAATCCTGGATTAGGGATATTGCTATGTTTGTTGTACTGATTTTGCTTGTGGTATTACTCTTATATGCCTGTTTCAAGTTTATTAAGTACATGATTTCCCAAGGTACTTGACCTTCCAACCCAGCTGCAACTAATAGAGGTTATATGTGGCCTACCCGATAAAACCACCAAAAACACCACTCATTGGACATAAAGGGGATGTGTATTCAGAGTCTACAGGAACGCCACAGTGTTTGACACCTTAGATTGTGCCCTACATCACACTTCATGCATATCTCTGACCCCCATACTGAGATAGCCAAGCTACTTTCACAGCTTGCCCTTGCAGGATTCTCTGAAGGTGCCCAACAGGTCCTTAAGCATACAGCCACTGGCCTTCTGGCCTTGGGCAACAGCACGTACATTTGTTGTGGAACAACATGCCATCCATGGATTCTGAATGATTCCAAGGGATGGTGTTACTTGGCCTCATTGGTTCCGATAGTGGTGATTCTCGGGGACAGTGAGGAACATCACTTGCTCAAGGCTAGTGTTAATCCTGGATGCCCCCTCAAACACCGTTATGCTGGGTCATTGTTTCTGGAAAAGAACATGACCTGGGCATGGTTCCTCCTTTTAGGAGCCTAAGGGGGATTGACATGATGAAAAGGCAAAATAATTGCTTGGGAGCCCCCTAGGTAACATGGGGGTTTGATTTCAATTCAGTTTATTAAGTACATGATTTCCCAAGGTACTTGACCTTCCAACCCAGCTGCAGCTAATAGAATATATCTTAACTTTTACTATGGTCACCGGTATGAGCATGTCACAATGAGAAGAAGTAAGTCATGTTCATGATTTGATTTCATGAATTAGGGGATTGTTGTGATATGGCTGAACAGGAGTGACTCCATCTTTTTAAGTTCATATAAGATTAACTTGGGTTAACCTGTTAGTTAGTTTAAACTCTGTATTTACAGACTGTAGAGGTTTTCCTATAAAGCATACATAAAAGAAAATATAGCTTGCATAAGCAGTTTTATTCTGTACTGTCTAAATAAAGAAATTGTGTCTCAATATGTCTGGACCACAGGACTCATGACTATGAGTCATGAAAGCAGATGACATAATTAATGATATGTAATGTACACCTCTGTATTAACCACACCCAGAATTCTATGCTATGCTTCTATGCTTCTATTCTATGTTCTATGCAATGATTGGCTAATAATAGCGCATATAAGTTGTAGACCTGCCCAGAATTAAACCAGATAAGCTCTGAACATCAACTTTGACTCATCTCTTCTTGTGATCAGAAAATTGCTGTCTCCTTAGTGCTGCAGTGCTGAGCGGGTTTCGTAAGTGTGGTGATTGCCATAATTATACCTAGCTAGTCTTTTTCAGGTATATAGAAATACCATTTTAACCACAACAACTACTAGTAAAATAAAAATGCCATAAATCTTGTCCCAATTTTGTAGATGCTATAACTTTTGCTCAAACCAATCAATATATACTTATTGTGGATTTTTTTTACCAAAAATATGTAGAAGAATACATATCGTCCCGGGATATTTATTATAGCAAAAAATACAAAATATAGTGTTTTTTTTTAAATTGTCGCTTTTTATTTGTTTATAGCGCAAAAACTAAAAACCACAGAGGTGATCAAATACCACTAAAAGAAAGCTCTAATTGTGGGGAAAAAATGACATAAATTTTGTTTGGGTACAAGGTCGCACAACCACGCAATTGTCAGTTAATTTGATACAGTGCCAGATCGCAAAAAATGGCCTGATCAGGAAGGGGGCAAATCCTTCTGGGGCTGAAGTGGTTAAAGAGCCCAATTGCAGATATATATTGGGAGGAAAATAATCATTTAAGTTATTAATATCATGGCACAGGTACATTGATGACATCCTCATTATCTGTGACGGCGACAGAGCTTTACTTAATCAATTTCTTACATCACTGAAATCTATTACCTAGAATCTTCAATTCTGTATGTTTTGTCATCAATTGGAGGCTCCTTTTCTGGATATTCTTGTCAAAAATAACAGTGAGGGGTCACTTTCAAGTGCTTTGTTTCATAAGCCCACAACGTTAACACTATTTTACACACAAGTAATGCTAATCCAATACCTTTGATTCATTAAATTCTATACAGTCAGTACTTAAGACTAAAACATAACTGTACTAACAATGATGTATTTGAAGAAGAAGCTAAAAAACAACAAATTTGTTTACTTGCCAGGGGTTACAGTAATTTTTTTTGAGAAAAGCCTATAATCATACTAAATCACAATCTTTTGAATACTTACTATTCTCCAAGAAACCTAAAAATAGAGACAACAGGGTCAGATTTATCACCGGTTACAATCGTCAGCGTTTGGCTATTAAAAAGACGTTACATAAATATTGGCATTTACTCACTTCTCAATTTGTTACCCCTTGTACCTTGTAGTACTTTTAAATGTGGCAATTGTGACTAATGTAAATTTAATAATACCAGTAAAAATGTTGCTCTTCCTAATGGAAAAAAGTTCCATACTAGGCATTTTGTAAATTGCCATACACAAGCCGTGATTTATTTGTTTTCTTGTAAATGTGGCTCCTTCTAGATTTGCAATATGATACATGAATTCTAGCGTAGAAAACATGACCACACATATGTTATAGAGAGAAGGAATTTGTATTTCCCCCTAGGCCATCATGCTGCAACAGATCATCAATACCGCCCCTTTTCCTTCAACTTTTTGGTCCTTGATTAAATCCCTCGCAGTCCTCAAGGTGGGGACTTGGTTAGGATGATATTACAAAGGGAGATGAAATTGATCTATTCCTTAAGAGCTACCTTTCCTCCTGGTTTAAACAACTCTACATCATTCAAACCTTGTCTACCTATCTAATATGGTTATGGAATTGTAATATTATTTCTTGATCATACATCACGGGACACAGGAACTCATTACATAGTGGGTTATATAGTCACCTCTGGTGATTGGACACTGGTTAACCCCAATGAAGGAGAATTCCTCCCCTATATAACCCCTCCCATATGAGAGGCACCTCAGTTTTTTTGCCAGTGTCTATGGTGGTTGGTCACGTAAAACATGTGCTATGAAGAAAGCTCTGTGCAGGTCCCTGCGGGGGCCTAAGGGCTACTACAAACCGGATCCATATCTTGGGCCGATATTTGACTCCCAAGATGGTATGGTACCCGGGCCTCGTCATCCGAAGAAATTAGGTTTGGCCTGTAAGTCCTCTCCTATTGGAAGACTGGGCTCTGGGAAAACCAGACTTGGTGTACTGTTTACACAGAGCGCACAAATGTTTCTGGCAGAGTCTTTTACATGGTCCAGGTAGGAGGTTCTTCTGAGAAAGAACCCCAGAGAAACTTGAAGGTTGGCTAACACTGCCCGCCGTGATGGGTGAAGGCTGGAATCTGTCTGTTTTCAGCAATTCCTGCGGCGAGGACAGGTAAGGGAAGTTAATCCTATATATAATTATATGATGGATTTCTTCATTTGGAGTAGTTGTATGTCTTACCTGGTTTCCACCACTAAAGGGCGTAAGAGCAGCCTGATGCATATTTACATGCCTTTCAGTACACACGCTCAGTGAAGCCTGGTTCTCCAGAGGTCTCACATCTCCACTGCAGTCCCTGCCACAAGAAGGTAATACAGGGGTCCCACGTAGTCTGGGGGTCCCACGCAGCTCTGATGAGACTCCTTTTTCCCCTCTGGATTCCGGCGGTCCTCGGGCCCATGCACGGGCGCGTGCACGTGCGCCGAGCACGCTCCCGGGCTAATGGAGGAGAGGGGAGTGTGGTTGTGAGCCGTGCACGTTTGTGTGCGTGGCGCTGTACTGCGCAGGTGCCAGGCAGCAGTTTTAAAAAGCCCAGAGCATCAGGGGACTGTAAGTGAGAGACACAGGAGCTGTGGGCAGTAAGCATCCCGGGGATTGGATCCAGGCAAACCTAGACACCTACTCAGCATCAGGTTGTGCAGTATTAAGCATATATATGTTATTGTGAGACTTTTAGCACAACAGTGATTGCACTTTATATTAGTACCTCTGCTTTGTAGCTTAGGACTATGTCTCCTCATAAGAGGGTCTCAAGGGGAGGTAACAAGGGCACTGGTAAATCACCGCCTAGGTCCAGGGGTTCTAAAAATGCCTGTAAGTTACCATCCCCCCTGCACAACTGGAGCCAGCCTCACAGGACGAGTCAGTGCCCCTGTCAGGTTTTGCAGCCTCTCCTAATGTCCCAGCCCCGGTATATGTCACTGAGGACTCCTTTAGGGCTACATTGGAGGGTTTTGAAGGGAGAATTTATGAATTTTATTTCTGCTTCCCTGAAAGATAGCAGGAAAAGGGGTAGATCCCCTCCCTCTGCTGAGATTCCTCTTTCAGATGATTCTTCTGACAATGAGGAGAGATCCCTGTCTTGGGACAGGGATCTTGAGCAGTCAGAGGAATCAGAGGAAGTGGAGAGAGTCCCCTCCTCCCAGGCGCTCAGAAAACAGGTGCAGTATTATACTGAATTGGTGCGTACCACATTCAGAATGCCTGCTGCTGAAGTCGCTACATCCTCTGTTTCTTCCCTAGGAGTCAGGAAAATCCCACAGACTGCTTTTTCCTTCCCAATTCATCCCTTAATGGATAAATTGATGTATGAGGATTGGGGACATCCCGATAAACTGTTTACTCCTCCTAAAAGGTTTTCTATGCATTATCCTCTGGAGGAAAGTTTCACCAAGAAATGGGGGGGTCCCATCTGTCGATGCGGCTGTTTCTTGTGTGAATAAAAACCTGACCTGTCGGTCAGTGCGCATGCGCGGGCACTCCGTAATGGCCGCCTGAGCCGGGAGCTCCGCATCACCTCTGCCCCGCGATAGCCCGCAGCACTGCAGCACCGACCGAACCGGACCGATAATACCCGCTCCGCATAGGGGATCTCGGCGAGAACGTTCCTAGATGCCTGGTCCGGCGGCCAGACGCGATCTGGGACCAGACTTCCATAGGGCCGGATCGAACGGGTGTACCAAGATGGCCGCCGTACAGAATACCTCACAGCCTCACACAGCCACGGGGGAAAAGAAGCCAGATCAAAGGCAAGTGATAGCCCCAGCTGTACTCTCGTACTCTCAAGTAGCTCAGGGAGGACATCACTACCCCCAGACGCCACCCCCAGCCTCCACAGAATCACTTCTGGGCCGCCACATGGAGGACAATGTCCTGTCTCCTTCAGGGCCTACTTCTCCTAACCTCCTAGCCGCTCACTCTCCATGTCTGCCTGAACAGGACTCCTTCTCCCAGCAGGGAGATCTCTTTCACAAACTTTCAACCCTCCTGGAAAGAGGCCTAGCTAACACTGCAGCCCAGATCACCAGAGATATGAAATCAGATTTTGCAAACCTAGGTTCCAGAATGGAAGCTATTGAGAACAAATTGGACATTAGTGTGTCACGCACCAACCAAAATGCTGCTCACATTCAGACCCTCCAGGAGCAACTGGACTTGGCCCTATCCAGGATCGACGACCTTGAAAATAGATCCAGACGATATAACCTTAGGATACGTGGCCTCCCTGAGTCCTATTCTGATGTTTCCACGGCAGTCCAGGATTTTTTCAGGGATTTAATTCCGAATATACCGTCGCACCGTTTGGAATTGGACAGGGCCCACAGAACCCTCGGACCTATAAGAAAGGACGGTTCCCCGAGAGACGTCCTCGTTAAGCCACACTTCTATGCTGTGAAGGAGGAGGTTCTGAAGCAGTCCAGACTCCAGCCACAGATCGCTTTCCATGGCCACTAGCTTCAAATCTTTGCGGATCTGTCCCCAGTCACTATTCAGAAGAGGAGAGCCCTGAAGCCGCTTCTTACGGTTCTCTCCAACCAGGAGATCAAATACCGCTGGTCCTTCCCTTTTGCAATCAGATTCAACTACAAAGGCCATTCCTACGCCTTCTCCAGCCTGCCAGAAGGTGAAAAGTTACTCCTCCATCTAAAGCTCCTTTCCCACGAAGCACCCATGGAAGTAACAGCCAACGCTGCTGCTTCAACCAAGCGTCCTCAACCAACGAGCCCGGTCTCCCCCCTATGGATCTCGGGGAAGAACAAGAAATCAAGAGAGGGACGGCCACCATAACGAGACCTTCCGATTTTTCACTTGTTATTTCCTAAATTTTTTGGGTCGAATACCTAGGTCAGGTTTCTCTTTTCAGGTCGGGGCCCGGAGCCCCCCCTATATAACCTGTCCCCATGCGGACCCTTTTTCAACTTTTTTCGGTAGTTTGTACCATTTTTTTCACTTTCAAAAATTTCAAAATTTTTATGGATTTTTTCTATTTGGATGCACTCCCCATCACCCCCCAGGGACTCTTGCTGCTTGACTTTCTGACATTGTTGAGGGTGATGCACTAGCCCTGCACACCCAGGAGTGCCCTTACACTGTCGGCTGTTGAGGGAGGGGGGGCAGGGTTCCTATTAACTTAGGGATCCCCCCCTTTTTCTTTGACATTCGAATCAGTAGATTCTTTGTTCATCATCTTGACACCTCGGGGGAGATTTTAGTTGTGTTTGTATTGTTCTCTCCCTAGGGGTTGCATCCAAGACTTCCAGATTCTTTTACTAAGTCCACGGTCAACCCCTACCCTGGGATTGGGGGGGTTAAGGTTCGGTTTACTTCTGTTTAAATGTTATGGATTAGTGAATATATGCCTTGTCTATTAGATGAATACGGTCAGCTCCTAAGCTATCTCATTTTCTTTCTAGTGCTGTTCCGGGTTTATCCCGGGGGCTTTTTTCTTTTTACACAACGTTATTTTTTGAAGCAAGGGGTAGAGGTGATCCCCTTGCGCCTCCACCCTTCCCGCAGAGACAGGTTTTTGTTTCTGCGCGACGGGAAGTCGGCCCTTGGTTAGAGGTCGCCGACGACTTTTGCTCTGCGGTCCCTGGGGGATACCTTCCCCTAGGCACCGTAGATCTTCTTAGAAGATGTCTGTTTTATGTGTATTTGTCTCTCTCTTTTCCCCTATCTCCCTCTTCTTTGCCCTTCGGAGCCAGCCGACAGGACGTTCGCTTACCGCAGATCTGATCTCAGTCCGGATCATCCCACCTTCATATGCCAGACCTCATTGGAAGATGATCTTCACGGGTAAGAGATGTCCAATCCCACAGCTTATCACAACCGGGGTTCTATGACCAACTCAGATAGCTCTAAGAGGGCTCTTAGAATTGTCTCTCACAACGTTCAGGGGCTGAACTCCCCCAGAAAAAGGAAATTGGCCTTTGAACAATATCGCTCCCTTAATCTTGATATAGTTCTACTGCAAGAAACACATTTCCCAGTTCGGTACAGCCCCAAATTCCTTCACCCACACTATCCAAACTTCTATTTAGCAAACACTGAGAACAAAACTCGAGGGGTAGGCATCCTATTTGCTAAGTCATGTAGATTTGAACACTCTTCTACCCTTAGAGACCCTGAGGGCAGGTACATTTTGGTCAAGGGCTTGATCAAGGGCATTCTCTATACCATAATCTCCTATTACGCTCCCAACAAGGGTCAACCAAAATTTTTTCAAGATCTTCTCAAGGCCCTACTGCCCCTAACTGAGGGTAAGGTGATCTTTGGGGGAGATTCGAATGTTGCCTTCGATCAGGGACTTGACAGATCCAGGCCTCTGGGATCTCAGCTTACACGCCCCACCAAAGCCAGCTTGTCCATAGCTAGGACCCTCCATGCCCACGGCCTGATTGACGTCTGGAGAGAGTTGAACCCAACCAAACGAGACTTCACACACTACTCTTCCCCTCACCAATCCTACGCTAGAATTGACCACATTCTGGTCCCCCCGGGGATGATCCCATCTACCCACAAAGCGACAATTCTTGATGTCTCCTGGTCAGATCACTCAATAGTATGTGTCTCAGTACACAACGTAGTAACGAAGGTGGCGGGGTTTCACTGGAGGCTTAATGAATCTCTTTTGAATGATCCCAGCACATCAAAAGACATTGAGAGCGCCTTGAAAGAATACTTCCTTCTGAATGCAGTGGGGGGGATCTCCCCGGAAACCCTTTGGGAAGCCCACAAAGTAGTGATCAGGGGTAAAATAATAAACATAGCCTCACGCATTAAAAGAGAACGAATGATCAACATTAAAAACCTTGAAACCAAATTCAAAACCCTGAAGTCCCAGCACAAGCAGCACCCTTCTAGGACTTTAGCGGACTTAGTTGACGCCTCTAGACTTGAACTAAACCTAGCTTTAACCGCCAGAACGGAAAAAGAAAACCATTGGAGCAGTGCTAAATTTTATAACCAGAAGGATAAGATTGGCTCCATGTTGGCAGCCAAATTAACCCCTAAGTCTCGTACCCACTCTTTCCCCAAAATTAAAGTCTCGGGACAAGTCCTCTCTGCCAACCCCACCAAAATACTTAAGTCGTTCCAAGATTTTTATGCCAAACTTTACAGTTCGACTCCAGGGGATGACCGCAGTGCATGTGAGACTCTACTTAAGGATTTGCCCATACCTACACTCTCAACAGACCACAGAGATATCATGGAAGCCGAAATCTCTGTTGAGGAGATTAAGGAAGTCATAAAATCTCTTAAAACGGGATTGGCTCCAGGTCCTGACGGCCTCTCAGTGCCATACTATGAGACCTTTGTAGACTCTCTCGTGCCGCATATGGCAAAAATTTTTAACTCAATAACTAAGGGCTCACCTTTAGACCCTCAGTTAAATTCCGCTTACATTTCGGTCATCCCTAAGCCGAACAAGAATCTGGAGGAAGTGGAGAATTACAGACCTATATCCCTAATAAATAATGATCTCAAGATACTCACCAAAATCCTGTCCAACTGGCTAGCCTCCTTTATTAGCAGATATGTCCATAAAGACCAAGTTGGATTTATCCCTGGCCGACAGGGGCCGGATTTGACCCGAAGGGCTATTGATATAGTTTCCATCCTACAATCCAACTGGGAGGGGGGACCCAAACAAGAGGGTATGCTTCTATCCATGGACCTACATAAGGCCTTCGATTCCATAGAATGGCCTTATATTTTCTCGCTCATGGAACGTTGGGGGTTCGGAGACAGGTTTTTGGGTATTCTGCACTCTTTATATTCGACCCCGACGGTGTTGATTCGCCTATTAGGTCACTATTCCCCACCACTCAGCATAGCTAGAGGCACCAGACAAGGATGCCCGTTATCCCCGCTGATCTTTGCAATAGCCCTTGAGACGCTAGCCATAGCCATCCGCACCAACCCCGATATTAAAGGGGTTTCCTGTGGGTCTCAGACGCATAAATGTGGCCTTTTTGCGGATGATGTTCTCCTCTTCATAACATCCCCCATCACGTCATTGCCAAATCTTTGCAGAACCCTAGATACCTTTTCCAAGGCCTCAGGCCTCAAGGTTAACTACTCTAAATCCCATGCCCTTAATATTTCGTTTCCCCTAACCACAGTATCCACCCTTCGGAGCAGTTTTGACTTTGCGTGGAGAGACACCTTCTTAGATTATCTTGGGATCAAACTTACTCCTAAAATTGAACAACTATATTCCGCCAACTTTCCTCCTACTTACAAGAAGTTAGAAGCAGACTTACAAACTTGGGCTAAGGGGAATCTCTCTTGGCTGGGCAAAATTCACTCTATCAAAATGACTCTCCTTCCTAGGCTGCTGTATTTATTCAGAGCTATCCCGATTAACATAAGGTCTGACCACCTGCAATCCCTTCAGAAGAAGGTGATTCAGTTTATATGGGGGAAAGCAGGTCACAGGTTACCCCGTAATACACTCTTTAGACTGAGGAAGAAAGGGGGGATGGGAGTTCCAAGACTGACTTGGTACTTCCAAGCTGCCAGACTGGCCCAATTGTCTACGTTATACTCCAGACTCTAAAAAAACCTGACTGGCTGAATATAGAGAGACAGGCTGCCCCTACATACACTTTAGACTTCTTGCTCTGGATCCCTCACAGGGAGCGCCCCCCCATTCTCTCTCCCATACTATCCCAATCTCTCTCCCTCTGGGATAGGTTAAAATCCAACACTTCCTTAGTGTCAGACTCTCATCCACTAGCCCACATCTTTATTAACCGTGATTTCCTACCAGGGTTGGATATTAAAGCATTCAAATGGTGGTTGGATAAGGGGCTGTACCGAATTGGCCACTTCTTCACGTCCTCTGGTCCCATCACTCTGACATATTGCAAAAAGAAATTGGAGATTCTGAATTCGGAACTCTTTAGGTTCTCTCAAATTCAACATTTCCTTCATGGGCTCTGGAAGGAGAAACCGGCCCCTCCACGCTTCACCGACTATGAGGCGTGGTGTGGACAAGCCACAAACCAAAGAGGAGGAATTTCGGTTATATACCAGGCACTAGCTCGGAACGATAACAAGACTTCTTTCATGTCAGCCTGGGAGAGGGATCTCCTAATTCAATGGGAGCTGGAGTCCTGGTACTCTTCTTACTCCAGAGCCTATAAAGGGGTTAGGAACATTTCTCTAATAGAAGCCAATATCAAAGTGATGACTAGATGGTACCTGACCCCGTCCAAATTGGCCTACATGTTCCCCTCGGCCAGCCCCCTCTGCTTCAGGGGCTGCGAGATGGCAGGTGATATGGTCCACATCTGGTGGGAATGTGTGAAGCTTAGACCCTTCTGGCGGAGGATCTTCAACTTAATTTTTAGAGTAACAGGTATTCAGGTCCCTAGAACCCCCGGTTGTAGCTCTCCTAAATAGTCCCATCCCCCGAATTGGCAAATTTACTAGCATTCTGATACACTACATGTTACTAGGTGCCAAGGTCACCATAGCGAAAGCTTGGAAACAGCCCAAAGTCTCCATTCGTGCAACCAAACGTAAGATCTCTTGGATCATGACGCAGGAAAAAGTTACGAGCGTTTTACTAGATTACAGAGATAAATTTGAATCTATCTGGGAGCCGTGGGCCCAACACGTGGGCATCTCCCTTGTTGCGGGCGTTCCGCCAACTTGAACTGGTTCGGCGTTTGTTGTCCGGGTTCGGTCCTGTCGCCTGGCTCTTCCCCCCCCCTTCCCTAGCTCCCCACCGGCCCATAATTTGAGCATCCCTTATGGGTAGTCCTAATCCGCTGGCACTCTTACCTTGGGTCTGGTCGGGTTCCATCTGTCCCCCCTTGCTCCCCTGGTCGACCCTTTCCCTCCCTTATGTGTCTCTTCCCATCTGGAATCCCCCACCCCCTTTCTTTCTTCTTTCTCTTTTTCTTTCCTCGTTTCTCCAAGTGTAGTTGTTGGTGTTGACATATTTGTAACTCGGTCTCATAGTTTATCCAGAGGGGACCGAATGCTTCTCAGCTAGTCTGTACAATTGATTCGAGGGTTCTCCCCTTGAAGCTCTAGCCTTATTCACATAAATCTTCACCACTATGGGACTTCCCTGGATCTGCAACGGGAGCGGAGGGTTCCTGGTGGCTTGGGTGGAGAAAGCCTGGCACAGCGAGCTCCCATTAGGGGTGTGGGGCTGATCCCCTAAGTCCCTTGAACCTTCTCCTTCTTTTTTTTTTTTTTTCTTGGATATTTGAAGGCATGCCGCTCCCCGGGGTTACATCTTGATGGATCAGATTGTTTGCCTCTAGAGGTCTCAGGGGTTGGTAATGTTACACCTGTATTTGTGATACTCAACCGACTAATCTCGGATGTATTTTATGATCCTATGTCTGCACCTGGCATATATTTGTATTTTGTCTTTTGAAAATAAAATCTTTGAAAAAAAAAAAAAAAAAAAAACCTGACCTGTCCGTTGAATAATGCTCAGGTATTTAAAGATCCAACTGATAAGAGGTTGGAAACATTATTAAAAGCCTCCTTTTCCATGACTGGTGCTGTAGTGCAACCTACAGTCGCAGCCGTGGGGTTGTGTCAGTTCCTCAAGGAACAGGTTAAGCGGATGCTTGGCCTCCTTCCCAGTGAGGAAGTGGAGAATTATGCAGAAATACCTCAAATTCTGTGTTTCATGATTGATGCAATTTTGGATTCTGTCCAACAAGCATCTCGTTTGTCTCTCCTGTTGGTACACATGCGAAGGGTCCTATGGCTAAAGAATTGGGCTGCTGAGCTATCGTGCAAGAAGCATTTGATTGGGTTCCCGTTTAAAGGGGAACGTCTGTTTGGAGAAGAATTAGACAAATTCGGCCAAAAAATTTCAGGGGGTAAATCTACTCTTCTTCCAGTCAAAAAGAGCAAACGTCCATCATTTAGGCGTTCTCTCTCTCCCGGAGCATCAAGCTCTAAGCAGTGGCGACGGCCTTCTCAACCCTCCTCTACAGGAAAGGCTCAGGGCCGGGCCCAAGGGCAGAAAAAGACTTGGGGGCGGAAGCCTGCCAAGCAGACTCCAAAAGCTTCCTTGTGAAGGGGCACCAAGGCTTCGGCAGTTTGTGGAAGCCTGGCGGGAAGAGATCCGGGACAAGTGGGTGATCTCTTCAGTATCTCTGGGCTACAAGCTAGAGTTTCAGGAGATTCCATCTTCTCGCTTTCTAAGGTCAAGGATCCCCAGGGATCCAGTAAAGCAAAAACTGCTATTTCTGGCCTTAGATCACTTACTATCCCAAGGTGTGATAGTAGAAGTGGACCCAAAAGAACAGGGTTCAGGGTTTTACTCGAATCTCTTCACCGTTCCGAAGCCAAATGGAAGTGTCAGACCTATCCTGGATCTGAAGGATCTGAACCGTTTTTTATGCATCCGGTCCTTCCGAATGCAGTCGGTTCGCACTGTGGTCTCCTCCCTGCAAGGGGGAGAGTTTATGGCATCAATAGACATCAAGGATGCATATCTCCATGTGCCAATTTTTCCCACACACCAAAGGTATCTAAGGTTCGCGGTAGAGCGGCGCCATTTTCAATTTGTGGCCTTGCCGTTCGGACTCGCTACGGCCCCTCGAGTCTTCACAAAGATTCTGGACCCTCTCTTGGCAAAGCTAAGAGCTCAGGGTATAGCCGTCATGGCTTATCTAGACGACTTGCTTCCCATGGAGAAAACAGTAGCGTTCCTGAACCACAGTGTTTCCAGAACACTAGAACACCTGGAACGCCTAGGTTGGATTATAAACCTAGAAAAGTCGTCCCTACAGCCTGCTACCAGCTTGGAATACCTGGGTATGTTTATCGACACCGCTCAGGGCAAGGTGTTTCTTCCAAGGCCAAAAGCCTTGGCCATCGGGGATCTGGTGCGCCTAATTCTGGGCAGGAGATCTTCCCCCATTCAGTTATGCATGAGACTGTTAGGGAAAATGGTCGCCTCCTTCGAGGCCGTTCCATTTGCCCAGTTCCACTCAAGGCCTCTGCAAAGATGCATCCTCGCGGCCTGGAATAGGAAGCCCCAATCCTTGGATCTTCCTATGCGTCTATCCCCAGGGACACGCAGGAGTCTCGTCTGGTGGTTACAAACCGAGAATTTGCTGAAAGGCAAAACGTTTCTTCCTCTTCCTTGGAAGGTTATTACGACAGATGCCAGCCTGACAGGCTGGGGAGCAGTGTTAGAGGAGACGTGCTCGCAGGGGAAATGGTCTGCGATCGAGAAGCTATTGCCCATAAATGTCTTGACGATCCCGGCAATTTATATGGCTCTCATAAGGTGGTCTTCCAGACTATGGGGTCTCCCTGTTGGGGTTCAGTCTGACAATGCCACAGCAGTGGCCTATATCAATCACCAGGGCGGTATCAGGAGTCTGGTAGCGCAAAAAGAGGTGAATCACATACTTGTCTGGGCAGAAAAGCATGTTCCATGCCTTTCTGCAGTCTTCATTCCAGGAGTGGAAAATTGGCAGGCGGATTTTCTGAGCCGCCAGCAGTTGTGCCCAGGAGAATGGGCTCTGCACCCCGATGTGTTTTTGGACATATGTCGCAGGTAGGGTACTCCAGACGTAGATCTGTTTGCGTCCAGATTCAACAGAAAACTGGACAAATTAGTGTCAAGAACAAGAGATACACTTGCTCAGGGGTCAGATGCTCTTACAGTTCCCTGGGATCAGTACAATCTGATTTATGCCTTCCCCCCGTGCCCGCTTCTGTCGCGGTTCCTGGGAAGAGTCAAAAGGGAAACAAAGTTGGTCCTGTTGGTAGCCCCGGCTTGGCCCAGGCGACCGTGGTATGCAGAGATCATAAAGTTGGCAGTAGGCAGGCCATGGATCCTCCCTCTCCGGACAGATCTGCTCTCACAGGGTCCAATCTACCATCCTGCTTTACACAGTCTGAATTTGACTGTTTGGCTGCTGAGACCCACATTCTGAGAGACCGTGTGCTTTCGGGGCCAGTCCTTTCTACTCTGGTTAATGCCAGAAAGCCGGCCTCCAGGCTTATTTACTACAAAATCTGGAGGGCATATGTTTCCTGGTGTGAACTCAGGGAATGGCATCCTAGAAAGTATGTCGTTAGCAGGATCTTGGCCTTTCTCCAGTCAGGCCTAGAAATGAATTTGGCCGTAAGCACTATTAAGGTGTAGATTTCGGCCTTGTCAGTATTTTTTCAGAAGCCACTTGCATCGCATTCCCTGGTGCGGGCTTTCATCCAGGGGGCTATGCGGATAAGGCCGCCAGTCAAACCTCCGGTATGCCCATGGGATCTAAATTTGGTTCTCTCGGCTTTGCAGGGGCAACCCTTTGAACCTTTGCATCTGGTTTCATTAGTAAACTGGACCATAAAAATTGTCCTGTAATAGGTTTATAAATTTATGCCCTTTAACTGTCCCAGCAGTGCCAATACTCCAGTCAATTTCTGGGTAGTTAAAATCCCCCATTATTATCACTGTCCCAGCCCTTGCAGCCCTTTCTATCTGTGCAAGGAGCTGAGTCTCCACCTCCCCATTAACATTGGGTGGTCTATAAAAAACTCCAATGATTAACTTTGAACTACGCACATCTGTATGCAGTTCCACCCATAATGCTTCAGACTCATCACACTCTCCATCCACCAGGTCCTCTTTCTCATTTGCTTTGAGATCACTTCTTCTCACATACAGACAGACCCCTCCACCTTTCCTTTTTACTTTGTCTTTCCGAAAGAGTGCATAGCCAGGAATATTAATAGCCCAGTCATGTGAGGAATGAAGCCAAGTTTCAGCAATACTGATTACATCATAGCTCTCCTGATGCACCAGAGCTTCCAACTCACCTATTGTGCTTGGCAGACTTCTGGCATTGGTGAACAAACATTTTAATGCATTAATATATGTTGACCGGTCACATACTATCCTCTTGGGTGTTCCGAGATTACAACTAGGACTTGCTACTATATTCACCTTGGGTTTATGTGCTTTGGTTACCCTACCACTAATGCCCCTAATATTAGCCTCTGGAATATGCTCCACACTGACTATCTCTAGCCCTCCCCCCCATCGCCTAGTTCAAAAACCCCTCTAACTTTTTGGCCATCCTTAATCTTAGCTGATCTGCACCTCCTCATTTAGGTGCAGTCCGTCCCTTCTATAGTACCAGTTATCGACTGAGAAGTCGTCCCAGTCCTCCAGGAACCCAAACCCCTTACTACACCAGCTCTTGAGTGACTTGTTTACTTCCCTAATTTCCCTCTTCCTTTCTGGTGTGGCTCGATGTACTGGTAGTATTCCTGAGAATACTACTGTCAGGAGGATTCTGCCAGTAGAGTTCAGTCCGGACCTTCCGCCGCACGTGCGCGCCTGTTGGCGCCAGGCGGGCTATTTAACTCGGCTTGTCACATCCAGTTCTTGCCGTCTGATCTACAGCGTGCGAGTACCCCGATTCTGAGAACCTGCCTTCTGTGACCTGTTGACCCAGCTTGTTTACCTTCTGCTCCTGCTATCCGCCTGCACCTGATCCTGGCCTGTCTGACTTCCCCTCTGCTTGATCCTTCAGCTATTCTGCTGCCTGCCTGTTACCGACCTGGCTTTTCCGACTATCCACCTGCTTGATCCTTGGTACCTTCGCTGACTGCCTGACCTCCGACCCGGCTTGTCTGACTGCTCTGCTTCCAGCCGTCTGTTCCGGTGCCGTTTACTGCTCTATCTCCAGTAGTGGTTCCAGCTCCTACCAGAAGTCCTGATTCTGCCTGAGTTCCTGCACTGGTGTCCAGTACCAGCCATCCCACCTGCTGCTCTGCTTCTGCTTCCTGCACCTGCCTGCTGATCCTGTTCCTTCCCGGTTCCGACCATCCCTTGATCCAGCTGTTGATCCTGCCAGGCATTCGTGCCACTCCTGACTCTTGTTTCACTTGTAAACTCTACCAGGGCCCTTGAGTCGGAGCCGCAAGAGAGGTCTCTCCCTGCAGGTCGGGCTCTACCACCAGGTACGTAACAACTACCTTGGAGGTCCTTTTCCTCAATTTAGCTCCCAAGTCCCTAAAATCATTCTATCCACAGATAGGTCTTCCCCAGCCCCTCCCAGTAATCTGTCCACTAGATCCGTGATGTGCCGAACCCGAGCGCCCGGCAGACAACAGTTCGGCACTTCAGATCTTTGTTACAGATTGCCCTCTCTGTCCTCCTAAGAATTGAGTCCCCTACCACCAGAATCTGTCTTTCCTTTCCCTTCGCTCCCCCCCACTCTCACTGGAGGAGTTCTTCCCCTGGCAGCTAGGAGAATCCCTCAGATCCAGCAGTGCTGGTCCCTGACTGGGATCACTCAATAGAGCGTACTTATTGGGATGCTCCAGCCATGGCACTCCCTGGCACTTGCCCCTCTACCCTTCCTGACTGTCACCCATCTAGTCTCTGCTAGTGTCTGCACCTCTTTTGTCTCCACCCACCTCTGTACTGGCCCCTGCCAGCACCTGCCATGTACATTCCTGGCTCTCATTTAGGGTGGAGGGTCCTCTCAGTGCTGACAGTTGCTTCCCCAGATTCAGAACCTGGGCTTCCAGGGAAACAATGTGCTTACATTTTGCACAGCAGTATTTGCCCTCGATCAGATGATCAAGGAACGCATACATGCCGCAAGATGTACACCGAATCACCTCTCCACACCCGCCAGCCATCGTACCTATTAATTTAATGAGGATTAAAGATTATACCCAGTCCAAGTTACCTAACAACTAGCTTCCGGACACTAATACTCAACAAGACAGTACACAGGTACTCACAGACCAGCGTGCACCAAGTATACAAGTACTAACGATTCACACACACTACTCAGACAACACTCAGGTACTCATGCTGCACGGGTACTATGACCCCTGTTATAACCTCCTGTTTTAAACTCTGGTTTTTAACTCACCACTTTGACCAGTTCCACTAACTCTGGTTTTTAACTCACCACTTTGACCAGTTCCACTAACTCTGGTTTTTAACTCACCACTTTGACCAGTTCCACTAACTCTGGTTTTTAACTCACCACTTTGACCAGTTCCACTTAGACAGAGTTTCCACAAACTCAAGATGAGCAGGCTCACAATGAGTTCTACACAAAGTTATATAGACCTCAAGCACCTGTGCCCAATTAACCACTCCCCTTAATTAGTAGGCTGAAGCAAGTAAAGAAAAAAAAAAACTATTTAAAAAGTGTCAGAAAAGGGTATTAAAAAGCTACAAGGAAAAGCCCCAAAAGAACCTAAAAATGCAACCCAGCAGTCACCAGCAGTCAAAAAGCAATACTTATTCACACTCCACTCAAGGCTCCACTGTTTAGCTTACAACCAGCAGTTTGGCCATGTTTGTGTGTTTGTTTAATTATGTTTAGTACTGATTATATTATGTACACTTGGAATCACATATTTGGTTGGTTTTGTGCTGTTGGTAACCCCATGTCTCCTGTTTAACTATGTATTCTTGCTTGCTTTTTAGACTTTTTGTTTCCATTTTTGCTTTGTAGCCAGTGCCTGGTTGTTTGGTTTTCCTTCCCGGGAGCTGCGCTGTCATCGGGATGCTCAATGCTATAATAGTACCTTTCATTCTCTCTCTTTTTTCTCTTCATTACTGCTTGTTCCCTATGCTAGGCCATTTATAAAGGGCATCAGCATCATGTTTGTCTTCTCTTATGTTGAAAAACCGTGTGTGCGTGTTGTATCCTCTCGCAGGTTCCTGTATCATAGCTGGATTTCATGTGCATGTGCCGCTTTCCAGTACTGCGCATGATGCTTGATGGGGGTGGGTCCCTTGGCTGGATCCACATATCAGAGGGGGTGCTTCCCATTCAGGAAGTCTCATCCATTTCTTTGGGTGTCCCTGCAGTCACCTTGTTGGTGCTGCCATATCAGTGGTTTGACTCTGGCCATGCTTTTTCAGGTATGCCCTTTTTTTCACTCCACTAATTTCTTTTGAAGCACTGTTTAACTTTCTGGTTTGCTGTATTTTTCTATGGTCGATCACTAATGCACAATTAGGACCTTTACAATAGTATGGATATTTTCCTGTTGGTCCTATCTTTACTTATTTTTTCTCGTTGCTCTATTTTTCTAAACTCCCATTTCTCCTTTTAATTTCCACAGCCCTCTATATAGTTGGGCATATTTGTACACTTTTTGATTCATATTCAAGTATAGATTTTCTCACTGACAAGATCTACGCTTTTTTTTCTTAATATTTGTTTATCATTTATTTATATTTACATTCATTTTTATTTTTGTATCTTTACTTTCATATTTCATTTTTTTTTCCATTTTTTAGGGGTAGTGTTATTCTGCCCTCTTTGTATTCTCTGTCCTTACTCCCCGTCATCAGCTCCTGGGTGAAACCTAAGCTGTGGGGGTTCATCCCACAGTTTCATTATTTTAATCTTGGATGCCTACTATTTAGTCAATCCCTTTTTTATTTACTACCTGATGCGCGAGTATGTTTTATGTATACCAACAGACCTAGCCCAATTCCAGCTTATGTAAATTTACGATATTAATTGTTTGGTTGCTAATTTAAGTTTTTTTGGGGGGTTTTACTTGGGTTTCCCACAGATATACACAAAGTCAAACCTTGTCTGTCTCCAGAAGAAGTGGGCTTTGCCCCATGAAACACGTAGAGACTACAACTACCACAAACTATAAATTAAATGCTTGTGCAATCATCTTTACACACCAGCATCAGAAATGTGTGTATATAATATATTTTCTCTGTTTGATGCTATAACTAACATTGTAACTTTTTTTTTTTTTTTTTTCCCAAATGAAAAGGTTTATTGGAAATAAACAATCAGCATACAGTATATGTAAAACAAGGCCATTACAATGTAGTACAAAAAAAAAAAAAAAAAAAAATGTGGTCACAGTGCGATGGAAGAAGGCACTTAACATAAAGGCATCGTAAGACCAACATCAACACAGGTGAAGAAGTGATTATGAAACATTAAAACTTAGTCGATCTGATAGATGAATAAGTCAAACAGTGAACCAATGCTAAGGAAGGCAGTGTATAATAAATATAGGCATGCGCCATGTCTGTGGACATATTATAGCATCTGCCTGTAACATAACCGAACAAAAGCGTCTAAAAACATACAGATGTAACAGAAAGAGTAAAAGGAGTACGAAGTCAATTAGTCATTTCAGTAACATCAAGAGAGATGGAGGGATGCGGTCTCGGACCTCAAGCGATCCCTCTTGAAGAGACATCTAGAAAGAAAACAATAACTCAGCCCATAAAGGGTAAAGGGGGTGCAGGAAAGACCGGGGAAAAGGATAAAATAAAAAGAAAAACTTGCCCAAAGAGAGTAAGGGGAGTATGGTACACCTATAATTTGGTTCTGGGAACTACGCCTCGCCATCTGTGAGCAAAAGTTTATATTCATTGGACAATTTAAAATGAGTCCAGCAGGACCAAACAATCCTATATTTGTTAGCTGTATCTTTAGATTGATGAATGAGCTCCTCCATCTCAGCAATTCTGGAAATGCGCCGAAACCAATCAGCCGTCGTGGGAATTTTTGTAGATTTCCAGAATGCAGGGATGCACATCTTTGCCGCATTAATTAGGTGTAGAGCAAGTGAGCGGTGATAGTGTCGGAAGGGAATGGAAGAATAATGTAGTAGCATTTGGGCTGGAGAAAAGTCAATTTGGTAAGTCGTGACATCAGAAGCAATTTTGTGGACTGTTTTCCAGAAGGGTTGGATTTTGGGGCAGGACCACCAAATGTGTAACATTGAACCAATACCTTCACAACATCTCCAACAAGTGGGAGGAATTGATGGGGAGATCTTGTTCAACTTAGTTGGGGTTTTGTACCATTTAGAGAAAATTTTGAAGCCATTTTCCTGGGCTGACACATTGACGGAACCCTTGTGGATAAGAGTATAAATGTTTTCCCAATCTGCAGAGGAAAGATTGATGGAGAGGTCTCTTTCCCAACTTTGGGTGGCAATGTTGGATTTAGGATCATGAGTCGAGAATAGTAAGGGATACACGCTGGAGACTAAGTGTCGCTGCTGTTCCGTTTGCGAACATAGAATCTCAAATGGGGAAAGTGGTCTAGAGAAGTCATCACGTTTGTGGGGATCATTAAGAAAGTGTCTCAGTTGGAAATACGTCCAGAGAGGGCAAGGTAAATCCGGACTTCTCGAGGGTACATCAGAGAGATTCAGAAACTTCCCATTAGTAAAAAGGTGTCGGGCCTGAAACTCAGCAAGAGGCCAGAATTCATTCATAAAGAGGGGAGATAGACCTATCGGGAAGTCCGGATTTTGTCTAATTGGGGTCAGGGGGCTCTGTATCGAGGAGAGACGATGAAGTCTGCAGGCCTTCTGAAATGCCTTTAGAGTACTTCCTACGAGCGGGTGCTGCGTACAAGATTGGGGGGTATGAATAGGGTCCAACCAAGGTAGTGAACCTAGCGGAAATCGAGCAAATACCTGTTCTATGTTGGTCCAAGCTTTCGAACTCCTGTGCACATTCCAATCAATGATACGTATTAGTTGGCAAGCCCAATGATATTTGGATACATCTGGCAATCCTATACCACCTTTCAATTTGGGTAGGGAGAGTCTCTCAAGGCTGAGTCTGGGGCGTTGTTTACCCCACAGAAATTGACTAATGGCAGCCCTGTAAGAGGCAAAAAATGTCGGGGGAACTCGAATGGGGATAGTCTGAAAAATATAAAGCAAGCGAGGGAGGATGTTCATCTGCAGTATGGCTGCCCTGCCAAACCAGGAAAACAGTCCAGACGCCCAAGCTTTAAGATCCTTCTGAATGTTTTGGAGCAGGGGGATGTAATTGTATGAGTATAGGTTGGACAGGCGTGTCGGAAGTTTGATTCCTAGATAAGTGATGGCGTCATTTACCCATCTAAAAGGGGAATTTGCTTTGCACCTTGAGAGATCAGTTGGGGGCAAAGAGACATTCAGGGCTTCTGACTTAGTGAAATTAATCTGGAGGTTGGACATGGTCTTAAAAGTGGCAAAGTCTGCGAGTAAGTTGGGAAGTGACGTGTGGGGTTCTGTCAGGAAAAGAAGGATGTCGTCCGCAAAGGCGGCAAGTTTATATGTGGTGTCTGCTATTGTGACTCCTTTAATGTCAGGATTGGCTCGAAGTCGTTGAAGCATCGGTTCAAGAGTCAATACGAATATCAGGGGGGAAAGGGGACATCCTTGGCGCGTGCCATTCGACACGGAGAAGGCGCTCGACAGGGTCCCATTAACACGCACCCTCGCGGTAGGGACTGAGTAGAGGGCTAAGATATATTGAAGCATGTGTTCACGTAAACCTATCTTTTTGAGAACTGCCGACATATAGTCCCAGGCCACCCTGTCAAACGCCTGCTCCGCATCAAGGGACAGAAAGAAGCCTTTGTGTTGGGAGCATGAGAGCCAATGGTGAATATTGATAGCTTTGGTCGTATTGTCTCTTGCCTCTCTGCCTGGGATAAATCCTACCTGATCTAAGGAGACCAGGTCAGGCAGAAGAGGCAAGAGACGATTAGCAAGCATTTTAGCGTAGATTTTAAGGTCCACATTTAGTAAGGAAATGGGCCTATAATTAGTCACTAGGGAAGAATCTTTATTCGGTTTGAGGATTACGGAAATGTGGGCTGTTAGTAAATCTCTAGGAGGGGGAGAACCAGAGGCTAAAGAGTTGAATGCTGCTAAATAATGAGGTTTAAGGGAATCAATAAAAGTCTTGTAATAACCCGTCGTCAATCCGTCCGGACCCGGGCTTTTACCAGGTTTCAATTGTTTGAGAACTGTATCCAGTTCCGTTGAAGATAAGGGTCGTTCCAGGTCCAAAGCAACATCCTCGGACAGAGGACCGGGGGCGTAAGAATCAAGGAAGTCTTCAATCAAATGAAGACGAGAAGTAACCTGTGTGAGGGGAGCATCAGGGCCTAGATTATATAGTTGGGAATAATAATGTACAAATTGGTTTGCGATTTGATCATTAGCAGATAGTTTCTTACCTTGAGGGTCAACTATAGAATGAATGGTCAAATCTGCTTTTTTCTTTCTGAGAGCCCTGGCTAGGTATTTACCAGCCTTGTTGCCATACTCGTAAAAGGTTTTATGTGCGAGGGCATAGTTTCGTCTGATCTGAACATTTAACGCCTCTAGAAGCTCCCTGCGGGCCTGAAGTAGATCTGGAAGGGCTGCTAACGCTAGAGAATTTTTATGGGCAGCTTCTAAAACGTGTATGCGCTTAGATAAATTAGAAATGTGTGCGATTCTATCTCTCTTCCTCTTGGACGCAATTGCCATAAGTTCTCCCCGTATAGTGCTTTTATGCGCTTCCCAAAGCACCATAGGGGAGACCTCTGGTGAGGAATTTTCTTGAAAATAAAGATTGAGTCGTTGAGTTATGTTGGTGGTGACAGTTTCGTCCGTAAGAAGTGATGGGTCCAGTCTCCATATAGAGGATCTATTGAGGATAGAGTGTGCTATGTCTACAGTCAATGAGATCGGACTATGATCTGAGAAATACATGGGGTGGATCGAAGTGGCGCGTATTGAGGGCAGATCAGCTTGTGAAATAAACATGTAATCTATTCTGGAGTACTTATTACAAGGGGATGAGTAAAATGTGAAGTCTTTGACATTGGGATTTAACGTTCTCCACGAATCATGCACTGCTAAATCGCGCAATCGCTTCTTAATTGTCTTAAGTGCACTGTAAGGTACAGAGGAAGCCCCATTAGACGTGTCGAGGGAAGGGTTCAAAGGGATATTGAAATCCCCTCCCAAAAACAACATGCCTTCCTGAAATTCAGCTAGTTCTCGAAGAGTCGCACTGAAAAACGGGACCTGCCCAGTGTTGGGTGCATAAATATTGGCAAAGGTGACAGGTTTGCCGTAAAGCGTGCCTTTCACAAAGAGGAATCGCGCGTCTTTGTCAATACAAGTATCCTTAAGGTGGAACGGGCAGTGTTTCGCTATCAAGATGGACACCCCTTTGGTTTTTGCCACGTGGTTAGTGGCATGGAATGCGGTAGGAAAGCGGGCATTGGAGAATTTCGGTGAAGACCCCGTTTTAAAGTGCGTCTCCTGGAGAAAGGCCACGTCTGCTTTGTATCTGTGTAGCCCGAGTAAAACTTGTGAGCGTTTCTCAGGCAAATTCAACCCTCTAACATTGATAGACACTATAGTAGTGAGTACTTTTTTAGAACTACAACGCGGTTTGGCCATTGTTATCAGATCAGAGTAAGATACCTAATATCCTGAGGACGTGTGAACACTAACAGAGAGGAGCAAGTGTAATTTGTGGGAGGCGTAGGCCCAGAACCAAAGGCCGGAAACTAGACTGGTGCGGTAACACACAAAAAAAAAAAAAAAAATAAATAAATAAAAAAAGGAAACAGAAAGATATCCACTAAAAGTCAGTAATAAGGTATATGGCTATTAGCAAGAGCCTGCTTGCTAATCAGTAGGGAACAGAGAAACTGAACCCTAACAAATAAACCAAAATGAGGCAGTGGGGAGAATTAATACAACAGTTGAAAAACCCAAATAATAGGTCCACTGAGTGGGGTTGGCTAGAGACAGCGGGTAGTGGTGTAGCGACGACAACGGACTAGCGTTAGCCGACTAGAGAGAGATTAAAAAGTAGATTAAGGGAGGAACGCTCATGTAGAGCGAGAGCAGACAATTGGGAGCTCGCCCACACCCCAGGACTGAGGTACGGTGTGTAATAAGGAGCCACATTGATTTGGCCATGTCCACGCTAATGGTGGGGCAATGTGTATGCTCAGTGAGCAGGAACGTGCACCGACAGAGCTAAGAAAAGAGGCAAAAGAAAAAGGAAAAGAACCCTGTGTGTCTAACCAGTTTTAATGCTAATCATATGACCACCAAAATAGCCATTTATAAATAAACCTCTATTCCCTAGGACCTGAGAACATTGGGAGAACAAGCAAACTGTCTCGGGGTATCAGATGCAGGTGGAAGCCCTCCCATGCTGTATCCAATAGGAAGTGACTGGGACATGTGGAGAAATGAAAGACATTGGGAGAGAGAATTCCCTCAATTACATACGTTTACCAGTTTTTTTTCTCTCTTTTTTTTTTTTTTCCTTTCCCCTTTTTCTTATCCTCCTTCCATTAAAATATAATCTGGTGAGAGTACACTGGTCTAGAGCTTTAGGGAGAGGTAATGCAATAACATCCTCAGGTGGAACAAATAAAATATGTGCAAGAACACATGTATGGTGCCCTGACCCGGAACGACACCCCGAGACAGCAATAAGCCAAGACAGAAATATCTAAAATTTTACTATTAAAGAGGAAATTAATAACTAATCAAAAGGGACCGAGAGCAACTCCATGTTAAATAATGAATCATATAGTATCACACATATTTGACATTGAGAGGAGGGGGAAGGGGAGACAGCACTAGGAAAGAGAGTTGAGGCAAAATCCAATAGTAGTTACCCAGGGCGAAAGCAACGATAGGGAGGTCAGGGTAATGGGTCATAAAACAGTATTGAAGTAGTTCAGAGCAAAGACATGCTCTAGTGATCCCTTAGCCGGGATAGCGGGGCCCGTCAACAATGCAGGAAACTAAGCAGGTGACTTAGCAAGCCAAAGAGATTTTTCAGCGTCGCTCCTCAACGGTCTCGACGAGCTCTCCTGGGATGAGGAGCCTTGGTCGGGCTAAGACCGTGTTGCGGACCAGCAGCAGCGGGATGTTCTCTCGGAGCAGAGGGAGATCTTCTCCTCCTGGGGCGTGCATCCTGGGTATCCATTCCTTCTTCGATCGGAGCAGATCTTCGGAAAGCCGCCGGTCTGAAATCCGCATACCAGTCCGGAACCGCGGTGAACGGTATTTCAAGTGTTTCGCAAAAATAGCGTAAATCCTCCGGAACCCTGAGGAGAGCAGAGCGGCCGTGTGCAGACGCAGATAAGCCGAACGGAAACCGCCAACGATAGGGGATTCCCTTGGCCCTCAATACTTCCAGGAGTGGGCGCAGTTCCCTCCGGCGCTGCAGGGTGATGCCTGACAAGTCCTGGAACATTTGTACAGTTGCACCATTATGAGTAAGTGGGTTTGCGTCCCGAGCCCTCCTCAGTATTTCCTCCTTCAGCTGGTAATCAATCACACAGCAAATTACATCACGAGGAGGGTCCGAATCCTTACCCCTCAGGCGTAGAGCGCGGTGAATACGCTCCATACCGATCGGGGTAGATGGAGGCCTGTCCAGTAAGTCATTGAAGAGGGAAGTTACCTCCACTTGTAAATGCTCTGCGTCGATGGTTTCTGGCATGCCACGGATGCGGAGGTTGTGCCTCCTACCGCGGTTATCCAGATCCTCGATATGTCGGTTGAGGTCCCTCAGCTGTAAGGTATGCGTATCAATAGCTTGACAGGAACGGCGGAGCACAGTGGAATGAGATGCCATTACCGTCTCCACTTCCTGCACTCTTCCTGTAATAGCCTGAATATCTACTCTGAGGTCAGAGATGGCCGCTGTGAGGGCTGCGGTTAGAGTCTCTTTTATATCGGTAGCCACCAATCTAAGGTCTTGCAGACTCGGTTGTTGTTGTGGCGTGAGTACAATGCCCTCATCCTCCGTGGGGATTCGCTGGCGCGCGGCATGGGATCTGCCTGAGGCTTGTGAGGTGCCTCGTGGTGCCGCCATGTTGCTGGCCTGGCTCCGGAACATTTCAGGGATGTTCTGACTCACGCGCCCGGTATGCTCTCTAGGAGATCTGGAGCGGGATGCAGACGAGCTGCGGGAAGACGTTCCCATGGTGCTGGAGGTGAAACGGGTGTAGAAATCCTCCGATATAGGCTGAAGAGTCTCTCAGTCGGCCGGAGCTAAAGGATTAGGCAGCCATTCTCCACCGAGGTCAAGCCACGCCCCCAACTTTTTTTTTTTTTTTTATGTATATCTGAAATAAATATTGTACTTTTTATATACACTGGCAATTACTTTAGTCGGCATCACTCGCTATGGTCCCATGGGCACAAGTTCTCCTTGGTTTTACTAAATATTTGGGACTGAGTGCTGCATTAGGTGGCCTTTCTTTCCTTGTTTGCATTGAAAACTTCCCCTGTCTTTGCATATCTGAGGTAAATCATCTGCACTATGCAGATATACCCACAGGCTCTGCCACGACCTGAAAGGCTGGGCAAAGTCTTTGGATAAAACTATGCACATGCAATAATGGTGCTTGAGGGTGGGCAGACCCACCTGGGAGGCAGATTTGACATCAAGCGAAGCTCCGCTTTAGGCTGGGTTCACACTGAAGCGATGCGGGAACGCCGCAAATCCGCGGCGGGTTCCCGCATCGCATGCCTCCCGCCGGCAGTTCACACTACCCTATGCGGACTGCTGGGAGTGTCAGTGAAACCTTAATGACACCCCCAGATCAGTTCGCATATCGCAGTGCGATCTGCAAACTCGGACAGGAATCGGATCGCATGGTGTGAACACCCAAGCGATCCGATTCTGCTGCGGACCAAAAAAGGGTCCCGTGCGAGTTTGCGGCGGGTGCGATGCGAATTCAGCCATACTATCTGTATGGCTGAACTCGCATCGCACAGAGATCGGATGTGATTTGCACTGCAGTGCGGTGCGAATCACATTCGGTTCTCGTAGCCGCGCCAGTGTGAACCCAGCCTTAAGTACAATTTTTTGCTAGGAATTGCTTTTTTGTGTGTTTTGTGAAGCTCCTCCCAAATTCTTTTGCAGTTTTACAGTTGCATATGTGCACAATTTGATCATCATCTTTGCTCTGGGATATAGTATCTTTCTCTGAACAGTCATCTGTAGACAAGTTTGGTCTGGGCTCTTCAATTCACTTCTATGTTTCTTATCAGCAGCATCTTCTTTTTTAAAGTGGTATTATATTCAAAAGCAAGCATTTATTAAATTGCAGCTTACCAATTTATAGATGCAGTGCCTGCATTTGTTTTCTTTTTAGACTTTCTTTTACCCGGTGATCCTGACAATACATCTGTTGTTTTTTAACAACTATTACAGTTTCTTGCTGGAGACATACTGGACAGGCTATGATAAAACTTTTTGGGTACATTTGTGTCCAACAAGTGTCAGTGAGTCCATTTTCTTTTTTTTTTTACCAAACATGTTTTATTTGGTAATAAATAACATATACAAGTGAACAGTGGGCATTTGCCATGATTGACATAATATCGAAGCAAAAGAATACATATCAAAATTGTAATATAGAGGTCTTTAACTCAGGAAGTTTGAGAACATAAAGAAATTGTTAATTGTAGCTTATAGGCTTGTAGATCAGCTTACGGGTAGACGAGGAGAGGGAATGGTGATGAGGGTGGTGGAGATTTGCCGGTTTGACTGCTTCTCCTTACAAGGGTGAGAAGATACATATTGTAGTTGCTGGAGGGATCTTCTGCGGTAGGGCAGTTAAAGTACTAAGTCAACTTTGGCCAATGTCATTCTCCTAAAAGTAGGGCATTGCCGAGGTTGGAGAAGCTTTCAGACTGAGGATTAAGGACCTGAAGGGAAAAGGGGAAAAAAAGGGGGGGGGGGGGTGCTGTCCTGTAGGTAAGCGAATTAAATATCTGATAGGCAGAAAGTGAAGTTGGGATGGAGAGCCTATATTCTGATCCTGGGAAGAGTATTTCCAGGGGGTATGAGAGGAGATGGCAAGTTCCCCCATAGAATTACCCAACAGCTTCTTTTACTATATTGCCGATTTGTCTTTAACCATGAGAGTATTATTTAATGTCTTTTACAGCGAGTTATTTTTCAGTTAAGCATTTGTATGGTCTGTATGAGTCTGTGATTGGTGTCATACATTACATGCTCATAAGTGTCTGTTAAGTTAAATTTGGCTGGGGAGTCTTCAGCTGTATGTATCAGTTCCTTCATCTCTGCTATTTTATTGATGCGTGTAAACCATTCTGATAAGGAGGGCATACATGTAGAGTTCCAATGTACCAATATGGATGATTTATCTGCATTAACTATGTGCATTGCCAGTGATTTGTGATATCCTTTTTCAGGGGAAGATGTACAGTGCAGTAGGTATTGTGCTAGCGAGTACTCTAAGGTATCAGTCGTGACCTGAAGGATGGTTGTATGCACCTCAGACCAGAAAGGTTGGAGGAGTGGACATTCCCACCATATATGCAAAAGTGTGCCACTTCATACTGACATCTCCAGCATCGATTGGGACACGGAGTGCCAAATTTATGTAATAGTGTTTGAGTCCTGTACCACCTCAACAAGCGTTTTTAATTTGTTTCCTTAGCTTTGTCATGTGCGTGTCAGTCAATTAGTTTCAGTAGATGGCATGCCCATTGGTATTTCCCGAGATCTGGGAGACCAAACCCCCCTTTTTGGTTAGGCAGGGTGAGTTGGGCATAGCAAATGCATGGGCATTTTCTGCCCCACAGAAAGCTTTGCAAATTTTTTTGTAAGTGTATATAAACGTTGAGGGTAGTTCTATCAGCACTGCCTACCAGGCATAGAGCAGGCATGGGTGGACATTAATTTTGAGAATTGCCACTCTTGCAAACCAGGAGAATATGGACTAATTTTCGAAGACCCTCCATTGTGGTTTGTAGAATCGATGCATAGTTTCTAGAGTATAGATCCGATAAACATATTGGCAGTTGTATGCCCAAGTAAGTGATTGCCTCTGGTTGCCAAGTGAAAGGGAAATTGTTTTTGCATTGTTTAACTAGTGACGCTGGTAAGGTAACATTTAGAGCGTTAGATTTGTTAAAGTTGATTTTCAAGTTAGTGATAATTTGGGAAAGGCGAAAGTTTTGCATAATATTGGGCAGTGTGATATGAGACTTGGAGAGAAAAAGCAGGGCATCGTCTGCAAATGCTTCTAAAGTGTATTGATGGTTTGCAATTGTAATGCCTTTGATGTTTTCGTTTGCCCCGAGGTGTCTAAGGAAAGGTTCAAGTGTAATTATTCAAAAATACCGGGTAGAGAGGGAACCCTTGCCTTGTACCATTGTGGATGGAGAAGGAATTTCGATAGGAGGCCATTGACCCTAACTCTAGTCGAGGGTTTCCCATAGAGGGCCATAATAGAGTGTGTCATAGGAGTCTGCATGCCCAGCCTCTGGAGCACCGCCCTCAGATAGTCCTAGCTCAATCTGTCGAATGCCTTCTTCGCATCCAGGGAAAGAAAGAAGCCTTGTCTTTTGGAGATGGTGAGCCAGTGATGTATATTTGCTTTAGTGGTGTTGCCCCTTGCATACCTACAGGGGATAAAGCCTACCTGATCTTTTGCGATGAGAATGTTGATAATTGGCGTGAGGCGATTGGCTAGTACTTTGGAAAATATTTTTATGTCTACATTAAGCAAGGAAATTGGGCAATAGTAACTAGGTTAGGGGTATTTCCCTGCTTTTGGGATCACAGAGCTATGTGCCTCGAAAGCGTTACACATGTCGATGCCTGGCTTTAATAAAGAATGCACGTAGAAAGGGGTTGGTGAGAACATCTAGGATTGTCTTATAATAGATTGTCTTGTAACCAATCTGGTCTTGGACTTTTTCCTGACTTCAGTATTTTTTAACTCAAAACTTCTGTTTTGAGTTCTTCATAGGTCAGGTCAAGTCTCCAGATTTTTGTATAAGGAATTTAGTCAGAAAATTGGAGGGTCAGTCTTATCGGGTGGTGGTCCGACACTACCATTGGCTCAATTGTTGCTTTAAGCAGGAAGGGAAGGTCTCTTTGAGACCGGACGAGATAGTCTATCCTGGAGTAGTGGTTGTATAAAATATATACATTGAGAGAGTAGAGTAAACTTTGGTCCTAGGGGTCTACTCCCTCACTCAGACAGATAATCCAGAGATAATGCAGAGCAAGAGCGTTATAAGAGTGGTTACAGGAGATAAATTGAGAGTAATAATCTCAATTTGAGGAGGAATTATTTTTACAAAGAATACTTGCTGGTTGGGGGGCAGGGTCACCCAGGTCAATTGAGCTCTTTGAATATGTAAAGTAAGCCCTTGAAATATGTTGTTCACAATCAGATCCTTATTTAAATGATCAGAAGGTAATCAAATAAATATTAAACATGAGAGAACTTGTATAACCTTTAGCAGGTGCCCTTGTTTTCCAAATGATACGTTAATAATAACATGCTACTCTATAGACCATCAGGTCTAGTCAGCAGAGTGGAGTAGGACACATCATTGCACATATAAATATCACTGGTATGGAAAGTGTGTACCTATCTGTTCTCACTTGCCGCTAAGCTTGTTCAATGCAGGTACAGAATATAGACTGCTCTGCCTGGGGTCTGGTATATTGTGAGTGGTAACTGTGTACCTGAATTTAAGGTGAGTCGTTTTTCAGTTCTGCAGAAGTGATCCACAAACAGTCATGGTGTGATTAGCAGAGTATGGTAAGGTCAAACAGATTTCTGGAAAGCTTCAGCAGTGAGGTACATTTCTTAAGATGCTGGTTGTGGCTGGGTTAGATAGAGATGTCCAAAAATGGCTAACAGTTCCCTCTTATCACAGAAGGTATGACAGACACTCAAAGTGTTGGGTGTGGACAGGTGGATGACCTCAGTCTGTCATAAATACAGCAGGGTATTTGGGGTTGAGTAAGTCAATGCTGGGAAATGTGTGAGAATGAATAGTAAATATCATATAGGTCTGAGAGGAAGAGGGGAGTTGTCCAGGCGTCCACACCATATTATCAGAGTTAGCACCGTTACCCATTCCTATTGCATTGTGTTTATCACTGGGATCAGCAAACAAGATTACTACCTGGGGAAGCAGGTACAGAAAGGAAATGATGTGACGTGTCCTGCATTTCGCTATAGGAGTTTAGGGTAGGGCAGCCATGTTTTAATCCATACCAGTTCCTTACTTGGTATAGTAGGTGGTAGATGGCGTGAGGAGTAGCCTTACAGTCAATCATTTAGAAGATTGAAGAACTCAGGGCTAACAGCAAACTGAGATAGTACCACAGTCTGGCAATAGTGTCAGGATAACATAGCACACCTGAGTGTTTACAGTTACTACCCCATTTTAAGCATCACCGAGTGTTTCAGCTTGGATGGAACAGCTCAGATGGAGTGTACGAGGGATAATCTGGATGGGTCTCTGTCTCAGCGGGCTCTTTGATGAGCAGGAGAAGTTGGTTGGCTCCCTCCGTGCAGTTAGCGTCAATTAGCTGGAGCTGGGTAGGCAGGTTGTGGTGGTCTTGGACATCTGGGGGTGAGAGGCCTTCCTTGCATCTGCAGCTCTATGGGTTCCACTCCGGATAAAGGAGGTAGGCGCAATCAGCAGTACCAGTCAGGAATTTCCACTAGAGGCAAGTCAAGATTCTCAGTAAAAGATTGTAGGTTGTCTGGGTCTCTCAAGTTAACTGGGTGTCAAATGTGAGTGGCTGGCAGGCAAAATTGAAACTTCCATCTGTAGGATATGTTTCTGGCTCTGAGATGTTAAAGAAGGGGATGGAGGTCCTTCCTATGCTATAATGTGATATCGGAGAGATGTTGATATAACTTGATTTCAGCTCCATGATAAAGGATGCAACTCCTATTTCTCGCTATTCAGAGGATCTCTTCTTTAAGCTGAAAGTTAGCTATACAGCAGACTATATCCCTGGTGGGGGGTCTGTATCTTTTCCCCTGGGATGTAGAGTCTGATGCATTCTTTCCATTTCAATTGGTGCTTCTGGGGGCCTTTCTAGAAGCTTGTAAGAGATTGCAAGAACAGCCTGGGTCAGTTGGCCGGGTTCAACTGCCTCTGGGAGCCCTCTCACACAGAGATTATGGTATCTTCCCCTGTTGTCCAGGTCTTCCAGGTGGCTGTGGAGTTTACAAAAGATGTTGATCGTGTGTGTCTGAGATGTCTTTTGCATCCTGGAGTGCAGCATTATGGTGGGCAGTCATTTCCTCTACTTCCTCCAGGCATGATGCTACTCCTTGAATATCAGGCCTCAGGTCCGAGGTGGCCACAGACAGGGTTTCATTAATGTCAGTAACCATGGCTCACAGATAATTTAGGCTTGGTGATCTGTTAGGGATCTGAGCCGTGGCCTCAGGCTGAGAGGGGTGCACAGGACTCCTGCTAGCTGAGAGCATGGTGTTCCCCATCGACTGTGTGGAGGCCGTTGTTCCCCTTTGCTTGGTCTGGAATAACTCTGGTATTTTGTTGCTCAGCTGTACTCCTGGGTGTTAGGGAACACAATGTAGAGGCACTCCGATCGGGTTTCCCCATGATTATGGTCGGGTAGCTCCTTCAGCAGGGTATGCAGAGGACCTCCGTGTGCTGGAGCAAGGAGCCTAAGCAGCCATCTTAGACAGCGTCCAAACATGCCCCCCATTTTCTATGTACTTATTGCCCCATACATATAGGGTTAACCCCAGATAACAAGCAGTTGAGCTTCATGTTTTAAAATTACTTGCTAGCTATTACTAAACTTATCAGGCTTCACAAGGTTGTTGCACAATTGCAATTGCATGACTCCAGATCAACTTTCTTTGCAAACATTCTGCAAATCTTCTGAAAGTTCTGGTTCAGTTATGTTGTGCAATAGTCATCCCACCACAGGGGTCCCTGACTTGCAGAGCTCCTGCTGAAGACTCACCACTGTAACGTTGCTCTTGCTAGAGATTTGCCATGCAAATTTGCTACAAATTAGAAAAGTGTCAACTAAAACTTGTGCTTCAAGTGCACTGCAAGTGTATGACTTGCCAGTGGAAATCTGCAGCATGTTCACAGACTCACAATTTAGCACTGCCACCAATTTGTGGCAAGTAATCCATGCTATCTGGGAAGGAGTGATGGACATTATTAATGGATGTACCAGGTTGTAGTCCTTAAAAACATCAGTGCCATCTGCGGCTAAACAGGAAAAGAACCAAAGTTTGATACACAGCCAACAGGCAATATCAGAGAAAGAGACAGGCAAAAAGTCAGGGCAGGTGGCAAAGAAGCACAGTCAGATATAAGATGAATTAGGTAAATGGAGCAACAGGAATACAGGAAGTAAAATGTGCTGGGGCTGGAAACTTACCTTAATTCTCAGGCAATAGGTGTTAGTCTGAGTACAGCTAGTGAGTATGATTGATACGATGGGTGTGGACTCAAGGAAGGAGAGACCACATGCTAATAGAACCAAAAGCAGCAGATCTGCTGTGCTGACTTGTCATGCAGATTATATCTTATTAAAAAGAGTGGGAAACCACCAGTCTTTTAAAACAAGATAGAGAGGTAATAAACCCAAGCTTTGATAGTGCTGAGTAGTGATGGCCGAACGGTTCGCCCGGCGGTCGTTTCGCGGCGAATTTCCGACTTTCGCCGTCCGCGGGTTCGAACGCCTTTTTCCGTCGTTCGCCCCGGCGGACTTACGTGTTTAATGTATACAAGAACTTTAACCTTTCGTGACACGTTTATCATGTGTTACAGGACAACCAATTGAGACATGACAGCTCATGGACACTTGGACATTCCCCCTAACCTATAAATACACCCGATCCGGTGGCCATTTTACATTCTTTCTTCTGTCACTGTAGGGAAAGGATCCTGTGTGGAGTAGGGACAGAGAAAACGCTAGCTATTTGGTACACAAAAGTTCTTTTCAGGACTGGTATAGGTGTTAGGTCAGCAGCCTGAGTTTCTTTTGTCAGTTTAGATAAAGGGACAGAGCGCTGTATGCTGCTATTTTAGGGACAGCTCAGCCAGATTAGTCTTTCTTCATCATCATCATCATCATCATCATTAGCTGTTACTATCAGGTCCACAAAAGAGCTGTTCCAGCTAATCGTTCCAGCCTACTCTTTTTTGCCAATTTGTATAGGGACAGGCAGGAAGCAGTGTGTCAGGCAGTGAGGATAATTTTAAAGACTTGCTGTTACTATTAGTTCCACAAAGGTTCTTTTCAGGACTGGTATCAGTGGTACGGTAATAGGCTTGTACACGTATAATATTCTTTCTTCCAAATATAGAAAGAATATTATACTTGACTGCTGCCCTTCTGCTGCAGTCTGCTAATCATTCACAACTCACTTGTTCCACAAAGCTCTTTATCAGGACTGGTAACTTGGTCTGTCTAGGGTGCTACGGTACATAGGCTTGGGTGCGGTACAGTCTGCTGTTCTGTAAGGACCGCTATCGGTCCACAATACATAGGGTTGCCGTGCACTACTGCTGACCGCTGCCCTATACTGCAGCAGTCCTTCATTGGTATAGGGACTGACGTACAGTCTGCTAATCACTAACACACAACCTGCTTGGTCCACAAAAGTTCTTATAAGGACTGGTAACTTGGTATAGGGTGCTACGGTACATAGGCCTGAGTGCGTTACAGTCTGCTGTTCTGTAAGGACCGCTATCGGTCCACAATACATAGGGTTGCCGTGCACTACTGCTGACCGCTGCCCTATACTGCAGCAGTCCTTCAGCGGTATAGGGACTGACGCACAGTCTGCTAAACACTAACACACAACCTGCTTGGTCCACAAAAGTTTTTATAAGGACTGGTAACTTGGTATAGGGTGCTACGGTACATAGGCCTGAGTGCAGTACAGTCTGCTGTTCTGTAAGGACCGCTATCGGTCCACAATACATAGGGTTGCCGTGCACTACTGCTGACCGCTGCCCTATACTGCAGCAGTCCTTCATTGGTATAGGGACTGACGTACAGTCTGCTAATCACTAACACACAACCTGCTTGGTCCACAAAAGTTCTTATAAGGACTGGTAACTTGGTATAGGGTGCTACGGTACATAGGCCTGAGTGCGTTACAGTCTGCTGTTCTGTAAGGACCGCTATCGGTCCACAATACATAGGGTTGCCGTGCACTACTGCTGACCGCTGCCCTATACTGCAGCAGTCCTTCATTGGTATAGGGACTGACGTACAGTCTGCTAATCACTAACACACAACCTGCTTGTTCCACAAAAGTTCTTATAAGGACTGGTAACTTGGTATAGGGTGCTACGGTACATAGGCTTGAGTGCGGTACAGTCTGCTGTTCTGTAAGGACCGCTATCGGTCCACAATAGATAGGGTTGACGTGCACCACTGCTGACCGCTGCCCTATACTGCAGCAGTCCTTCAGCGGTATAGGGACTGACGTACAGTCTGCTAAACACTAATACACAACCTGCTTGGTCCACAAAAGTTCTTATAAGGACTGGTAACTTGGTATAGGGTGCTACGGTACATAGGCTTGAGTGCGGTACAGTCTGCTGTTCTGTAAGGACCGCTATCGGTCCACAATAGATAGGGTTGACGTGCACCACTGCTGACCGCTGCCCTATACTGCAGCAGTCCTTCAGCGGTATAGGGACTGACGCACAGTCTGCTAAACACTAACACACAACCTGCTTGGTCCACAAAAGTTTTTATAAGGACTGGTAACTTGGTATAGGGTGCTACGGTACATAGGCCTGAGTGCGTTACAGTCTGCTGTTCTGTAAGGACCGCTATCGGTCCACAATACATAGGGTTGCCGTGCACTACTGCTGACCGCTGCCCTATACTGCAGCAGTCCTTCATTGGTATAGGGACTGACGTACAGTCTGCTAATCACTAACACACAACCTGCTTGGTCCACAAAAGTTCTTATAAGGACTGGTAACTTGGTATAGGGTGCTACGGTACATAGGCCTGAGTGCGTTACAGTCTGCTGTTCTGTAAGGACCGCTATCGGTCCACAATACATAGGGTTGCCGTGCACTACTGCTGACCGCTGCCCTATACTGCAGCAGTCCTTCAGCGGTATAGGGACTGACGCACAGTCTGCTAAACACTAACACACAACCTGCTTGGTCCACAAAAGTTCTTATAAGGACTGGTAACTTGGTATAGGGTGCTACGGTACATAGGCCTGAGTGCAGTACAGTCTGCTGTTCTGTAAGGACCGCTATCGGTCCACAATACATAGGGTTGCCGTGCACTACTGCTGACCGCTGCCCTATACTGCAGCAGTCCTTCATTGGTATAGGGACTGACGTACAGTCTGCTAATCACTAACACACAACCTGCTTGTTCCACAAAAGTTCTTATAAGGACTGGTAACTTGGTATAGGGTGCTACGGTACATAGGCTTGAGTGCGGTACAGTCTGCTGTTCTGTAAGGACCGCTATCGGTCCACAATAGATAGGGTTGACGTGCACCACTGCTGACCGCTGCCCTATACTGCAGCAGTCCTTCAGCGGTATAGGGACTGACGTACAGTCTGCTAAACACTAATACACAACCTGCTTGGTCCACAAAAGTTCTTATAAGGACTGGTAACTTGGTATAGGGTGCTACGGTACATAGGCTTGAGTGCGGTACAGTCTGCTGTTCTGTAAGGACCGCTATCGGTCCACAATAGATAGGGTTGACGTGCACCACTGCTGACCGCTGCCCTATACTGCAGCAGTCCTTCAGCGGTATAGGGACTGACGCACAGTCTGCTAAACACTAACACACAACCTGCTTGGTCCACAAAAGTTTTTATAAGGACTGGTAACTTGGTATAGGGTGCTACGGTACATAGGCCTGAGTGCGTTACAGTCTGCTGTTCTGTAAGGACCGCTATCGGTCCACAATACATAGGGTTGCCGTGCACTACTGCTGACCGCTGCCCTATACTGCAGCAGTCCTTCATTGGTATAGGGACTGACGTACAGTCTGCTAATCACTAACACACAACCTGCTTGGTCCACAAAAGTTCTTATAAGGACTGGTAACTTGGTATAGGGTGCTACGGTACATAGGCCTGAGTGCGTTACAGTCTGCTGTTCTGTAAGGACCGCTATCGGTCCACAATACATAGGGTTGCCGTGCACTACTGCTGACCGCTGCCCTATACTGCAGCAGTCCTTCAGCGGTATAGGGACTGACGCACAGTCTGCTAAACACTAACACACAACCTGCTTGGTCCACAAAAGTTCTTATAAGGACTGGTAACTTGGTATAGGGTGCTACGGTACATAGGCCTGAGTGCAGTACAGTCTGCTGTTCTGTAAGGACCGCTATCGGTCCACAATACATAGGGTTGCCGTGCACTACTGCTGACCGCTGCCCTATACTGCAGCAGTCCTTCATTGGTATAGGGACTGACGTACAGTCTGCTAATCACTAACACACAACCTGCTTGTTCCACAAAAGTTCTTATAAGGACTGGTAACTTGGTATAGGGTGCTACGGTACATAGGCTTGAGTGCGGTACAGTCTGCTGTTCTGTAAGGACCGCTATCGGTCCACAATAGATAGGGTTGACGTGCACCACTGCTGACCGCTGCCCTATACTGCAGCAGTCCTTCAGCGGTATAGGGACTGACGTACAGTCTGCTAAACACTAATACACAACCTGCTTGGTCCACAAAAGTTCTTATAAGGACTGGTAACTTGGTATAGGGTGCTACGGTACATAGGCTTGAGTGCGGTACAGTCTGCTGTTCTGTAAGGACCGCTATCGGTCCACAATAGATAGGGTTGACGTGCACCACTGCTGACCGCTGCCCTATACTGCAGCAGTCCTTCAGCGGTATAGGGACTGACGCACAGTCTGCTAAACACTAACACACAACCTGCTTGGTCCACAAAAGTTTTTATAAGGACTGGTAACTTGGTATAGGGTGCTACGGTACATAGGCCTGAGTGCGTTACAGTCTGCTGTTCTGTAAGGACCGCTATCGGTCCACAATACATAGGGTTGCCGTGCACTACTGCTGACCGCTGCCCTATACTGCAGCAGTCCTTCATTGGTATAGGGACTGACGTACAGTCTGCTAATCACTAACACACAACCTGCTTGGTCCACAAAAGTTCTTATAAGGACTGGTAACTTGGTATAGGGTGCTACGGTACATAGGCCTGAGTGCGTTACAGTCTGCTGTTCTGTAAGGACCGCTATCGGTCCACAATACATAGGGTTGCCGTGCACTACTGCTGACCGCTGCCCTATACTGCAGCAGTCCTTCATTGGTATAGGGACTGACGTACAGTCTGCTAATCACTAACACACAACCTGCTTGTTCCACAAAAGTTCTTATAAGGACTGGTAACTTGGTATAGGGTGCTACGGTACATAGGCTTGAGTGCGGTACAGTCTGCTGTTCTGTAAGGACCGCTATCGGTCCACAATAGATAGGGTTGACGTGCACCACTGCTGACCGCTGCCCTATACTGCAGCAGTCCTTCAGCGGTATAGGGACTGACGTACAGTCTGCTAAACACTAATACACAACCTGCTTGGTCCACAAAAGTTCTTATAAGGACTGGTAACTTGGTATAGGGTGCTACGGTACATAGGCTTGAGTGCGGTACAGTCTGCTGTTCTGTAAGGACCGCTATCGGTCCACAATAGATAGGGTTGACGTGCACCACTGCTGACCGCTGCCCTATACTGCAGCAGTCCTTCAGCGGTATAGGGACTGACGCACAGTCTGCTAAACACTAACACACAACCTGCTTGGTCCACAAAAGTTTTTATAAGGACTGGTAACTTGGTATAGGGTGCTACGGTACATAGGCCTGAGTGCGTTACAGTCTGCTGTTCTGTAAGGACCGCTATCGGTCCACAATACATAGGGTTGCCGTGCACTACTGCTGACCGCTGCCCTATACTGCAGCAGTCCTTCATTGGTATAGGGACTGACGTACAGTCTGCTAATCACTAACACACAACCTGCTTGGTCCACAAAAGTTCTTATAAGGACTGGTAACTTGGTATAGGGTGCTACGGTACATAGGCCTGAGTGCGTTACAGTCTGCTGTTCTGTAAGGACCGCTATCGGTCCACAATACATAGGGTTGCCGTGCACTACTGCTGACCGCTGCCCTATACTGCAGCAGTCCTTCAGCGGTATAGGGACTGACGCACAGTCTGCTAAACACTAACACACAACCTGCTTGGTCCACAAAAGTTCTTATAAGGACTGGTAACTTGGTATAGGGTGCTACGGTACATAGGCCTGAGTGCAGTACAGTCTGCTGTTCTGTAAGGACCGCTATCGGTCCACAATACATAGGGTTGCCGTGCACTACTGCTGACCGCTGCCCTATACTGCAGCAGTCCTTCATTGGTATAGGGACTGACGTACAGTCTGCTAATCACTAACACACAACCTGCTTGTTCCACAAAAGTTCTTATAAGGACTGGTAACTTGGTATAGGGTGCTACGGTACATAGGCTTGAGTGCGGTACAGTCTGCTGTTCTGTAAGGACCGCTATCGGTCCACAATAGATAGGGTTGACGTGCACCACTGCTGACCGCTGCCCTATACTGCAGCAGTCCTTCAGCGGTATAGGGACTGACGTACAGTCTGCTAAACACTAATACACAACCTGCTTGGTCCACAAAAGTTCTTATAAGGACTGGTAACTTGGTATAGGGTGCTACGGTACATAGGCTTGAGTGCGGTACAGTCTGCTGTTCTGTAAGGACCGCTATCGGTCCACAATAGATAGGGTTGACGTGCACCACTGCTGACCGCTGCCCTATACTGCAGCAGTCCTTCAGCGGTATAGGGACTGACGTACAGTCTGCTAAACACTAATACACAACCTGCTTGGTCCACAAAAGTTCTTATAAGGACTGGTAACTTGGTATAGGGTGCTACGGTACATAGGCTTGAGTGCGGTACAGTCTGCTGTTCTGTAAGGACCGCTATAGGTCCACAATAGATAGGGTTGACGTGCACCACTGCTGACCGCTCACCTATACTGCAGCAGTCCTTCAGCGGTATAGGGACTAAGAGTTTTGTCACAGGGTCATTTAAAAAATGACATGCAGAGGAAGAGGCAGGCCCTTCCGCAGGGGTGGTAGGGGTAGGGCAGGAGCAACAGGCTTGAGCCAAAGTGGGAAGTTGCAGAAGGTGCGTTCAATTACTTTAAAGGATGCACCAGACTTGGTTGAGTGGCTCGCTCAGCCTTACTCTTCTGCACCCTCCTCATCCTCTCGATCTGCACCCTCTTCTTCACTCTCTGCTATGTGCACCCCCAAAGACACTACCACCAACAACACGACCACCACCACCACCACCACATACCTTCCGCTTGAGTCACTGGAATTATTTTCCGATCCATATCAAGAGGACATTTCTGATGCGCAGCCACTCTTGGTATTGGATCAGGAAGAGGAGGTAGCAACAAGCGCTACTCAGCAGTCTGACGCCAGTACCCAGATCAGCCCAAGGAGGAGGTTGGTCCCCGGTGTTGCTGCCTACTCTACTTATAGCGGTGGGGAAGGTGACGTTGATGATGACGTGTCTAGTGATGTCACGTGGGTGCCCACAAGAGAGGAAGAGGAGGGGAGTTCAGAGGGAGATATGGACCAGCAGATAGGGAGGAGAAGCAGCAATGACTTACATTGCACAGCAGGGACAAAGCAGACTGCAAATGTATCAGGAGCGAGTCATCGACCATGTACGGTCACATCTGGCGCTCCCAGGACACCGGCACATGGCTCCGCAGTGTGGGCTTTTTTTAACGTGTCCGCTGCTGACAATAGCGTTGCCATCTGCAATCTTTGCAGTCAACGCGTTAGTCGCGGTAAGCCCAATACTCACCTAGGGACGACCGCCTTAAGAAGGCACATGAGCAGCCATCACCGAGCCCAGTGGGAGCAACGGAACACACAAAGCCACACTGCAGGCTCTCACCGTCCAGCCTCGTCTTCTACTTCTCCTTCTCCTCTCTCCTCACAATTGTCCTCCACTCCACCTTCCATCACGCCAAGCTCACATTTTTCTGCAAAAAGGCAGGCTTCCGTGGGCCTAATGTTTGAGCGTAAAAAAATGATGACGCCGGATAACCCTCTTGCCCAACGGTTGGCGGCTGGCTTGTCAGAACTCATAGCCCGCCAACTACTGCCATATAAACTGGTGGACTCGGAGGCCTTTCGCAAATTTGTGGCCATTGGAACACCACAATGGAAGGTCCCAGGAAGGAAGTATTTCTCAGAGAAGGGCATCCCAGAGCTATATGGCCATGTTCAGCGGCAAGTGAATGTATCTCTGGCACACAGTGTCGGTGCCAAGATACATCTGACCACAGACACGTGGTCTAGCAAACACGGGCAGGGAAGGTATATCAGTTTTACTGCCCACTGGGTGAACCTTCTGACGGCCGTCAAGCATGTAACCCGTGGCACCCGTGTAGATTTGGTTTTACCGCCACGGATTGCATGCAGGCCTGACTCTTCTTCTCCTCCTCCTACTCCATCCTCCTCCCTCTCCTCCTCAGCTGCCTCCTCCTTTTCCGCTGCTAGCGTCTCTTCCACTGCACCGCCCAAGCTCCCCAGAACCTATTCCACATGCCAGGTGAGACGTTGCCATGCCGTGCTGCGTCTGTTGTGCCTGGAAGCAAAGAGCCACACTGGCCCGGCACTCCTTTCAGCTTTGCGTTCACAGGCAGATGAGTGGCTAACACCGCTCAATTTGACAGTTGGTAAAGTGGTGTGTGACAACGGTGCCAATCTGCTTAGCGCATTGAAACAGGGCAAAATCACGCACGTGCCGTGCATGGCACACGTCTTAAACTTGGTCGTGCAGCGATTCCTTGTCAAATACCCTGGGGTCCAGGACATCTTGCGGCAGGCAAGGAAAATCTCGGCCCATTTCAGAAGATCTTACACGGCCATGGCTCGCCTTGCTGACATTCAGCGGCGACACCATCTGCCGGTCAGACGTCTTATTTGCGATTGCCCGACGCGATGGAACTCAACCTTCTATATGCTTGATAGGCTGCTCCAGCAGAAACGTGCAGTTAACGTCTACCTGTATGAACTCTGCGAAAGAAACGGTTCTGGGGAGCTGGGTTTTTTTTCACCGCGCCAGTGGCTGCTCATGCGCGACACATGCAGACTTCTGCGGCCATTTGAGGAGATCACCAAACTGGTCAGTCGCAGCCATGGCGCCATCAGTGACATGGTACCTTATGCCTTCTTTCTGGAGCGTGCATTGCGTCGTGTCATTGATCAGGCTGTGGAGGAGCAGGAGCGGGAAGATGAGGAAGTCGCAATGCTGGATGAATTCCCAGGGGGGGCTACTCTATCTGAGACAAGTCAACAACAGGAGTCTGATGAGGAGTCAGAGGAGGATGGTGCCGGGGCGGATGAGCAGGAGCAAGAAGAGCATGCTTTAAACCTTTCTGGGATCCCTGTTGTGCGAGGATGGGGAGAGGAGAATGAAGAGGACGACATTATCCTGGATGATGAGCAGGAGCCAGGCCACCACACCGCTTCCACTTTAGTGCAAATGGGGGCCTTCATGCTCCAGTGTTTTAATAGGGACCCCCGTATAAAAAGCATGAGGGTCAAGGACCAGTACTGGGTGGCAACGTACTTAGACCCCCGGTACAAACACAAAATGGCGGAAATGTTACCGCCGTCGCAGAGGGCTGTCAGAATGCAGCACTTCCAGGCCTTGCTTCGAGAAATGCTGCATTCTGCTTTTGCGTGCGCTGGCAGAGGAGCAATTCCCACTCCCAGAGAAGGATTTGCGGGTACCAATCCAACAGCGCCTGCAAGAAGAGGCCGGTTTGAAGATGTGTTGGTGACTTCGGATATGAGGTCATTCTTTCAGCCGACCCATCGACAGGTGTCATCCGGATCCAGCATCAGGGAACGCCTAGACCGTCAGGTGTCCGACTACATTGGGTTAACGGCCGATGTGGACGCTCTGAGGAGTGATGAACCCCTAGACTACTGGGTGGGCAGGCTTGACCTCTGGCCAGAGCTTGCCCAATTTGCAATCGAACTGTTGGCTTGCCCCTCATCCAGTGTCCTGTCCGAAAGGACGTTCAGCGCAGCAGGGGGGATTGTGACCGATAAGCGTACTCGCCTAGCTCACCACAGTGTTAACTACCTCACATTTCTAAAAATGAATGAGGCATGGATCTCGGAGGAATTCAACACATGTGATCAGTAGACCATGTATATGTCTATAAACAATTTTTGGAATCAAGCACACAGACCTTCTTAATTCATTTGGCTCACTTCCCTGACCCAAAAAAGCACACCGTACTATATGCCCCTACCCTCCTCTTTGAAGAGGTTGAGCGGTGTCATATTTCTACTGGGGCTGCTTATTATGAGGGGTTCCCACCATCCCTGTGCTGTGCTGACTTCCTCCTGGGTGTTCTTATTATGAGGGGCTCCCACCATCCCTGTGCTGTGCTGACTTCCTCCTGGGGGTTCTTATTATGAGGGGATCACACCATCCCTGTGCTGTGCTGACTTCCTCCTGGGGCTGCTTACGGTGCTGCTGTCAGCGCTGTATGTCACGGAGCTGCTGTCAGCGCTGTATGTCACGGAGCTGCTGTCAGCGCTGTATGTCACGGAGCTGCTGTCAGCGCTGTATGTCACGGAGCTGCTGTCAGCGCTGTATGTCACGGAGCTGCTGTCAGCGCTGTATGTCACGGAGCTGCTGTCAGCGCTGTATGTCACGGTGCTGCTGTCAGCGCTGTATGTCACGGAGCTGCTGTCAGCGCTGTATGTCACGGAGCTGCTGTCAGTGCTGTATGTCACGGAGCTGCTGTCAGCGCTGTATGTCACGGAGCTGCTGTCAGCGCTGTATGTCACGGAGCTGCTGTCAGCGCTGTATGTCACGGTGCTGCTGTCAGCGCTGTATGTCACGGAGCTGCTGTCAGCGCTGTATGTCACGGAGCTGCTGTCAGCGCTGTATGTCACGGAGCTGCTGTCAGCGCTGTATGTCACGGAGCTGCTGTCAGCGCTGTATGTCACGGAGCTGCTGTCAGCGCTGTATGTCACGGAGCTGCTGTCAGCGCTGTATGTCACGGTGCTGCTGTCAGCGCTGTATGTCACGGAGCTGCTGTCAGCGCTGTATGTCACGGAGCTGCTGTCAGCGCTGTATGTCACGGAGCTGCTGTCAGCGCTGTATGTCACGGAGCTGCTGTCAGCGCTGTATGTCACGGTGCTGCTGTCAGCGCTGTATGTCACGGAGCTGCTGTCAGCGCTGTATGTCACGGAGCTGCTGTCAGTGCTGTATGTCACGGAGCTGCTGTCAGCGCTGTATGTCACGGAGCTGCTGTCAGCGCTGTATGTCACGGAGCTGCTGTCAGCGCTGTATGTCACGGTGCTGCTGTCAGCGCTGTATGTCACGGAGCTGCTGTCAGCGCTGTATGTCACGGAGCTGCTGTCAGCGCTGTATGTCACGGAGCTGCTGTCAGCGCTGTATGTCACGGAGCTGCTGTCAGCGCTGTATGTCACGGAGCTGCTGTCAGCGCTGTATGTCACGGTGCTGATGTCAGTGCTCTGTATTACGGTGCTGCTGTCAGTGCTCTGTATCTCCTGCACCCTCTTGTTTGCCTACCCTGGTCCCTGACCTTCCCTCTCCTCCATTGCCTTCATTAGCTCCATAGTCCTGAATTGTCAGAACAATTTCCCAAATAAAAAAAAAATGCTTGTAGTTATCGATCCCAAATTCACCTCATACATGTATTATGCTATTGTCCAGGTGGTGGGACTACGTGCTACCCCCTAATAATTACCCCGTGGCCGCAAATTCGACCTAAAGGTTTGCGAAATTCGCCTCCCATTGAAGTCAATGGAGCCCGCGGCGAACGGTCGTTTTCGCGAACGTTTGTGTCCGTTCGCGTTTCGCGTTCGCGAAACGTCCCGTCGGAAGTTCGTCCATCACTAGTGCTGAGAGCCAAACGCTATACCAGACCTAGCTATAAACAGTAATTTTCAAGTCTTGCCACAGATTCTCAATTGAATTTAGGTCTGGACTTTGACTGGGCCAATCAACACATGAATATGCTTTGATCTAAACCATTCCATTGTAGCTCTGGCTGTATGTTTAGGGTTGTTGTCCTGATAGAAGGGGAACCTCCACCCCAGTCTCAAGTCTTTTGCAGACTCTAACAGGTTTTCTTCTAAGGTTGCCCTGTGTTTGGCTCCATCCATCTTCCATCAACTCTGACCAACTTCCCTGTCCCTGCTGAAGAAAAGCATCTCCACAACAGGATTCTGCCGTCACCATGTTTCATGGTGGGGATAGTGTGTTCAGGGTAATGTGCATTTTGCTTTTAGGCCAAAAAGTTATATTTTGGTCTCATCTGACCAGAGCACCTTCTTCCATGTTTGCTGTGTCCCCCCACATGGCTTCTCATAAACTACAAATAGGACTTCTTATGGCTTTCTTTCATCAATGGCTTTCCTCTTGCCACTCTTCCATAAAGGCCAGATTTGTGGTGTGCACAACTAAAAGTTGTCCTGTGGACAGATTCTCCCACCTGAGCTGTGGATCCCTGCTGCTCTTCCAGAGTTACCATGGGCCTCTTGGCTGCTTCTCTGATTTATGTTTGTTCTCCTTACCTGGCTTGTCAGTTTAGGCATATGGCCATGCCTTAGTAGGTTTGCAGCTGTGCCACACTCTTTACATTTTCAGATGATGGATTGAACAATGCCCCATGAGATGTTCAAAGCTTGGGATATTTTTTATAACCTAACTCTGCTTTAAATTTCTCCACAACTGTAACCCTGACCTGTCTGATGTGTTCCTTGGCCTTCGTGATGCTCTTTGTTCACTAAGGATCTCTAATGCCGTGTACACACGATCGGACTATCAATCCGCCCGTGTGTGGGCTCCGGCTGACTTTTTCTTCCCAAAAGTCCGGCAGACTTAGAAAGAAGTCACAATCCGCCCATCTGTGTGCTAGTCTGCCGGACTTTTGAAATGAATGGACTTGCCCACACACAGAGTAAAGTCTGTTCATTTTGAACGTGGCTCCAGGTAGACGGAACTAGCGAAGGAAGTCAATGTTGCTGCCTCCATCGGCGAGATTGACACCTCGCTAGCCCCGTCACCTGGTATGGATTTAAAGGGAATCCCTACACTGAAAAAACAGCATGGGGGTCCCCCAAATCCATGCCAGATCCTTATCCGAGCATGCAGCCCAGCCAGTCAGGAAAGGGGGTAAGGACGAGTGAGCGCCCCCCCTCCTGAGCTGTACCAGGCCACGTGCCCTCTACATGGGGGGTGCTTTGCATCCTCCGGGACTGTGAAATCATAAGGGGCGGGGTCACCATGTGACATCACCCCGGTGACCCCCCCCTATGCCTATATAAATCGCCGCACAATGTGTCCCTGACATTGCGGCCGGAGAGAGCGTTGTGTCAACATTGGAAAGAAGAAGAAAAGAAGGAAGAAGGTAGAAGAAGAAGAAGAAGGTGACAGCGACAAAACCGGGCTAACGCTAGTAAAAAAGCTGTAAGAAGATAGCGGCGGCCCGGCAAGAAGAGCGGGACAAGACCCTCGAAGTCGAAAGAAGACCTTTGGATGGTGGCAACAACGAAGAAGAAAGCCGGGCTCCTCCACTAGCAAAAGAGCGGCAAAAGAGCAGAAGATAGCGAGGAGCCCGGAGAGAAGACCCCGAAAGATGGAAGAAGACCCCCCCGGAGCTGTATAATAAAGTACTTTAAAAACCTGTGTTGTGTATTTTTATTAACACTTTTTTCCCCCCAGGTGAATGGGTAGGGGTACATCGTACCCCATACTAATTCACATAGGGTGGGGGCTGGAATCTGGGGGCTCCCAGATTCCGATAAGCCCTCCGCCCGCAGACCCCGACAACCAATAGCCAGGGTTGTCGGGAAGAGGCCTTTGCCTTCATCAACATGGGGACAATATGCTTTGGGGTGGGGGGCCCTGCGGGCCCCTCCTTCCTCAAAGCACCCCCCCCATGTTGAGGGCACGTGGCCTGGTACGGCTCGCTCTTCCCCACCCCCTTTCATGACCGGCTGGGCTGCGTGCTCGGATAAGGATCTGGTATGGACTTTGGGGGGACCCCCACATAGTTTTTTTGGCGTAAAGGTTCCCCTTTAAATCCATACCAGGTGACGGAGGAGGCGACATTGACTTCCTTCGCTAGTTCCGTCTACCTGGAGCCACGTTCAGAATGAACGGACTTTACTCTGTGTTTGGGCAAGTCCGTTCATTTCAAAAGTCCGGTGGACCCCTGCCATAGTCCAGTGGATTGTCCGCCGGATCTAGTCCACTGGAAAAGTCTGGTCATGTTTGGTTGTGTGTGGGCAAGTCCCCTCGTTCGGAAAGTCCGGCGGACCTCCTCTGCAAAGTCCGGCGGGTTGTCCGCTGGACTAAGTCTGCTGGATAGTCTGATCGTGTGTACGTGGCATAAGAAACCACTGAGGGCTTCAAAGAACAGCCGTGTTTATACTAAGTTTAAATTACACAGTTGAACTCTTTTTACTAATTATGTGACTTCTGAAGGCAATTGGTTCCACTAGAATTTAGTTAGGTGTATCAGAGTAAAGAGGGCTGAATACAAATGCACTCCACACTTTTCAGATATTTATTTGTAAAAAATTTGGAAAATCATTTATCATTTTCCTGCCACTTCACAATCATGTGCCACTTTGTGTTGGTCTATCACATAAAATCCCAATAAAATATATTTATATTTTTGGGTGTAACATGACACAATGTGGAAAATTTCAGGGGGTATTAGTACTTTTTCAAGGCACTGTAAAAGGACCTAATTGTCTTCTTATGCATGCCCCATGACCCCAATACTGGGAAACTCAGCTTTCCTTTCAGGTCCCCATGTGACCTCTTTCTTGAAGTGAACACAAGGGAATCTTTCCCTTATCTCCACAGCATTATAAGCTCAACCTCTGGAAACATTTATCACTTTATCACTCAGTAGTCTGGCTCCACTATTTCCAGCTGAAGGAATATGCTGCCACAAAGTAGCAACCATTCATATAGAGTTCACATCTTTCTAAATTTTCAGTCTCCAAACTCAGGCCCCCACTCACCTTTTTGCCATCCCTGTACCACTCTAACTTAAAGTGGTGTTCAACCACTTCAATGTGCCTAAAAAAAAAAAAAAAGAAAAAAAAGAATTTGCAAACAATTTTTTTACTCACCTCTAAATGGCTGTTGCTAGGGGGGCCTTCATAGTCTGCCTCCTTCAATGCCTGGGCTCTTGATATCACTTCCCATCTGCACTGGAAAGGCTCAGCTCTGACCTCTCCCTTTTGTCAATCATCTGGGACACGTGACAGGTCCCAGATGATTGGGCGGCCAATCACAATGTGCGGCGCCGCTCACGCATGGCAGTGGGTGCCCGGCTGTGAAGCCACAGCCAAAAACCCACAGTTACAATGCCAGCGCCACCGAACAGAGGGGGAGACGTGCGGGGCTTCGATCCCCTGCATCGTTGGGCCCTGGGACAGGTAAGTGTCCGGTTATTAAAAGTCAACAGCTGCAGTATTTGTAGCTGCTGACTTTAAATTTTTATTTTATTTTTTTAAATGGGAACCACTCTTTAATTCAGGAATACCTGACTATATCTCTACATGCTAAAGATACTTAAACCACCATTTCATCAACGATGATCTCTAAAAAAAAGGTGTACCCCCCCCCCCTTTCCCATCCTACACCCCTTCACTCCAATCAAGTTTACCAGTATCAAGGTCAACTTTGTGTTCTTTATGCCATCCCTTTATAATGTTAAGTTTCTTTCGGTCTTGTATGACCCATTGATGTGGTTAATGATGCATATTTTTAGTGACTATTCTTTCATATTCTGTAGTACATACCATCTCTTAGTACCCATTTGTCTTGTATTGAAAATGTTATGTAAAAAACATAATAATGTCAGAATGTAAAAAAATAAAAAAGTCCCCATCATGTAAATGTCCCAACATAATTCTTTCCCCATCAATAATCAATTTCAGCTGACTGCAAAAAGTAAACAAACCAGCCAGGGTGCTGGCTGACGTCACTGACTAAATATCATAATTGTATTTGGACAGTTTTGTGATGTTTTTCTATTTTTCAATGAAAAACAATAACTTGTTTATTGTTGTGTTTTTCAACCTCCCTGTAAGCTCCCGAACCTCTTCTTTCCCCCTTTGCTTCTGTTTGTTTGACTTTAGTTGCAGTCATGTGCACTGCTTTATGCACACTAAAATTCCTGTAGTCTATAGTCCCTAGTTCATCTCGGGAGGAAGCAAGCAAGGGTGGCTACATTCCTACATACAGTTGAACCCTGGAGAAAAATAATTGCCATCCTCTAACAGGAAGCCATATCATGGAAGCAAAAGAAGAAATTTGGAGATTTGGAAGAGACTAAAAGCAATAGAAATTAAGTAAGTAAGGGAGTGCACCATAAGTTACTCTAAGTCCTTGTACACACGGTCGGAGATTCCGACGGAATGTGTCCTATCGGACCGTTTTGTTGGATATTCCGACTGTGTGTGGTCTCCATTGGACTGTTTCCGTCGGAATATCCGACAGACCAACTTTTCCAACTTGCCGGTAAAATTTTCAGACAAAATGATCAGATCGGACATACTCTGATCATGTGTAGCCTACTCCGATGGACAAAGTGCTACGCATGCTCAGATCAAATTCCTAGACCAAAGCTATTGGCTACTAGCCTGAACGTAGTCCCGTCGTAACGAAATAACGTCATCACATTATGTACAATCGGATTTTCCGACAACTTTGACCGACCGTGTGTATGCAACAGTTTTGGACAAAATCCATCGGACAAAATTCAACGGATTTGGTTGCTGGAATGTCTGACCGTGTGTACAAGGGCTAAAACATTAGGTAGGGGAACTTCCATAAACAGTATAAACAAGAGGATATCACTGACATATGTATAGATACTATATATATGTAATGTGCATTGCTAACCCTGTATATCCAATAGAAGGTAAAATACACACATAGTATTTAATCAAACACTGTGTAACACAATACTTTCATAACAAAGTAACCATTTTGTACAGTATGAACACAAAATTCCATTTTGTGCATATACCACATTCAGTGGTTAAAAAGGTAACCTAAACACATAAAGTAAAGATCAAGAGTGATATCCACTCTTCCACTTTCAACAATAAAATAACTAAACAAAACTGCAAACAATATATGCGATGTAAAAAAAAAAAAAAAAAAAAAAAAAGAAAATTTCCTATCAAATACTTACTGTAATTTTCCTTTCCTGATAGACTCCATGGCAGTATACGTTTGGGTAGCCCCACCCTCTCTCCTACCCCATAGGACCCCACTCCCATAAATTTTCAGTCTGAGCCAGAGGCCGCGTTCTGTAACTAGTCTACTCATGACACTGGGAGGAAACTCCTGCCCTAATGAAGTCCATCAGGAAAGGAAAATGATGGTAAGTATTTGATAGGAAATTTTAAATTTTTCTGACAGGCTTGCATGGCACCATACGTTTGGGAACTAAGTAGCCCCAAAAAACAAGGGTGGGATGCCAAAAAAAAAGTAGGGTTTCAATCATAGCATTTAACAATGAGCCAGAACAGCCTTAATGGAAGAGATGTCATACCCCCCCTACAAATATTCTTAGCACCTTTTCACAGGGAGCCCATGAAGCCCACACACTCCTGGTTGAGTGTGTGGTGACTGCTTCCATAGAAACCAAGCCCCAAGCTCTATAAGCCTAATGGCTAGCTGGAATGACTCATCCAGTAATGATTCTAGATGATATCTCCATCCCGCTGGTTCTGCTAGAGAGAGTGACAAATATGTGCTAAAACTCTGAGCAAAGCTGTAGCTTGAGAGCATACATGAAGTATCCCAATATCTATGGTATGGAATCAGTTATCTTGGTTGGTTCTGCATATGGGAGAAACAAAACTTTTGTTCTCATAGGATGCCAAAGCCACCTCAGATTGAAACCCAGTATAGATATTAACACTACCCATACTAGGCAGAATGCCAACAAGGAACTCTCATGGCACAAGGCCCAGGTCCCAGCAAACTTCCTGACTGAGGAAAAAATAACCTTTAGGGCTCTTTCAAACGGGGCGGATCAGTGATGGTCCGCCCCGTGGACATCCGCTTGCTCAGTGGGGATCGCTCTGTCGATCCCGCTGAGCAGGAAGATGACAGGTCCGTTACTGCACACTGCGCAGGGAAAGACCTGTCAGAGCGCCGCTCTCCCCTATGGGAGATCAGATGACGACGGACCGCAGAGTCCGTTGTCACCCGATCCGATGATGGATGGAAAGGTAGGTTTTTCCTCCATCACACTTTTTCGGATCGGAGAGGGTCGGATGTCAGCGGACGTGTCGCTGACATTCAACACTCCATAGACCTCTATGGAGCAGTAGTGTGAAAGAGCCCTTAGAGAGTCTGCCTTCATGACTAAGCCTTTACACAAAACTGGACTGAAAGAGATCTCATCTGGAGCAGCAGGCTGCCAAAGGGTTCTAACTGCCCTGATTCTGGCAAAGCTTCCTGATGAGGATGTAGAGATTGACATCATGGCTCAATCTATACTCCAACTGGACTGGAGGTAATCCCACCTGGATCTGTAAGAAACCAAAGGATCCTTCCTATCCTATTGCTTTGATCTTGGCAAACTTCCTGGCTGCTGAGATAGCCCTTATAGTGCATGTCTTAGTAGCTCAGTCTTTACTCAAGCTGAACTGAAAAGAGATCTCATCTGGAGTTGGCAAGGAAATCCAGAGCAAGTAGTAAATCCCACCTAGAGAGTCACAGATGCACCCCCCCCCCCTCAAATTATGGGATGAGTAAGGGATAGACCACCAATGAGACATTGGATATTACAGGGACTGCAGAGATCCACCCTCTGATGCTGCGTACACAAGACCGGACTTTCCAGCAGACTAGGGTCTGATGGACTTCCGCCAGAATTTTGGCAGCATTCCGGTGGACTTTCTGAACAAGCGGACTTGCTCACACATGACCGGATTTTCCGGCAGACTAGGTCCGCCGGACTTCCCAGGGGAGTTCCGACGAGTTCCGGCGGACTTACAAATGAACACACTTGCCCACACATGGACTAAAGTGCGTTCATTTTGAACATGATGCGTTATGACGGGACTAGAAAAGGAAGTCAATCTCGCCACTTTTATTGGAGAGATTGACACCTTGCTAGCCCTGTCGCCTGGTATGGATTTTAAGGGGAAGCCCCTACGCTGAAAAAACGGTGTGGGAGTCCCCCCAAAATTCATACCAGACCCTTATCCGAGCACGCAGCCCAGCCGGTCAGGAAAGGGGGTGGGGACGAGCGAGCATCCCCCCTCCTGAGCCGTACCAGGCTGCATGCCCTCAACATGGGGGATGGGTGCTTTGGGGAAGGGGGGCGCCCTGTGGGCCCCCTACCCCAAAGCACCTTGTTCCCATGTTGATGAGGGCAAGGGCCTCTTCCCAACAACCCATTGGTTGTCGGGGACTGCGGGTGGGGGGGGCTTATCGAATCCAGGAGCTCCCTTTACCCCTACCCATTCACCTGGGGAAAAAGTGTCAATAACAAACTACACAGGTTTTTAAAATAGTTTATTAGGTAGCTCCGGGGGTCTTCTACCGACTTTTCCGCACTTTCTGGTTCTTCTCCCACTCTCTGGCCTCTTCTCCCTCTCTCCAGTTCTTCTGCCGGGCTCCTCCGCTATCTTCCAGCTCTTTTGCTAGCGTTGGCCCAGTCCTCTCCTTCATCGTCGCCGTCACCGTCGTCTTCTTCTTCCTTCTTCTGTTCTTCCGATGTTGACACAACGCTCTCTCCCGCTGTAATGCTGTGGACACGCTGGGTATCGACTTATATAGGTATAAGGGGCGGGGTCACCGGGTGATGTCACATGGTGACCCCGCCCTTCATGACGTCACAGTCCTGGGCATGTTGGCAGGCTGCCCAGATGTTGTATTTGGTCCATCGGACCAGCATACAGACGAACGAGTTTCCCGCTAGGAACTGAGTCCGGCAGAGTTCCAACGGGAACATTTAAAACATGTTCTATTTTTAAAGTCCATCAGATTTTTGGCATGCAAAGGTCTGATGGAGAACACACACGATCGGAATGTCCGACGGAGTCGTTCCGTCGGACTTTTGCTGTCAAAAAGTCTGGTTGTGTGTATGCGGCAGGAGACAGTTTAAGATCATTTGAAGCCCAAAATGTACCTGACCAGAGGACTGAAGCAAAAGAAAACAAAGCAGTCCAAACTGAACAATCTTTCTTCAAATCCTTTTGTAGGATTTATAGATATTAGCTAAGAGAAACAACAACCAAGCCTGATCAGTCTCTTCCTCCCAGGATGAGAAACTGGAAGAGATGAATAAGGGTGGATCATTGCACTCTGTGACAGAATATCTCATCTGAGTGAAAACGCTTTATTCGGTTTTAAAAGCAGGAACCAGGCCAAGGAACAAGGCCTGTTTGGCCAATGGGGTATTTCTGCAATAATTGCCATGGTCTTTAGCAATAGACCCTAAAAACCTGCATATGGGTTATACTGGAGGGAATGCATATGGTTTGTGAAACCTTTCCTTATCTGTCACAGCATCCACACCCAGGGCTTGGCCCAGGCCCTAGGGGAAAAAAACTCTTCAGCTTATAATAGTAAGGCAATACTAGCAGATCTAACTCTGAAATCTTGTCCAGAGATGAAATCCATTTGGAGGAACCTGGAAGTAGAAACCACTTGATGCCCAGTTGGGCCACAGAATATGGATTCTTCCCAGAAGTTCTCAATGTAGACTCAGATCACAGTCATCTCTACCTCTTCTCAGTGGACTGACCCTGCAGGTTCTGACCTGCCCCCGATGTAGGACACCACTGTGATGTTGTTCAGCCTCATTGGAGACTAAAAAGCCTGTTGTCAGGTGACAAAAAGGCAAAGGGGGCATAAAAGAGCTAGTCAGAACTCCAGAACGTTCAAAACAATTTGACAGGAGAGTTCCACTGGCGACAACTACTTCCCAAAAGGGTAGTTCCACTGACACAGGTGAAGACAGAAAATCTAGGATTACCCAGCATCCTATCACCAGTATACTCTAGTGGTAAAAAAAAAAAAACAATGTATCCTGGGCCGTGATGAATTAAACTCTCAGATACATAAGGATTTGTGCAGGAGTCACATTACCCTCTTTGAAAGACTAGCAAGCCAATCTCTTGTAGGGTTCTGAGAACTCTCTCTGTATTCTTGACAGGGATCCCTGTTTAGAGAAGGAGTGAATCGAGATTCCAACCAGCAGACATGTATACTGCATAATGTCTTGACCCATGTAGAAACAGAGGTATGTCAGAGAAGACAGCTCTGGGAGTTGGAAATAGGCATCTCTCTGAGCAACAATAGTACTCATGTTAAAATCACATCTGCTGGAACTGGAATTGCTGTCCCTACTCCTAGAGACTGTAAGGTTGATGTTGACTAGCAGAACTTGTCTATTGTTTCTGGAGCAAATCCTGGCACAATCAGGGGATTTGAAGGAGACTGATCGTTCAGCATGGCCTGAAGTGCTTGTCCTGACAGTCCAGCCATCCGAGACCAAAGCTGAACCCCCCTCAGAAGAGGAGCAACCAGGTACCCATAAGATATGTATAGGAAGCAAAATCTGAAGAAGACCAGTAAGCACCCTCTCCCCCAGAAGTGGAGCTATTTGCTGACTGTTTGGTAGAGGACTCTCTTCCCCTCTTCAATTCTTTCTGGACTCTAAGCCAGAATTGCAGGAGCAAACCTCTTTGGAGTTAGACACCGACTCTTGAACTTCTGTCTTCTTTCATTCAGCAGACATTTACTGTGACGCATGAGGCCAGGCTAAACGCAGCTCTTCGCTATCAAATATGGCTAGCCCTTGAAGGGGACAATATAAACTCTCGCAATGCAGACAAGATTGTCCCACTTCTCAGAATTATTCTTTAGGATATAATTAACCACTTACCCACTGGGCACTTAAACCCCCTTCCTAAGCAGACCAATATTCAGCTTTTGGTGCTCTCACATTTTGAATGACAATTACTCAGTCTTGCAACACTGTACCTATATGACATTTTTGTCCTTTTTTTCACACAAATAGAGCTTTCTTTTGGCGGTACTTAATCATCGTTGGATTTTTTATTTTTTGCGATATAAAATAAAAATTTTGCCAATTATAAATGATGGTGTCGCGCAGTAGGAGACGAGAAAGAAATAGAAAGAAAGAAAAAGGGAAGAAAAAAGAAGGGACAGGGTGGGGGGGGGGGGAAGCAAACAGGGGGGTTAGATAATGGAGCTATAGATGAGAAGTAATGAAAGAGAACTATATAAATGGATATGGACTTGATATAAAAAGTACCTTTTACCTTATATGTTGCGTAATAAGCTAGGTAAGTAAATGTATAATAGCAATCATAGGCCAGTATCTGGACAACAGAAATCCATATACGTACACTCTAATAATAGTAAACACAACTGTGCAAAAGATGCAATATAGCGTGCCAAGTGAATGTGCAAAATATAGAACAAATCTAAATATATCAAATAAATTAACTAAGAAAAAAGTAGTGGCAGCAAAAAAAGAAATATAAAAACATGGACTACTAATTCATACAGTGCATTACATTGTGCAAATACTGCTAGCAGCAAAAAAACAGTGCATAGCTTTGTGTAAACGTTGCAAGTGGCAAAAAGGAAAGTAAAGTGCTAATGATACAAATTGATAAGTCCTGAAATATAAAAAAATAGACGTGCAAAATTCTGCAAAATAAAAGTTCAGCTTTGTTTCAAACTCAAGTGTTGGTGTTATCATGCAAACACTTCAGTGCAGTGGTTGTTTCTTTCTTTCTTTCATCCAATAAGTGAGTGGATGTGCCCTTACCTCACGGCTGTGAGGTTACAGCCTTATTATAGTGTAGGTGTATATATCCTATCACTCCAGTTCTGAAATCTTAGTATGGGTATACCTCACAAGATATAAAGATGATAATTCATAGTGTAGTAGTTCAGCAAAACGAATACTCAATATTAAGAAATATATCTCTAGTAATCCCTGTAGATCTAAAACATTGTATACTAATGATGATATTTTACATAGCACCTTGAGGAACAAATCCACTTTTAATCCACCAGCAAAAGATAGCAAGAACATTGATGTTTTTAAAAGGATTGTGACAGATGAACTAAAGTCACTGATAATTAAAAAGAAAGAAGACCCTAAATATATAAAGAGTGGGATTCGGAAGCTAACAAAAAGAAAAGATTTAGTAATCCGCCCAGCGGATAAAGGGGGAGGTATTGTGATCCTCTCCAAGGAACAATACAATCAAAGTATGGAATGTCTGTTACAAGATGAGAATACATACACACGTCTTTTAAGTAACCCTATGTTTAAATGCAGAAAGGCACTAGAACAAGTAGTTCATTTGGGTCTGAAAAGACAGATTTTAAGTAAGAAAGAGGCGAAATATCTTATACCTGAATCGTACCGGACCCCCATCATTTATTCAGTCCCAAAAATACACAAAGATCAAAGCAATCCCCCACCAAGACCCATAGTAAATGGGATTGATTCATTAACATCACGCATGGGACAATATATTGATTTTTATCTACAGCCTGCAGTCCAAAATACACAAGCATACTTAAGAGACACCAAACAAATGTTACAATTGTTAGACAATCTCCCTGTCAATGAAGAGCCGTGGCTATTGGCCACGGCAGATGTATCCTCTTTATATACGGTAATTCTACACAACCAGGCATGTGAAGCGGCTAAATGGGGTTTAAGGAAATACACATCTTTACCTTGTAGTCAGAGGAAATATATTATCAAATGCCTTGACTTTTTCCTGAAAAACAGCTATTTTTGGTACAACCGAAACTACTTTTTCCAAAAAACTGGAGTGGCAATGGGAGCCAAATTTGCTCCAAGCGTGGCTGGCCTATTTATGGCACAATGGGAGGAAGAAGAGGTATTTAAGGACATCCCAGAAGGCCTACAATTGTACAAAAGGTACATTGATGGTATCATAATAATATGGAAGGCAGTAAAGAACAACTTACTAATTTCCTGGAAGGCCTGAACGTCAACAACAGAAATATTCAGCTAATCTGGGAGATTAGTGATAAATATATACATTTTTTGGATTTAGAAATTATGCAGAACAACAATATAATCTCTTCTAAAACACACTTCAAAGAGGTGGACAGGAACAGTTACCTCCCAATAGGAAGTTACCACCATAACAATTGGCTGTTCAATATACCAAAAAGGACAAATAATGCGGATAAGGAGAAATTGTACTGATAATAAAGTATTTAAGGCACAAGCAGAGACTCTAAGATACAAATTCTTAGAGAAAGGTTATGATAATGAATTTATTAATAAAAAAATGATGGAAGTCGCAGACATCGATCGAAAAATACTACTAGAAGATAAACCAAAACAAAAACCTACAGATGACCTAGTACCGATCATCCTCGACTACAATACCCAATTTAAGGATGTAGAAAGAATAATTAGACATAATTGGAACATTTTGTTAGCAGACAGACAACTACAGCGAATACTTCCTCCAAAACCCAAATTTGTATACAGACGGGCCCCAACTATCCGGGATAAGATAGTAAAAAAACATCCCAGACCCCCCCCCCCAAAATAAATTTTTCATTCTTCTCTGGAAAAGGTTTTTTTCCCTGTAAACGATGCTATGCTTGCTTAAAAACTAGATGCCAGAATAAGAAAAGGAAGGAAGGACTTCACATCCACAACCACCGGGAATACATATGAGATAAAGGACTTTATAAGTTGTAATACTGAGGGAGCGGTGTACGTGTTGGAATGTAACTGTGGCCTCCAATACGTAGGCCGTACAAAAAGACCCCTGAGAATACGTCTGAAAGAGCACGTACAGAATATTATAAAAGGATTTGACAAGCACAGTGTGTCGAGACACTTTGCCTCTGTCCACAACAAAGACCCTTCCCATTTAAAGTTTTGGGGAATAGAACCTTATGTCAAACATTGGCGTGGTGGCCATAAAGTAAGAACACTGAGCCAATTGGAATCCAAATGGATTTTTATTTTGGACACTTTTGCACCCCAAGGCTTAAACATAGATTTTGATTTGAATTGTTTTATTAGTGATTTTTAATATTTACACTAGTTATTTACAAATCTATTACCTTTTTAGACTCCCCTATCACACCTGCGGCTCTTTTTAAATAGTTTACACCCCCATTATCCCCTTTCTTAATAATTTTAGTGCGATGTAACATCTAGGGGTTCATTTATATATTTTACATACACATACATATATATATTTTTTTCTATCTTTTTATACATTTTTTTTATATATTTTATATATTTTTTTCTACATTTTCTTTTTTAATATACACATTTTTACAAATATTATTATTTGTGACCTATTGCAAAATATTAGAAATATATAGCTATGTGATTATTTAATACCTGTAATTTTAATTTATCCCAGCATACATTTTAAATAGATCTAGGTGCTCGAGTAGATTTCCGGTGTCATCACTCCTCTAACCAGCTCGCAGTAAACCTTTATGCTACAAAACCTCCAAAATAATGTCTACCGGCTTACTTGCGGCGACATAACACACAAAAAATGGCCGCAACGAGACTTCCGGTCTCCGGACTCCAACAAAATGGCCGCCGTAATGACTGAATTCTAGTATATAAAGGATACTTCCTTCTCTCTATTCATTTCCTGATGAAGTCACGTGACGGTGGCGAATACGCGTAAGGAAGGAGAAAGAGAGAGGGACACCGGAAGGAACGCTGGAGTGCACCGCTCGTTTTTTATTCATACACCGCTGTTTATGAGTGCTCCATAATGTGAGTACCCTGTTATATTTTAATAAAATTCGTTTTGCTGAACTACTACACTATGGATTACCATCTTTATATCTTGTGAGGTATACCCATCCTAAGATTTCAGAACTGGAGCGATAGGATATATACACCTACACTATAATAAGGCTGTAACCTCACAGCCGTGAGGTAAGGGCACATCCACTCACTTATTGGATGAAAGAAAGAAACAACCACTGCACTGAAGTGTTTGCATGATAACACCAACACTTGAGTTTGAAACAAAGCTGAACTTTTATTTTGCAGAATTTTGCACGTCTATTTTTTAATATTTCAGGACTTATCAATTTGTATCATTAGCACTTTACTTTCCTTTTTGCCACTTGCAACGTTTACACAAAGCTATGCACTGTTTTTTTGCTGCTAGCAGTATTTGCACAATGTAATGCACTGTATGAAATAGTAGTCCATGTTTTATATTTCTTTTTTTGCTGCCACTACTTTTTCTTAGTTAATTTATTTGATATATTTAGATTTGTTCTATATTTTGCACATTCACTTGGCACGCTATATTGCATCTTTTGCACAGTTGTGTTTACTATTATTAGAGTATACGTATATGGATTTCTGTTGTCCAGATACTGGCCTATGATTGCTATTATATATTTACTTACCTAGCTTATTACGCAACATATAAGGTAAAAGGTACTTTTTATATCAAGTCCATATCCATTTATATAGTTCTCTTTCATTACTTCTCATCTATAGCTCCATTATCTAACCCCCCTGTTTGCTTCCCCCCACCCTGTCCCTTCTTTTTCCTTCCCTTTTTCTCTCTTTCTATTTCTTTCTTGTGTCTCATACTGCACGACACCATCATTTATAATTGGCAAAACTTTTGGGGTAGGTAAACCCCTTTTCTAGTGTACGCAGCGGTTTTCTGTTTCTTTGGTTGGTTGGCGCAGAGGTATTTTATACATCAATAAAATAAAAATTATCGTAAATTCTGTAAAAAGATGCATTTACTTTGTTTCTCTTATAAAATTTAGCAAATTAGTAATTTTTCTTTATATATTTTGCCCAAAGTGTATACCGCTACATATCTTTGGTAAACATATCCCAAATTAGTGTATATTATTTGGTTTTGTGAAAGTTATAGAGTCCACAAGCTATGGTGCTCATCTCTGAAAATTGATCACACCTGAAGTACTGACAGCCTATCTAATTTCTTTACACGCTAACAAGCCAGGAAAGTACAAATACGCCCAAAATTACCCCTTTTTAGAAAGTAGACATTCCAAGGTATTTAGTAAGGAGCATGGTGAGTTTTTTGAAGTTGTAATTTTTTCCCACAATTCTTCACAAAATCAAGATTTGTTTTTCTCTTTTTTTTCACAAAATTGTTACTTTAGCAGGTTATTTCTCATACACAGCATATGCATAACAAAAATTACACCCCAATACACATTATACTATTCCTCTTGAGTATGGGGATACCATGTGTGAGACTTTTACACAGTATGGCCACATACAGAGGCCCAACATGCAGGGAGCACCATCAGGCATTCTTGGAGCATAAATTACACATATACATTTTTGACGAGCTCTGACACTTTCGAAGGGCCTGGAGAACCAGGACAATAGAAATACCCCAAAAATGACCCCATTTTGAAAAGAAAACAACCCAATGTATAATCTATGAGGCATATTGAGTCTTTTGAACAAGTTATTTTTTTCTGTAAAGAAAATAAACACATTTTTTTTACACAACGTTGTCCATTTACATAAGAGTATGGCTGGGTATGTCTGAGAATGGACAGATATGGCTGAGTACGACTGAGTACGGCTGAATATTGCTGGGTATTGCTGGGTATGGATAAGTATGGATGGGTGTAGATGGGATGGCTGGGTACGACTAAGTATGCCTGGGTATTGCTGAGTATTGCTGGGTTTTGCTGGGTATGGCTGAGTATGGATGGGTATAGATAGGATGGCTGGGTACGGCTGAGTATTGCTGGGATGGCTGAGATGACTGAATATGGATGGGTATGGCTGAGTATGGATGGGTATGGCTAATTATGGATGGGGGGGGGGGTGGTATGGCTGAACATGGATGGATGGATGGATGAGTATGCTGAGTATTGATTGCTGAGCATAGATGGATGGATGAGTATGCCGAGTATGGATGACTGAGTATGCTCAGTATGGATGAGTATGGATGGATGGGTGATTATGGATGGCTGAGCATTGATAGATGAGCATGCTGAATATGGATGAGTATGCTGAGTATTGATTGCTGAGCATGGATGGATGAGTATGCCGAGTATGGATGGCTGAACATGGATGGATGGATGGATGAGTATGCTGTGTATGGATGAGTATGCTCAGTATGGAGGAGTATGGATGGGTGAGCATGGATGGATGGATGGATGATTATGGATGGCTGAGCATGGATAGATGGATGAGTATGTTGAGTATGGATGAGTATGCTGAGTATGGATTGCTGAGCATGGAAGGATGGATGAGTATGCCGAGTATGGATGGCTGAGCATGAATGGATGGATGAGTATGCTGAGTATGGATGAATATGCTCAGTATGGATGAGCATGGATGGATGAGTATGGATGGGTGAGCATGGATGGATGGATGAGTATGCTAAGCATGGATGGCTGAGTATGGATGGGTGAGCATGGATGGATGGATGAGTATGCTGAGCATGGATGGGTGAGCATGGATGGATGAGTATGCTGAGTATGGATGGGTATGCTGAGCATGGATGGATGAGTATGGATGGGTATGCTGAGCATGGATGGATGAGTATGGATGGGTATGCTGAGCATGAATGGGTATGGATGAGGCTGAAATGGGCCCTGAGCAGTGCTGTGCGCACTACACATCCAGCCCACAGCACTGCTGCCACCGATCTCCCCCCTCTCCCCTCGCACTGTACCAATAGGTATGGGGAGGGGAGAGAGGAACCGAACGCGACGCCGGTTTGTTTACTAGTGATCGTTTAGCGTGATCCGTTGGTCATGGATCTTCTCGGATGAGTGCCCCAGGGGGTGTGTGAGAGCAGGATTCGGGGAGGACGTCATATTGCGCCCTCCCAGAGTTATCCAACCACCCTGTAGCCGTCATTCGGCTATGGGTCGGTCGGTAAGTGGTTAATATTGTTTATCCCGATTTCCATTGTATGAGAGGAAAGAGTTAAGGCAGGTTCACAGGCTGCAACTGCAGACAGATATGCCCCCTAAGGACAAAACTAACACATAAAGTTGCCACCAGTAGACACTACACCCACCAAGGACACACCAAATCATCTTATTTAACCACTTCCCGACCAGCGCACGACGATGTACGTCGACAGAATGGCACGGGCAGGCATATTGGCGTACATGTACGTCCAATATTCGTTGCCGCGGTGCCATCGGGAGCGCGCCGCCTGCGGCGCGCTCCCGCGCTGGTCGGGACCCCCGTGAGTCCGGTCGCGGGACCCGCGGACTCGATCGCCGCGGGCATCCCCGCGATCGTCTCACGGAGCGGCCGAATGGAGGAAATGCTGTATAAACAACATTTTCCCATTCTGCCTAGCAACTAGTGACGATGATCTCTGCTCCATGTGATTGGAGCAGAGATCAGTGTACACTAAATGAAAGCCCAACCCCCCCACAGTTAGTAACACACCCCTAGGAATAGTGATGGACGAACTTCCGACGGGACGTTTCGCGAACGCGAAATGCGAACGGACCCAAACGTTCGCGAAACCGAACGTTCGCCGCGGGCCCCATTGACTTCAATGGGAGGCGAACTTTGCAAACCTTCATGTCGAATTTGCGGCCACGTGGTAATTATTAGGGGGTAAAACGTAGTCCCACCATCTGGACAATGACATAATACATGTATGAGGTGAATTTGGGATCGATAACTACAAGCATTTTTATTTTATTTGGGAAATTGTTCTAACAATTCAGGACTATGGAGCTAATGAAGGCAATGGAGGAGAGGGAAGGTCAGGGACCAGGGTAGGCAAAGAAGAGGGTGCAGGAGATGATCACCAGCAGCGTGACATACCGGAATGACACATGCACCGTGATAGAGGCATCTGACAGCAGCACCGTAATACAGAGCACTGACAGCAGCACCGTGACATACAGCGCTGACAGCAGCACCGTGACATACAGCGCTGACAGCAGCACCGTGACATACAGCGCTGACAGCAGCACCGTGACATACAGCGCTGACAGCAGCACCGTGACATACAGCGCTGACAGCAGCACCGTGACATACAGCGCTGACAGCAGCACCGTGACATACAGCGCTGACAGCAGCACCGTAAGCAGCCCCAGGAGGAAGTCAGCACAGCACAGGGATGGTGTGATCCCCTCATAATAAGAACCCCCAGGAGGAAGTCAGCACAGCACAGGGATAGTGTGATCCCTTCATAATAAGAACCCCCAGGAGGAAGTCAGCACAGCACAGGGATATCATAAGCAGCCCCAGTAGAAATATGACACCGCTCAACCTCTTCAAAGAGGAGGGTAGGGGCATATAGTACGGTGTGCTTTTTTGGGTCAAGGAAGTGAGCCAAATGAATTAAGAAGGTCTGTGTGCTTGATTAAAAAAATAGTTTATAGACATATACATGGTCTACTGGTCACATGTGTTGAATTCCTCCGAGATCCATGCCTCATTCATTTTTAGAAATGTGAGGTAGTTAACACTGTGGTGAGCTAGGCGAGTACGCTTATCGGTCACAATCCCCCCTGCTGCGCTGAACGTCCTTTCGGACAGGACACTGGATGAGGGGCAAGCCAACAGTTCGATTGCAAATTGGGCAAGCTCTGGCCAGAGGTCAAGCCTGCCCACCCAGTAGTCTAGGGGTTCATCACTCCTCAGAGCGTCCACATCGGCCGTTAACCCAATGTAGTCGGACACCTGACGGTCTAGGCGTTCCCTGATGCTGGATCCGGATGACACCTGTCGATGGGTCGGCTGAAAGAATGACCTCATATCCGAAGTCACCAACACATCTTCAAACCGGCCTCTTCTTGCAGGCGCTGTTGGATTGGTACCCGCAAATCCTTCTCTGGGAGTGGGAATTGCTCCTCTGCCAGCGCGCGCAAAAGCAGAATGCAGCATTTCTCGAAGCAAGGCCTGGAAGTGCTGCATTCTGACAGCCCTCTGCGACGGCGGTAACATTTCCGCCATTTTGTGTTTGTACCGGGGGTCTAAGTACGTTGCCACCCAGTACTGGTCCTTGACCCTCATGCTTTTTATACGGGGGTCCCTATTAAAACACTGGAGCATGAAGGCCCCCATTTGCACTAAAGTGGAAGCGGTGTGGTGGCCTGGCTCCTGCTCATCATCCAGGATAATGTCGTCCTCTTCATTCTCCTCTCCCCATCCTCGCACAACAGGGATCCCAGAAAGGTTTAAAGCATGCTCTTCTTGCTCCTGCTCATCCGCCCCGGCACCATCCTCCTCTGACTCCTCATCAGACTCCTGTTGTTGACTTGTCTCAGATAGAGTAGCCCCCCCTGGGAATTCATCCAGCATTGCGACTTCCTCATCTTCCCGCTCCTGCTCCTCCACAGCCTGATCAATGACACGACGCAATGCACGCTCCAGAAAGAAGGCATAAGGTACCATGTCACTGATGGCGCCATGGCTGCGACTGACCAGTTTGGTGATCTCCTCAAATGGCCGCAGAAGTCTGCATGTGTCGCGCATGAGCAGCCACTGGCGCGGTGAAAAAAAACCCAGCTCCCCAGAACCGTTTCTTTCGCAGAGTTCATACAGGTAGACGTTAACTGCACGTTTCTGCTGGAGCAGCCTATCAAGCATATAGAAGGTTGAGTTCCATCGCGTCGGGCAATCGCAAATAAGACGTCTGACCGGCAGATGGTGTCGCCGCTGAATGTCAGCAAGGCGAGCCATGGCCGTGTAAGATCTTCTGAAATGGGCCGAGATTTTCCTTGCCTGCCGCAAGATGTCCTGGACCCCAGGGTATTTGACAAGGAATCGCTGCACGACCAAGTTTAAGACGTGTGCCATGCACGGCACGTGCGTGATTTTGCCCTGTTTCAATGCGCTAAGCAGATTGGCACCGTTGTCACACACCACTTTACCAACTGTCAAATTGAGCGGTGTTAGCCACTCATCTGCCTGTGAACGCAAAGCTGAAAGGAGTGCCGGGCCAGTGTGGCTCTTTGCTTCCAGGCACAACAGACGCAGCACGGCATGGCAACGTCTCACCTGGCATGTGGAATAGGTTCTGGGGAGCTTGGGCGGTGCAGTGGAAGAGACGCTAGCAGCGGAAAAGGAGGAGGCAGCTGAGGAGGAGAGGGAGGAGGATGGAGTAGGAGGAGGAGAAGAAGAGTCAGGCCTGCATGCAATCCGTGGCGGTAAAACCAAATCTACACGGGTGCCACGGGTTACATGCTTGACGGCCGTCAGAAGGTTCACCCAGTGGGCAGTAAAACTGATATACCTTCCCTGCCCGTGTTTGCTAGACCACGTGTCTGTGGTCAGATGTATCTTGGCACCGACACTGTGTGCCAGAGATACATTCACTTGCCGCTGAACATGGCCATATAGCTCTGGGATGCCCTTCTCTGAGAAATACTTCCTTCCTGGGACCTTCCATTGTGGTGTTCCAATGGCCACAAATTTGCGAAAGGCCTCCGAGTCCACCAGTTTATATGGCAGTAGTTGGCGGGCTATGAGTTCTGACAAGCCAGCCGCCAACCGTTGGGCAAGAGGGTTATCCGGCGTCATCATTTTTTTACGCTCAAACATTAGGCCCACGGAAGCCTGCCTTTTTGCAGAAAAATGTGAGCTTGGCGTGATGGAAGGTGGAGTGGAGGACAATTGTGAGGAGAGAGGAGAAGGAGAAGTAGAAGACGAGGCTGGACGGTGAGAGCCTGCAGTGTGGCTTTGTGTGTTCCGTTGCTCCCACTGGGCTCGGTGATGGCTGCTCATGTGCCTTCTTAAGGCGGTCGTCCCTAGGTGAGTATTGGGCTTACCGCGACTAACGCGTTGACTGCAAAGATTGCAGATGGCAACGCTATTGTCAGCAGCGGACACGTTAAAAAAAGCCCACACTGCGGAGCCATGTGCCGGTGTCCTGGGAGCGCCAGATGTGACCGTACATGGTCGATGACTCGCTCCTGATACATTTGCAGTCTGCTTTGTCCCTGCTGTGCAATGTAAGTCATTGCTGCTTCTCCTCCCTATCTGCTGGTCCATATCTCCCTCTGAACTCCCCTCCTCTTCCTCTCTTGTGGGCACCCACGTGACATCACTAGACACGTCATCATCAACGTCACCTTCCCCACCGCTATAAGTAGAGATCTCGGAGTAGGCAGCAACACCGGGGACCAACCTCCTCCTTGGGCTGATCTGGGTACTGGCGTCAGACTGCTGAGTAGCGCTTGTTGCTACCTCCTCTTCCTGATCCAATACCAAGAGTGGCTGCGCATCAGAAATGTCCTCTTGATATGGATCGGAAAATAATTCCAGTGACTCAAGCGGAAGGTATGTGGTGGTGGTGGTGGTGGTCGTGTTGTTGGTGGTAGTGTCTTTGGGGGTGCACATAGCAGAGAGTGAAGAAGAGGGTGCAGATCGAGAGGATGAGGAGGGTGCAGAAGAGTAAGGCTGAGCGAGCCACTCAACCAAGTCTGGTGCATCCTTTAAAGTAATTGAACGCACCTTCTGCAACTTCCCACTTTGGCTCAAGCCTGTTGCTCCTGCCCTACCCCTACCACCCCTGCGGAAGGGCCTGCCTCTTCCTCTGCCTGTCATTTTTTAAATGACCCTGTGACAAAACTCTTAGTCCCTATACCGATGAAGGACTGCTGCAGTATAGGGCAGCGGTCAGCAGTGGTGCACGTCAACCCTATCTATTGTGGACCGATAGCGGTCCTTACAGAACAGCAGACTGTACCGCACTCAAGCCTATGTACCGTAGCACCCTATACCAAGTTACCAGTCCTTATAAGAACTTTTGTGGACCAAGCAGGTTGTGTATTAGTGTTTAGCAGACTGTACGTCAGTCCCTATACCGCTGAAGGACTGCTGCAGTATAGGGCAGCGGTCAGCAGTGGTGCACGTCAACCCTATCTATTGTGGACCGATAGCGGTCCTTACAGAACAGCAGACTGTACCGCACTCAAGCCTATGTACCGTAGCACCCTATACCAAGTTACCAGTCCTTATAAGAACTTTTGTGGACCAAGCAGGTTGTGTATTAGTGTTTAGCAGACTGTACGTCAGTCCCTATACCGCTGAAGGACTGCTGCAGTATAGGGCAGCGGTCAGCAGTGGTGCACGTCAACCCTATCTATTGTGGACCGATAGCGGTCCTTACAGAACAGCAGACTGTACCGCACTCAAGCCTATGTACCGTAGCACCCTATACCAAGTTACCAGTCCTTATAAGAACTTTTGTGGAACAAGCAGGTTGTGTGTTAGTGATTAGCAGACTGTACGTCAGTCCCTATACCGCTGAAGGACTGCTGCAGTATAGGGCAGCGGTCAGCAGTGGTGCACGTCAACCCTATCTATTGTGGACCGATAGCGGTCCTTACAGAACAGCAGACTGTACCGCACTCAAGCCTATGTACCGTAGCACCCTATACCAAGTTACCAGTCCTTATAAGAACTTTTGTGGACCAAGCAGGTTGTGTATTAGTGTTTAGCAGACTGTACGTCAGTCCCTATACCGCTGAAGGACTGCTGCAGTATAGGGCAGCGGTCAGCAGTGGTGCACGTCAACCCTATCTATTGTGGACCGATAGCGGTCCTTACAGAACAGCAGACTGTACCGCACTCAAGCCTATGTACCGTAGCACCCTATACCAAGTTACCAGTCCTTATAAGAACTTTTGTGGAACAAGCAGGTTGTGTGTTAGTGATTAGCAGACTGTACGTCAGTCCCTATACCGCTGAAGGACTGCTGCAGTATAGGGCAGCGGTCAGCAGTGGTGCACGTCAACCCTATCTATTGTGGACCGATAGCGGTCCTTACAGAACAGCAGACTGTACCGCACTCAAGCCTATGTACCGTAGCACCCTATACCAAGTTACCAGTCCTTATAAGAACTTTTGTGGACCAAGCAGGTTGTGTATTAGTGTTTAGCAGACTGTACGTCAGTCCCTATACCGCTGAAGGACTGCTGCAGTATAGGGCAGCGGTCAGCAGTGGTGCACGTCAACCCTATCTATTGTGGACCGATAGCGGTCCTTACAGAACAGCAGACTGTACCGCACTCAAGCCTATGTACCGTAGCACCCTATACCAAGTTACCAGTCCTTATAAGAACTTTTGTGGAACAAGCAGGTTGTGTGTTAGTGATTAGCAGACTGTACGTCAGTCCCTATACCGCTGAAGGACTGCTGCAGTATAGGGCAGCGGTCAGCAGTGGTGCACGTCAACCCTATCTATTGTGGACCGATAGCGGTCCTTACAGAACAGCAGACTGTACCGCACTCAAGCCTATGTACCGTAGCACCCTATACCAAGTTACCAGTCCTTATAAGAACTTTTGTGGACCAAGCAGGTTGTGTATTAGTGTTTAGCAGACTGTACGTCAGTCCCTATACCGCTGAAGGACTGCTGCAGTATAGGGCAGCGGTCAGCAGTGGTGCACGTCAACCCTATCTATTGTGGACCGATAGCGGTCCTTACAGAACAGCAGACTGTACCGCACTCAAGCCTATGTACCGTAGCACCCTATACCAAGTTACCAGTCCTTATAAGAACTTTTGTGGACCAAGCAGGTTGTGTATTAGTGTTTAGCAGACTGTACGTCAGTCCCTATACCGCTGAAGGACTGCTGCAGTATAGGGCAGCGGTCAGCAGTGGTGCACGTCAACCCTATCTATTGTGGACCGATAGCGGTCCTTACAGAACAGCAGACTGTACCGCACTCAAGCCTATGTACCGTAGCACCCTATACCAAGTTACCAGTCCTTATAAGAACTTTTGTGGAACAAGCAGGTTGTGTGTTAGTGATTAGCAGACTGTACGTCAGTCCCTATACCGCTGAAGGACTGCTGCAGTATAGGGCAGCGGTCAGCAGTGGTGCACGTCAACCCTATCTATTGTGGACCGATAGCGGTCCTTACAGAACAGCAGACTGTACCGCACTCAAGCCTATGTACCGTAGCACCCTATACCAAGTTACCAGTCCTTATAAGAACTTTTGTGGACCAAGCAGGTTGTGTATTAGTGTTTAGCAGACTGTACGTCAGTCCCTATACCGCTGAAGGACTGCTGCAGTATAGGGCAGCGGTCAGCAGTGGTGCACGTCAACCCTATCTATTGTGGACCGATAGCGGTCCTTACAGAACAGCAGACTGTACCGCACTCAAGCCTATGTACCGTAGCACCCTATACCAAGTTACCAGTCCTTATAAGAACTTTTGTGGAACAAGCAGGTTGTGTGTTAGTGATTAGCAGACTGTACGTCAGTCCCTATACCGCTGAAGGACTGCTGCAGTATAGGGCAGCGGTCAGCAGTGGTGCACGTCAACCCTATCTATTGTGGACCGATAGCGGTCCTTACAGAACAGCAGACTGTACCGCACTCAAGCCTATGTACCGTAGCACCCTATACCAAGTTACCAGTCCTTATAAGAACTTTTGTGGAACAAGTGAGTTGTGAATGTTTAGCAGACTGCAGCAGAAGGGCAGCAGTCAAGTATAATATCCTTTCTATATTTGGAAGAAAGAATATTATACATGTACAAGCCTATTACTGTACCACTGATACCAGTCCTGAAAAGAACCTTTGTGGAACTAATAATAACAGCAAGTCTTTAAAATTACCCTCACTGCCTGACAACACTGCTTCCTTCCTGTCCCTATACAAATTGGCAAAAAAAGAGAACGATTAGTGGTTACTGGAACAGCTCTTTTGTGGACCTTGATAGTAACAGCTAATGATGATGATGATGATGATGATGATGAAAGACTAATCTGGCTGTCCCTGTAGCATACACCGTCCTTTCCCTTTCTCTAAACTAACAAAAGACACTCAGGCTGCTGCAAGAATCAGCAGCACAGCAAACCTATCAACACCTAACACCTATACCAGTCCTGAAAATAACTTTTGTGTACCAAATAGCTAGTGGTTTATCTCTCCCTACTCCACACAGGAACCTGTCCCTATCGTAACAGAAGAAAGAATGTAAAATGGCCACCGGATCGGGTGTATTTATAGGTTAGGGGGAATGTACAAGTGTCCATGTGCTGTCATGTCTCAATTGGCTGTCCTGTATCACATGATAAACGTGTCACCAAAGGTTAAAGTTCTTGTATACATTAAACACGTAAGTCCGCCGCGGCGAACGACGGAAAAAGGCGTTCGAACGTGCGGACCGCGAATGTCGGAAATTCGCCGCGAAACGACCGCCGGGCGAACCGTTCGGCCATCACTACCTAGGAACACTTAACCCCTACACTGCCACCCACAGGTTAACCCTTTCACTGCCAGTGTCATTTACACAGGAATCACTGCATTTATATAGCAGTGATTACTGTATAAATGACAATGGTCCCAAAAATGTGTCAAAAATGTCCGATGGGTCCCCGACAATGTCGCAGTCACAATAAAAATCGCAGATCGCCGCCATTACTAGTAAAAAAAAAAATAATAAAAAGTTATTAATAAAAATGCTATAAAACTATCCCTATTTTGTAAACGCTATAACTTTTGCGCAAACCAATCAATAATCGCTTATTGCGATTTTTTTTACCAAAAATATGTAGAAGAATACGTATCGGCCTAAATTGAGGGAAAAAAATGTTTTTTTATATATTTTTGGGGGATATTTATTATAACAAAAAGTAAAAAATAATGCGTTTTTTTCAAAATTGTCGCTCTATTTTTGTTTATAGCGCAAAAAATAAAAACCGCAGGGGTGATCAAATACCACCAAAAGAAAGCTCTATTTGTGGGAAAAAAAGGACGTCAATTTTGTTTGGGAGCCACGTCGCACGACCGCGCAATTGTCAGTTAAAGCGACGCAGTGCCGAATCGCAAAAAGTGGTCTGGTCTTTGACCAGCAAATTGGTCCGGTCTGAAAGTGGTTAAGTATACCTCTGAAGGACACATCATCCTCCAATGGCAACTTCATGCATATGGCTAAGCTAATGCTAAGGCTAGAGCCACGTTAACCAAATAGGTGACTCATTATGCTGGAAAACCTCCTCCTCATAAGTGCCTAATCTGACATCCTGCAGCGCACGTAGAAATGTCCTGGTTAGGGTTTGAACTAAGCAGCTCAGTGCTGCAAGGTGCTGACCACTAAGACATTCTGTTGCTTGGTCCTTCTGTTCAATTTGCACCCCTCTTCTAGAATGAGCTTCTAGCCTCAACATCATGGGTGGAGCCTTTTTGCTGTAGAGGGACAAATGCCCTATTTGGAGGTTTCTAGCTACAATGTGATAGATCTAGCCACATCTGTGTCAGCTCTCAGATATTTTTTCATTTGGGTTGCTCAGAGGCACCCATAAATTTCTGATTATATAATCTTTATTTACATATATACCTATAGAACATTTCCTTTTGTTTTTTTATTATATTTTTCATCATCCACTTACCAGGTATAACCTACTGGGTTGATTTTTTGTCCCTTGTGTTTGGGACACAGTGCCTTGATGCATGAAAATCCTGTCTATGTGGAACTCCAGCATAATGTGAGCAGTTTATACTTCATATGATCATGTGAGTGAAATGAATCTCCATCAGTATGTGACTTGCATTGATTATGCATTGTACTTGTATATTCACTATATTACCAAAAGTATTGAGACACCTGCCCTTACACGCACATGTACTGGCATCCCAGTCTTAGGCCATAAGGTTCAATATTGATTTGGTCCACCCTTTGCAGCTATAACAGCTTCAACTCTTCTGGGAAGGCTGTCCACAAATTTGAGGAGTGTGTCTATGGGAAACTTTGACCATTCTTCCAGAAACACATTTGTGAGGTCAGGCACCGATGTTGGACGAGAAGGCCTGGCTCACTAATTCATGCCAGAGGTGTTTTATCAAATCAATATTGAACCCTATGGACTAAGACTGGGATTCCAATAAAGTTCATGTGTGTGTAAAGGTAGGCGTCCCAATACTTTTAGTAATATAGTGTACTTATCTATGTTTGTCCTAGAGATTCCTCTGATATGCTAATAACTATCACCCCCTGAGGAAAAGTCAATATATCTAAACGCAGCACGGCTCTGGATGCATGCGGTCAGGATCATAACCAGTTCTTGTTTGGCAACTCACTACCATCTACCACTTTCTACAGCTTTATAATATGTGGTATTTTTATGCTGTTATGCTTTATGATCCCCATTTTCTCCCATGATATTGGTTCGAGAGTAATTTTAATGTCTATTTCAACAAGTATTTGACTTTTATTGGCACCATTGTCTAATAGCTTCCTGGGAATCACAAAAGTCCCTCTATTTTCCCCACTCTCTCCTTTGTGGCATTTTCTGTATGCTAATTTGGGACTGATGCTAAAGTTGTTTTTACACAGGGGGATTAATATTGGTAATCTTTCTTTTGGGTGTAGAAACTTCCATGTGTCTACTAGTTGTGTCTGATGCAGGTGTTTACTAATGGTACCGAGACGTTTGAAAGGAATTGCTGTATGACCAGAAGATGAGTCAAGTAGGGGTTCCAAGACTACAATAAAATTCTCAGAAAAAATGTGAGTATACCTTTTAAGTCAATAAGTTGAGATAAGAAACATTGGAGGAAGGAGCAGTGTTTGGGACAATATAGCGTGGATAGGATATGTTTACAATTACTTCAGCAACCTTTTATTGGAATCACCCATCAGAGTCTGAGATGGTGTCTGTATAATTGAATAGGACCCCCCTGCTCAACCAAAAAGCAATATCTTTGGATAGCTTGTTAAAGAAACTATAGAACCATTGGTGAAAACTGATTAATTTGATGTGGATCATAGCTGATTCTTTCAGGTGTGCTTTGTGCAGACATGCAAGATACGTCATTGTTCCCAACGCTGTATACTGGCCTAGGTCCAGGCCTAGGGCAGCATGGAAAGAGTCCCTGCCAGCATGTACTACACGGTTAGTGTAGGGTTAGTCTTATGGGGCAGACTGGGCTGAGAGGCAAATTAGTCTAGCGCCCCCCATAAAGCAGCCGCAATGCGGGCGGCCAGCATTCCACAACTATGGGGGGGGGGGGGGGAGCACCACTTCTAATTTTGACTGTCCTATCATCCTGGACCACAAACCTTCCTCACTGTGCTATATGTTTTCTGCTGCACCATTTGCACGGTTATAGTCTTAGTCCTCTCCATAAAATTATTAGAAAGTAGAACTATAGTCAACACTTTTTTTTTTTTTTTCATTTTGCATAGAATAAGGGAGGGTTACAACCCCTGTCAGTTTATTTTTTACCATCCCTGTCCCATTGCAGAGATTTCCCTTCGCTTCCTGCCCCATAGCCAAACAGGAAGTGAGAGGAAATCTATGCAAATTGAAGAAATCCATCTCACCACACAGGTTATGTTATGTTATAAATGTGATAAATGAGTAGCTGCCCCTTCAAATGCCAAATGGTGCTTTGTAAAGCAAAATAAATAAAATGGGGAAGGGCCCAATATATGTAACAAAACCCTTCAATAATAAAAAAAACATAAGGGGCGTGACTTAACCTCGCGGGAAGATAAAATAGAGAAAAGCTCCGGCTCTCACGGAAGCCTCATACCGCTCTGCCACCTGGGGACAGCATCGCAGAACTCCTCCGTCTCCCACTCCCGCTCTCCACGCAGACAACCGAGCAGTCTGAACCACAATCTCTCCGAGCTGTTCAGGACCCAGAGGAGCAACATGGCGGCTCCCGTCGCTGAACACAGTGCCATCTCCACATCTGAGCCAGATCATGCCGCTCACCAACAGCAACACCCCAGCCTCTTTGACCTGAAAACGGTGGCGGCAGAAATTAAGGACACTGACAGCGGCCATAGCAGACCTGCGCCTAGACATTTGGGCTATTGCTGAGAGGGTGCAAGATGTGGAAAAGGTCTCAGCCCAGCATGGAACGGTCTTCCGCCGAGTGACCCAGAAGGTGGATACCCACACCCTACAATTAAGAGACCTCCAGTGTCACTTGGCGGACCTTGACAACAGAGGTAGACACCATAATCTGCGGGTAAGGGGACTACCAGAAGTGGTAGAAGCTGAACAGCTTACAGCCACCATTACTGGCCTGTTTAATAACTTATTAGACAGACCAGTGCAGACAATAATAGAAATGGAGCACATTCATCGCTTGCTTAGGCCCAGGGGGAGAGACACAGACCCCCCCCCCCCCCCCCAAGTGATGTAGTGTGCTGCCTGGTGGACTAAGAGCTGAAGGAAGATATACTCCGTAAAGCAAGGAACAGGATCCAACTCTCACATGGGGGCGCTGACATCCACATATACCAGGACCTCTCTGGCATCACTTTGCAACACAGAAGAGACCTGAAACTGTTATTAGATGTTCTACATGCCAAGGGCATCCACTATAGATGGAAATTCTTCTTTGCCTCTCTGCCATTAACCAAGTCCACATGACACTGCTTCAAGTCCCGGAAGAACTACAGTCCTTTTGCGATATCACAGTGATGGAGGTTCCGAATTGGTATGTCGAGTTTCGCTGTCGTCCACCACCCAGCAGAGAACAACGATGAGAGGAACCGATGGAAGCCCAAGATACCCGATACCGCAGGCACAGATCCACCTCGGGTTCCAGGTCTCACACATCCACCAGAAGTTTCCACAATGGCTACAGTCCGACCAATTCCCTGCGACCAAGGGCCAGACGTGACTTCGGGCGAATCGCAAACAAACAATCTCTGGGGAACTGAATTAGAATCGCCATTCTCACGTTTCTGACCTTGTTTCTTTTCTTTTTTACTTTTCATTTTTTCTTCTGTTTCTCTGTTTTGAGCCTACATGGTTTTCTTTACTAAAAATGTTGCCCCTTGCCCTAATGTTTTTTTTGCCTTGGGCTGAATGAACAATATCTCACGGATACAGCTACATCCAGCACAAAATACCACTGTCCCAAGGGAGTACTAACATTTCTGTTTCCATTCTTCTACAGGAATAGGCCGAGCACACAAATTGGCAACTATGCTGTTGGCCTACCATCTCCTGGAGACAATGTGCCCTTCATATTGGCACCAGACCTTCTCCACAGCTTACGGAAACATTTACCCACAGATGCATTAGCAGAGATTGTGTTCAGGTTTCACACTTACCGTTTTCAGGGTTACAGGATTTGTACAGTCTGAACTCTAATTAAACCTATACTTCTATCCTACATGAAACTGCATGATTGTAAGCACAGAGGAATAGGGTGCAATAATAGCCCCCCACCTTAATGGCAATGATTCTATTTGCACTGGTAGGGCAGGAATAACAGGAGCTGTAGCGGGCCTGCTGTATTCCCCTTATAACGACCTCACCCTGAATTTGGGAACAAATTGGCTAAATTACTCGCTAGAGCCTTACAATACAATAAAGCTACCTCGACCATCCACTCGATATTAGATTAGAGTTCTATTCCGAACTCTAACTTACCCACCCCTTTGATGACAGACTCCACCCAGGACAGGAAGAAAATGATAGAGGATTTTTTAACCCAATATGGCCCACAACCCATCATAGACGATGAGGCTATGAGGCAAAACTAGACAAACCACTCAATTGGGATGAGGCTATCACAGCTCTTAAGCAAATGAAACCAGGGAAAAGCCCAGGCCCAGAAGGCTTTTCCATTAGCCATTACAATACCTGCAAAGACACGCTAATCCCACATTTTCTGAACACTTTTAACACAGTGCCCACCTCCCCCACTAACAATCCAGACATCCTTGAGTCACACATTATTGTAATACCCAAACAGAGCAGAGGCACAACCCTGATTTCAAACTATAGGCCTATTTCACTCATAAACGTCGACGTGAAGCTATACGCGAAAATATTGGTGAACCACATACTTCCTTTACTCCCTACATTGGCATCTTTGGATCAAGTTGGCTTTATCCCTGGCTGCGAGGCCAGAGATAAACACCCTGAAGGCCACCAACATCCATCACTGGCTGTCATTATCTAACACTCCAGGCTTTTTCCTTTCCCTGGACGCGGAGAAGGCGTTTGACAGGGTGGCCTGGGACTACATGACAGAAGCTTTACGCAAAATGGGGTTTTGACCATATCCTTCAATATATTGTTGCCCTTTACTCATCACCAACAGCAAAAATCAAGGTCAATGGTCACCTGTTAGACGCCTTCTCCCTGTCGAACGAAACTGGATAGGGATTTTCCCCTTATTCCCCATCATATTCATTCTTATGCTAGAACCCACGCTCTGCAGGCTTGGGACTAGGGATGAGCTGAACACCCCCCGGTTCGGTTCGCACCAGAACTTTCGAACGGACCCCAAATTCGTACGAACTTTAGAACCCCATTGAAGTCTATGGGACTCGAACGTTCGAAATTAAAAGTGCTAATTTTAACGGCTAATATGCAAGATGCTGTCCTAAAAAGGGTTTGCGGACCTGGCTCCTGCCCCAGGGGACATGGGTCAATGCCTAAAATGTTTTTAAAAATGTCCGTTTTGGTGGGAGCACTGATTTTAATGACGATTAAAGTGAAAAAAAAAAAGTGAAATATTCCTTTAAATATTGTGCCTGGGGGGGGGGGGGGTGTCTGTAGTATGCCTGTGAAGTGCCACGTATTTCCCGTGTTTAGAACAGTCCCTGCACAAAATTACATTTAACGGAAATAACGTCATTTAAAACTGCTTGCGTTTTTAATGTTATATCTGGTTCCTGCAATATGGTTGAAAATCATTGAGATAAAAAGCCATGGGTAGCCCTCCCTGCCCATTACCAGCCCCTTTGGGTCTTGTATGCATATTAAGGGGAACCCCGTACCCATATTAAAAAAAGGAAATGCGTGTGGCCTCCAGGCCCTATATACTCAGAACAGCAGTATACAGGCGGTGCAAACAAGACAGGGACTGTGTAGGTTTGTTGTGTTAAGTTGAATCTGTTTGTAATTTTCAACTGGTACATTTTTAAAGTGTAGCTCCAGTCAAAAAAACGATTTTTAAGCTTTTTGGAAAACATAGGGAAGGGTTATCACCCCTGTATTATTTGTTTTGTCGTCCATCTTTTTTCATCTCACTTGCTGTTATCTCATTCCGTTTGCAAGTAGGAGATGTTTGTAAGTTGGATGTTTGAAAGTAGGGGCCTGCCCTATATGCTCTGCAGAAATGGCGGAACAAGGTGTTGGTTTTGCCACAACATTGTAAGTCCTCACAGTTACTCTGGGTGGGCACAGGAACGGGCCCTCCTGTGAAATATTATATCAAGAATTGTAATTACATGTCCCTGTTAAAAAGGGGCAGAAAAATTGGGCCTTAGGCACTGGTGCCACAACACTGCAACCTCTCCCATATATTCTAGTTTTAGTGCAGGAATTAGCCCTGCTGCAAAGCATTGCATCAAAAATTGTAATTAAACGCCCCTGTTAAACAGAGGCAGAAAAATTGGGCTGATGGCATCACCCAGAACCAGAAATGTTCTTCCAACATATCAGCAGAGGAGGAAGAGGATAGACAATCAACATAACAGGACAGTCACTCAGCATCAGCATAGGCAGTCTTGAAGGGATGTGATATTTAAAAAAAATTATTCGGTTACATCAGCTTCAGGTGCTTGGTAGCTGTGGGTGATCCAAGACTGATTCATCTTGACGAAGGTCAGTCGATCAACTGATTCGGTGGACAGGCGCACCCTGTGATCGGTAACAAAGCCACCAGCAGCACTGAAGGTGCGTTCCGAAAGAACGCTGGATGCAGGACAGGCCAGTAGCTCAATTGCATACTGTGCAAGCTCTGGCCAGTGATCCATCCTCAAGACCCAGTAAGCCAGAGGATTTTCGGTGGGAAAGGTGTCCAAGTCTGACCTTGCCCCTAGGTATTCCTGCACCATGTAAATCAGACGCTGGCCATGGTTGCTGGAACCGATCATACCTTGGGGCTGCGGACTAAAAAATTGTCTGAAAGCATCGGTCAGACGGCCACCTTCTCCACCGCTCCTTCTGACCGATGCCTCAGCAACACGTTGTCCAGGACCAGGAGTTTGTAGCCTCCCAGTCTCTGGGAACGCGTTGCACAGACCTTTCTGCAAGGCCTCCCGGAGAGGTCTCATCCTCTGCTCCCTCTGCGATGGCAAGAAAAGGTCGGCAACCTTACCCTTGTACCGTGGATCAAGGAGAGTGGCCAGCCAGTAATGGTCCCTCTCCTTGATCTGAAGAATACGAGGATCCTTCTGCAGGCTTTGCAGGATCAGGGAGGCCATGCAGCGTTGGTTAGCTGAGGCATTCGGTCCGGAGTCCTCTGGGTCACTAAGGACAACATGATCCGCAGCTACCTCCTCCCAGCCACGTACAAGTCCGCGGGTTTCTTGGGACTGTATGTCATCCCTACAAGACTGCTGCTACTGCTGATCTGAGTGCCAGCCTCCACCTACATGCTGACACAATCATCCTCCTCCTCCTCCTCCTCATACTCTTCCAGTGTGATGGGTGGCACAGCAGGAACACTGTCTGGATAAAGGGGGCCTTGAGAGGCAAGGAAGTCCTCCTCTTGCTGCCTCTGTTCTGCCTCAAGTGCCCTGTCCATTATTCCACGCAGCGTATGCTCCAAGAGGTGGACAAGAGGTACAGTGTCAGTGATGCATGCACTGTCACTGCTCACCATCCTTGTGGCCTCCTCAAACGATAACAGGACAGTGCATGCATCCCTGATCATGCCCCACTGGCGTGGTGAGAAAAAACCGAGCTCCCCGACCCTGTCCTGGTGCCATAATCGCACAGGTACACATTGATGGCCCTCTGCTGCGTGTGCAGCCGCTGCAGCATGGTCAACATTGAGTTCCACCTGGTGGGCATGTCACATATAAAGGCGGTTCTTGGGCAGGTTCAACTCCTTTTGGAGCTCAGCCAGCCGAGCACAGGCATTAAATGATCAGCGGAAATGCACACAGACTTTGCTGGCCTGCTTCAGGACATCCTGTAAGCCGGGGTACCTGCCCAAGAACCGCTGCACCGCTTCAGAGAGGACTGAAGGTCTAGTGGGGTTGGAGATCCCAGCTGATGAGGAGCAAGGAGAGGTCCGCTTTGTTCTTTGGTGTGGGTCTTTGAGGTACGCTTGCCAACGAGTTGCATGGCAGGTCAACATATGTCTGGTCAAGCATGTGGTGCCCAAGCGGCTGATGTTTTGGCCACGCGAGATACGCTTGAGACATATGTTGCAAATAGCAGCGGTGCGATCTGATGCACTCGTCCCAAAAAAGGCCCACACCAAAGAACTTTTGGACTAACGCGCAGAGGCAGCGCCCTGCACAGGCAGAGCTCTGCGGTGTGATTCAGTCGGTGTTCTGCCCCTAAGCTGGCCCCCAGAGGGCATCCTGCCTCGTTGGACATGTGCCTCCTCCTCCTCCTCTTTCCTACCAGGCACCCACGTGGAGTCAGTGCCCTCATCATCCCCTCCCTCTTAATCGCTGGAGCAAACCTGGCAGTATGCTGCAGCTTGTGGAACATGACTGCCAGATTGCTGTCCTTCTTGAGCATCCTCTCTCTCTGCATTCACGCTACTGCCTTCCTCTAGCTGAGTATCATCATCATCAAAGGCTACAAAACATGTACCCAACACTGTGCTCAAAGAGTTCAGGAGACTCCTCAGGAGGACGTGGTGGGTCTAGGGAAGGAGTCACTGATGATGACATTGAGACGAGGGAAGACGATGCGTTGGCAGCTGCTTTGCTAGTACCCTGAGACTGGGTGAGAGAGGATGAGGAGGATGAAGAGGGCTTGGTCATCCACTCTACCAAGTCGTTGGCATGTTGCGGCTCAACATGTCCAGCTTTCGAAAAGAAGGACAAGCGTGTCCCATGGCCACGTGCTGATGATGACGATGCATCGCGTCCACGACCAGCACTGTTGTCTCTAGACACAGAGCCTGCTTGCCCTCTTTTATCGGCTCGCGTCTGTCTGCCTCTCCTTGCTGGCCTTCCAGACATGGTAATGGCCTGAAGGGAGTTGGGAAAACCAGCAATTGGGTAGTGTATATTGTGCTGGAGGCACACACAACTTCCACTAACTCCTGCAGATGGCAGATGGCTCAAATAGAGAAGAGCTATGTAGGTGGATATAGCGGTGTATACTGGGTTCAGAGCACACAGGCAGCACGCACAAGCTCCTACCACTGACTGCAAGCTCTATTTAAAAAACGAGCAAGATAGTTTGCTATATAGGTGGATATAGCGGTGTATACTGGGTTCAGAGCACGCAGAAGCTCCTAACACTGACTGCAAGCTCTATTATAAAAGATAGATATATCGCTAGCTATATAGGTGAATATAGCGGTGTATACTGCGGTCAGGGCACGCAGACAACAACCACTACAGAAGAGCAAGAACGAAAAATCGGCCAATAACGATCGGTGTATACTGTGTTGAAGGTACACAGAACACCCACTAACTGCTACAGACGCCAACACACTACACAAGGCCGCCGCGCTGGCGGCCTTATATAGTGTGGGACGTGTTCTACACAGCCTGAGCTATGATTAGCCACAAGCATCCTGCCTGTGGCCAATCATGGCTCTCCTTGCTGCCGGCGCTGTGATTGGCCAAGCATGCGGGGTCACAGTGCATGCTTGGCCAATCATGAGCCAGCAATGCACTGCGCCATAGCAGTGCATTGTGGGCCGCGAGCGCCACACGAATTTGGCACGAACGGCCCATAACGTTCAGAATTCGCTGAACGGGCGAACAGCTGATGTTTGAGTTGAACATATATTCGACTCGAACACGAAGCTCATCCCTACTTGGGACTAACCCAACTGTCAAAGGGGTTACAATCAAGGATAACCAATATAAATGATGACACTGATGACATCCTTCTATTTCTCACTGACCCCTTAACCACATTTCTCAATCTCCTGAAGGACTTCTCTCTCTTCAAATCCCTCTCCAACCTCCAAATTAATTTTGTTAAATCTAAGGCCCTCAATATCCCCTTACCCGACTCTTTAATAACGCAATGCCAGGCTAACTTCCCTTTTGGGGGGGGGGAGCACATGCCATCACCTACCTAGGAATCCAGTTACCAGTTAAATTAGATGACCTCTACTCCAGAAACTTCTTACCCATTATGAAGACTATACAAAAAGACCTTCAAGACTGGAATAAGGGCACTTTCTCATGGTTTGGGAGGGCAGATATTCTGAAAATGAACATACTCCCCATATATCTGCTGCAGATGGTACCAATCAAACTTCCCCCTCCTTCTTCACCACCTATTAAAAATTGTATTTGAAATTTATATAGGCTGACAAACATCCTTGTATAACATGGGAGAAACTTGTGACACCCAAACTGAAGGGAGGTATCGGTCTCCCAGACATAAAAAAGTACTACTGGGCATTCCATGTGGCCAGAATTGTTGATCGGCATCTGCACAGAAGACTTAAGGCATAGATTAGCCTTGAGGAGGCGTTCTCCCCATTTCCAATCCATACTTTCCCATGGACAAGCTCTGATGGGACCCCAAGAGAAATCTTGTTGCATCCTCTGATCGGCCCAACTTTACAGATCATCCGTACTGTCTGCAATAAGAGGGCATTGGCCATTGCTTCCTCACTTGACCCTCTGACCCCCTTAGAACAAAACCCAGATTTTTCTCCGGGTATAACACACTAACGTAATATCGACAGGCCCATGAAGCACTCAGTCAGAGCAGGATCCCTCTTCGACAAAGGGTAGATGATCTATTTCCAAAATCCTTCCGTTCCAAACTTCCAGACACAGATATTTCCTTCTTTAATTTCCTCCAGATCAGACATTTCTTACTCAATTCCATCCCACTTCCCTGATGGGATAGAGATCTAATGCCTTTTGAAGCTATGTGCACCAGATCTGAACCTCAAAGACATGTCATATCACATATGTATGCCTTACTATTTGCTAAAATCTCTACTATAGATGACATTACCAGTCAAAAATGGGAAAAAGAACTAGACACTGACCTCAAGAAGACTGAGACCACATCCTTACCCACATTCACAAAGGATCTCTGAACATTTCCACACAGGAAAATGGATACAAAATTTTCTTGCGGTGGTATACAACTCCCAATAAAATCCACTAATTCCACTCCAGCATCCCACCACTATGCTGGCGATGCAACAGCACACACTGATCACTGATACACATGTGGTCGGAATGCCCCCTAATCCAACCCTACTGGACAGAGATACACCATCTTACTTCACAAATCACAACCTACACCCTGGACTTTACTGCAGCTCAATATTTACTCCAGCACACTTCCATCCGCTAAAGGGCGCACAAAAAGTCTCTCACCTTACACCTGATCAATGCAGAAAAACTATGCATACCCACTCACTAGTGGTCTACTTCTCCCCCCAGCATATCCGAATAGTTACATAGAGTGGGTAGGATAGCTGAGATGGAGGATCTAATCCCCCAGGCGAGAGACATCTCATCCAAATTTCATACATTATGGGCAAGCTGGCTACTTTTTAGGGAATCCGCAGAATAGCGTAGCTTCGTCTCTGAATCCCAGTAGCTTGACCTGAGGGGCAGAACCGGCTATCTATTGCATGAGCAAGATACATCCCCACGGATACACCCCCCCTTCCTCTTTAACACCTTTACCCATTGTCTATTCCCCTTCCCCCATCCCCCCCATAATCAAAAAATGGTCTCACGGACATAACTTTAGTATAGGACCATTACACCAAACTCATATGATATTACCTGGACAGTACTGTAATAATCAAACTACTCTGTTGAAAGCATCAAACAACGAGGAGATCGATAAATGGCAACTCAAAGCCAGGCAGAGGAAGCTTCCATCCAAACACAGTAGGATCCCGACAGGGGTGTTTGGGTGAGGTAGCTAACTACCCAATCTCACATGGTAATGCACGATATAAATCCGTACAGAGTCCTTCAAAAAGATATGATGTACCATTTCAGTTTAAAGACATCTTCTAACTGTAACTGTTCTAACCAAGTTATACAAGTTACTACTTGATTGTACCTTTTCTGTATTTTATTTGTATACCAAAATTGTCTATGCATTTCAACAGATCTCAAGATTAGGATTGGAATGATAATTTGCCCAATGTCTTATTGTATGTACTATGCAAAATCTTCAATAAAAACATTGAAAAACAAAAAAATAAAAAACATACATACAATATTGCAATGTATTCTAATGACCATGCACATGTATTATATGTTATCACAGATATCCATGCTTAGGATAATGAACTGCAGCCTAAAAACTACACCGAAAAAACTACACCGAAGTCAAAAAATTAAACTAAATGGATCTACCATTTGGGGTCTTTGGTGCCCAGAGTGTTAAACATGGACATAGACCTGAATTGCTTTCTATCCAATTGTTTTAATTCATTTTTATCTTTTTTTGAAAAAACACATTTTTTGAAAAATATTTTTTCAAAAAAAAAAATGTTTTAAATATTGTAACATTGGGGGATGTTTAACTCAGTGGCAGATGCCTTTTCAGTAAGTTCACAGCGAACAGGAACTTTTGTTTAAGAGCATGGTAGCCCACTTTTATTAAAAAAGAACAACATAAAGTTCACACATGCACTTGGTTGCCCACACAGGGGTTCTTCTGCCAAAAAAACAATACATGAAACATGCCAAGCCACCTGGCTCTCTTCAGCAGCACTGCCACCTAGGCTTTACAATTCAGCCCTCTTGGCTTTATAACAGGGTTCCCGCACAACTACTGTACCTCTTCAGCTTCCTTGCTGCTTAGGCCTTCCACTTCAGGCTCTCATTTGCGCACAGCTTTAACACACACACAGTGTCTATCTAGCAAGCAGTCCCTCACTGCTCTGATTCTCAGACTTGGATCTCTGGCTTTCTCTAGTGCACACCTGCACTCTCTGGACTCCTGGAGACCTCCTGTCTCTCTGGGTGGAGCCCAGAATCCTAATCCTAACTTTGCTATAAGCCCAGGACCCACCTGCTCAATCAACCAGCCAGACTCCTGGCTGTTCCAAAAACCCGGTCCCAGGATTGGAGATTCCATTCCACCCATAACGCTATGGAATCTCCGGGCTCCAGGTCCCCAAGTGGATTTTACAAACTTTGGAGGAAACCGATAAAACAGATTCCTCCACATTAAATACCCCTGGAGCCCCTCAACCTGCCTATTTGAGAACCCTGGGCGACAGTTACTAGGAGAGGGAACTGTACTGTCCCATATCCCTCCCCTTGTTTCGAACCAGAGGGCGAAACACATTGTTTCCTTTTGGCACCTATGTGCCAACTACACCTTACAGAAGTCAAACCCTGTCCAAGATCACTTCTCCTAAAGGGGAACTCAACCCACCACTTCCATTGGTGCCTCTTTCTTTGCCCCCCTGTCACTCTGTAATGGGTTTTGAGATCTTCCTGACTCTTCTTCCGGGTGCATGTCCATAAGGACTTCTCCTGAAATTTAAACAGGGTACCCCTGGTCTTTCTACCAACCCTTCTGCCTCCACACTTCAAGTTCCCTGGTTTCCCCAAAACTCTCAGCATTACTGTTCTGAGACTGTAGGGGGCCTATTTTTGTAGTGTTTATAATGGGAACCCGCCTCTTATTTCTGGTATCTGACTCAGCAGTCACTAATTGTTTACCAGGTTTACCGGTACCTTTGGACACCACATTATCTTGTACCATTAACACATTACTTGGTTCATCATTGACAGACATATTTAAACCAACATTAGACCTCTCAATGTTACACATGTCACCAATTCCTTTTCTTTTCAACATTTGCTAAGGTAGAGTCCGCAGGGGGCACACATACTGGAGGGCCGTCATCACCCACAAGAACCTCACAGGACGTCGCCTCCCCTGGTAGCTGTCCTACCACTTGACCTGTTCTGATGCCATCTGTATTTTTATCCACCTGAAAAGGCAAGCTCTCGTCTGATCCACATACAATTTTTATCACGCTCCTTGTCCATTCCCCTGTCTCGGGGACCTTATTAGGTTTGTCACCTAAACCAACCATTGGACTGGGGACCCCAGTCTCTTTAACCACCTTTGTTTGAGCCCTGGTCAGGATCTCTGCTGCTTTCAGGTTCACACTTGGCCCTTCCATCTCATGTGGTTTTTCCACTGGTGCAGTATAGGTGCCCTTCACCGATAACTGACCAGCACCACCCTGAACCATAGCAGCAGAAATGCTTCCCATCTGGCTGTTAGGAGGTGAAACCACAGACATTTTAGGCTTATTTCCCATTTCTCCAAAGTCTGTCTCAAATATTTCTTCTGGACGTAATCCAGCAGCATACGTAGTGGCAACTTTTAACAAAAGTAACACATTTAGGAATACACCATTCCTGTCCTGTTTTTCTTTGCTCTGTATAGCCTGCCCTACAGTGCTCCACCTGGAGGTACTCCGCAGTACCAGATCATCAAACTGTGGAGGAGACACACTAGTATAGATTGGCTGTACATCCCAAAGTTCAAGCATCTCTTTTAATGCTTTGGTTAATAACCAGGCCCTTGACTCCAGACCCAAGTCCTTCCTGGGGACTTTCACGACACTGGGGATGCAGAGAGACTCACTTGCTGAGACTTGAAAAGTTGCGACGGTTAACGGAACCTCCTCCCAGCTGGAGGTAAACACAGCCTGGTGCTCCACCAGAGCGCTGCCAGGTGCTGGACTCATACCCAACTTCTCAGGCTCAGCATAAGTGAACTGCTCCAGAACAATACCAGTGACTTCACGTTGACACTCCATGTAAACCTCAGTTTTGTGGGTCACGGGCAATGTCTCTGCTGTGCCCTTATTTGGTTCATCCTGCTCACAAGGGTTAACCCCTGCAGCAGCCACCGTGCCCTCAGGTACAAGCTGTTCTGCAGCCTCCCTGCTGGTAACAGCAGAAACCATGTCCACCTTATTTTTGTGCATAAAAGCCTTATCTATCAGGGAGATAAGATTTTTATTCCAACTATCCCAATCTATTGTATGTGTGCTCCCTTCTGCGGGACTCCTCAGAACCGATCCATCTGCCCAAGGAGACACATAAGAACAGACTGGCTTAGCTGCAGACTCATTACACCAGTCATTGTAAATCATGTCAGACTGTGGTAGCACAGGTTGCAATACACCATATTCACCACCTTTCTCGGCTTGTGTTTCATAAACCTCACACACCTTTGCATTTTTTCACAGGTTGTGTTAATCCACCATTTACCTGCACATTTTTTAGTACTAGCAGCTTGCACTAACACATTAATATTACACGGTACAGTTCCATTCTGTCCCACCAGAGTGACATCGCAGTTGTCCAGGGCAACCTCTGACTCCAATACATGAAGTTCCCTGGAGATTTCTGTGGACAACTGTGCTGTCTTACCACCAGTTGCTACAGGCAATGGCCCATTTTTGCTAACCCCAGGTTCTTTCAGAGCAAAAGTTTTCCCAACAGCAAACTTTTCATTAACAGTAACACTTATAGCATTTTTAGCTTTTGCAGGTTGTCCTAGCCCACGGCCAACTTGAGCCTGATAGTCACTAGACACAACACTTTTAGTCACCAACACAGGTTCTATTTGGACTTTGACCCTTGCATTCCCACTGTATAGGGAGAAGTCAGTCTCAAGTGCACATTCAGTGGCCCCACTAACTGGGGTCACTCTCACATCGTCATGGACAGTCTCGTAACCAGTCCTTTTATACATGAAATCAGCAGTTCCAGCCATCATTTCATTAAAGACAGTCTTACCCACCGCAGTAGTTGGGGTCACCATCTTCATTTGAGTACGTTGTCTTATGCACCAGTCCTCTGCTGCACTTTTACTGGCCAACTTCCCCTGGTGGCCATGGGATGAAACTACAGCAGGCATTTTCCACTGTTTAGCACCCCCTGCAGGCACAACAGGAAACTCCTTGTTGCTAGGGGTGACTGCAAACATATTTTTACAGGAATCTGGGCCTACAGGCAAAACTTTTTTCTCAGCAACATTATCTCCAGCCATATTCCATAACCTAGGGCAAGTAAACATGCCATGCCCCAGCTGGCCACATTCCAGGCATGGTACTGGGCGATTTTTTTCCAAAGTGATTCTCTCGTGGTGATTGCCAGCTGGCAAAAATGCACAGGCCTTTTTGTCTGGACGTTGAGCCGAATCTCCCCTGCAGCTTATCCTTTCAGGCACAAATTTCACTCCGGTTGCCATGGGAGACCGCACTCTCCCAGCAGAACTTTGCTGGCTCTCTCCAACATGATATATTGGCTCCTTCTTAAGCCACTTTCCACGATCCTTATTAGACGTAGCCCATGGTACAGAGACAGCCCGACTGGCTTCCTCTGCGTTGCTATGGGCAACCACTCATCCTCAGCCTTTGATCAGCCTCTCTCCTTGCATATAGCATGGGCTTCTCTCTGCTGGATCCTGTCTCATGCTGTGACACATTCACATCTTTCACAATAGCTACTGTTTTAACTGCAGCAGCGTTGCCTGGGGCAACAACACCCCTCTTCCAGTTATGGATATCCAGCCGCTCTCCCCTTGCACTGAGGGTTGGCTTGCTTTCCTCTGTAGCTTGATTAATTCCTGCCAGGTGCCGCTTGCACCAATCCACTGCAGATTCAAATGCTGGTGGACTTTCCATAACAGCAGTCACCTGTGCACTCATTGCACCAGTGTTGCTAGGGACAACCCCAGCCCTTTTTCTCCTTGATAAACTCTGCTCAGGTATATATGGGGCTCGTTCGGGCGGTAAAAACCCCTCCAACCACACAGCTCTGTCTCATGTCAGCAAACCTTGCTTCTTTTAGGAGCTTTGACCGCCCCATACTTAGCGACTCCAGAAAAACTTTACACAGTCCAGGAAAATGAAAGTGTCTCTTTTAAAGCAAGTTGCTTTTCTCTTCATGCAAGCTTTCCTCACCTGCACAGTGCACACACAGATTGTTCTGTCTCATGCACACAAACACAGTTCATAGCAGAAAAAAAAAATAGACTTTTCATACACCTGCAACAAGCAATGCTTTCTGCCTGGCTGCACTTCCACACACAACCAATAGTTCCTGACTTGAACTTACTGTGGAGCAAAAACCCAGATTCCATCGTCTTGTGCCCGCATTCGAACACCACTTGTAACATTGGGGGGGATGTTTAACTCAGTGGCAGATGCCTTTTCAGTAAGTTCACAGCAAACAGGAACTTTTGTTTAGGGGCATGGTAGACCACTTTTATTAAAAAAGAACAACATAAAGTTCACACATGTACTTGGTTGCCCACACAGGGGTTCTTCTGCCAAAAAAAAAATACATGAAACATGCCAAGCCACCTGGCTCTCTTCAGCAGCACTGCCACCTAGGCTTTACAATTCAGCCCCCTTGGCTTTATAACAGGGTTCCCGCACAACTACTGTACCTCTTCAGCTTCCTTGCTGCTTAGGCCTTCCACTTCAGGCTCTCATTTGCGCACAGCTTTAACACACACAGTGCCTATCTAGCAAGCAGCCCCTCACTGCTCCGATTCTCAGACTTGGGTCTCTGGCTTTCTCTAGTGGACTCTCTGGACTCTCTGGACTCTCTGGACTCTCTGGACTCTCTGGACTCTCTGGACTCTCTGGACTCTCTGGACTCTCTGGAGACCTCCTGTCTCTCTGGGTGGAGCCCAGAACCCTAATCCTAACTTTGCTATAAGCCCAGGACCCACCTGCTCAATCAACCAGCCAGACTCCTGGCTGTTCCAAAAACCCGGTCCCAGGATTGGAGATTCCATCCCACCCATAACGCTATGGAATCTCCGGGCTCCAGGTCCCCAAGTGGATTTTACAAACTTTGGAGGAAACTGATAAAACAGATTCCTCCACATTAAATACCCCTGGAGCCCCTCAACCTGCCTATTTGAGAACCTTGGGCGACAGTTACTAGGACAGAGAACTGTACTGTCACAATATATATTTTTTATAGATTATATTTTTGAGTTTTTTATGGATATAGGAGAGAAATTGTTATACTTACACATACACCTACTTTATATATAGTTTTCGGAAACTCCTCAATTTGTGTTTTTTTTCCCCATAATTAATCTCTCTTCGAATTTCTTTTCTCTTCAAATTTATTTATTTATTTTTAGATATTTATATATATTTTTGTAGATATACACAACAATTATAACAGATAGTACATGTACCAGTTTTTGAACTATTCACACTGATTACATTTTTAATAGATTACATTTTCCTTATTTTTTATTTTCATTTTGTGTTTTTTTTCCTCTAGTCTGCAATATTTATTTTCCATATTTTTTATATATATATAATAACATTTTCATATCGATTTTTTTATAGATTTTTGTTATTATTTATGTAGTATATATCCTATCCTAATCATACCCGTTAAGTCCAAAGGTTAGGGGAACATATGGGAGGAGAGGGAAGGGGATTCCCCTAGAGCTCCACCACCTTCAGGTACACCACCATGGTCAGAATAGTGGGGTATGCAATAGACCACCACTAGCACCCAAATGAAACCATGCCCGGCAGAACCCCTTCTGTCCTCCCAGTATATGCCCAGGTCCTGTACATCCACCTCTTGGCAATGATCAGGTCCACAGAAATAACCTTGGGGAAAGAATATCAGATAATCAATTGATAACCACGTCCATAATAATGGACCAAACTAGACCCGCATATGTCTTAAATAAATCTCCCATATCTTCCATATAATTTAAAACATTATTTATAAGTATTAACAAATCTAATTAGTTATTGTTCATCTCAGAGGCAACATAAAAGGGAGAAGGGAGGGATATGGGAGTGGGGGGTTATTAGGAAGAGACAGATCACATAACAAATAGAAAATAAGTTCTCATAAAAACTGAATGTGCCTATTTGAATTAGAGGAATGGCTTATAACTTAGAGAATCATTAAGACTGGGTGCTCGGGTGGCATTCAGCTTGAAAATTCATTTAGCCTCATGTTGAAGTAACTTCTGGCCAATGTTACCACCCCATGGGTCCTCCCTAACCCTTTAAAGGGCCATGAAGCACACCATAGATGTATCATTTTTATGCTTAAGTGCAACATGTCTACCTATGGGTGTGTACAGTAGATTTTTCCTAATATAGTAAATGTGGTCGTATACTCGTCTCCAAAAATCCCTGAAGGTTTTCCCAATGTAAAACGAACCACATTTACAGAGGCAATACAGACAACCCCCTTAGTCTGGCAATCAACATGAAATTTCATGTTGTAAGTCTCTCCATTGGGCAAAAGATATGATGAGCCCTCCAGCATCCAATCACAATAATTAAAGTTGTTACATTTAAACATACCTGGACTTTTGTCCCTAATGTCGCCATAATCCTGAAAGTGACTACGAACTAGCCTATCTTTCAGAGAGGGACATTTCCTGAAAGTGATCTGTGGATAGTCACCAATGTATTTTCTGACAATACGATCACCTACCAAAAGATGCCAATGTTGTCCAATCGCCTGCCGTACAATTTCATGATTACTAGAATATGTTGTTATTATTCTGACATTATCCATTTGTTTTTCTTGTTTGCTCTCAAACAATAATTTCCATCTATCTTTGTCAAGGGCCTTCTTAAATGCCTTCCTAAGGATCATCTTGCTATATCCTCGCTCAGTTAGTCTTTTCCTCAGCAAATTAGATTCAGTCCTGAAAGATTCTTCTATGGAGCAATTTTGTCTTAGCCCTTGTACACACGGTCGGACATTCCGACAACAAAATCCGTCAGATTTTTTCCGACGGATTTTGTCGGAAAGTGGTGTTGCATACACACGGTCGGACAAAGTTGTTGGAAAATCCGATCGTTCGGAACATGATGACGTTCGTGCCTTGCAACGGAACTACGTTGTGGCTAGTAGCCAATAGCTTTGGTGTCGTAATTTGAGCTGAGCATGCGTGGCACTTTGTCCGATTGGAATTCTCTACAAACGATTGGACAAAGTCCGATCGGATCATGTTGTCGGAAAATTTTATAGCTCAGCTCTAAAACTTTGTCTGTTGGATATTCCGACGGAAACAGTCCGATGGAGCCCACACATGGTTGGATTATCTGACAACACGGTCCGATCGGACATTTTCCTTCGAAATATCCGACCGCGTGTACAAGGGCTTAGACGCAAATATTGCAAGTAAGGTATGCTCTTAATCAGTGGCTGGGGTTGGGAGCAGGCTGCATGGAGTAAAGTGTTCCCAGCAGTTGCTCTTCTGAAGAGTGAGGTGTCTATCATGCCATTCTCACATTTCAATTGTTAAATCCAAAAATGCTAGAGACTTGAAATTATACTCCATCGTAAATTTGAGATCGCAACTGTTTTTAGCCAACTTGTCCATAAAGATATTCAAATCCTCGACACCTGCATTCTAGATCATAAAATGTTGGACAGATATATCGATAGGTCCCTGTTGTAAAAGATAGTACGTTCCCACTCCCCCAGGTACAGGTTGGTGTATGATGGGGCACAACAAGTCCCCATCACCATCCCCTGCACCTGGAGGTAGTGGGAGCCATCAAATGAAAAAAACATTTGGTTAAGATGTGATTCAACAACTGTACAATGAACGCCTTGTAAGGGCCCATCCTCCTTGAGGAAACTTTCCAGCACCGAGTTACCTAGGGAATGAGGTATACTGCAGTATAGAGCCTCTACATCTATTGAGACCAAAAGACTATTAACCGGGATCTTTTTATCATACAGAATCCTCAACAAATCCGTGGTATCTTGCAAGTAGGAAGGAAGCAAGGTCACCTAAAGTCGCAAAAGGGATCAACTAGACGACTTTCTTTTTCACTTTAGGCACCAATACCTGAAATAATGGGGAGTCTTGGTGGTTTAAGTAGATTCTTATGCTTTTAGTCAGGGAGTAAAAAGATGAGATTCTAGGGTGGGTAGTTTGCAATTCCTCAAAGATCTCCTTGTCAATAATCCTATTATTATAGGCCTCAGTAATGATCATGTCATAGTCATTATTAAAGGTCTGGATATTCCCCATAGAGATTAAACAATACCAATCTTTATTTGATAAAATATCAAGACACATTTTTTCGGTATTTGTCTGTATCCATTACTACCTCATTTCCCCCTTTATCCGCCATCTTGATAGTAATCACCCTATTATTTTGTAATTGGATAATAGCCTGATGTTGCTAGAAATAAATATTCTTTTCATTAGGAAGGAAAATTTGTAGATTTTTTTTTACGGAGTTTAGATACTCCTCTGGGGGGAAATGTCTGAGGGGAGACTTCCATACAGAATGGAGGACCCTTCTCAACAGAACCCCCCAGAGAGTCCGCATTCTCATCCAATATGTCATTGAGTCCTTCAACGCCATAACATCTCTAACTGTAAACCCCTTTCACTGTTGCCGTTATACCAACAATATATTTGTAAGTAAAGCACCTAGCAAATAAGTTCAAGTCCTTAACTACTTCAAAACTGTTTATGGGCGGCACAGTGGTGTAGTGGTTAGCACTCTCACCTAGCAGTAAAAAGGTTCACTGGTTCAAATCCCAACCATGACACTACCTGCCTGGAGTTTGCATGTTCTCCCTGTGCCTGCGTGGGTTTCCTCCTACACTCCAAAGACAAGCAGGTAGGTTAATTGGCTTCTGTCCAAAATTGGCCCTAGTATATGAATGGGGACCTTGGATTGTGGGCTCCTTGAGGGTAAGGACCAATGAGAGTGTGCAATGTACAGGGATAGGGAAAATTGTAGACATTCACTCTGGATGGACTGGTGTCTTTATTCAATCTTACTAACTATATATAATTATATAACCTGCAGCTGGTTCTGTATGCAAATTTGTCCAAAATATATTTATATTTTTCAATTTTTTTTGTGTATAGATATATAATTCTGGACCCGCGTCTGTCTCTAATATATATGTCTCCGATCTCTCCAATTCAAGGTACTTTGGTTACGAGTCAATTTTGGTTCTGGAGAAGTTATCTTGCGAAACGCGTCAACCATTTTTTCTGACATGTATTGTAACCTCTACTGTTGAACCTCTAGATAATATCTCAGTGATTTTATATTGTTTTTTGTATATATAGTTTTGAAATAAATGTATTAATAAATATTAAGTCTTCACATTCCTCAATGGTACTGTGATAGTCCGTTATGCTGTTTTTTTTTTGTCTGTTTACAGCACTCGAGACTTCACAGAGTGCCCCATGTGTAAGTACAGTGGCTGCTGTTCCTGCAGCATATTTTCCACCTGGCTGGGAGGACACAAGAGAGGGACTGAGATGCACCTTGTATGGGGGTGAGATGATGATCCATATTGCACCCCATCTTTTTCACCTCTGCCCCCCTGGTGGTGGGAGGGGCTCCTTGCTTATAGCAGAGCAGCTATCCAGTACCCCCGACCCAAAGTCATTTGTACAAATTATTAAGGGCTCCTCGTTATTCACAGCCTTAGCCTCTGATTGGCTGCCTGCAGCCTTTTATTATTGGTTAAATCTGAGATAGCTCTTTGACTACAGTAGTCAAAGCGCTATCTCAGCCTCAACCAATAACAGAAGGCTGAGGGGCTGCAGGCAGCCAGTCAGAGGCTAAGGCTGTGAATAACAAGGAGCCCTTAATAATTTATCCCAGCATAGCAATAGCAGCCAACCAATAACGCCTACATAAATTACATAGGGGTTAATGGCTGGCTGCTATGCTGCAACAGATTATTAAAGGCTCTAGTCCTCTCCATTCACAGCCAGGTCCCCCGTACCCCCCATGGCTCCAGGTGAAGGGGTAAAAAAATGAGTAAAGAAGGGACACTCCTCCCCAGGTATCTCTTCTTTAATTCTACCTTATGTCAGGGTTGTTATTACCTGGCTGCTCTGCTGTATATAAGGGCTTCTTGATATTTACAGCCTTAGACCCTTTTCGCACTGCCAGCTTTTCAAAAATAGCGCCTGAAAAAAGGCTTTCACACTGGAGCGGTGCGCTGGCAGGGCATCACAAAAAGTCCTGCTAGCGGCTTGTTTGGAGCAGCAAACTCACCGCTCCTCCACCGCTGCTCCCCATTGAATTCAATGGGGCAGTGCTGTGATACCGGTGGCGTTTTGCGGGCGGATTTAACCCCTTTTTAGCCGCTAGCTCAAAACACCCCCGCTAGCGGCTCAGTGTCAAAGCCATCTTAGCCTCAGATTTGCTGCCTGTGTTCTGTCAAATTAACCAGCTCGTCAGAAACTCCAACCATGTCACTTATGATTTATTTAAACCATACTACCCGCCAACATACACTCCATACTCCTCTCCTGAACATACTACCCACCACTATACACTCCATACTCCTCTCCTGTATCTACCCTTTATTGCTGGTGTTCTCTCACACAGGCATCTGCAGGAGTTAGTGGGTGTTGTGTGCCTCCAGCACAATATACACTACCCAATTGCTGCTTTTCCCATCTCCCTGCAGGCCATTACTATGTCTGGAGGGCCAACAAGGAGAGGCAGACAGTAATGAGCCAATAAAAGAGGGCAAGCCGGCTCTTTGTCTAGAGACAACAGTGCCTTATTTTTGGCAGCTGGACGTGTTGATGCCGAAGACTTGGTAGAGTGGATGACCAAGCCCTCTTCATCCTCCTAATGCTCTCTCACCCAGGCTCAGGGTACTAGCAAAGCAGCTGCCAACGCATCCTCTTCCCTCGTCTCAATGTCATCAGTCACTCCTTCCCTAGACCCACCATTTCCTCCTGAGGAGTCCCCCGAACTGTTTGAGCACAGTGTTGGGTACATGCTCCAGGAGGATGCCCAGCTTTTTGAAGGCTCTGGTGATGATACCCAGCTAGGGGAAGGCAGTAGCGTGAGTGCAGAGATAGGGGATGCTCAAGAAGGACAGTAATCTGGCAGGCAGCTGCAGCATACTGCCTGGTTTGCTCCAGTGATGAAGAGGCAGGGGATGATGAGGTCACTGACTCCACATGGGTGATTGATAGGAGAGAGGAGGAGGAGGAGGAGGCACATCTCCAACGTGGCAGAATGCCCTCCGGGGGCCAGCTTAGGGGCAGCACACCGATTGAATCAGACAGCAGAGATCCGCCTGTGCAGGGCACTGCCTCTGCGCGTTAGTCCAAATGTTCTTTGGTATGGGCCTTTTTTGAGACCAGTGCATCAGATCGCACCACTGATATTTGCAACATATGTCTCAAGCGTATCTCACGTGGCCAAAACATCAGCCACTTGGGCACCACATGCTTGACCAGACATATGTTGACCTGCCATGCAGCTCGTTGGCAAGCATACCCACACCAAAGAACAAAGCGGACCACTCCTTGATCCTCATCAGCTGGGATCTCCAACCCTACTAGACCTTCAGTCCTCTCTGAAACCTGCACTGAGAGGAATGAAGGTGTAGAATTAGGTGTGCCACAGCCAAGTACTTGCGGACACTCTGCTAGCAGTACACCCACATCCGATTGTAGAAGGCAAATTTCCCTGCTCCAGCTGCTGGACCGTCAAAAGAAGTTCACTCCCAGCCATCCACATGCCCAGCAGTTGAATCCTAGCTTCCTCCCTTGATCAGGGATGCATGCACTGTCCTGTCACCATTTGAGGAGGCCACGAGGATGGTAAGCAGTTACAGTGCATGTATCAGTGACACTGTACCTCTTGTCCACCTGTTGGAGCATAGGCTGCGTGGAATGGACAGGGCACTTGAGGCAGAACAGAGGCAGGAAGAGGAGGACTTCCTTGCTTCTCAAGGCCCCCTTTATCCAGACAGTGTTCCTGCTGTCCCACCCATCACACAGGAAGAGGAGGAGGAGGAGGAGGAGGAGGCTTGTGTCAGCATGGAGGTGGAGCCTGGCACTCAGCAGCAGCAATCGTTTAGGGATGATTTACATTCCCAAGAAACACGTGGACTTGTATGTGGCTTGGAGGAGGTGGCAGAGGACTCCGGACTGAATGCCTCAGCTAACCTATGCTGCATGGCCTCGCTGATCCTACACAGCCTGCGGAAGGATCCTCGTATTCTTCGGATCAAGGAGAGGGACCATTACTGGCTGGCCACCCTCCTTGATCCACAGTATAAGGATAAGGTTGCGGACCTTATCTTGCCGTCGCAGAGGAAGCAGAGGATGAGACATCTCCGGGAGGCCTTGCAGAAAGGTCTGTGCAACGTGTTCCCAGAGACTGGGAGATTACGAACTCCTGGTCCTGGACAACATTTTGTTGAGGCTTCGTCAGTCACAGAAGGAGCGGTGGAGAAGGTGGCCGTCTGACCGATGCGTTCAGACAATTTTTTAGTCCGCAGTCCCAAGGTTTGATCAGTTCCAGCAACCATCGCCAGCGTCTGATTTATATGGCCCTTGAATACCTAGGGGCAAGATCAGACCTGGACACCTTTCCCACTGAAAATCCTCTGGCTTACTGGGTCTTGAGGATGAATCACTGGCCAGAGCTTGCACAGTATGCAATTGAGCTACTGGCCTGTCCTGCATCCAGTGTTTTTTCGGAACGCACCTACAGTGCTGCTGGTGGCTTTGTAACCGATCACAGGGTGCGCTTGTCCACCGACTCGGTTGATCGACTGACCTTCATAAAGATGAATCAGTCTTGGATCGCCACCAGCTACCAAGCACCTGAAACTGATGTAACCGAATATTTTTTTTTTTTAAATGTCACATCACTTCAAGACTGCCGATGCTGATGCTGAGTGACTGTCCTGTTATGTTGACTGACTATCCTCTTCCTCCTCAATGATCCTTCTGATATCTTGGAAGAACACTTTTGGTTCTGGGTGATGCCCCCAGCCCAATTTTTCAGCCCCTCTTTAACAGGGGCGTGTAATTAGCATGCAATGCTTTGCAGCAGGGCTCATTCCTGTACTCCAACTAGAGTATATGGGAGAGGTTGCAGTGTCATGGGACCAGCACCTAAGGCCCAATGTTTAAGCCCTGTTTAACAGGGGCATGTAATTACAATTCTTGATATAATATTTCACAGCAGGGCCCGTTCCTGCACCCACCGAGAGTAACTGTGAGGACTTATAGTGTTGTGGCATCAGCACCACCACCACAACCACCAAAGGCTCAATTTTTCTACCATTGTTCAACAATGGCATGTAATTACAATTCTTGATATAATCGTTCACAGCAGGGCGCTCCAGCAAGAGTCACTTCGAGGGCTTACAGTGTTGTGGCAACACCAACACCTTAGGCCCCCATTTCTACAGAGCATATAGGGCAGGCCCCTACTTTCAAACATCCAACTTACAAACGTCTCCTACTTGCAAACGGAAGGAGACAACAGGAAGTGAGATGAAAAAAGATGGACGGCCAAAAAAATTATACAGGGGTGATAACCCTTCCCTATGTTTTACAAAAATCTTAAAAATAGATTTTTTTGACTGGAGCTACACTTTCAAAATGTACCAGTTCAAAATTACAAACAGGTTCTACTTAACACAACAAACCTACACAGTTCCTGTCTTGTTTGCACCACTTGTATAATGCTGTTCTGAGTATATAGGGCCTGGGCGCCCCACACCTTTCCTTTTTTTTATTTTGGGTACAGGGTTCCCTTAATATCCGTACAAGACCCAAAGGGGCTGGTAATAGGTAGGGGGGCTACCCATGACATTTTTCTCAGTGATTTTCATCCGTATTGCCGGAACCAGATATTACATTAAAACCGCAAGCAGTTTTAAATGACTTTTTTTCCGTTAAATGTCATTTTGTGCAGGGACTGTTCTAAACACGGGACACACATGCCAATTAACAGGCATACTATAGACACCCCCCAGGCATGATATTTAAAGGAATATTTCACTATTTTTTTCCACTTTAATTGCCATTAAAATCAGTGCTCCCGAAAAAACGTTAGTTTTAAAAAAAAAAATTAGGCATTGGCCCATGTCTCCTGGGGCAGGAGCCGGGTCCCCAAACCCTTTTTAGGACATTATCTTGCATATTAGCCATTAAAATTAACACTTTTTATTTTGAATGTTCGAGTCCCATAGACGTCAATGGGGTTCTAAAGTTCGCACAAATTTTTGGTCCGCTCGAAAGTTCTGGTGCGAACCGAACCGGGGGGTGTTCGGCTCATCCCTATTATTAGCACGTGGTGGGGCACATTTTGGTGATTTGGCAGAAGTTTTTGAAGCACCATATTGTAGTCACTCAGGAATCTGCCGATTGGACTCACATATTATGGACTTTTAATATAATTGCAAGGATATTTTATGGATTTGTATTGCATTGTCATTAGAATACATTGCAATATTGTGTGTATGTTTTTTCACTATTGAAGGGTTTTGTTACACATATAGGGCCAGTGCCCCTCTCCATCTTATTTATTTACTTATTTATTTTGCTAACACTAAAGGGTCTGTTCATTTTATCAGAGAAATTATATATCCCAAGGTAATAATAGGAATGTAGTGAGATGTAGTAATTGATACAATTAAAGCAGGATTCCACTGCCGTTTTTTTTTTTTTTTTACCTGTGTCACTGTTGGGCGATTCCTACCGGGTCTTTGCAGCCACGATCGGCGTCTTTTTAACCCCCGGCGTGACGATTTCATTGCTAAGGAAAACTTTTAAAAAAGCAGTCCGGCGGTTTCCATTTTCACTGTGGGCGTTTGAAGCCCACAGACATTTACTTCCTGGATGCGATGACACTGAGCTCCCAGCATCCACTGCTCCATCTCGCACATGCTCATTGAGTGTCCTCTTTGTTTTCCTTCCTTTTGTCTCCTGTGCTATAGTGGTAATGGCTGATAGAGCTGCCTGCCCACTTTCAAAATGGCAATTTCGGCTTGACTGTGTCCCCCATGGATTCCTGGGAAATAGCTAAAAAAGTTCCCAGGGACCATTGCGAAGCCGATAAACACGCCTACTCCCACGGGAGGATAGCCCAGAAGTCGGCATAAACATTAAAAATAAAAGGTAAATACTGCATATTATTTTATTTCAATGGTCATAACTGCATCTATGTTCCAAAGCCATTTGAATAAGACGAACTTGCAATTTGCTGTACAAAACCACTTTAAGTAGGTAGATGAGTTCCATTCTTGAGTTATAAAAAAAGAAAAGTGGCCTATATTGAAAAAGGGGAGGGGATAAGATGCCATTGTGAGAGAATAATAACAGATACATTTTACAACAACAGATTGCTAAGTCTTTAAGATCCAACACTGGATTCTGGTTCCCTTGTTACCAGGGATATTATGGTATTAGTGGTGGAGAAGGAATCTCCTTATGCCAATCCATTACGTTTTTAAGATCTCCAAGACAAAGTAGAATGTGGATAAGTCCTCTGGGATTCTTATGCCGCGTACACACGAGCAGACTTTTCAACATCCAAAGTCCGACGGACTGATTCCGTCAGACTATTCGATCGTGTGTGGGCTGCAACGGACTTTTGATTCGCAAAAGTCTGACGGACTTTAGAAATGGAACATGCTTCAAATTTTTCCTGACGGAACTCCGCCGGACCCGGTCCCTTCGAAAAATTTGCTCGTGTGTATGCTATTCCGACGGACTAAAACCGACACTAGGGCAGCTATTGGCTACTGGCTATGAACTTCCTTATTCGAGTCCAGTCGTACGTCATCACGTTCGAATCCGTCGGAGTTTGGTGTGATTGTGTGTGGCCAAGTCCGCTCAGTCGAAAAGTCCGTCAGAACTCTGTCGGAACTCCGGCAGGACTCCTTCGGAAGTCTGTCGGACATAAATCCTCTCGTGTGTACGGGGCTTTAGTGTTGCAGATTTTCCTTTTCTTCAGCTATCAGACATGCAAGAAATGCCCATCAATAAGGTGTATTTGATGCTCTGATGAGGGAGTGGGCAAAAGGCCTGTTACTGATCACTTACTGTGTTCATTCAGAAAAGGACGGTCCGATAAATATAACAAATTAACTGGCCCCTCTTCCCGCTCTCCATTCTGAAATATCCTCTGCAGTAGCTGGTGGGAGTGGAGAGGAGGAAAAGCCAGCAGAACTGTGAGGAGGGGAACCAGGGCAGCACACGGGGGGGGGGGGGGGGGGGTCCCAAACAGCAAAAGAAAAGGGAACCTGGCAGGGGGTGGCATTTTTTGGAATCAATCCCCTTTTCAATCCATTTTTCTCCTACAGCAGCTTAGTAAGTAAAGGGTGCAACCTATCCATCACCTGCTCACTATTAGGGGGCTAGAGTGCAATTGATGGGTTGATGACCTCCCCAGTAGTAAAACCTAATGTGACAAGGAGGCTGCATGATCATGGGCGGGGTGACCGTTCAAGCTACATCCTTGCACCAAGTTGCTGGAAAGCAAGTGTTACAAGAAATTATTTGTTCATCTCTAGAAAATATGAAAAGTTCATTCTAGAATACAACTTTTATTTGATATGGACTGCATTGCGGCACAGTACATACATAATTGACATCTGTGCAGTGGGTTGGGATGCATTTGGCAAGGTGCATTGGGGTGCAATCCAAAATGAATTGTATAGTAATGCATGGTTTACCAATTAAATGTTACTGTGTGTTAACACTATACATAGGTGTGAATCCAGCCTTCAAGAGTACCTGTACTTTTGTTGAGAAAAAAAAAACATCACCTCTGGGTGATCTATGTACATTGCAGGGCTTTTAACAACCTCTGTGGCAGATTCCTACCTTTTGTTATTCTAAAGAAATCACAGCTAATCACAACAAAACACAATTAATCACTTTTGTTCAGTACAAGGGTTGCTTATACCAGTGAAATACACATTTATAATGTTTAACCCTTTCATGACTAAGCCTATTTTTGGAATTTGGTGTTTACAAGTTAAAATCCATATTTTTTGCTAGAAAATTACTTGAAACCCCCAAACATTATATAGCTTTTTTTAGCAGAGACTCTAGAGAATAAAAATGTTGGGAAAAGGGACACTTTCATGAATTAAAAAAAAACGAAACAGTAAAATTAGCCCAATTTTTTTGCATAATGTGAAAGATAATGTTACGCCGAGTAAATAGATACCAAACATGTCACACTTTATAATTGCACGCACTCGTGGATTGATGACAAAGTACGGTACCTAAAAATCTTTTTTTTTTACGGTTACCAGGTTAGCGTTGCAGAGGAGGTCTAGTGCTAGAATTATTGCTTTCGCTCTGACGATTGCGGCGATACCTCACATGTGTGATTTGAACACCGTTTACATATGCGGGCATGACTTCCGAATGCGTTTTCTTTGCTTTGCGAGCTCGCGGGTACGGCGGGCGCTTTAAATTTTTTTATTTATTTTTTATTTATTTATTTATTTTTTAATTAATAAATTGTTTTAAAAAAAAAATTGATCACTTTTATTGCTGTCACAAAGAATGTAAACATTCCTTGTGACAGTAATAGGTGGTGACAGGTACTCTTTATGGAGGGATTGGGAGTCTAAAAGACCCCCCACCCCTCCTTTACATTTCAATGTATTCAGATCACCGAAAACTGCGATTCTGAATACCGTATATATTTTTAAAACCGGCGCCATTGGCAGCCGAGTAAATGGGAAGTGACGTCATGACGTCGCTTCCGTGTTTATGATTAGGAGACTGGAATGAAGCCGATTACGGCTTCGTTCCAGTTCCTCCCCAGCAGCGCCGGATCTTGAATCGGTGCTCCTGATCGAGCCGCTTCGGTTGTTATGGCTGGATAGCCAATTGCCTGCTGAAAAAAACGGTACCGGGATGATGCCTGCAGGTGCGGGCATCATCCCGCTATACCCCCCCGGAAGCCGAGTACGCAAATCTGCGTACTCTCGGCGGGAAGGGGTTAAAAAAAAACAACCCTGATTGCTTCCCCAGAGTAGTACAGTGTTGCTATGGTAACATTATTGCTCTGGTCACAGTGTGTGAAAAATAAGAAAAAAAAAATGTAATAAAAAATCTAAATATGTATAACTATATATATATATATATATATATATATATATATATATATATATATATATATATATATATATATATTTACATACTGTACCATGATCCTCACCACACCAATTATATGATAATGCTGTACTGCACTGGTGAAGTATGTAAAAAAAAAAAAAGTGACATTTTATTCATTTTCCAGAAAACTGTGACAAAAAATTGAAACTTTAAAAAACTTGCCATGCCTCTTACTAAATACCTTGGACTTTCTACTTTACAAAAAGGAGTAAATTGGAAAATATGTACTGTGCTGGTATTTTCAGGCAGGGTTGATCGATTTTCAGATATAAACCATAGTTTGTGAACTTTAACTGCCTGTCATCTGCGCTATGGCTGAATGACGGCCACAGAGCAGATGTGAATTCCCGGGAGGCCATCATATGAAAACCTCCCCTGTGCCTGCTCCCTGCGTGTGCCCTACAGGGCGTGCGCGGAGCTTGCTGTGATCACTGAGTCATCGAGACTCGGGTGATCACCGATCTGATCCCGGCCCCTTATCATGTGATCAGCTGTCAGCCAATGACAGCTGATCACATGATGTAAACAAAAGCTCAGTGATCATTTTTTTTTCCCTCAAGCTGACAGCGGAGGAGAAAAAAAAAAGCTGATCGCCGGCTTATCTTAAAGGGACATCGGTCCCTAAGAGGAAGAGGCAATTATGCCTCATTTATACCGACCAACAGTGTGCACAAGTGCCATCTATCAATGCCCACAAGTGCACCTATCGATGCCCAAAAGTGCCACCTATCAATGCCCACCAGTGGTGCCAATCAGTGCCACCTAGAAGTGCTCCCTATCAGTGCAATCAATCAGTGCCCATCACTGCCACCCATCAATGCCACCTATCGGTGCCCATCAGTGGCGCCTCATCAGCATACATAAATGACAGACAAAAATTACAAATTATAAAATAAAAAATAAAAAAAATACATTTTTTAAATTCGGTCTTTTTAATTAAAAAAAAAAAAAAAATCCCACAGGTGATCAAATATCACCAAAAGAAAGCTCTATTTGGGGGAAAAACATTATAACAATTTCATTTGGGTAGAGTGTTGTATGACCGTGTAATTGTCATTCAAAGTGCAACAGCGCTGAAAGCTGAAAATTGGTCTGGATAGGAGGGGGGTTTGAGTGCCCTGTAAGCAAGTGGTTAATAAAGACTAGATAATATAAACCGAGTTGTGTTATTTTTTACAAAATAAATGAAAATGCAGAATACATTTTGGCCTAAATTTATGAAGAAAGATTATGTATGTGCAAAATTCTATAACAGAAACAAAGAAAAATATGTTTTTTTTTTCAAAAATGTTGGTGTTTCTTTGTTTATTTAGCAAAAAACAAAAATCCCTTAATATTTTCTTAATTTTTGTTTTTGATTTAAATATTACAAAAGGTAATTTTATTATTGTTTGTAAAGTTAGTAATTTAGGTTTTCAAATGTGTTACAGATAATAAGGGGGTACAAGTATAAAAAAAAATATATATATATATATATATATATATATATATATATATATATATATATATATATATATATATATATGTACAGCTATATATATATATATATATATATATATATATATATATATATATATATATATATATATATTTATTTATTTATTTATTTAACAATGCTACTATATATATTAATAAAAATAAATTAAAAAAAAACTGTGTTGCTGTCTGAAAGTGGTTCTCCCAGCTCATTGTTAGTGACACTTTTGATTATGAAGTGGAATGGGCTTCTTGACTGATTTAAAAGGCATGAAATAAACTCTTACAATTGCTATCTAATAAACAAACCACAATGAAATAGATTAATTGACATGCCCCTTTGAGCTGCTAGTGAATTCTGAACAACTGCCTCTTTGACCTTTAACCCTCCTGCTGTGTACCAGTAGCAGGTGTCAGCTGCACTAAAATTAGGCACGATGTCTCCTTAAACAGCAGTCTTTTCTTCCTTTTTGCTTTTTGACCAGCAGCTGACCTGATTGCAATTGTTTCTTTGTTGGCCTGCAGGCTACATATTCTAGCAAGGGATAAACAAAAGCATGCATTTACCACCTGCCTAGCCTCAAGGTATGCAGGGCTTTGAAATGACATCTTCAGCAATTTGTAGCTTAAGATATTTATCATAATAAGGCTTTACATGCATGCATGTGTTCTTGATATTTTAATGTGTCCAGCGAGAGTGAAATATTACATGCTACGCCTTGAAAATGAGCAAATTTTAAATAATTTTACTGCAGTTCATTCATTCCTGGTGTCACATCTGCTAGTACACAGTAAAGATTAAGTCAATGTAGCTACATTTGTTTCTATCACACAGTTAGTCCTGATACTTTTTTGTCCAAATTTAATGCTAGACAAGTATTGTTATCTTTTATTTCTGACTTTTTGTTGATTTAATGGCAATAAGTGTTGCCCCTTTAACCAACCCTTATTTACACTTTCATTCCATTTGCTGGGAATGACCTACTTATTGATAATAGAGTCTACAAAACTGCAAAGCTACAATTAGGCTATTTTCACACTGAGTCGCTTTCACAGGTGCTAGAGCGCTAAAAATAGCGACTGTAATAAAGGTGGATAAAGCACCTGGCCCTGATGGCATCCACCCACGGATCCTAAAAGAATTGAGCTCTGTAATTTCAGAGCCATTGTATCAAATTTTTAGGGACTCATTAATGACGGGAATAGTCCCACTGGATTGGCGCAGGGCGAACGTGGTGCCTATATTTAAAAAGGGATCAAAGTCTTTACCAAGTAACTATAGACCTGTTAGCTTAACTTCTATAGCTGGGAAGATACTGGAGCGTTTAATAAAAGACCACATCGACGAGTTCTTGCTGAACAAGAACACTTTAAGCAACAGACAACATGGATTCATGAAAGACAGAAGTTGTCAGACAAATCTGATTTCTTTTTATGAGGAGGTAAGTAAAACTTTGGACAGAGGGGTGGCGGTGGACGTGGTATACTTGGATTTTGCAAAAGCATTCGATACAGTTCCCCACACACGGCTCATGTGTAAGGTAAAGTCTACAGGTTTGGAAATATCAGTTTGTAAATGGATAGAAAATTGGCTAAAAGACAGAATTCAGAGAGTAGTGGTTAATGATTCTTACTCTGAATGGTCTAAGGTTATCAGTGGTGTACCCCAAGGTTCAGTGCTGGGACCCTTACTTTTTAACATCTTTATAAATGATATTGGGTCTGGGATCAAAAGTAATATTTCTGTCTTTGCAGATGACACCAAGATATGCAGTGGAATAACGTCCTTACAGGATGTCTCCAATTTACAAGCCGACCTAAATACACTGTCTGATTGGGCAACTATGTGGCAGATGAGGTTTAATGTTGATAAATGTAAAGTTATGCACTTGGGGCCTAAGAATATGCATGCATCATACATGCTAGGGGGAGTACACCTGGGGGAATCCATAGTGGAGAAGGATCTGGGGGTTTTGGTAGACCATAAGCTCAATAACAACATGCAATGCCAAGCTGCTGTTTCCAAAGCGAGCAAAGTCCTTTCTTGTATTAAGAGAGGTATGGACACCAGAGAGAGAGATATAATTTTGCCCCTGTTCAAATCATTAGTAAGACCTCACCTGGAATATGCCGTTCAGTTTTGGGCACCAGTTCTCAAAAAGGATATCAAGGAACTGGAAAAAGTGCAGAGAAGGGCAACCAAAATGATAAGAGGCATGGAGGAACTCAGCTATGAGGAGAGATTAGAGGAACTAAATTTATTCACTCTTGAGAAGAGGAGATTAAGGGGGGATATGATCAACATGTTCAAATACATTAGGGGTCCATATAGTGAACTTGGTGTTGAGTTGTTCTCTGTACGGTCAACCCAGTGGACACGGGGGCACTCTTTACGTCTAGAGGAAAAGAGATTTCATCTTCAAGTACGGAAAGGTTTCTTCACAGTTAGAGCTGTGAAAATGTGGAATAGACTCCCGCCAGAGGTGGTTCTGGCCAGTTCAGTAGATTGCTTTAAGAAAGGCCTGGATACTTTCCTGATGGTACATAATATAACTGGGTACTAACATAGGTAAAGTTGATCCAGGGAAAATCCGATCGCCTCTTGGGGGATCAGGAAGGAATTTTTTTCCCCTGCTGTAGCAAATTGGAGCATGCTCTGCTGGGTTTTTTTTTCGCCTTCCTCTGGATCAATTGTGGGCATAAAATTGGGTATCTGGATTGTACGATTATTTTTTATTTTATTTATTTGTTTTTAAGGTTGAACTGGATGGACTTGTGTCTTTTTTCAACCTGACTAACTATGTAACTATGTAACTATGTAACTATGTAAAGAGCCTATCCTCTCACTCCAGTGTGAAAGGCCGAGTGCTTTCACACTGGATCGGTGCACTTGCAGGACGGTAAAAAAAGTTCTGCAAGCAGCATCTTTGCAGCGCTGTGGGAGCCGCTCCTAAAGCTCCCCTGCCCATTGAAATCAATGGGGCAGGGGCACCAAACCACCACTTTGTTGGCGGTTTCAACCCTTTTTTGGCCGCTAGTGGCCAAATAGTGCCCCTAAAAAATAACCGCCGACGCCCCAGTGTTAAAGTAGCCTTAGAGCCGGTTCACACAGGAGCAACACGACTTCCAACGTGACTTTTGTAGGCAACTTGGACACGACTTGTCAACACGAGTTGGGGCAACTTACAACACGACTTTAAGTCGCCCAAGGCCAGGAGACTTTGGGCCGTGGCCAATCAGAGAATGCGCTCTCAAGGGGGAACTCCACACCAAAAAAGGCCCTTAGGTCTGGTATGGATTTTAATGGGAACCCACTACGCCAAATAAAAACGGCATGGGTCCCCCCCCCCAGATCCATACCAGACCCTTATCCGAGCATGAAGCCTGGCCGGTCAGGAAGGAGGTGGGGACGAGCGAGCGCCCCCCCCCCCCCCTTCTGGACCGTACCAGGACAGGTGTCCTTAACATGCACCTTGTCCCCATGTTGATGAGGACAAGGGCCTCTTCTCGACAACTCTGGCCGTTGGTTGTCAGAGTCTGCGGGCGGAGGGCTTATCGGAATCCGGGAGCCCCCTTTAATAAGGGGGTCCCCAGATCCCGGCCCCCCACCCTATGTGAATGAGTAAGGGGTACATTGTACCCCTACCTATTCATCTGGGGAAAAAGTGTCAATAAAAAACACAACACAAGTTTTAAAAGTAATTTATTAATCAGCTCCGGGGGTCTTCTTCCAATGTCAGGGGGTCTTTTGATGACTTATCCACCCTGTTCGGCCTCTTCTCCCGGTGTCCGGCCTCTTCTCCCACTCTCCGGCCTCTTCTCCCGGGCTCCTCCGCTGTCTTCTTGGAGCTCTTTTACTAGCGGAGGAGCCCGGTCTCCTCTGTCTTTCTTCCTTCTTCCCTCTTCTTTCTTCCCTCTTCTTTCTTCTTCCGATGTTGACCCAGCACTGTCTTCCGCTGTACTGGCTTGTATGACGTGTGTGGCGACTTATATAGGTATAGGGCGTGGTCACCGGGTGATGTCACGTGACCCCGCTCTTTATGACGTCACGTCCCGGGTCATGCTGGGACTGTGACGTCATAAAGGGCGGGGTCGCCGTGTGACCTCCCCCGGTGACCACGCTCTATACCTATATAAGTCATCGCGCATGTCACACAAGCCAGTACAGCGGAAGACAGCACCGGGTCAACATCGGAAGAAGAAAGAAGAGGGAAGACGGAAGAAGGACAGAGGACGGCGGAGACCGGGCTCCTCCGCTAGTAACAGAGCTCCAAGAAGACGACGGAGGAGACCAGCCTCCCCCGCTAGTAAAAGAGCTCCAAGAAGACAGCGGAGGAGCCCAGAATAAGTCGCTGGAGAGCAGGAGAAGAGGCCGGACACTGGGAGAAGAGGCCGAACAGAGCGGAGAAGTCGTCAGAAGACCCCCCGACGTCGGAAGAAGACCCCCGGAGCTGACTAATAAATTACTTTTAAAACTTGTGTTGTGTTTTTTATTGACACTTGTTCCCCAGGTGAATGGGTAGGGGTACGATGTACCCCTTACTCATTCACATAGGATGGGGGGCTGGGATCTGGGGGCCCCCTTGTTAAAGGGGGCTCCCGGATTCCGATAAGCCCCCCGCCCGCAGACCCCGACAACCAACAGCTAGGGTTGTCAGGGCGCTCGCTCGTCCCCACCCCCTTCCTGACTGGCCAGGTTTCGTGCTCAGATAAGGGTCTGGTATGGATCTGGAGGGACCCCTCTGCGTTTTTTTTGGCGTAGAGGGTTCCCCTTAGTATCCATACCAGACCTAGGGGCCTGGTATGCTCCCAAAGGGGGAACCCACGTCTGATTTTTTAAATAAATTTGGCGTGGAGTTCCCTCTCGAGAGCTGATTATTCTGTGAGAGTCGCCTCAATATAGATGGAGATCTGACTTGGAGGCGACTTCCATTGAAATCAATGGTTACCAGTCGCCTAGAATCAGATACAAGTAGTAGAGGAACCTTTTCTGAAGTCGGAGTGACTTCAGTAGTGTGCATTAAGACGGCTCTCATTCACTTACATTGATTTTTACATGTAGCACGACTTGAGGCAACTAGGTGTGACCTGAAGTTAGATCTGAGTTGCCCCTGTGTGAACGGGCTCTTAGGGTTTTATGCCTTTACAATGTTATGTTTGTTCATACACAAATCGTGAAAGCATCAAGCTTCCTGAAAGCTCCTCCACTTGTTTAACCACTTCAGATCCGGAAGGATATACTCCCTTAACCACTTAAGGACCGAGCCTCTTTCTGAGATTTGGTGTTTACCGGTTAAAAACTGTTTTATTTTTTTTCTAGAAAATTACTTAGAACCCCCAAACATTATATGTTTTTATTTTCTAACGCCCTAGAGAATAAAATGGCGGTCATTGCAATACTTTCTGTCACGCCGTATTTGTGCAGCGGTTTTATAAGCAAACTTTTTTTTTTATTATTCACTTTTTTGAATAAAAAAATAAGACAACAGTAAAATTAGCTTGTAGAATGGTGTCAAACTTTTACCCTCAAAAATCTCCATAAGCGGCATTTAAAAAAAAATTCTACAGGTTGCATGTTTTGCGTTACAAAGGAGGTCTAGGGCTAGAATTATTGCTCTCACTTTACCGATCGTGAGACATATATATATATATATATATATATATATATATATATATAATTATACTGAATCAACTGCCTGCCTGAAGTATATTAGAAACAGTACAGCAGGAACGGTCTGCAGTAAGATTCAGCTAACTGAATAAACTGCCTGCTCCAAAGTAGATGAAACATCATCCCTAGCCAGGACCGTTTCTATGAGGCATAATGTGTCTTTTGGAAAAAAATAATTTCCACCAGTTTTGGGAAAATGTGGAAAGGACATCAACTCATCAAGTCCAACCTATGTGTGTGATTATATGTCAGTATTACATTGTATATGCCTGTATTGTAGATTACGTTAATTCAGGTGCTTATCTAATAGTTTTTTGAAACTATCGATGCTCCCCGCTGAGACCACCGCCTGTGGAAGGGAACTCCACATCCTTGCCGCACTTACAGTAAAGAATCCTCTACGTAGTTTAAGGTTAAACCTCTTTTCTTCTAATTTTAATGAGCAACCATGTGTCTTGTTAAACTCTCTTCCACAAAAAAGTGTTATCCCTATTGTGGGGTCACCAGTACGGTATTTATAAATTGAAATCATGTCTCTTCTCTACAGAGAATAAGTTCAGTGCTTGCAACCTTTCCTCATAACTAATATCTTCTAGACCCTTCATTGGCTTAGTTGCCCTTCTTTGTACTCGTTCAGTTTCTGGTAGATTCTTCCTGAGGACTGGTGCCCAGAACTAGACAGCATACTCTAGGTGCGGCCGGACCAGGGTCTTGTAGAGAGTAAGGATGAGCCAAACAAATCCCAGGTTGGTTCGCACTAGAAACTGGGAACAGACCTAAACTTTGTGTGAACTTTAGAACCCTATTAAAGTCTATGGGACAACGTTCAAAATCGAAAGTGCTCATTTTAAAGGCTATTATGCATTGTCCTAAAAAGTGTTTGGGGACCCGGGTCCTGCCCCAGGGGACATGTATCAATGCAAAATAAAAGTTTTAAAAACGCCCATTTTTTCGGGAGCAGTGATTTTAATAATGCTTAAAGTGAAACAATAAAAGTGTAATATTCCTTAAAATTTGGTACCTGGGAGGTGTGTATAGTATGCCTGTGAATGGGCACATGTTTCCCATGCTTAGTTAGAACTGTCCCTGCACAAAGTGTCATTTCTGCAGGAAAAAGAGTCATTTAAAAGCACTCGCAGCTATAATGAATTGTCGGCTCCCCGTAATACAGAGAACAGTCATTGAAAGTCATTGATGAGGAAAAAAAAGAAAAAGCGTGGGGTTCTCCCAAATTCAATTACCCAGCCCTTCAGGTCTGGTATGGATATTAAGGGGAACCCCGCCTCAAAAAAAAATTATGTGGGGTTCCCCCCAAATATCCATATCAGACCCTTTATTCGAGCATGCAACCTGGCAGGCCACAGGAAAAGAGGGGGGCGAGAGAGCACCCCCCCTCCTGAACCGTACCAGGCCACATGCCCTCAACATTGGGAGGATGCTTTGGGGTCCTCCCCAAAGCACCTTGTCCCCATGTTGATGAGGACAAGGGCCTCATTCCCACAACCCTGGCCGGTGGTTGTGGGGATCTGCGGGTGGGGGGCTTATTAGAATTTGGAAGCCTCCTTTCACAAGGGGACCCCCAGATCCCACCCCCCCATTTGAAATCATAAGGGGGCAAAAGTACCCCTACCATTTCACAAAGAAGTATAAAATAAAAATAGTTAAAGACACACACACACACACACACACACACCATTGCAAAAGTCCTTTATTAAAAATAAAATAAAAATTCCAGTGGTGGTAATCCACTCTTGCTATCCAGCGATGGATGATCATCTCTCTGGGGTCCAGCGATGGCTGATCTGATCCAGCGACGGGTGATTTCTCCCTCCAGTGCATCCATCCTCTGTCTCCACCGGAGACACTGCAGGGATCCGGCAGCATGACACTTCTTATATGAGGAGGGCGGGGCCACCCGTCACCTGACCCCGCCCCCCATATGACGGAAGGGGAAAGCCCAGCTTCCCCAATGAAGTGCGGGTGACCCTGCCCCCTCTGATGAAATGCAAACTTGCCCAGTGGTCAAGTGGTTAATTTTAAAACCTAAGCCTCAGCCCGTAGTGACTTTTAAACCACTCTCTTCTGGGCTTAGAAAATTTTAACCTTACTGTCCTTACTGATTTGGAAGAGTCACAGGGAGATACAAAAAGCATGCAGTTCATAAAACAGTTGAGAATTATCTCAGCAAGAGTTCAAGGAACAAATGTACTTAAGAAAAAAAAATATTCTGCATTCAGTGTAGACTACATATACAGTGCATTCGGTGGTGTACAGTATATAATTTGGGATGAGCTTAGTGTTCGCATGTTCGAATCGAACACCAGCTGTTCGACCGTTCGGCGAATACCGAACGTTATGGGCCATTCGCACCAAATTCGTGTCATCGCAGTGCATTGCTGGCTCAGGATTGGCCAATCACGGCACTGGCATCGAGGAGAGCTATACGAGTGCATCAGATCGCACCGCTGCTATTTTCAACATATGTCTCAAGCGTATCTCGCGTGGCCAAAACATCAGCCGCTTGGGCACCACATGCTTGACCAGACATATGTTGACCTGCCATGCAGCTCGTTGGCAAGCAAGCCTCAAAGACCCACACCAAAGAACAAAGCAGACCTCTCCTTTCTCCTCATCAGCTGGGATCTCCAACCCCACTAGACCTTCAGTCCTCTCTGAAACCTGCACTGAGAGGAATGAAGGTGTAGAATTGGGTGTGTCGCAGCCAAGTGCTTGCGGGCACTCTGCTAGAAGTACACCCACGTCCGATTTTATCAGGCAAATTTCCCTGCCCTAGCTGCTGGACCGTCAAAAGAAGTTCACTCCCAGCCATCCACATGCCCAGCGGTTGAATGCTAGCTTGGCTAAATTGCTAGCACTTCAACTGCTGCCTTTTCAGTTGGTAGACTCTGCCCCCTTCCGTGATTTTGTGCAATGTGCAGGTCCTCAAACCCCACTTTTTCTCATGGAAGGTGATTCCGGCTCTCTGTCCGTGAGTCTACCGACTCTCTACCGGCATGTGGAAGGTAATGCCCATGCCTCGCTGGACAGGGTGGTCAGCGGTAAGGTGCATATTACCGCTGACTTATGGTCAAGCAGGCATGGACAGAGACGTTACCTATCCTTCACGGCCCATTGGGTCACTCTTTTGGCAGCTGGGAAGGATGCAGGACAAGGTGCAGTAGTGTTGGAAGTTGTTCCGCCACCACGCCTCCAAAATGCTACTACTGGTTGTGACACACCTCTCTCCTCCACCCCCTCCTCTTTTTCTTCTTCCTCCATGGCCTCTTCCAGTGCTTTGTCCTTGGAACCAGTTGTGCTCCGTAGGCGTTCAAGGGGCTATGCAAGTACGCAGGCAAAAAGATGCCATGCCATGCTTGCGCTGGTTTGTTTGGGGGACAGGAGCCACACTGGGGCAGATATTTTGTCAGCTCTGCAGGGTCAAGCCGAGAGGTGGTTGATGCCACGCCAGCGTAAGCCAGGAATGGTGGTTTGTGACAATGGCACCAACCTCCTCTCTGCCCTCCGACAGGGACAACTGACCCATGTGCCCTGTGTGACTCACATCCTTAATCTGGTGGTGCAGTGGTTCTTGGGCCGGTACCCGGGCTTACAAGATGTCCTGAGGCAGGCCAGGAAAGTCTGTGTGCATTTCCGACGATCATTTAGTGCCAGTGCTCGGCTGGCTGAGCTCCAAAAGGAGTTGAACCTGCCCAAGAACCGCCTTATATGTCACATGCCCACCAGGTGGAACTCAACGTTGGCCATGCTGCAGCCACTGCACACGCAGCAGAGGGCCATCAATGAGTACCTGTGCGACTGCGGCACCAGGACAGGGTCAGGGGAGCTCGTTTTTTTTTCAGCACGCCAGTGGGGCATGATCAGGGATGCATGCACTGTCCTGTCACCATTTTAGGAGGCCACAAGGATGGTGAGCAGTGCATGCATCAGTGACACTGTACCTCTTGTTCACCTGTTGGAGCACACGCTGCGTGGAATAATGGATAGGGCACTTGAGGCAGAACAGAGGCAGGAAGAGGAGGACTTCCTTGCCTCTCAAGGCCCCCTTTATCCAGACAGTGTTCCTGCTGTCCCACCCATCACAGAGGACGAGGACGAAGAGGAGGAGGAGGCTTGTGTCAGCATGGAGGTGGAGCCTGGCACTCAGCATCAGCAGAAGCAGTCTTTTAGAGATGATTTACAGTCCCAAGAAACATGTGGACTTCTACGTGGCTGGGAGGAGGTGGCTGTGGATCATGTTGTCCTTATTGACCAATAATGACGGACGAACTTCCGACGGGATGTTTCGCGAACGCGGACCGCGAACGCAGCCGATAGTTCGAGAACCGTAATGTTTGCGGCGGACCCCATTGACTTCAATGGGAGGCGAACTTTGCAAACCTACAGGTCAAATTTGCAGCCACAAAATAATTACTAGCTGTGCAAACATAGTCCCATCACATGGCCAATGACATAACACATGTATGAGGTGAATCTGGGATCGACAACTACAAGCATTCTTTTTTTATATGTGAAATTGTGACAATTCAGGACTGTGGAGCGCATGAAGGCAATGGAGGAGAGGGAAGGTCAGGGTAGGCAAAGAAGAGGGTGCAGGAGATGATCACCAGCAGCATGACATACAGCAATGACACCAGCACCGTGATAGAGAGCACTGACATCAGCAGCGTGACATACAGCAATGACACCTGCACCGTGATAGAGTGATCTGACACCAGCACCATGATAGAGAGCACTGACATCAGCAGCGTGACATAAAGCACTGACACCAGCACCGTGATATACAGTACTGACACCAGCACCGTGATAGAGAGCACTGACATCAGCAGCGTGACATACAGCAATGACACCTGCACCGTGATAGAGTGATCTGACACCTGCACCGTGATAGAGAGCACTGACATCAGCAGCGTGACATTAAGCACTGACACCAGCACCATGATATACAGCACTGACACCAGCACCGTGATATACAGCACTGACACCTGCATCGTAAGCAGCCCCAGGAGGAAGTCAGCATAGCACAGGGATGGTGGGAGCCCATCATAATATGCACAGCAGAGGTACAGCCCCAGGAGGAAGTCAGCACAGCACAGGGATGGTGGGAGCCCCTCATAATAAGCAGCCCCAGGAAGAAGTCAGCACAGCACAGGGATGGTGGGAGCCCCTCATAATAAGCAGCCCCAGGAGGAAGTCAGCACAGTACAGGGATGGTGGGAGCCCCTTATAATGAGCATAGCACAGGGATGGTGGGAGCCCCTCATAATGAGCATAGCACAGGGATGGTTGGAGCCCCTCATAATATGCACAGCAGAGGTACAGCCCCAGGAGGAAGTCAGCACAGCACAAGGATGATGGGAGCCCCTCATAATAAGCAGCCCCAGGAGGATGTCAGCATAGCATAGGGATGGTGGGAGCCCCTCATAATAAGCAGCCCCAGGAGGAAGTCAGCACAGCACAGGGATGGTGGGAGACCCTCATAATGAGCATATCACAGGGATGGTGGGAGCCCATCATAATATGCCCAGCAGAGGTACAGCCCCAGGAGGAAGTCAGCACAGCACAGGGATGGTGGGAGCCCCTCATAATAAGCAGCCCCAGGAGGAAGTCAGCACAGCTCAGGGATGGTGGGAGCCCCTCATAATAAGCAGCCCCGGTAGAAATATGACACCGCTCAACCTCTTCAAACAGGAGGGTACGGGCATATAGTACGGTGTGCTTTTTTTGGACAAGGAAGTGAGCCAAATGAAGAAAGAAGGTCTGTGTGCTCGATTAAAAAAATAGTTTATAGACATATACATGGTCTACTGGTCACATGTGTTGAATTCCTCCGAGATCCATGTCTCATTAATTTTTAGAAATGTGAGGTAGTTAACACTGTCGTGAGCTAGGCGAGTACGCTTATCGGTCACGATCCCCCCTGCTGCGCTGAACGTCCTTTCGGACAGGACACTGGACGAGGGGCAAGCCAACAGTTCGATTGCAAATTGGGCAAGCTCTGGCCAGAGGTCAAGCCTGCCCACCCAGTAGTCCAGGGGTTCATCACTCCCCAGAGCGTCCACATCGGCCATTAACCCGATGTAGTCGGACACCTGACGGACTAGGCGTTCCCTGATGCTGGATCCGGATGACACCTGTCGATGGGTCGGCTAAAAGAATGACCTCATATCAGAAGTCACCAACACATATTCAAACCGGCCTCTTCTTGCAGGCGCTGTTGGATTGGTACCTGCAACTCCTTCTCTGGGAGTGGGAATTTCTCCTCTGCCAGCGCACGCAAAAGCAGAATGCAGCATTTCTCGAAGCAAGGCCTGGAAGTGCTCCATTCTGACAGCCCTCTGTGACAGCGGTAACATTTCCGCCATTTTGTGTTTGTACCGGGGGTCTAAGTACGTTGCCACTCAGTACTGGTCCTTGACCCTTATGCTTTTTATACGGGGGTCCCTATTAAAACACTGGAGCATGAAGGCCCCATTTGCACTAAACTGGAAGCGGTGTGGTGGCCTGGCTCCTGCTCATCATCCAGGATAATGTCGTCCTCTTCATTCTCCTCTCCTCATCCACGCACAAAAACAGGGATCCCAGAAAGGTTTAAGGCATGCTCTTCTTGCTCCTCCTCATCCGCCTCGGCACCATCCTCCTCTGACTCCTCTTCAGACTCCTGTTGTTCACTTGTCTCAGATAGAGTAGCCCCCCCTGGGAATTCATCCAGCATTGCGACTTCCTCATCTTCCCGCTCCTGCTCCTCCACAGCTTGATCAATGACACAACGCAATGCACGCTCCATAAAGAAGGCATAAGGTACCATGTCACGGATGGCACCATGGCTGTGACTGACCAGTTTGGTGATCTCCTCAAATGGCCGCAGGAGTCTGCATGCATCGCGCATGAGCAGCCACTGGTGCAGTGAAAAAAAACAGCTCCCCAGAACCTGTTATGCCGCAGAGTTCATACAGACGTTAACTGCACGTTTCTGCCGGAGCAGCCTATCAAGCATATAGAAGGTTGAGTTCCGTCGCGTCGGGCAATCGCAAATAAGACGTCTGACCGGCAGATTGTGTCGCCGCTGAATGTCAGCAAGGCGAGCCATGGCCGTGTAAGATCTTCCGAAATGGGCCGAGATTTTCCTTGCCTGCCGCAAGATGTCCTGGACCCCAGGGTATTTGACAACGAATCGCTGCACGACCAAGTTTAAGACGTGTGCCATGCATGGCACGTGCATAATTTTGCCTTGTTTCAATGCACTAAGCAGATTGGCACCGTTGTCACACACCACTTTACCAACTGTCAAATTGAGCGGTGTTAGCCACTGATCTGCCTGTGAACGCAAAGCTGAAAGGAGTGCTGGGCCAGTGTGGCTCTTGGCTTCCAGGCACAACAGACGTAGCACGGCATGGCAACGTCTCACCTGGCATGTCGAATAGGTTCTGGGGAGCTTGGGCGGCGCAGCGGAAGAGACGCTAGCAGCGGAAAAGGAGGAGTCAGCCGAGGAGGAGAGGGAGGAGGATGGAGTAGGAGGAGGAGGAGAAGAAGAGCCAGGCCTGCATGCAATCCGTGGCGTAAAACCAAATCTACATGGGTGCCACGGGTTACATGCTTGACGCCCATCAGAAGGTTCACCCAGTGGGTAGTAAAAGTGATATACCTTCCCTGCCCGTGTTTGCTAGACCACGTGTCTGTGGTCAGATATATCTTGGCACCGACACTGTGTGCCAGAGATACATTCACTTGCCACTGAACATGGCCATATAGCTCTGGGATGCTCTTCTCTGAGAAATACTTCCTTCCTGGGACCTTCCATTGTGGTGTTCCAATGGCCACAAATTTTTGAAAGGCCTCCGAGTCCACCAGTTTATATGGCAGTAGTTGGCGGGCTATCAGTTCTGACAGTTCGGACCGCGAACAGCCAAAATTTGCAGCGAAACGACCGCCGGGCGAACCGTTCGGCCATCCCTATTGACCCAGAGGACTCCGAACCGAATGCCTCAGCTAACCTACGCTGCATGGCCTCCCTGATCCTGCAAAGTCTGCGGAAGGATCCTCATATTCTTCGGATCAAGGAGAGGGACCATTACTGGCTGGCCACTCTCCTGGTACAAGGGTAAGGTTATATACACAGTGGTGTAGTGGTTAGCACTCTCACCTAGCAGTAAAAAGGGTCGCTGGTTCAAATCCATGACTCTACCTGCCTGGAGTTTGCATGTTCTCCCTGTGCCTGCGTGGCTTTCCTCTGAGTACTCCAGTTTGCTCCCACACTCCAAAGACATGCAGGTAGGTTAATTGGCTTCTGTCCAAAATTGGCCCTAGTATATGAATGGAGACCTTAGATTGTGGGCTCCTTGAGTGTAGGGACCAATGTGAGTGTGCAATGTACAGGGATGGGGTAGACACTCACTCAGGTTGAACTGGATGGACTGTTGTCTTTATTCAACCTTACTAACTATGAAACTATATATATATATATATATTACACTTCAGCCGGTGTACAGTAAATAATAAAGTGCAGTCGGCGTACACAGAATATAATACAGTGTAGTGTGGTGTGTAAAAAAAAAATCCCCATCATGTCCAGAAGGCCACCAAGGAGAGGCAGATGCTCACAGGCCACTATAAGAGGGCAAGCAGCCTCTGTGTCTGCAGTGAAAAAGGTAAAGAAACTATCAATCAGTTCCCCCAGCTTCAGCATACTGCCAAGTTTGCTCCAGTGATGAGGACGGAGGGAATGATGAGGTCACTGACTGTACTTGGGTGTCTGAGAGAACAGAGGAGGAAAGTGAGGAGGGGGAGGAGGCGACACAACTCCAATGAGGCAGGATGTCCTCCAGGGGCTGGCTTAAGGGCAGCCACCCTATTGCATCACACTACAGAGCTCCACAGGTGCAGGGTGCTGCTGATTACCCACTGACTTCCAAAATGTCATTGGTGTGGGCTTTTTTCGACACTTGAGACAGCACAGTTGCTGTTTGCAATCTAAAGTGGATCAATCGTGGCAGAACAGCACCGCTTGGGCACCCCTACTATACCTCCAGTCCTCTCAAAAACCTGCACTGAGAGGAATGAAGGTATAGCAATAGGTGCCACAAGCACTTGCAGCCAATCTGCTAGCAGCACACCACCAGTTGATAACAGCCGGCAAATTTCGCTACCCTAGTTATTGAACCGTAAAAAAAAAAAAAAAATATACTGTCCCACCCATCCACATGCTCAGCATCTACATGCTAACTTGGCCGAATTGCTAGCACTACAACTGTTGCCTTTTCAGCTGGTAGACTCTGCCCCCTTTTGTGAATTTGTAGAATGTGCTGTACCATAGGGGCAGGTTCCAAAACATATTTTTTTTAAGTAAGGCCATTCCAGCTCTCTACCGTCATATGGAAGGAAATGTTTTGGCATCGTTGGACATGGCGGTCAGCAGCAAGGTTCATATTACCACTGACTCATGGTCCAGCAGGTATGGTCAGGGATGTTACCTTTCCTTCATGGTGCACTAGGTAACACTGCTGGCAGCTGGGAAGGATGCAGGACAGGATTCAGTGTTGGAGCTTGTTTAGCCACCATGCCTCCAAAAAGCTGGTGGTGATTCTGCCACATCTCTCTGCTCCACCCCTTCTCTTTTTCTTCCTTTATGGCCTCTTCTGCAGAATTGTCCTCTGAACCAGCAGTGCTCTCTAAGCGTTCAAGGGCCTATGCAAGCAGTCAGGCTAAAAGATGCCATGCGGTGCTTCAGCTGGTCTGCCGAGGGGACAGGAGCCACACTGGGGCAGAGATTTTGTCAGCTATGCAGGGGCAGGCTCAGAGGTGGTTGACGCTATGGCAGCTTGAGCCAGGAATGGTTGTATGCAACAATGGCACCAACCTTCTCTCCACCATACGACAGGGACACTTGACCCATGTTCAATTCTTGACACACGTCCTGAATTTGGTGGTGCAGCATTTCCTGACCAGGTACCCAGGCTTACAGAAACTTGAGGCAGGCCAGAAAAGTCTGTGGCCATTTCTGGAACTCATACACATGCACGCCTAGAGGCGATTCAGTTCGCATTGTGCGCTATATAAGTATTTTATTCATTCATTCATTCACGCATGCTCCGAACGCGAGCGCTATAGCTACGCCCCCTGATCTCAAGCGGCTGAGGTTCTCCACCTGCTGACGTGTTCATTGTAGGACACAAACACCTCAGAGTGACGGACGTGACCGGGGTCTGATCCCCTACTACAGCCCAGCAAGACACACTGGATGATACCAGAGATCTATTATGCCTATTTTTATCTACTCAAATGTGAGTGCACATCTTTTAAATTATAAATAAAGCCATGTTTTAATAGATATACTACTCTCAGAGCGGCGCTGCTCTACCTCTCTTTTCTTTTATACTATACACACCCCCAGGTACAGTAATTTAAAGTAATATTTCACTTTTATTGTTTCACTTTAAGCATTATTAAAATCACTGCTCCCGAAAAAACTTTAGTTTTTAAAACTTTTTTTTGCATTGATACATGTCCCCTGGGGCAAGACCCAGGCCCCCAAACTTTTTTATGACAATAACTTGCATATAAGCCTTTAAAATTAGCACTTTAGATTTCTCTCATAGACTTTTACAGGTTGTTCCGTGGCTTTTCAAATTTGCCGCGAACACCCCAAATTGTTCGGTGAACGGGCGAACAGGCAATGTTCAAGTTGAACAAGAGTTAGACTCAAACTTGAAGCTCATGCCTAAATACTGATGATGCTTGTAGACAGACAGTCATCTGTTTCTATCATATAAATGTACTCACCGCGGCCAAGATGCAGAGAGCGGTCGCTGTTGCGACTCGGCGCAGACCACCCCTGAAGGTGGCACAAGGAGTGGTTGCACCAAGAGGCACACGCTACCAGTAGGACAGTCACTTGCTAGTAGATCAGCAGGTAGCTTGAGCAGAGCTGAAAGGTGATGTCCCATGGGAAGGTCCAGAAGCAATGGTAGCAAGTCCGTAAGGCAAAGGCAAAATCCAGGAGACAGGCCAGGAGTCAAACACAGTCCAGATTAGAAGACAACAGGTACCAGGAACACTGAGACAGAAGGATAATCCAAGACAAGCTGGGGGTCGAACACAGGAGATAGCAGGTAAGTCCAGATGCAGGCTGAGGGTCAAACATGTTCAGAAAGCGGGAGTCCAAGGTCAAGCCAGAGGTCGGGTCAGGAGAAGATCAGCGAGGTCGATGAGGCAATCCGGGTCACAACGGGTAATGCAGATCACAGGAACAGACGTGGGAAACACAGGAAGCTGAAGACAAACCAGCAGTGTGTTTGGATGACCTCACTTCCTTTATAGGTCAGCGAGGGGTCACACCCTGTGTGTGTGTGCTTTCGTTTATTCCTATTGCACACAGCTGTGCGCCAGAGCGGTTTACCCGTGCGCATCCTATGACAGTGCCCCCCCCGAGGGGCGGCCTCCGGACGCCCAAGCTAGCCATCAATTCCGGATGTTGCTGATGGAATGTCTTTATTAATTTGGGTGCATGAAGGTTCTTGGATGGTTCCCAGGAGTTATCTTCTGAAGGATACCCCTTCCATTTTACCAGGTATTGTATTTGTCTACCGACTTTCCTGCATCCTAGTAAAGCTTCCACTTCAAAATTCATCTTCTCCATTGATCTTGATGGGTGGAGGAGGAGGCACTTTTCTTCCAGGAAAAGGACTAGGAACCAATGGCTTCAAAAGGGAGGCATGGAAAAAAGGGTGTATCCTGTACGATTCAGGGAGAGCTAGTTCAAAGGCTACAGGATTTATTACCCTTTTGATTTTGAATGGTCCTATGAATCTGGGACCCAGCTTGCGTGTGGGACAAGGAAGTTTAAGATTAGTGGCAGATAGACAGACTTCCTCGCCAATTTTAAAGGTAGGGTTCTCCTTCCTTCCCCTATCATGGTATTTCTTGTAATCATCCTGGGCCTTCTGTATGGTCTCCTGGATCCTTTGGAAATTAGATTGGATGGCGGCTATCCGATCTTGGACCGCAGGAACAGTGGATTCTGGGATGGAGTTGGGGAGGAAAGAAGGATGAAACCCACAGTTGATCCAAAAGGGAGTCTGGTTGGTAGTTGTATGAACTGAATTATTGTAGGCGAATTCTGCATTTGGCAACAGGGCCGACCAATCATCTTTAGATCCTGAACAAAAGCAACGGAGATACTGCTCAAGGGTTTGGTTTGTCCGTTCAGTTTGCCCGTTACTTTGGGGATGATATGCTGATGACAAAGAGATCTTGATTTCCAGTATCTTGCAGAGTTTTCTCCAGAATCTAGAGGTGAACTGTGGACCTCTATCTGACATGATGCTGCTGGAAACCCCATGGAGCCTGACACAGCTCCTTAATAAAGAGATTGGCAGTTTCAAGAGCAGAGGAGGTACCGACCATAGGTGGGAAATGGGCCATCTTTGAAAGACGATCGACTACTACCAGAATTGTGGTGAAACCTTCCGAGGGCGGTAGCTCCACAATAAAATCCATTGACACGTCTGCCCAAGGTGGTCAGGAATGGGCAAAGGCCTTAACAGACCCCAGGGCTTGATCTTGGGACCCTTGCTACGCTGTCTCCACCCTGTTTTCTGTGTCCCAAAGTGGCCGGCCAATTTGTGATCATGACAAGTCCTTAGAACTTGAGTCCTAATCTCAAGGGGAACGAAGACCTTGTTTCGGGCCCAAAACAGATTGTCATGTTTTTTCCAAGGTAGATAGGACTGGGTCATTACAATGGACTGAAGCTGATTTGATGGCCGTAAGTAAGTCAGGCTGTGGGAGTAGAAGGTTATGAGGCGACAAGATCGTACTAGGCTCCGTTACCTGGGAGGACTCAGGGAACATGCGTGAGAGCGCATCCACTTTGTTTTTCTTGGATCCGGACTTGACGGGGTCTTAAGCGTTTGGCAGTCCGCAGATATACAAGATTCTTGTGATCTGTGAATATTGTGATGGGATGAGTGGCTCCTTCCAAGAGGTATCTCCACTCCTCCAGAGCGAACTTGATGGCCAATAGTTCTCGGTCGCCTACGTCATAATTCCTCTCCGGTGGGGTCAGCTTCCGAGATGCGAAAGCCACCGGGTGTAACAAAGCTTTAGGCCCTTGTCATTGTGAGAGGATGGCTCCTGTGGCTGTCTCGGAGGCATCTACTTCCAGTACAAATGGTAGTACTGGATCGGGATGCTATAAAATAGGAGCTGAGGTGAACAAGGTCTTTAGTTTGGTAAAGGCTTCTTGGGCTTCTTGAGACCACTGAAATCGGGTGTGTTGGCAGGTCAATGGATAATGGGGGCGACTATTGAAGAGAACCCTGCGATGAATCTGCGATAGAAGTTAGCGAAGCCTATAAACCTTTGCACAGCTTTCTTATCCCTTGGAGCAGGCCATTCCAAGATTGCCTTGATCTTTTGGGGGTCCATGGAGATGCCCTCGGTAGAAATGACAAATCCTAAGAACTGAACTGTAGTTATCTCAAATTCACATTTCTCCGCCTTAAGGTACAGCCGATGTTGTCGGAGGATGGTGAGGACTTTCCGCACATGGACCCTGTGGAGTTTAAGAGAATCAGAGAAAATAAGGATATCATCTAAATACACCACTATAAAATCATCAAGATAGTCTCTGAAGATATAATTTACTAGATGCTGAAATGTGGCCGGGGCATTGCACAGGCCAAAGGGCATAACAAGATATTCATAGTAGCCAAATCTCGATCTGAAGGCTGTCTTCCATTCATCCCCAGCACGGATTCTAAGGAGATTGTAGGCCCCCTGCAAGTCCAGTTTGGAAAATATTTTGGCAGATCCTAAGCGCTGGAATAACTCAGGGATGAGTGGAAGTGGATAGCGATTTTTGATTGTGACTTTATTAAGTTCCCTGTAGTCAACACATGGCCTAAGGGATCCGTCCTTTTTTCCCACAAAGAAAATACCTGCCCCTGCTGGCGAAGAAGATGGGCGAATGAACCTCTTTTCAAGATTTTCATCAATGTAGGCTTTGAGAGCCTTTAGTTCAGTCTCGGATAAGGGGAATATTCGTCCAAAAGGGATCTCAGAGCCGGGTAACAGTTCAATGGGGCAGTCATATGGTCTGTGTGGTGGTAGACGGTCAGCCTTCTTTTTATCAAAGACGTCCTTAAACTCGGAATAGACCTGAGGAATGTGCTGAAGGTGATTAGTGGTGGGGGCCACGGTCATACAAGGAGCTGGAATGGAATCAAAACAATGCTGCATACAGTAGGCGGATGTAAAGGACACTTCCTTCTTGTTACAACTGATCTGGGGATCATGAGCCTGCAACCAAGGAAGTCCTAGGATGATAGGGAACATGGGAGATGATATTAGATCGAAGCATAGGAGTTCTCTATGGCCAGAGTCTGTAATAGTAAGCAAAGGTAGTGTCTCCTGTGTTACTGGACCTGAGTGTGGCAGAGATCCATCTGCTAAATGGACTAGAAGGTGTGTTGCTTTATTCTGGCTTGGAATGCGTAGTTGCTGTGCAAGGGAGGTGTCCAAAAAGCAACTACATGCCCCCGAGTCAATCACGGCTGGGAGTGGGATCTTCTCTTCTGCCAGCTGTAGGGAAACAGAGAGAGTCACATAAGTTTGAGCAGGACCAACACTCTGGTAGTTCATTATACACCGTGGGGGCAACTTATGGGGTCTCACGGGACAGCTGTGAATGAAATGTCCAAGCCCCCCACAGTATAAGCACAGATTGGCTTATTACAGGAGCGGACAATTCAAAGTGATTTTAAAAGACTTTTTTTTCCTTGCGAAATCACACTTTGTGCAGGGACAGTTCTAAGCACGGGAAACATGCGCCCCTTCACAGGCATACTATAGACACCCCCCAGGTATGAAATTTAAAGGAATATTTCACTTTTCAGTTTTTAAAACTTTTTTTTGCATTGATCCATGTCCCCTGGGGCAGGACCCAGGTCCCCAAACACTTTTTAGGACAGTAACTTGTATATTAGCCTTTAAAATTAGCACTTTCGATTTTGAACGTTCGAGTCCCATAGACTTTAATAGGGTTCTAAAGTTCACACGAAGTTTAGGTCTGTTCGCAGGTTCTGGTGCGAACCGAACAGGGGGGTGTTCGGCTCATCCTTACTCACTATTACTAATCCATTGATTTCTCTCCCCTCACTACATAAATTACTCTCCTACTTTGGTGATATATCTGGCTATAAGATTAACACTTCCAAAACTGAAGCACTGCCCATACACATCTCAGCAGCACTACTCTCCCAGTTCAAGGAAACATATCCTTATAAATGGTGCAATATCTCCCTTAAATACCTGGATGTATCTCTAAATCCTTCCTTCTCTTATTTGTATTCAGCTAATTTCCCTCCTCTGGTTCAGGATATAAATAGATCCCTGCTGTCATGGACAAAGTACCCCCTGTCCCTGTTGGGAAGGATTAATGTCTTAAAAAATGTCAAATTTACCCAGATTACTTTACCACTTTGAGATACTGCCCATTGCCATCCCGTCCCCACAACTTAAAGTACTTCAGAGGCACTTTCTAAGATTCACATGGGCTGGCAAATCCCACCATCTGGCAAGCTCACTGGTGTTTGCGCCTAGATCCAGGGGAGGTTTGGGAGCCCCGGACATTAAGTACTACCATGCTACAAACTTGAGAGCTATTATCAGGTGGTCCTCCTTACATGCAACTATAACACTATGCAACTTATATCAGTTTGTAAATGGATAGAAAATTGGCTAAAAGACAGAATACAGAGAGTAGTGGTTAATGATTCTTACTCTGAATGGTCTAAGGTTATCAGTGGTGTACCCCAAGGTTCAGTGCTGGGGCCCTTACTTTTTGTTAAAGAAGTTTTTATTAAGAATTTGTACGCGTACAATATCATAAACAAAAACAATAACATATGTATGAATGAAAAGAGTGACAATATTATTCGGTACATATAAGAGTCGACAATCTCGGATGGCATGCAGCAAGTAATTCTAACCAATACTATGATGTCATGCTTTAAGGCAGATATCTGTAGGCTTGGTCTACTTAACTAATTAGTCTACTAAAAAGGGGAAAGTGTATTAGATCTCGAGATCCCAGTGGAGGGATTTAGTGTCACTTCAGAAAAGTTTGATGTCATAATGGGGAGAAGCAAATGTTCAGTTTGAGTCACTTTGTCGACCAGTCACCCCAATAGGGATCAGACTGTGACTGGAGAATTGGAAAAGGGATTAGATTCAATTTTCACGAATACTTAAGGAATAGAACAATTTGTTGAGGTAATGATACTGCAGAGAAATACAAATTGAAAATAACTAAAAACATATTCCATAACATTGGGTGAAATAAATGCAGTCGAAGCTGCCTTCCAATTGCACATTCGACACTAAAGTGGTATTTGAGTAGTAAATCTAAAATGGGGCAAGGTAGGGGCGGTGGAAGGATGGTAATGTAAAAACATCGAATGGGATAGGAGTGTTCTGTATACAGCCTGTTCCGATATTGGAGAATGGGTAAAATGCTTCCACTGGCCTTTGTGGTTTGAAAATTCAAGTGGTTCCTGAGAATGTTAACAAAACCTTTTATATAAACAGTAGTAAAAGATAAAGAGAATCTAAAAAGGGGGGTCTAGGTGAGTAAGGAGAGGGGGTATGGAAATGAGGTGATTCAAGATTTATTTGTGATAGATGTTATTAAAATTATGTTGAGTTTTCATATCATGTAAGCAGATCTCGATATTCCTGTGTGGTGGTGAAATGTTGCCAACAGGACCACGTCTGTATGAATTTGGAAGGTGTGTCTTTGGCTTGATGTATCAGGTCTTCCATTTCGGCTGTTTTGTGGAGTCTATCAAACCAATCACGCATGGTTGGGGGGGCAGATGATCGCCATTTCCTGGGGATGCACATGTTTGCAGCGGCTATCATGTGCATAGTGAGGGATCGTAGGTAGGTACGGTTTGGTTTTGCAGGGTAGTGTAATAGGAATTGTGCAGGCGTGTATTCAAGTTTGTATGTGGTGATTTTTTGTATCAAATGGTGGACTTTCTTCCAAAACGGTTGGATCTTATGGCAGGTCCACCATATATGTAACAATGAGCCGATTTCAGTGCCACAGCGCTAGCATTGCGGTGAGAGGGAAGGGTAAATGTGGTGGAGTTTAAGAGGTGTGCGGTACCATCGTGAAATGAGTTTATAGGCATTTTCTTGCGCAGAAACGTTCAAGGATCCTTTGTGTGTGATGGTAAATATTGTTTCCCAATCCTTATCTGTGAGGTTGATAGATAAATCAGTGGACCATTTCGTCGTGGTCCAGCAGTTTCGTTGTTGTTGATTCGGGAACAGTAATCCGTAGGTAAAGGAGATAAGGTGTCTATGGGGTTCTGAGTGTTGGCACATGTCCTCAAATGGAGTAAGAGGTCGGGACCACTCCAATTTTGAAGCTTGCGTGTCGAGGTAATGTTTAATTTGGATATAGGTCCAGTATGAAAATGTGTTTGGTCTAAGCTGGTTCGAGAGAGTAGAGTATGAGAGCAGTTTGTCATCTGTGAAGAAGTGGGTAGCCCGGACAGGCATGTGCGGCCATTTAATCTTCAAAAAGGGAGCGTGTAGTCCTTGTGTAAAAGCTGGGTTCATTGCGAGGGGAGTCATTGGTCCGTTTATCGACGATATCTTGTATTTTGAGCATGCCTTTTGAAAAACGGAGAGTGTAGGGTAAATCAAAGGGTGTGATTTATAGATAGCTGGGGTGTGTTCATTCGGTATCCTTGGTGTCTGAGCTAGGGGGATGTGGGATAGTGAATTTTCTAATTGGACCCAATCCTTAGTGGAAGCGTGTAGGTTCGAGTCCAGAATTTTTGTCAAATGTGCTGCCTGATGATATTTTTCGATATCAGGGAGGCCGAGACCACCACTAAGTTTAGGAGATGTGAGCTTGAGATAGTTTTAGTCTAGGGCGAATCGGTCCCCATATGAATCTAGTGCATAATGTACGATAGGTTGAGAAAAACGTGGGCGGTAGTTTGATAGGGATCGTCTGGAGAAGGTATAAAATCCTCGGGAGGACGTTCATCTTAATTATGGCCGTTCTACCGAACCATGAGAAAAGTCCAGACGACCATTTCTGTAGGTCATTTTGGATGTTGCGTAACAGGGGTAGATAATTGACATCATATAAGTCGGTTAGAGATGCTGGTAGTTGGATGCCTAGATAGGTGATGGAATGGGTGTTCCACTTAAACGGGAAGTTGAGTTGGCATTGGGAGCATTGTTGAGGGGTTAAAGTAATGTTTAATGCATGAGATTTTGTGAAATTAATTTTGAGATGGGAGATTTGATTGAATAGGTCCAGTGTTTTCAGAAGATTTGGGAGTGTTGTCAAGGGCTCTGTAAGGTATAGGAGAATATCATTCGCAAAAGCAGCTAATTTGTAAGTGTGATTTTGTATTGTGATTCCTTTGATATCCGGATTCGCTCTGAGATATCGAAGGAAGGGTTCCAAGGTGAGTACGAATATAAGTGGGGATAGAGGGCAGCCTTGTCGCGTGCCGTTGGATATGGGAAAGGCGTCGGACAGGTGGCCATTAATGCGGATTCTTGCAGTGGCCTTGGAGTAAAGCATGAGAATGTATTGGAGCATGCGGTCAGGAATGCCAATGGCTTTCAAGGTCTCTGACATGTAATCCCAGGCCACTCTATCGAACGCCTTTTCCGCATCCAACGACAAAAAAAAACCTTTTTGGCCAGCTTTGTTAAGCCAATGGTGGATGTTAAGGGCTTTGAGGGTATTATCCCTCGCTTCCCTGCCCGGGATAAAACCTACTTGGTCGAGGTGTATAAGGTCAGGGAGTAGGGGAAGCAATCTGTTGGCCAGTATTTTAGCGTACCATTTTAGGTCTACGTTTAATAGGGAGATCGGTCTATAGTTGGGAACTAATAGAGGGTCTTTGCCGGGTTTGGGGATTACCGTAATGTGTGCTGTTAGTAAATCTCTAGGGGGTGTAGTAGGTGTTGCATATGCATCAAACTTGGTGGTAAAAAAGGGTGTCAATAATTGTTTAAAGGATTTATAGTAACCGACAGTCAGGCCATCGGGCCCTGGACTTTTACCAACTTTTAACATGTTTAGAGCTAGATCTGCCTCTTCTACAGTTATAGGTTTGTTGAGATCTTGGGAAAGGGTTTCTGAGATCAGAGTAGGGCCGTATTGTGCGAGAAAGTCTTTTATCATGGATTTTCGGTCTGTGGATGTTTGGATAGTTTCTGCGGAGTGTAGGTTATATAATTTAGAGTAATATGACAGAAATTGTTGAGCTATATCCGGGTTGGACGTAACTTTACGTCCCTGTGGGTCTGTGATAGAGTGGATGGTTGTGGTGGCTTTTTTGGAATGTAGGGCTCTAGCTAGGAGTTTGCTAGCTTTATTGCCAAATTCATAGAAGCTTTTTTGGGACAAAAGATATTTGCGTCTAATTTGTTTTCCTAATAATTGCGACAATTCCTTCCTGGCAGTTATTAATGAGTCAAGGGCATCTAGGGCTAGGGTCTTTTTATGGAGGTTTTCTAAGGACCTAATTTTTTGGAGTAAAGTTGTTTGATGCAGCTCCCTGAGTTTCCATCTTTTGGAGGCCGCAGCAATGAGTATGCCCCTAATCACACATTTATGTGCTTCCCACGTAATTTGTGGTGAGATGTCAGAGGTGTTATTTTCCGCAAAAAAATGTTGTAATCCTGTTGTGACGTCTGAGACAATAGTCATGTCAGTAAGTAGGGAAGGATCTAGTTTCCATGATTGGGGCCTGGGATGTGTTTCAGGAAATGTTAGGCTTATCGAGATTGGGTGATGGTCAGATAAGTACATAGGATCTATAGAAGCTTTTTGAAGATAAGGGAGGGCTGATTGGGATACAAAGAGGTAATCAATTCTAGAATATTTGGCATGCGGTGGAGAGAAGAAGGTGTAATCTTTGCCATCTGGGTAAAGTGTGCGCCACATATCATGGATTAGGAGCGATTGTAGTTCAGATTTAATGGCCTTTAGGGCGGTATATGGTAGAGAAGAGTTACCATTCGATGTGTCAACTAGGGGGTTCAGTGGGGTGTTGAAATCAAAACCTAGTATTAGTGTACCTTCTTGGAAGTCTACCAGGCGTTGTGTTAAGTCGCGAAAGAAGGGCACTTGTCCACTATTCGGGGCGTACAAATTTACCAGAGTGAGTTTCCGATCGTGATAGGTACCCTTAAGGAAGAGAAATCTGCCCTGATCATCGATACATGAATCCGTAATTTGGAAGGGCTAAGAGTATGGAGACTCCTTTCGTTTTCGATTCTATACTCGTTGAGTGGAAGACAGTGGGGTACTGAAAGTTGTGGAGTTTTGGAATAGAGTTTGTGCGGAAGTGGGTTTCCTGTACAAATATTATATCTGCACGGTTGCGTTTCATATTGAGAAGGAGTTGTGATCTTTTTTCGGGTATGTTTAAACCCTTAACATTCAGGGAGATAATCTTTAGTTGTGGTACAGGTGGTTGCATCGATTTGGTAGCCATTATGAGTTAAGGTGGAAAGTATCCTCAATTAAATTATTTGGAGTGGCCAAATGGGTGGAGGCAGTCCGGGAGTTTGATTGTCAAGGCTGAACTTGGGGTAAAATGGATAGTCAGTTAATCGGAATCCAGAACACTCCTAAGTATATTGTTAGGAAAGGGTATGTGGGGCAGGGGGGTGAAGAATGGATAGGGGTGGTGTGGTAGGTAATAGGGAGACCGGCTATAGGTGAGGACCAGCTCACCTATACAAGTGGAAAAGGGTGAAAGCCGGAATAGATCAGTGGTGACTAGAATATATGTGGTGAGATAAAAAGTAGCAGGACAGTGTACCACTTCGTGGGAGGTGGTTCGGTTGAAAAGAGGTGTGTTCCTAAAGTAGTCTTTAGACTGTGAGCCTAAGAGCTATGATAGTTAGTGCAATTTGGGGAGAAATGTGATATATAGAGTATAGGGGAAATAACCGTCTGGTGTAAGTTGGCATGTGAGGAGGGGAGATAAGGGGATGCAGGGGTCGTAATACCCATGCGGCTATATTTAAGGGCACTGGGTGAATTGCATATCTTGGGTTGTGGCTGTACAGCATGTACATTCAGTAGTCTGATATTAGGACAATAATGTAAAACCTTGGAAGTCAACTTATTAGCCAGCATATAATTAACAGTGTAACATAGAGGAACTGCTGTAGGGGCAGCTCAGTCTGAAACAGAAATATGATTTTCAAACTGTAAGATAACCATAGAACGAGTATAACAGTAAAAACTCGGGTATAACCCGGCAATAAAGCTAAGTACAACACTTCTACTGGTAGTTCTATATCATTGTTAGTGTAAAATAGAACAAGATATATATCTCTTCCTCTAATATAGTCAGGATGCGGGAAAAAGAAAAGAAAAGAAGAGAGAGAAATAAAAAAAAAAATTGGTATATAAAAAACAATATAAGAAATATATATATATAAAAAAAAGGGAAGAAAGCACACAGGGGAAGAGGATAGGGAGGAGAGGGCGGGGTCGCTTCCCAAGAGCAGATAACCTGGTATGTTCTGTATACCTACAGGGGTCCTTATAAGAGGAAGTTTGTGTGTCATCCATAGGAGGTTAAGCCCGTTTGGAACAGTCACTGTAAAGATCGTGAGAGTCCAGTGATCTTGTTGAGCAAGTCTAGGCGAGACAGGTATCAGCTACCTTTTGTTGAAAGGGGTTTTGTGAGGTAAAGTAGGTCATTTGATGGCTATTGCATAGTCTGTATAACCTTTATTAGTCTCAATCGGATCCTGCAAGTAATGGATATCAGGGAAGTAACCTGCTTTGTAAAGCACAAGTGGTGAGCCAGAGGGTGGATCAGAGGAGTAGAAGACCTATCTCTGGATGTCAAGGTGACGATTCGTGGTGGACACGAATCATGTCTATTTTTAACGTCGGACTCATCAGAAAGGTGCAGATCAAGAAACCGGGCACTGGTGTTAGCAACCGTGGAGATGAAATCAGGTGCGAGGGTCAAGAGCAAATATGATGCTAAGTATAAAGACCGTAAAGCAGTCGAGGTGATCTGGATATAGTACATAAATTTGTGGTACCTACTGAAGCACTGTTGACAGCAAACAATGTTGAGCGGGTCCAGAGTATGCAGGAGACCCCAAAGTATGATTAAAAAAAAGGGGGGGGGGTGGGGAAGTTCTTTTTCCCGCATCAGTTTGGTGGTAGAATAGAGATGGCTTGAAAGGGATCTAACGATCTCTACAAGCTCTTCTTGGTAGTGGGGCAGCCGTAGGGCTGTGTTGTGGTGGATATGAGGTTGCATGAGGACTCAGTCTTGCGACTGTCAGTCTTGCAACTTTGCGGCATAGAAAGGATTTGCGCCCTTTACTGGAAGTACTACAAGCTAAAGGCATACCATACCAATGGAAATTTCCCTTTGCGTTATCTGCAACATACTGCGGCCGTACATCAGTGCTTAGGAACCCTGATGAATTAGATTCCTTTTGCCAAGCCCTGGATATTCCATTCACAGCGGTACCGAATTGGTATGCAGAATTTTACACCTCCGCTCCGACTTCCAAAGTACTGAATGAAGATTGCATGGAAACACAGGCCTCTCACTTTAGGAGACGCAAGGGGAAACCTGGGCTTCCCCAGTGACGTGCGGGTGACCCTGCCCTCCTCTGATGTAATGGAAACCTGCGTTACATCAGACGGTGACCCCGTCCTCAGCTAAGAGAGCTGCCATGCTGCCGGAATTACCTTGGTGTCTGCAGAGACGGGATGCATTGCGCTGGACATCATCGTTGGACCCTGGACCTGGAGAGGAGAGATCATCCATTGCTGGGCCCCGGAGAGATGATCACCCATCGCAGGATACCGAGAGTGGATTACCCCTGCTGGAATCCATTTTAAAAAAAAGGACTTAGCCCAACGGTGTCTGTGTGTTTTTTTTTTTGTTTTTTTTTTACCATTTTTTTTACACTTTCTTTGTGAAATGGTAGTGGTACAATGTACCCTTACCATTTCAAATGGGGGGGTCCGGATCTGGGGGTCCCCCCGCCTGCAGACCCCCACAACTACCAGGCAAGGGTTGTGGGGATGAGGCCCTTGTCCCCATCAACATGGGGACAAGGTGCTTTTGGGGGAACTCCACTGCATTTTTTTTTGAATTGGCGTGGAGTTCCCCTTACAATCCATACCAGACCCTGAAGGGTCTGGTATGGATATTTAAGGGAACCCCATGTAATTTTTTTTATTTATTTGATGCAGGGTTCCCCTTTATATCCATACCAGACCTATTACCGGGAGCTGACAATTCATTATAGCCACGAGTGCTTTTAAATTACTTTGTTTCCTTCAGAAATTACACTTTGTGCAGGGACAGTTTTAAGCACGGGAAACAAGTGCTACTTTACAGGCATACTATACACATCCCCTAGGTAGGAAATTTAACCACAATACAGTGCACTTACACCCCCTTCCTGACCAGACCAATTTTCAGCTTTCAGCGCTCTCACAGTTTGAATGACAATTACTTAGTCATGCAACACAGTACCCATATGAAACTTGCGTCATTTTTCCACACAAATAGAGCTTTCTTTTAGTGGTATTTAATCACTAGTGGTTTTTTTTATTTTTTGTGCTATAAATAAAATAAAACATACATTTTGTGAAAAAAATGCATTTTTCTTTGTTTCTGTCAAAGTTTTGCTAAATAGTAATTTTTCTTCACAAATTTTGACCAAAATTTATACTGTTACATATCTTTGGTAAAAATAACCCACATTAGTGTACATTATTTGGTCTTTGTGAAAGTTATAGAGTCTAGAAACTATGGTGCCAATCACTGAAAATGAATCACATCTGATCAGGCCTTCAGTACATCAGGTGTATCTCATTTCTTGAGACACTAACAAGTCAGGAAAGTACAAATAACCCCCAAATGACCCCTTTTTAGAAAGTAGGCAGGGTGAGTTTTTTTAAGTTGTCTTTTTTTTCCCACAATTCTTTGCAAAATTAAGATTTTTTTTTTTGCAAAATTGTCATATTATCAGGTTATTTCTCACACACAGCATATGCATACAACAAATTACACCCCAAAAAACATTCTGCTATTCTTCCCGAGTATGGTGATACCACATGTGTGAGACTTTTACACAGCCTGTCCACATACAGAGCACCAATATTGAAGTAGTACCTTCAGACGTTCTACAAGCAAAAAATTACGCATCTAATTTCTCAACCACCTATTACTTTTGAAGGCCATGGAGTACTAGGACAATGGAATTTCCCATAAAATGAATTTTGGAAAGAAAACACCCCAACGTATAATCTGTGAGGCATAATGAGTCTTTTGAACTGTTCATTTGTTTCCAGAAGTTTTTGGAAAGTGTGGAAAAAAATTAAAACGCATTTATTTTTTACACAAAGTTGTCATTTTATAAGATATTTCTAACACATAGCATGTATACAGCAAAAATTACACCCCAAAACACATTCTGCTACTCCTCCCAAGTATGGTGATACCACATGTGTAGGACTTTTACACAGCCTGGTCACATAGAGAGGCCCGAACATTGAAGTAGTACCTTCAGGCGTTCTAGGACACATCTCATTTCATTACTACCCATCACACTTTTGAAGGTCCTGGAGCACCAGGACAGTGAAATTACCCACAAAATTAGTTTGACTCAAACTTAAAGCTCATCCCTACTGGTGACCCCACAATAGGGATAAAACTTTTTCCCAAAAAATAGTTTAACAATACTCTTGGCCACGCAATAAAATTTGAAGAAAAGAGGTTTAACCTTAAATTACGTAGAGGGTTCTTTACTGAAAGAGTGGCAAGGATGTGGAATTCCCTTCCACAGGCGGTGGTCTAAGCGGGGAGGGGGGGCCTTGATAGTTTCAAGAAGCTATTAAATAAGCACCTGAATGACCGCAAAATACAGGGATATACAATGCAATACTGACATATAATCACACACATAGGTTGGACTTGATGGACCTGTGTCTTTTTCCAACCTTGTCTACTATGTAACCTGAAACTTGCCATTTTAAACTGTACAACAGTAAATAAAAGCACATGGAGCAGCACGAAAGTAATAACAATAGGAACACACAACAAAATACTTACTTTTTTGCAGCTCTCTTGATTCTACTGTACTGATCCTGCTCCCTAAATTTGAAGTCTGACTATCATTTCCTCAATTGATCCTTAAATCGCCGTACCCCAAAATTCTTCTGCATACTTTTCACAACTTTATTCATGATTTTGGCTTTTCTCACATTTGTTTTTCTGTATGGTCCATATATCCCGTCATAGTCGGGCCTCTTCAAGATGTCCACCATCTCCACCATCTCACCAAAGGACATATTTGAGGACTTAAATCTCCTGGATCAGGACGTTTGTGGCTCCAGGCTTTCCTCATCGTTGCTGCTACTCTCATGCACCTGCTTTATCTCTGCTATGTGCTCTTACACTGCGCCGAAAGAGAAAAGGCGAGGAATATACTAGAAAGGTCAGGGGCGGGCGGAGATTCATGCATGTGCAGTGTATATAAAATTCATACGATCTGTGAGCAGAGGATGGAGTAGCATAAGCGCAGATTGTGCTAACAAAGGTACAATTTTAACTTGGGGCATCAGTTGCCTATACTGCTTATAGCTTGAGGCCTATATTGGGACAAGATTAGGAGAGTTTAGCCTGACATTAGGGTTTGTCTTGTGTTGTGCCTTGCATATATAATGGATATATTCAACAATCATGACTTCCTCCCCAACTTCATTGATAAATACAGGGAACTGCCCTGTCTGTGGCAGGTGAAACACCCTTTTTATAATAAAACAAATATGAAGGCAGCGCTGGATCAATTGCTGGAATTGGTGAAGCCGGGGATTCCCACGGCAACCATCCCCTATTTGAAGTGCAAAATTGGTGGCCTGAGGAGCACATATAATAGGGAGCGCAGAAAGGTCCAGGATTCCATGAAATCAGGAGCAGCAGCAGATGTTTATGTCCCCAGGCTGTGGTACTATGACAGACTGCGAATTTTGTAAGACTAAACTGAAATCACGGCATCACTCTCAACCCTTTCTTTCACTCTTCCTTCCACCTCAGATGAGGCTTCAGAAGTGGCCTTCCACCCAGGAAGAAGTGGAGGAGCCCAGCTTGAGCCAGGTATAGCATTGTTCAACATATCTCTTATCAAAAATGAATGATGTTAACTAGATGTTATTATTGATTACTAATTTCTGATTTAACAAAGTAGTTTACATATCAATAGGCAGTCATAGCCAAAAATGATTGGGACAAGAATGACAAATACTGGGTTCAGAAGGATAGACTTTTCTATTTAACATTCAGTTTGCAACAGTCATGAGCTCAAAATTGTGTGAGATGACCAAAAGATTAAAACTATGTCCCATTTTCATATGCAGGAAAATCTCAGCCAGGAGGAGGCCGTCGAAAGTGGCAGCCAGGAGGTGGCCGTGCCCAGTAGCCTGACCAAATCTCAGGTTCCTCTCCTCCGCCTTCCAACAAAAAGGCCCAGGAAGGGGAGTAACGTAGAGGAGTCATCGCTTTCTTTGATTCGTCAGACTACTGCATCCCTCAGAACCACCCCCAATCTTCAAGAGGCCTATGCCTGCATGGCAGCCAGAAAAATTCAGAAAATGGAGGTGGGCCAACGCCTCAGTTGTGAGGAAGTCATCTATCAGGCCCTAAATAAGGAGGTGATGGGCGAATTCACAAACAAAAAGTCACGTATGTGAGTTGAACCATACTCCTCCTCCTGCCACAACTCCAATGCCACAGCCTGGAAGGAAGTGTGGAAAGAAGAAAAGAGTGTCATGGCCTGGGTTTGGACTGGTCTGGCAAAAGAAAAGAAAAATAAACATTATTCTGGAGATCTGGTGAAAAAAAAAAAAAAAAGATTATTCAGGAGATCACAAGAAATAATAAAGACATCAATTTGTCATAACTCTGTGTGAATATCAGCAGCAAAACAACTTCATTATTCTAGCATTATAAAGAAGAAGAGAATGTGCTGCATTAAAAGATTTAAAAATTTGCAGCGTGATGAATATGCTCTCTCCATTACAAACGCTACTTTTACCAGACCGCGCGCTTCCGTCTCGTAATTGAGTCAGAGCATGTGTGGAATTTTGTGCGTTTGGAATTGTCTACACATGCTCTGAAGTTACGACAATGGATTTTGTTGTCGGAAATTTTGAGATTCAGCTCTCAAACATTTGTTGTCGGAAATTCCGACACAAAATGTCAGATGGAGCCTACACATGGTCGAAACTTCCGTCAACAAGCTCACATGGAACATTGTGGTCGGAAATTCCGATCGTGTGTACGCGGCATTAGTCTACAGGCTTGGAAAAATCTGTTTGTAAATGGATAAAAATCTGAATAAAAGACTATATTCAGAGAGTAGTGGGTAATAATTCATACTCTTAATGGTCTAAGGTTATTAGTGTACCCCAAGGTTCAGTGTTGGGTTCCTTACTTTTTGTTTATTTAAAAATGATATAGAGTCTTTTCAGATTACATCATGCTATGCAGTGACTAACATCCTTACAGGATGTCTCCAACTTACATGTCAACAACAATGTACTGTTTAATTGGTCAATCGTGTGGCAAATTAGGTTTTATGTTGATAAATTGAAAGTTATGCACTTGGGGCAACAAATATGAACGCATCATGCATACTAGGGGGAGTACAACTGGGGGAATCTGGGCTTAATAATAACATGCAATGCTAAACTGCAGTCTCCAAAGCAAGCAACAATCTTGTGTTAAAGAGGTATGGACTACAGAGAGAGACATCGTTTTTCTCCTTTGCAAATCACTAGTAAGACCTCATCTGGAAGAAGTAGTTCAGTTTTGGGCATCAGTTCACAAAAAGGATATTGGAGAAGGTGTAGAGAAGAGCAACTAAACTGATAAGAGACATGGAGGAGCTCAGCTATGAAGAAAGATTAGCTCAACTGAATATATTCTGTTGTGAAGAGGGGATTAAGGGGGGATATTATCACCATGTATAAATACATAAGTGGTCCATACAGTGAACTTGGAGTAGTGTTATACACTTTCAGGTCATTACAGAGGACAAAGGGCACTCTTTACGTCTGGAGGAAAATAAATGTAACTTCCACATATGGAAAGGCCTTTTCACTTTAAAGTGGGATTCCACTCTTTTTTTATTTTTTTCTTACCTGTCTCACTGGTGGGCGAGTGCTACCTTCGATTGGCATCCACGTCCGGCGTTTATTTGACCCCCGGCGCGACGAATCTTTTCCTCAGGATGACTTATAAAAACCTGCTCTGGGGTTTTCCATTTTAACTGTGGGCGTCTGAAGCCCACAGGCATTTACTTCCTGGTATATGATGACGTCTGGCTCCCAGCATGCTCCGCTCCATCTTGCACATGCTCAGTGAGAGCAGTGACAAGGAAAGAAAAACTTTCATTGTCCCCCATGGATTCTTGGGAAATTTCCCAGGGACCATTGCGAGGACGATAGCCACGCCTACTCCCACGGGAGGACAACCCGGAAGTCAGCTTAAACATCAGAAATAAAAGGTAAGTAAATAATATTTTTTTTTTTCAGGGTTCGTTTAGGTAAGTATGCTATCTGTTGATTTTAATAACATGAACTTTCATTTTTAGGTACCAAACCACTTTAAGGCTACTTTCACAATGGGGTGGTGGGGGGGGGGGGCAGCGTTAGTGCTTTTTGGCCACTAGCAGAACGCTTTCCCCCCCTGCTATCGGCCAAATAAAGGGTTAAAAGCTTCCGATGCTGAAGTGCTTTGCAGGCGGTTTGGTAGAGGTGCCCATTAACTTCAATGGCGGGGCTGTGGAGTAACGCACCACCCAAAAGATGCTGTTTGCAGAACTTTTTCTAATGTCCTGCAAGTGCACCACCCCAGTGTGAAAGCACTCGAGTTCTCACACTAGGGCTGTAGGGAGGCATTTTGCAGGCACTATTTTTTGTCCAAAAGAGGCTGAAAAATGTCCCAGTGTGAAAGGGGTCTAAGCCAACGTACACACGGTCGGAGATTTTGCCAACCAAATCCGTCGGATTTTGCCCGTCGGATTTAGTCCGACGGATTGTGCCCGAAACTGTTGCATACACACGGTCGGGCCAAGTTGGCGAAAAATCCGATCTTTCAGAACGTGATGACGTAATTTCGTTACGATGGGACTACATTCAGGCTAGTAGCCAATAGCTTTGATGTAGGAATTTGATCACTTGGTCCGATGAAAATGCTCTACACATGATCGGATTAGGTCCCTCCGGCCCAGTTGGTGGGGAAATATTTCCAACATGTTGGAAAATTGGGTCTGACGGAGATTCGGACGGAATCAGTCCGATGCATACCACACACAGTTGGATTATCTGACGACACGGTCCGATAAGACTCATTCCGACAGATTCTCCGACCGTGTGTACAAGGGCTTAGAGTTGGGAAAATGGGGAATAGACTCCCTCAAGAAATGGTTCTAGCCAGCTAAGTAGATTGTTTTAAAAAAAAGGCATGGGTGGATGAACTGGATATTAATAATTGGAGGTAATAACAAGGGGGGGGGGGGTGGTAGTTAATCGAGGGCATATTTGATTGCTTCCCAGGAGATCAGGAAGGAATTTGTTTTCCCCTACTGGAGTGAATCATGCTTTATAGGGTTTTTGTCTGGTGTAGATTTTAAGAGTAATCCCCACAGGAAAAAAAGGGCCCCCTTAAAATCCATAACAGACCCTTAATCCGAGCGTGTAGCCTAGCTGGCCAGGAAGGGGGGATAAGCATGAACTCCCCCTCCTGAACCACACCATGCCAGATGCCCTCAATATGTGGTCAACATGAGAAAGTGTCTTGCCAGGGAGGACAGGGTCCTTTCCCCCTCAACCCTGATCCTGTGATGGTGGGGTGTGTGGGAGAGGGGCTTATGAGAATTTTAGAAGCCCACTTTAACAATAAGTGCCCCCTTTTGCCCCCTTCCTTCTACATGAATGAGTAAAGGGTAATGAGTTCCACTACTCATTTATAAAAAATAAAATATAACCTAGGAGAAAAATAGACCCAAACATTTGGCATGCCTTTTATTAAAAAATAAAAAAATGTCCTTCATTGTAAATCCATCATCAGTCATGATGCCTGCCTCCTATCAACTCACTGAAAAAAAAAAAAAAATCAAAATGACACAATTGATCCTGACAGTAACAGTAACCACTATCTGTCATCAGCTGTAGGGGAAGGGGCATGGACAGTGGTGACTACATTGCCCAAGTATGTTCATTTTTGGACAATGTTATTGCCCAAATATGGCCATATGGCCTCTGATTCCCACGGATTTGCTTACGTGACTGAAAGACCCTGACCATTTAAGTGAATAGGCCAAATTATGTCAATGTTTGATAAGAATGTGAAAGGTACAAGCATCTACTACTTCCTTAGCAACTATTGACAGCCAGAATCTGTCACATTTATCCACGCCAAACACCATAAGCATTTTGGCTGGCTTTTTGGACTTTTTTTTTCAAACGTATGTTTTATTGAATTAAATAGGTTCGTTTAGTATGTAGTGTTGTGATTGGCCACAGCTAATTACATGGTAATGATGGGTTGTGATTGGCCCTGTCTGTACATGTGAATTCTGTGACCAATCACAGAGATCTACACAATAGTACAGAATGAACGGCAATTGTCATGTGATCTGCTGTGATGTGAAGTGGGTGAGAGATTGCACCAACACAAGGCCGTCAGACCTTTCCAAGGCTTGTTCTGGGGAGAACCTCATATGATGTCTATCCAGAACAATAAGGCTCCAGCTCAGGCACCATTTTACAATGCCCAGGATGGGAAGCAGTTAAGCACTAAAGCTAGGCTTTAAAAAAATAAAAATACAGTTTATTCAATTGAAAATGCACCCATACTATTGTAGTGACTAATTGCACAGTCTTTAAACACTTTCATTGGGCCACATTTTCAACAGGGCCCACAGCAATCATTTATAAAAAAAATGTAGCGCTGGCTCCTGACAAGTGTGAGCTATATGTTTTTTTTTAAGTTAAACTTCCTGAGACCGCAATTTGATTTTGGGGCTAATTTACCAAATGTATGGTTTTTAATGCCAGTCTAGCTGGGTTGCACTGGGTTCTCCTGTTACCTCGTCGCTGTCTCTGGCCACAATGACAGGCACGCGGCGTGCGGCGACTTATATAGGGACATCTCCGGATGATGTCCCCGCCCATTATGATGTCACAGTCCCAGCATGTCCCTATATAAGTCGCCGCACGCTGCGTGCCTGTCATTGTGGCCAGAGACAGCGACGAGGCAACAGCTCAAGAAGAGAAGAAGAGAAGAAAAGAAGAGAAGAACAGAAGGCAGCGACAACACGGAGACAGAAGATCGGGCCACCGCTTGTAAAAGAGCTAGAAGAAGGAACGGTGGCCCGGCAAGAAGAACCGAAGAAGGGGACAAGACCCCTGAAGTCAGAAGAAGAGGGTGGGGCGAAGAAGAAAAACTGGGCTCCTCCGCTAGTAAAAGAGCTAGCAGAAGATAGTGGAGGAGTCCAGCGAGAAGACCCCCATAAGACGGAAGACCCCCGGAGCAGTGCAATAAATTATTTTTAAGCCTTGGGTGTTTTTGAAAAAAAAAAATTCACAGGTGAATGGGTAGGGGTACATTGTAGCCCACACTCATCCACATAGGGTGAGGGCCCTGGATCCGGAGGCCCCCTTATTAAAGGGGGCTCACGGATCCTGATAAGCCCCCTGCCCACAGACCCCGACAACCAACAGCCAGGGTTGTCGGGAAGAGGCCCTTGTCCTCATCAACATGGGGACAAGGTGCTTTGGGGTGGGGGGCCGCACGGCCCCCCCTTCCCCAAAGCACCCCCCATGTTGAGGGCATGCAGCCTTGTATGGCACAGCTCGCTCGTCCCCACCCCCTTTCCTGGCCGGCCGGTAGCGTGCTCGGATAAGGGTCTGATATGGACCTGGGGGGGCCTCATGCCGTTTTTTCGGCATAGGGGTTCCCCTTTAAGTCCATACCAGGTGACGGGGCCAGCGACACCTCCTTCGCTGGTTCCAGCTACCTGGAGCTGCGCTGAAAATTTGCAGACTTTTCTCCTGGTGGGAAAAGTCTGTTCATTTCAAAAGTACTGCGGGCTAGCACACACACAGCCGTATTGTCTGCCGGACTAGCACACACACGCCCATATTGTCCGCCGAAATGCGAGTCCGGCGGACAGATTGATGTGCAAAACTACTTTCTTAGTCCGCCGGACTTTTTTGTAAAAAAAGTCCACCGGAGCCCACACACGGGCGGATTGTCCGGCGGGACTTTTCCACCGGATTGTTTGATAGTGTGTACGGGGCTTTAGACAGAAAGTGAGGGGAAATCTCATGCAATGATATAACCCTATTAGATGTTCTAGTTATGTATAAAAAGTATATATAAAGCAAGCACTCCCCCCCCCCCCCCCCCCCCATAAAATACCATACAACAGAACAAAATATTACAGCGCACATATGCAAAAAAGACATTTACTTCCTGCAAAGCTATTTAAAACACCTAGACATTTTCAAAAAATATGGGGATTTGGTCATGCCATATTGAATATGATGCTTAAGCCCACTTACTGAGACAAAGTACCCCATGGTTATACTGTGACAAAGTACCCCATGGTTATACTGCCACAAAGTACCCCATGGTTATACTGCCACAAAGTACCCCATGGTAAGTGGGTCCTATGCTATACATAGACTGAACCATGATCCCTGAACCATGGGATCATTAGTGTCCACCTGTGTCATAGGTGGAGACCTATATTTCTCCCATATAGAGGAGTGTATGGTTCCCATGGTTCAGAGAAGCAGGATCTCCCAGTCTATGGATAGCTTAGGACCCAATAACTATGGGGTACTTTGTCGCAATAAGTGGGCTTAAGCACCATACAGCAATATGGTTTGACCAAATCCCCATATTTTTTGATAATGTTTTTTGAAAATGTCTAGGTGTTTTAAATAGCCTTGCAGGAGGTAAATGTCTTTTTTTGCATGTGTGCGCTATAATATTTTGTTCTGGAGGAGAATAAGGAGAATAAGGACATGGGATGTAGGACCTGGGACTGGAGAAGGAGAAGGAGATGGGACTGGAGGAGGACATTGGATGGAGAAGATGGGACTGGAGGAGTTGGAGGATGTGGGATGGAGGAGATGAGACTGGAGGAGAAGGAGGATGTGGGATGAAGGAGATGAGACTGGAGGAGGAGGAGGAGGATGTGGGATGAAGGAGATGGGACTGAATGAGAAGGAGGATGTGGGATGAGGGGATGGGGCTGGAGGAGGACATGGGATGGAGGAGATGGGACTAGAGGAGAAGGAGGATGTGGGATGGAGGAGATGGAGCTGGAGGAGGAGGATTTGGGATGAAGGAGATGGGACAGGGGGAGGAGGAGGATGTGGGATGAAGAAGATGGGACAGGAGGAAGAGAAGGATGTGGGATGAAGGAGATGGGACAGGAGGAAGATGTGGGATGAAGGAGATGGGACTGGAGGAGGAGGAGATGGATGTGGGATGAAGGAGATGGGACAGGAGGAGGATGTGGGATGAAGGAGATGGGACAGGAGGAGAAGAAGGATGTGGGATGAAGGAGCTGGGACAGGAGGAGGATGTGGGATGAAGGAGATGGGACTGGAGGAGGAGGAGAAGGATGTGGGATGAAGGAGATGGGACTGGAGGAGGAGGAGGAAAAGGATGTGGGATGAGGAAGATGGGACTGGAGGAGGAGGATGTGAGATGGAGATGATGGGACTGGAGGGGGAGGAGAAGGACATGGGATCAGGGAGATGAGACTGAAAGAGGAGGACATGGGATGGGACTCAGTGGGATTACCAGTGGGTGGGCTCTATGGAATGTTGATAGTCAGGTCCGGGGGTGGGGGGGCCCAGGCCTAAAACTGTGTAAGGGGCCCCAAAATTTCTGATGGCGGCCCTGACCACAGGTGTCGCTGTCATCTGCCTGCAAGAGTAAAACAGTCTAGCTAGCTGTATTGAATGCCACGTTTCTTTCAGAACCAGCACAGTGGGAGTGTTCTCCTACTGTGCATTCTGGGAGGTGGTATTTAACCACTTAAGCCCCAGAGCAATTTGCAGCCAAAGGACCAAGACCCTTTTTGCGATTCGGCACTGCGTCGCTTTAACTGACAATTGTGCGGTCGTGTGACGTAGCTCCCAAACAAAATTGGAGTCCTTTTTTTCCCACAAATAGAGCTTTCTTTTGGTGGTATTTGATAACCTCTGCGGTTTTTATTTTTTGTGCTATAAACAAAAATAGAGCGACAATTTTGAAAAAAAGCAATATTTTTTACTTTTTGCTATAATAAATATCCCCAAAAAATAATAATATAATAAATATCCCCCCAATTTTTTTTTCCTCAGTTTAGGCCAATATGCATTCTTCTACATATTTTTGGTAAAAAAAATCGCAATTAGCGATTATTGATTGGGTTGCGCAAAAGTTATAGCGTTTACAAAATAGGGGATAGTTTTATAGCATTTTTATTATTTTATTTTTTACCAGTAATGGCAGCGATCAGCGATTTTTATTGTGACTGCGACATTATGATGGACACATCGGACATTTTTGGGACCATTGTCATTTATACAGCAATCAGTGCTATTAAATTGCACTGATTCCTGTGTAAATGACACTGGCAGTGAAGGAGTTAACCACTAGGGGGCAGTGTAGGGGTTATGTGTGACGTTATGTGGATATTTTATTGTAGGGGGCGTGGCCTAGCATGTCACATCACTGATCGTCTTTCCCTATAACAGGGAACAGACGATCGGTGACAGCCACAGTAGGAAGCACGGGGAGAGGTTTGTTTACACAGACTTCTTCTCGTTCTTCAGCTCTGTGACCCGACTTCGGGACACCAGCAGCGATCGGGTCCACTGGTCCCGCGGCCATGGTCATGGAGCTCAGGACTGGGTCAGAAGTGCGCCGGCTGGGCACTTAAAGAGCCATGTACAGGTTCGTGATTGTGCCCAGCCATGCCATTCTGCAGATGTATATATGCAGGAGGCGGTCCTTAAGCAGTTAAGGTACCGACATCACGTGCTCTGTTCGGTTCCAGAGATTATTTCCTGTCTGATTGGTTCTGGTCCTCCTGACCAGCCCCCATGGCCCTCCTGGCCTGGAGTGCGGAACCATGCATTTCCAAGTCTTGGGGCTGGCTAGACCAAGTCAATGCAACTGCATGGACAGGCCTGAATGGATCTTGGGGCCTATTGATTCAAAGGTGGTCCGGTGCTGTCTCATCTAATGGAGAGGCCCAGCAACTGGAGAAACCCCAGGGAAGGACTCTTCAGGAGAAGGCCGTGCGCAAGGCTGGTTTTTCTGAAGGAGCCTGGAGGCTCAGTTGAAGGACACTTCATGGATCTACCCTCATATGGTATCGCCAGATCGGCTGAGAGATACTGATAGCTCTTTAAATTTGTCTATGTCCCTCAGTTATGCTCAAGTCGGCACAGTGGTGTAGTGGTTATCACTCTCACCTAGCAGTAAAAAGGGTCGCTTTTTTGAATCCCAACCACGACACTACCTGCCTGGAGTTTGCATGTTCTCCCTGTGCCTGCGTGGGTTTCCTCCGGGTACTCCGGTTTACTCCCACACTCCAAAGACATGCAGGTAGGTTAATTGGCTTGTGTCCAAAATTGGCCTTAGTATATGAATGGGGACCTTAGATTGTGGGCTCCTTGAGGGTAGGGACCAATGTGAGTGTGCAATGTACAGGGATAGGGGTAGACACTCACTCAGGTTGAACTGGATGGACTGGTGTCTTTATTCAACCTTACTAACTATGAAACTATGACTATGAAGTCTGTGGCAGAGACTTTACTTAACACCCTACCGGCTGCTAGGCCTAGTGAGAGGAGGTCTATCCAGGGGTTGTAAAATCCAGCTGTGAAACGATTGCCATTCTCTGGATTTTTCCTATAAGAGACTTTCCATTCTTGCAGTCCAAAGTACATGAACTTATTCCTACCCCTCTGCCCTAAACCGAGAGACACTGTTTCTGCTTCAAATAAATAACCCAAAAGAAGATTCAGTGTCAGTTTTCACATTTCTTTGGGCCATCTACCATGGAAAAACCTAGATGGAGAAGAGGTCAAGATGGTAACGGTAAGCCCAATAAAACCAGCAGCTCCTTCGGGGGTCAGTGCTACAAAAATATAAAAGTATATTTATTTCACTAGAAAAAGTTTTCAAAATATTTTAATATTTTAAGTACAAACACAGTTTTTATACACTTTGACTAGGCCACTTGTCAACAGAACAATAACATTAGTGTGTATCTTACTGAAAAAAAGGCCCCAAAACAATATAGTAAGCACATGCACCACCTATCAATATAACAACAAAAAAAAATTCACTGAAAAAAAGAAGTGAAAAAGGTATTGCTTCACTTTAAGTACATTTTCGTTTTACATACATGTTCTGGTCCCATTGTGTACTTAAAAGTGGGGTATGCCTGTAAATTTTTATTTTTTTTTGACAGATTGAGCTTTATTTTGGTGGTGTTTAATCATTACTGGAGTTTTTTATTTATTTTTTGCTAAATAAACATCAACAAAAAAAAAGACTGAAAATTGTAGAATAGAAAAAAACAGAAAATTGTACCATACTTACCGTAATTTTCTTTTCCTGGTGCCTATCCATGGCAGCATACCTGTGACAAGCTCCGCCTTAGCTCCTCCCTCAGGACTAGTGAATATTATAAAAGAAATGGTTAGTACGGCCCCTGCATTCTCCGTAATATAGAATACCGAGGTTGGGATTGTATGCTGCCATGGATAGGCACCAGGAAAAGAAAATTACGGTGAGTATGGTACAATTTTCTGTTTTCCTGGTGCCTCCATGGCAGCATACCTGTGACAAATAACTAGCTGAGACGGGTGGGATGCTTAGAAGTTTATTTTAAAGAAATTATTATTTAGAAGAAGCGCAGGCTGAAGTGACTGCCTGTCTGCCAAACTCCACCGAAGAGAGAGCTCCTGGGTCTACCCTGTAATGTTTCAGAAACGTATGTTGGGACGACCAAGTTGCTGCCCGACAGATAGTTTCAATTGACACATTCGCTCTTGCCACCCAAGAAGCAGAAACCGCTCGGGTGGAGTGCGCCCTGACCGCCGAAGAGGGTTCCAGTCCCTTTGTCCTGTACACCTTGTGGATGAGTTTAACGATCCATGAGGCAATCGATCTTGCTGATGCCTCCTTGCCTTTGTTTTTACCCCAGGGAATTATAAACAGCCGGATGGAAGCCCGGAATGATGCTGTGGCCTGCAGATAGCATCTCAAAGTGGAGGCAATGTCTAGCTCATGAAGAGAACCGGAGTCCTGGTCCAAAAATGTTGGGAGTGCCCAAGGTTCCAACATGTTCAAGGATGATGCGACCTTTGGAATGAATCCTCGCACTGTTCTGAGTTCTACTCTGTCTGGATAGAATATAATGTGATCATGATCTGCTCCTAAAGCTTGGAGCTCCAAAACCCGTCTGCCAGAGGTTATAGCTATCAGGAAGGCTAACTTCAAGGTTAGATTCCAGAGCGACGCCGACTTCGGAGGGGCAAAGGGTGGATTGGCCAAGGACTCCAGGATGACAGCAAGGTCCCAAGTGGGAAAAGATTGCTTGGTTGGCAGTCGGATCTTTCTGACAGCTTTGAAGAACTGGATTAACAATGGATCCTCGGCCCATCTTCTACTGGTTGCTGCTGAGATCGCCAATACCTGCACCTTTAGTGTACCTAATGCAAGGCCTAGTTCCAGACCTGTCTGCAAAAACTCAAGAATTTGAGAGGATGATGGGGAAGCTGGATCACAGCTTCTGTCAAGCATGAAGGCCCTGAACTTGTTCCACACTTTATTGTATATGTCATTTGTGGATGGTTTTCTTGCTTTGAGCAGGGTTGCAATCACTTTGTCGGAGCACCCTAGGGATTGGAACCTTTTCCTTTCAGTTGCCAGATGTGAAGGTCCAGCCTGCGGGGATCTGGATGGGTGTGACACCCTTGCGACAGGAGAAGAGGTATTATTGGAACCTTGACTGGAGGCCGGGTGCTCAGATCCATTGCCGTGGGGAACCAAGGACGTCTTGGCCAGTATGGTAGGACCGCTATCACCGTCGTGGTTTCCCTCACCAGTCTTGACAAAAACCTTGGAATGAGAGGCCGCGGAGGGAAGGCATAGGCCCGCTTACACGCCCAAGGGGCTGAGAGGGCATCTATTGCCTCCGCCTGGGGGTGAGGAAGCCTCGAGATGAACCTTGGAAGCTTGGTGTTGAATGCTGTCGCAAAGAGGTCTAGCTCGAGGGGACCCCACTGGTTCACTATCCAGTTGAAAATCTCCGGGTGTAGAGACCATTCGTTGACATCCACAAACTTGCAGGAAAGGCTGTCGGCCCTCGAGTTAAGATGACCTGGCAGATAGACTGCCCTTAGGTCTTTCAGATTCCTTTCTGCCCAGAGGATTATGGGGTCCACCTCGTTCAGGAGGGACCTGCTGCGCGTCCCCCCTTGTCGGTGCACATAAGATACCGTAGCCCTGTTGTCCATCCTGAGGAGAACTGGTTTCCCCGAAATCTCGAACTCTAGGGCTAGTAATGTAAGGTAGGCCGCTCTGAGCCCCAAGACATTTGACACCATGCCTGCTGTATGGAAGGACCATCTTCCTTGTACTGAGGTCTGGTTGCAGTGTGCTCCCCAACCAGCTGCACTGGCATCGGTAGTAATTGTGATCCAGTCGACATGCCCTAGCGGGCGTGATTTCAGAAGTGTCTGTTTCTTCATCCACCAATGTAGGCTCCTGAGCATCAAGGTCGTCAAGTGTATGGGTTGGGATAGATACCGTCTGTTCCACAGTCTTAGGAACTCCAGCTGGAAATGTCTCAAATGCCAATGGGCCCAGGGGACCAGGGGACCATGGGGATACATGATGAAATCCAGCCTATCAGGCTCAAGCAGTTTGAGGCTGTCAGGTAGGATCTCGTACTCACTCTCTTCATTTGCTGAATAATGGAAGTTGCCTTCTGAGGTGGGAGAGCCACTGTTCCATTCCTTGTGTTGAACAGAGTGCCCAAATAGACCATCTCCTGGGTTGGAGAAAGGTAACTTTTCTCCTGGTTTATCTTCCATCCGAATTCCGTTAGCGTCATCAAAAGAATGCTCCTGTGTTCCACTAACTGGGCTGGATCCTTCGCCAGGAGTAGAAGGTCGTCCAAGTAGTGGTATACCCGAAGCCCCAATTCTCTCAGAGTGGCTATGATGGCAATCAGGGTCTTTGTGAAGACTCTTGGCGACGTGCAGAGGCCAAATGGAAGGCTCTGAAATTGGAGATGCACCTGCCCCACTGCGAATCTCAGATACTTCTGGAAAGGAGGGAGTATGGGTATATGCAGGTAAGCGTCCTGCAAGTCTATTGACAACATCCAGCCCCCTGGTTGGACTACACGAATAATCGTCTGTAGTGACTCCATCTTGAATTTTTCTAGAAAAATATAGTGATTTAGTCTTTTTAGGTCTATCACGGGTCTCCACCCTCCATTTCTCTTGGGGACTAGAAACAGGGTGGAGTAAAAACCCGAAAATCTCTCTGATGGAGGCACTGGAACTACTGCTTGTTGCTCCTGCAGGGAGAGAAGAAATCGCTTTAGCGCTTCCGCTTTTTGGGGGGACCTTGACACCCTTGTCAGGGAGAAAAAGTCCTTGGGAGGTTTGTCTAGGAATGACCAGAAATGGCCGTGTTTGACCGTGGCAACTACCCAAGGATCCCTGCACTTTTGTTCCCAGATGTTTGAGAACTGTTTTAACCTGGCCCCTACAGGGATCACTTGGGCTGGCATGGCGTCAAAAAGATTTAGTTGAATCCTGTGGGGTAGGCACTGGTCTCTGTCTTCGGGTTTTGAGAAACGCAGACTGTGTGCTTTTCCAATTATGCCTGAAGCCTTTCCCTTGCCTGGACTGTCGGTAATCCTTATTTTTGGAGTATTGGAACCTGGGAGCGAATGACCTGGAGCGTCTGGATCCCCTGTCTTGGGGAAGTAGGCCTGATTTTCCGCCAGTGACCCGAGAGATGGCCTTGTCCAGCTTTTCCCCAAACAAGACTTTACCGTCAAAAGGTATCTTGCACCAGTTCTGCTTCGAGGCAATGTCCGCTGCCCACGGTTCCCGTTTGGCCATTACTGAGTGGAGCATTGCCCTTGCGGAGCAACGAATTGAGTCAATAGCGGCTTCTCCAATAAAGTCCGCTGAGAGCTTCAGCTCATCTAAGGCCTAATGGGATGTCTTGTTGGATTGGTGACTCTATGTTATCGGTCCAGACACGTAATGTGTTAGACACTGATGTCAGGGCTATCGCAGGCTTATAGGCGTTGCCTGCCATCTGATAAGCCTTCTTAAGGTCAAGGTCCATCCTTCTGTCCAGAGGATCCTTGAAAGAAGTTGAATCCTCCAGGGACAAAGTGACATTCTTTGCCAGCCTTACCACTGCAGCATCGACCACTGGAGAACCCTCCAGCATTGCGGAATCCGCCTCTGAGAGAGGGTATAATTTTCCCAAGCGATTGGTGGAAAATCTCTTTTCTGTCCTCTTCCACTCTTCCTCGATCACTTCCTTGATCTCTTCCATAAGAGGGAAAAAGGAGATCTGGCGCTTGAGAAAGGGGAAGTATGATTTAGACTTCTTAACCTCCGTGTTGGACTCTTCCCAGCAGATCGCTTGTTTAACCGCCTGTACATAAGGCTGGACCATGGTGAAGGCAAAGCCGGAGGCATCTAGGTCATCAGATGATTCCTCTGAAATGGCAATCTCATCTTGATGCTTAGAGGAAGATGCAGGCATCGGACGAAAAATTCCACTCGTGGATGGCCCGGGAATGGAGGCCTCAGCCAACTACTCCTGAGGATGGGATGCTGGTTGTTGCGTCGGCATTGTAGCTACCAATTCCGCAAGGGAGTCTTTTACTGCATTTTTAAGTAGATCCGCCACTTGCAGACCCTCAGGTTCTCTGTCCGCTGCATAGTCTCTAAGGCAATTTCGACAAATCAGTTTGTCTGGAAGTGGGGTACCTCCACAGGCCTGACATCTAGTGGGTCTAGGTCTCGGGGAGCGCGAATGACGGCGCTTCTTGGCCGAAGCTTTCCTGCCACTTCTGTAATCCCCACGCCTGGGTGACCTGTCTCTACTGTGACTAGAGTCATCGTCGTCTTCATATCACCTTGAGGTCCTCTTAGACGTCTTCTGGCGTACAGGACTGAAATACATAAAAGTACCATCCTCAGTGCACTCTTTTTTTTTTTAAGATGACTTAACTGGACGTAGGTCCTTACCTTGGAAGTAGAGTAGGATGTTGTGCGGGTGGCGAAAGGCTCATGTTAGGCGGTTTAGCAGAGGCAACAGCTAGGAAAAGAGTCAGAGGAGAAGCATCAACTGGTCGTGCCCTAACTTATGAAGAAAGAGGGAATTTACCTGCATAAATAATGACTTTCCCCCCTTTTTTTTGGAACCGCAAATGAACATTTAATTAATTAATTAAATTTATTAATTTACATTTATATGGATAATTTAATATATATTATTTATTTATATTATTTATATTATTTAATACAATATATATATATTTATTTATTTGCCTACCTTTAGATGAATGGGTATAGCTTCCCTGGAGCTCTGAAGTCTAGTTCTCCCCACAGCCACAGGCATTCCACTGAGGCTATTAGGGAGATAAATAGGAGGAGGAGGGGTGGGGGCAGGCCTGTGCTCCACCCCTGACGCTCTGAGGGCAGAGTCGACACTCTGCCCTCAGTAAAGATGGCCGCCGTAGCCTCCGGATCCACCGCGCATGCGCCGACTGGCGGAACGAGCCGCCGAAAGACCCGCCCCGCCGGCGCATGCACAGAAGACGGCAGGGATTCCCTTGTGGATTTTTTTAGCAGCCAAAAAATTCAAAGGTTATTCATTAAAAAAAAAAAGCAATTATATAAGAGTTGTAAAAAAACTGAGCTCTGCCATTTACATGAAAATGGCAAAACCGGGGGCGTGGCCTGGCCGCTGAGCGAGATGGCCACTTGAATACACTGCTCCGCTCCTCCACACTATAGCCCAGCACAGCCAGCCATCTCCCGCCGCTCGAACGGACTGCTGAACAGTCACACATCGGACAGCCTCCGGACTATGTCCAAGAAGAAAGGCAGGCTCAAGGGACCCCGCAGACTCCTGGACTTCTACATGAAGCCCTCACAGCAGGACTCACAAAAGGGCGCCGACCGGGACCCGGGAAAACCGAGGCTCCCTCCTATCAGCCCTGCGGCGGCCTCCTCTCCGATCCACGCGCTGGAAGAAGGAATGGATCAGACATCAGAGCACTCCATCTCCCCTGGGGACAGAGGTAAGAGGCTTGCAGAGTTCCCCATGCATTCCCCTGACAAGCAGCCTCCCTCTAAGAAGCAGCATGGCGCTGGGACCTGTAGTCCCACCACTACAGACCAACTAGCCACACAGTCACTTGCTGCCTACCCCACCACAGACAACCCAGCATCTGAGCACTCACTAAAAGCCATGCTACTCTCCCTACAAACAGAACTGCATAGAGATTTAAAAATTTCTCTTAGTCAGATGCAGGAGAAGGTCATCACCTTAGAGCAGCGTACAGATAACATAGAGCAACACTTATCTGAAGCCACCAAAGCTCACAACAGCATGGTTGACTTACAAGATGAGCAAGCTGCTATGGTCACCCAGCTCCGTCTCAAAATCGCAGACCTCGAGGACCGCTCGAGGCGGAACAATATTAAGGTGAGGGGGGTCTCCGAATCGCTTGCAGCCACGGAAATCGTGCCATATCTACACCAACTGTTCCACAAACTAGTGCCCTCACTGACGACACAAGACATGCTCATAGACCGAGCACATAGGATCCACAAACCACAGCATTTGCCGGCTTTTGTTCCCAGAGACATCCTGGCCAGGGTACACTTTTTTCATGTCAAGGAAGAGATTATGCGGGCAGCAAGGGCCCTGCGCTCACTCCCAGACCCCTTCCATGGGGTGACACTCTATAATGACATCTCAGCGGCCACTTCCCAGGTGCGCAGAGCATTTGCACCGGTCACCTCTGTTCTGAATGAACGAAAAATTGCCTACAAATGGGGCTACCCTGTTAAGCTCATTGTGACCCATCGCAACCAACCAGTTGCTATGTTATCACCCAAGGAAGGCCTCAAACAGCTTCTCAACTGGGGCCTGCTAAGCCCAGGCGCCTCCTCACACCCTGCCTGCAAGGCCATCCTCCAAGATTTCCATCCCATGGCAGCCACACGCTCTAACTTAGCCGCAGGCCACCTGCCTGCACCATGCAGCATTCTGTCTATTTCTAAAAGTATATATATTTTTTGGCTGGTTCTTTAGTAGCATTATGTTTTGCATTTGTGTTAATGGTGTGGAGGAGTGGGAGCAGATATGTTATCCCTTCCTTGCTCCACAATTGTTGATGTGCTAAGCACATTTATTGGTTCACACGTTTACATTTTCATTCGTTCTGTTTGCCTCTGATTTATAAGATACGTCATTATCCTATTCTAATATCTGCACAGCTTTAACATTGCTTGCTCAGATTGGGTCTATTTCACCTGATCTGATCCAGCTCATTGTATAACTACCATTGTGTATAGTGATATCCTGTGATACGCTTACCTCCCTCCCCCTTTCCATCCCATCCTCCCCCTTCTTTTTTCTTTACCTCCAGTCGGGGTCTATCACCCCCCCCCCCCCCCCCCCCGGTGCCGTGCAGACATCCACTATTTGACCTCCCAACTCTACTGAAATGTCGCTCACAATTGTCTCCTTAAACGCTAAGGGCCTCAACAGTCCTTTTAAAAGATCTCTCCTATGGCGCGAAGCATTGAATCAGAAGGCGGACATACTATGCGTCCAGGAGACCCATTTTTCCGATCCCAATCCCCCAATATGCACTCATAGACTATTCCCCCATTGCTTTCATGCCCGCGCTGATAAAAAAAAACGCAGAATATGACCCCGAGGGCAGATACCTTATCCTGTCGGCTACATTCAACGTCCAGCCACTCGTCATAGTTAACATATATGCGCCTAATACCCGCCAGAAATCTTTCCTTAAAGTAGTACTCCATAAGATCCAACATTACCCAAAAAATGAAATTGTACTATGTGGAGACTTTAACGAGATTTTAGACCCCCAGATAGACTCCTCCAACCCAAAACGTAACTCGTCCTCGGCCCTGTCCTCAATAGTCTCCATGGAAGACCTCCATGACGGTGTCTGCACGGTACTGAGAGGGACTACTCCTTCTATTCCCATACCCAAAGATCTTACTCTTGGATCGATCTGCTTCTGGTCTCCAAGTTCCTGCTACAAAAAATTTATAAAGCAACCATTGGCCTCATCACATGGTCGGACCATGCACCAGTCTCCATTTCTATCTCTCTTTCGCCCCCCACCTCTAGACACACAATCTGGCATTTAAACGCAGCACTACTCAATGTAAAGGAGGCCAGGGAGCGGATTCGGTCTGAGATAACTTCTTACTTCACCTCCAACAACGGCTCTGTATCCAACCCGACTACACTCTGGAATGCGCACAAGTCGGTCATTCGGGGAATTTTCCTCCAGCTGGGGGCCCAGGAAAAGAAAAAGAAAACTCTTGCAATAAATTCCCTCCTACAGCATATTCAAGCTATTGAAACACTGAACAAACAAAATCCCACCCCGGCCAATGCAAAAGACCTTAGCGCCTTAAGGAATGAACTAAGCTCACTCCTTCAAAAAAAAACATGAATTCTATCTTAGACGTCTTCGTCTAACCTGGTACTCTCAAAGCAACAGAGCAGGGAAACACTTGGCCCAACAGTATAAAAAGAAAGCAGCGCAAAGCAGAATTCCATTCTTATTAAACCAGCAAGGTCACAAACTATCGAACCCCAAAGATATAGCAAATTAATTCGGTGCCTTCTATTCAAAATTGTATAACCTCTCCCTATCGACCTCGGAACCGCAGCCTACCGCACAATTGATACAGGATTTCCTTACTCCCTTACAGCTCCCCTCGATAACCCCCTCCCAACTTGAAGAACTAGCCAAGCCATTCTCCCAACTAGAAATCCTCAAGGCTATAAGAGAGCTTCCCCTACATAAAGCCCCTGGCCCGGATGGTTATATAAATGAATATTACAAAACTTACAGAGACCAAATTACACCCCACCTTTGCAACACCTTTAATAGCTTCTTAAACACTGGTCAGATCCCATCAGAATCCCTCAAAGCAACAATAATTACCATCCACAAGCCTGGTAAACTTTCTCATGACCCCGCTAGTTACCGCCCCATCTCGCTCCTTAATACGGACACGAAACTTTATGCCAAATTATTAGCCACCCGCCTAGCTTCGTTTATTCCCAACCTAATACATCCTGACCAGGTGGGCTTCATCCCTTTCCGCCAAGCCTCAGACGGCACCCGCAGGTTCATAGACATGATACATTGGGCGGAGCACCGTCGAGTGCCTTCTCTGCTGATCTCGCTTGACGCAGAGAAGGCATTCAACCGGGTTAACTGGCTCTACCTAGACCTTGTTCCGCAAAAATTTGGCATACGTAGCCCATTTAGACAAGCCATTCTTGGTCTCTACTCAACCCCAAGCGCAAAAGTTCTCACATCAGGGCTATTGTCCTCCCCTTTTTCTATTACCAACGGAACCCGTCAGGGTTGCTCCCTCTCCCCACTCATTTTTGCACTGGTAATTGAACCACTAGCGCAGGCGATCAGAATGCACCCAGAAATAGCCGGACTGACGGTAGATCAAAGTACCCACAAAATAGGCCTATACGCCGATGATATTATTATCTGGCTCACCGACCTACTACGCTCCCTGCCCCCGCTCTGTGATCTCCTACACCAATTTAGCCTCATCTCTCTATACAAATTGAACCACTCTAAGTCTGCTATGCTGGGAATATCCTTATCCCCACAGTTTAAAACCAACATTTCCTCCGCATCCCCATTTTCCTGGGCCCCCAGCTCCTCTCTGACCTACTTGGGCATCCAGCTGACCTCCCCCGCCTCTCTAATACTACGCACTAACATAGCTGTTCTTACCCAGAAGCTACAGGCCCTAACCAATTCACTTCTATAGGTGAAGGCATCCTGGGCAGGCCGGATAGCCCTTGCTAAGATGTTTTTATTACCACATGCCCTGTATCTGTTCAGAATTCTACCGATACCAATACTCCAATCTGACATCGCCGGTCTCCAGCGACTTCTTAACAATTTTATCTGGGCAGGTTGCAAACCACGCGTTAAGGCCTCCTTGCTCTACACACCGACGAAATTTGCTGGACTGGGAGTGCCCAACCTCAGACTCTATCACAAAGCAACTTTACTCGACCAAACCAGAAAACTTTGGGATATGTCCTCGCTACAGCCTTGGACCCTAATCGAAGCAGCAGACACCATACACATGCCCTCGCATCTCCTAGCAGCAATATGGTTGGGTTTTTACCACACACAAACCTCCCTACCTACTATGAACACAACTTTAAATAACTGGAAATCTATATCACAAAGCTCAGGGGGAATGCACCCCCAAGCTCTTCGTCAAATGCCTCTTGCAGCCATCTCCCTTCTCTCCCCGGATCTACCAATACAGAAATGGCTGGCGCAAGGCATCCGGAATATTGGGGATCTATTTCAGGACAACCATCTCCTCTCCTTTCATCAACTTACAAATCGATACCTCCTCTCTCACAAGGATTTCTACATATATTTGAGAATTTCGTCACATTCTCTTCTCAATTCCAACCTCTACTTACAACTCCACCAAAGACATCATCCAGTTTCTTTGCTCGGCGCTCCCTCACCAACAGGACCCGCGGCATCTCCTACTTCTATGCTCTCCTAGCCCAGCCATCTCAAGTAGAAAGCCCTCCGGCAATTACTCACTGGGAGGCCAAACTGCACACTCATATTCCCCCATTACTCTGGTACCGGGCAATTCGCCTTCCAGCGAGGTACTCAAAAAACCTATCCCATTGGGAGACTGTAATAAAAATGTTATACAATTGGTACTATACTCCTGTAAAACTAGCCTGCATCTTCCCCACTCATTCCAGCAAATGTTGGAGGAGCTGCAATATGGACGGGAATACACTTCATATTTGGTGGGGGTGTCCCTTCATAAATGTACTCTGGACATACATCACCACTTTCATGCATGAGGTAACCGGCTTGTCTCGTGTCATTACCCCGCAGATGGCCTTATTTGGCCTAGACATCTCAGTCTGGCCTCCACATTTTCACCCTATTGTCACACAAATCTTTATAGCGGCCCGTTTGGCTATTGCCCGCCGATGGAAACAACCCATTGCTCCCGATATCAATATGTCATTGAAATCTTAAATGAACACTTGCTGATGGAATATCTCTTTGCAAAATCACAAATGTCTTTGAGGAAATTCCACTACCACTGGAAGCCCTGGCTCTCCGACCCCAGGGCTAAAACCTGTATCTGATTAGAACATAACTTTTACCCCCGGTGATAACCTCCATATAGAGGTAATCTTCAAGATCTACTCTCCCTTAGAGTACCTTGAACCCATTGCGATAAGAATGACACGGAGACAGGCTAAACAGCTTACTAACTAAATACTAATGTCAACCCCCTACTGGTATCCATCACTCTCACTTCTCCCTTCCTTCCCCCATCCCTCCCTTCCCCCCTTCCAGATCCCTTTTCTCTTGGGGAACTGGAATAATCCCTAAGCTCTGGGCGTTTGTTTGAGCTATATGCTCTTTGTTATTGTAGTTTATGGACATTATGTTTTGCCTATGTTCTGTCTGCAATTTCCATGTCTTAATTTGTACTTTATTCATCATTTTCAATAAAGCTCTTTGAAAATCAAAAAAAAAAAAAAAGAAAATGGCAAAACCATCAATTATAATAGATAATTATAATACATGCTGTATGAAATGCTAATAAAATTTGCGTTTTACTGAAAAAATAGTCTTCCACATAAAACCACTACGCGCTGCGACCCTTCTAATTACGGTCTTCTTCAAAGGGGATATTTTATTCTATGCTGAAAAAAAGAAATGTTTTTTCATTTGGCAATCATTTTATATTTTTTTGTTTACAAGCTATTTTTATTTGGTACAAAAGGTAGTACAAATAGAATGCATAAATATGACAGAATGCAACCATTTTATATTTTATCATTGTATCTAGCTACACACAACAATGTATATTTACCAATCATGATCATGGAGGAGAGAAAGACATGTCCTGTGGCCAGAATTTTCTTTAAAAGCTAATTTCAGCAATCCCAAGACCATTCATGTGTCCACTCTCCCCGCCATGGACCCCACCTTCAAATAACTTACAAGAGATCACTCATGTGGACCCCCAAAGAGGACAAGGAGGGGAGCAAGCAAGCACCTGTGGTATATCATAACAATCTTAATATTTTTGCAATAAGTTCACAAAAAGGGGTATATGTCAGCTATTAAAGAGGAAGTCAACCCTGATGGGTTGACTTCCTCTTTCATTCCCTGCAAAGGCAAAGCATAATGGACTACTATGCATCGCATAGTAGCCCATTATGTGTCACTTACCTGACACAGGAGCCAGCGAAGTCACCGCTGTCCCCTGTAGTCTGGTGCATCCATCTTCTGGGTGGGGTCTCGCAGCTCCGCCGCTGTCATTCGGCGAAGCCGCAATGACGTCACTCAGCGAAGCCGCAATGATGTTACTCCTGCGCATGGGCACGGGAGCCGACACGCACGGCATCTTCGTCATTGACGATGCCGTGCTCAGTGCGCCTGCGCGCCGCTGTCTACGGCGAATGCGCCGTAGACAGCGGTGCCTGTCTTCGGGCAAATATCTCCTAAACCGTATAGGTTTAGGAGATATTTCTTGGACCTACAGGTAAACCTTAATCTAGGCTTACCTGTAGGTCAAAGCGGTTTGTAAGGGTTTACAATCACTTTAAGAAGGTTGCCACAATGGTCAGCCACTAATCAGATATTTGAATCATTAATTATTGTATTTATTATAAGAAATGTAATTTGTAGGTTCATGTTCCTTAACAACATAGGAGGGCCCCATGGTATATCATTGTATATATGTATATAAGAATAATAATGTAATCAAAACTTGAATTGAATATAAGTATGGTGGAAAAGACAATAATGTGAGATGTTGAGAAAAGGTGGATTCAATGGGCACTGATGAGGCTGCACAGATGGGCACTATCATGTTCGGCTACAAGATAAAAGTGGTTTCTGCGGTGGATTTGCTGCAAGATCACTTTTATCGGTGACGCAAGAGGGCCCCCCTCCCGCCACGCTCCAGTGCCCTCCGCCGCTTACCGGAGCCGTCGGCAACGGCGGATGCAATACAATCCTCTCGGTAGCTGTGCATGGAGACGAGTGAGGGGAAGATGTCCTCCACCCATCTCCATGATATTGCAGGGTGGAAGCGATGTCAAAACATCACTTTCGCCCATAGCTCTTAAAGGGCCATTTTTTAAAGTAATTTTTTTTAATTACTTTTTTTTTCTATTATATCCATTATAATAGGAATAAAAGTGACACATTAATCTCTAGGGTGTTAGAAAAAAAATGTATAATGTTTGGGGGTTCTAATTAATTTTCTAGCAAAAAAAAAAAATGTTTTTAACTTGTAAACATAACATCCAAAAAAAGAGGCCCTGTCCTTAAGCAGTTAATAAAATAAAACCGTTTAATCCACTAAAAATGGCACCAAAATATTGTAGCGACTATTTGCATGGTCTTTGAACATTTTCACTAGGCCGCATTTTCAACTTTAGCCACAGGAGGCAGCTATTAACCATTAATTAGAGCCTAGAAATAAAAGGACATCATAGCCAAAAAGTTCTGCTTGTCTGTGTCGGGTTTACTGAGAGTAATACAATATATTGGATTCCAAAACTGACAGGCTGTATGACAAATGCAAACATAAGACACCCGGCTTAAATAGAGAAACTTCAACATTAGAATACATGTGGGGCATATTGCAAAGGGATGCAAAATTTCCTAACTACTAATGAAATCAATGAAAAATTATATTTTGACATGCAAATAAGGAGAGGCCTAGTAAATCATTAAATCATGCATATTAACGTCCATGAAAATAATCCATCACTTTGGGAGATATAATGGTCGACATGACATGGAACCAGTCCAACCTTTGTCATCCAAAAGGTATGAAATCAACAGAGGAAAATTGCACCGCATCCACACCAAAATAGTACAGTACCCTCCCCCCTCTCAGCTGAATTGCATCGCATGGGTGTTCACACCCATGCAATGCAGTTCTGGCATTCGCACTGCGTTTTGCAATCTATTTCGGGGTGTTGCTAATCTAACATTGACACCCACAGCAGATTGCATTGATGCTGTGTGATTGCTATGCAGTGTGATGAATTTTGTGCTTTTCCTGCATTGCATCAGTGAGAACCAGGGCTCAAGGCAGAACTCTAAATGTTCAATATGAATGTGATCTTACTCCATCCTGTATGCTTGTATGGTATGTTTTAAGTTTCAGTGGTCCCTCCTGTTCAAGTTCCTCTGTTGTTTGAATATTGATAATTAGACTGTTTGAACATTTACATTGTTAGGCACCAGCTCACGAGTAGCAGTAGACCTAGTGGCTCAGAACAAGAATGGTTATTAAACATTTTAAAGTACATTGATACAACATTTGCCTAATATCAGTAAACTTGTAATTTACAGACATATGATTGCACAAAAGCATGTTAAGTAAAGAATACCATGAACGCCACCCACCAACAGAACCAATTAACCATTAGAAGATCAGAACTTTTTTTGACACTTCTTACATACTGTACATGAGCCTCAACATTCTACTTTTTCAAAGCAGAGGCCCAAGAAAATAAAATGGTGCGTGTTGAAATATTTTATGTCACCTGGTATTTGCGGAGAGGATTTTTTATTTTATTTTTTAAAAACAAATCTTTAATGAATTTTATTGCACAAAAACACAACATAATACTGAATTGTTTTCTAAAATCTAAAAGATGATCTTGCACTGGGTAAATATATACCAAACATGTAACGCTTGAAAATTGTGCATGCCATGGAACGGTGACAGACAACATAAATTATATTATCCATAGGTGACACTTTAAAAGCGTTTGCAGATTACCACTTTAGATTTTGAAGGAGGACTGGTACTAGAATTATTGCTCTCAATCTAATGTTCATGGGTGAAAATTAGCACATGTGGTGCGACAGCTGTTTACACACATCGGGAGACTTTTGCATGCGAGCACAGGGAGACGGGAGCACTTTCAATTTGTTTCAATTTTTTTTTCTGTTTTTAGACTGTACCCTTTTACCCTTTTTTGGATCACTTTTATTGTTATCACCAGGAATTTAAACAGTTACAGGTCCTATTTACTGAGTCTATTATACCCCAGATGTCTCCTCTACCCTTAAAAGCTTTGGCTTATACCAAGATTGATATGTTCCAATTCTTTTTTCAAATCAGTAATGGTTTGTCTACAGCAAGAAATTACTCGTTGCTTCTAGTTTCTTAGACCATAGAGATAATTGAGGCTGTTCTGCTCCCCGATCAGTTCTATGGTCAGCTGGCGGAACCAGGTTAATCGGTAGGACAGGAGAGCTCAGGACCCCTCCCGCTGCTTGTAAAAGCAATCCTAGTAACTATTTAGCCACTAAGATTGCAAGAGCTCCCCTGCTTCTAAAAAAAAAAAAAATACTGGGATGATGCCTCTCACTCCTCAGGCTGATAGCATGTGGAGGAAAAATAAAGATGATCACTGGTAGCTGTCAGAAGGACATTGGTCCTGATCAAGGAGAGCAGCCGCCTGCTCATTTTTTTTTCTAAATTTTCTGTCTTTTTTTTGTTTAGCAAAAAATAAAAACCCCAGTGGTGTTTAAACATCACCAAAAGAAAGCTCTATTTGTGTGAAAAGAAATATAAAAATGTCATTTGGGTACAGTGTTGCATGACCTCTCAATTGTCATTCAAAGAGTGACAGCGCTGAAAGCTGAAAATTGGTCTGGCAGGAGGGGGGTTTAAGTGGCCAGTAAGCAAGTGGTTAAAAAAAGTTTTATATGCAAATAATTGGCCATAAAAGGGGTTGGGGTCTGGGTACTGCCCTGGGGGACATGTATCAATGCAACAAAATAAAATGTTTGAAAAAATATTGTTTTTTCAGGAGCAGTGTTTTTAATTATGCTTTAAAGTGCAACAATAAAAATGAAAAATTCCCTTAAACATATTGCCTGGGGGGTCTTAGGCTGCCTGTAAAGTGGTGCATCTGTAGCATGCATAGAACACACTGCAGCAAAACTGACATTTCTAAATGGCTCTGTCCCCCCCTGCCCCAAAGCACCTTGTCCCTATGTTGATGGGGACAAGGGCCTCATCCTCACAACTCTGGCTGGTGGGTGTGCCAGTCTGCGGGTAGGGGGTTTATCAGAATCTCGAAGCCCCTTTAACAAGGGGGCCCCCAGATCCTGCCCCCCCTGTGAATAAGTATGGGGTACATAGTACCCCTACTCCTTCACCAAAAAAGTGTAAAAGCGAGAAAAGACAGGAGGCAGGTTTTGACAATTCCTTTATTAAAAACAAAAGCTAAATGTTTCCAGATGTAGATCCATCATCAATCATGGCGCCCATCACATCACCGAACCCAAAAAAAAAGTCCACTCCCGACAAAACTTTACCTGCTCTGCCATGTGACAGTTCTTGTATAGAGAAGGGGCATAGCCACCCAGTGACGTCGGCTGGTGGCCCCACCCCTTGTGCCGGAATCGCCTGGTGCATGCTGGTTTGGTGATGTCCTGATGACCATCCTGTAACATCTCTGGGTGCCCCTGCCCCTTCCCTGTGGAGTAGGCAGATCGTGACCGTGCAAAGCTTTCATCATGAGTGGACCATTTTTTATTTTTTTTGGGTGTCTTGATTGACGATGGATCTACATCGGGGACATTTTTTTTTTTTTTTTAGGAGGAGGACCGCTATGGGGAATAGATATTGTATTGGATATCATATTGATATTGTTCTGTTTTGTTTTGTTTATAAAAATGGCAGGAATATATTATGTTGTACTTTATTGATGTTGTTTAATGGAATATTTGGTTACTAGAAAGTATTTCTTATATGTAATTATTATTAATAACTTACGTTTTGTATTCCTGCAAAGAAATAAAGAATTAAAAAAAAATAAAGGAATTGTCCAAAACTGCCTCCTGTCTTTATTCACTTTTACACTTTTTTGGTGATGGGTAGGAGTACTAGGTACCCCATACTGATTCACATAGAGGGGGCTGAGATCTGGGGGCTCCATTGGTAAAGACTCAGAGGGCTTCCAGATTCCTATAAGCCCCCTTCCCGCAGACCCCCACAATCTCCAGGCCAGGGTTGCAGGGATGTGGCCCTTGTCCCCATCAGTACGGGGACAAGGTGCAAAGCCCCCATGCCCCAAATCACCCACCCCTCCATGTTACTCACCCCTCTTTCCTGACCCGCTAGGCTGCATGCTCAGATAAGGGTCTGCTATGCATACACAGCCTTAAAAAAAAGCTGAAACTGTGAGTCATTTTAAATGGGATTTGGCTTTTTTTTGTTTTTGTTTTTTCTTTAGCAAATGGAAAATTTATATCAACTACTTACCGTAATTTTTCTTTCCTGATGGACTTCATGGCAGCCTACGTATGGGTTAATCCTGCCTCTCATTCCTCATAGGACCCCACTCCCATAAATCTTTGCTTCTAGTCAGAGACCCTGTTCCATAACTTAGCCTACTCCAGCAAATGGGAGGGAACTCTGGCTGCCATGGAGTCCATCAGGAAAGGAAAATTACGGTAAGTATTTGATATAAATTTTCCATTTTCCTGACAGACTCCATCTCCATCTCCATCTCCATCTCCAGTCTATGGGACTCGAACGTTCAAAATTAAAAGTTCTAATTTTAACTGCTAATATGCAAGATACTGTCCTAAAAAGGGTTTGGGGACCTGGCTCCTGCCCCAGGGGACATGGGTCAATGCAAAAAAAGTTTTAAAAACTGCCGTTTTGGCGGGTGCACTGATTTTAATGATGATTAAAGTGAAAAAAAAGTGAAATATTCCTTTAAATATCATGCCTGGGGGGTGTCTATAGTATGCCTGTGAAGTGCCACGTGTTTCCAGTGTTTAGAACAGTCCCTGCACAAAATGACATTTAACGGAAATAACGTCATTTAAAACTGCTTGCGGTTTTAATGTTATATCTGGTTCCTGCAATATGGTTGAAAATCATGGAGAAAAATGGCATGGGTAGCCCCCCTTGCCCATTACCAGCCCCTTTGGGTCTTGTACGGATATTAAGGGGAACCCCGTACCCATATTAGAAAAAGGAAATACGTGTGGCCCCCAGGCCCTATATACTCAGAACAGCAGTATACAGGCGGTGCAAACAAGACAGGGACTGTGTAGATTTGTTGTGTTAAGTTGAATCTGTTTGTAATTTTCAACTGGTACATATTTAAAGTGTAGCTCCAGTCAAAAATTTTTTTAAATTTATATCAGATACTTACCGTAATTTTCCTTTCCTGATAGGCTCCATGGCAGCATACGTGTAGGTTAGCCCCGCCTCCATAATTACCCAATAGGACCCCTACTCCCATAAATCTTTGCTCCAAGCTGCTATCCGTGTTCCATAACTATCCTACTCCAACATTTGGGAGGGAACTCCTGCTGCCATGGAGCCTATCAGGAAAGGAAAATTACGGTAAGTATCTGATATAAATTTTCAATTTTCCTGACAGGCTCTATGGCAGCATACGTGTGGGAAATAACTCACCAAACACACATGGGTGGGCTAAAATGTTGAGCAAAGAAACTAGAATTTTATTTTTCATTGTCCACTGACAATACTTGTAAACCAAAATTAACAGAAGAAAGCGCAGCTGGCTCCACACAATAATGGGAAACAAAAGTATTATTTGAAGACCAGGAAGCCGCTCTACAGATAACTTCTGGTGCGACATGTCAAACTGCTGCCCAAGAGGTCGAGATGCCCCGAGTTGAATGAGCCGTCACTGCCTCAGGAGGAACCAGGCCCTTTGCCTTGTATGCCCTTTGAATCGCTTGGACCACCCAAGATGAGATTGATCTTACTGATGCTCGCATCCCTTTATTTTTGCCATGGAGAAGGACAAAAAGAAAGTCTGTTCGTCTGAACGAAGCTGTAGCGTCCAAATATTGCTTCAACATGTGACCAACATCCAAGAGGTGAATCTCTTGGTTGTCTGACATTCTAAACGTAGGTAGAACAATCTCCTGGTTTTCATGAAATATTGATGTAACTTTTGGATTTGACCCAAGCATAGGGATCAGGACCACTCTGTCTGGAAAGAAGGTTAGAAATGGTTCCACAGACCCAAGATTCCTAATTTCCGACACTCTTTTGGCTGAAGTTATTGCCACCAAAAACACCGCCTTGATAGTGAGATCTCCTAAAGACAGGGGAGCGTCTAAACTTCTTCCAAGATCAGAAAGAAAGTCCAGTACTAAAGGAAGGTCCCATTTGGGAAACCTGGGCCTTTTTTGAGGCCTAAGCCTGATGGCTCCTTTAAAGAATTGTCGTATTAAGGTATGATTCGCCCACGAAACGCCTGTAAAGGCTGAAATGGCTGAAACCTGTACTCTTAAAGAACTAACTGCCAGAGACAAGTCTAACCCTGACTGAAGGAAGGACAAAATATCTTGGACTGCCGGAGAATTATATGAATTTGACCTAGAAGACATGTGGACCATAAACCTGGCCCATATGCGTTCGTATACTTTATTGGTACTCTTCCGTCTGGCACTAAGAAGGGTTGCAATCGCTTCTTCTGGGCAACCCAGAGCTTCTAGCCTTCCCCTCTTAAGAACCACGCCCTGAGGTGTAGACAGGACGGGCACGGGTGTAATAGTGTGCCCTGGGACAGTAGATCTGGCCTGAGAGGCAGGGGAACTGGATCCCGATAGCTGAGGAGCAACAGCAGAGGAAACCAAGGCCTGTTGGGCCAGAATGGTATTATCGCAATGATCTCCACCTTCTCCCCTCTGAGCCTCAGAAGAAACTGCAGGATTACAGGAACTGGAGGGAAGACATAGGCTCTCTGAAACTTCCAAAAGTCCGTGAGAGCATCTGTCCCGAACGCCTGAGGATCCCTGAACCTCGAGTAGTATTTGTGCATCTTGCGATTGTACGACAAAGTGAACAGATCGACCTCTGGAGACACTCCCAGAGTCAGAAGCCACTCAAAGACATCCCTGTGGAGGGACCACTCGTTGTCTATTCTGACTTGTGACAGAAAATCTGCTTGAACATTCTGGACCCCTGGGATGTATACAGCAGAAATGTTGACCACATTCTTCTGAGCCCAGCTCATTATCGATTCTACCTCTCATAATGAGACCAACTGCGAGTCCCCCCTTGTTTCTTTATATAGGCCACCGCAGTTGTGTTGTCCAATCTTAACATTACTGACGACCCTGCCACCAGATGGTGAAACGCTAGGAGCGCTTGAAAGGCTGCTCTCAGCTCCAGGATATTGGAGACCACACCCAGCGACGGGAACGACCACCTTCCTTGAGCTACTTCTGCAAGGCAATGAGCGCCCCAATCTTTGTTGCTGGCATCTGAAGTCACTATTACCCAGGAAATGGGAACTATCGAATGATGGTTGCGTAGATTCTTCCCTTGGAGCCACCAGAGGAGAGACATCCTCATTGCTGGTGTAAGGAGTATGCATTGTGTTTGACTGGACGAGTCCCACTGTTGCAGAAACCCCTTCTGGAAGGGACGAGTGTGTCACTGGGCCCACCTCATCATAGGGATGGTGGCTGTCATTGTGCCAATCACCTTTAAACATTGTAGAGCCGAAAGATGAGATGACTTCCGAGCCGTGTGAATCCTGTCTCGGATCACACAGATTTTTTCCTCCGGCAGGGAGATAGTGCCTTTTAGTGTGTCGAACTGAGCCCCTAGAAACACAATGACTTGAGTTGGAACCAGATGGCTCTTCTCCAGGTTCAGAAGCCAAACAAACGTCTGCAGAGTGGAGATGACTAAACTCTTGTGCTCCAGAATCTGATCTCTGTCCTGAGTAGTAGGAGCACTTCAGCGCTACTCTGCCATACACTCCATACCCATGCTTAACAGACAGGGCCTATCGGAGGAAAATAGCTTGATAGTCGGCCGACTTGATCGTAGTGAAGATAGCTTCAGATAGGAAACACCTGTCCTATGGAGGAGGACAAAAAAGGAACACGGATAGCAGCTTGGAGCAAAAATTTATGGGAGTAGGGGTCCTATTGGGTAATTATGGAGGCGGTGCTAACCCACACGTCTGCTGCCATGAAGCCTGTCAGGAAACTATTTTTAAGCTTTTTGGAAAACATAGGGAAGGGTTATCACCCCTGTATAATTTGTTTTGCCGTCCGTCTTTTTTCATCTCTCTTGCTGTTGTCTCCTTCCGTTTGCAAGTAGGAGATGTTTGTAACTTGGATGTTTGAAAGTAGGGGCCTGCCCTATATGCTCAGCAGAAATGGCGGAACAAGGTGTTGGTTTTACCACAACATTGTAAGCCCTCAAAGTGACTCTTGGTGGGCGCTTTAGCGCCCTGCTGTGAACGATTATATCAAGAATTGTAATTACATGCCATTGTTGAACAGTGGTAGAAAAATTGACCTTTGGTGGTTGTGGTGCTGGTGCCAAGACACTATAAGTCCTCACAGTTACTCTGGGTGGGCACAGGAACGGGCCCTCCTGTGAAATATTATATCAAGAATTGTAATTACATGTCCCTGTTAAACAGGGGCTGAAAAATTGGGCTGCTGGCACTGGTGCTGGTGCCGCGGCACTGCAACCTCTCCCATATACTCTAGTTTTAGTGCAGGAATTAGCCCTGCTGCAAAGCATTGCATCAAAAATTGTAATTAAACGCCCCTGTTAAACAGGGGCAGAAAAATTGGGCTGATGGCATCACCCAGAACCAAAAATGTTCTTCCAACATATCAGCGGAGGAGGAAGAGGATAGACAATCAACATAACAGGACAGTCACTCAGCATCAGCATAGGCAGTCTTGAAGGGATGTGATATTTAAAAAAAAATTATTCGGTTACATCAGCTTCAGGTGCTTGGTAGCTGTGGGTGATCCAAGACTGATTCATCTTGATGAAGGTCAGTCGATCAACTGATTCGGTGGACAGGCGCACCCTGTGATCGGTAACAAAGCCACCAGCAGCACTGAAGGTGCGTTCCGAAAGAACGCTGGATGCAGGACAGGCCAGTAGCTCAATTGCATACTGTGCAAGCTCTGGCCAGTGATCCATCCTCAAGACCCAGTAAGCCAGAGGATTTTCGGTGGGAAAGGTGTCCAAGTCTGACCTTGCCCCTAGGTATTCCTGCACCATGTAAATCAGACGCTGGCGATGGGTGCTGGAACCGATCATACCTTGGGGCTGCGGACTAAACAATTGTCTGAAAGCATCAGTCAGACGGCCACCTTCTCCACCGCTCCTTCTGACCGATGCCTCAGCAACACGTTGTCCAGGACCAGCAGTTTGTAACCTCCCAGTCTCTGGGAACGCATTGAACAGATCTTTCTGCAAGGCCTCCCGGAGATGTCTCATCCTCTGCTCCCTCTGCGATGGCAAGATAAGGTCGGCAACCTTACCCTTGTACCGTGGATCAAGGAGAGTGGCCAGCCAGTAATGGTCCCTCTCCTTGATCCGAAGAATACGAGGATCCTTCCGCAGGCTTTGCAGGATCAGGGAGGCCATGCAGCGTAGGTTAGCTGAGGCATTCGGTCCGGAGTCCTCTGGGTCACTAAGGACAACATGATCCGCAGCTACCTCCTCCCAGCCACGTACAAGTCCACGTGTTTCTTGGGACTGTAAATCATCCCTACAAGACTGCTGCTGCTGATGCTGAGTGCCAGCCTCCACCTCCATGCTGACACAATCATCCTCCTCCTTCTTCTCTTCCTCCTCCTCATCCTCTTCCTGTGTGATGGGTGGCACAGCAGGAACACTGCCTGGATAAAGGGGGCCTTGAGAGGCAAGGAAGTCCTCCTCTTCCTGCCTCTGTTCTGCCTCAAGTGCCCTGTCCATTATTCCACGCAGCGTATGCTCCAAGAGGTGGACAAGAGGTACAGTGTCACTGATGCATGCACTGTCTCTGCTCACCATCCTTGTCGCCTCCTCAAACGGTGACAGGACAGTGCATCCCTGATCATGCCCCACTGGCGTGGTGAGAAAAAACCAAGCTCCCCTGACCCTGTCCTGGTGCCGTAGTCGCACAGGTACTCATTGATGGCCCTCTGCTGCATGTGCAGCCGCTGCAGCATGGCCAACGTTGAGTTCCACCTGGTGGGCATGTCACATATAAGGCGGTTCTTGGGCAGGTTCAACTCCTTTTGGAGCTCAGCCAGCCGAGCACAGGCATTAAATGATCGGCGGAAATGCACACAGACTTTCCTGGCCTGCTTCAGGACATCCTGTAAGCCGGGGTACCTGCCCAAGAACCGCTGCACCACCAGGTTAAGGACGTGAGCCACACAGGGCACATGGGTCAGTTGTCCCTGTCGGAGGGCGGAGAGGAGGTTGGTGCCATTGTCACAAACCACCATTCCTGGCTTAAGCTGGCGTGGCGTCAACCACCTCTCGGCCTGCCCCTGCAGAGCTGACAAAACATCCGCCCCAGTGTGGCTCCTGTCCCCCAAACAAACCAGCGCAAGCACGGCATGGCATCGTTTTGCCTGCGTACTTGCGTAGCCCCTGGAACGCCTATGAAGCACTGCTGGTTCTGAGGACAGAGCACTGGAAGAGGCCATGGAGGAAGAAGAAGAGGAGGGGGTGGAGGAGAGAGGTGTGTCACAACCAATAGTAGCATTTTGGAGGCGTGGTGGCGGAACAACCTCCAACACTACTGCACCTTGTCCTGCATCCTTCCCAGCTGCCAGAAGAGTGACCCAATGGGCCGTGAAAGACAGGTAACGTCCCTGTCCATGCCTGCTGGACCATGAGTCAGCGGTAATATGCACCTTACCGCTGGCTCTCCTCGCTGCTGGCGCTGCGATTGGCCAAGCATTGTGGGCCGTGAGCGCCACACGAATTTGGCGCGAACGGACCAAAATGTTCAGACTTCGCCGAACGGACGAACAGCCGATGTTCGAGTCGAACGTATGTTCGACTCGAACGCGAAGCTCATCCCTACTCCTCAGGTTCGTAAAACAGAGGTTTTATTCATACTGCCAGATGGTCTGGTCCAAAGAGAGGACAGGCAGCATCAAAATCCACTATTTCCAAGTGGATTCATCAAGTCGTTATTTAGGCTTTAAAGAAGAAAATTCCTCCTTTTCATGTTAAAGCACACTCAACCAGGGTGAATAGTGCCTCTTGGGTGGTGCATGATCAGGCCTCTATGGCTCAGATCTGTAAGGCCATGACTTGGTCTTCAGTTCATACATTTACCAGATTTTATCAAATCTATGTTAAAGGTCCTGAGGATATTGCCTTTGGGCGCAGTGTGCTGCAGGCAGCAGTATGAGTCCTTTGACTTCCTTTCTTTTTGGTTGTGTCTCCCCCCCTTCAGTTTACATTGCTATGGGACATCCCACATAGTAATTACTATGGCTCTGTGTCCCCTGATGTAAGAAAAGAAAATAAGACTTAAAACAGCTTACCTGTAAAATCCTATTCTTTGATGTACACTAGAGGACACAGGGGTCTCTCCCTTCTAGGTATACACTTGTATTGCTTGGCTACAAAACTGAGGACTCCCAGTAATGGGAGGGGTTATATAATGAAGTACACACCTTATGGGCATGCCAGTGTCCAGCACCTGTCAGTCTGATATAACCCATATAGTAATTACTATGGCTCTGTGTCCCCTGATGTACATCAAAGAAAAGGATTTTACAGGTAAGCATTTCCTATTTTTTTTCTTTTTCATTTTTTGCCATTGACCTGTTTTTTTCTCCCTTGTTTCCCATGGGGACCATCTTGGCGTTTGTCAAGAGGGTTGAGGGTGCCCAAAGAGATTGCCTATGGCCACATCCATCTATAAGTGCCTGATCTCCGAGGCTAAGCAGGGTCGGCCTGGGAGACTGCCTGGGAATAACAGGTGCCGTAGGCTTCTTTTTTTTTTTTTTTTACCTGTTTTTCCCTTTTTTCCCCGAGGTGACCATCTAGGCGTTTTGCCAAGAGGGTTGAGGGTGCCTAAAGGGATTGCCTACAGCCACATCACCCTGAAAGCACCTGATCTTGTCTGATCTCAGAGGCTAAGCACGGTCCAACCGGGTTAGTACCTGGTTGGGAGACCACCCAGGAATATCAGGTGCCATAGGCTTCTTTTTTTTTTTTTTTTTGCCGTTGACAGTTTTTTTCCCTAGTTTCCCATGGTTACCATCTTGGTGTTTGTCAAGAGGGTTGAGGGTGCCCAATGAGCTTGCCTACAGCCACATCACCCTGAAAGTGCCCGATCTCTTCTGATCTTGGAGGTTAAGCAGTGTCGGTCCTGGTTAGTACCTGGATGGGAGACCACCAGGGAATACCAGGTGCCGTAGGCTTAGTTTTTTTTTTTTTTGTGACGTTGACCTTTTTTCCCCATTGTTTCCCAAGGTGACCTTCTTGCCGTTTGTCAAGTGGGTTGAGGGGGCCCAAAGAAATTGCTTATGGATGGCCACATCACACTGTACCTGGATGGGTAACCACCTGGGAAAACCAGGCATTGTAGGCTTCTTCTTTTTTTTTTGCCGTTGACCTGTTTTTTCCCTTGTTTACCAAGGTGACAATCTTGGCTTTTGCCAAGAGGGTTGAGGGTGCCCAAAGACATTGCCTACGGCCACATCACCCTGAAAGTGTCTGATCTCGGAGGCTAAGCACAGTCAGTCCTTGTTAGTACTTGGTTGGGAGATCACCTGGGAATACCAGGAGCAATAGGCTTCTTTTTTTTTTACTTTTTTTTGGGTTGACCTATTTTTTTCCCTTGTTTCCCAAGGTGACCATCTTGGCGTTTGTCAAGAGGGTTCAGGGTGCCCAAAGAGGTTGCGGGGGGTCAGACTGACACACCGCAACAAAGATCACCGTGATGCACTCCCCCGGGGGACATCATATGATGCCCAGTCAGGATTTTGAAACCACTTTGCAGCCGTCATTCCCCTATAGGGCGGGCGGCAAGTGGTTAAGCAGGGTCAGGCCCGCTTAGTACATGGATGGGAGACAGCCTGGGTATACCATGTTTGATAGGACTGTTGATCATCTATCTTATTGTGTTTACGATATACCTACTTTGCATGTCTTCCTGTATCCTGTCGAAGTTAATAAACATTGATTAAAAAAAAAAAAAAAAAAAAAAAAAAGAATTGATTACTGGGTTATGTACACTCAGACAAAAGCCACATATTATCACATGTATTTACATATAAATCAGGGGACACAAAGCTAATGTGAGCTCCATTTGGTTTGCACCAGAACTTACAAACCGGCAAAACATTTGTATGAACACTGTTAAAGTCTATGGGACACAAACATGAAAAATCAAAAGTGCTCATTTTAAATTCTTATATGCATGTTATTGCCATAAAATTTGTTTGGGGAGGCGAGTCTTGCCCTAGGGGACATGTATCAATGCAAAAAAAAGTTTTAAAAATGTCTGGCTTTTCAGGAGCAGTGATTTTAATAATGCTTAAAGTGAAACAATAAAAATGAAATATTCCTTTTGAATATCATGCCTAGGGGGTGTCCTTAGTCTCCCTGTAAACTAGTGCATCTTTCCCATGTTTAGAACAGTACCGCAGCAAAATTACATTTCTAAAAGGAAAAAATTTCATTTAAAACTGCTTGCGGCTGTAATGTATTGTCGGGTCCTGGAAATGTAGATACAAATAATGGACAAAACGGCATGGGTTCCCCTTTTTGGGTCTGGTATGAATATTAAGGGGAACCCCGCACCAAAGTGTCAAAAAAACAATTGTGCGGGGGTCCCCCAAAAATCCATATCAGGCCCTTTAGGTATGGTATGGATATTAAGGGGAACCATGCACCAAAATAAAAAAAATGGCATGGGGGTCCCCCCAAAATCCATACCAGGCCCTTCAAATAGGTAAAAAACAGCCTATGGCATCAGGTATCCCCAGGCAGTCTCCCATCCAGGTACTAACCAGGCCCGACCCTGCTTAGCCTCCGAGATCACACAAGATCAGGTACTTGACAAACTCTAAGATGGTCGCCTTGGGAAACAAGGAAAAAAAACAGGTCAACACCAACAAAAAAATAAAATAAAGAAGCCTATGGCACCTGATAACCTCAGGCCATTTTCCATCCAAGTACTAACCAGGCCCAACCCTGCTTAGCCTATGAGATCAGATGAGATTGGGCTCTTTCAGGGTGATGTGGCGTAAGCAGTCTCTTAGGGCACCCTCAACCCTCTTGACAAACGCTAAGATGGTCACTTTGAGAAACAAGGGAAAATAACAGGTCAACACCAAAAAAAAAAAAAAAAAAAAAGCCTACGGCACCTGGTTTTCCTAGGCAATCTCCCATCCAGGTACAAACAAGGCCTGACCCTGATTAGCCTCCGAGATCACGCGCATTCAGAGTGATGTGGCTGTAAGTAATAACTTTGGACACCCTCAATCCTCTTGACAAATGCTAAGATGGTCACTTTGGGAAACAAGGGAAAAAAGCAGGTCAACAGAAAAAAAAAAAAAAAGCCTACGGTACCTGGTATACCTAGGCAGTCTCCCATCCATGTACTTAGAATGGTGTTAGAATGGTGTAGTTAAGGACGGGGGGGGGGGGGGAGTTTTGGTGGCATGCAGGTGAATCAGACGGCTATAGCCTAATTAGAGCCTATGGGGTCGGTTCGACAGAAACCAATACATAACAATAGTCAAACTTTGAGGGATATGGTTAACAACCTACTGAACCTCTGACATAATTTCCCTGAAACAATAGGTACTCGTAAATTCAAGCCAGCGTAGCCAGGTCTGTTTGTGGCGGTCAGCGTTACCCCTAGCGTTGTGAGTAATATCTTCCAAGAGGTAGACCTCAGCGACCTTTTGAAACCAAGATTTCATTGATGGAATTGATTTTTGACCCCAGACAGATGGGATTAAGGCTTTAGCAGTGTTCAGCAGGTGAGGTACGTGTGAGCGCTTATATGTTTTAACAGAAGTCGTGGTTGTATGGAAAGGAATAGTCCATGGGTCATTTGGAAGAGAGACCCCAGTGATTTGAAAGATTAGTTTGAAGATGTTGGTCCAGTACGGGCGAATAAGTGGGCAGAACCACCATTTATGTGCATGGTTAGCTGTGTTCCCACAACTCCAATTTGGATGGTGTGTAGTGCCACCCGGAGATAAGTTTATAGTTTACCTCAGTAATTTTTGAAGCTATAGATGAGATGTGGACCAATTTCATTACCTCGTCCTTCTGTTTGGTCGTAATAGGGGCGTTTAAGTCCGTTTCCCATTTTTTCAAAAAGCTTGGGGTTTTGCAGCTCAAGTAATGTTTTGTAAAACATTGAAATACTATGTTGCAGTGGGGCCTTTTGGTTAAACATTACCTCAATGGCGTTGAGGTCTTGTAATTCTTGTATGGGTCGGGGTAGCGACCTTATAAAGCGGGATAATTGATGATGTCTTCAAAGGTTCATAAAGGTGTTACAATTGGATTGGAGGATCTCGGTGAGCGGTTTCAATGTGTTGGAATGAAGGATGTGATGCAGCAAAAGAGGTTCAATTGTGTGCCAAGATTTGAAACCAGAATCCAAAAGGCCTGGTAAGAAGTAATTATGGTTTAGCAAAGGCATCAGCGGGGAGTTGTAAGTCCCAGAATGTTTCCTGTGTATAGCATCCCAGACGTCCAGAGAGGATTTAGTGAGGGTTGGGGACAGTTGGCTTAGATTCCTAAACTGGTAAGGAATCCAGGGCACAGTTGATAAATCGGTACCACTAAGCGTGTTTTCAATTTGTACCCATAGCTTAGTGTCCTTAGCATAGTTCCAGTCCGCCACTCTAGAAAGCACTACAGCGTGATAGTATGCTCTAAGATTGGGTAGGGATAGCCCGCCTCTCCATTTGCAGCGATATAAGATGTCTCTAGCTATCCTGGGGTGTTTGTTACGCCAAAGAAAGCAGGAGATCATGGTTTGCAAAATATTGAAAAACCCTATAGGAACACCCAGTGGGATCATTTGGAAAATGAAGAGAATGTGTGGGAGAATGTTCATTTTGGCTATGTTTATTTTACCTAACCAGGAGTGGGAAAGGTTGGACCACTTTCTCAGGTCCTCTCTAATGCCATTTAGAAGAGGAATATAATTTTGTTTAAAAAGGGGGCTTATGTTGGGAGTAAGATGGGTAGATATAGGTAGATATATATATATATATATATATATATATATATATACATATATATACATATATATACCAAGATATTTCATAGAAGTATGTACCCATCTAAAGGGGAAAAATGGTATCAGTGCTAAGGTTGAGCGGACACTTGGATCTTTGGGTTCAACGGGTTCAGCCGAACTTCGGAAAAAAGTTTGGGTTTGGGACCAAACTTGACCCTGAACCCAAACCCCATTGAAGTCAATGGGGACCCGAACTTTTGAGGACTAAAATGGCTCTAAAAAAGTAATGGAAAGGGCTAGAGGGCTGCAAATGGCAAAAAAAATTTTGTTAAGAGAATGGCAAGTGCTCTGCAAACAAATGTGGATAGGTAAATAACTTAAAATAACTTAAAAAAATTATATATATATATATATATATATATATATATATATATATATATATATATATGCTGGAGGCCCCCTTCTCAGAAGAAAAGGCACAGGAAGTGATTAAGAACCTCAGAAACTCAACGGCACGATGGCACACATTTGGTGGGAATGCCCCAGAATACGCCCTTTCTGGAAAAAAAATATTCAATTTAATGGATAAGCTAGTTGGAAAATAAAATACTTTGAAATAAAAAGAAATAAAAATTATAATCTTGACCTAGGAGGATGAGGTCCATATGGAGTAGGAGGTTGAGGTGGTGGTGTAGGTGGAAGCGGCAGTGGAGGAGGACAGGTAGCCAACACTGGTTCAAAAATACAACAATAGCTGGGTAAGGCCGGTGATGTGTCGAATTCTGTCCCTTGTCGGATAGTGTCCGCCCTGTACTGCGTTTGCTCAGTATGTAGGACAAGAGGATTTCGAAAATATCAGAAGACGAACGGCGCTGTGCGGTGAGTCCAGGTTCAAGCCACACCATCTGAGGTTCAAGCCGAGTGAAGCGAGGCTGTGCCAAAGCTTGGCGAGCGAAGCGAGCCTGTGAGGGGTCCTGTTACTATGTGCTACCGTATGTCCACTTGGATGGTGGGGCTTGAACCTGCACTCACGGGGCAGGCACCGTTCATCTTCTGAGATTTTCGGAATCTCCTTGTCCTCAGGCCGGACACCATCCGATGGCCAGACAGTTTTTGTCAGAACACCGGTATACATGTCTATTCTGCACATGGTACGGACAAGTCCTGTGGGATCCATGCCTGGTTCATTTTAATGAATGTGAGCTTGTCCACATTGGCTCTGGACAAGCGGCTGCACCCTGCCATGCTAAATACACGTTCAGATAATACACCAGCTGCAAGGCAGGCCAGCACCTCCAAGGCATAAAGGGCAAGCTCAGGCCATGTGCCCAATTTGGAGACCCAGAAGTTGAAGGGGGCCGACCCATCATTCAGTACGTGTAAGCGTGTGCACACATACTGCTCCACCATGTTGGTGAAATGCTGCCTCCTGCTAAGACGTTCCATCTCAGCTGGTGGCTGCTGGCTCTTGTGGCGTGCTGACAAAGCTTTTCCACATTTCGGCCATGCTAACCCTGCCTTCTGAGGTGCTGGCAGTGCCCGGCTGCGTTGGCGACCTCTTCCTCCTCCTCTGCCTTCGCCTTGTGCTTCCACCGTACCCCCGCTGTCAGGTGGGAATGCCACCAGCAGTGTGTCTACCAGCGTGCGCTTGTACTCGCGCATCTTACGATCACGCTCCAGTGAGGGAATTAAGGACGGTACGTTGTCCTTTGTAACGGGGATCCAGCAGGGTGGCCACCCAGTAATCAGAACCAGTTAGAATGTGGGAAACTCGTCGGTCATTGCGGAGACACTGCAGCATGTAATCACTCATGTGTGCCAGGCTGCCCAGAGGCAACGAAAAGCTGTCCTCTGTGGGAGGTGTATCGTCTGTGTCCTCTGTATCCCCCCAGCCACACACTAGTGATGGCCATGAGCTGGTCTGGGTGCCACCCTGCTGTGAACATGGATCCTCCTCCTCCATCTCCTCCTCCTCATCCTCCACCTCGTCATCCTTCAGAACTGTGCCCTTGCTGCCAGACAATTGTATACCTGGCGTTTGTTGGTGCAGGAACCCACCCTCATAGCCACTTGTGAATGAATGCCCTGAAAGCCTTGCAAATGATCCCTCTCCCACCTCGTCCTCCTCCTCCTGTGCCACATCCTCTTCCATCATCACTTGAAGCGTTTTTTCAAAGAGGCATAAAACTGGGTTAGTAACGCTGAGAACGGCGTCATCAGCACTGGCCATGTTGGTGGAGTACTCAAAACAGAGCAGCAAGGTGCACAGGTCTCGCATGGAGGCCCGCTTATTGGTGGTGAAGTGGTGCTGTTTCCGCAGAGCGACTTGCACGTGCATGCTGCAGCTGAAACTCCACTATCGCCTGCTGCTGCTCGCAGTCTGGCCAGCATGTGCAAGGTGGAGTTCCAACTTGTGGGCACGTCACATATGAGGCGGTGAGCAGGAAGGCCGAAGTTATGCTGAAGCGCTGACAGGCGAGCAGCAGCAGGGTGAGAACGCTGAAAGTGCGCACAGATGGCCCCCACTTTCTGCAGCAGCTCTGGCATATGGTGGTAATTTTTAGGGAACCTCTGAACCACCAAGTTCAGCACATGCGCCAGGCAAGGGATGTGTGTCAAACCGGCTAGGCCCAGAGCTGCTATGAGATTTTGCCCATTATCGCACACCACCAGGCCAGGCTTGAGGCTCACTGCCACCAACCACTCATCGATCTGTTGTTCCATGTCCCTCCACAACTCCTGCAATGTGTGTGGTTTTCCCCCCAAACAGGAAAGTTTTAAAACTGCCTGCTGTCGTTTACCCTTGGCTGTGCTGAAGTTGGTGGTGAAGGTGTTACGCTGACTGGATGAGGAGGTGGTAGAGGATGAGGAAGCGGAGTAGGAGAAGTTAGCAACAAGAGGCAAACTGAAGCGCCCTGCGATCCTTGGTGGTGGAAGGACATGCACCAAACTGCTATCCGCCTCAGGCCCAGCCGCCACTGCATTTACCCAGTGTGCTGTTAGGGAGATATAACGTCCCTGACCGTGCTTACTGGTCCACGCAGCCGTAGTTAGGTGGACCTTGCAACAGATGGCATTGCGCAGTGCACACCTGATTTTGTCCCCAACTTGGTTGTGCAGGGAAGGGATGGCTCACCTACAAAAGTAGTGGTGGCTGGGCACGACGTACTGTGGGACAGTCAATGCCATCAGGCTTTTAAAACTCTGCATCTCCACCAGACGGAATGACAGCATTTCAAAGACAAGGAATTTTGAAATGCTGGCATTAAGGGCCAGGGATCGCGGGTGGCTAGGGGGGTACTTCCTCTTCCGCTCCAGTTTTTGGGAGATAGAGAGCTGAACGCTTCCATGGGACATTGTGGAGATGGTTGGTGACATAGGTGGTAGTGTTGCTGGCAGATCCTCTGTTTGCGGGTTGGCAGGTGCCACTGTCACTACAGAGGTGGATGAAGAGGCCGAGACTGCAGAAGAAGAGGAAGCAGGAGGAGCCAGAGACCTTTCTTGGTTTTTGAGGTGTCTACTCCACTGCAGCTCGTGCTTTGCACTTAGGTGCCTAGTCATGTAGGTTGTGCTCAGGTTGAGAACGTTTATGCCTTGCTTCAGGCTCTGATTGCGCAGCGTGCAAACCACTCGTGTCTTGTCATCAGCACATTGTCTGAAGAACTGCCATGCTAGGGAACTCCTTGGACCTGGCTTTGGTCTGCTCAGTCCTTTGCTGTGTTGGGCAGTAGCAGGCGTACTGTCTTGGGGACGGACACTCCGCTTTTGCACCCTGCTCCCTCTTCTGCTGTGCTGGTGGCTCTGTGAGACCACCGCCTCTTCCTCTGAACTACACTGGTCACCTGCATGACGTTGATTCCATATGGGGTCCAGGACCTCACCGTCCTCCACATCATCTTCCACCCAGTCTTCACCCCTGCCCTCCTTTTTGGTCTGCACAATTGCAAAAGCAGTAGCAGTTGGCACCTGTGTTTCGTCATCATCCGAGACGTGCTGCGTTGGTCCTCCCATGTACTCATCTTCAAACAGTTGGGCATCAGTACACTCAATCTCTTCCACTTCTGGGGCAGGGCTAGGTGGATGGCTCTGGGAAACCCTGCTAACAGGGGAATCAAAAAGCAGAGGAGACTGCTGCATGATTTGGGGCTCAGACTGCTTGACTGATTTGTAAGGGGGTGATGTGAAAGACTGATGGACATCGGCTGCAGGTGCCAACTCTGATCTTTCATCAGGAGACTGGGTGGGAGACAATGTCAAGGAACCGGAGGCACTGTCATCAACTCAATCTACAATCGTCTGTACTTGCCCTGGCCTCAACATTCGTACAGCCGACCAAATACCGCTGCAGGCTCTGTCGTCTACTCGCACCTGAGGAAGGTGTTTCACTTGTGTGTGTAGCTGGCACAGATCGACCACATCCTCTCCCTGCAACAGGAGCTCCACCCGCAGCACCACAACCGGAGCCACGTCCCTTCTTTAACGTTCTCCTCATATTTTCCAAATTTAGGATCTTGCCCTAAATGGGTGTTTTTGCAATAGCAGAATACACCCAGAGTATGTAAACGTGTATCTTAGCCCTTGTACACACGGCCGGAGATTCCGTCGGAATGTTTCCTATCAGACCGTTTTGTCGGATATTCTGACTGTGTGTGGTCTGCATCACACTGTTTCCATCTGAATATCCGACGGACCAATTTTTCCAACTTGCCGGTAAAATTTTCCGACAAAATGCTCCGATCGGACATACTCCGATCATGTGTAGCCTACTCCGATGGACAAGGTGCCAAGCATGCTCACAATCAAATTCGGACACGGAAGCGCTCGCTCAGGTAAAACTACTGCTCGTAATCGATATAGCACATTCGTCACACTGCAATGTTAAAAATTCTTTCATGAAGCGCATTCTCTTGTTCTTTACAATGCTGCAAAAATGAACTTCTTTTGATGCTCATAGTCACACTCACTTCTCCCGAACTTATTTCTTCAGTCTTTTTTACTCATTTCAGCAATACAATATTTTAAATCGTCACATCTACACATTATTTTTTCTTTTTTTTTCTTTTTTGGGGGAATTTTGTGTTTGTTTTTTTTCATAAACATCTCCTTTTTTGACAGTTTGCTCATCTTTGCATTTTTTGGGGTGTGTTTTGTGTGTCAACTTACCACAACACCATTATTATCTTTTTTGTATTTTCTTTTTCTTTTTTAATCTACAGAAGGTTGTTTGGTGTTGGTGCCCCTTGTTATTCATGTCACTTTGTATTTTTGAAATGTACCTGCCTGCTCACAAATAAATTGGCCTTTTTGAAGTAAAACACATACACAAGTATTTCTTCAAACAAAAAAAACCTTTATTTAGGTGTCAGTAACAAATAAAGAGGGAGGCAGCGATGGAGAAACTAGGGAGATTAGCAAAGCCTTTGGCCCCCAGGGCACACATCAACTATTTAAATGCAAACATTTGTGGCCTGAGGAGTACATGTCTGAGGGAGAGAAGTCTGGTCCAGAAGTCCAAGAAACCTGGAACAGCAGCAGATGACATCTATGTTCCCAGGCTGTGGTACTACAAGAGGCTGCATCTTCTGTCAGACCAGACTGAACCCAGGTCATCACACACTGGTCTTCCTTCCACGCTTCCTTCCAGGCTGTGGCTGTGGTGCTGGAGGTGTGGCAGAAGGAGGAGGAGGAGGAGGGGCATGGGCCAAATCACACAAGTGTGTTGCCTGTGTGATTTGGCCCAACAGACCCTTGTTGAGGGTGTGTATAATTATCTCCTCACACAAGAGCTGTTGCCCCTCCTCCATTTTCTCCAGTTTGCACGCAGCCAAGGCTGCAAAGGCCTCTTGATAGGTGGGGGTGGCTTGGAGGGCCGCTGAAGCCTCCCCGATCAGCCTCAGGGCCGACTCCTCCACATTCCCCCCTTTTCTCGCCTTTTTGCGTGGAAGGCGGAGGGGGGGGGGACCTGGCATTCTGTCAGGCTCCTCCGCCCGCCCACTGCCTGGCTGCCGCTTAGCCCTGCCTCTTCCTGGCTGCCACTTTCCACAGCCACCACCTAGCTGCTGCATTCCACAGCCAGCTCCTGGCTGATGTCTTCCTGTGAATTAAAAAGGGACATAGTTTTAGTTTTTGGTTCATCAAACACACACACAATTTTCACATCAAGACTGTTGCAAACTATTAACCAATATAAAAGACTATCATTCTGAGCCCAGCATTTTTCATTCTTGTCCCAAAGGTTTTGGCCACTACTGTCTATTGATATGTGAAACACTTTCTAAAATAAGCAATTAGTGAGCAAAAATCAAGTTAACATCATTCATTTTTACTCCCAAAATATGTACAACAATATTATACCTGGCTCAAGCTGGGCTCCAGAAGACGTCACTCTGACGAAACGCATAGGGCGTGGCTACGTTACGTACACCTTTCCTATAGCCAGAAGCGGCCGGCGGATGTTGTTTACAAATAAAGCGAACCTTTTAACTTGTAAATGTGAGTAGTTTTCTACATTTAATTAAATAAAACAACAGTTTGAACGTACTACACCATGGATGTGTTTTTCCCTCTAATGCACATACCAACGGAGTTAATATAAATCGAAGAGTGAACATCTCCCCAGCGCACCAGCAGAAGAATCCAGATAGCAGCACAGTGGCTTATACTGTGAAAGCCCATCCAACCCCACAGGGGTACAAGTTCTGGTGAGAACATTCACATTACCACAGCACTGAGTGGCGCACCGGGGACAAGTGTTTTCTCTGTATTGAAGATTGGCACTTTCTGCACTAGTCACTTTATTTTGTGTTACTGCCACCTAAGACATTATTATATTGGACATTTTTAATGATCCTAGGATGCTTCCTTGAAAGTTTTTTCCACGCGTTATGATTTTGGCATAATTACTTTTGTATGAATTTCTGAATGAATTTTGGTGCTATTGTCATATGTAATTTATATTAATTTGACACAGCAGTGTCAGCACGTATTTGCACATATCAATTATTACTTTATTTATTTTTATCAATTTCATAATGCTTAAATAATATTTCAGCACTGAGTTACAATTTTTGTACTATATGGTTTGCACATTGATCACCAACTAGAGTTATATTATATATTTTCCCACAGACAGGCTACAACATGTCAGGTATATAATTTTGGGTTTAGCGCCACAACCTATTATTTATATCTTTTAAATTCAAGCTGGGCTCCCCCAGTTCTTCCTGAGTGGAAGGCCCAGGTTGGGGGTCGGAAGACTCAGTAGATGTGGAATGTAGCATAGGACGCGAGGAAGGAAGAGTAGAGAGGGATTCTCTGACCTCAGCCTGGTCTGACAGAAAATGCATCCTGTTATAATACCACAGCCTGGGGACATAAACGTCATCTGCTGAAGCTTCAGATTGCATGGACTTCAGCACCTTCTTCCTCTCCTTCAGATATGTACTCCTCAGGCCACCGATTTTCACTTTTAAATAGTGGATGTCTGCCCTGGGGACCACCGGCTTCACAAACTCAACCAGTTTCTCCATCGCTGCCTACTTCTTTAGTTTGTTACTATAATGAGGGTGCGTCGCTTGCCACAGGCAGGGCAGCTCCCTGTATTTATTGATGAACAGAGGGAGGAAACTGCGATCATTGAAACCGTCCATAATGTCTGCAAGACACAACACAAGATAAACCCTAATGTCAGGCTAAACTCCACTAATGCAGGCCTCAATCTAGAAGCATTACAGGCTAGTGATGTACCAATTTCAAAGTTTTACCTTTGTTTGCACGATCGTCGCGTCAGCTTCTCCCTCTATTCACAGATCATACGTACGGCACACGTGTGTTGTGTTTTATATACAGCGCGCATGCATGAAACTCTGCCCGCCCCTGACATTCTTTCTAGGCTATTCCCGCCCCTTCGCTTTCTGCGCAGTGAGGAGAGCACATGGCGGAGAGAACGCAGGTGCGCAATCAGAGTTCCACTAACAAGGAGGAGGGTGAGGAAAGCCCAGAGCCTGAAACGTCCCGATCCAGGAAGAGATGATTCAAGGCCTCAAATATGTCTTTTGTAGAGATGTTGGAGATGGTGGACATATTGAAGAGGTCCGACTATGATGGGAAGTATGGACCTTACCCAAGCCCAAATATCAGAAAGGCCAAGATCATGACTAAGAGTCTTTTGCAGAATTTTGGGGTACGACGATCCAAGGATCAACTGAGAAAATGCTGGTCAGACCTGAAACTGAGGGAGCACGATCAGTACAGAAGGATCAAGTGTGTTCTTGAAAAAAGTAAGTAGTTGTCGTGTGTTCATATGATTATTCTTGCTTGCATACATTCTCCATGTGCTTTGATTTCATGTTGTGCAGTTTAAAATTGCCACTTTCAAGTTCATGGTTTCATTCGTTCGTAAGAAACATCGTTCTGCAGGTAAGTATTCCAGCTTAATAAAGTGTCCACAATAATGTTCTCACCTTTGAACTCGGCCAAAAAACACAATTGTACAACACTTCCAAGCAATGTTTCAGATTCCTATTTCTGCCCTCTGTGTGCTAAGTATTCCTTTTTTACATTCTCATAGGGGATAGAAGACTCGGGAAGTCTGAGGACACCAGGGACCCCACCTCTCACAAAGAAGGCAAAATTCCAACACCAGAAGCAGAGGAGCAGGAGGAGGAGGAAGGAGAGATCGTTGAAGTTGGACAAATTGTCACCACAACAGGTGAGTGTCGGAGACCACAGCTTCCGGTAAGCTAATCAATGTATGTCGGCATTTTTATAATACATGGTGTGTTTTTTTGCTTTTTTTTTGTAGGTGATGTGGAAGAAGAATCACATTTTACCAGTGAAAGTGCCCAGATCCTGATTGGGGAGATAATGGTGTGCAATTGGGATTTAGAAAATATACAGCAAAACATCAATGATGTTAAAAATATAAAACGAAGAACATCATTGACTAGCTAGCTAGGGTTTTATTTTTTTGTTTTTAAACAACAACTTTTGTCTTTTACAAAAAGCCAAATTTGGAAGATGCACAGAGTGTGTCAACATGCGCTATCTCCCATCATGGGGGATCAATGTACGTGTTTTGTGGAAAGTGGCTGAGTTGAAGGGGTTGCAGCCCCAAAACATGTACATTGATCCCCCATGATGGGAGATAGCACATGTTGACACACTGTGTGCATCTTCCAATTTTGGATTTTCCAGGGGTGACACCCCATGTGATGAAGGCATTATCAGCCCAGTTTGTACATACTCATGTCTGATATTGTCTTCACTTTTCAAAGTTGAACTTTGTAAGTTCCTGTGTTCTGTATGTTACACTTTGATACATGCCTGTTTACACAAAAACACCAAGTTACCCAAAAATTACCTTAAATAATGTTTTTGATACACCCAATATGTTGGTTTGTTGTAAAACCCTTTTCTAAACGCACATGTAAATGTGCTTTGATTAAAAAGTGAAACTATCAACAATGTGTGGCTTCCTTTTTCAATGCGCAAAAGCAGTATTTGGAGTAAAATTGTTGTTTTCAGTGACAATGGGTGTTATTTACTAAAGGCAACTCCACTTTGCACTCCAAGTGCAGTTTAAGGTTCACTTTTGCAGTGCACTTGTAGTGCATAGTGGATGTGCCTTTAGTAAATAACACCCACAGTGATGTGTTAATTTTCACAATCATGCCATTTTCATAACCCCACATATTTCTGCCATGGTGCTGAAAATTAGCAAGATTTTGGTCAGTAATGCACTGCATACATTAGTTAACAAAAACAAGGTGTGTGTGTAGCAGACCCACAACATAATAAGATTATCTGAAGAAGAGAATGTCCCCTCATCTCGCTCAGAACTTGGGTTTGCAGTGTTGTAGAAAAAGACACAACAACAAAAAACAAAAATCTACCTACGAGACACCTAAAACCAAGCCAAGCAGTAAATGAAAACAAAGATTATTGGAGTTTCAAAGAAAAATTTATTCCAAAAATGCCGCTCAGACATTGTCTGGCATATCAATGGCCCCCCTACCCACAAAGTACTCCATGTATTAGGTTTGGACTTCACGGGCGTTTTGGGGGGGCAAGCCAGGACGAGCAGCTTCAAGGGCCGTGAGGTTCTCATTTTCAAGCAAGTCTGCATCTTGGCCAACTGAGACCGCATATTTTGCTGAATGTCTTTTTAAGAAATTGTGAAGAACACAGCAGGCAAGCACTATGTGATGCATTTTATATTCCACCATGTGGATAGGCGTTAAAAAAAGGCGGAACCGGCTGGCCAGTATTCCAAAAGTGTTCTCCACCACTCTTCTGGCTCTGGCCAGCCGGAAATTAAAAATCCTCTGGTACGGGGTGTGGGTCCTCATCGGGAAAGGCCACATCAGATGGTTTGCCAGGGCAAACGCCTCATCCGCAATGAAGACGAACGGGGGTCCTTCCTGATTCTCTTCTGGGGGTGGCAAGCTCTGGAGACGCCAGTAGAACTCTGTCCGTGCAAACACTCCACCATCCGACATCCAGCCATTTTGTCCCATGTCCACATACAAGAAGTCATAAGTAGCAGACACCACCGCCAACATCACGATACTATTAAACCCCTTGTAGTTAAAATAGTACGACCCCGAGTTGGGGGGTGGGACGATGCGGACGTGTTTCCCATCAATTGCACCTCCACAATTGGGAAAGTCCCAACGACTGGCAAAGTGAGAGGCCACAGTCTGCCATTCCTGTGGCGTTGAAGGAAACTGTGGAGTGAAACAAGAAAAAAAAATTGTAATTTTGCACATCAACATTGCAAGCAGGTTAGACACCAACATTTTTGGCCAAGATCAGTATAACATTTTGGGAACTGAGTATTTAAAGCCTAAAGTATAAGGTCCCCTTATCAGAGTCATCCCCCCCATCCCCCCGATCTGATGGGCCCTTGCTAAAAATGAGGGGGGGGGATGTTTTGGACAAGTAACCGTCTCCACTTGATTGAAAGCTGAATGCCTAAATAATGTGTGATATTTTGGGAAGCCCCTCCTTACTTACACTATTGGCAGCCCACCGGACAGGTAAGAAGTGTCATAATATCAAAAATAACACAAAATGGAAGCACATTTTGACATTCTGCTATTACATATCAAGATAATAATAGTGTAGAAAAAAAAAATGATAGCATTTGAAAGTATTGAGGCAAGCCCTTGCACTACATGCTTTGGTGAACTCGTCCATAAATGTGACCATCAAAAAGGTAGGTATAGTGGGTATTGGGTTTGGTAAAGTCAGCAGATAGAGGATTGCTATCAGCTGACCTAGCAGTTGGGGGAGGGGGGTTCCTAATGAGTTTGGCACAACCAAAAAAAAATAAGTCACTCTGCATGAATTGAAGCACACACATAACATTTGTAGACATTTTTTTTTTTTTTTTCATTAAAGAAAAAGTTTATTTGCATGAATAAAACACAAAGAACATGGGTGCATAATTGACACAAATGAGTTATTACAAGCCAGGATAAAACGTAGACATGTCAACATCGTTTACATGAACAATAACAGAGGTATTGCCTGCGGAGAGTCAGATTCCTCCAAAATAGGCCTAAATAGCCCTTGGAGGCTCGGTCATCATATAACACCTCAATTCAAACTATTCCCACATATATCAGATATATGAAAAGGGAACGAAGGTAGAGAGAGTATTAGACTAAAGAAGAAGCAGGGTATAGTAAACATCTAGAAGAAAGAAAGAGAGGGAGTAAGAGAGAGAGGGGGGAGGGGAAGGGGGGTGCTTATACCAAGAAGTAAAGTAAGGTAACACATCACTGGCTAACTAGTACATAAGATACATAATCTGTAATCCCTAGGTCAGGATAGAGATAACTGAAAGATTCAGCCGAGACACGGGACCAACGTAAGCTACTTTCACATATGCATTCCTACCTAACTCATCATGTCCCGATACGTCTGGGAGTATCTAAAGACAAACCACGGAGACCAGGTCTTATGGTAGCGCTCCACTCGCTCGTTGGATTGAGCCTCTGTGTCCTCCATCTCACAGATGAAGGAAACTCTGTTTAACCAGTCCTTCAAGGTGGGGGTGGCTTTAGATTTCCAGAAAAGTGGAATAAGGGAGTTGGCTGCATTCAACATGTGCCTCGTGAGAGAATGTTTGTACTGTCTGAAAGACATGGTGGACACATGTAGCATACAGCAAGCAGCGTCTAACCCAAGTCTGGTCTCCGTGATCTGGACGATCAAATTCCTAACCCCTGTCCAGAATGGCTTCAGCAACTCACAGTTCCACCATATGTGAAACAGAGAGCCCCGCTCAGTGTCACATCTCCAGCACCTATCAGACGAATGCGGGTACCACCGGTGAATTTTCACAGGGGTGGCATACCATTGAGGGAGGACCTTGTAGGCCGTTTCCTGCATTTTTGTGCTTAGAGAACATTTGTGTGAAAGAATGCAAGCCCTATACCACTGATCGTCAGAGATCGATATTCCCAGTTCCTGAATCCAACGCTCCCTGAGTCTATGGTCCTCCCGCGGACCCAATGATTGTAGCCAGGCATAGGAAAGCGATGTGATCTTCGGGGTTGGTTCTCCCCTTGAACACACCGATTCAAAGTCTGTTAGGTCTCTCGAAAAGTGAGGCCTACGGTTAGTGGCATTGACGTAGCTGCGCAGTTGGAAGTACGTCCACATAGGCAGATGTGGCATGCTACAGTCTAATTTGAGTTGAGCAAAAGCTTTCATCTTTTTGTTGAGGAAATAATTAGTCGCCAAAAGTGGTCTGCTCGGGTTGGACAGTGTGAGCAAAGGGTTACCCAAGCCCGGGGGAAAATCCGGGTTGTCTCGCAATGGGGTGAGGGGGCTCAAGGGAGAGGAGAACCCGGAATTTCTGGCTAGTTTATGGAATATGTTAAGGGTAGTTCCAATAGTAGGATGCGACAGTATGGCCGTAGGGCATTTAGCACGTGGGATCCAGGGCAGGAATCTGAGGGGGTTTGTGCTAGAGTCTTCCTCCAAGAGGACCCAATCCTTGAGATGAGAATGACAATGCCAGTCGATAATGCGTGCAATGTGTGTGGCGTAGTAATAATATTTGTAGTCAGGGACGCCCAGGCCCCCCTTGTCTTTGGGTCTGGTCAGTAGGGTCATCTTCAGTCGGGGCGGTTTATGGCCCCATATAAATTTCATCTGGAGCGAGTGGATCGCTTTAAAGAAACTCATGGGTATCTTAATAGGTAAAGTACGCAACAAGTATAATACCTTTGGCAGGACGACCATCTTGCATATGGCAGCCCTGCCAAACCATGAGAAAAACCCCGAGACCCACCTCTGTAGATCCTGTGCTAGACTCTTAAGGAGGGGGGAAAAATTCTGCACAAACGTCGTTGATAGTCTTGGTGTTAACCAAATTCCCAGGTATTTAATGGCCGACTCGACCCAATGGAAGGGACTGTTAACCTGAACCCTGGTCAGTGAATCTTGGGGGAGTGAGATATTCATCGCTTCAGATTTAGAATAATTTATTTTGAGATTGGATAGATATCCATAGTTAGCAAGTTCTTTCAAAAGAGAGGGGATGGAGACATGGGGGTCTGTCAGGAAGAACAACAGGTCGTCGGCAAATGCTGCAATTTTGTAATCTCTTCCATTGAGGTGGAATCCCCTAATGGATGGATTAGCGAGTACGTGTCGTAAAAAGGGTTCAAGGGAAATAATGAAGAGTAGGGGCGACAAAGGGCACCCCTGTCTGGTGCCATTTGTAATATGTACTGTGTCTGACAGTATCCCATTCACCCTGAGCCTGGCCGAGGGGTTCTGGTATAATGCTGAAATCCAGGCCATCATATTCGGACCCAGTCCTGTATGTTTGCACGTCTGTAGCATATAGTCCCAGGCTACTCGATCGAAGGCCTTCTCCGCGTCGGTTGACAGGAGAAAGCCCTCGATCTTTCGCTGGTGGGCCAGGTGGATCAGGTTCAGGGACTTTGTGACATTATCTTTGGCCTCTCTACCGGGCATAAATCCGGCCTGGACGGGTCCTATCAAATCGTGAAGCAGGGGTCTCAATCTGTTGGCTAAAATTTTCGCTACGAGTTTGACGTCAATATTCAAGAGGGAAATCGGCCTGTAACTAGAACAGTTTAGAGGATCCTTCCCTTCCTTGGGTATGACTGTAATAAAGGCCGTCAGGAAGTCATTAGAGGTCATTCCCTGGGTAGTCAGTGAATTCATAGCGTTCTTAAAGGGGGCAAGTAAAATGTCCAAGATAGTCTTATAATATATAGCACTAAACCCATCGGGTCCAGGGGACTTACCCGTTTTCAAGTCTCTAACAGCAATTTTAATTTCGGCGTCCTCTATGGGCCTATCCAATTGAGTGCGATCTCCTTAGTTTAACGTGGGGAGGTTAGCTGCCTCTAGGTAGGCCTGTATCGCCTGGGCACGATCGCTCTGCATGTTGGGTGGTCTATGCATACGTGGGAGATTGTACAGGGTCGTATAGTAATTGTGGAAATGTCGGGCAATGTTCACCGCGTCACAATCAGTCTTCCCCCCTTTGCCTTTTATACCCATAATGTGGTTGTGATTTGTCTGGGATCTCAGGGCTCTTGCTAAAATCTTGCCCGTCTTATCCCCGTGCTCGTAGTAAATCTTCTTTTTGAAAAATAGGAATCTCCTGGCGGTAGTGTCAAAAATTTGTTTCAGGGTCTTTCTGGCTTCGAGGAGTGCATTCGCCGAGTCCACGGTTAGGGAATGTTTGTGGAGGGATTCTAAAGTGCGGATCTTGACAGTCAGGTCAGAGATTGCTTTGTCCCTCTCCCTTTTTTTCCTGGCCCCCATACGGATCAGCTCACCCCTAATGTGGCATTTATGGGCTTCCCAAAGCGTAAGAGGGTTCATCCCGGGCGTGTTGTTCAGCTGGAAGTATTCAGTCAGAGAGGTGACTAAGTCAGGTAGGAGCGTCAGGTCTGTCAGCAGCGACGAGTTCAGTCTCCATGTGTTGTGTCTGGTAGGAGTATCTGTCAGATCTAATGAGATGGAAATAGGTGCGTGGTCCGAAATGGTTTGCAAACCTATGCGAGCATCGCGCAGCAATGGGAGGTCCCTCTGGGCTATAAAAATATAGTCGATTCTCTTGTGTCGATTGTGTGGAGCCTAGAAGAAGGAATAATCTCGCCCATCTGGATTTAAGTGGCGCCAGGTGTCCACTAGGTTCAATGAGTGTAGAAGCTTCTTAATGCTCTTTAGGACTCTATACGTGATAGCCGACTTGCCAGTGGATGTGTCTTCAGTCGGTATAAGAGGAACATTAAAATCTCCCCCCAGTATCAGTCTGCCGGAACTAAAGCTCAACAGCTCGTAAACCACTTTCCGACAGAAAGTGAGCTGGGCCGAGTTGGGGAAATAGATGTTCGCCAGTGTCAGGGGGACTCCCCGACATAACCCTGTGAGGAAAATAAATCTCCCCCCAGGGTCCACCAGTTTGCCTGTCACCGTAAAGGCAGCGTCCCTGCTCACCAGTATCGAGACTCCTTTGGATTTGGTCTCGGGGCTGGCAGCATGGTGAGCCTCAACAAAGTAGGAGTCAGTAAGTCTTGGTATGTGGTTGATTTTAAAATGGGTCTCTTGGAGGAATACAAAACCAGGCCTACCTTTCCTAAGCTCCCTCAATAGAGTGGTTCTCTTCTCAGGGATGTTGATCCCCTTAATGTTGTGAGAGATCACCGTGGGACCACGACCGACATCAGAATATGCCATGGCTCAGACTCAGGGAAGCGCGGATGTCGGAACCTGTAAAAATAGCTCAGCAGTTATATGGGTAGACTTAAGGCAGTAAGGAATCTCTAATTGGATATAGGCTAAGGTAAGGTAAGGAGAAGAGTAGAAAAGTAGCAGAAAGTAGGAGATGAGTGTAAGGAAGATAAAGTCTAGGTTACTCTCCCTTCAGATGGGTAAGCCATCCCGGGGGTTAAAGTTAGTGTGAGAGTACGGGCCCCAAACGGACCCGCACCGGACACTATTGTGGGGTTTAGGGAGGCCCACTCCAGAGACAGCAGCAATCACCACGTAGAACACACCAGTCTAACAGTCCAGGTGTCTACGCTGTGTAGAGGAAAGAAGTTAAATATCAACAATCAATCAAACTAGAGCTCGACTATCTAAATAGGGGTCGTCGAGCATGGCCCATTACATATCTATGATAAGTGCTGAATAGTCTGTTAAACACCAACGAACTAAGAAATTACATCAGAGAACCTGAACAAAAAGCTATAGACAGCTATAGTGAGGAACATGTATAGCATCTGAACATCAGCAACCCCCCGAGATACTGGGCAGGTAGACCCCCCAGGGCCCTACCAGCAGAGTATCACCACTACTACACGACCCCCTGCAACAACTAGCCGGCTCTGAGGACCGGTCTTCATCACACCGGATTGAGGCCATCCCCCTCCCGACCCAACCCTTACAGAGTCTTCCCGTGGAGCAAAACCGTCCCGAGTTGTGTCAGAAAATAGCTGTGCAGTCAACGGAGCAGGAGAGCTGGGTAGGTGGGTAACAAACAAAGGAGCCTCCGGTGAGCATTTCACTCCCTGCCCTTGCCATAAGTTGGGTGCATAGATAAGCACATGGGGGTCACCCGACCAGTTATCTCAAGGGTTCTAAGCAGGTAGAGGGCAGGATTAGTGAGGAACATGTATAGCATCTGAACATCAGCAACCCCCCGAGATACTGGGCAGGTAGACCCCCCAGGGCCCTACCAGCAGAGTATCACCACTACTACACGACCCCCTGCAACAACTAGCCGGCTCTGAGGACCGGTCTTCATCACACCGGATTGAGGCCATCCCCCTCCCGACCCAACCCTTACAGAGTCTTCCCGTGGAGCAAAACCATCCCGAGTTGTGTCAGAAAATAGCTGTGCAGCCAACGGAGCAGGAGAGCTGGGTAGGTGGGTAACAAACAAAGGAGCCTCCGGTGAGCATTTCACTCCCTGCCCTTGCCATAAGTTGGGTGCATAGATAAGCACATGGGGGTCACCCGACCAGTTATCTCAAGGGTTCTAAGCAGGTAGAGGGCAGGATTTAACCGGCAGTCTTTCGAACCAGTGTAGATAAAACAGATCGGATCTCCTCTGGTCTCTTGAATAGTGGGGGGGGGGGGGGGTAAATAAAAATGAAAATAAAATGAAAAAGTGAAAGCACACACCCTCTTCCCCCAGTCAATGGGAGAATCCGAGATACACTGTTGAGGAAGCTGTAGATGTACCAGAAGCCAAAGTTTTGGCATGTAAAAGGGGAAAAATTTGGAAAAAAGAGAAAAAACAAAATCACAAACAAAACCCCATAAATGCAGAGTTACCACAGTGTGCCTAAGCCTCCATCAGAATCCTGGAGGAGTGAGGGCGACTTCGGGAAGTGCCCCTCGGTGAGGCGTCGGTACGGCCTTGTCTCTGCTTCTTGGTGGAGTATTTCTCAGGTGATGCCAGTGGGGACTGGAGGGCTGTACAGAACTCCGGGAGGTCTGCAGGTGTGCGTAGAATATGCTGCTTGCCGCCGTGGTTGACCAGGAGGGCGAAGGGAAAGCGCCAGGAGTAACGCAGCTCTTTCTCCCTTAATTTATCCAGCAAGGGCCGCAGCGCCCTGTGGTTTTTCAGGGTAATTTGGGAGAGATCTTGAAAAAGTTTGATGCTTTCCCCATTGAAAACAATCTGGTCTTCCCTACGCGCCCGTGACATGATATCTTCTTTAAGGGCAAAGCTCTGGAGACAGCATACTATATCACGAGGGGGCAAAGTGTCTGGGCCTCTCATCCTGAGTGCCCTGTGTGCTCTGACGAAATCTATGGCAGTCTCTTCTAGCCGCTCCAGGAGGGAATTAAAGACCCTCTGCAGGACTGAGGTGATCTGGTCCGCCATGACCGATTCCGGTATGCTGCGTACCCTGATATTGTTACGTCTCCCCCTAGTGTCTAGGTCTTCCAAATGCCTGTTGATTTCAATGAAGTGGAGGGAGTGTGTGGCAACTGCTTCGTCTAGCCTTAATGGATCTGTCCCTCTGCTTCCCCGCAGCCTCCGTGGCTGCCATCTTCTATTGTAGGACAAGGAAGCTAGTCTTTAGGTCAGTGATGGCGGCGGAAAACGAAGCTTTAATATCGGCAGCGAAACAGGACATATCCTCATAGGTAAGGGGGTGGGTAGAGCGGGTGCTTCTCCTACCGTTATCCTCCGCGGCCGACTGTGAATCCTCACTGCAATCCTCCTCCGCATGGCCCGGCGCCATCTTGCCTCCCTCCACCACCTTCAGCGCTGAGGCCTGGGTTTTGAAAAGATCCGAGATGTTTCTCCCGGTGTTGGCAGCCTGGGAGTGGTGGGATCGAGTCTGGAGTAGTTGCCTGTTCTGCCTGTTCATCTTCAGGCGTTCGTCGGTGAAAACAGACGGGCTTGGGCCACTTTATCGACGGAGCTCCTCCGTTAAGCTGCCATCTCCATCGCGCGCCAAGCCACGCCCCTCATTTGTAGACATTTTAGGGGGTATTTAGGGGAAAGCAATACTATGGAGCTGACAAAAGTGACTAGACTATAGTTTTATGGGCCAAGAAGAGCATGGTGGGGAAGTTAGTGAGGCAAATATGCATGAGGACAAAGGGGCAGAGCATATGAATTAGAGCATATTGCAATCATGGTAATTAGGGAATGAGGAAAGAAATGCAATACATTAGCAAGCATTAAATACATAGCATGTGATGTTAAAGGATAAAACTTACCTTCATATAGTCCTTCTACAGGACCTGAATGATGGCAGAACAGGTCTCTGGAATAATGATCCCCAGAGCCTGGGGGGAGATGCCTGTGGAGAACTTGAGGTCCTGAAGGCTTCTCCCTGTTGCCAAGTAGCGCAACATGGCGATGAGCCTCTGTTCCGGAGTGATGGCTTGCTGCATGCAGGTATCCTGCCTGGTGATATAAGGGGACAGTAAAGCCAGCAGACGGTGAAAAACGGGGTCCGTCATCCGGAGATAATTCCTGAAATCATCAGGATTATTCTCACGGATCTCACAGAGCAAAGGCATGTGCGAGAACTGGTCACTCTGGCGCAACCAATTCTTGGTCCACAAACGCCTCCCCTCCCTGTTTATAGACCGGGCTTGTGTCAAAGTAAGAACCCCAACACGAAGCCCCTGCACAGCACAAACTCTACAACGAGTACGTAGACGAAACATGGTTTAAAACGGTCAGCTGGTCAGAACGGACAACAGAAAGCACTGATAAACAGCAATGCCTGAAAGAACGACCTTAATAGCAGAAGCAAGCAGACAATAAGCAATGCAAATCAAAGCGTACTATACCAAGATATAGTCCACAATGAGAAAGAAATGCTTACTGACTACACGCACTGATAAGCAGATACGCAAAGACAAGCAGAAACTGAAGAGCAGTAGCGAACTGAATCACAAATCTGAAAAGCGCGAATTGTCTCTCACCAAACTTCTACTAACACGCGATAGACACGAGATCAGTAGAAGGAGCCCAAAGGGTACCGGACGTGGTGCTGAACTTCCTTTTTCTAGTGCTGTCACCGTGTTCTTGGCAACCGGAAATAAGTAACATCACTTCCCGGACCTCTTCCGGAATTAATCCGTCGGATTTGGTTGTCGGAATCTCCAACCGTGTGTTCAAGGGCTCAGAGCTGCAGAAATGGCAAAATGCTATTCAAAGAAAATGTTTTTGCCCTAAACATTTTTTTAGAATAGCACAATAGAAGAAAAATATATAAATTGTGCAACACACACCTCCACATATGCAGAAAACACTGCAAAGTTTTTTTTTGTTTTTTTTTTTTGCACTAAATGGGTGTTTTTGCAATAGCAGAATACACCCAGAGAATGTAGAGGGTGCATGTCACAGTAACATATGCAGAGCTGGTCCACTGAGCTTGCAGATAAAAGTTAGATTTTCTCTGGCGCTATGCTCATGGCAGTGTAAAAAGACTGTGCACTGAAAACCAACCAGGTAAATCTGTGTATATCGCAGAGTTATTAGAATAGATTTCTGAATCTGGACTCCTAGATAATTCTCTCTCCCTCAAAAGCACCAACAGGAACCTTGCCCTGTAATTTTTTTTGTCTATTTTTTCTCTCGGTGCAGTGTAAAATCGCTGACTAGTTAGAATAGATTTCAGAATCAGGACACCTATCATGTAATTCTCTCCCTCACAGCAGCCAGGAACCTGTCCCTACACTGTCTAAAGCAGAGTGACATACTTTGCTATGTGCCTCTAGCTTAAATAGAGGCTGGGTCACATGCTGCACTGGCCAATCACAGCCATGCCATTAGTAGGCATGGCTGTGATGGCTTCTAAGGGCACACTAGTTAAACGAATGTTGATTGGCTGCTGCAGGGCTTTTTAAAATGCGCCATTATGTTGCCGAACACCGGACCCGAACCCGAACATACAGTCAATTGTTCGGGACCCAAAACCCCAAAAGTTCGGTACGAACCCAAACTTTACAGTTCGGGTTCGCTCAATACTAGTCAGTGCCTCTACCTCAGGTTTCGGGATATTGATATTTAAAATTTCGTACTTAGTCAGATTGATTTTGAAGTTGGATATTTTCTGAAAAGTAGAGAATGCTGCCATTAAATTAAGGAGTGAAATTCGGGGCTGTTGTATAATGAATAAGAGGTCATCAATGTAAGCTGCATATTTGTGGCATCTATTACCTATCTCAATACCATGTATGTTAGTATTGTGTCTAATTGTGGCCAGAAAGTGTTCAAGTGTGATGGCAAAAAGGAGGGGAGATAAAGGACAGCCCTGCCTAATGCCATTGTGTAAGGTAAAGGGGTCGCTTAGTGTCCCATTAATACAGATTTGAGCGGAGGGGTTATAGTATAAGGAAGTAATGCGATAATAAATTTTTGGGCCCAGGCCTAGGTATCGTAAGGTTGTCTTAAGGTAATCCCAGTCCACCCTATCAAAGGCTTTCTCAGCATCTGTAGAGAGTAGTAGGGTACGCACATACTGAATCAGGGAGATGGTTTGTAGAGAGTTGTCTTTTGCCTCTCTAGAGGGTATAAAACTGGGTTGATCCACCAAGACCCATCTCAGCAGAAAGGGGAGCAACCGATTAGCTAAGGCCTTGGCATAAAATTTGATGTCGATATTTAATAAATTGGTCTATAGCTTCCGCATAACATGGGGTCCTTGCCAGGTTTAGGTATGACTGATATGTGGGCAGAAAGGGATTCTGGGCGGAGGAGTGAGACCTGGGAGATTGAGTTAGCATAGGCTGTAAGGTAAGGTAAAAGAATATCGTTAAATAATTTATAATAAAGTACAGTGAACCCATCCGGGCCAGGTGCTTTCCATGAGGAAGAGGCTTTCAACACGCTTTGGAACTCCTCAACTGAGAAGTCCGCTTCCAGTTCTTTAAGAGCCGACTTAGGAATTTTCGGTAATTTAGCTTCCCTAAGTTATTTAATCATACGTGAGTGTTTCTCTTCCTGAGAGGGGGGGGGGGAGACCATTTTGTACATTATAGAGATCTGCATAATAATTTCTAAAAGCTATAGCTATGATCGGAGTAGCGTGCGCCACTTCTCCCGAAGAGAGTTTAATTTTGGGGATGAATGAGGCTGACTTCTTAGCTCTAAGGGAATTGGCCAACTGTTTACTAGGTTTGTTACTCCATTCATATAGTCATTGGGAAATACACTGAAATTTTCTTCTAACTTCTAGGTCAAGTATGCTTTTCAGTTCTTCCCGTTAAAGTATAAGGGCTTCGAGGTCAGCTATATGATGGGTAAGCTTGTGTTTTCAGTCAAGGTTGGTTAGTTGGAGCAGCACTTGTTCAATTCGCTGACCATGCTCCCTTTTTTTTCTTGCTCCCAATTCAATGAGGCGGCCTCTGATCATAGCTTTGTGCACCTCACAAAGAATAGCTGGGGAGGTGACAGAAGCTTTATTTTCTTTAACCACTTGAGATCCGCGCTATAGTCAAATGACGGCTACAGCGCGGATCTCAATTTCCGGGACTACGTCTATTGACGTCGTCCCCTTTAAGAGCTCCCCGCGCGCTCCCGGGAGCGCGCATCGGGGAAAATCTGTGTTGGCCGAGTCCCCTGGACACAGCCAATCACAGATCGCTGTAAACGGCCAATCACAGCGGCCGTTTACAGCGCGATCGCCGCCTCCAATGGGTGATGATCTCAAATGTAAACAAATGAGATCATCACCCATTGCCGAATCTGTCTCCTCACACAGCGATAGCGTGTGAGGAGAGAGATAGTGTGAGTTAAAAAAAGTTGACTGTTTTTTGCCATCTGTTGCCAGATATACCCTGCCAGTGCCCTTATATACCCTGCCAGTGCCCAGATCTACCCTGCCAGTGCCCATCTCTACCCTGCCAGTGCCCACCTGTGCCCACCTGTGGCCACCTGTGCCCACCTGTGCCCCACCAGTGCCCACCTGTGCACCGCCAGTGCCCCATCTGTGCACCGCCAGTGCCCGCCAGTGCCCGCCAGTGCCCATCTGTGCACCGCCAGTGCCCGCCAGTGTCCGCCAGTGCCAATCGGTGCCCATCTGTACCAATCGGTGCCCATCTGTGCCGCCTCAGCAGTGCCCATCTGTGCCGCCTCAGCAGTGCCCATCTGTGCCCATCTGCTGCCTCATCAGTGCACATCCGTGCAATAAATCTGCACATCTGTGCAATAAATCAGTGCACATCTGTGCCGACCCATCAGTGCCCATCTGCCGACTCAGCAGTGCCCATCTGTGCCGACTCAGCAGTGCCCATCTGTGCCGACTCAGCAGTGCCCATCTGCCGCCTCAGCAGTGCCCATCTGCCGCCTCAGCAGTGCCCATCTGCCGCCTCATCAGTGCACATCCGTGCAATAAATCTGCACATCTGTGCAATAAATCAGTGCACATCTGTGCCGACCCATCAGTGCTCATTTGTGCCACCTCAAAAGCGCCCATCTGTGCCACCTCAAAAGCGCCCATCTGTATAATCAGTGCACATCTGTGCCACCTCATCAGTGCACATCTGTGCCACCTCATCAGTGCCCATCAGTGCTACCATGGCTAAACGTGTCTTTTCCGCTGAGGAGGCGTACCAAATTATTTCCACGGCCGACGAGAGCAACGGGGAGCTCTCCTCTTCAGATTCCTTTTCAGATTCGGATTCTGAAGCCGACGTAAATTATGAGCCAGTCCTCAGCAGTGAAACACTGACTGAATCCGAGGAGGAAGATATCCGGCCCATCAAGCGAAGGCGTTCTAGTGAGGCAGTGCCATCCACCAGCACCGAAGTGCCGTCCACCAGCACCGCAGTGCCGTCCACCAGCACCGCAGTGCCCCAGCAAGAAAGGCCAAGTACCAGTGGGGTGTCATCTCAGCCCCAAAGGGTTAGGAGCCATGCTGGCCTTCCCTATGCCCTTCAGAACCCCTTGTGGCTTCCTCCTAATTCAGGAGAGGCCAATGTTCCCCCTTTCACCGCCCAGCCAGGAGTCCAGGTGGACACGGAGAATTTTACCCCAATAGATTTTTTTAATTAAATTTTTACGGAGGACATGTTGGCGTCAATTGTGGCCCAGTGCAACCTGTATGCACAACAATTTATTTTTCAAAATCTGACCTCTTATTATGCCCGTCCCTACGAATGGAGAGACCTAACGGTGGAGGAGTTCAAGGTTTTTTTAGGCCTCACATTTAATATGGGACTCAACAAAAAAATCAATTACGTACCTACTGGTCAACCCACCCCCTCCACCACTCACCGCTCTTCTCCGCGGTAATGCCCAGAAGCAGGTATCAGATTATCCTGAGGTTCTTACATTTCAGTGACAATTCCCAGTGCCTTCCATGAAATGATCCAAATTATGACCGGCTTTACAAAATTAGACCAATACTGAATTATTTTTCTGAAATATTCCCCAAATTGTTTACCCCGGACCAACACATATGTGTGGATGAGTCCCTTATTAAATTTAGCGGCAGGCTTAGAATGAAGCAATTTATGCCCAGCAAAGGGGCCCGCTATGGGGTGAAGGTCTACAAATTATGCGACCGAGCCACAGGGTACACATATTCATTCAAGGTGTACGAAGGGAAGGACACCCAGCTGCAGCCCCCTAATTGTCCGGACTACTTGGGATCCAGCGGAAAAATTGTTTGGGACCTCATATACCCCCTACTGGATAAAGGCTACCACCTGTATGTAGATAACTTCCACACATCTCTGCCCCTGTTCCACAACCTTCACCGGAAGACGCCAGCATGTGGCACCGTAAAAAAGAATCGGAAGGGCTTTCCTCAAAGTCTTGTGAACAAGAAGCTGCGAAAAGGAGAAACCGCAAGTCTGAGAAACAAGGAGGTTCTGGCAGTGAAGTGGAGGGACAGAAGGGATGTGTATATGTTATCTTCTATCCACAACGATACCTTCGTGGAAATCCCCAGAAGGAATGGCCCTGTAAAGAAACCCAAATGCATTTCCGAATACAATTTGTTCATGGGAGGAGTCGACTTCAACGACCAAATGATGGAACCATATCTTGTCACAAGACGGACATACCATTGGTACAAAAAGTAGCAATTTATTTTTTCAATTGGCCATTTATAATTCCTATGTCATTTACCGCAACACCACCCAAAACCCCAAACGTTTCTTTGGCTACCAGGAGGAAGTTTTCACTGCCCTTATTTTCCCAAACGGCCCACCAGAAAATATCCGATCAGACGTTGTTAGTCGACTCTCCGAGCGCCACTTTCCCGATAAAATCCCCCCCAAACCAACAGGCCAAAGACGTCAAAAAAGATGTAAGGTGTGTACCAGAGCAGGAGTCAGAAGAGACACATCTTATTATTGTGCACAATGTCCTTCCCAACCAGGCCTCTGCATAGGCGACTGTTTTCGGCGTTACCATACTTCAATAAATTTTTAGTGAAGTATGGTAAACATAATCCTCAGTTCCTGCCTTCATACACCTTTACACCCCTTATGCCACTGCCTGCTCTGTAACTGACCCTGGCTTGTTATTTGACCACTCTTATGCCTGCCGATTCTGTACATACCGCTGCCTGATCTGGAACTGACCCTGGACTGTTATTCGACCATGCTTCTGCCTAACGATTCTGTACATATCTCTGCCTGATCTGGAACTGACCTTGGACTGTTTGACCACGATATTTGCCTGCCTCTTGGACTGATCTTGTATTCTGCAACTGGACTAGTGGGATTCAACACGGGGTCTCACATATGTGAGGGGCTCCAGTATAGTTTTTCTGGAAGAAGAAAACAATTTTCTTTGTTTTCTTATTCCTAGATTAGGGTCTGGAGACTCAGAGGCTTCAAAGAGATTTGGGAGGGAGAAGCCTCTACCCCTATCCCCATTCTGTCCTGAACGAGGCTCTACTTCTGTCTGCTGCCTGTAGGACTTACTGCCATCATGCAGCACTGACCACACCACAAAGACCTGCCTACTACCAGGACCAATATTTTTGGCACTGCTGACATCTCTGCACTGACCCTGGACTGTAATATGGACAGTATCCCTGCCTGCTGCCTGAAAAACTGTGTTCGCTGTTGCTGACCAAGTCCCTGCCTGCTGCCTGGACCAGTGATATCCTCCTGTGGACAACTGCGCTTCTAAAACCACAGGTAATCTTTTCTTTACCCTTTGCTCAGCATAATGTATTTGGGGGTGTAATTCTTGGTATGTGCAGGCTATGTGTCCCTGGAACGCCGACAGTGTTTCTTGCATGTTGCGCCTCTGTATGTGACCAGGCTGTGTAAACGTCTCACACATGTGGTATTGCCATACTCAGGAGGAGTAGTAGAATGTATTTTGGGGTGTTATTTTTGCTATGTAAATGCTATGCGTTGGAAATATCTTATAAACGGACAACTTTGTGTAAAAAAAAATGCGTTTTCATTTTTTTCCACATTTTCCAAAAACTTCTGGAAAAAAATGAACCATTGAAAAGACTTATTATGCCTCATAGATTATACGTTGGGGTGTTAGCTTTCCAAAATGGGGTCATTTTCTGGACGTTTCCATTGCCCTGGTGTTCCAGGGCCTTCAAAACTGTAATAGGTGGTTGAGAAATGAAATGTGTAATTTATGCTCCTAGAATGCCTGAAGGTGCTACTTCAAAATTAGGCCTCTGTATGTGGTCAGGCTGTGTAAAAGTCTCACACATGTGGTATCGTTATACTCAGGAGGAGTAGGAGAATGTATTTTGGGGTGCTATTTTTGCTATGTAAATGCTATGCGTTGGAAATATCTTATAAACGGACAACTTTGTGTAAAAAAAAATGCGTTTTCATTTTTTTCCACATTTTCCGAAAACTTCTGGAAAAAAATGAACCATTGAAAAGACTCATTATGCCTCATAGATTATACGTTGGGGTGTTAGCTTTCCAAAATGGGGTCATTTTCTGGACGTTTCCATTGCCCTGGTGTTCCAGGGCCTTCAAAACTGTAAGGCCGCGTACACACGCGGGGACTGTTCGCCCAACTTTGTCCGTCAAACAGTTTCGGCAAACAGTCCGCTCAAAATTAGCATGGACGGACATGGCCACACACGACGGACGAACAGTTTGCTGAAACCGTGCGCGATGACGTGAACGGCACGTACGACGGGACGAAAAATACGACGTCCTATACACTGCATTATAACTTTCGGCGTGTAAATCCTTTCTGAGCATGCGCGGAACTTAGTTTGACGAACAAGCCTACACACGAGGGGACTGTTCACTGAAACAAGGTTTCAGCGGACAGTTTTTCGGAATTTCCGAAAAACCTTGTTCAGCGGACTGTTCGCTGAAACTGTCCGCTGAAAGCCCACACACGAGCGGACTGTCCGCTGAAACTTGGTTTCGGCGGACAGTTTCAGCGAACAGTCCCCGCGTGTGTACGCGGCCTAATAGGTGGTTGAGAAATGAAATGTGTAATTTATGCTCCTAGAATGCCTGAAGGTGCTACTTCAAAATTAGGCCTCTGTATGTGGTCAGGCTGTGCGAAAGTCTCACACATGTGGTATCGTTATACTCAGGAGGAGTAGGAGAATGTATTTTGGGGTGTCATTTGTGGTATGTACATTCCGTGTGGGAGAAATAAGCTATTACAATGAAAATTTTGTGGGGAAAAAAAAAAAAATCGTAATTTTGCAAAGAATTGTGGGAAAAAATGACAACTTAAAATAACTCACCATGCCTCTTACTAAATACATTGGAATGTCTACTTTCCAAAAAGGGGTCATTTGGGGGGCATTTGTACTTTCCTGGCTTGTTAGGGTCTCAAGAATGGAGATAGGCCTTAGTACATCAGATGTGATCTTTTTTTGCAAATCTTTATGATTTGCACCATAGCTTGTAGACTCTATAAATTTCCCACAGATCATATAATATGCAAAAATTTGGGTTATTTTTACCAAAGATGTGTAGTAGTATAAATTGTGGCCAAAATTTATGAAGAAAAATTGCTAATTTGCTAAATTTTTTTCATTTATAGCGCAGAAAATAAAAAACCGAGAGGTGATCAAATACCACCAAAAGAAAGCTCTATTGGTATGAAGAAAAGGACAAAAAAATCATTTGGTTACAGTGTTGCATGACTGAGTAATTGTCATTCAAAATGTGAGAGCACTGAAAGCTGAAAATTGGTCTGGGACTGAGGGGGGGTTTAAGTGCCCAGTAAGCAAGTGGTTAAAGTACTGCGATAGAAGTGAGGCTAGTATAGCGACCTACGTTTGATCAGAGAAGAGGGTATTGTTTAATTTCCAATTATAGGGTTTTTGTGATAATGAAGGCATGGTCAGGCAAATTAAAACCGGCGCATGGTCAGAGAGGGTCGATGTGCCTATGTTTGCTAAGCGAAGTAAAGGGAGGTGGGGATGATCTATAATGATGTTATCTATCCTGGAGTAGGATTGGTGTGTTTTAGAGAAGAAAGAAAAGTCTTTCTCCTTTGGATGGAGTAGACGCCAAGCGTCCATTAATTGGAGGCCTGAGAGCTTCTTTTTAAAGGGAAAGACAGAGTAAAAAGGAAAAGGTGGAGGGGTCTGTCTCTATGTGAGAAGTGATCTCAAAGCGAGTGAGAAAGAGGACCTGGTGGATGGAGAGTGTGATGAGTCTGAAGCATTATGGGTGGAACTGCATACAGATGTGCGTAGTTCAAAGTTAATCATTGGAGTTTGTTATAGACCACCCAATGTTAATGAGGAGGTGGAGACTCAGCTCCTTGCACAGATAGAAAGGGCTGCAAGGGCTGGCACAGTGATAATAATGGGAGATTTTTTTTTTTTTAAATGTATGTTTATTGAAAATTTTTTGAGCAAAACAAAAGAATTGCAAATACTTTACAGTAACCATTGATATTGGCAAAACGTAGCAGTGGTATCATCGATCAAATTACAAAGGAGCAAAAGAAAAACATATATAAGTACCATATAAGAAAAGAAAAAGGGTACACCAGGTATCTGCACATAATGATAATTGTATAGTAAGAAGAAGAAAGAGGGCACAGTATGTGGGTAAGGGGTTGAAGACATTGATATGATACCCCTAGTAAATCACCTCAGGGGGGATCAGCAGAGGGACCGACAGTGGATTCTGGGTTTAATAAAGAGTTGTCCCAGGGATCCCATACCATAGAAAATTTAGGCAGAGAATCTTGAGCTACTGCCATCATATGTTCCATCCTACGTATCTGTGCAATGGATGAGACTACTTGCGTTTGTGTAGGAGGTATAGGAGATAGCCAATGGGAAGGTATTACTCTTATAGCCGCTTGGAGTATAAAGGCCATCAGTTTTTTAGCATATTTGGGGATACCCGGGACCGGAAGGCCCAATAAGTAGTGTGTTGGATTCAGTGGGATATCTTTCTCTAATACAGATTGGAGCAGGGATTGAACCATAGACCAGAAAGGTGTGATCAATGGGCAATCCCAGAAGATATGGTAATGTGTACCCACGTCTTGTAGACATCTCCAACATAAATGGGACAATGAAGGATCATATTTATATAAAACTTCAGGGGTCCTGTACCAGAACATCAACACCTTGTAGGCTGTCTCTTTCTGCTCAACACATCTCGAAGCTTTGGAAACGGAAGTCCAGATCTCCTGCCATTGAGGGAGAGAAACAGGAGTGGGTAAAATCTTGGCCCATCTCTGCATATAGAGGTGGGACTCCAACGTTAGTGGCAATGAGTCAAGGAGAATCTTGTATATAGAGGATATGAGACCTCTATGTTGAGGTCCCTGGGTGCATAAGACCTCAAAGGCGTTAGGTTTCTCTAGGGTCATGGTAAGAGATATGGAGCAAAAATAATGTTTAAATTGAAGATATGTAAAAAAGGACTGTTGCGGGATTTTTAAATTTGTTTTGGAGGTCTGGGAAGGACATAAGTTTGCGGGTCACTGGGTGGACCAGGTGACGGAGTTGAAAAATGCCCGCTTGAGACCACGGAGCCATAGTCACCGTAGAAAGGCTGTCAGGTATGTCTGGGTTGTAAATAACATTTAAAAGGGGTGGGCATGGGGAAGAGAGAGAACTTCTTATGGCATTTTTTCCAAATGGATAAAGTAAACAGCATTGGTTCTAAGCTGATGTTTTTAAGTTACGACATAGAAGAAGGTAAGTCGGACCATAACATAGAACAAGGGTGAACGGGGCTAGTGACACTCATCTCCGATTCTGCCCATCGACTTGTTGCAAAGTGTGATGACCAGGAGACCGTCGCTGATAGGTGGACTGCGTAGTAATACTTAACAATATCGGGGGCTCCCAGACCTCCATGTGAGCGTGGGGCGAAGACAACTGTGTGAGCAATTCTATGTGATCTGTTTCCCCAGATAAATTTAGTGAAGGCCCGCTGAATACTTCGAAGTTGAGACATAGGGAGGGCTATAGGTAAGGTTTCGAAAAGGTACAGAAACTTTGGAAGTATAGCCATTTTCAGAACGTTTATCCTTCCTAAAAGTGACAAGGGGCAATCCATCCATTTACGGAGTAGGCCGTGGGTTTCCGAGATTAAGTAGAGAAAGTTGGCTTGATATAGTGTGCGGTAAGATGTTGTTAAGTGTATGCCCAAATATATGAGTGAACCAGAGCACCAGCGATAAGGGAAGTCGTTTTGTAACGAGACAAGAGTTGGGGAGGGGGGATGTGAATGGGAAGGGCTTCGGTCTTAGCCGTATTCACTTTATAACCTGAGAGTTTGCCGAACGTATCTAATAAGATATGTAGGTTGGGAAGCGAAGTGTGTGATTTCGTTAGAGTAAGTAAAATGTCATCCGCGAATAAAGACAGCTTATATTCCTTCCGTCGCAGGGAGACCCCGCTAATGTTCGGACTCTCCCAGATGAGGGCAGCTAAGGGTTCAAGGCATAGAATGAATAACAAAGGGGAGAGGGGCAGCCCTGTCTAGTACCATTGCTGTGTGTAAATGTTGGAGATATGAAAGATGCCAATTGAACTTGTGATGTGGGATGGGAATAGAGGGCTTGGAGAGCCGATACAAAGGAACCTGAGAAACCGTAACGTGCAAGTGTGGCAAACATGTAGGGCCAACCTAGCCTATCAAAAGCTTTTTGGGCATCTAAGCTGAGTATAAGGGCGGAACGGGAGGTTTTATCGAGCAGATCGATTAAATCAATGGTGCGTCTGGTGTTGTCACCTGCTCGCCTACCTAAAACAAAACCTACTTGGTCTTTATGAGCAAGAGTGGGAATCATAGAGGAAAGACTATTGGCTAGGATTTTGGTAAAAATGTTATAATCTGAGTTGAGTAAGGCTATAGGTCTCTAATTATCTGGTAAAGATGGGGTTTTGCCGGGTTTCGGAAGGACTGTGATATGTGCATGTAGAAACTGTTCTGATATATTTTGGGACAATTGTGCCGTCACGATGGGGTTGCGGAGAAGAAAGTCATTGAGTCTCCAGTGACAGGTTCTAGGCGTGGAGCAGGAGAGTGCGAGGTCGAGTTGAACAGAAGCATGGTCTGACAACGTTATGGGGTTCAATTCCGATGCGACCGCCGATGTCAGTAAGGGTGCTGTTACAAAGAGGTAGTCTAGTCTGGAGTAAATCTTATGTGGGGTAGAAAAAATGAAAATTGCCTGTGGGTGGGGTGCTTAATTCTCCAGATGTCTAGTAGATTGTGGGCTCTAATGAGTTTGCGAAACACAGTGGATTGGCGGTCCACTTTAGATGAGGGCGTAGAGGAGAAGAGTGTTTGTCTGTCTCTTCTAGGAGACATGGTCATGTTGAAATCACCTCCTACAATCATAAAGGGTTGGGCGTATTTGCCTAAGCTGTCCAATAAGTCAGTGAGAAATTGAATTTGACCCGAGTTAGGAGCATAAACATTAATCACAGTAAGAGAATGTGAGAGATAGTCACAGTCCAGAAGAATGTATCTACCCCGGGGTTCTATGAGTAAAGATTTTACCCTTAATGGGCATGATTTCTTAATCAGGATTGCAACCCCTGCTTTGCCAGAGGGGTCAGAAGCCATGAAGGAGTTTGGAAAGAGCTTAGCAGCAAATTTAAGAGAACCCCCGGGACAGAAATGAGTCTCCTGGACCAGGACTATGTCCGCAGCTGAAGATTTGAACTCCTTCAGAGCCAACCAGTGCTTATGAATGGAGTTCAAGCCCTTAACATTATATGAAAGAACCCGTAAAGCCATCATTATGGATTGGCATCAGTGTAATGTAACCATAACAAACACATACTGGCCTAAAATACCCGTATGAAATAACTAGGTAATATATATCATGGTGTATCCTGTGGGAGTAAAGCAAATGAAAGCATACAACCTCAACAATAAGGAAAGAAGATATGTAAAACAGTGAGTTAGGTAAGTCAAAAATAGAAAATAGACCAAAAAAAAGGCATATAAAAGGGAAACAAAAAAACCTGTAGAAAAAGAGCCTGGGGGGTAAAAACCACCCAGGAGTCCACAGCCAAGGCCGTGGAACAAAAGAAGGCACATATGGGGCTCCAACTCATCTGGAGCGACCCCTCGCCGCCTTCCAACAGCGACTGAGTGCAACAAAAACTGAACTTTTCTCTAGTCCAAAGATATGAAGAAAACCCATAAATATGGGTGTAAATCCCCCAAAAACAGGGGAAACATGGTGTCATAGGGGCCAATTCCAGCTTGGTTGTGGTGCTGAGGCGCCCTCAAGGAGGGAGTTTGGGGATCGGGTTGCGTTGGGGGGTAGAAACGTTTTTCTGTGATTTTTGACGAACGGGGGTCCAAATCCGTCCTGGGATGGATGTAGGTTTAGGTGTCATAGGAAGAGGAGCGGGATCTTCGTCTGGGATCGGTGGAAGACCAAGATGGCGGATGAATGCTTCGCTTTCCTGAAGGTCTCTCATGGAGTATTGGATTCCGTCTTTCGTGGCCGATAAATGGAAGGGGAACCCCCATCGGTATGGGACTTGGTGATTCTGCAAATGTGTGGTCACAGGGCGAAAGCTGCGGCGTTTGGCGAGGGTAATTGGTGACAAGTCACTGAAGATCTGTATCTTTGCCCCCTTAAATTCTAAGCGGGATTTGTTGTGAGTGGCTATTGTTAAAGCTTCTTTACTGTCGTAGTAATAAAAGCTCACTATGATGTCTCTGGTGTTTTCTCCTGTTGGAGGTTTGGGGGCCAGGGATCTGTGTGCTCTGTCCAGTCTCCAGTCAATGTCCGGAATCCAGGGGGCCACCATGTTAAAGAGGCTGAGTAAGTATGGTCTGATCTCCCCCTCGCTGACGGTTTCAGGGACACCTCTAATACGTAGGTTTTGACGGCGTTCCCTGTTTTCCAAGTCCTCCTGTTGGGACTGAAGTTGGGAAATAGATTGCTTCAGGCCAGCATTGTCCTCTTCCAAAACGTGAACGTTTTGTATCAGATCATCAAACTTAGTTTCCAAGACATCGGTATGTTCACCGATTTGGGCAAGCTCCCCCCGCAACTCGTGCGCAAGTTTCCCCATCTCCTTAGAGACGTTACTGATCAAGTCCTGCAGGAGAGCCCGCAGTTTGTCATCTAGGACTTCTACTGTTACAGGAGCGGCCATTTTCCTTGGCAGGATGTCTGAAGGGGTCTCCGAGGTGCACTGCGCCACAGTGTGAGAAGTCACCTTTGTGGACGTGGTGATTGCCAAGGAAGGGGAAGGGGATGCAGGTCTGCTCAGAAAGCGATCAAGCCTCTGTGAGGGCCGCGGATCCGGTGACTGAGACTGAGTGGGTGTTTCGGCCCGTATTTCACCATGAGGCGCTGGGACTAGATATCAAATAAATGCACTGCCCCTCGTTATAAAGGTGGCTGTTATATGTTGTAGAGGGGGATAGGAAGGTGGCCTGGGTCAACTAAGTACAATTACATGGCTCTCATCCTAGGGGACCCGATGTGTGGCCCTCGGAGTAGGACAAGCAACACATGAAACTTAGGACAACACGAAGGGGGAGGGGGGGAGAGGTGTGAGAACTTTGGTTGTGCTAGAGGGCTCCGGGGGGAGGGGGAGCAGGATCACTGTCAGGCAGGAGGGGACCAAGAAGTTGACAGGGTTAAGGAGCAGGGAGAGGAGGCTGTTGATTCTGCGTAGGGTAAGGTCCCGGGAGTCACAATATGGCGCCCAGCCGGGCCAAAACCTTGAGTTCCAGTAGGGATGGCTACTGGGAAGAACTAGGCATCAGCTGCTCAGCCTGTGGTGGCTAAATCTTGTTGTGTTGTGAGTCTAGGGGGCTACAGGTGGCAAGAAACGTCCAGGGCTCCTCCTCACTACAGGCCCTGGGTGTAGCAAGATGGCTGCCGGAGCTCACCTGTGAATCTAGATGATAAAACGCCTCCCAGCCTGCCAATAGTGGGTTGTGGATCCTCTGCTCCGTGCGGGGATGAACTCCGGATCGTGCGGTGGTAAGATGGGACCGCGATGGTCAGCCAGCCAGCGATCGGATCAGGCAGGCCCCGAGGACGGAGGTAGGCCACAAGATGTGTGGCCGGCCGCGCTCCGTTCCGGAGCCGATATGAGCACTGCAGGGGAGGAAATTTCGTCCGTGTAATGTGCTGGACGATCCCCCAGATCCGGATGGCCCTTTTTAGTGTACCTCCCGGCGATCCTGGGCTCGGATGGATGCGGATAGAGAGGGGGAATCGCAGAGCTCTTCTCCTGTGCGTCCGTCCTCGTTGGCTTCCGGCCACGCCCCCCATAATGGGAGATTTTAACTACCCAGAAATTGATTGGGGTAATGGCACTGCTGGGACAGTTAAAGGGCAAACATTTATAAACCTATTACAGGACAATTTTAAGGTCCAGTTTATTGAGGCCCCAACTAGGAATGATGCTCTGTTGGACCTGGTAATCTCAAACCATGCAGAACGTATTACTAATGTTCAGATAAAGGAACACCTGCCTAGCAGTGACCATAACATGATTTCATTTGATGTTAGCTGTAAGCAAAAATCACATACAGGGAAGATAAAAACACCTAATTTCAAGAGAGCAAATTTTACAAGGATGAGGGCTGCTCTCCAGGACTTAGACTGGGAGGGAATACTGGCATCAATGGGCACAGAACAGAAATGGGAATTCTTCAAAAAGACTGTTTGTGATCTCACGGCAAAGTATATTCCCATGGGCAATACGTTTAAAAAGCTAAAAAATAAAACCGATGTGGCTCACGGCCAAAGTTAAAAAGCTATAAACTATAAAAAAAGAGCTTTTAAAAAATATAAAAATGAGGGAACGCTAGTGTCATTTAAATGTTACAAAGAATATAACAGAATATGTAAAAAGGAAATCAAGGATGCAAAAATTCAAAATGAAAGACAGATTGCAAAAGATAGTAGGACAAACCCCAAAAAATTCTTCAAATATTTTAATAGTAAAAAGGTCAAGTCTGAGCATGTAGGCCCTTTACAAAATAATCTGGAGTGGGTGACTGGGGACAAAGAGAAGGCTAACTTATTAAATACTTTCTTCAGCTCTGTGTATACAAAGGAGCATGGGGGAGCTCATGTCTATAATGGGGATGGTAGTGACGCAGCCCCAAATCCAAAATGACTCAAAAGTGATATGGTCCAGAAATATTTGGACAGAATTAAGGTGAATAAAGCACCTGGACCTGATGGCATCCACCCACGGATCCTAAAAGAATTGAGCTCTGTAATTTCAAAGCCATTGTATCTAATTTTTAGGGACTCATTAATGACAGGAATAGTACCACTGGATTGGCGCACAGCCAATGTGGTGCCCCTGTTGAAGACACTCTTTGTCGAAACGCGTTGGGCTCGCATCTGGCACCCCACATTGCTTTTATCCTGTTCTTTTGTGATCACCAGTCATAACTTTTATCCATTTTTATGACCTTTTAATAAAAACTGATGGTTAATATGTTTTGACCTGCACCATTTGGAGCTTTCTTTTTTCTTTTTTTGTCTTAATTTCTACAAACCCCCTCCCCCTTCATTTGGGGTTGGAATTCCAACTGAGCTACATCCGATTTGGATAACCTGAGGAACATTCCGAAAGAACATCCTGAGAGACGCCCCCCAGGGTCCTCCGTCGTTTGGAGTCTTCTTGATATCCGGTCTGACCACCACTAACCTACCATCTGGTCCTAGGTCTGGACCCTAAGCGCTTATGACTCAACCGCCGTAAGACCGTGTGAGTCCAACATATCTGGTAAGAGTATTTTACCCACCTTCTAGATCTCTTCAGACAAGTTTATACATTGGGTTGCACTCGACCAGTGAAACGTTTATTTCTTTTGAAGAAGTTTTATCACAATTTTTTGTGCACCAGTCACATTACAGAGGACTTCATTTACTATCATTTATGATTGTATACAGATTTTTTTTTTGTGATTACACATTCACTTAAAGTAGCGCTACACTATTTGCTGTTCTATATTTAAAAAGGGAACAAAGTCTGTACCAAGTAACTATAGACCTGTTAGTTTAACTTCTATAGTTGGGAAGATACTGGAGGGATTAATAAAAGACCACATAGATGAGTTCTTGCAGGAAGAAAATATTTTAAGCAACAGACAGCATGGATTCATGAAAGACAGAAGTTGTCAGACAAACCTGATTTCTTTTTATGAGGTAGTAAGTAAAACCTTGGACAGAGGGGTGGCGGTAGACGTGGTATACTTGGATTTTGCAAAAGCGTTCGATACAGTTCCGCACACACGGCTCATGTATAAGGTAAAGTCTACAGGTTTGGAATTATCAATTTGTAAATGGATAGAAAACTGGCTAAAAGACAGAATTCAGAGAGTAGTGGTTAATGATTCTTACTCTGAATGGTTTAAGGTTATCAGTGGTGTACCCCAAGGTTCAGTGCTGGGACCCTTACTTTTTAATATCTTTATAAATGATATTGGGTCTGGGATCAAAAGTAACATTTCTGTATTTGCAGATGACACCAAGTTATGCAGTGGAATAACCTCCTTACAGGATGTCTCCAATTTACAAGCCGACCTCAATGCTCTGTCTAATTGGGCAACTATGTGGCAGACGAGGTTTAATTTTGATAAATGTAAAGTTATGCACTTGGGGGCTAAGAATATGCATGCATCATACATGCTAGGGGGAGTACAACTGGGGGAATCCATAGTGGAGAAGGATCTGGAGGTTTTGGTAGATCATAAGCTTAATAATAGCATGCAATGCCAAGCTGCGGTTTCCAAAGCGAGCAAAGTCCTTTCCTGTATTAAGAGAGGTATGGACTCCAGAGAGAGAGATATCATTTTGCGCCTGTTCAAATCATTAGTAAGACCTCATCTGAAATATGCCGTTCAGTTTTGGGCACCAGTTCTCAAAAAGGATATCGGGGAACTGGAGAAAGTACAGAGAAGAGCAACCAAACTTATAAGAGGCATGGAGGAACTCAGCTATGAGGAAAGATTAGAGGAACTGAATTTATTCTCTCTTGATAAGAGGAGATTAAGGGGGGATATGATTAACATGTACAAATATATAAGGGGTCCATATAGTGAACTTGGTGTTGAGTTATTCACTTTACAGTCAACAAAGAGGACAAGGAGGCACTCTTTAGGTCTAGAGGAAAAGAAATACAGAAAGGTTTCTTCACAGTAAGAGCTGTGAAAATGTGGAATAGACTCCCTGCAGAGGTGGTTCTGGCCAGCTCAGTGGATTGCTTTAAGAAGGGCCTGGATTATTTCCTAAGTGTACATAATATAACTGGGTACTAACATTTATAGGTAAAGTTGATCCGGGGAAAATCCGATTGCCTCTCGGGGGATCAGGAAGGAATTTTTTCCCCTGCTTTAGCAAATTGGATCATGCTCTGCTGGGGTTTTTTGCCTTCCTCTGGATCAACTGTGGGTATAGACTTGGGTATATGGGATTGTATGATATTATTATTAATTTTTTTATTATTTTTTTTTTATTTTTATTTTTTTTGTGGTTGAACTTGATGGACATGTGTCTTTTTTCAACCTGACTAACTATGTAAATATGTAAAGTGATTTTTTTTTTTTTTTAAATAACAAACATGTTATACCTCCACTGTGCAGCTCGTTTTGCACAGAGTGGCCCCGAACCTGCTCTTCTGGGGTCCCTCGGCAGCTGTCTCGCCTTCCTCCCTCAGGTGCTTCTCACGTTCAGGTGAGCTCCCTCGCATAGTGAGAAGCACCTGCGGGCGTGCTCCCGTGATACAGCCGGCAGCTATAGCCGCTCGCTGTATCACACGGGCCCGCCCCCCGGCGCTCCACGTCAGTGGATGTGATTGACAGCAGCACGAGCCAATGGCTGCGCTGCTTTCCATCCATCCACTCCAACCAATCAGTGACCAGGCTGAACGGTGGGGCGAGCGCGGGATTTTCGAGGGGTGAGGTAAGTAAAACGGTTGGACTGGGGGCACCGGCACTGTCAGATGTTTTTTCACCTTAATGCATAGAATGCATTAAGGTGAAAAAACATTTACCTTTACAACCCCTTTAACCGCTGCTAGTCGTTTAAATGAGATAGTGGATCAGCCTTGGGATGTATCTAATATTGGGTCAATTGACATATTGAGGTCCCCTGCAAGTATAATTACTCCTTCAGCAAATTGTAACAACTTATTAAGGATATGTATAAGAAAAGAGGGTTGGTTGGCATTGGGACCATATACGTTTGCTAAGGTACACTGGGTGTTACCTAGAAAGCCCCTCAAAAATAAAAAGCGCTCATGATCGTCCACTATCATATATATTAAGCGAAACGGTGTACACTTGCTGAAACCGATGACCATGCCTTTGGCTTTGTTGGTGTCTGAGAGGCTATAGAACCATTGGGGAAAGTGGGGTGAGGATAATTTGGTGGATGTGGAGTGCGTTAGATGCGTTTCTTGTAAGAAGGCGATAGAGCAATTGGACTTTTTTAGTTCCCTTAAAATTTGATGCCTTTTTGCTGCCACATTAAGGCCCCTCACATTATATGAGGTGATTTTCAGCGTAGCCATCGTCATAACATCAAGCGACCCTTAGGCTTATTTTGACCTGCATGCCAACGGGAAGGAAACGGGATCAGCGAGGAAGAGGGGGCAGAACACAGGAGACGAAAAACGAAGAAAATTTCCATAAAAGGAGCATACGCATACCAATAAGTTCAGGAAAAATACCTATTTTTCACACAGTAAACTGCAGTGAGCCCTGTGGGGGAGGGGAGAGCGAGCCACCGACAGAAACCTCTGATGAAGATCGAGACTTGTAACAGGTGAGTAGCTCACTCTCACCGACCCCATGGGGGTCCATGCGTCAGAGGTGGAGGAGTCACCGGGTGGCCCCACCCTCCATTATAAAAGGACTGTCAGAAGAAAAGAAGTGTCACACAGCGGGAGCCTCCCATTGCGCAGAGCGGCCCATGAACCAAGAAGAGATGCCATGGAGGAAGATGCCGGCCGAGAACACCAGACAAGGAAGAAGCGGATCGGAGGAAGAAGAAGATGGAGGAAGAAACCGAAGGATGAAGAAAAGAAGAAGGAAAAAGACCAGAAGAAGTAAGGTGAAAGAAGACTTTAATAAGGGAATTGTCAAAGACCGTCTCCTGTAATTTTTAACACTTTGTCACTTTTTTGGTGAAATGGTAGGGGTACTTTTGTACCCCCTTACCATTTTACATGGGGGGGAGGCTGGGATCTGGGGGTCCCCTTGTTAAAGGGGGCTTCCAGATTTCGATAAGCCCCCTCACCCAGAGACCCCCGCAACCACCGGCCAGGGTTGTGGGGATGAGGCCCTTGTCCTCATCAACATGGGGACAAGGTGCTTTGAGGGGCTACCACAAAGCACCCTCCCAATGTTGAGGGTATGTGGCCTGATACGGTTCGGGGGGGCACTCTCTCATCCCCTCCTCTTTTCCTGTGGCCTGCCAGGTTGTGTGCCCGGATAAGGGTCTGGTATGGATTTTGAGGGGGACACTCATTCCATTTTTATTTTGCGGGGTTCCCCTTAATATCCATACCAGACCCGAAGGGCCTGGTATGCTCTTGAAGGCGAACCCATGCTGTTTTTTTTTTTACATTAAAGTCGTGTTGTAAGTCGCGCTGTGATTCACACTCAAGTCGTGTCCAAGTTGCCTCCCAAAGTCATGCTGGAAGTCGTGTTGCCTCTGTGTGAATGAATGAACTGTTATGATACAAGTTCAATAAGCACAGATTGTTATTGCTAGAGTCACGTCGAATCTCCTATCTGTATCGAACTGTGTCAAAAGGAAAATAAAGCATTTATGTCGGATCTTTCATTTTTTTGACAAACGATAACAAAAATACCTGAAATTCGGACGAAAATGCATTCAGACGAAAACGAATACACATGTCTAGAGCTTAGAGGAGTAGTCTGAAAACTTCTGTGTCCGAGCATTTCAGTTTTTCAGTTACGCTTTTGAGTGGAGCCGGGGGTTGAAGTGCGTCTTTTCTTCGAGGGGGTTTTCCATTGAAGATCAGGCGGTGAAGAGAATTTTGGGATTGGATCCTGCCAGTTAGGGAGCTCCATTGGTGGTAAGTTGAGATCCTGCAAGAAATTGTGAAGCTCCTCAGGAAATCTGAGTGTGTGAGAGCGACCGTTTTTAGTAGCTATGAGGCAAGAGAGAAAACCCCATCTGTATATAATTCCAGCGGATCTGAGATTCTCCAAAAGAGGTTTCAAGGTTCTACAGCGATCTAGCTTTTCCTTGCAGAGATCAGGAAAGATGTTAATAGTTGCCCCGTCGAAGTCGATAGAGGGTGTGCCACGTAGCTTAGCCATTATTGTGTTTTTATCCTCGAAGTAATGTAGCCTGCATATGACATCTCGCTCCTGGTCCGATGCGATATTGCGTGGTCGCAGAGCACGGTGCACCCTGTCAAATTGCAGTGGGTCAGTTACCGCGTTGTCCAATATTGAGTTGCATATGCCCTGGATTGATGGCTCAAGATAATTATCACCGGTAGCCTCTGGCAACCCCCCTAAATCGCAAGTTGTTTCTGCGATTGAGATTTTCGATGTCTTTGAGTTTATAGAGAGAGGCTCGGTTTGCAAGGACTAGCTGTTGGCCGCCTGAGAGTCCTGACGCTGTTCTGTGTCCTCTATCCTGGATATAATATGCGTCATGTCTGCTCTGACTGCAGTGATTTCTTTCTTAATGGCCTTTTCTAGTCCATGAAACATCCCAGCTCGCTCTTGTTTAAGTGTACTCACCAAGATTGTCATGTCTGAACCAGCGGGCGAGGTAGCGTCTTCCACAATATCCGAACAGCAGGAGGACGCAGGCGAGCTTTCTTTGATGGAGGCGGCGTGTGAAGAGGGAGACACACTCGACCTTGGGGACCGTGATCGCCGGGACTCGATCTTTCCAAATATTGTTTAATGCTGCCGGAAGAAGGTGGATGATACCGGACCTTTTCTCGAGCATGGAGCAGGATTTAGGGGTCTTTCCTGCCATGTCTGGAGGTGCTTAGGCTGAAGGCAGGACAGAGCTCCTCTCGCTCATGTGCAAATGGCGCCATGTGCAAGCCACGCCCCCTGTAATCAATAATTTTAACTTGCTGAAATAAATATATCGTATTTATTGGCGTATAACACTAGCCGACGTATAACACACACACCAAGTTTAGGAGGGAATATTAAGGAAAAAAAACTTTTAGGAGGGAAGTTTAAGGAAAATAAATTACATTTAAATGCCCATCAATGCAGCCTTATCAGTGTCAATCTGCAGCCTTGTCCATTATTGCAGCCATGTCCAGTGCCTTTGCAGCCTTACCCAGTGCAGCCTTGGCCAGTGCCTTTGCAGCCTTGCCCAGTGCAGCCTTGCCCAGTGCAGCCTTGCCCAGTGCCTTTGCAACATTTCTAGATTTAAAATTGGTGCCGACTGAGCGGAGAGGTGTGAGCGCCGACAACGTACAGAAAGCCGAGTGTACTTCGGCTGGTCTCGGCTCCTCTCACAGTCCCCCCCACCTCCATTGATTGCGAGAGGAGCGAGCGCCGACAACATACAGAAAGCCGAGTGTACTTCGGCTAGTCTCAGCTCCTCTCGCAATCAGTGGGAGTGGGTGGGACTGCGAGAGGAGACGAGTAAAGCCAAAGTATACAGCTTTCTGTATCTCGGCTCCTTTCTTCAGAATCAGCGAGAGATCAGCTTATAACACGCACCCACAATTTTCCCCTGATTTTAAGGGGGAAAAAGTGCGTGTTATACACTGATAAATATGGTACCCTCAAAATGATATACACTCACCGGCGACTTTATTAGGAAAATCTGTTCAATTGCTTGGAAACACAAATCACTAATCAGCCAATTACATGGCAGCAACTCCATGCATTTAGGAATCTAGATGTGGTAAAGATGACTTGCTGAAGTTCAAACCAAGCATCAGAATTGGGAAAAAAGGGGATTTAACGTGGCATGGTTGTTGGTGCCAGACAGGCTGTTCTGAGTATTTAAAAAAACTGCTTCTCTACTGGGATTTTCACGCACAACCATCTCTAGGGTTTTACAGAGAAAATTGCCCCAATATAGTTGACCCTCCGACTAAAAAACTGCCCTTTTTTCAAAATCTAACAGGGTATCATCAGTGTAGAAAATGTCAAATAGGCCTTTTAAATAAAAGTAAAAAAGGAAAAAACTGACAAATTTATATCAACCAGTACATCAGCGGAGCATAGCATTGAACCTTTCATTACTTGCTCTATGGTGGGAGTAGTATACCTATTGCAGTGCCCTTGTGGACTGAAATACGTTGGCAGGACCACACGCACCATGCAGATTCGCTGGGGGGAACACATTACTAATAACAGAAATGGTTTCAAATACCATTCTGTATCCAAGCATTACGCCACTCATCACAACAAGGATCCCTCTAATACTTTATTCATTGACATAGATAAATTTAGTGCCCATTGGAGGGATAGTGCTTTCATCAGAGGGCTATCTAGGTTAGAAATGGCATGGATTCACAGATTACAGTGTTACACCCCTTTTGGCCTCAATATTGATGTGGATGTGAATGCTTTTATCGATAACTCCTGATACATATTGACATTGTAAACTTGATCTGGGCTTTTGACAACAACGTATCAGAAACCATGTACTCACATATAAAATATCCCTGATTAAGCCCTTTTCCTTTTTAGCATGGGTTATTGTTTTCTTTCTCGCCTTTCAGATGAGGGGTGAGCTAATTTTTTATGGGAACATATCACATCTGTAAATACTATTCACTTAATACATGGTACTATCAACATAGTATTAACATAATTTACATCTATCTAGGGATATTTGTAAGCAGCCCTACATTTAGGTAATATAGTGTGGGTGTCACTGATTGCGTCCACATATGGACAACTTCAATTAGCCTGCTTTTTACTTAATTTAAGTTTATCTCACAATATTGGTCTTTAAAATATGTCATGAATAGTGAGATTATGTACAAAGTGATTATCAAGTATTAATGCTCAACTGTTATATCCCTGAGCCTAGACAGTAAGAATGTTGTGGCGATTAAAACTACACTAATGCGATGTATGCTGTATTGATTTCTAAAATAGCGTAAAGGCTATTGTATCGATATAGCAGTCCATGGGCAGGTACAGAGAGCTGGCCGGCTTTACCTTTTTACTCTGCTTTGATGCACACATTCTGCAGACAAAGTTTTATTTAAATGTAAGTGCAATACCGGTTATCTTTTTATATAATAAATACCATACTGTTTTACGCTATGGAAGCTTCTATATTATTCTTTTTTGGGAAACATCTGGCATTAACCTCCTGATTGGGCTACATACTCGTGTAAAAGCACTGATATTGTGATTGTGAATCAGCGGGCTGGGTATCAAGCCATAGGTGTATACAATCTCCTATAATTAAGAGATCCATTGGAGCTGGTAAACGGCAGTCTGTGTGGAGGTAGAAGGCAGATCTTTTTCTTTTATCACTATTCTTGGGTGCTGTGTGATAATCACATCAAGGATATTGATTATTAATTTAAATGGACTATAAATCAATTATCATTTGATCAGTCATTTTTTACTGTTTTATGTATATGTCACAGTAACATTTGTGTCACTTGTTTAGTCTAAAGCTTGATATTGGAAAACTGTTTATTGATGTTTGTATCTCACAGCAAAGTTGCAGCTGTTCACATTTATTATTTCTTGATTTCAATCACTTATTTTGGATCACATTCAGAGTGCAGAAATTATAAACTATACATAAATTTCCACTTCTGCTCTTTTCCAAAACATCTCCAATGGTAATACTCCAATGGTAAGGTTTCTCCATAGTGTAAAACGACTATTTTATTTAAAACAAATATTAAACTCATGTTTGAATAGAAGACACCCACTGAAGGGTGTAAACACTTGATATACAGATATTAATTTACATCACCTGACTCTGCACGACGCGTCACCGCTCACTTGACTTCTTCAGGAGTGGAGTTGGGTGAGTAACATCCTGGAATTTGTAGCAGTGTTTGGCTATTCTGTTGTCATGGTTAGTATTCACGATCATGGTTACAGTATGTGTGGACTGAATGTGATACTTGATTCTCTCAAGATGTAAACTCCAATTTACAACAATGGTTACAGGACAAAAAGAACAAGCAACTTACAGTAAGAGTGGGACAAGTTTGCCCTAAAGTGTACATAAAGCCAAAAACATTTTTTTCTAGTTTAGAGTGAGCAAAGATTAGATTCATGAAAGGTGGTTTCTGTAGATATAAATCTAGAGCCTTTTTCTCTACCTTGTATTATGTATATTATTTACCTGCCACCTATTCCCCCGATCCACCCCTCAGTGTGACAAAGGACAGGTGAATTTCTCACCTTACTCGATCTCATAATTCAAAAATAGTGTGGCCATTCGGTGCTATGCCCACACAGCTGCATTATTAATTCACAGTTTCCTGTGAATGAATGAACTAAAAGTATTGTCAACCATCACAGAAGACAGTTTGTAATTCTAAATTAAACAGAAGGATCCAGAAAGTGGGCAAAAAGCAGTGGGACCAGGAAAAACACCAGATGAAGCCTGAGCAAATGCATCCAAGACAGCAGCATTAGCAGTTGTAAAGTAGGGGACCATTAGTTCTCGTGGCAAATGCGTTTGTCAGTGATTCAAGACAATCGGAAACTATATTTAAGGGCGTGGTAGCCCATTTTTATTAAGAAGGCAAATAAAAGTCTGTGACATAAAGGTTTCCCACACAGGGGTTCTTCTCCAGCAAATAAACAAACAGAAAATGCTAGCCCATCTGGCTCTTTATCTGTACCTCTGCTCTTTATCATGGCCACACAGACCACAGGATTCCTCAATGTGGATGGCTTTACTTTAGTGCCCACAGCTCCACTCTGGCCTTAGTCCTCAGGCCATTGCACTGCCTCTTGCAGTCCCACGTTCTGGCTGCCTCCTGCAACCTCTCTGACTCCTGGAGACCTCCGATCTCTCTGGGTGTGGAGCAGTCTCCAACTGGGAGCCATGTGGTCTTCTCATATCCTCATTTATAAGTGCTGTGCTCACCTGAGCACACACCCTACTCGTAATCTAAAAAGTCTGGACACAGGGTTAGAGATCCTGCCCCACCCAAGACACTATGGAATCTCCAAACTACAGAGCCCCATGACCGAATACCAAAACTTGGAGAAAGCTGCGAAAAAAGTTTTCTCCAGTCCATATTTATGCTCTGTAGCCTTGCACCAAACATATGTGCATACTCCATGTCTCCCAAACTATCAATTTTACCTTGACAGCATATCCTACTGTCACACAGTCTAAAGCAGAGAAGTCTGTGAGTATTAAAGTCACCAGTGACTCCAGATGGCTTCCCATCAGCTTGATGTGTCCATGGCATTTGAGATCCTGACACAAACATGCTGGTCAAACAGCTTGATACTGCTCTGTGCCTGGGGACTGCAGAAAAGTATCATACATAGCTGAGTTCAAAGGGAAATAATAATTATATTGGACTATTAAAATGGTCTCTAATAGATAGAAACGTTTATGGTATTAGATGTATTCATTTTTGTGCAAGTGTTTTTTTCAGTAGACCAAGTACTATAAATAGAGTAACAAAAATGAATTAAATAGATAGAAGTCACTGGAGCAAAAATGCTGCAGCATTTAGTTCAATAATTGTGGTCGGTTTTATTCAGAAGAAGAAGTAGACAACTTTTTTTTCTGACAATAGCTAATTGTGATGCATTTCTTATAAACTGCATGATTTCAAGGGGTCTTTTTAGTGGCCTAGTGCAGCTATGCCCTTTGACTGTAAGCTGTAAGATTTACATTATACCAAATAACATACTAGATAACTTATAATATCAATATCCATTGCATGGCAGAACAGTTTGGTTTCGAATTATATAATCAATCTCACTACACTTACCTAGCATAAATCACAAATTGTGTGATATATGTGAGTAAATCAGACAATGGATTTATTGTTTCACTTTATTTTCTATAAAGGATAAACCCTCTTTAACTGGAAATTAGTCGATAACTTCTAGATTGTCATAGCTATTAAGCAATTTGTAATGCTTTCATTTTAATAGGCGCTGGCTTTATGTAACCTACACAGATGTCTTGAAAACTGAAACCCCTAGTTATAAAGCAGCTAGCTTGTTAATTATAGTGCCTGATAGACAAATCATTTACAAAAACATCACTTAATGGGCAGCCAATGAATAATCAATGGCTCACTTTTCATCTGAGTGTGAAAATGAGAATAATTTAATACAATGTCCCTCTGGTAAGGACCATGGCCTTGGGTTCTGTTTCTATTCAAGGCTGATTTATAAGGTAACAGATACGTAATGTAAACATATGATCAATGAGCACCATCATTATTGATAATCACCCCCCACCGGTCCACTCCTTTAGTCTAAAATGTGATCCCTCCAGGCTATTAGATGTGGACAGCACAGCCTTCACATTATTCCTCCTCCCTGCTGTTCTACCCAGGCCATTCGTTGAGACCAGCAGGCTTGGAAGTAATTTAATACGCAGCAGAGAGCGGGTGGAATTGATTTTTCACTAAGCACTCAGTTCCCATCTGAATAATTATCAATTTTACTGCCTCATAAAGGGAAGAGTCAAAATTTCAAATCAATTCATAAGAGCTTTTGAAAGCACAGAATCTATGCACAAAAAAAGGTCAAAATTGTCAGTGACCTCAGGACATGATGTGAGACAGTGCTGCACTGAATAGCTGACATCAGAGGCACTCAGTGAATATTCCTTGTACTAATGTAAATCATATTTATGCTGACTACTAAAGAGACCATTCATTAATATTTAAAATATCTAAAAGCTTGAATTCAAAATAAATACTGTCTATTCCTTGTGTAACAAGGTTAATAAAGATGTATCACTGCTTAGTCATATGGTGTAAAATTGAATGATTTCAAAGTAGCATTTGTGTTACAATAAAACAGAACACTGGACTAAATGTTTTAGATACTGCAACTCAGAGAATATTGTTAATATAAGTACCAGCAGAGGTATAATAAAAAAGCAATTGCAGTTTATCATTTCATAAGAAAATGGCTCTAAATAAATAACCTGGATATATTTTAAATGAAAAAGTGTTCAGCATACACAAACATATAAATACAGAAAACATATACTGTAAGTATTCAACTCTTGTATAGTCCCCCAGCCCAGCTTTTATTGAAGTAGGATATCTTTGTGAAATGAAACAGAAAGATTCATTCCCTCACTCACTCATTACTCGTGGAATATTAAAATACAATAAATCACCCATAAAAGTCAGTATAATGGTGCTACTTACCGCATCATCTAGGACTATTCTACAGTTTCATGGGTGAAGTGTAAGCATTAACGGAAATTAGATGTCAATAGCCTGATCTGACTGATTTACTGAATCTGACAATGATTCGCTTGCCTACAAAAGCCAGCAGACTGCACTAGACTCCCCAGACTAATCAATATTAGTTCATTTTGAATATTTTTGACTAATTGGCAAGTTGGCAATGAATGTTTCTAACTGTACCTCCCTATTTCCTCTATTTACAAAAACATGCGCACTTGGGAAATGTGAGCATCCATGTTTATGTCATCATCTGTTTGTGCTTTCAATCTTATCACCCTCTAATGCCTGTATTCTACCTTTGCTCTATCTAGATCAAATTCTTTCAGCAAGAAACCATATGTATACACTTAAAGTGAACCTGTCCAATATTTTAAACTACAAATACTCAGCCAGAAAAAAAAAACGTTGTGGGTCTCCCTTATTGAGTTTCTTTTTGCTATTGGAATGTGACTACTACTTTTAGGTTAAGCCATGGCCAAAAAACTATTTTTCCATCTTGTGAGAATGCCTTAACTGATCATAGAAGTGATATGTTTTGGCAAAAGAATAGAAAATGTTAGTCTTTTAACCACTTCAGCCCTAGAGGATTTGACTGCTCAATGACCAGCGCCGCATCTCGTGGGAGGGTGACTGTAACGGAGCTTAACACATAACTGTCATCATAGGCATCGCCAAGTCTAACATAAACATTGTAGTCATCGTCTGGGGTTTCCTGGTTCACCAAATGTAGGGGTAGCTTGATTAACTGCCTTTTCCACACATTTCCTGATGCAGGGGAGAATGCAGCAGATTATAGCCGCCATTACCAGGATAGCTATTCCTATCTGGGTCAACAATCCCTGCCATCCCCCCCTTTATCCAGGTGAAATACTGATCCCAGGGATTGGTGAGCCCTGAATTCTGTTTTAGCTCTCTGGACAAGTCCTCAAGTTTCTGGATGGCTAATGTCTGAGAATCCGGTTTCTGCAGCCATAGTATCCTCAAAAGTAGGCTATGGCTACCATGTCCCCTATTGTTCGCATATGGTGCCTCAGGGGGTTAGAGTTAGGTGCAAACTGGGAACCTGTCCACTCTGGATTGTTGAACATGTCTTTTAGTTGGAAAGGTTTCCTATCGCTGTAATACCCACTTCCCCACCATATACCGAAAACATAGGTCCCGCTGTCTCCTGGGCTGGGGTTTTCAATGGTCAGTCTAAACTCCTTTTCAGCATACCGTCCTTGTTGTTTGTTAATTGTCATTCTGTCTAGAAGTGATTTCCCATTCTTGTCTTTCCTATTTTTGGCAGTTTCGGGGTCGTATCCCCATTTTTGTATCTCCAGTGTTCCAACCCACTGCTCCCCAATAATCACAGTTGTCACCCCAGTAAGTGTCAGTGACACACACATACAAGGTTCCCGAATCCAGTCCTATGTCTCTGACTGAATAGTCTGTGCCCAGTATCCTACCATAAGGGGATATGAATGTAGCAACACGTGTGTTAGATGAGTTATACCAGAATTGAGTCATACCATCTTTTTTGTTTTATGGCCACCTCTTGGGCCTGAGCATAAATCACAATAAAAAGGATAAACAGGATCATGGCTTGGTCCCCTCAGCCTCTCCTTCTTCTTCGGGCACGGGGACTTTTTTGCAATGGGAGGCGTGTAGCCACAAGTTCTTTCCGCCCACTTTTACTGATGTGGAGGTTGTCAGAAGGACTTGGAAAGGACCATTGTATCTGGGTTCAAGTGTGTGTTTCCTCACGGACTTCTTCACCAATGCCCAATCTCCGGGGTTTAACCTGTGCAATCCCGTGTCTAATTCAGGATCTGGGATAGAGGAAAATACTTACACATGGATACGGGTTAATTCTCGAAATAAAGCAGTCACATAATCAGTTAAGACATCAGATTGTAGTTGCAACTGTTGTGGAAAATAACAACCCAGTCTGGAGGCTGAACCAAACAATATCTCATAGGGTGACAAACCATGATTTCTCCTTGGGGTGTACCTGACACTGAACAGGGCAATGGGTAGGCTGTCTGGCCAACTCATTCCTGTTTCCTGAGACATTTTAAGCATCCTGGACTTTATTGTGCCATTTAGTCTCTCCACCTTCCCACTACTCTGAGGGTGGTATGGGGTGTGAAAGGTTAGTGTGACCCCTAAGGCTGTCCATATCTCTTTGGTTACTGAGGCCGTGAAAGCCGGCCCCTGATCACTCTATAACCTCTGGGACACCATATCTGCACACTATTTCAGACAAGAGTCTTTTTGCGGTAGTCTTCGCGGTCATGTTGGCCACAGGATAGGCTTCCGGTCATCCGGAAAACATGCAAATGTCCGTTAAAGCGTAGTCATATCGGGCGCTTCTTGGCATCTGGACGTGGTCGATCTGTATCCACTGAAAGGGGTATTGAGCCTTCGCCAAGTGTTTCAAGGGTAACTTTTCTGTTCTTCCAGGATTGCATTTGGCACAGATAACACATGATCTGCAGAAGTTGTTGGTAAGTGGCGTGATGCCTGGGGCTAGGTAGTACAGTATTTGTTGATTAAGGCATTCATCAGAGTTTTCGACAGGTGAGAGGCACCATGGGCCCATTGTACCACTGCAGGGAACATTGTCCGCGGTAGGCACGGTCTCTTGTTCAACTCCATGATTCCTTCAACTTCTGTGGCTCCTTTCTTAACCACTTCAGCTCCGGACCAATAAACACCTTAAGGACCAGAGGTCTTTTTGCAATTTCGCACTGCGCTGCTTTAACTGGTAATTGCGCGGTCATGCAATATTGCACCCAAACGAAATTTGCGTCCTTTTCTTCCCACAAATAGAGCTTTCTTTTGATGGTATTTGATTGCCTCTGCGATTTTTTTTTTTTGCGATATAAATGGAAAAAGAGCGAAAATTTTGAAAAAAAAAGATATTTTCTTCTTTTTGTTATAAGAAAAATCGAATAAACTAAATTTTAGTCATACATTGAGGGCAAAATTTATTCAGCCACATGTCTTTAGTAAAAAAAATGTCAATAAGCGTATATTTTTTGGTTTGCGCAAAAGTTATAGCGTCTACAAACTAGAGTACATTTTCTGGAATTTACACAGCTTTTAATTTATGACTGCCGATCTCATTTCTTGAGGTGCTAAAATGGCAGGGCAGTACAAATCCCCCCCAAATGACCCCATTTTGGAAAGTAGACACCCCAAGGAAATTGCAGATGGGTATGTTGAGCCCATTGAATATTTATTTTTTTTGTCCTAAGGGATTGAATAATGACAAAAAAAAAATAAAAAATTTTTTTTTACAAAAAGTTGTCACTAAATGATATATTGCTCACACATGCCATGGTTATATGTGGAATTGCACCCCAAAATATATTCCGCTACTTCTCCCGAGTATGGGGATACCACATGTGTGGGACTTTTTGGGAGTCTAGTCGCGCACGGCACCCCGAAAACCAATCACCACCTTCAGGATTTCTAAGGGTGCAAATTTTTGATTTAACTCCTCACTACCTATCACAGTTTTGAAGGCCATAAAATGCCAAAATAGCACAAAACCCCCCAAAATGACCCCATTTTGGAAAGTAGACACCCCAAGCTATTTACTGAGAGGCATGTTGAGTCCATGGAATATTTTATATTTTGCCACAAGTTGCGGGAATATTACAAACTTTTTTTTTTTTTGCACCAAGTTGTCACTAAATGATATATTGCTCACACATGCTATGGGCATATGTGAAATGACACCCCAAAATACATTCTGCTGCTTCTCCTGAGTACGGGGATACCACATGTGTGGGACTTTTTGGGAGTCTAGTCGCGCACGGCACCCCGAAAACCAATCACCACCTTCAGGAGTTCTAAGGGTGCAAATTTTTGATTTAACTCCTCACTACCTATCACAGTTTCGAAGGCCATAAAATGCCAAAATAGCACAAAACCCCCCCAAATGACCCCATTTTGGAAAGTAGACACCCCAAGCTATTTACTGAGAGGCATGTTGAGTCCATGGAATATTTTATATTTTGCCAAAAGTTGCGGGAATATTACAAACTTTTTTTTTTTTTGCACAAAGTTGTCACTAAATGATATATTGCTCACACATGCTATGGGCAGAAGTCAAATTACACCCCAAAATAAATTCTGCTGCTTCTCCCGAGTACGGGGATACCACATGCGGGGGACTTTTTGGGAGCCTAGCCACGTACGCGACCCCGAAAACCAAGCACTGCCTTCCGGATTTAAATATAAAATGCTACCAAAAAACCTGTTAGCGATGGCAGGGGTCAGGCCTGACTCTGCGATCGCTGCAGTTATGTGTTTAGTGTTTTGTAAGTGACAGTGATCGATCGATACTGCACTTGGGTGGGCTGGGCAGAGGGGCAAAACGCAGGTGCCAGCAGGTATCTGGGCTGATCCCGCTAACAATGCGTTTTTTTGGAACCCTAAACTGCTGGGGACGCTAGTATAGATCTGATCAGATCAGATATTGATCTGTTCAGATTCTATAGCACTACGGGAGGTGTATGCTTTGCGTGTGGGTGTTAGTGGTACTGGCACTAACCTAGCGCTGCCTGGGGCGACGCAGACCCTGACCCTAAAACCTAATTGATATCACCCGCCGGGTGATCAGGGGGTTAAACCTTTATTGGGTAATAAATGGTGGGTGCCCTGATGCTATAAAAAACAAACTAACCAGAGTCACCCGTAACACTTATACGGTGATCAGTGGTGAAAGGGTTAACTAGGGGCAATCAGGGGGTTCAAATTTTTATTAGGTAGTATATGGGGGTCCCTGGCGCTATATAAAAACCTGACGGGGAACCTAAATAACTAACTGGCTAACCAGCGTCACCAGTGACACTTATACTGTGATCGCTGGTGAAAGGGGGTGAAAGGGTTAACTAGCAGCAATCAGGGGGTTAAAACCATTATTGGGTAGTATATCGGGGTACCTAGCGCTATAAAAACCTGGCGGTGAACCTAAAAAAATAACTAGCTACCTAGCGACACTAGCGACACTGATGCAGCGATCAGAAAAATTATCGCTTAGTGACACTGGCAAAAGGGGGTGAAAGGGTTAACTAGCGGAAATCAGGGGGTTAAAACCATTATTGGGTAGTATATCGGGGTACCTAGCGCTATAAAAACCTGGCGGTGAACCTAAAAAAAATAACTAGCTACCTAGCGACTGTAGCGACACTAATGCAGCGATCAGAAAAGCGATCGCTTAGTGACACTGGCAAAAGGGGTGAAAGGGTTAACTAGAGGAAATCAGGGGGTTAAAACCATTATTGGGTAGTATATCGGGGTACCTAGCGCTATAAAAACCTGGCGGTGAACCTAAAAAAAATAACTAGCTACCTAGCGACACTAGCGACACTGATGCAGCGATCAGAAAAATGATCGCTTAGTGACACTGGCAAAAGGGGGTGAAAGGGTTAACTAGCGGCAATCAGGGGGTTAAAACCATTATTGGGTAGTATATCGGGGTACCTAGCGCTATAAAAACCTGGCGGTGAACCTAAAAAAATAACTAGCTACCTAGCGACTGTAGCGACACTAATGCAGCGATCAGAAAAACGATCGCTTAGTGACACTGGCAAAAGGGGGTGAAAGGGTTAACTAGCGGCAATCAGGGGGTTAAAACCATTATTGGGTAGTATATCGGGGTACCTAGCGATATAAAAACCTGGCGGTGAACCTAAAAAAATAACTAGCTACCTAGCGACACATGCAGCGATCAGAAAAATGATCGCTTAGTGACACTGGCAAAAGGGGGTGAAAGGGTTAACTCTAGGGGCAATCAGGGGGTTAAATCTTTATTGGGGGGTGATAGGGGGCTACCCTGGACCTAACACTAACTGTCCTGACAGTTTTTACTGTCACAACTGACACTGAATGCATTGATCAGTAAAGAAATGATCAATGCAATCAGTGACACTGTGACTGGGGGGGGAGGGGGGGTGGGGGGGGATCGGGGGGGTTTGTGTGCCTGTGTGTACCTACATGTCAGTGTAGTGTTGGTGCACACTTACTATTAGTCTTCTCCTCGTAGTCCGGTCAAAAAGACCGCCCCGAGGAGAATGACATCACTTCCTCCTTCCTGTGTAAACAATACACAGTGGGAGGAAGCTTCTCATTGGCCAGGAGCGATCCAGAGGGGGTGGCCGAAAACCAACGGCCATCCCCTCATCACGGAGCGCTCCTGGAGCGAACCGGACCGCCGTATCCAGCGGGAGGGGGTCCGATCGGACCCCCCACCCGCTGGAAGGCAGGCACGTACATCTACGTGATTGTGCCTGCCTGTGCCATTGTGTTGACGTACATTGGCAATACGGCGGTCCTGAAGTGGTTAATCCACACATCCTTTTCTTCTTTGTCAGCTGCCTCCTGTTGTTCCTTGAGGTAAGTTCTGCTCACAGGAGGGTTTTGCAGAGTCATAACCGTTTTCTCTGTCTCTTCGAGATCATCTATTGGATCGTCTAGGATAGGTGCTGCATTCACTCTGCTGACCACTTCTCACGTCCCATCTGCTGCTTGCTTTGCGGCAGTATCTGCCAGGTGATTGCTTCGTTCTTCTCTGGAAACCATTTTGCCGTGCGCTTTTACTTTAAGTATGGCTACTTGTGTTGGGAGGAGTAAGGCATCCATCAAGTTCTTAATAGCTGTGCCGTGTTTCACAGGTGTTCCTGCAGCCGTCAGGAACCCTCTGATTTTCCAGATGATCCCAAAATCGCAGGCCACTCCCAGAGCATACCTTGAGTCTGTGTAAATGTTGGCTCGCTCGCCTTCGGACAATTTGCATGCCATAGTTAGAGCTTCCTGGCCAGACATAGAGGGGGGTACCGCTGAGGCCTGGAGAACTGTGTCTTCAGTAGTGCCTGCATATCCTGCGTGGTACCGTCCAGCCTCATCTGCATATCTGGAACCATCCACAAAAATTGTCAGGTCAGAGTTCTCAAGGGCTGTTTCACTGACTGTCGGTAGGTGTGATGTCTCCATCTTCATCACTTCAAAGCAGTCATGAGCAGTTTGGTGAGGATCAGCATCCAAAAAGGTTCCCCCCTCGAGAATGGGAAGCAGAGTGGATCTTGTCGGGGAGAAGCAAGGCACACTGAAGTCTGAGGTGCCTCTGTGAAGACAGGTGTCTGGGCTGGGTCTGGTTCAGTATGGCAGTGATGTCATGCGGGGCGAGGAGGGTTAAGGGATGGCCCAGAATGAGGTCTGCAGTCTTGTCTAGGAGAATTTGGGCCGCAAAAACAGCTCTGAGGCAGGAGGGTCCCCCCCTCGCCACTGAGTCCAATTGGCCAGAGTAGTATCCAATGGGTTTTCCATGGTTTTGGGTTAGAACTCCTGTGGCATGTCCTTGTCTCTCTGAGACAAACAGTTTGAAAGTCTTTCCATAGTCAGGTAGGCCCAAGGCGGGGGCCGTCGAAAGGATCTTCTTCAGAATTTCAAAGTTGTTCACAGCTTCTGGTGAAAGCAGGAAGGGGTCGGATTTCAAAGCTTCGTAAAGCGGTTGCATCAAAAGGGAGGCTTCTGGGATCCAAGCACGGCAGTAGGAGAGCATGGAGTGACTTCTGTCCTTGAGGCAGGGGGATGGCCTTGATTGTAGCAACCCTTTCTTCAGTGAGGTGTCGGGTGCCTTGGGAGATGCAATGACCTAGGAAAATCACTTTCTCTCTACACCACTTGACTTTTTGCTTTGAAACCTTACAACCTTGTTCAGCCAGGTAGTGGAGAAGGCTCTCTGAAAATATGGAGGCATCACCGAAGGTATTCGCACACAGCAGGAGGTCATCAACATACTGAAGGAGGACAATGTCAGGGTGTAGTTTCATCCACGTGTCCAGGATGAGTCCCTTTGCTTTGGCAAACTGGGTAGGAGAGTTTTGCACACCCTGGGGCATAACAGTCCAGGTGTAACAGAGGCGGGGCATTGGTCTTGGTGGGCTGTCCAAATATGGTGTACCAGAGGCCATCATGAGAGGAGTAATTCTTTTACTACCCTGTGCTGATTTTAAACCCTTTGCCACCAACAACAACTTATCACTCTCTATTGTCTTGTACTCTGGTCATGCTAGAAGCAGACCCTTTTGGATTGGTTCCCTAAGACCTGAGACAAAGGCAGCAGTCAGCATTTGCACGTGTGCTTTGATCTGCTTGCCGAACCCCAGGTCATTGAACACTTGTGTAATTCTGGTATGACATTTCTCAACTGTTTCCCCCTTATCTTGTGTCATATCCTGTATACCAAGCGATCCTGAGCCATGTTTTTAATTGGGCCACGAATTCGACCCCTGAATTCCAAGTATCGAGGTCATACCGTATATTCTCATTAAAGCATTTTCCCATTACTGGCCAGTAGGCGTCCTCTGCTTTTATTTCACACAAACTTTTTAAATCCTGCCATGCACAATTATATGATTTCTGGATCTGCTCAATCCTTCTATAAAAAGCCATGGACTGTTTTTCTGGGTCCGGCGGGCCGGCAACCAGGCTGGCAGCGTTCTTGGGAGTGAAAGTTACATACATCAGGGGAGCCCCCGTGCCGCACTTATCCCCCTGGGGGGTGGTCCATTGTGTGTGGGTGGTTGGCTAATGGGGGGATCGTGTTAGACCCCTTCCCCCAGGTACAGGCGGCCAGTGTGAATCAAGTCCTTGAAGCCAATGTTGAGAAGGGTAAGTAGGTTGGGAAGGGTATTGTGGTGACACATATGAGTCGTTACACAGGGAATCCATGTTATTCTTGGAATGTGGGTCATATTGTGGGAATGTAACGTTATGTCTTGGTGGGACTGTATTCGGGGGGGGGGGGGGGGGGCAGTGGGACCGTGGTTGCACTGGTGTCTATGTTAGTTATACCCCCCGACACCACAATGTTCTGTGCACAGGGATTTGTCTGGTCAGGACTACAGTGGGAAGGACCGGCATGAACTGCAGATGTATCCGGGCTGTGGTGAGTGGGACTGGCATGAACTGGCGATGCTGCCTGATCCATCCAATCAATGTGGTCTGGCCCCGGCATCTCCACCGCAAACTGGTCTCGTGTTTGGTCTATTGAATCAGTTACAGAATGGGCGGAAGAGCTAGTCAGGCTTGCCCTACCATCCCGGGAACCTGCCATCATCAGCGGGGTTGGTTGAGCAGAAATAGGGATAAGCTGGGCCTTGTTGTATGTTCCGGTCGATTGATCTATCACCGGGTATATGTGTGTGGGCTCCGGTGTGGGCGGCAGTGCTGGTGGGTCAGGCGAATGAGGTGTACTATAGTGATGGCAGTTGACTGAGGGGTACAAAGATAGGTGTGCCTTGCCAACCGTCAAACATGGCGGAGGATGTATTTCCTGTTGGTCTATTCCTTGCTGCGTAGAGGCAGTAGGGGGAGGTGCCGTCTGTGACAGAGGGGCGGTAGACGATGGGCAGTACTCATTTCCTGAAAGACATCCGCCATCATAGGGCGGTGGCTGCCTACTCAACTTCCTCTTTCCTAATTTCTTGTACACGTACACAATACGGCCATTTTGGTTTGTTTCCTCCTCAATCCACCCTTCTTCAGCAATAGCTTTCGCAACCTTAAACCAGGAGTCTGCTATACCTAGTAAGCCATGATCTTTTAACAGGCCTCTTTTCCTTTTCAAAAGAGAGCGCCATTCGTCTACTTGTAATCTCCCACCCAAATGCATGTCAATCTCACATATTTTGCTAATTTCTTCCCCTTCTTAATGGCATATTCTCTCTCCCGTTCCAACACCAAGTCACAAGATAAACGGCCCTCTGTGGGCCTAATCAGTTTATTTCCCATCCTTCACAATTCTCAAGTTAACCACTTCAGGACCGCCGTATTGCCAATGTACGTCAACACAATGGCACAGGCAGGCATAATCACGTAAATGTACGTGAATGCCTTCTAGCGGGTGGGGGGTCCGATCGGACCCCCTCCCGCTAGATACGGCGGTCCCTTTCGGTGCCGGAGCGATCGGCGATGAGGGGATGGCCGTTGGTTTCCGCCCATCCCCTCTCGATCGCTCCTGGCCAGTGACGAACTTCCTCCCCTGTGAAAATGTAAACACAGGAGGAGGAAGTGATGTCACACTCCTCGTGGCGGTCTTTTTGAACCGGACAGCGAGGAGTGAAGACGCAAGTAAGTGCACCAACAGTCCACTGACACATAGGTACACACAGGCACACATTTCACCCCAGTCACCCCCCGATCACCCCCCCCGATCGGCCCCCCGCCCCCCCCCAGTCACAGTGTCACTAATGCAGTGTTCATTTATTTATTGATCACTACATTTAGTGTCAGTTGTGACTGTAAAAAGTGTCAGGGCAGCTAGTGTTAGGCCCCTTTAGGTCCAGGGTAGCCCCCTACCCCCCCCTAATAAAGGTTTAACCCCTTGATTGCCCTCCCAGTTAACCCTTTCACCCTCTTTTACCAGTGTCACTAAGCGATCGTTTTTCTGATCGCTGCAATAGTGTCACTGGTCCCGCTAGGAAGCTAGTTTTTTTTTAGGTTCAACGCCAGGTTTTTATACCGTTAGGTACCCCGATATATAACCTAATAAAGGTTTTAACCCTTTGATTGCCCCTAGAGTTAACCCTTTCACCAGCGATCGCTGCATAAGTGTCACTGGTGACGCTGGTTAGCCAGTTAGTTATTTAGTTATTTAGGTTCCCCGTCAGCTTTTTATAAAGCTTCAGGTACCCCCATATAAATACCCAATAAAGGTTTTAACCCCTGATTGCCCTTAGTTAACCCTTTCACCAGTGATCACCGTATAAGTGTTACGGGTGACGCTGGTTTGGTAGTTCGCTTTTTATAGCATCAGGGCACCCGCCATTTATTACCTAATAAAGGTTTAACCCCCTGATCACCCGGCGGGTGATATAAATTTGGTTTTAGGGTCAGAAAGGGTCTGCGTCGCCCCAGGCAGTGCTAGGTTAGTGCCAGCACCGCTAACACCCACGCGCAAAGCATACACCTCCCTTAGTGGTATAGTATCCGAACAGATCAATATCTGATCTGATCAGATCTATACTAGCGTGCCCAGCAATTTAGGGTTCTAAAAAAACGCATTGTTAGCAGGATCAGCCCAGATACCTGCTAGCACCTGCGTTTTGCCCCTCTGCCCAGCCCAGCCCAGCCCAGCCCACCCAAGTGCAGTATCGATCGATCACTGTCACTTACAAAACACAACACACATAACTGCAGCGTTCGCAGAGTCAGGCCTGATCCCTGCGATCGCTAACAGTTTTTTTTGGTAGCGTTTTATACAGTCGCTGACAGGCTAGGTGCTTTTTTACCTGTGAGTCTCACTACTGTACCCCTAAATTTAGAGCCCAAAATGGCAAAGCGAAGGTACACTAGTGAAGAGGCCTACACGTTTCTGAGCATGACAGATAGTGAAGAGGAAGACACTGATCTGTCAGAATCAGGCTCAGAATACGAACCTGTAGAGGACAGCGCCTCCATGTCAGATAGCTCTGACGACGAAGAAGAGGTCCCTGCTATTGTCAGGCGTACCCGACCCCGATTTTCTGATGTTGTTGAGGTGCAGGAACCGGAAGTCCCTCGTATGGAGTATAGAGCCAGTACTAGCGCCGCTCATCCTTTTGGTGAACTGGCAAGCACCAGCGGCCTAGTACACCCTGGGCGTACATCCAGCACTGCAGTATCACGTGGTGACGTGGCGAGTCCCATAAGTGCAGTTCAAGCTGGCGAGGTGGCAAGCACAAGTAGTGTCCCGCTGCCACCAAGAAGAAGAAGACAAAGACAGGCCCGTCGTACCCATAGTGCCCTTCCTGCAGAATTCGCCTATCCCAATTGGGTGCCCACCACTTCTGCAGAACCCGTACTTCCCCCATTCACTGCCCAACCCGGTATTCAGGTGGATACAGATGATTTTACGCCACTCGATTTTTATTCTCTGTATCTCACGGAAGATCTCTATAGATCTATTGTGGACCAAACCAATTTATATGCTGGTCAACGCATCGCCGCTAATCCCCAGTTGCCGTCTCTTGCCAGAGATTGGAAACCAGTTACGGTTTCCGAATTTAAGACGTTTTTGGGCCTTTCCCTCAACATGGGCACACACAAATTTATGCGGATGCGGGCTTATTGGTCCACGCATCCGGCTGACCACATGCCCCTGTTCTCTAACTCCATGCCCAGGGCACGATACGAGCAGATCTTGCGGTTCTTGCACTTCAGTGACAATGAACTTTGTCGTCCACGTGGAGACCCTGAATACGATCGGCTCTACAAAATTCGGCCCCTCATAAACCACTTCAACCAACGTTTTGCAGACTTGTTTATTCCCCAAAAAGTTGTCTGCGTTGATGAGTCCCTGGTTAAGTTTACTGGTCGCTTGTCATTCAAACAGTACATTCCCAACAAGCGTACCAGGTACGGGGTCAAGCTCTATAAGTGCTGTGACAGGGCCACAGGCTATGCATGGAGCTTTATGGTTTATGAGGGTAAAGATAGTTACGTAGAGCCGGAGAACTGCCCTGATTACATAGGAAGCGCTGGCAAGATAGTGTGGAAATTGGTGTCACCCTTATTCGGAAAGGGGTACCACTTGTACGTGGACAACTATTACACCAGCGTGCCACTGTTTAGTCATTTATTTGATAATCAGATTGGAGCATGTGGCACCGTGCGACCTAATCGCCGGGGCTTTCCCCAGCGGCTTGTAGATTCCCGTCTTAGGCTGGGGGAGAGAGCCTGCTATCGGTGTAATAATTTGCTCGCTATGAAGTGGAGGCATAATAAGAATGTTTTCGTTCTTACCTCCCTTCATGCAGACACGACGGTCCAAATTTCTACGGCGACTGGTATTGTGGAGAAACCCCTCTGTGTCCACGAATATAACAAAAATATGGGAGGGGTGGACCTCAATGACCAGATGTTAGCGCCGTATCTAACTTCCCGTAAGACCAGACGCTGGTACAAAAAAGTGTCTGCTTACTTATTTCAATTGGCTTTGCTGAATGCTTTTGTGCTATACAAAGCTTCAGGCGGAACATTAACCTTTCTTTTCTTCCAAAGAGAGGTTGTCACAGAGCTTCTGTTTCCAGACGGTTCTGTACCTCACCATTCCCAACCAAATGCAGTAAGCCGGCTGTATGAGAGGCATTATTCTTATGTCCTCCCGAGTACCCCTACCCAACGAGCCCCCCAAAAAAGATGTCGTGTCTGTAGCAAGCGCGGATATAGGCGTGACACCCGTTCTTATTGTCCACGCTGTCCTGGCAATCCTGGTCTTTGTCAGGGTGAGTGTTTTGAACGCTACCATGAACGAGTGAAGTATTAGCGTAGGGTACAGCATTTCACAGGCTAGGCACACTAACACAGGGTCTCCCAAGATGCCATCGCATTTTGAGAGACCCGAACCTTTACAGTTACAGTTTACAGTTCAAAAAAAAGTGTATAAAAAAAAAAAAAAAAAAAAAAAGTAAAATAAAAAAACCAAAAAAAATATAAAATATAAAAACCAAAAATAGTTGTCGTTTTATTGTTCTCTCTCTCTCTCTCTCTCTCTCTCTCTCTCTCTTCTCTCAAATTTTTTATACTTTACTGTTTACTGTGTTATTGTTAACCATTTTTCATGTTTTCAGGTACGCCATTCAGCTGCAGCGTGGATTTATTTATCTTGACAGCAACAGCGTTTGCTCCCACGATACATAAAGCCGCGACTCCAGTGCTGTAGGAGGTGATTTCACCACCACAGTTAAAAAAGAGCATATATGCCGAAGCATGGGGGCATAAGGGGTGGAGGAGCGATTTTGCTCCTAATGCCGCGTACATACGGTCAAAATTCCGACGGAGGGCTTGCCCGTGGAAAAGTTTGAACGTATGTACGCAGCATAACTTTTTTGCGGGAGGATGCCCCCATGCTTCGGCATATATATATTTTAGGCACAGGTTGTGTTAAAAAATGTTTTATTTTTTACTGTTTTTTTTGGCAATTGCTTTGCAGGTATGGTATGGTAAGGTTTTACTGGGATGTTACTTTGTTTTAACGTTAACCATAATTTGCTTAGCAGGTACGCCATTCAGCTGCAGCGCGGATTTATTTATCTTGACAGCAACAGCGTTTGCTCCCACGATACATAAAGCCGTGACTCCAGTGCTGTAGGCGGTGATTTCACCACCACAGTTAAAAAAGAGCATATATGCCGAAGCATGGGGGCATAAGGGGTGGAGGAGTGATTTTGCTCCTAATGCCGCGTACATACGGTCAAAATTCCGACAGGGGGCTTGCCCATGGAAAAGTTTGAACGTATGTACGCGGCATAACTTTTTTGCGGGAGGATGCCCCCATGCTTCGGCATATATATATTTTAGGCACAGGTTGTGTTAAAAAATGTTTTATTTTTTACTGTTTTTTTTGGCAATTGCTTTGCAGGTATGGTATGGTAAGGTTTTACTGGGATGTTACTTTGTTTTAACGTTAACCATAATTTGCTTAGCAGGTACGCCATTCAGCTGCAGCGCGGATTTATTTATCTTGACAGCAACAGCGTTTGCTCCCACGATACATAAAGCCGTGACTCCAGTGCTGTAGGCGGTGATTTCACCACCACAGTTAAAAAAGAGCATATATGCCGAAGCATGGGGGCATAAGGGGTGGAGGAGTGATTTTGCTCCTAATGCCGCGTACATACGGTCAAAATTCCGACAGGGGGCTTGCCCATGGAAAAGTTTGAACGTATGTACGCGGCATAACTTTTTTGCGGGAGGATGCCCCCATGCTTCGGCATATATAAATGGTGCATGTATGTCCATCATTAGAAGTGGGTGGATGAAGGGAGGTATCTAATGGTGGGCATACCCACCGATCAATCTCTTTTTTTTCGTTCAGACAACATGACTCTCAGTAAATAGCTTGGGGTGTCTACTTTCCAAAATGGGGTAATTTGGGGGGATTTTGTGCTATTTTGGCATTTTATGGCCTTTGCACCCTTAGAAATCCTGAAGGTGGTGATTGGTTTTCGGGGTGCCGTACGCGACTAGACTCCCAAAAAGTCCCACACATGTGGTATCCCCATACTCGGGAGAAGTAGCTGAATATATTTTGGGGTGCAATTCCACATATAACCATGGCATGTGTGAGCAATATATCATTTAGTGACAACTTTTTGTACATTTTTTTATTTTTATTTTTTTTAGTCATTATTCAATCCCTTAGGACAAAAAAAATAAATATTCAATGGGCTCAACATACCCATCAGCAGTTTCCTTGGGGTGTCTACTTTCCAAAATGGGGTCATTTGGGGGGGTTTTGTGCCATCTTGGCATTTTATGGCCGTCAAAACTGTGATAGGTAGTGATAGGTAGTGAGGAGTAAAATAAAAAAATTATGCCCTTAGAAATCCTGAAGGCGGTGCTTGGATTTCGGGGTCCCGTACGCGGCTAGGCTCCCAAAAAGTCCCACACATGTGGTATCCCTGTACTCAGGAGAAGCAGCAGAATGTATTTTGGGGTGTCATTTCACATATGCCCATAGCATGTGTGAGCAATATATCATTTAGTGACAACTTTGTGCAAAAAAAAAAAAGTTTGTAATATTCCCGCAACTTGTGGCAAAATATAAAATATTCCATGGACTCAACATGCCTCTCAGTAAATAGCTTGGGGTGTCTACTTTCCAAAATGGGGTCATTTTGGGGGGTTTTGTGCTATTTTGGCTTTTTATGGCCTTCGAAACTGTGATAGGTAGTGAGGGGTAAAATCAAAAATTTGCACCCTTAGAAATCCTGAAGGTGGTGATTGGTTTTCGGGATGCCGTGCGCGACTATACTCCCAAAAAGTCCCACACATGTGGTATCCCCGTACTCGGGAGAAGTAGCGGAATATATTTTGGCGTGCAATTCCACATATAACCATGGCATGTGTGAGCAATATATCATTTAGTGACAACTTTTTGTACATTTTTTTTTTTTTTTTGTCATTATTCAATCCCTTAGGACAAAAAAAATAAATATTCAATGGGCTCAACATACCCATCAGCAGTTTCCTTGGGGTGTCTACTTTCCAAAATGGGGTCATTTGGGGGGGTTTTGTGCCATCTTGGCATTTTATGGCCGTCAAAACTGTGATAGGTAGTGATAGGTAGTGAGGAGTAAAATAAAAAAATTATGCCCTTAGAAATCCTGAAGGCGGTGCTTGGATTTCGGGGTCCCGTACGCGGCTAGGCTCCCAAAAAGTCCCACACATGTGGTATCCCTGTACTCAGGAGAAGCAGCAGAATGTATTTTGGGGTGTCATTTCACATATGCCCATAGCATGTGTGAGCAATATATCATTTAGTGACAACTTTGTGCAAAAAAAAAAAAGTTTGTAATATTCCCGCAACTTGTGGCAAAATATAAAATATTCCATGGACTCAACATGCCTCTCAGTAAATAGCTTGGGGTGTCTACTTTCCAAAATGGGGTCATTTTGGGGGGTTTTGTGCTTTTTTGGCTTTTTATGGCCTTCGAAACTGTGATAGGTAGTGAGGGGTAAAATCAAAAATTTGCACCCTTAGAAATCCTGAAGGTGGTGATTGGTTTTCGGGATGCCGTGCGCGACTATACTCCCAAAAAGTCCCACACATGTGGTATCCCCGTACTCGAGAGAAGTAGCGGAATATATTTTGGGGTGCAATTCCACATATAACCATGGCATGTGTGAGCAATATATCATTTAGTGACAACTTTTTGTACATTTTTTATTTTTTATTTTTTTTAGTCATTATTCAATCCCTTAGGATAAAAAAAATAAATATTCAATGGGCTCAACATACCCATCAGCAGTTTCCTTGGGGTGTCTACTTTCCAAAATGGGGTCATTTGGGGGGGTTTTGTGCCATCTTGGCATTTTATGGCCGTCAAAACTGTGATAGGTAGTGATAGGTAGTGAGGAGTAAAATAAAAAAATTATGCCCTTAGAAATCCTGAAGGCGGTGCTTGGATTTCGGGGTCCCGTACGCGGCTAGGCTCCCAAAAAGTCCCACACATGTGGTATCCCTGTACTCAGGAGAAGCAGCAGAATGTATTTTGGGGTGTCATTTCACATATGCCCATAGCATGTGTGAGCAATATATCATTTAGTGACAACTTTGTGCAAAAAAAAAAAAGTTTGTAATATTCCCGCAACTTGTGGCAAAATATAAAATATTCCATGGACTCAACATGCCTCTCAGTAAATAGCTTGGGGTGTCTACTTTCCAAAATGGGGTCATTTTGGGGGGTTTTGTGCTATTTTGGCTTTTTATGGCCTTCGAAACTGTGATAGGTAGTGAGGGGTGAAATCAAAAATTTGCACCCTTAGAAATCCTGAAGGTGGTGATTGGTTTTCGGGATGCCGTGCGCGACTAGACTCCCAAAAAGTCCCACACATGTGGTATCCCCGTACTCGGGAGAAGTAGCGGAATATATTTTGGGGTGCAATTCCACATATAACCATGGCATGTGTGAGCAATATATCATTTAGTGACAACTTTTTGTACTTTTTTTTTTTTTTGTCATTATTCAATCCCTTAGGACAAAAAAAATAAATATTCAATGGGCTCAACATACCCATCAGCAGTTTCCTTGGGGTGTCTACTTTCCAAAATGGGGTCATTTGGGGGGGGTTTGTACTGCCCTGCCATTTTAGCACCTCAAGAAATGAGATAGGCAGTCATAAATTAAAAGCTGTGTAAATTCCAGAAAATGTACTCTAGTTTGTAGACGCTATAACTTTTGCGCATACCAAAAAATATACGCTTATTGACATTTTTTTTACTAAAGACATGTGGCTGAATAAATTTTGCCCTCAATGTATGACTAAAATTTAGTTTATTCGATTTTTCTTATAACAAAAAGAAGAAAATATCATTTTTTTTCAAAATTTTCGCTCTTTTTCCATTTATATCGCAAAAAATAAAAATCGCAGAGGCAATCAAATACCATCAAAAGAAAGCTCTATTTGTGGGAAGAAAAGGACGCAAATTTCGTTTGGGTGCAATATTGCATGACCGCGCAATTACCAGTTAAAGCAGCGCAGTGCAAAATTGGAAAAAGACCTCTGGTCCTTAAGGTATTTATTGGTCCGAGGCTGAAGTGGTTAAATGAAAGATAGGAAGGGAGATTGAGAGAGAGAGATGAAATTAGAGACTTGAAGTTGATATAGACCATGGGTCTTCAAACTATGGCCCTCCAGTTGTTCAGGAACTACAATTCCCATCATGCCTAGTCATGTCTGTGAATGTCAGAGTTTTGCAATGCCTCATGGGATGTGTAGTTTCACAACAGCTGGAGGGCCGTAGTTTGAGGATCTCTGATATAGACAATGAGGAAGTAAGAGATCTTTAGTAATAAGTCACTTAGTGAAGGCAGAGAGAGTGAGACCAGATGATGATTTAACCACTTCAATACCGGGCACTTAAACACCTTCCTGCCCAGACCAATTTTGAGCTTTCAGCGCTGTCGCACTTTGAATGACAATTGTGCGGTCATGCTACACTGTACCCAAATGAAATTTTTATCATTTTTTTCCCACAAATAGAGCTTTCTTTTGGTGGTATTTGTTCACCTCTGCGGTTTTTATTTTTTGCTAAACAAATAAAAAAATACCGAAAATTTTGAAAAAAAAAATGTTTTTTTTTTGTTTCAGTTTCAAAACTTTGCAAATAAGTAAGTTTTCTCCTTCACTGATGGGCACTGATGGGGTTACACTGATGGGCAATGATAAGGCGGCACTGATGGGCACCGATGAGGTGGCACCAATGAAGTGGCACTGATGAGGTGGCATTGATGGACACCGATATGTGGCACTGATAGGCGGCACTGATGGGTGGCACTGATGGGCGACACGGATGGGCACTGATAGGTGGCACAAATTGGCACGGATTGGCATGGATGGGCATGGGTTAGGCGGCACAGGTGGGCATGGGTTAGGCGGCACAGGTGGGCATGGGTAGGCGGCACAGGTGGGCATGGGTAGGCGGCACAGGTAGGCATGGGTAGGTGGCACAGGTGGGCATGGGTAGGTGGCACAGGTGGGCATGGGTAGGCACTGATAGGCGGCACAGATGGGAACTGATAGGCGGAATTGTATTATAATATATTGTACTAATGGATGCCAATCAGTGCCAATCAATAATGCATGCCAATCAGTGATGCCCATTGTGGGCACTGATTGGCATCCATTATGGGCACTGATTGGCATCCATTGTGGCACTGACTGGAATCCCTGGTGGTCTAGGGTGGCATACCTTGTCCTTGGCATCCCTGGTGGTCTGGTGGCGTCCCTGGTGGTCCAGTGTGGGCATCCTCGGGGGGGCTGTGCTGATAATCGATCAGCACAGACCCCCCCTGTCAGAGGAGCAGCCGATCGGCTCTCCTCTACTCGCGTCTCACAGACGCGAGTGAGGAAAAGCCGATCACCGGCTTTTCCTATCTACACTGTGATCAGCCGTGATTGGACACGGCTGATCACGTGGTAAAGAGTCTCCGTCGGAGACTCTTTACCGAGATCGTAGTTGCCGGGTGTCAGACTGACACCCCGCAACAACGATCGCCGTGATGCGCGCCCCCGGGGGCGCGCAGCGGCTCATAATCCTGATCACGTCATATGACGTCCGGTCAGGATTATGAAACCACTTTGCCGCCGTCTATTTGCTATAGGGCGGGCGGCAAGTGGTTAAAGATCCCTTGTAAGACAGTTATTAAGGGAACATACAATGAAAATCAACAACCATTATTCAATGGGCCTTTCTAAACATTCCTAACACGTCCCAGTGCAACACCCAAATTCCTCACTCTATCTTTCTCTGCCTCCTCTTAGTTTTCTGGTTGCTGAGGAGGTAGAGGACACCTTTTGCTCCCCTGTCCTCTTAATCTAGCCTCAGCCTCAATAACTGCCAATGTCTTGCCGAGTAAAAATGTCACTGGATAATGCACATTCAATCTGAATACCATCACACGCGGGGCTTCTGAGAACAAGGGTTTGTAACCAAGGAGAGTTCTGTTATAACCTGGTTCTACCTTTTTAATCAACCCCCAGCCATTCTCATTAATACCGAACAACAATCCACAAATACACTCAGGACATGACATCACCACAATCAATGTGGCAACCAAGGTGAAGTATGGGATTGATTATCCTCACGGGATCCCCACGCCCTCGCCTCGCGCGCATGTGAAGCCCCCTCTTGGTACAATTCCCGTACTCTTGGTAAAATTCCCGTACTCTTGGTACAATTCCCGTACTCTTGGTACAATTATTTATTCCCCCAAGAGGAGTTTAACCATGTCACCTCCATTCGTGATATACTCAATCCCTCCTTCCCAACAAAAGGTGGTTCCCACAAAACAAACAGACAAACTCCAACAAAACACAAAACACTCCGAATACAGGCGGGCCAGAAACAATTGCAGGTTCATATAAATGGACTCAAGAGAAGATATATATACCTGTCTTTTAGGCCTCAGGAAGCCGATGTCAAGACAGAAATCAACCAGATACGGATGCGGACTAAACGGTAGACAAATTAGTAAGGAAAATGTCTTACCGTTTTATCCAGAGTTGATCAGGCTCTGGCCTGTCTGTATTTGGTATTACTTCGGTCTCTTTCCGTTTCGGCTGTCCCTTGGACCGACTCTGGAGCCCCACGTTTGAGCGCCAGCTGTTTTTGATCCGAACTGGGAAAGCTCGGGATTGTTTCTGACCCCCTGGCCAAATTAATCCTTAATATAAGTGTGCACACTTGAAGTCAAACACTGACACACACGTAGTTCAGTATTCAGATACTTCTGCTTTTTTATTTCCTGGACCCCGGCTAATATACATGTGAGCCGGATATCTCACTATCAAATCAAGAATTCGATGAAAGACAGCGTGTACAAACCACAAATTATACATATTCATTATTGTGACGGAGTATAAGCTTTTTAGCTGGGTTATGTCTAAAAAAGGGAAACGTTTTCAGCCCCTTCTTCCTCTTGGGTGTAGTTTCATGTTGCCGAAAACAGGCGCAGTCTTTTTTTTTTTACGTTGCTCTTTTTAACCCTTGCAGTTTCGTTCCACATGAAGGGAGAAGCTGGCAGACACCTTAATTATGATTAAGGTTGATAACTGATAATGAAAGTAAGCACTTATACCTATAAGAGTACCAGAAATAGGCATTTCACTTATAACACTCATGATCACATCCGTTACACTTTAACATGCACTACAGGGCCCTGATGGTACCATAAGTGCCCTATGTCAAAAACCATGAATCAGACCGAGACAGAAGTACAATTAAATCACACTTGTTTATTAAATAAAAATAAAAAGCTAAATAGAAAAAGAGTAGTCAAAGCATAGCCAGAGTCCAGTAATCGGATCGAGTAGTCAGCCAGGCCAGAGTTCAATAACCAGATTGGGTAATCAGCCAAGCCAGAAGTCAGGGATCCAAGTAGAGCAACAGCAAGCAGGATAAGGAGCCAGAAGTGATGTCAGCAAGCCAGTCTTTAAACAGAACCACAGGAGATGTTTTCTTGTGATGTGACCAAGGCGAAGGCAGAGGTGAAGTGAGCTGAACAGCTTTAAGTAGGCAGGTCAGACGAGCATGATCAGGAACAGCTGATAACTGTGGAGAGAGATGAGAGCTGGCAATTAGCCGACAGCTGAGAAGCCAGCCCAGAGAAGGAAGGGCTAAGCCAGCCCTGACACCCCTATTATTGGGCCTCACCCCTTGGAGCTCTACCTCGCAATTAAAGCTCCCACCTACCTGAAGCAGAGATGTTATGCACTTGGGTTTTGAATACCCTCCTTTTAAGTTTGTTGTTTGTCTCTTTCTTACCCGTTCTTTTTTCAGACACTGTTCATGTTACCAGACTCGGGACTCCTTTTCAGTGAACCTTCAGTTACACACAACTCTCGAACTGACTCCCGGAACAACTTTGCTTAGGAGACGTGAACACCCACCAGATACAGGACAACCACGACTCAGCATCCTTGTAAGTACAATCCACACTTGACACCCAGCACACCACCTAAACTGTCTCATGCCAGTTAAAATACTCTCCATAAATGCTCATGGACTAAACCACCGGCCAAGAGGGAATCCCTCTGGAGAGAGGTGGACTCATCTCATTGTGATACCATGTGAGTCCAAGAGACACATTTTCACCACAATGCCCCACCTAGATGTACCTATAGAGGTTTCCAGCATTACTTCTCCTCCAGCATAGTGGCAAAAAAAGAGGGGTCCTAACTGCATTCAAAGATTCGATCTCCTTCCAACTGCACACAGAAATATCTGACTCCTCTGGATGCTATCTCATCATAGTGTGCGACATTAATGCTGCGTACACACCATCAGAATTTTGGTCAGAAAAAGCTCTGATAGTTTTCCTGTCGGAATTCCGACGGGATTTCACTCAAGCTGTCTTGCATACACACGGTCACACTAAATTCCAACCATCAAGAACACAGTGACGTACAACTTACGATGGGACTAGAAAAAGGAAGTTCAATACCCAGTAGCCAACAGCTTCTATCTCATAGTTGAATCTGAGCATGCGTAAGTTTTTGCGCATTGTAATTGCATGCACATGATTGGAATCTCATATTTTTGCTATCGTGAATTCGGCCAGCTAAATTCCAATAGAGCATATACATGGATGCATTTTCTGATGAAAAACTCTCATAGTCTTTTGCTGGCTGAAATTCCGATCGTGTGTACGTGGCATAGTGAACATCTATGTTCCCAATAGGCATCAAGCTCGATTCCTGAATGGACTGATGAAAAAAGTCAAAAAAATCAAACAAGGATCTCTTATAATATTTAGAGATTTTAATATAACACCTGACCCTCGGATCGACTCCACATCTTTGCCCTCTAAAAAAACACCTTCCCCGATGCCCTTTTTACAGTCGCGTGATCTGTACGACGCTTGGCGATGTACCCATGCCAGTGAAAGAGACTTTTTGTTTTACTCTCATAGACACTGCACATATACGACAGTCTATATCAGCCCCAAATCTCCCCCTTACAACTTCAAGAGCTGAACTCTCCCTTCTCTCTAACCGAAGTCCTAAAAGTTATAGATACTCTTCCATGCAATAAATCCCCTGGGCTGGACAGCCTCACAGTGTACTATTACAGAAATTTCAATTTACTTCAAGGACCACACCTCTTAACCACTTAACAACCGCCCTATAGCCAAATGATGGCTACAGGGCTGTTTCTTAACTCTGGGAGGCCGTCATATGACGTCCTCCCAGAATTCCGCTCTTGCGTGCCCCCTGGGGCGCACACTCGAGACCATCCGTGACCGCCGGGTCCCAAGGACCCGGCGCATCACGGATCACGGTAAACGGCCGCTCATAGCAGCCGTTTACCACGTGATCGCTCCATCAAATGACGGAGTGATCACTTGTAAACAAACCGGCGTCATGTTATGACGCCGGTTCCTCCCTCCCCCTCTCTGTACTGATTGGAACAGCGGAGGGGGAAGAGATCGGTGTCAGCAGCGATGTGGGCTGCATCTGCAGTGCCCACATCGCTGCTCACCGAAAATTAACCCCTCAATTCCCTGCCAATACTCTGCAATACCCTGCCATTACTCTGCATTACTCTGCATTACTCTGCAATACCCTGCAATACTCTGCATTACTCTGCAATACTCTGCAATACTCTGCAATACTCTGCATTACTCTGCAATACTCTGCAATACTCTACAATACCCTGCAATACCCTGCAATACCCTGCAATACTCTGCAATACCCTGCAATACTTTGCAATACCCTGCAATACCCTGCAACACTCTGCAACACTCTGCAACGCTCTGCAACGCTCTGCAACACCCGCCAATACCCTGCAACACTCTGCGATGCTCTGCAACACCCGCCAATACCCTGCAACACTCTGCAATGCTCTGCAACACCCGCCAATACCCTGCAACACTCTGCAATGCTCTGCAACACCCGCCAATACCCTGCAACACTCTGCAATGCTCTGCAACACCCACCAATACCCTGCAACACTCTGCAATGCTCTGCAACACCCGCCAATACCCTGCAACACTCTGCAATGCTCTGCAACACCCGCCAATATCCTGCAATGCTCTGCAACGCAATACTCTGCAACGCCATACTCTGAGATACCCAGCCATACCCAGCCATAGTCGGTGATACCCTGCAATACCCAGCCATAGACACCCCCCCCCCTCCCGCCGCCCTCCGGTGCTTCTACCGACTCGCCAATACGATCAAATCCAGAATCTTTTTTTTTTTTTTTTCAGGCTTCCCAGCTTAGAGGTGAGATGTGGGGTCTTATTGACCCCATATCTCACTGTAAAGAGGACCTGTCATGCCATATTCCTATTACAAGGGATGTTTACATTCCTTGTATGAGGAATAAAAGTGATCAAAAAATTTATTTTTGGGGAAAAAAATGTCAAACTAAAATAAATAAAGTAAAATGAACAATAACATTTTTTTTTTTAAAGCGCCCCTGTCTCCATGTGCTTGCATGCAGAAGTGAACGCATACGTAAGTCCCGCCCACATATGAAAACGGTGTTCAAACCACACATGTGAGGTATCGCTGCGAACGTTAGAGCGAGAGCAATAATTCTAGCCCCTCCTCTGTAACTCAAAACATATAAGCAGTAAAAAAAATTAAATCGTCGCCTATGGGGATTTTTAAGTAGCGACGTTTGGCGCCATTCCACGAGCGTGTGCAATTTTGAAGAGTGACATGTTAGGTATCTATTTACTCAACGTAACTTCATCTTTCACATTATGCAAAAATTGGGATAACTTTACTGTGTTTTTTTTTCTTTAAGCACAAAACTTTTTTTTCCCAAAAAAAAAGCATTTGAAAAATTGCTGGGCAAATACTGTGCGAGATAAAAAGTTGCAACGACCACCATTGTATTCTCCAGGGTGTTTGCTAAAAAAAATATATAATGTTTTGGGATTCTATGTAATGTTCTAGCAAATAAATGATGATTTTTACATGTAGGAGAGAAATGTCAGAATTGTCCTGGGTGCTCCAGAACGCCTGATGGCGCTCCCTGCATGTTGGGCCTCTGTATGTGGCCACGCTGTGTAAAAGTCTCACACATGTCGTATCGCCGTACTCGAGAGTAATAGCAGAATATGTTTTGGGGTGTAATTTGTGGTATGCATATGCTGTGTGTGAGAAATAAACTGATAATATGACAATTTTGTGAAAAAAAAAAAAAGTTAAAAAATCTTGATTTTGCAAAGAATTGTGGGAAAAAATGACAACTTCAAAAAACTCATCATGCCTCTTACTAAATACCTTGGAATGTCTTCTTTTCAAAAAGCGGTCATTTGGGGGGTATTTGTACTTTTCTGGCATGTTAGGGTCTCAAGAATTGAAATAGGCCGTCAGTACTTCAGGTGTGATCAATTTTCAGATATTGGCACCATAGCTTGTGGACTCTATAACTTTCACAAAGACCAAATAATATCCACCAATTTGTACTTATTTTTACCAAAGATATGTAGTAGTATAAATTTTGGCCAAAATTTATGAAGAAAAAATTACTAATCTGCTAAATTTTATAACAGAAACAAAGAAAAATTCATTTTTTACAGAATTTTCTGTATTTTTTCTTTTATAGCACAAAAAATAAAAAACCGAGTGGTGATTAAATACCACCAAAAGAAAGCTCCATTTGTGTGAAAAAAAGGACAAAAATTTCATATAGGTCCAGTGTTGCATAACTGAGTAATTGTCATTCAAAATGTGAGAGCACCGAAAGCTGAAAATTGGTCTGGTTATTAAGGGTGTTTAAGTGCCCAGTGGTCAAGTGGTTAAAGCTATTTGGCACTGCAGCTGCCTCTGCTTCCTTTCCTTCCGAAATGTTGAAAGCATTAATAGTAACACTGCCTAAACCGAGTAAGACACTGGATGTTCCCAGGCCTATATCGTTGTTAAACAATGATTTAAAGATTTACACCAAAATGATAGCATTAAGACTGGTAGACAGCTTGCCCACTCTCATTGATCCAGACCAATCTGGTTTCACCAAGGGCAGGCAAACGTCAGATGCCACCAGACGTCTGATAGATATAATTCATGTTGCCAGGGGAGGACAAACTCCTTCTCTGCTTCTGGCTTTGGGTGCACAGAAGGCGTTTGATAGACTACATTGGCAATATCTGACCAAAACTTTGGAAAAGTTTGGATTTACAGCCCATCTACTATCCGCAATACTGGCTCTTTATACCTCCCTGTGGGCTCGGGTGTATACAACAGGCATGCTGTCCAAACCCTTTGGGATCACAGTACTCGCCAGGGATGCCCACCATCTACCCTTATTTTTAACCTACTAATGGAACCACTAGCAGCCAGTATAAGACAGAACCCAGATATAAAGGGCTTTATGATCAACAATCGTAAACATGTCATAAGCCTTTTTGCAGATGACGTAATCTTAATGCTTACAGATCTGGTGTCTTCCCTGGAACATGTGTCTTATGCACTACGGGAGTATGGTTTGGTGTCATACTATAACGTAAATGATACCAAATCTTACATTTTGGATTTATGGGTAGCTCCACAAGATAAATTGCACTTACAAGCTAAATTCCCATATGTTTGGAATGACCAAAAAATCACATACCTGGGCATCAACCTGACTTCCCAACCTAAACACTTATTTAAGGCCAACTATCTCCCACTTGAACAGAAACTAATGGAAGGATTAAAATCCCTCAGCAAACACACTTTATCATGGTCAGGAAGGTTGGCAGCTTTCAAACTGCAAATCCTACCCCAAATTCTTTATATATACTGCACAGTGCCAATACCTATCCCTCCAAAAATTCTTTCAAGGCTTAGAGTCTCTACTTACTAAATTTCTCTGGGAAGGCAAAAGAGCCAGGAGTGCCTTTTCCAAGCTCATAAAAAATAGAAAAGCGGGAGGAATGGGTGTACCGGTTTTCGCAGACTATCATACTGCTGCCATTCTAGCCCAACTTATAGGGTGGTTCCCGAACCAATACACTCCACTATGGGGGGGTTCATTGAGGAATCCCTGATACTAGGAGGTAAATTATTTGACTATGTTTTAGCCTACCCACACTTTAAATTCAAACCCATAAAATTCCCTCCCCCAGTAATTGTATCTTTAACCACTTCCCGACCGCCTCATGCAGATATACTGCGGCAGAAGGGCATGTACAGGCTGATTAATGTACCTGTACATTGCCCTTTAAGAGGAGGTTCGTGCCTGCCGGGAGCTCCAGGACTGCGATCTGATGTCCGCGGGGATACCTGCGATCGTCTCATGGTGAGGTAGAACGGGGAGATGCTTGCTTACATTCCTAGGGACACTGTCACTGATCAGCTCTCCCTGTAATCTGGAGCGCTGATCAGTGACATGTCACACACAACCCCTCCCACCCACAGTTAGAATCACTCCCTAGGATACACTTAACCCCTACAGTGCCACCTAGTGGTTAACCCCTTCACTGCCAGTGACATTTTTACTGTAGTCAATGCAATTTTTTAGCTTTGATCGCTGTATTAATGCCAATGGTCCCAAAAATGTGTCAAAATTGTCTGATGTGTTCGCCATAATGTCACAGTCACAATAAAAATTGCTGATCGCTGCTATTACTAGTAAAAAAAAAAATTATCAATAAAAATGCCATAAAACTATCCCCTATTTTGTAGACGCTATAACTTTATGCAAAGCAATCAATAAACACTTATTGCAAATTTTTTGTGACCAAAAAAATGTAAAAGAATATGTATTGGCCTAAACTGAGGAAACTTTTTTTCAAAATTGTTGCTTTTTTTGTTTGTTTGTTTGTTTATAGTGCAAAAAATAAAAACTGCATAGGTGATCAAATACCACCAAAAGAAAGCTCTGTTTGTGAGGAAAAAAGGACATTAGTTTTGTTTGGGAACCACATTGCATGACAGCGCAATTGTCAGTTAAAGTGACGCAGTGTCGAATCGCAAAAAGTGCTCAGGTCAGGAAGGGGGTAAATTATTCCAGGGCTGAAGTGGTTAAACTCTTGGAAAACATTGGTGCTGTCCAAGAATTCCTCCTCAACCCCTAATATGCCCCTGCCAATACCCACATCCACATTGGCTTTGATAATTCCTGAACTAAACCTAGATAAGTGGATAAAACAGGGACTAAAAAGGAAATCGGATTTATAAATAGAAAAGCTCATAAAACCGTTTGCAACGTTACAGTTAGAATATCAACTACCTACTTCTGAGCTATTTACTTACACCCAAGTAAAATCCTATCTTAAAAAAAAAATAACTCTTAAATGTAACTTATTTTGGAGGCTCCAAATCCACCTCATGGCTAGGGAGAGCCACAGAGGAGGCATTTCATTGTTTTATGATTTTTTAAATGACAAATCCATACTCATGAAAACAAACTCCATGTTGGCATGGGAAAGGGATCTCGATGAATAATTTTCAGAATCAAAAGGGGGGAGAGCAAAAGGGTGGGACTTTATATGAGGCATGTAGTTTGCAAAAAGAATAGATTGGTGGACATACTAGGATTTTTTATTATTGATTGCCATTGGATACAACCGAACATGACATGTGAATATACGTAACAATAATATAATGGAATTACAGTACATAAGGTCATAAAATCAATATCACATGGTATAGCAAGCAAAAGCCTTCCGGAGTTCACCAAAATCCAAAATTAGAATAAAACTGTAATACATGATAATGACTGTAAAGCCCATGACCTCATTGATCCTGAAAAGTGGTGTAGACTTGATAGTCGGGTAATATTTTAATGAAAATATGGCATGAGACAGCTCTATGCGTTTCGTGGCTGGCAGGCCACTTGTCAGGAGCGAGCACAAGATGTATCTAAGGGTAAAAAACATTGGATTTAGATAATTTGTTATGTGCAAACATGGACAATGGTGGGGTTAAGACCCCCAAACCAAATAACTGTTGACTCACTATTGTTCGTATGGGGGCGTGGATTGTGCATGGCGTGGTTTGGACCCGAATAAGGAGAGCTCGTCTAACCTCCAGCCTTATAGCTCCAGATATGCCAGCCAGAATTTCCAAATCCTGCACCACGCTTGGCAAATGATCCAGGACCGGATCGGTGTCCCATCTGCCCCCAACCGGCTCCATCAAGAGGTTCCTGGTCGCAGAAAAATCGAGCCCCGACACATGCGGCAGGCAGGCCCGAGCCTCGAGGTCAAGTATCTCTCCCTCTTCACATGCCACCTCTGTCAGAGAAAGTTCGCCAGCTTCCTCCTGCTGCTCAGACATCATGGAAGATCCAGGGTCGCCTGCTGGCTCAGAAATGACCAATTAGCTGGGATGTTCCACAGTTTGGAACAGGCTATTAAGAAAGAAATCTCTGCTGTTAGAACAGACATGTCTCACATCCTGACTAGAATAGAAGACACAGAACAGCGCCAGGATTCAGAAGCATCAGCCATTAAAGAATTGCAGGAGACTGTAACTCGGCTAGCTTTTGCCCACCGTGCCTCCTTGTACAAACTCGAGGATCTCGAAAATAAGAAATAATCTGCGTTTTAGGGGGTTGCCAGAAGCAACCAGGGATAATTATCTAGAGCTATCTATCCGTGGTATATGCAATACAATATTGGGTAACCCCCGACACTGACCCACTGCGATTCGACCGAGTTCATCGTGTCCTGCGACCTCGTAATGTCACAACAGACCAGCCTTGTGATTTTATATGCCGCTTACATTACTTTGAAGATAAAAACGCCATCATGACCGAAATGCAAAATACCCCCTCCATTAACTTTGATGGTGTAGCCATTAGCATCTTTCCTGATCTCTCTCTCCAAGGAAACACTGGATCGCCGCAGAATTTTGTAACCGCTCCTCGAGCACCTGCGCTCTGATGGAATCACATGCAGATGGGGCTTTCCTGCATGTTTAATTGCCACTAAAAATGGTTGCTCTCATACCCTCTTACAGGATCTCCACTTGCCACCGTTGGAACTCCCAGGTTGGCAGGACCCAATCCCAAATTTTTTAGCTCCTTAGGATTTCCAATGGCGGAAGACCCCTTCAAAGAAAAAGTGCACCTCAATCCCAGGGTCCTCACAAAAACGCAGCTGAGATGAATGTTCTTCAAACTGGATTCCCCATTCATACACATGCATCTATTGACCTGCATTCAGGCCTCTGAGACAGTTGTCTAATCCTCCCTACATCTGAATTGACAACTCAGGTATGATCGCTTTTTGGGTATTAATGTGTCAGTTACCATCATTTTTGTTTGCTTTTGTTCTATGTTGTCATGTTTATTGCAGTCCTTTTTATCAGTTTTACATTATATATTGCTGGAGCTAATCTCCTAAGTTCCTCATGCTTCTTTCACAGGCTGAGCGCTGACAGAACACACCGCTCTTATGCACTCATCTCATTGTATGTCCTCTACCCCCCTACTCCTGTGGTTGGTGAGTGCGAGTTGTCTACTGGGTGTTCTATTCAATCTATTTTTAGGGATTCGGATGGCGACATGCTCTCTCCCCCCCACAGGGATCACTGCAGATTCCTGTGTGTGTTTCTTGTACTTCCCACGGAAATGTAATTACTAGGGATGAGCTGGGTGTTCAAGTCGTTTGGCAAAACCAGAACTTTGCAGCCCATAATGCACTGCAGCATCACAGTGCATTGCTGGCTGATGATTTGGTCAAGCATGCACTATGAACCGCATGCTTGGCCAATCACAGCGCCTTCAGCGAGGGGAGCCATAATTGGCTGGATGCCTGTTGCCAATTATGGCTCAGGGGGTTTAGTACACGCATCACACTATATAAGGCCGCCTATGCGGCGGCCTTGTGTAGTGTGTTGTGGGTGGCTCATAGAGACAAACATAGAGACAGTGTCTTCATTTCCTTTGAACCTAGTGCAATTACAGTCAGTGCCCTCGCACAGTGTACACCTGAAGCTACCCCAATTGCTCGTGTTGTTCTAGTCCTATACAACAGGCAGCCGTAGCAGTTACAGTCGGTGTATTGTGCCACCTGCACGGTGTACACCTGAAGCTACCAGAATTGCTTGTGTTCTTCAGATCCTATACAACACGCAGGTAGCAGCAGTAATTACAGTCAGTGTACTGTGTCATCTGCACAGTGTGCACTTAAAGCTACCCCAATTGCTGGTGTTCTGCTGATCCTATACTGCAGGCAGCTGCAGTAATTACAGTCGGTGTACTGTGTCATCTGCTCAGTGTGCACCTAAAGATACCCCAATTGCTGGTGTTCTCATCTCCCTGCAAGCCATTAGTATGTCTGGAAGGCCAACAAGGAGAGGCAGACAGTCACAAGCCAATAAAAGAGGGCAAGCAGGCTCTGTGTCTAGAGACAGCAGTGCTGGTCGTGGACATGGTGCATCATCATCAGCACGTGGCCATAGGACACACTTGTCCTTATTTTCGGCAGCTGGACATGTTGAGCCGCAACATGCCGATGAGTTGGTAGAGTGAATGACCAAGCCCTCCTCATCCTCCTCATCCTCTCTCACCCAGGCTCAGGGTACTGGCAAAGCAGCTGCCAACATGGCATCTTCCCTCATCTCAATGGCATCAGTCACTCCTTCCCTAGATCCACCATTTCTTCCTGAGGAGTCCCTCGAACTGTTTGAGCACAGTGTTGGCTACATGCTCCAGGAGGATGCCCAGCGTTTTAAAGGCTCTGATGATGATACCCAGCTAGAGGAAGGCAGTAGCGTGAGCCCAGAGAGAGGGGGTGCCCAAGAAGGACAGCAATCTGGCAGTCATGTTCCACCAGCTGCCGCGTACTGCCAGGTTTGCTCCAGTGATGAGGAGGGAGGGGATGATGAGGTCAGTGACTCCATGTGGGTACCTGATAGGAGAGAGGAGGAGGAGGAAGCACATCTCCAATGAGGCAGGATGCCCTCCAGGGGCCAGCTTAAGGGCAGCACACTGACTGAATCACACCGCAGAGCTCTGCCTGTGCAGGGTGCTGCCTCTGCGCGTTATTCCAAAAGTTCTTTGGTGTGGGCCTTTTTTGAGACCAGTGCATCAGATCGCACTGCTGCTATTTGCAACATATGTCTCAAGCGTATCTCGCGTGGCCAAAACATCAGCCGCTTGGTCACCACATGCTTGACCAGACATATGTTGACCTGCCATGCAGCTCGTTGGCAAGTGTACCTTAAGTGTACACCAAAGAACAAAGAGGACCTCTCCTTGCTCCTCATCAGCTGGGATCTCCAACCCCACTATACCTTCAGTCCTATCTGAAACCTGCACTGAGAGGAATTAAGGTGTAGAATTAGGTGTGTCACAGCCAAGTACTTGCAGGCAATCTGCTAGCGGTACACCAGCATCCAATTGTAGCAGGAAAATTTTCCTGCCCCAGCTGCTGGACCGTCGAAAGAAGTTCACTCCCAGCCATCCACATGCCCAGTGGTTGAATGCTAGCTTGGCTAAATTGCTAGCACTTCAACTGCTGCCATGTCCATGCCTTGCTGGACAGGGCAGTCAGCGGTAAGGTGCATATTACTGCTGACTCATGGTCCAGCAGGCATGGACAGGGACATTGCCTATCTTTCATGGTGCATTGGGTGACTCTTCTGGCAGCTGGGAAGGATGCAGGACAAGGTGCAGTAGTGTTGGAGGTTGTTCCACCACCACGCCTCCAAAATACTACTACTGGTTGTGATACACCTCTCTCCTCCACCCCCTCCTCTTCTTCTTCCTCCATGGCCTCTTCTTGTACTTTGTGCTCGGAACCAGCGGTGCTCCATAGGCATTCAAGGGGCTACGCAAGTACGTAGGCAAAAAGATGCCATGCCGTGCTTGCGCTGGTGTGCTGGGGGACAGGAGCCACACTGGGGCAGATATTCTGTCAGCTCTGCAGGGACAAGCCGAGAGGTGGTTGACGCCATGCCAGCTAAAGCCAGGAATGGTGGTTTGCGACAATGGCACCAACCTCCTCTCCGCCCTCCGACAGGGACAACTGACCCATGTGCCCTGTGTGGCTCATGTCCTTAACTTGGTGGTGCAGCAGTTCTTGGGCAGTTACCCAGGCTTACAGGATGTCCTGAAGCAGGCTAGGCAAGTCTGTGTGCATTTCCAACCATCATATAATGCCAGTGCTCGGCTGGCTGAGCTCCAAAAGGAATTGAACCTGCCCAAGAACTGCCTTATCTGTGACATGCCCACCAGGTGGAACTCAACGTTGGCCATGCTGCAATGGCTGCACACGCAGCAGAGGGCCTTCAATGAGTACCTGTGTGACTACGGCACCAAGACAGGGTCAGGGGAGCTAATTTTTCTTCCCCACGCCAGTGGGCCATGATCAGGGATGCATGCACTGTCCTGCCACCATTTGAGGAGGCCACGAGGATGGTGAGCAGTGACAGTGCATGCATCAGTGACACTGAACCTCTTGTCCACCTGTTGGAGCACACTCTGCATTGAATTATAGACAGGGCACTTGAGGCAGAACAGAGGCAGGAAAAGGAGGACTTCCTTGCCTCTCAAGGCCCCCTTTATCCAGACAGTGTTCCTTCTGGACGGCCGCTCACACAGGAAGAGGATGAGGAGGGGGAGGAGGAGGAGGGTTGTGTCAGCATGGAGGTGGAGCCTGGAACTCAGCATCAGCAGCAGTCTTTTAGGGATGATTTACAGTCCCAAGAAACCCATGGACTTGTACGTGGCAGGGAGGAGGTGGCTGCCGATCATGTCGTCCTTAGTGACCCAGAGGACTCCAGACTGAATGCCTCAGCTAACCTACGCTGCATGGCCCCCCTGATCCTGCAAAGCCTGCAGAAGGGTCCTTGAATTCAGTGGATCAAGGAGAGGGATCATTACTGGCTGGCAACTCTCCTTGATCCATGATACAAGGGTAAGGTTGTGGACCTTATCTTACCATCGCAGAGGGAAAAGAGGATGATACATCTTTGGGAGGCCTTGCAGAAAGGTCTGTGCAACGCGTTCCCAGAGACTGGGAGGTTACAAATTCCTGGTCCTGGACAATGTGTTACTGAGGCTTCAGTCAGTCACAGGAGTGGTGGAGAAGGTGGCCGTCTGACCGATGCGTTCAGACAGTTTTTTAGTCAAGGTATGATCGGTTCCAGCAACCATCGCCAGCGTCTGATTTACATGGTGCAGGAATACCTAGGGGCAAGATCAGACTTGGACACCTTTTCCACCGAAAATCCTCTGGGTTACTGGGTCTTGAGGATGGATCACTGGCCAGAGCTTGCACAGTATGCAATTAAGCTACTAGCCTGTCCTGCATCCAGCGTTCTTTCAGAACATTCAGTGCTGCTGGAAGTTTTGTAACCGATCACAGGGTGTACCTGTCCACCGACTCGGTTGATCGACTGAACTTCACAAAGATGAATCAGTCTTGGATCACCACCAGCTACCAAGCACCTGAAGCTGATGTAACCGAATAATTTTTTTTGAACTGTCACACCCCTTCAAGACTGCCTATGCTGATGCTGAGTGACTGTCCTGTTATGCTGACTGACTATCCTTTTCCTCCTCAATGATCCTGCTGATAGCTTGGAAGAACATTTTGGGTTCTGGGCACTGACACCAGTGGCTCTGTTTAACAGGGGCATGTAATTACATATTTTGCAGGATGGTTCATTGCTGCACTCAACTACAATATTTGTGAGTGGTTGCAGTGTTGTGGCACCAGCACCAGTGGCTAAGGCCCAATTTTTCAGCCCCTGTTTAACAAGGGCATGTAATTACAATTTTTGATGCAATACTTTGCAGCAGGGCTCATTCCTGCTCTCCAACTAGAGTTTCTGTGAGGTGATGCAGTTTTGTGGCATCAGTGCCTAAGGCCCAATTTTTCAGCCCCTGTTTAACAGGTACATGTAATTCTTGATATAATGTTTCACAGCACGGCCCGTTCCAGCACCCACCGAGAGTAACTGTGAGGACTTACAGTGTTGTGGCACCAGCACCACCCCCACCCCCACAACCACCAAAGGCCCAATTTTTCTACCACTGTTCAACAATGGCATGTTATTACAATTCTTGATATAACAGTTCACAGCAGGGTGCTCCAGCACCCACCAAGAGTCACTTTGAGGTCTTACAGTGTTGTGGCAACACCTACACCTTAGGCCCAAATTTCTGCAGAGCATATAGGGCAGGCCCCTACTTTCAAACATCCAACTTACAAATGTCTCCTACTTGCAAACGGAAGGAGACAACAGAAAGTGAGATGAAATCTACCCCTAGGAAGGGAAATTCTCTCCTGTAAGAGTTGATATGGGAAAAACATGTCTCCTCTCCACTGATGCTTTATCCCAATCCTTATTTTACTAAAAACACCAAATTTTCAAAAAACATGGGTCATTGGGACAGAAAGTGAGGTGAAATCTTCTGAAGAGGATTCCCCTATGTTTTCAAAAAAGCTTAAAAATAGATTTTTTTTACTGGAGCAACACTTTAAAAATGTACCAGTTCAAAATTACAAACAGATTCTACTTAACAACAAACCTACACAGTTCCTGTCTTGTTTGCGCCACCTGTATACTGCTGTTCTAAGTATATATGGGCCTGGGGGCCCCACGCCTTTCCTTTTTTTTAATTTGGATATGGGGTTTCCCCTTAATATCCATACAAGACCCAAAGGGGCCATTTTTCTCAATGATTTTCATCCATATTGCTGGAACCAGACATTACATTAAAATCGCAAGCAGTTTTAAATGACTTTTTTTTACTGTTAGAAATATCATTTTGTGCAGGGACTGTTCTAAACACGGGAAACACGTGCCACTTCACAGGCATACTATAGACACCCCCTAGGCATGATATTTAAAGGAATATTTCACTTTTTTTCACTTTAAGTGTCATTAAAATCAGTGCTGCCGAAAAAATTGCAGTTTTTAAAACTTTTTTTGCATTGATACATGGGTCTCCAAACCCTTTTTAGGACAATAACTTGCATATTAGCCTTTAAAATTAACACTTTTGATTTTGAAAGTTCGAGTCCCATAGACTTTAATGGGGTTCTAAAGTTTGTGCGAATTTTCGGTCCGTTCGCAGGTTCTGGTGCAAACTGAACCAGGGGGTGTTCAGTTTATCCTTAATTACAATAAAGTGAATACACCCCTCACATTTTTGTAAATATTTTATTTATATCTTTTCATGTGACAACACTGAAGAAATTACACTGCTACAATGTACAGTGCATCCGGAAAGTATTCACAGCGCTTCACTTTTTCCACATTTTGTTATGTTACAGCCTTATTCTAAAATGTATTAAATTCAATATTTTCCTCAAAATTCTTCAAACAATACCCCATAATGACAACATTAAAGAGGTTTTGTTTGAAATCTTTGCAAACTTATTAAAAATAAAAAACAAAAAAAATCACATGTACATAAGTATTCACAGCCTTTGATCTATACTTTTTTGAAGCACCTTTAGCACCTATTACAGCCTCAAGTATTTTTGAGTATGACGCTACAAGCTTTGCACACCTATTTTTGACAGTTTCACCCATTCTTCTTTGCAGTACCTCTCAAATAGGGATGAGCTTGATGTTCGACTCGAACGTCGGATGTTCTCCTGTTCGCCAAACAGCGAATATTATGGGGCCTTTGTGGCAAATTCAAGCACCGTGGAATGCCCCATAATGCACTGCAAGATTGCAGTGCAAGATGCACTGCAAGATTGCAGTGCATTGATGTCTGATGATTGGCCAGAGCATGCACCTGACCTGTATGCTTTGGCCAAGCACAGTATGCCCTGCTGCGAGAGCCATAATTGGCCAAAGGGATGGGTTTATAACAGCCAGATTGAACTGGACCCCAAAATATGTTTACTGGGCTATCTTAATAAAGAGATATATCCAAGGGAAATGTCAATTTGGTAGACTATTATTTATAGCCCGTAATTTAATAGCTAGACAATGGATGTCTTCCAGTGTACCAGTATTTGAGGAATGCCACTCCCAGGTAAATTAGGCAATATTAATTGAGCAACAGGTTTATCAGAATAGGGATACAATGGATATATTAGTTAAGCTGTGGGGTCCCTGGTTAATAACACCAGGTCTGGCCTCATTCTCTTGGATTCCAAATATAATAGTAAAGAATGTAAGAAAAGAGAGTGAATAGGGAAAACTATGGGCTGTATGGGAAGTGTTGAGCGGTTTGTTTGTTTGTTTGTTTTTTTTTGTTTTTTTTATTTGTTTCTTTTTGTTTTTTTGTTTTGTTGTGAATGGTTTTGTGTAGGTAATTCTACTTGTGGTATATAGTTACTGCTGGAGATCGATGGAAATAAGAAACTAGAATTTAAAAATATATACTTTGTAAAATCACTGTTAAAATTGTTGTATGCATGGATACTGTAAAACTGGTAAATAAGAAAATGTTGAATAAAGAAGTAATGTTAAAAAAAAAATTATAATTGGCCAAAGGCAAGTTGCCTTTTGGCCAATCATGGCTCTGGGGGACTAAGTTCACACCCCACACTATATAAGGCTGCTTATATAGCGGCCATGTATAGTGTGTGATTGTGGATGGAGATAGATTAAGTTAGATTAGGCAGGCAGGTTAGTTAGCTATTGGCAGTGTATTTAATATATATACATACAGTCTAGTATGTATATACAGTATCTGGCGAATGTGAGTACACCTCTCACATTTTTGTAAATATTTTATTATATCATTTCATGTGACAACACTGAAGATATTACACTTTTCTACAATGTAAAGTAGTGAGTGTACAGCTTGTATAACAGTTTCAGTTTGCTATCCCCTCAAAATAACTCAACACATTAATGTCTAAGCCACTGGCAACAAAAGTGAGTACACACCTAAGTGAAAACGTCCAAATTGGGCCCTAAGTGTCAATATTTTGCATGGCCACCATTATTTTCCTGCACTTCCTTAACCCTCTTGGGCGGGAAGTTCAGCAGAGCTTCACAGGTTGCCACTAGAGTCCTCTTCCACTCCTCCATGGCGACATCACGGATCTGGTGGATGTTAGAGACCTTGCGATCCTCCAGCTTCTGTTTGAGGATGCCCCACAGATGCTCAATAGGGTTTAGGTCGGGAGACATGCTTGGCCAGTCCATCATCTTTACCCTCAACTTCTTTAGCAAGGCAGTTGTCCTCTTGGAGGTGTGTTTGGGGTCGTTATCATATTGGAATACTGCCCTGGGGCTCAGGCTCTGAAGGGAGGGAATCATGTTCTTCTTCAGTATGTCACAGTACATTTTGGCATTCATGGTTCCCTCAATGAACTGTAGCTCCCCAGTGCTGGCAGCACCCATGCAGCTCCAGACCACGACACTCCCAAAGCACCTTGTCCCCATGCTGATGGGGACAAGGGCCTCACCCCCATAACCGTTGCTCATTGGTTGTGGGGGTCTTCTGGCGGGGGACTTATCGGGTTACCCCTACCCATTGACCAAATAAAGTGTCAAAAAAGTAAAAATGACAGGAGACAGTTTTTGACAATTCTTTTATTAAAAAAAAGTGTCCTGTGATGTCCATCCATCCTTCAATCATGGCGCCTGGATCTTGAAAATAGAACAAAAAAGGATATCCCACCGACTGCTGTCTCTTGGCTGTGACAGCTGTTATATAGGCAAGGGCGGGGCCACCCAGACATGTAACTGGGTGACCCCGCCCCCTTCTGATGTCTCATGATGTCAGAGGGGTTGGGGTCACCCATTTAGGTCACTGGGTGGCCCCGCCCTTGCCTATATATCATCTGTCAAACCCAAGAGACAGCAGTTGGTGGGACGCCTCCCATCGATTCGGAGATTTTTTCCTTATATTTTTCGGGTCCATCAGGTGCTGTGATTGAAGATGGATGGACATCGCGGGACACTTTTTTTTTAAATAAAAGGAATTGTCAAAAACTGTCTTTTGTTGTTTTTCCTTTCTTGACACTTTATTTGGTGAACACGTGGGGGGCTGGGATCTGGGGGCCCTCTTGTGACCCCCACAACCACTGGAAATGGGTTGTGGGGATATGGTCCTTGTCCCCATCAACATGGGGACAAGGTGCTTGGGGGGGACCTCAAAGCACCCTCCCTATGTTGAGGGCAAGCGGCCTAGTATGGTTCAGGAGATGGGGCGCTTGCTTGTCCCACCCCTTTCCTGGCCTGCCATGGCTGCTTGCTCGGATAAGGGTCTGGTATGGATTTTGAGAGGACCCCCACGCCATTTAAAAAAAAATGGTGTGGAGTTCCCTTTAAAATCCATACCAGACACAAAAGGTCTGGTATGGATTTTGGGGGGGACCCCACGCTGTTTTTGGCATGGAGTTACCCTTACCCTTGAATGAATTGGGGGAACCCACGCCGATTTTTTTCAATGATTTTTATCTATTTTCCTGGGATCCAGTGTTCTGGCAGATAGTGTCCTGCCATCATATAGTGTCCGCCCCATACTGTGCATGCGCAGTACGGAGCAAAAGAAGCTTCGCAAAATCTCCGAAGCTGAACGGCGCCTGCGCCGTGAGTGGAGGTGGTAGCCCCACCATCCAAAATATAAATACAGAAAAAATCAGCACAGTACATCCCCTTTACGAAAAGCTGCTGAACACCAAGGATCAATTACCAAATCCCAATATACAATATATCAAACAGATGGTACAGCGCTCTAATTAAAATAAAATGATTACTAACATATTAAAATTAATTAAAAGTCCAAAGATAGCATTTGTGTCAAAGTCCACGTGAGGAATCTTCAGTGGTATACAGTCAGTTCATGCATAAAGTGACTTAGTGCCAAGGGGGGGACCACCACCAATGGTAAAATTGGCTGCTCACCTCATCGTATGGACCCTTTAAATTACAGAGGGTCGTATGCACTTAAATATCAATGAATGCTTATCAACTCATCCAATCGCTGTACTCCTCTCAGACAATATCCGGCCGGTTCACAAACGAAAACACAGCTTTCTCCCATTCAGTCAAATTAACTGACACGTTCGTGGAATACCCACACTGGATCGGTATATAGCAGTATTCACATTTCCTCAGACCATGTGGATAGAAAGACAGGCCATAGTGCTCTCCATAGAAAAACGTTTTAATGATGAATATACATAAAAAATACACTTACAATAAAAAGCTTCATATGATCGTTAAAATGAACAATGACTGTGGGTGACGTCACGTGATCTCCGCCCCACCATCCAAGCGGACATTGGGTTGTGAAAATTAGAGGGCCCCTCGCGGGCGAGCTTCGCTCGCCATGCTTCGGGCTCGGCCTCGCTGCGCTCGGCTCTTTTTTATTCCTACTCTATGTCCACTTGGATGGTGAGGCTAGAACCTGGACTCATGGCGCAGGCACTGTTCATCCTCGGCTATTTTCGGAATCTGTGTTGCTGTGTTGCTGTGTACTGCGCATGCGCAGTACACAGCGGACACTATCTGATGGGGGACCTTATATGATGGGACACCGGCAATACATTACAGGCAAGAGCAATTTTAAATTAAATTTTTTCCTTTGGAAATGTAATTTTGCTGTGGCACAGTAAAAAACATGACAAAGATGCGCCACTTTACAGGCAGACTAAGGGGACCCCCTAGGCATGATATTTAAATTAATATTTAATTGTTGTTTCACTTTAATCAATATTAAAATCACTGCTGTTGAAAAACAGCCATTTAAAAAAAAACTTTTTTTGCAAATAATTTTAATAGTAATAACTTGCTTATAAGCCTTTAAAGTTAACACTTTTGATTTTTCACATTCGTGTTCCATAGACTTTAATGGTGTTTGCATGTTCGCATTCATTTTTGTCTAGTCGCATGTTCTGGTACAAACTGAACTCGGGGGTGTTCAGCTCATCCCTACTCTCAAGTTCCATCAGGTTAGATGGGGAGCCTCAGTGCACAGCCATTTTCATATCTCTCCAGTGATGTTCAATCGGGTTCAAGTATGAGCTCTGGCTAGGCCACTGAAGGATGTTCACAGAGTTGTCTCGTAGCCACTCCTGTATAATCTTGGCTGTGTGCTTAATGTCATTGTCCTGTTGAAAGATGAACCTTCGCCCAAGTCTCAGATCCAGAGCACTCCGGAGCAGGATGTCTCTGTACAATGCTGCATTCATCTTTCCCTCAATCCTGACTAGTGTCCCAGTTCCTGCCACTACTAAAAACATCCCCACAGCATAATGCTGCCACCACTGTCAGGTCACCTTGAGGCGAGGTGACAGATGCACACCATAGGGATCAGGAGTGCACCGCAAGGTTGTGGACCCTACGGCTGACTGCTGCAGACGGGGGACAGATCCCACTGGGGTTAGAGCATAAGATTTCCTCGGGCGCGGAGTCTAAGAGCCAGCAGGTGTTCACCAGCGCCTCTAGTGGTGAGGATGGACTTAGCTGCAACTGGCTCCAGGTTGCGACCCCCAGGGTCCCCCAGCTCACACCCACAGTAGGCAACAGGAGGATAGGGATGGTGAGGGACAAAGCCAAGGTCGGGACCACAAGCAGACAAGAATAGTCGGGGACACGCCAAAAATTCAGGATCACAGGCAAACAGGGATAGTCAAAAACACGCCAAAGTCGGTAACGGAAAACAGTAGAAAAGCACACGGCAGGAAACAGGAAGCTAACACACAAAGGTATACACAATGGTTGATCAACACTGATGGCCTGCAGTGCACAGGTTAATATAGGGCTCCCTGATAGGGCCTGGGGTGGAGCCATGCTTAGAGAAAAGGTTATAAAAACCACCAGGTGGAAGTGGCTGGCCTCTAGTCTGAACACATAAGGGGAGGTAAGCAAACACAGGAAGATCACTGCATAACCATGACAGTACCCTCCCTCTTACGAGGCCTCCCCCTCCCCCGCCTGGGTCCAGGCTTAAAGGGAAACTCCAGATGGAACCTCTTTAACAGACAGGGAGCAAAGACCTCAGATACAGTGATCCAAGACCTCTCCTCGGGGCCCAACCCTTTCCAAAGTACGAGGTACTGAAGAATGCCTTTACGGAGTCGGGAATCCAAAACTTGACTAACCTCGTATTTTAGATTATCCTCAGAGACCGAAACAGAGGTAGGGAGAGGACGAGAGGACTTGAGGACTAAAGGCTTTTTAGGAATGGGTAAGGGCATGAGAAGATCAGGAGTCTGAGTAGGGTCCCCCACACCCTTAAAGATGAGCTGGGCATCCATAACAGGACCGCCAGACTGGGCAGAGGTCAGTGGATCCCTGAGGTCAGGTTGGTTAGAAAGTGACATGTCACAAGAGTCAAGCTGGATAGCTGCAACTCAAACAGAATGCAGAGAACCCTGAGAAAAATATTGAAAACCCGTCCTGGCTGAATGAGGTATTCTTTCCAAAGGATGGATTGAGCCTCTTAAACGGGTTTGAACGGACATAATAGCAGTAGGGTGAGGCCAGGTCACCGAAGGTGCTGAACAAGAAGCAGGAAGCTCATTGGGCATGGGCTGGACTGGCATGACTGGTGCAGAGGTCGACTGAATAGTATTGTCAGGTGTAGCGACCATCTCAAACACATCACAGGGCATAGCAACTGTGAAACTTGCAGACAAGTTAGCCTGGCTGTGCGTCCAAGGGAGATTAGGGACAGACAAAGGTAAATGGTTATTCAAACTGGAGTGAATGATCAACTCAGGTTCATAGGTGGACCCCTCATTCAGAGCACCACATGACCTAGAGAGTGCATCAGTCCGACTATTGCAGGACGCATCCCAGAGATCGCTATATACAGCAGGAAGAGCAGATGATACTGGGATGGTGGTAAAAGGAAGTTTCTCCTTTGGGGTACCCTTGAGTAGGCAGGAAGAGGAACAGGAGGAGCCCCAAGCCAGGATCTGTCCAGCAGACGAGTCAACGTGTGGAGAATGGAGCCGTAACCAAGAAAGACCTAATATGATAGGAGATGAAGCCTTAGGTAAGACAAGGAAGGATATCCACTCCTGGTGGAGTTTCCCTACTGACATCTTAACAGGAAGAGTCTGAAAGCGGATAGGGCCCCCTGGGAGAACCGTGCCATCAATCGCTAGAGACCACCAATGGCTTTGTAAGGGGCAAAAGGGTAAGTCTCATGGATGATGCAGTTTCCCAATCCATGAAATTGGCAGCGGCTCCAGAATCCAGATGTGCTGAGACCGAACGAGAGGAAGCACCGACATGAAGCAACACAGAAAGGAGAAGACGAGAAGGTGAAGGTGATATTTCAGGGTCTAATACTCCACCTTCCAGATGTATTAGCCCTGAGCGTTTTTCCGGACAAAGAGAACAAGTGTCAAGGAAATGACTTTTGGCCCCACAATAGAGGCATAGGCCCTAGCACGTTCTTCGGGAGATAATTTAGTCCAGCCCAACTGCATAGGTTCCTCAGTAAGCAGGGGGTGTTCCTTGGATCGAAGAGAAGGGACTGGGGGCTCAGGCTGCCTAAAGAACGGGGAGTGCTGGCGTCTTTTTTCCAGGGCCCTCTCCTGAAAGCGAATATCGATCTGGTTACACAAGGTGATGACACTGTCCAGATCAGCAGGAAGGGATCTTCCTGCTAATTCATCCTTCACTCTATCAGAGAGGCCATGTAAAAAGGTTGCAACTAGGGCCTCATTATTCCAGCTCAATTCAGCTGTGAGGATACGGAACTGAAGAGCATACTGTCCCACAGAAGCAGACTCTTGACGGAGATGTAAAAGAGCGCTAGCTGCTGAGGAGACAGGACTCGGTTCCTCGAAAAAATTCTGAAAAAGTTTCAAGAAATCAGACAGGCTAGAAATCACTGGATCATTCAGTTCCCACAGAGGGGCGGCCCAAGCTAACGCCTCGCCGGACAGGAGGGATATGATATATGCAACTTTTGCCCGATCGGACAGGAAGTTTTGGGGCTGAAGTTCAAAATGAATTGTGCACTGGCTAAGGAACCCCCTGCAAGCCTTGGAGTCCCCAGAGAAACGGACCGGAGCTGGTAGTTGTAATGAACGTGTGGCTGCGACTGATGCGATAGGTGCAGCAGCAGATAGCGGTTGCGGTTGTTGAACTGGGGGTCCTAATGAGGCCTGAGCCTGTTCAAAACGGGATGCCAAATCCTGAAGGAATTGCATAATCTGGTTATGATGCGATTCTTGGGTCTCAAGTCTGCGAACTAAGCCCTGCAACGGATCGACTGCAGGAAGCGGCACGTCAGCCGGGTCCATGGCTGATCAAACTGTCAGGTCACCTTGAGGCGAGGTGACAGATGCACACCGTAGGGATCAGGAGTGCAGCGCAAGGTTGTGGACCCTACGGCTGACTGCTGCAGACGGGGGACAGATCCCACTGGGGTTAGAGCATAAGATTTCCTCGGGCGCGGAGTCTAAGAGCCAGCAGGTGTTCACCAGCGCCTCTAGTGGTGAGGATGGACTTAGCTGCAACTGGCTCCAGGTTGCGACCCCCAGGGTCCCCCAGCTCACACCCACAGTAGGCAACAGGAGGATAGGGATGGTGAGGGACAAAGCCAAGGTCGGGACCACAAGCAGACAAGAATAGTCGGGGACACGCCAAAAATTCAGGATCACAGGCAAACAGGGATAGTCAAAAACACGCCAAAGTCGGTAACGGAAAACAGTAGAAAAGCACACGGCAGGAAACAGGAAGCTAACACACAAAGGTATACACAATGGTTGATCAACACTGATGGCCTGCAGTGCACAGGTTAATATAGGGCTCCCTGATAGGGCCTGGGGTGGAGCCATGCTTAGAGAAGAGGTTATAAAAACCACCAGGTGGAAGTGGCTGGCCTCTAGTCACATGAGGGGAGGTAAGCAAACACAGGAAGATCACTGCATAACCATGACAACCACCATGCTTCACTGTTGGGATGATATTGGCCAGGTGATGAGTGGTGCCTGGTTTCCTCCAGACATGACACTTGCCATTCAGGCCAAAGAGTTCAAACTTTGTTTCATCAGACCAGAGAAATTTGTTTCACATGGTCTGAGACTCCTTCAGGTTCCTTTTGGCAAACTCCAGATGGGCTGTCATGTGCCTTTTACTGAGGAGTGGCTTTTGTCTGGCCACTCTATCATACAAGCCTGATTGGTGTGGTGCTTCAGAGAGGGTTGTTCTTCTGGAAGGTTCTCCTCTCTCCACAAAGAAACACTGGAGCTCTGTCAGAGTGACCATAAGGTTCTTGGTGACCTCCTCAACTAAGGATCTTCTCCCCATTCTACAAGCAGTACCCAGAAGTCCTGACTGCTAGGCTCCATGCCATGATGATAGGGGCCGCTTAACTGCAGTCCCTTCCAAGCTCTATGGGCAAGGCGGTCATTGTAGTGATTCCAAAACCAGGAAAGGACCCCTCCCTCTGCTCGTCATACTGCCCTATTTCACTCATAAACATTGCCGTGTAAATATTGACCAAAGTCCAGATGAGGAAGAGGATAGACATGCTGTTGATGAGCTCCGCTCTCCTTCACACTATCCACAGCCATCCAGCGCCCTCTGTTAGGATATTCAGCATCAATCCCTCCACACGATCTCCTGGGCTCCCCCTGAGCTGCTTTTTGTCTGTTTGGACTGTCCCAGCCATCCACTAGCGCTACATTCTGGCCCTCGGCCTACTCCATCCTCCATGTGTCGGCCACCATCTTGCCACCTACGAGGCCTCCGGACCTCCCGTGATCGTCTCCTGTCACCGGCTGGACTAGCATCAACCACATCCTTAATCACCGGAGGTGATGGTGTGGTCCCTGGCCATCCGCTTGTTCTGCGCCCCAACTCTGAGGCCCGGCCGCCATCTTGCTGCCTACTTGACCTAATGCTAAATCACCACATTCCATGGGACTAGCGGCTGCCCTCTTCACACATACCGGCGGTTGTCCCCACGGACCGGCAGCTCACCATCTGCGAGACCCAGGGGAGAAACATTGCCTGGATTGGTGCTTCAAAGACAGAGATGAGCGGCGGCCATCTTTGTACACCTTAAGCCATCTAGCAACCTCTCTGACTCCCCCCATACCCAGATTTTGACCCCTCCACACAGTCACACTCCACCAGTTGGGGACTCACCCAAGCCATGACTCTAGGGCGTTTACCTTTTTGAATCATCCCTGTCCGTGTAACCTAGTGCAGCAGCCATCTTACTACACCCAAACGTGCAGGGGACTCTAAAGCTGTCTAACTATCTTGTCACCCCCCGGGGGCCCGTATTTGAGTCCCACCACTTTTGGGAGTGCTGCTCCTTGCTTTTCGGGTCAGTGTCCGCTATCCTATTACACCCCATAGACTGCCTCTCTACAAATCCTGGCTGTTTGTTCTCTACATGTTCAGAGTCCCATGTACACCCCATCAAGCAACATGTAGCTACACAATGGTCTTAAAACAGGATATATCCTTGGGACAGGGGTGATAGGATGAACTAAAGTCAGAATCACTTTTTTTTTTGTTGGGGACGCATGCAAGATGCGATGCAGTTCACCATTTGAAACTAAGAACTCGATCGATTCAGCAAGGATTTAACACATACTGTAAGGATCTATTACTTTAAAGAGTTATTTTTTCTATAAGCATTCCCACAATTCATACTAGTGCATGCCGTCAGGCAAGAAGTGCACAACAGCACTCCTTAATCGCATACCCACTACGCAATAAGGATCATAAGAATATGGCTCAAAAAGGCGCCAATTCATCACCGGTACAGCCCACCACACCCGCCATCAGCCCTCCATCTAAATCTTCTTCACCTCAAAATAACAGCGATCTCCCCTCTCAGATCACAAAAGCAGACTTGGATTCCAGTTTATCCAAGATCTACGAAAAACTTGTAGACAAAATACAATGTGAACTCCAAAAAACAACAAACGCACTCAAGAAATTGCCACCTTGGAAGGTCGCACAGATGTTCTAGAAACCAAACACGATGAGCTATCACTTGCACACAACAATCTTAGAAGGGACTTTGAACTTTTAGCCGAAAACCATTCTTACTTACAATCTCAAGTGGAAGATTTAGACAATCGAAACCGAAGGAACAACCTAAGGATTTGGGGTATCCCAGAGTCTGTCACCGAACTGATGCCAGCAGTATCCAAACTGTTCCACAATCTCCTCCCTGATTTACCTCCAGCCTCATTTGTGTGCGACAGGATTCATAGGGCCTTGCGTCCTAAACCACCCCCAGACAAACCTTCACGGGACATTATTTTATGCATGAAAGACTTCATCACCAAAGAAAGCATACTTAGAGCATCTAGGAATATGCATAACATTGAATTGGATGGCACTTGGATATTCCCAGATATCTCACAAGCTACCTTGGAGAGGAGACGCAAAATGAAAGAGATAACTTCGGTATTACAATCGGCTCATATTAGATACCGGTGGGGTTTCCCATTCAAATTAACAGTGCCACACAATGGCACCACTTATACAGTCTTCAACATCTCAGAAGGTAAAGATCTCCTTGTCAAGTTGGGTCTCCTGGATCCGGGTACCTTCGCAAGACCTCCTACCACTCCTCATACTTCACCTATCTGGGCCACCCCGGCTACTCTTCAAGGACAAGGAAGATGGTGTCCATCATTCAGAAATGTTGATGCCTGAAGCTCCTACCAGCGGCTGTAACTTCAACCCCCCCCCTTTTTTTTCCCTAGTTTCCCCCTTTTTTGGTATTATCTCTCACATGATCCTAAGAACAATTTTTATGGTACTAAAAATGCAAGTGCTAAAGTTGACGTATTATATTTAATACTTAATGGTTCTACACCTTCATAATGTATTGGGCTACATATTTCCTTACTTATGATCTCATGTGAACTTATACACCTTACCCCCCCCCTTTTTTTTTTCTTCCTTTCCCTCTCCAACATGCCACAACATTGCTCTTATATTTTTTGTTTATAGTATCCTCTGCTAGTTTGTTCACCTACTCACAAAGGACTCCTAAAGCAAGGTTCAACTAGTGGATACAATTCTACGACTCATCATTATTTTATGGGTGGATGCTCCATTTGTGAGTAACGGACATTTTTGTCCACAACAATATTTTTCTTGGTCAGCTAGTGCTTCTCACGCTGACCCCCGAGTTATTAATAATATTTCTTATAAGTACACTAAAATATTCTATTTTTACATATTTTTGAAAAGGTCAAACAAATTTTCTCTATTTTACTTAAGGAATTATGATGGTGTGTTATTGTGCATTTTAGCACTCACACTTTCTAGACGTTAATTATTTCTTGGGTTCTATAGTTCAAGCACCCCCAACCTACAGTGTTCACTGGTACAGTTACAATATGTTATTTGTTAGAAAAAGGTTAACTAGAAAATGCATACGCATGATGTTGTTGAATAATTTAATACATGGTATTTTTGAAAATGCGGATGGCAACACAGTGTTTACCAATTTTTTCTCATCTCAGGTAATTTTTTATTTCTAGTGTTTGGGATGTCTGCCACACTACCAACACCTCCCCAACTCTCCCATATACCCTGCCCTGGGCCTTGGGATCCATCGCTTCTACCCCATAACCAATGTAGCCTTCTTACACCTCTACAATGGGTCTCAGGGTGATCTCTCACAATGCCCAGGGCATTAATTCACCACACAAGAGAAAGAAAGCCTTTTATCACTATAAAAGATTGGGTGCAGATATAATATTAATGCAAGAAACCCACTTCACCACAGACAAACATCCTAAATTCTTTGACAAATGTTTCAGCCAATTTTATTGTACTACCTACAACACAAAATCTAGGGGAGCTGCCATATTCATTAGGAACTCAGTAGTTTTTGAGATCCAGAATATTTATAAAGACCCAGACAGTTGTTATTTAATTTTGAAAGGTACAAATAAAAATCGTTTCATCACTATTGCCTCGGTTTATGCCCCGAATGATGCCCACTCAAACTTTTTCAACAAATTTTTCGACATTCTAGACAATTATCATTCCATGCATTTAATTGTAGGTGGTGATTTTAATTTAGCTGCCCATTCGTTCCTGGACAGAAGTAGAGTTGTCCCATCCTCTAATGCTTTCCCCAAATCTCTGAATAGATCACTATATAATCCTCAATTAGTAGATACTTGGAGAACCCACAACATAAGCATTAAATCCTACACATTTTATTCCTACCCGCATAACAGCTTCGCCCGACTGGATTATATCTTTTGCACCCCAGTCCTACTTGTCAATTCCTCTAAGGCAGATATCCATACTTGTCCTTGGTCTAATCACCAAGGTCACATAGGTCTAGCCAATACAACACACTCATGGCGATTGAATGATTCCTTGTTCACTGATCCGTCAAGTAACCAACAAATACTATCTCACCTGGAGCAATATTTTGCTCACAACGTAACACCTGACATGTCTCCTACAAATATATGGATGGCACATAAGGCGGTGATGAGAAGCCATCTGATAAACATCGCCTCAATCAAAAATAAATCCAAACTCGCAGACATTAGGTCCCTCACGAAAGATCTAGATCATTTATATCATAGAAACAACCAAAACCCATCTAGCGACCTCCTTAAACAAATTCAAGAGAAACGTACTACCTTAGGCCGCGTACACACGGGCGGACTGTTCGCCCAACTAAGTTCGTCAAACAATCCGACAAACAGTCCGCTCAAAATTTGCATGAACGGACTTGACCACACACGATGAACGAACAGTCCACTGAAAGCGTGCGCGATGACGTCTACAGCACGTACGACGGGACTAGAAAAACGACGTCCTATACACTGCAATGCAACCTTCGGCCGTGTAAACCCTTTCTGAGCATGCGCGATACTTAGTCCGTCCAACTTGCCTACACACGAGCGGACTGTCCGCTGAAACCAAGTTTGGACGGACAAAACCAAGTTTGAACGGACTGTCTTACGGAAATTCCGTAAGACTTTGTTCGTCAGACTGTCCGCTGAAACAGTCCGCTGAAGCCCACACACGAGCGGACTGTCCGCTGAAACACTGTTCAGCGGACTAAGTTGGGCGAACAGTCCGCCCGTGTGTACGCGGCCTTAGACACAATATTAACATCGGACACTGAAAAAGCCCTCAGATGGTCGAAAACTAGATTTTTACTCCACAGCAATTCATATTCCACCATGTTCGCTAGAAAATTAAATCAATCAATGAAACCACCCCACACATACAAATGAAGGAACACATCTGGAAACACAGTGTCTCATCCTAAGGAAGTAATGAAATTGTTTCTAGACTTCTATAAAAATCTCCTTTCTGTACCACAATCCTCCCCCAAACAGTCCTCCTTAGACTGGCTTAACAACATCACACTACCCACTCTTTCTAGGGAACAAATTGAATCTCTCAATGCCCCATGTACTGACATTGAAATTAACAAAATCATTGGAACATTAAAGATTTCCACAGCTCCTGCCCCAGATGGCTTTTCTACATCCTATTATAAAAAAATTGCTTCTACTATTACACCACGCCTTACTAAACTATACAATAATATCTTACTAGGCGACCATTTTCCATCTGAAATTATATTAGCTAACATGTCCCTTGTTAGGTTGCTCGTCTTCTGTAAGTAACCCCTGGTAGCCTAGGCTAGGATGGAAGAGCGGAGGTCCCGTTCACCGGTGGACAAACATCACACATACACAGGATTGTACGTGAATAATGAATGTGCATATTGAAGCACACACAGCAGTTTTATTTAGTTTGAGCTAAAGGACAGCCCTGTGGTTTAGCCAATCAGGTAATTCATACATACATCGACATTTTTCTTAAACTCATGACATTATCTAAGTCAAAGGTGAAATACAATCTTCTGATAGTTATTTCGTCATTTCAACATCTGCTGACTGACCATATTCTTGCGTAACCAGTCCTTTCTTAGCTTTGTGCCTCTTACCGCAGACAGATGCTTCCTAATATGTCAACATCTTGCATCTTAATTCTGAACTTAGTGAAATGCACGCCTAAGCATATTATCTTAGACCTTTAACCTAGTATATCTTTTGGTAACCTTAATAAGTATTCCCTTATAATCCTTCCTTTGATCATTCTGTGATTTACATAATGATCATTCCTTTTCTAATTTAATAGCACAGGCTTCATACTCCGAACCCTTATGCTCTTGGTTTTTATACCATACCGTTGGATCCTTAACAATGGAAGTGAGTTTCAGATCCTTCGGAGCGGCCGTGTTTCCCTTTTTACATAAACATTTGATTATCTTATAACAGGCATATAAAAATAGAATGAAGAGAATCACAGTGACAATTGTCATGGCAGCATTTCGGAGCCAAGATATTAATCCCCCAAAACTAAAACTGCTCGAGAAGGGATCCCAGTTTTTTCCTATGTTCCTTGCCTCTTTCTGTAGTTTATTTACCTCTTCCCTGTGTTGGGCAATAACGTCATAGTAGTCTGGGACTTCGATGCTGGTATTATGAATCCAGGTACAGCACTCATAATCCTCAGTAGTCTCACAGAGGCCAGTAAGGGCTGCACTCATACTTTCTATAGCCAACTCATGTAGTTCTAGTTGCTTCCTAATTGCCCTAGTTTCTAGATTTAGTTTGGTTATGTCATCAGAATTTTCCTCCAGAATCTCATCAATTATGCCAGTGTAATTATTTAATCTTTTCATTAGGTCAATTCCCCACCCTGTCCAGGAAGGGAACCATGCCCAGGCCATATCTTTTTCTAAAAACAATTCTCGTTTATTACGGTGTCTAAGGGGATATCTAGGATGCATGCTGGCTTCAAGGAGGTGACTTCCCTTGTTATCCCCTAATACCCCCATAATAGGAACCAGGGCTGCAAGGTAACACCACCCCTGGAGTTTGGTTGGGATCCAGGGGTGACAGAGTTTGCCGCAGCATATATATATGGTATTTCCTAGAGCTAGGGGTCGTTTATGGAACACGTTCCTAAGAGTATCAGAAAGGCCAGAGAGCACCAGAATTGACATTAATTGGTGTATTGTAGTCTTGGTACTGGAGCTAAGAAAGTCTAAAAAGGTGGCATTTAGGGTGGGATCTGAAGTATGGAAGAAAGAAGGACTGTTAAACGATGTCATTGAAATGTTAAGTTTTGCTTGTTTGCAAACCTCGGCTCCATCTGTGGTGTTTCCCAGTCGGAAACACCAGTCTGGGAAGTGGCTTCTACCTATAATTTGGAAAGTGAGGGTTTTATTTGGAAGGGTCCTAGTAACATTCGTTAGGACGATAGGGGGTGTTCCATTAAGGAGGGGGGTAAAATTCAAGGGGACTGCCATGAGAGGGATTCTAGCTGTACTGGGATGTAGCTTGCTGCAAATCCAGCATTTCTCAAAACCAGATTTTTGAGCATAGCTATATTTGAATTTTAGTAGTAACATCTTGTTAGTCAGTCCCTTAGGTGACTCATTAACGGGTACAATACTTCTACTATGTCTTTGGCCGGGGGTATTATTCATCTTAGGTGGTCCACATATCCCTTTTAATAGACCTAAGTCTTCTGGATGATATATACAGTTGGCTATAAACCATGTGGGCAGGAATACAAATAGTACCAGACTACCCCAAAGGCATACAGCCTTCCCTGACACTGATGGAGAAAGCATCTTTGTTTTTTTTAAAGTTCTGATTATTTGTTATCTAAGAGTTCTGTTCTTCTTCTTCGTTTCTCATCCCGGCAGTTGTTGGCTCTGTTTTGTCCTTTTGAGGGGGTGTGGGATCTTCCAGGGAAATTTGTTCTATGCCTCTCTGAACTTCTTGTAGATCTTGTTCTTGGGAGTTGCTGCTCTCTGTCACTGCCAGGGGCTCTGGAGTCGAGGGAAGCTGGGGACACTTTTTAAGACGGCTGGCGTGGATCCAGGTGTTTCCTAGGTCTGTTAGCACTGCGGTCCTGGATACCTTTTCCACCTTCCATGGTCCTGAGAAAGCCGGTCCGATACTCTTTCTTTGTGCTAATTGTTTGATCAGCACTTTATCCCCAGGGATGAAGGGATGCGTTGGTTCTGTGGGAAGAGGGAAAAAAGGTGACAGAAACTTGTTCGTTTATTTCGTGGAGCATACTTACCAGATTTTTCACGTACATTTCCTGTTGAGAATAAATGTCAATATCAGTGTCTTGGTCTAATGGGGGTAATTCTATGTTTGCGGGGATTCCCATGAGGACCTCAAAGGGTGATAATTTTGTTCTTGCATGTGGTGTGGTCCTAATTTGGAACAATACAGCAGGCAGATGGTCAAGCCATCCTTTCAACGTGCCTCCTGTGGCCTTTTTTAGTTTATCTTTGATATTCCTATTCATTCTTTCCACTACTCCTGCACTTTGTGGGTGATAAAGGATTTCATATATATATTGATCAAAGGGGCAGCCCCTATATGTCCTGGACCATGGAGATATGAGAGTATAAGTACACAGTTTGTTTCGGGTATGCCCAGGATCTTCCCCTCTTTTGACCAAAGACCTTCAGGGTCTTTGGTCAATCCTTCCTGTGTCCAAAAATGGACATCATCTTCTGTGGCCATTGATTGCATCTGTGCTATGACAGTTTTAAAGTTAGGTGCTGCGAAGTGTTCCTTGAAAAACATTGTTGTGGGGGCAGGTGGGTTAGGGGAAAAGGCAGCAGCTCTTTTAGCTTCTCTGTCAGCAAGAGCATTCCCTTTTGAAACACGACTGCTGTCAGAGGAGTGTGCCTTTACTTTAATTATGGCTACCTTTTTTGGAAGAAGAATGGCTTGGAGGAGAGCACTAATCTGTGTGGAGTTGGCAATTATTTTGTTGTCTGCTGTTTTAAAACCTCTATTGGCCCATATCACACCAAAATCATGCACCACTCCAAAAGCATATCTACTGTCTGTGTAGACGTTCACCTCTTTACCGGTGAATAGAATGCAGGCCCTAGTGAGGGCTTCTAACTCTGCTACCTGGGCTGAAGAAGGAGGTAATGATTTTGCCTCCAGTACGATGTCTGGTAGTTGAACAACTGCATAGCCGGTTAAAAAGGTGGAGTCGGAGGGACGTGAGCAGCTACCGTCAACGAAAACATCCTCTGCACCTGAGATAGGGGTGTCAGTGAGATCCGGTCTGGGACTGGTAATAGCAGCAACCTTTTCCGAACAGTCATGTATAATGTCTGGGTCATGTGGTAAACGCAACATGGAATGCAAAAGGCGCACAGCGGGGTTGCTGGCAGGCACATATTTGAGTGTGAGGTTATCAGTGTTCATCAGTGTTATCTCATAACCACTAAGTCTTTGCGAGGTCATATGTTGGGTATTCATGTTCTGAATAAGATGCGTGACTGAATGAGTGGTATAGAGAGTCAATGGGTGACCTAGCACTAATTTGTTTGCATCTTGTACAGCCATTGCACAGGCAGCAAGATTTTGGAGACAGGATGGCATTCCCTGTACTTGGATGGGGAGTTTTTTTTGATAGATATGAGACAGGGCGATACCCTGATCCATGTTGTTGTGTTAGCACGGCGGCAAAAGAGCTTCCTGAAACTACACAGTACAGCTGAAAAGCTTTACCATAGTCTACCAATCCCAGGGCGGGAGCATTTGACAGACTGTTTAATAGAGCTTGAAAAGCTTGTAGTCTGTCTTCAGTCCAATCTATTAATTTAGGGGCTGTCGAGCCAGTAGCCTCTCTTAGGATACTATCATAATGAGAACAGTCAGGGATCCATTGGCGGCAATATACAATTGCACCCAAAAATGAGAGTAGGGCGGCCTTGTCTTTTGGCGGACTGAGAGCTTGTAGGGCTGCGGCACGTTTAGGTGACACCAGCCTTGTTCCTTCTCTAAGGATACAACCTAAGTATTCAACCTGGGACTGGCACCATTGCACCTTCTTCCTGGAGGCGAGGTGTCCAGCTCGGGCTAGGTGTCCCAACAGTGATGTTGAATCGACCGCACAATCTTCAGCAGTTCGACTGCACACGAGCAAGTCGTCCACATACTGTATCAGTACCGACCCTCGCTCAGATGTCCAAGACTTGACAGTCTCGTTGAGTACCATAGAGAAGGCGGCTGGACTGTCTACATACCCTTGCCAGGTTAGTTGGCTCCCGGCCCAGGAGAAAGCAAACATAGGTTGGGCTTCCTCTGCAATGGGAATGCTAAAGAAAGCATTCGCTAAATCAATTACTGTGTAGCATAGAGAGTCTGCCGGTATGCATGAGAAAATAAAAGTGATGTCTGAGACTAGGGGTGGGAGGGGAATCACTTGTTTGTTTACTGCCCTTAGGTCTTGTATGTATAAGTCTCCACTCCCCACTGGCCTTTTTTTACGGGGTAAATGGGCGTGTTCCAGGGACTGATGATTGGTTTCAGAATACCTTTTGATATGTAATCATTAATTTGAGGGGAGATGCCTTTGACTTTCTCTGGGGGTAGGGGATACTGTTTTTGATATTGTATCCCTGCATCTGACCGCATTTGGGGTGCATATGGTGTGCAATTAATAAAGCCCACACTACCTTTGTTTTCTGCCCAAATTGTGTGATGGTCAAGGGAGGAAGGTATCATTAGAAAGAAACTCCTGTGTGCATGTCTTTTTGGGAACCCTCTGTGTGCATGTCGCTTAGGGCCATGTAAGTCACATAATGGTGAACTAGCGGTAAGGGAACCTTCTTTATTAAACTTAATGGTAATACACAGTTGTGCCAAGAGGTCCCGTCCCATAAGGGGCACAGGGCATGAGGACAAGACGGCAAAAGTTTGGGTACATAATTTCTGTCCTTCTGGAGTGGCTACAGTCAGTGGTGGAGTGATGGGATGGGTGACAGGTGTCCCATTAATACCAACAGAGTTTCCCTCGGTGCATTATTTGTGGCTGTGTAGGATATTGGGGTAGTGGTTGACGAGGGTTCTGGTATGGCAGATAACGGGGATACTGTGGGCGGGTCTGGGGGTTAAATCCCCTGCCTCTGCCTCTTGCTCTAATCTGTCCAGTCCTATAAGGGCACTGGGATTTCCAATGTCCTTGCTGTCCACAATTGCCTATATTTTCCAAGGCATTTGTTCCATGCACAGAAACAATCCTTCATGTATTGTGGGTCAGCCCCTTTGCAGGGAGGATAAGAATGCTTATGTACCTGACAAATTTTACTGACTTCTTGCCAGTCTTCCTCTGAACAAGGACCTTGGGGTCCTGGGTCATGGATTCCCAATTGGTGACACCTTTCCCGGACTTGTGTCCAAAATGGTTCTACCTGGGGGCCAGGGATCATATTACTGACAAATTCATAGGGTGATGGGGTGGCCATGGCTTGGGTTGCTGCAGAATTCCCCATCTAGTAGTCTGGGCAGTGTGTGTCTAGTGGCAGGACACAGGTGATAACACCCGGTTTGTCCAACAATCCGGTTTCTGGTCTGGGAGTAGGATCCCTGATCTTTTTTGGGGCAGATGGACTTATATAAAACTATGAAGATTTACCCTTAATATACGATGAAGGGTAAATCTTTCCTGGTGGCGGGATATACCCCTCTTACACCAAGTCTGCAAGAGAACCCCCCTGGTCTGGTGGTCAGTAAAATCCACTTGTCATCTATTCTTAGGAAGAGTAGACCTAACGTGCAATGGGGGCAGGCGGATGCTATGTCACTACAAGAGGGCTCCTCATACTCTGCACTCATTTAAACAACAACAATTATTTTCCTTATACTCTATATTAAAACTTATACTCTATATACTTACACACGTACCTAGAGAGAAACAGACATATTCTTAATATACTTTAAGACATGAAATAACCGTATTGCAATACATTTATCAATTTATAGTGCACTTTTAAAAAAAAAAATTTCAAATGGGCATCCACTCCACCAATCCCTTTGTCACGGGCGTAATCTACTACTTCCCGTGTTAAAAATACTATTACCAATAGTTTTAAGTCAGACCAACCTAGTCGGACTCCCCTAAACCTATAAATTCCTTGCGAGCCCTTTTAACCTTCCGAGGGACCAGCCTAGTCCGCCGCGAAGGCACAGTTACTTCTTTTAAATTTAAACTAAGTTCGTAGCGGCCGCCCGGACAGAGTAAGTGTTTACACCATTCACCAATCAGGTAAAAAGAGTAAAGTGACCTACCTGTCGCAAGACGAACCCCACTTTTCTGGTACCAAAACTGTTAGGTTGCTCGTCTTCTGTAAGTAACCCCTGGTAGCCTAGGCTAGGATGGAAGAGCGGAGGTCCCGTTCACCGGTGGACAAACATCACACATACACAGGATTGTACGTGAATAATGAATGTGCATATTGAAGCACACACAGCAGTTTTATTTAGTTTGAGCTAAAGGACAGCCCTGTGGTTTAGCCAATCAGGTAATTCATACATACATCGACATTTTTCTTAAACTCATGACATTATCTAAGTCAAAGGTGAAATACAATCTTCTGATAGTTATTTCGTCATTTCAACATCTGCTGACTGACCATATTCTTGCGTAACCAGTCCTTTCTTAGCTTTGTGCCTCTTACCGCAGACAGATGCTTCCTAATATGTCAACATCTTGCATCTTAATTCTGAACTTAGTGAAATGCACGCCTAAGCATATTATCTTAGACCTTTAACCTAGTATATCTTTTGGTAACCTTAATAAGTATTCCCTTATATCCCTTCTCCCCAAACCAAGCATAGATCACACCATCCCCCAAAGCTGCCGCCCAATATAAGTTATTGACAACGACTTAAAAATATTTGCCCGTATGCTGGCAGATAGATTATCAGTTGTTATCTCTCCATTAGTAGATCCCGATCAAACAGGCTTTATTCCAAATAGACAAATAACAGACAACATACGACTGACCTCAAACATTATTCAAGACTCCAACATACACTCCAAACCTACATTATTACTTAGTCTTGATATACACAAAGCTTTTGATAGCATTTTCTGGTCATATATTGACACTTTACTCCCCAAATATGGCATTAACAATAACTTCTTACATGGCTTTAAGGCTCTCTATCATAACCCACAAACACGTATTAAACTCCCGGGCAACAACTGCTTTTTCCCCCTGACCAAAGGCACCAGACAGGGATGTCCCCTCTCCCCTCTTCTCTTCGCGCTCACGATAGAACCCCTAGCCTGTGCTATTAGAAACAACATAAACATTAAAGGATACTATAAAGGATCTAGAGAATACAAATTAAGTCTTTATGCTGATGATGTGCTTCTATTTATAACTGACCCTCTCATCTCCCTACCCAACTAAACCCTAACTAAATCCCTTGACATCTTTTACGACCTGATAGGTCTGTGTGTAAATTTATCTAAATGCTCGGCTTTACTGATCAATATTCCCCCAGCCCTAATATCTTCACTTAAAGATAAATTCCCATTCAATTGGAGTGCGGATTCATTTAGATATCTAGGTATCCAGATCGCTCCATTATATAAATCATTACACCAAGCAAACTGCCCTCCCTTAATCAACAGCATTAAAAATCTACTTAAACTTTGGTCATACCAGATATCATTCTAAGGCAGAATAGTGGCCGTAAAAATGATGATACTACCAAAACTTTTTTTTTTCTTTAGAGCCCTTCCTCTCACTCTATCTAAAAAAAACACTAGACTCCCTACAGAGAGATATCAATGCATTTATTTGGCTAAATAAGAAACCCAGATTTAGTTATTCCCTTATGTTTAGAACCCAAATAAAAGGGCATCCCCAACCTTTGATTTTATTATCTTTCGTCAAGTCTCACCCAATTAGCCCAATGGTATGCCCCTTCACTCAAAATCCCTTGGCTCCATTTTGAGGAGGAATCCATCCTATCCCACAATTTACAAGGACTTCTTTGGTCCAAATCAATCCCACCACAAAAATTAAGCAAATTAAACCTTATCGTCACCCATACCCTTCAACTATGGAACAGACAAACCACTAATTTCAAATTATTCTCTGACGCTCCCCCCCCCCGGCTTCCTTTCTAGGTGACCCTAGTTTTCCCCCCCCCCAAGCAGTGCTCAAGATCAAAACTTTCTAACGTATTGGAAATTACATAACCTAACATATTTAAAATCGTTCTCCCACAATAATTCTTTCCTCACTTTTTCCAGTCTACAAACAAATTATGATTTCCCATCTACCGAACTAGAGAACTATAAGAAAATAAGACAATTCTATCAGAAATATCATTCTCTTACACTCCACCCCCATACTCAATTTGAACAAATTTGTATCTCCTCCCCTCGTGATAGGGACTTAATCTCCAGAATATATAAATGGTTAAATGAGACCAATATGCTTGAGAAATCACACCTCGTGCTACAATGGGAATCACATTTAAATTCTTATTTTCACAAATCTACATAAATGCACCAAAACAACCTAAATCAGAGAATCTGTCATCAAATTTTGGCTTTGTTTTCTTGTTTGGTTCTTATCCCCCTCCACTTATAAACATATATGTATTTGTAGTCATTTATTTTTTCTACCCACTTCAATAGTGATTGGCCTGATTATAACACTGTGCATCATTTTTTTCTTTCCTTCTTTTTTTTACCTGACTAACCATAAACCTCTTACACTTCCTGTACATCACACACTGTCAAAGATATTTGTTTATCTACTTGTACCATCATTGTAATTGTTTTATACCTTGCCCTTTTTCATAATAAAAATCGTTTGTAAACTAAAGTCCTTGCCAACAGACTTAACACGGTTATCATGGCCTTGGTCCAGACCAAACGGTATTCATGCCAGGCAGAGGCACAGATATTAACATTAGAAGGCTATTTACTCACATAGCTGGGGCGGGGGCTGGGGACGAGGCTGCGGTGGTGTCAGGTCACCTTGAGGCCAGGTGACAGATGCACGCCGTAGGGATTAGGAGTGCACCGCAAGGTTGTGGACCCTACGGTTGACTGCTGCTGACGGAGGTCAAGGTGATAGGAAGGCAGGGCCGCCAGAACACCAAGATGGATCCCACCGGGGATAGAGCGTAAGATTCCCTGGGGCGCGGAGTCTAAGAGCCAGCAGGTGTTCACCAGAGCCTCGAGTGGTGAGGATGGACTTGGCTGCAACCGGCTTCAGGTCGCGACCCCCAGGGTCCCCCAGCTCACACCCACAGTAGGCAACAGGAGGATAGGGATGGTGAGGGACAAAGCCAAGGTCGGGGCCACAAGCAGACAGGAATAGTCGGGGACACGCCAAAAGGTCAGGATCACAGGCAAACAGGGATGGTCAAGGAAACAGCAAAGTCGGTAACGGAATAACAGCAGAGCACACGGCAGGTAACACACAAAGGTTGATCAGCAGGGCTGGCCTGCAGTGCACAGGTTAATATAGAGCTCTCTGATAGGAACTAGGGTGGAGCCATGCCAGAGGATGGATTATAAAAGCAGTCAGGTGAGGGTTGGCTGGTCTCTAGAAATGAACACATGGAGACAGGTAAACAGACGAACTCTATTGCATAACCATGACAGGAGGCCTCCCTAGACGCGGAAAAGGCCTTTGACTCCATTGAGTGGAGCTATCTATGGGCAGTCCTTTCTAAGTTTGGCTTTGGCCCCAATTCCAGCTATGGATTAAGATGCTATATGCAAGTCCGCAAGCCAGGGTGTACACTAACGCCTGCCTGTCAGACTAATTTCCCCTCAACCGTGGAACACGGAAGGGCTGTCCTCTGTCCCCGGGGCTTTTTGCCCTGGCATGGAGCCCCTGGCCGCTTTGATCAGATCGGACGGGGAGATTAGAGGCATCCAAGTGGGAACCATTGAGGAGAAAATCTCCCTTTATGCAGATGATACCCTTCTGTACCTGGCTGATGCATCCACGTCCCTCCATAAAGCTCTTTCTATCTTTAATAAATTTAGAGACTTTTCAGGTATAAGAATTAATTGGGACAAATCTGTGCTTTTCCCCCTTCACCCCTCATCCTCTGGGCCTGACACCCAGACGCAGCTCCAGTGGGTTGATCACATGAAATATTAGGGTCACTAATGAGATAGCAGACTATGCGAAACACAACTTGCAACCCCTAATGACACAAGTTGTCACTAAGTGCACTGCCCGGCGAGCCCTCCCCCTTACACCGGTTGGAAGGGTCAACCTGGTAAATGGTATTTTTGCCTAAATTTCTTTAGAAACACACTGGCCCATCTCCCTAGGAGTTTTTTTAGGCAGTTGGCAGGGGTGCTGATTTACGTTGTCTGGGCAGGGAAGCCCCCACGTGTAGCGAAGCGCATATTGTACCTTCCCCTTTCGAGCGGTGGACTGGTGCTACCTAACTTTCTGCTTTATTACTGGGCCGCCGTACTTGTCACAGTGCGGTAGTGGTTTTCCCAGCCTAGGCTAAACCCAGCAGTCACCCTGGAAGTGGCCATATTAGGATCTTATGCTGCCTTTAGCAATCTTGTCTTTAGAGCAGTGTTTCTCAATTCCAGTCCTCATGGCCCACTAACAGGTCATGTTTTCAGGCTTTCCATTATTTTGCACAGGTGATTTGATCAGTTTCACTGCCTTAGTAATTACCCCAGCTGTTTCATCTGAGAGAAATCCTGAAAACATGACCTGTTAGTGGGCCATGAGGACTGGAATTGAGAAACACTGCTTTAGAGGCAGAAAGGCCTGCCTGTCCATTACAGTCGCTATGCAGACCACGATGAGGATTTGGCAAGATGCCAGAGTAATATACAAGAAGCCCAACCACGTTTCTCCCCACATGCCCCTATGGGGAAACCCAATGCTTCCCCACTTCTTTACTTTGCCAGACCCTTCAGGGTGGGCACGGAAAGGGATTACAACCATGAAGCACATTACTAGAGATGGGAGATTGCTGCCTTTCACTGAACTATTGGCAGTTGAAACATGCATTTGGAGACCAATTCCCGGTGACCTTAACTTTGGAGTCGGATCCCGTAGAGCTTCTCCTTACCTCCAGTGCCATGGGGAGGCCCCGCTCATCCCTGTATTTATACCTGATGGTGGCATATGACACCAAGCTGACCCGGGCCTTGGACAGGTGGAGGGGTGACATCCCGTCTTTGGACGAAGAGGTGTGGGAGGACTGTGTCTCCACTTATGTACCCTCGATGATAGCGGCTAGGGACAGATTCATACAGCTAAAATACTCCATAGGGCCTATTACACCCCACTGCGCCTGGCCCGAATCTACCCCCAACGCTATCTGATATGTCCTAGGTGTACTCAGGAGCCAGGTTCATTCTGGCATATGGTATGGTCATGTCCCAAACTCCAACTGTACTGAAGGACTGTAGTGGATACTTTGACTGAAGTCTGTGGGACCCAGATACCTTTAGACCCCTTGACCCTCCTACTCAGCTATCTTGAGGAGGTGGAGGGGGCCCAATATACAAAGCTCTGTCTGACATTCTCCCTGTTCTATGTCAGGAGGGAAATCCTTCTCAAATGGAAATCGTCTAAGCCATCCACGAGAGAAGCCTGGTGCCTTTCAGTCAACTCGGTCCTTCCTCTATATAAATTTACCTATCAGAGCAGGCAATGTCCAGCAAAGCTCAACAAGATCTGGTCGAGCTGGATAGACTCCAATGGTTAGGATGGTCTCAAATGAACTCACGGGGGACACCAGCCCCAGACACCCAGGGTTGGGGTGGCTCTCCCTTTCCCATCCCCCCCCTTTTTTTTTTACGTGTTTCACCCTCAATACATCTTATGGGCATAGGGGAGTGAAGTTGCCTGATGATATGCATTAATAATGCCAGGTAGAATTTAGGATTACTTTTTGCGAATTGTACTATACTATTGTTAGCCTTGGACTGGCACCCGAGTTAAGCCGAACCTGCTAAGTATGTTTTTCCTTCTTTGTTTTTGTTCTGTTAGCATAAGAATGTCTCTGCTGATATAATATTGTAATGCCGATTTGATTTCCAATAAACATCTCTGTTAAAAAAAAAAAAAAGGATCTTCTCCCCAGATCGCTAATTTTAGCCATGCAGCCCAATCTAGGAAGAGTCCTGGGGGTTCCAAACTTCTTCCATTTATAGATGATGGAGGCCACTGTGCTCATTGGGACCTTAACCGGCTCCCGACCGGCGCACGCCGATGTACGTCGGCAGAATAGCACGGGCAGGCATATTGGTGTACAGGTATGTCCAATCTTCAATGCTGCCCTGCTATCATGAGCGCGCCGCCGGAGGCGCGCTCGCGTGCCGGTCGGGACCCCCGTGAGTCTGGTCGCGGGTCCTGTGGACTCGATCACCGCGGGCATACCCGCGATCGGCTCACGGGGCGGCTGAATGGAGGAAATGCCATGTAAACAGCATTTCCCCATTCTGCCTAGCAACTAGTGACGCTGATCTCTGCTCCATGTGATTGGAGCAGAGATCAGTGTTCATTAAATGAAAGCCCAGCCCCCCCACAGTTAGTAACATGCCCCTAGGAACACTTAACCCCTACACTGCCAGTGTCATTTACACAGGAATCACTGCATTTTTATAGCAGTGATTACTGTATAAATGACAATGGTCCCAAAAATGTGTCAAAAATGTCCGATGTGTCTGCCATAAGGTCGCAGTCACAATAAAAATCACTGATCACCGCCATTACTAGTAAAAAAAAATAATAAAAAATGATTAATAAAAATGCCATAAAACTATCCCTATTTTGTAAACGCTATAACTTTTGCGCAAACCAATAAATAATCGCTTATTGCAAATTTTTTTACCAAAAATATGTTGAAGAATACATATCGGCCTAAACTGATGGAAAAAAAATTTGTTTTATATATTTTTGGGGGATATTTATTATAACAAAAAGTAAAAAATAATGCGTTTTTTTTCAAAATTGTCGCTCTATTTTTGTTTATAGAGCAAAAAATAAAAACCGCAGGGGTGATCAAATACCACCAAAAGAAAGCTCTATTTGTGGGAAAAAAAGGATGTAAATTTTGTTTGGGAGCCATGTCGCATGACCGCGCCAAAAGTGGTCTGGTCTTTGACCAGCAAAATGGTATGGTCTGTAAGTGGTTAAATGCTGCAGACATTTTTTTGTATCCTTCCCGAGATCTGTGCCTCGATATAGTCCTGTCTACAGACACTTCCATGGACTTCATGGCTTGGTTTGTGCTCTGACATGCACTGTGAAACCTTATATAGACAGGGGCGTGCCTTTCCAAATTATGACCAATCAACTGAATTTACCACAGATGGACTCCAATCAAGTTGTATCAGCATCTAAAGGATGATTAGTGGAAACCGGATGCACCTGAGCTCAATTTTTTTTTTTTTTAAATAATTTTTATTTAGAAAAAAGGAAATAAGAACATACAAAGGCATACAAGAAGGCACAATCAGCGATAAAAAGAGAAGATATAAATATCCAGGGCTAGCCCTGGGGCGAGGGAAACCGTGAAACACAGAAGAGTTCAGCGAACAGTAATACTATAATAGCATAGGGCAGCAGGGACCAACTGGATGAATCGGGGGCTGTTTCGAACCCTAATTAGCACAGGTATTGATACCAGCTCCCTAGCGGAACAAGTGCCTAATTACACTTTATGGAACCAAGTAATTAAGAGGGAGGGGAGGGGGGAGGAGGGAAAGGTAGGGAAGGATAAATAAAAAAAAGGGGGGGGGGAAGGCAGATTAGGAACAAGGATAACATCTTAAGAAGGGATTCATATGCAATGACCACATAGGAGAAACCTGGGGAGCAAATAGGGACCATGGCAGTCTAGGCAGTTAAGTAGATCCTGAAGATATATTAGGAGTGAAGCAAATCATTGTAGGTGAAAGATAATTGATCCAATGCACGTTGATCAGGTGGTGACATGGTTGCGGTGATAAACAAATGCCATTTGGCGAAGAAGGCAGCTTTTTGGGAGATGTGGGAAAAGTCAGCCAGAAGTCTCTCCTTGTACAGGAGAGATAGAAGGTCCTTGGGAAGTTGGGAGGCCGAAGGTCCAGGAGGCGAAAGCCAAAAACGAAGTATAAGGCGGCGGGCCAGAAGTAGACATAATAAGATCCAGTCGACTGTAGCATGCTGGGAGTGGGGCCCTAAAATGGGTCTGGCACCCGGCAGTGTAGACCATGGCAACAGCAAGGGGTCCCAATATCCAAAGATTAGGAGCAGAGGGTCCTTGGGTAGTTTCATTAGAGTGATATCAAAAATTAAAGCTATGACCTGGTCCCAGAATGTAGATATTGTTTGGCAAGACCAGAAACAATGAGAGAGAGGTGGCTTTAAACATTGACAGTGAGGGCAGGATGCTCCGTCTTGCTTTGATTTAGGAGACAAAAATGGGACGTAGGCCCTGTGGGCAATCTTAAGCTGGGTTTCCCTCCAGACTTCGTTGGGCGTGAGTCTCATAACTTTGTTGAGACCCAGCATAATCTTGTAGACGATGTCGGGGTCTGGGAAGGCCGAGGACCAGTTTGCAATGGAGGTGGTGGAGGCCGGTGGCGTCGAGCGTTCCAGAAGGGGTTTGTAAATATCAGAGATCTTAAAACACTGATCCTGTATCAGCTGATCCATGAAGCTGGGTTGGAAACGAAGAAGCTCTTCCTTGCAACTCTGGGTAATAAAGCTGACACACTGTTGGTAGTGCAGAAAGTGCGATGCGGGTATGGAGAACAATTCCATCACTGACTGAAAAGGAAGAGGTCTGCCAGTAGCCGGGTCTCACAGGGAGGAGAAAAGGGACAGGCCCCGTGCTGTCCAGGACGAAAAAGCTCTGCAGTGAAGGCCTGGAGTGAAGCAAGGATTTCCTTGAATGGGCAGGTGGGTAGAAAGGAAAGGTGAGAGTTTAGCCAGTTTCCTGGACTCCCTCCAAGCTATCGCTGTGTCTCTGAGGACAAGGTTATGTTTGTGGGGGGGGGGGGGGGGGGTACCGACTTCCAACGGCAATGCAGCAGGGCAGTTAAGGAGAAAGGGTAAGCCATAGCAGTTTCGAGATCAAAGTTAGAATACCTGGACGAGTGGGTGATCCAATCTAGGCTGGTTCTAAGTAGACATGCTAAATTATACAGTCTAACATTAGGCAAACTGATACCCCCTTTGCCCCTGAGGAGGTGTAGTTTTTTGTAGGCAATGCGTGGTCTTTTGCCATGCCATAAAAATTTTGAAATAGCAGAATCCAATGAGGTAACATCGTTGTGTTTAAGCAATAGTGGGAGAGTTTGCATAGGGTATAAGAGTTTGGCAAAGCTGACCATTTTCACAAGGTGGCACCTTCCCAGGAGCGAAAGGGGCAGATCCATCCAGTTGGTCAGTTCTTGGGAAATCTTAGAGAGCAGGGGAGGGTAATTCAGCTGGTATAATGAGGAAGGTAGTTTCCCAATTTTGAGTCCTAGGTACGTGATAAAGGAAGGAGCAACCGGAAATAAGGAACCAGTAGCCCAGGGGGGGGGTGGAATGGGAGCCTATGGGAAGAATCTCACTTTTGGAATAATTAATGCGAAGCCCTGAGCAAAGTCTAAATTAGTCAAAAATGTTTTTAATAGTGTGAATGTCGGCTGCTGGATTAGATGTGAAGATAAGTACGTCGTCGGCGAATAGAGATGTGCGGAGTTCCTTGCCTCCTATGTCTATGCCGTGGAGGGAAGCCGTATAGGTTAGGTGTCTAGATAGAGGTTCGAGGGCGATGTTAAAGAGTAGAGGGGAAAGAGGGCAACCCTGTCTGGTGCCTTTGTGCAGGGGAAAGCTGGGCGAAAGGAGGCCGACCGCTACCAGACTGGCGGTAGGGGAGGAGTACATAGAGCTAATGAGGTGGGAGAAGGGGCCTGAGAAACCAAATTTGGAGAGGGTTAAAGAGAGCCAATCAAAGCTGACATTGTCAAAGGCTTTCTCTGCATCTAAAGTGATAATGGCATAGGTGCCCTTGGGGTTTTGTTTGGCTGCTTCAAGAGCTAGTAGAACTTTGCGGATATTTAAAGTGGCCGTTCGCCCCTTAATAAAGCCCGATTGGGCTGAGTGGATTAAGTGGGGAAGGACATCAGCCAATCTCTTGGCAACGATTTTTGAGAGTATTTTTACGTCTATATTGAGGAGGGAGATGGGCCTGTAAGAGCCGGGCTGTAGTGGATCCTTTCCTTTTTTTGAGAGGAGTTTAATGACAGCTTGATTCCCTGAGGGGAGATATGGACCTCCCGCCCAGATAGCGGAGTAGACGGAGAGGAGTGTGGGTGCCGCGATGTGTGTATGATTTTTATAAAAGTCACTAGTGAAGCCGTCGGGGCCGGGCGCCTTGTGTGAGTTTAGATGGCGGATGGTGTTCTCTATTTCAGGGAGAGTGATGGGGGCATTAATGGCCTCTAATTGCTCCGTCGAGATGGAGGGGAGAGACAGAGTATCTAGGAAGTGTCGAGCCTTTTGTTGTGTGATGGGGTCTGGGGCGTATAGATTAGTGTAGTAGCGTAACATTGTTTCATTAATGGCTTGAGGGGAAGAGAGTGTGCGGCCTGTGTGGTCACAGAGGGCGGTGATGTGTGTGGGGCGATGACTACCTTTACATAATCTGGAGAGGAGTTTCCCAGCTTTATTACCATACCTGTAAAGGGTGGCATCTAAGTGAGCCTTCTTTGTGCGCTCAAGGGTGTCTGCCCAGTTGTCGAAATTTGACTTGGCGGAGACCCATTCGTCGTGGTGCTTAGGGGTACTGGCGGAGGATAGCTGCCATTGGGCAGCATGCAATCTGGCACTTGCCAATTTGTAGTGTTGGAGAGCGTTGCGTTTAAATGATGTGGCATAACTAATAATGCGCCCCCTAAGATAAGCTTTCCCGGCATCCCAGAATAGGTTAGGATTAGCAGAATGGGTGGCATTCGTGGATGAGTAGTCTGCCCAGGCCTTATCTAGATACGTGATAAAATCAGAGTTATTGGTTAGAAAAGCAGGGAAGCGCCATAGGTTAGGGTGAGGAGGGAGATCCAGCCTATCAAGGGAGATTGCTACTGGGGCATGGTCTGAAATCGCAATGTCGTGTATTTCGGAATCCGAAGTCAAGGTTATGATATCGTCTGACCCAAAGAAGTGATCAAGTCTTGCCAGAGATCTATGAGGGTTGGAGTAAAACGTGTACTCCTTGTCAACAGGGTGTGACAGACGCCAAAGATCTGTCATGTGTAGGGAGTCCATGGTGGACGAAAATAGGGTAGGGTTTGATGTGGCCGTGCCCGATGTCGGTGGTCTAGGAGAGGATCTAAAAAGGGGGTGTAGAGGAATAGACCTGGCGCTATACCCTTTCCTGCTGGAAATCTGTACGTTAGAATTCTATGGTATATACTTTCCAGCGTGCTGGCAATTAAATGAAAAAAGTGAATATAGTAAAAACAATGAAAACCACTAAGTAGCAAATATTACCATAAATAGTTCTACCAATATGTTATTATTATTAAATAAATAAAGTGCAAGTGCAAATAAATTACATGTGCCACAATCTATATACTGTCATTCGTAGAGAAATTAATAGGGAAAAAATGTGAATAGAAAGATAAAAAATAATAAAAATTAAAATAAAAATTAGAACGAGAAGTGATGGCTTGCTCTTGCCTTTAAATATAGTGACTGTGCTTAGCCTATCAAGTATTTTGAAAACAGTGTCATGCGGAGTATAATCAAACTAGATTAACGTGATGTAGATTAACGTGATGACTAGTACACTGTAAATAAAATAAAAAAATAAACGTGTGCAGTGCAGACCAAAGCAATAATGCAGTGCAGACCACAAACAGTAATAAGATTAATATCCACAGTGAACCATATACATTTATATTGTGAATAGTCTCTAGTGAGTGGCGGAGTCTTCCATGCGTGAGGGAAGAGGAGGGGGGGTGATGATTCCAATAATATTTCCCGTGTTCAGTGGTTACGTCTATAATATGCTCTCACTGGAAAAAATACCCCATTCGGGGTGGATCGACCTTCACAATATCAGCTATTGTGTCGCTCTCTGGCTTGCTTCAGATACAATGCTGCGGGTCTCTCGTTTTTCTGTGAGTGTAGTGTACCACGTTGTGTATGTCAAAAGAAAGGTATATCCATAGCGTGATAACGTTTTAAAAGTTCATATTTATTTGAAAAGATAGGTTAAAACTACTTACAAACGTAGGTAATGCTATTGCGGTTGTGTTACAGCTTTAGGCAGGTTTAAAAATCCCGCTCAGCTTCCTGGTTTGTGCTAGAGGTGTACGTCGTCTGGCCACGCCCTACGCGTTTCGTCACTCAGACGTCATCCGGATCTGTCTAACGAGGGGTGCATGACGTCATTAAAGTCACCACCTACCAAATGAGGCAGACGGGTGAAGTTAAGCAGCCATGTAGAGAGTTCCTTAGAGAATTGTTTAGTGGGGTTGTTAGGAGCATATACATTGGTGATGAACAGCTCTTTGGTACCTATCCATACCGATGCGGTGAAGAAGCGGCCTTTATCATCCGAGTTGGTGGATAGGATTGTGCATGGGAGATTTTTGTGTATTAAAAGCAGGACACCAGCCTTCCGTCCCAATGATTCAGCTCCATGAACTGAGCCCACCCACATTTTTTGCATGTGCGGGAAATCGGATGCAAGTAAGTGGGTTTCCTGTAGAAGGGCAATATCTGCCTTGAGGCATTTAAGATGCCAAAGGATCTTCACCCTCTTATGAGGGGAGCGAAGGCCCTTGACGTTCCAAGAGACTACTCTAAGAGGGGCAATGGTTGGGGACTTGGAAGGCTGGTATTCTGGCTAAAAGGTGCAGGAAAGATTAGGTGGCCTAGGTTGGAGATAATATGGATCTGAGACGATGGGCCTTGTTCATAGATCCTAAACGGATGGGGGGTGGACCCCGGTAAGCAGGGGGGGGGAAGAACGGGGGGGGGTTTGGGGGACTTAAAGGGGGAAAACGGTGGTGAAAGAAGGGTAACCAAACAAATAAACAAAAACACACACTTCACTTTTTTCCGCATGAGTTCACTGTGTAGAGAGGGAAGCTCCTCAGACAGAGCCCCTGGGAGAAGATGGAGTGCCAGCGGTTCGTCTTGACGGTGCTCAGTAAGCACGTAATTCAGGGGCGGAAGTTGCGGCGTGACGGCCGAATGGTAGCGGTGGAAGAGGATACACAGTGGAGTCATGTCAGAAATTGTCACGCGGAGGTAGCCACCATAATGTATAACAAGGCAGTACAATACATAAAAAAAGAAAGAACAACAACGAGCATAGTGCAAAATAAGACAAAATGAGATAGTAAACATAACCTGAGTAGTCCTACGTGAGCTCGGGGGAGACCAACGAAGGTGGGGCAGAGACAGGAGGCCTGCAGTGCCCAGTGTCCAAGTCCTCCAAGGTCGGCAGGAAAGCAGCTCCCAGAATCGGAGAGTAGCAGAACTGGTATCAGGAATGATGGAGGGAGAAAGAGAAAAACGTTAGGGTGACACGAGTAGCGAGTAACCGCTACTCGACACAACTTGCCTTATGACCTGTACGGAGGAAGGAAAAAGGATAAATCGTCCTTAGGAGACAGGTGAAGCTTCAGCGTGGAATATTACGGTGTCGGTGATCTGGGGCAGATGCTCTAAAGCGCTTAGGTGAGTCCTTCCTGGGGCTCCTCTGATCCAGCGCTCGGATTGATGAGGCCGGCTTGGAGGGTGTGACTGGCAGCGTATCCGGGCGAAGAGAACGTAGAAACACTTCTGCTTCCGAGGGGTCCTGGAAGGAGAGCTGCTCCCCTTTAGGGGATTTGAGACGGAGCACTGTGGGGAATGCAAGGGAGAATTTAATCTGCATTTTAAACAGTTCCGAGCAGATCGGTTGAAAAGCTTTGCGCTTCTTTGACACTTCAATGGAGTAGTCTGCAAAAATGAGAATTTTGACACCATCAACATGTAAGGATGGAGATTGCCGAAAAGTTTGAAGAATAACGGCTTTATCTGCATAATTAAGATACTTGGCAATGATGGGGCGAGGATTTTTGCGGTCAGCGTTGAAGGAGCCCATGCGGTGTGCCCTTTCCACTGTAAAGGAGCCCGAAAGTCCCATGGCCTCTGGCACACGTTTGGAGCAGAAGTCGTTCAATTCGGCTGTGGGGAGCGATTCAGGGACACCGACGAATCGCAGGTTGGAACGTCTGGATCTGTTCTCCAAATCATCTAATTTCTGGATGATATATTGGACTGTTCTTTCCTGGGACTGCTCTGTGGCCTGGGCCTGATAAAGATCATCTTCCACCTCAGAAACACGGTGCTCAAGGTCTTTGAGCCTGGTACTATGTTCTGTGAGCTGGGCCTTGATTTGCTTCATGCCTGCCTGGATGGCTTTTTCCACCGAGGCAGTGATCATAGGGGACAGCAGGGCCGCCACCGCCTGAGCTATGCGGTTAGTATGGCCATCCTCACCGGGGGACGGCTGGTTGGTATCCCCAGGCATATTTTGAGGGGTTACTGTGGCTTGCCCCCGGGAGTGGAGGGGTCCTCCATGGCCGCATCTGGAAGATCTGGAGCCGAGGCCTGAGACGCCGGAGCGGAGTAGGCCGAAGCCGGGGGCTCGATTTGCGGCCGTTCAGGTGGCGCCGCCGCGGCCGCGTACGACCGGGCCCCCGTTTTTTCCACAAATCGATCCATAGTAACAGGGATCGTGGGGGGGGACGCTCGGGTCCAAGGTAGAGTACTGTGACCGCTGGCGATGGCTTTATAAGCTGATTAGTGAGGCTCTGTGGCGGGAGCTAGGCTGAGACGCAGCTAGCTCATGCGGCACCGGAACTGGAAGTCCTGAGCTCAATTTTGACTGTATATACTTATGTACATGTGATTTTTTATTTATTTTTTTATGAAATTTGTAAAGATTGCAAACAAACTTCTTTGACGTTGTAATTTTGGGGTATTGTTTGTAGAATTTTGTTTGGAAAAATGTATTTAATCCATTTTGGAATAAGCCTGTAACATAACAAAATGTGGAAAAGTAAAGCACTGAGAATACATTCCAGATGCACTGTAAAGTAGTGAGTGTACAGCTTGCATAACAATTTAAATTTGCTATCCCCTCAAAATAACTCAACACACAGCCATTAATGTCTAAACTGCTTACGACAAAAAAAAGAATACACCCCTATGTCCAAATTGGGTCCAAAGTGTCAAAATTTTGTGTGGCCACCATTATTTTCCATCAAAGCGTAACAGGTTGTCACTGGAGTCCTCTTTCACTCCTCCATGATGGCATCACAAAGCTGGTGGATGTTAGAGACCTTGCGCTCCTCCACCTTGTGTTTGAGGAGCCAAACACCCCCGGTTTGGTTCGCACCAGAACCTGCAAACTGACCTAAACTTTGTGTGGACTTTAGAACCCTATTAAAGTATATGGGACTCGAACGTTCAAAGTCTAAAGTGCTAATTTGAAAGGCTAATATGCAAGTTACTGTCCTAAAAAGTGTTTGGGAACCTGGGTCCTGCCCCAGGGGACATGTATCAATGCAAAACAAAGTTTTAAAAACGGACGTTTTTTCAGGAGCAGTGATTTTAATAATGATTAAAGTGAAACAATAAAAGTGTAATATTCCTTTAAATTTCGTACCTGGGGGGTGTCTATAGTATGCCTGTGAAGGGGCGCATGTTTCCCATGCTTAGAACTGTCCCTGCACAAAGTGTCATTTCTGCAGAAAAAAAATTCATTTAAAATCACTAAATATATTGAATTGTTGGCTCCCATAATACAGAGAACACTCATTGAAAGTCATTGATAAAAAATAAAAAATACAAATAAAAAAAGCGTGGGGTTCCCCCAAATTCAATTACCAGACCCTTCAGGTCTGGTATGGATATTAGGGGAACCCCGCGTCAAATTTAAAAAAAAATTGACGTGGGGGTCCCCCTAAAAATCCATATCAGACCCTTTATCCGAGCACGCAACCTGACAGGCCGCAGGAAAAGAGGGGGGGGGCGAGAGAGCATTCCCCCCTCCTGAACCATACCAGGCCACATGCCCTCAACATTGGGAGGATGCTTTGGGTGTCTGTGACCCCTCAAAGCACCATGTCCCTATGTTGATGGGGACAAGGGCCTCATCCCCACAACCCTGGCTGGTGGTTGTGGGGGTCTGCGGGTGGGGGGCTTATCAGAATCTGGAAGCCCCCTTTAACAAGGGGACCCCCAGATCCCGGCCCCCCCGTTTGAAATGGTAAGGGGGTACAAAAGTACCCCTACCATTTCAGAAAGAAAGTGTAAAAAATTGTTAAATAAGACAAACACACTTTTGAAAAATTCCTTTATTAAAAATAAAAAAAATAACTGTTTCCAAAGAAACATTAGCCCTCGCTGCCCAAGAAGTTGATACCGCTCTTGTTGAATGAGCATTCACCTGAGCCAGAGGTTCCAAGTTCTTCACCCTGTATGCTTTCTGAATTTAGTTTGACAACCTAGGATGCCAAGGTTCTGGTAGAAGCTTCCTTTCGTCTATTTTTGCCCCATGGGATGATGAGTAATGTTTCAGAATTCCTGAAACTTGCTGTGCATCCAAGTAGGCCCTGAGGACTTTGGATATGTCCAACTCATGACAGGAGTTTGAGTCTGAGTCCATGAAAACTGGTAATGTCCATGGTTCTGACAGGTTTGTCATTGAGGTGACCTTAGGCGTAAACCCTCTGAGACTCTCACTATCTGGGAAAAAGGATATATGTTCATCCCCAATGACCAGAGAGTGGAGTTCTGAAATCCTCCTGCCAGATGTAATGGCCAACAGAAAAGTTTTTAGTTTTTTTTTTAAATAAGATTTTATTGAAAAAGAGAGTCAATGACAGAATAATACAAAGTCGCAATGACAAAAGAATTTTCTGCTGTAGATTACAGGTCAGATAAGTACAATTATAAGTCACATCGTGGTGCATGAATACAGTGCAATTTACAAGAATTGGTAAACATACTATTCCCCTTCAGAGAGTAGGAGAAAGGGAGGATTTGACTGGATGGATCTGAAAATAGCAAGGCACTATGCTAACCTTGGAGGGAATCAGAGTATAATGTACAGCATACATGAAAATAAAAGACAGAGGGGGAGGAAGGGAGGGGGGGGGAGGGTGAGAGAAAGGACCTAGGTCCGGGGTCCGGTATGACGGAGCACATGGGGGGGATCCAACAGAAGTCCAAATAGCCGGTGGGGGAGGGGGAGTAGAACCTGGGTATGGGGGGGGGGTCCGAAATCCACAATCTTGTTGACTATAGCGATCAGGTTGTAGAAGAGGTTGATGTTGATAAGGTTCCGTTGTAGAGGAAAGAATGTTCTTCAAGTTGGGCTCGTTCCCGGGGAGTGATCTTTGAGGCTATAAACAAGTCCCATCTGCTGTGGAAGCGCTGTTTGGCTTTCTCATGAGCCAAATTTGTATTGAGTTTGTCATGGAATAGGAGCTGCAGGAGATCTCTGCTGACTTGGGAAACAGAAGGTTTGGCGGTGGATGTCCAGTTGGCTAGAATGGCTCTCCTAGCAAGCAGGAGGCATATCAGGGCCCATTCCTTGCCCAGAGGAGTAGGAGTGGTTGACCAAGGGAGTGGTTTGGGATCCCAGTGCCCGAAGATAAGGAGAAACGGGTCCTTAGGGAGCTTCAGAAGTGTAATCTCAAAGAATGTAGGCCAGGATTTGGTCCCAGAATGTGGAGATAAAAGAGCAAGACCAATAACGATGTGTGAGGGAGGGCTTAGGTTAGTGGCATAAATGGCACAATGAAGATGAAGATGAGTGTGGTTGGGCTGATGGGAGGAAAGGGATGTGTGCCCGATGAGCAATTTTCAACTGGGTTTCCCTCCAGGATTTGTTTGGAACCAAGTTGTACACTGAGTTGAGGCCTTGAAGGATCTTTTCTACTATGTCAACGTCCGGGAAGTCTTTTGCCCAGTTGGATACTGAAGAGGATTCTAGAGGAGGTGTCGTTTTCAAGAGTAGAGGCTTGTAGATGTCAAAGATTTTGTAGGAGTCTTTTTGTAGGAGTGTCTCTATGAATGAAGATTTAAATCTCGTGGGTTTATCTCTGCAGGTTTTTTGTAGGAAGCTGAGACATTGACCATAGTGGAAGGCAGATGTGTTGGGGAGAGAGAACTTGGTGGCCAGAAAGCGGAAAGATAGTGCACGACCAGACTCCAGGTCGCAAAGGGAAGAGAAGGTTGTGAGACCCATTTGCCGCCACGACTTATATGGTTGGTAAAATTTGGATGACCCTGTATCGGTAGGAATCTAGATATGAAAGGAGATAGTTTGAGACTTTTCCTTGCCTTCCTCCAGGCAATAGCAGTATCTCTCAGCAGAAGGTTGTGTTGGAGTGGCGGTGGCAGTGATTTCCACTTACAGTGGAGAAGTGCTATTAGGGAATAAGGGTGAGTCATTGCAGCTTCCAGCTGATAGTTAGTGCAGCGGGATTTTTGGGTTATCCAGTCCAGGCCCACCCTCAAAAGACAAGCCAGGTTATATGTTCTTAGATTGGGGAGACTAATACCTCCTTCGGTTCTGGGAAGATTTGGGAATTGGAGTTTTGAGAAGGCTATGCGTGGTCTTTTGTTTCACCAGATAAATTTGGATATCGCAGAATTTAGGAGTTTGGAATCCTTGTGCCTTATGAGTAAGGGTATCGTCTGGAGGGGATACAGTAGGCGTGCGAAACTGACCATTTTTACCAGATGGCATCTTCCCAGGAGCGAGAGAGGCAGATCCATCCAGTTTTCTAATTCCTGAGTAATTTTAGAAAAGAGAGGGGATAATTCAGGTGGTAGAGAGAGGAAGGGAGTTTCCCTATTTTAACTCCTAGGTAAGTGATATGGGATCTTGCGATCGTGAAAATTGTATTTTGAGCCAAAGCTGGAGGTGGAAGGGAGTATCTCACTCTTGGAGTCATTTATACGTAATCCGGAGCAATTTCTGAATTGGTCAAAAGTGTATTTGATGGTGGGCATGTCTGCGGACGGGTTGGCGGAGAAGATGAGGACATCATCTGCAAAGAGAGATGTCTTCAATTCATGCTCCCCTATTTGAATGCTATGTAACGGGGCCACGTTCGATAGATATCTGGAAAGTGGTTCAAGAGCTATATTAAAAAGGAGTGGGGATAGGGGGCAGCCCTGTCTAGTGCCTTTATGAAGGCAAAACTCGTTTGAGAGGAGGCCTGCGGCTACCAATCTAGCTGCCGGAGAGGTGTACATAGAGCTGACTAGGTGGAGAAAGGGGCCGGAGAAGCCGATGTAAGCTTGGAAGTCAGTGTTGTGTTGAAGGTAGGATGGGAAGCGCCATATTTTAGGATTGGGGTGTATGTCAGGTGTCTCTAGGGTCGCAGAGATGGGTGCATGGTCAGAGATAGCTATGTCATGAATATCCGCTCCCGGGATCAGGGGAATTAGGTCGTTTGAGCAGAATAAATAGTCAATCCTAGTGAAGACATTGTGAGGGTGGGAGTAAAAGGTGAATTCTCGATCGGTCGGGTGGTGGAGTCGCTAAATGTCATGGAGGCGAAGGGATTCCATAGTTGATGCTAGGGTCGTGGGAGTGGTGGGGGCTGTAGGTGGGATGGGGCGCGGTGGCAGGACTTGTCGTCCAATGGGTGGATTATGGAGTTAAAGTCACCCCCAACGATTTGGGGAAGGTGGGGATGGCGGAGAAGCCAGCTGGTTAATGTGCTGAAGAATTGCTTTGTGGGGCTGTTAGGGGCATAGACATTGGAAATTGTGAGATCTTTCATCCCTACATGGACACGAATTGAAAGAAGTCTGCCCTGGTGATCCGTGTCAGTAGATAAGATCTTACAGGGAAGGTTATTATGTATGAGGATAAGTACTCCTGCCTTACGGCCAATGGCCTCGGAGCCTACCACTGTGCCCACCCAAAGTTTCCTCATCCGAACAAAGTCGGGTAAGGAAAGATGGGTTTCCTGCAGCAAAGCTATGTCGGCTTTTAGCCTTTTGAGGTGGCGAAGGACCTTCATTCTTTTGGAGGGGGAACGAAGCCCCTTCACATTCCAAGAGACTATTTGCAGCATGGTGGGATTTTGATGGGGAGATGTGCTGAGTTTACTAGTAACAATTGATTGCAGGAACCTGAGTAAGGCAAAAACGGAGATGCTACGCTAGAAAAGGCCAGGATGGCCTTCAGTAAAGGGAGAGCGGACGATGTCAAATCGAGAGCGGACATAATGGGGGAAGGAAGATAGTAAGGGGGGGGAGAAGAGTATGTGTGCCAGAAGTAAATAAAAAAGAAACATAGATAATCATTTACCAACTTCACTTTTTTCCACATGGAGATCACTGTGAAAACCCGCTCCCATAACCAAGCCTCGTACCTGATGCAGATATTTCCGCCCTTCTGGGGGGGGGGGGGGGGAAGGGTGTGCCATCAGTCAAGGCGGGGGTTTAGAGCGTGCAAAATGGTCTGCACAAAGAAACCCTAGGGGAATTGCAAGTGCAATCATTTAGGAACAAACCATACAGAAGCACCATTTAAAATATGAACACTGTTAACTATAATAGAAACCAAAATCAGAGCAAAAACAACCCAAAAGCCCTTTTACCCCTGTCGGATACTACCTGAGGGGTGTGGACGGCCCAGGAGGGGGGTCCAAGATCAGTTCACCTTGCCCAGATAGGAAAGGGTAGTGTGGCTGGGCCTCAAATGGGGGAGTAAATCGAGAGAAACAGATGGACGTTGGAACTCATCAACGTGTGGTTGAGCCATGTTGGGCCAGTCCCGAGGCCCTGAAGCACTTGGGAGAGTCTTTCCGCGGGCTCCTTTGGTCCAGGGCTCAGTTGACTGGAGCCGCTTTGGATGTGGGGCTGAGATGAGGGCCCGAGCATAGCGATTTCAGAAAGGATGTTGCCTCCTCTGGATCTTGAAAGGAGAGTTGTTCGCCGTTGGGTGCTTTGATCTGCAGGACAGCAGGGAATGCCAGAGTAAACCAGCGGCTAGAAATGCTACCCTCATTTCTAGGACGTTGGACACTATCCCTCTGGTGGGAAAAGACCATCTTCCCTGAATCCGGAATTCTCTGCGATGGGCACCCCACCCCTGGCCACTCACATCTGACATAATTGTGGTCCATGAGCGGGAACCCAAATGATGGAACCGGGAGAGATTCTTTGGATTCGTCCACCAGTGTAGACTCCTGCTCATTAGCGTTGTTAAACGGATTGTCTGAGAAAGATGTTGCCGTCTCCATTGTATTAAGAATCCCATCTGGAAGTGTCTCAGATGCCAATGAGACCATGGGACTAGAGGTATGCACGAGGACATCATGCCAATAAGGCTCAGACACTGTGAGGCTGATAGATGGGATCTCTGTATGATCTTGGATACATTCTGAATGATGCCTTCCATCTTCATCTGGGGTAAAAAGACTGTGCCTAGGAGAGTATTGAACATTGCTCCTAAGTAAACCATCTGTTGTGTTGGAACTAATTGGCTCTTCTGATGGTTCCCCAGCCACCCAAACTCCGACAACGACTGAAGAAGCATCTTCCTGTTGGCTATAAACTGGCTCGGGTTGTTTGACAGCAAGAGGATATCATCCAGGTAGTGATAAATTCTTAATCCCTTCTCTCTCATAGGGGCCAAGACAGATATCAATACTTTTGTGAACATCCGAGGGGAGGTGCACAGCCCGAAGGGCAAAGCTTGAAATTGCAGGTGGACATGACCCACATGCGAACCTTAAGTATTTTTGGAAGGATGGTAGAATAGGGATGTGGAGGTAAGCATCCTGAAGGTCTATCGATATTAGCCAATTTCCCAATTGTATGGTTTGGATGATCGTTTGGAGTGATTCCATCTTGAAGCTTTTGAGATAGATGTATTGATTTAGCTTTTTCAGATCTATTACAGGTTTCCAGTCGCCTGTTTTTTTTCTGCACCAGGAAAAGGGTGGAATAAAAACCTGTAAATCGCTCTGAGGGGGGGACAGGTATTGCTGCCCCTTGATGCTGCAGGGACTCCAAAAATTGGTTTAAGGTCAGTGCTTTCTGTGGGGAGGCTCTTAACTGTGTTTCTTTGAAGGACGTGTGAGGAGGATGCTGAGAGAAAGTCCAGAAGTGACCTACCGAATCATTGATAGGACCCAATGGGTCTTGACACTTGGAGGCCCAGATACGGAAAACACGTTTTAACTGGGCCCCCACTGGGGGCGTCTCCACCCCGTTGATGTCAGACTGTCCCCTCCTGGGAAGCGGTGAGGGACTTTTTCTTTCTGGCTCCTAAAAAAGAAGTCTGGGCACCTCTCCACGATTTCTTGTTGTCCCTAAAGGGGTGAGGCTGCCTGGAGTCTCTAGAATTTGATTGCCTGAATCGGGATAAATAGGCCTTTGTTACCCGGACCTTCCTGTCCTGAGGAAGTAAGCCAGATTTGCCCCCCTGTTACGTTGGAGATTGCTTTGTCGAGTTTCTCGCCAAACAAAGATTTTCCATCAAAGGGTATCTTGCACCAGTTCTGCTTTTGCCGCGTACACACGTAGCGGACTATCCGGTGGACTTAGTCTGGCGGACTTCCCACCGGACTGTCCACCGGACTTTCCATCGGACTTTCCGAACTTTTTCAGCGGACTAATACGGCGTACTAAGTCCGCCGTACTATCCGCCGTACTTTTGAAATGAACGGACTCGCCCACACACGCGGAGGAAAGTCCGCTCATTTGGAGCGCGTCTCCAGGTAGAAGGAGAAGGTAGAAGGAGCCCCGCCACCTGGTATGGACTTAAAGGGGAACCCCAAAGCCGAAAAAAATCGGCGCGGGGGTCCCCCCCAGGTCCACATCAGACCCTTGTCCGAGCACGCTACTCCTGAGCCGTACCAGGCCGCGTGCCCTCAACATGGGGGGCGCCTTGGGGAAGGGGGGGCCGCGCGCCCCCCCCACCCAAAAGCACCTTGTCCCCATGTTGATGAGGACAAGGGCCTCTTCCCGACAACCCTGGCCGTTGGTTGTCGGGATCTGTGGGCCGGGGGCTTATGGGAATCCGGGAGCCCCCTTTAATAAGGGGACCCCCGGATACCGGCCCCCCACCCTATGTGAGTATGTGGTACAATGTACCCCTACCCATTCACCTGTAAAATAAAGTACAAAAAAACACAACACACAAGGGTTAAAATAGTTTATTGCACAGCTCCGGGGGTCTTCTCGCCGGACTCCTCTGCTATCTTCTTCTTTTTTTTTTTTTTCAATTTTAAAAGAGTTTATTGAGTCAAGAAGCAGATACAATCACAAACCAAGATTACATCATCTCGCCTTGTACAGTCATATAACAGTAGATAAACAGTGAATCTGAACATATCCTCCAGAGAAAAGAAAAAGTGAACTTGCACCAGTATAACATCTTTGGAGGGAAACAAGTGCAATGCATAGTTTATACATAGGCAGATTGAGAACATGTCTATTAATCAAGTTTACGCTAAGAGACCAGTAACCAAATATTAAAGGTCTTGACCATAAAATACAAAGAAGGGAGTAGAGAAGGAGAGAAGAGGGGAGCGATAAGAAAAAGAAAAAGGAGAAAAAAAGGAAGAGAGTGCAGGTGTGAGCTACATTAGAGAAAAGTGAGAGAAGACCAAGCAGCCCCGGGGGGCAACCCCTCAGGCCACAGAGGGTATCTGTCAACACCACCCCCAAGCCCGAAAGGAGGGGGGTGGGAGTGAGAACCGGAGAACCACAATCCGTCCAGTGAAAAAGTAACATAATCAGCCCCCAGTGGATCTAGAAAAAGCGTCCGAATACTTTAAAAGTACCCATGGGGTCCATGTGGTGTGAAATCTGTCAGCTGTTTCATCTGCAATAGCGAGCGTCTCCTCCATCGAGTAAATGAAATTAACCGCGCTCAACCATTCTTTCACCGACGGTGTCAGTTGAGATTTCCAGTATTTGGGGATCAACGATTTCGCTGCCATCAAAAGGTGTTTGGTTAGGGATCTCTTATATCTTCCCATCGGGAAGTCAGAAATGTGAAGTAGACAACAGGCTGGTGAGAGAGTCATCTTAGTGTCTGTAATCTTCCTAATCAGTCCCAGAACTTGGTCCCAGAAGCTACGTATCTTGGGGCAATCCCACCATATATGTAGCATATCGCCCTTAGCCTCGCCGCATCTCCAACACAGGTCTGAGGACAGCGGGTACCACCTCTTCACTTTGTCCGGAGTGGCGTACCAGTGTGAGAGGAGTTTATATGAATTCTCCTGCAATCTAGTGCTAATGGAGCACTTATGTGCTAGGGTACAAGCATTCCGCCATTGCATGTCCGTAAACCTGGTTTGGAGGGCCGATTCCCACTGAGCCCTAAATTTGGGTGTGTCCTGATCCCCGAGACCGTGTAAGAATGTATACAAAATGGACGTAGTTCTCGCCACTGGTTCGCCCTTACGACACAGGGATTCGAAGGTGGTGAAATCTCTCATCACAGTGTCTTTCCGCTTAGGTGTCAGTATGTAGTGGCAAGCTTGTCTATAGCTCCAAAAAGGTAACGCTCTCAGGGAGACATCGTCTCGTAAATCACTGTACATGCGCGTCCGACCCGCCGAAACAAGATGGGAGATGAGAATAGGAGAGGAATCCACGCATAAAAAGGACCCTGACTCCAGGCCAGGGGGGAAGTCCGGGTTCTGTGTCAAGGGGGACATAAGCCCTGGAACAGACGCTATCTGGTGTGCTGCCACGAGTTTGTGGAAAATTTTTAAAGTGGTTTTAATTAAAGGGTGTTGTGTTAAGCCCGCTGGGCATTTGTTCCAAGGTATCCAGGGTGAAAATTTAAGAGGCGTTCGTGAGAAACTCTCTTCCAGGGGGACCCAGTCCTTACCATTGGCGTGACAGTGCCAGTCGATAATACGTGCGAGGTGCGTCGCCTGGTAGTAGCGTTTAAAGTCGGGGAACCCTAGGCCTCCTTCTGTTTTAGGACGCGTCAGGGTGCGCAAACAAATACGGGGTTTTTTGTCCGCCCAAAGAAATTTCCGCAAAATAGAATTTAAACGCTTAAAAAAACTCGCTGGAAGCTCTACGGGCAGAGTGTGGAGCAAATATAAAATCCTGGGCAACGTCACCATTTTAATGATGGCTGCCCTGCCAAACCAGGAAAAATGTTTAAGTGACCATTTAGACAAGTCCGTTTCCAGTCGTCGTAGTAAAGGTACGAAATTTTTGGTGTAAATGGACGGGAGCTGTGGAGTGAGCTGAATCCCCAAGTAAGTCAACGAATCCGCAACCCACCTGAAAGAGCTGTTCTGCTGAGCTAAACTGAGCGAAGCCGGGGGCAGTGAAATATTCATCGCCTCCGATTTAGTGTAATTGATTTTGAGGTTAGACAAAAAACCAAAGTCAGAAAAAGCCTTGAGTAGATTGGGGATCGAGGAATGGGGATGAACCAAAAAAAACAATAAATCATCTGCATACGCAGCTACCTTGTAGGTCTTTGGGCCAACCCGGAAGCCTTCAATGGCAGGGGAGTTATTAATGGTACGAATAAATGGCTCCAAGGATAAAATAAATAATAGGGGGGATAAAGGGCAGCCTTGTCTCGTACCATTGTGAATAGATACCCGTTCTGACAAGGTGCCATTGATTTTGAGTTGGGCAGTAGGGTTCTGGTAGAGGGAGGAGATTCATGAGAACATAAGGGGTCGCAGGCCAATGTGGCCGCAGGTTAGGAACAGGTAGTCCCACGCGACCCTGTCGAAGGCCTTCTCCGCGTCCGTAGACAGGAGAAGGCCCTCGACGTTTGTGGAGCGACACAGGTGTATTAAATTTAGAGCCTTGGTCACATTGTCCTTGGCTTCCCCCCCGGCATGAACCCCACCTGCTCAGCGCCTATCAAATGCGGTAAGAAAGACCGCAAACGATTCGCCACTATTTTCGCCAAGATTTTAAGATCTAAATTTAGGAGGGAGATCGGGCGATAATTAGAGCAGACCGAGGGATCCTTCCCTGGTTTAGGCAGTAATGTTATATGCGCACCCAGAAAAGTTTCAGGTAGGTTGCGTGGTTCGTTGAGCGAATTAAAGACCTTCAGAAGAGGTTTCTCAAGAAGATTGAAAAAGACCTTGTAATAGTGGGCCGTGAACCCATCCGGGCCCGGGCTTTTGCCCGCTTTAAGGTTCTTAACCGCTGTCGAAAGCTCCTCGGGCGAGATGGGGAGTTCCAACGATTCAGCAGCTTCAGGGGAAAGAGTCGGCATACCGCTCTGAACTAAGTAGTCTTTTATAATATGGGTCCTATCACCTAGCTGTCCCCCCGGATTATGCTGGGGAGGGACACTATAGAGACGGGAGTAAAATTGATGGAAGCTTTCTGCAATTTTGTCGGTCCTGTTAGTCAGAGTGCCATCGTTTGTTCTAATGGCCAAGATATTATTGGCCAGTGAAGCGTCCTTTAATGCCCTAGCTAGCATCTTCCCCCCCTTATCCCCCTTCTCGTAGTAGATTTTTTTTTTCAGGAAAAGGGTGCATCTGCTCCTAGTGTCCAACAGGTCCCTAAGTGCCTGGCGGGTTTGTAACAGCTCCTGAGCCTGTAGGGAATCTAGGGTTGCTTTATGGCGAAGTTCCAAACGAGCTATCTTATCAGTTAGCGTGCGGAGCTGTTGGGCGGCTACCCATTTACGAGAAGCCCCTGCGCGGATGAGCTCCCCCCGTATGACGCACTTGTGAGCTTCCCAAATAGTCAAGGGGGAGAGCTCTTCGGAAGTGTTATCAAGGAAGTAATGTCTGAGAGCGTCAGTCAGTTTGGGGAGTAGTTCTGGGTCCGTCAGCAAGGCCGAATTCAACCTCCACATACACGTCTTAAGTCTGTCCCCAAGGTGGTCAAGGGAGAGGGAAATGGGGGCATGGTCTGAGAGGGACTGTATGCCTATCCGAGCATCTCTTAGATTCTGTAGGTCCCTTTGGGTCACAAAAACATAGTCAATGCGAGAGTATTTATCATGGGGCGTTGAATAACAGGTGAAGTCCCTGCCTCTGGGATTCAACGTGCGCCATGCATCAATTAAGGTTAAAGAGTGCAAGAGGTTTTTAATGTATTTCAGAGTGCAATAAGGAATGCTTGATCTGCCAGAGGAAGTGTCCTGAGATGGGTCGAGAGGGAGATTGAAATCACCTCCCAAGATAATGCAGCCCGTGGCAAAACCCTTCAGTTCCTCTATCAGATGTCTGCAAAAGGATTTGTGCGCACTGTTGGGAAAATAGACATTGGCCAGAGTCAGCGGAACATTGCCCCATGTCCCTTTAACAAATATGTACCTGCCGTCAGGGTCAGCTAGTATTTGTGTGACCGTGAACCCCGCTGTTTTATGAATTAAGATGGCAACTCCTTTAGTCTTAGCTTGAGAATTCGAGGCATAGAATACCTGAGGGTAGTTCTTGTGCCAGAGTTTAGGGTGTGAGTGACGGGCAAAATGCGTCTCCTGTAAGTAGACAAAGAGGGGGCCAACCTTGCCCAGCTCCCTGAGGACTGAAGTGCGCTTCTCCGGTATGTTAAGACCGCGGACGTTGTGGGAGACCAATGTCGGTCTAGTTCCCAACTCCGCGTAGGCCATGGGCTCTCGTACGTTTGCTCCCCGGGGTCGCCCGGCCCGCAAAAAGGGAAGAGGAACAGAGGTGAGAAGAGGATAGACCCTCAGAGGGAAATAGAGAAAGAGAAAAGTCAGAAGCAGAAAAAAGAAGGAAACAGGTTGTCCCCCGGAGGGGAAATATCACAAAAAGGCAAGATACGGCCTGTGCTCACTGCGGCTACAGGCAAAAACAATGTGCGGGCAAACCACAAGGCAACACCTAAGTGCCCTGCGGGCTGCTTGTGGGGTACGTGGGAGGAACTCCACACACGAGGAATGTAAATTATAGTTTAGACAAAGCAAATAGATTACTAATGTGAACCAAAATTTAAAGTACTACAATAACAGGTAAATAAGCATCCAATACGGAGACCCAGCGCCCTAAGTAGCGTCAACTAAACGTGCGAAATAACCTTCGGTAAAAAAAAAAAAAAAAAAGGGGGGGGGGGGAGGGGAGGGAAAACATCTATGTGCCCACCAGGAGGGAGAGGGACGGGTAAGAGAGAAGGGCTGGTAGTCTCCAAGTAACAAGGGCTTAGCAAATGTCCACCTCTCAGGGCAAAGAACCCGCTTCAAGTCTGTGAGGGAAGTGGCGTCTGAGAAAGAGGGGGGGAGGGGGTGCAAGCTTAGAAGCAACCATCGTCCAAATAAGCACCCCCACAACCATGTAACAACGTGCAAAGTGCAAACTGGCAAAAACAAAAGAAATGAAGAGGGGAACAGAGGCAAAAATCATCCATTATCCAGTCAGCATCTCTTTAAGTGCGATCACGATTCCTGGACTGCCTGGAGGGTTGGGGTGCACGGGATCCTTCCCTGGAGGAGCGTTGCCCGATTTTGCTCCTCTTCTGCGGAGGTTTAGCTGGCGAGGACAAAGGGGTAGTAGGAGGGCTGAGCTCAGGTTGAGGGAGTTTAAACTCAGCATACCATTCCGGCAAGTCAGCACAAGGGATATGTAGGCCAGCACAAAAATCTGGAAGATCTTCGGGGATCCGAAGCAAAAACTGTCTCCCTTCGAATGTGGCTTGCAAAGCGAAGGGAAAGCGCCATTTATAAACGATGCCTCTCTCACGAAGCGCTTCTAGTAACGGTCGTAACGCCCGTCTGTTTTGCAGGGTTATAGGCGACAAGTCCTGAAACAACGAAATCTCCGCTTCATTGAATACAATCCGATCGTTTTTCCTGGCTTGACTTAAAATTTCCTCTTTCAGCTGAAAACTCTGGAGGCAGCAGATAACGTCCCGGGGAGGGGCTGAATCCAGGGGTCTAGCTCTCAAAGCCCTATGAGCTCGCACAAAGTCAATGGGGGAATCAATAGGGTTTTCCAGCAGGTTATTAAACACTGATCTCAGGGCCGAAGTAATCTGATCAGGGCCTACAGTTTCTGGGATCCCCCTCACCCGAATATTACTCCTCCTTCCCCTATTATCGAGGTCCTCCAAGTGTCTATTAATGTTGATTAAATGAACCGCATGTGAGGCTGCTGTAGCCTCCAATCTGCGTACAGTCCTGTCCCGCTTACTTTCAGCTTTCTCCAGGGTAGACATCTTTTCTGTGAGCGACAGCAAGTCAGCTTTAAGATCGGTAATTGCGGAGAAAAGCGTATTCCTAATATCAGACGCAATTGAGGTCATGTCTCCCAGCGTGAGGGGGTGGTTGGGGTTCCCCAGCCCGCTTACCGGGTCTTCGGCTGTGGACAAGGAGCCATCGCTGAGATCATCCTCCTCGCCTCGTGGCAGCGCCATCTTAGAAGGTGTGCTGCCGCCTGCTCGGGCCTGTGAGGTGAAAATGTCCTGGATACTCCGCGTATGGGGGGTCCCGGGTTGACGGTGGGCTCCCGTTCCCGTCCCGGTGTGGTGGCGAGCTGATTTCAGCATGATGCGGCTCGAAATAGACCGAAGGGAGAGCTTACGGGCTGTGGGTCTCCTGGAGCTCTTGTCTCAAGCGGCCATTCCCGATGTGCGCCAAGCCACGCCCCCTCTGCTATCTTCTTCTAGCTCTTTTACTAGTGGAGGAGCCTGGCTTTCTTCCTTGCCGCCGCCCTCTTCTTCCGACTTCGGGGGTCTTGTCCCCCTCTTCGGATCTTCTGCCGGGCCACCGCGCCTTCTTCTAGCTCTTTTACAGGAGGTGGCCTGGTCTTCTGTCGCCGCTGTCGTCGCCGCCTTCTGTTCTTCTCTTCAGATGTTGCCTCGTCGCATCCTCCGCTCACAATGGCACGGACCCGACGAGTGGCGACTTATATAGGGACATTACCGGATGATGTCCCCGCCTCTTATGATGTCACAGTCCCAGCATCCTCTGGGTCTGTGACACCAAAATGGGCGGGGACATCATCCGGTGATGTCCCTATATAAGTCGCCGCGCATCGCGTCAGAGCCATTGTGAGCGGAGGACGCGACGAGGCAACATCTGAAGAAGAAGAGAAGAACAGAAGGCCTTTAAAAGAGCTAGAAGAAGGCGCGGTGGTGCAATAAACTATTTTATCTTGTGTGTTGTGTTTTTTTTACTTTATTTTACAGGTGAATGGGTAGGGGTACATTGTACCCCATACTCATTCACATAGGGTGGGGGGTCGGTATCCGGGGGCCCCTATATTAAAGGGTGCTCCCGGATTCCCATAAGCCCCCCGCCCGCAGACCCCGACAACCAACGTCCAGGGTTGTCGGGAAGAGGCCCTTGTCCTCATCAACATGGGGACAAGGAGCTTAGGGGTGGGGGGGGGCGTGTGGCCCCCCCTTCCCCAAGGCACCCCCCATGTTGAGGGCACGCGGCCTGGTACGGTTCAGGAGGGGGGGCGCTCGCTCATTCCCCCCTTTCCTGGCCGGCCGGGTAGCGTGCTCGGACAAGGGTCTAATGTGGACCTGGGGGGGACCCCCACGCAGATTTTTTTCGGCTTCGGGGTTCCCCTTTAAGTCCATACCAGGTGACGTGACCAGCGACGCATCCTTCGCGGGCCCCGCCTATCTGGAGATGCGCTCAAAATTATCGGACTTTTCTCCGGGGGGAAAAGTCCGTTTATTTCAAAAGTACGGCGGACTGGCATACGCACTGCCGGATTGTCCGCCGAAATGCAAGTCCGGCGGGAAGATTGGAGTGCAAAACTACTTTCTAAGTCCGCCGTACTTTCGGGTCAAAAAAGTCCGCCGGAGGCTACACACGGGGGGATTGTCCGGCAAACTTGAGTTTGACATTTGATGCTAGATAGTCTGTCCAAGGTTTTAGCCATAAGGCACGCTTTGCCATCACCAAGTGCAGCATTGAATTGGCTGAACACTGGATTGTGTCAATCGCAGCTTCTTCTACAAAATTCGCCACCAACTTAAGCTCCTCCAGAGCCTTGATTATATCCTCTTTAGGAATGTCTTGGTGCAAGTCGGTCTCAACATTTTCCGTCCAGGACCTGATGGCATTGGAAGCAGATGTCAGCGCAATGGTTGGTCTGCAAGCTGCCCCTGCCGCTAGATAGTGCCTCTTGAGGTCTAGGTCAATACATCTATCTAGGGGATCCTTGAAAGACATTGAATTCTCCATTGACAGTGTTACATTTTTTGCCAGATGCACTACAACCACATCAACAACTGGCATTGAGCTTAAGGACCTAAGTATCTAAGTCTGCCAGAGGATACAGTTTGATTAAACGGGCTAGAGAAAACTTCTTGTCAGTTTTGTTCCACTCATCCTCTATGATCTCCCTGATCTCCCCCATTAATGGGAAGAGGAATGGGAAATAGGTTTTTGATTTTGATTTTTGAGGAGGTTCTTCCAGGTCTTCCCAGGCAATGGTGCTCCTCACTGCTTGTACAAAGGGTTGAGCCAGGGAGGAATTATAACCAGATGGTTCATTATCATCTGAAGACTCCTCAGATGAATCTACTGCTGTAGTTTGTTTAGCTGTTTACCCTGACAGAGGAGTACTAACAACAGCTGATGGACCCAGTATGTAGGGGTCTACATCCGACACTTGTGCAGCTTGTAAAACCGAGTGAGCAGGAATCATGGCCATCAATTCAGAAAGAGAGTCTCTCATGGTTTGCTCAAGTAGGTCAACCACCTGTTGGCTTTCTAATTCCTGGTTATCTGCGTAATCCATGAGACAGTCTCTGCAGACAAGCTTATCAGGGAGTGGAACCGCGCCACAGGCCCAGCATTTTTTCCTTGACGCCCACGGTGGAGGCAAAGGGGAATGATGACGTCTATAAGATAATGATCTTCTGGAAGATTTATGATGAGAAGGGCGTGACCTCCGCTCAGGACTATCGTCATTGTCATGGCATCTTGAGGATTTTCTGGACTGCTTTGAAGGAACAGGGCTGAAACAAAAAGCATCCTCCAGGATTGTGACATCATAAGGGTCCCTATATAAGTCGCCACACACCACGTCCCTGGCATTGCGGCCGGAGAGAGTGTCGAGTCAACATCTCAAGAAGGAAGATGCAGAAGAAGAAGAAGAATGGAAGGAGGCGGCGGCGGCAGCAGCAGAAGATCGGGCCACCGCTAGTAAAAGAGCTGGAAGAAGAAGTGGTGGCCCGGCAAGAAGAACCGAAGAGGGGGACAAGACCCCCGCAGTCAGAAAAGGGGCGGCGATGACGGAAGACCAGGCCTCCGCTAGTAAAAGAGCTAAAGGAAGAAAATGGAGGCCCGGCAAGAAGAACCGAAGAGGGGGACAAGACCCCCGAAGTCGGAAGAAGACCCCCGGGAGGCGGCAGCAGCGAAGAAGAAAGCCGGGCTTCTTCGCTAGTAAAAGAGCTAGTAAAAGAGCAGAAGATAGCGGAGGAGTCTGGCGAGAAGACCCCCCAAGACGGAAGACCCCCGGAGCAGTGCAATAAATTATTTTTAAACCTTGTGTGTTGTGTTTTTTTTACATTTTTTTCACAGGGGAATGGGTAGGGGTACATTGTACCCCATACTCATTCACATAGGGTGGGGGGCCGGGATCCGGAGGCCCCCTTATTAAAGGGGGCTCCCAGATTCCGATAAGCCCCCCGCCCGCAGACCCCAACAAGCAATGCCCAGGGTTGTCGGGAAGAGGCCCTTGTCCTCATCAACATGGGGACAAGGTGCTTTGGGGTGGGGGGGAGCAGGGCGCCCCTCTTCCCCCAAAGCACCCACCCCCCCATGTTGAGGGCACGTGGCCTGGTATGGCTCGGGGGGGCACTCGCTCGTCCCCACCCCCTTTCCTGACCTGCCGGGCTGCGTGCGGATAGGGCTCTGGTATGGGTTTTGGGGGGACCCCACACCGTTTTTTTCAGCGTAGGGGATCCCCCTTAAAATTCCTACCGGACCTAAGGGCCTGGTATGCCTCCAAAGGGGGAACCCATGCCGTTTTCTTTAAATTTTGCGTGGAGTTCACCCTTAGGATTCATACCAAACACAGTGCCTGGTATTGGCGGAAATCCAATTTGGATCCCCGCACCAGTGTGAACCCGGCCAGCGATGCTTGTCGCTTATCGGGAAAGGAAAAACATTTTTCCTTTCCCGATGCGAGCCGGCTCGGTGCTGGCTCCCGCAACGGGGCTCGCAGGGTGTCAATCTCACCAATAAAGTGGCGAGATTGACACAATATCGCAGTCACCTACTGTATAGCGAGATCTATAAGAAACCCCAGTGAAAAACAAATTGTGAAAACACTACCAAATTGCATGTGGACAAAAATGCCAATGAAGAAAACCTAAAAACACAATGATGCGATATACTGACAAAAATAAATAACATACAATCAATGCACATATAGGGTCAGTAAACCAACTGACTGGTGATACTAAAAAATACTACACCATAAACATAGTGAAAAATACCATTAAAAAAAGAGTCCATATGTGAAGAAAATGACCATACAAAATAAAAAACATTTTTTTTGTGATGAAAAAGTTAAATGGAATTAATAATCAAAAAATCTAATGGATATAAAGTCTATATAGCTAAATAACTCATTGAAAGTGACAACAAACACAGCACCACAGGAAACATGAAGTGATGAGAAATAGGGTTGAGCCGAACACCCCCCGGTTCGCAGCAGAACATGCAAAAAGGCAAAAAATTTGTTTGAACACACGAACACCATTAAAGTCTATGGGACACGAACATAATTAATCAAAAGTGCTCATTTTAAAGGCTTATATGCAAGTTATGGTCATAAAAAGTGTTTGGGGGGGGGGGAGAAGGCGGAGCCTAGCCGAGAGGTAATGCTGGCTTAGAGCTCCATTCTCAGCAGGACAACAGAGCCATATAACGGCGGAGGTAACTTGACCCTCCGCATATATATCATACCAAACGGTAGATAAATATCCCTACCTTACATTGGTGACATTGGGGGGGGGGGGGGTCAGAGGAGACTCATGAGGCAGAAAATTAACAAGAAAGCGCCGCCTCACACACACAGCAGTATGGCACTGAAACCCTCCCCCTCTGAGGGGAGACACAGTGAGGAGAACAAACAGACAGCCCCTTCTGCTGCTTTACATAAAGATGTTCTCTCATTAAAAGCACATAATCTCTCTAACCAAATACCTGAGGAAAATATGTCAGTTCTGGAGAATTTAGAACTTTCCACACAAAAAGACTTATCCCCTCCTGTAACGCTGAAACAAATAGAAAATCTGCTTCAAAAATCACTAAAAACTACTGCAGATATCATCACCACAAACCTTACCAAAGAAATTAGAATACTTGGTCAGCGTACATCAGCACTGGAAATTAGAGCAGACGATCTGGAAAATTATACATCTAACATTGCCTCAGAAATTGATTTTCTTAAAGTGGAAAATGACATATTACAATCCAAATTGGAGGATTTTGAAAATCGTGAAAGACGCTCCAATATACGTATTAGAGGAATACCCGAATCTGTGACTGATTTAAACGGTGCTATTACTGCACTTTTTCAAGAATTACAACCAGCTATCCCACTAGAGCATCTTGAAATGGACCGGGTTCATAGAGCCCTAGCACCAAAGAAAATAGATGGTCTTCCCCGTGACATTATCGCAAAATTGCATTTCTACCGCACTAAGGAATTACTGCTAAATACAGCTAGAAATAAAGATCCCCTAATTTTCCAGGGTCATAAATATCAATTATTCACAGACCTCTCACAGATTACAGTCAACAAAAGAAGAACCCTGAAACCACTACTGCAAATATTACAGCGAAATGACATAATCTACCAATGGGGCTTTCCTTTCTTCCTTGCGTTTTACTCCAAAGTCGCAAGTATATGTCCCGAACAGCTAAGGACCTGCAAACTACTTTACAGAAACTTGGGATGATAAACACATCAAGAGATGCTGCGGACACTCACCAAAAATCATCCTCATATGCTGATACTCCCTCCTCTGCTTCCAGAAGAGAAGAAGACTACAATCCACAGAAAAGAAGTCGCATACAATCTCCACCTCCAGATCTGGCTGACACTATGGACTGATAAACACTTGTACTGAGGCTACTATCTTGCCTTTTCAACAGAATGGCTACTGCCGAGTTTTTTCTCTGACTTCCAATCAATATTTTTATCATAATCTTATTTAAGAAATGTTCCTAATAATTTAGGCACCTTATTATAACTTTTTTTTTCTCTCTCTTCTCTTCTTTGTCTCTGAGGTTGCCTTAATCTTACATTTTTATTTTTTGCTTGAAAAATGAAATTATATGATTGGCTCTTGGTGTCCTGCAGGGAAGTTCCTTGCACCCTCTCTTGCTACCCTCAGCAGCTCGGTGTACACCGGGCAGTTGACAGTGGCTCATGTACCCTTGGAGGGAGAAATTTTCTCCTCCCAACAGACACATTAAGAACATAGATATGTTAAGATATATTTCAATATTGTATATCAATTGTATTTTCTTTTTCAGTCATTATCTCCTTTCCCTCCACCCCTATACTCTGGAGACAAATAATTTCTTATATGACACATGTTCTAACATAAACACCAACACATATTTACTTTTCCCAACTCCATGGCCCCATTAAACATCATATCATGAAATACTCAGGGACTAAACGTTCCACACAAATGCACTAAAGCCTTCGCACATTTTCATCCAAGAAAGCACATATAGTTTGCCTCCAAGAGACTCATTTTGCGTCACAATCCACTCCCAAATTTTTCAGTAAAGACTACCCCCAAGTATACACAGCTTCAGCCTCCTCTAAAAAACGAGGCGTGCTTATAGCTTTCCATCGCAATACACCATTTTCACTAATGAAAGAAATCAAGGATCCAGAAGGTCGTTACTTGATTCTTAAAGGACACCTACTTGATACCGCTATCACCATTACATCATATTACGCTCCTAACAAAAATCCTATTTCTTTTCTTTCTCATTTATTTCAAACTATAGAACACCACAAAATAGATACTACAACTCTATGTGGAGATTCTAATCAGACCATATTCCCATTTTTGGATAAATCACCAATCCCACAGTCACATACAGCAGACAAACAACTCTTATCAAAACTAATTACAAAACATAACCTAGTAGATACTTGGAGAGAATTGAATCCAACCAAGAGACAATACACACATTACTCATTCCCTCATCGCTCATTCTCTAGGATAGACCATATATTTATGTCCATAGGGCTAATTCCAGAAATAATATCTACAAAAATTATTCCCATCCCATGGTCCGATCATAGTGCAGGCTACATTACTGTTGCCTCTATAATTCCAAAAAAAAAAGATCCAACATGGATATTAAGAGATTTCCTACTCAAAAATCCAGCTCATAAAAATAATATTGAAATTGCGCTCAAAGATTATATAAAATATAACTCCACACCTGACGTCTCTCCGACTACATTATGGGAAGCACACAAACCTGTTCTCCGTGGCATATGCCTACAGCAAGCAAACATATTCAACAGAGAGCGGAAAATCCTTTGTCAGACTTTAGAAACAAATTTCAATAAATGTCACACAGCATTCCAAAATAACCCTTCTTCTTTATCTAAAATAAATCTTGACAAAGCTAAATTGGAATTTGATCTATTCCTTACTGAAGCAGCGGATAAAACCATCAAGAGATCACAACACAATTTCTATATCAATGCGAATAAACCTCACACACTATTAGCCAGGGCATTAAAATCCTGCCAGAACCCAACGAAACCGATACGTCTGAAAATCTCTAGGGGAGTATACACAAATAATCCTTTAAAAATATTACAAAAATTCAAAACACAATTAAAAAATGTATACTCTTCTAATAATGAGTTGGACCCTTCTAGAGCAAATGATTTTTTCTCTCATATATCTCTACCGACACTATCTAAAAAACAAATGGAAATGATGGAGGAACCAGTGTCAATTAGAGAGGTATCTGAAGTTATCAAAAATCTGAAACTAAATAAAAGGCCAGGTCCTGATGGTTTTTCTGCGCTGTATTACAAAACGTTTGTAGACACCCTATCTCCAGTCTTGACAAACACTTTTAATTCCCTTTTGGAAGGTCATTCTTTTAGAAACCCTAACTGCAATTATCTGTATGCTCCCTAAACCTCACACAGACGATTCAATATGGTCTAATTATCGCCCTATTTCGTTATTAAATTTGGACATAAAAATTTTAGCCAAAATTCTAGCTAACAGATTAAATACTATTATAGGCAATCTAATACATCGTGATCAAGTGGGCTTCATTCCATTACATCAAGCAGGAGATAATATTAGACGTGCAACACTCCTGTCACATGCCGCTAAAAAAAGACGTATTCCCACTTGTTTTCTTTCTTTAGATATTATGAAAGCTTTTGACACAGTATCTTGGTCATATATGAACTATACCCTTTCCAAATGGGGATTCGGCCCTCATTTTTTACGATGGATCTCTAGTTTGTATCAAGATATCAAATGTTTATATCAGATATGCAGGGTACAAATCGGACGAGTTTAATATACTGAGGGGGACTCGTCAAGGATGTCCACTTTCGCCATTATTATTTGCTTTACTCATTGAACCTTTAGCACAAAGAATTAGGATGGAACCCACTATAACATGTATTGAAATGGGTGGCTTTCATCATAAGCTCTGTTTATTCGCAGACGATATTCTCCTTTTTCTATCTTCTCCACATGTTTCGGCCCCAAATCTTATGGTTGTACTACAAGAATTCTCATTTATTTCGGGCCTTAAGGTCAATATTCAAAAATCTTCAGCATTAAACATTTCACTTGTCGAAAAAGATAAACAATCTTTACAAAATTCACTACCCTTTAAGTGGGTAGATCATAGCCTCCCATATCTGGGTGTGCAGTTTACTCCTAGCCCCTCCGATTTATTTGCAGCTAATTACCCAGCTCTATTAAAAAATATTACAAGGTTGTTATCTAATTGGTCATCAATGCCGATATCATGGTTTGGGAAAATCAATATCATAAAAATGTCTGTTCTTCCGAAATTTTTAAATTTATTCAGAACTCTCCCGATTCATATTCCTGCATATTTTCTTAGGCTGATTCAACAAAAAGTAACGAAATTTACTTGGGGAAAAAAAAAACCAGACTTCACAAAAAAACACTTGTTCTCCCCAAAGCTTTGGGTGGTTTGGGATTCCCAGACTTTAACATATATTATAAGGCAGCTCAATTATCTCAATTAACAAAATATCACTCTTCTACAGAGATTCCTTTATGGGTCCTCATTGAAGCTGTAGACTGTGATCCTCTTCCTATAAACAATATATTATGGTTACAACCTGCGGATCGTAAGTCTATAAATAACCCCATTTCTAAGCACTCTCTATCTATATGGGATAGGTATAGAAATTCACATGGTCTGCAATCTCCACAAAATCAGCTATTATCTTTCCACAAGAATCCGACTTTTTACCCAGCCTGAAAATATCCCAAAACCTTTAAAGCTTGGTCTAAGGCTGGTATCACTTGTCTATATAATTTAACTTCAACTACATCAATAAAATCTTTTACAGATCTATGTGAATTATATAAGCTTCCACATTCAGAAATATTCAGATATCTCCAAATCAAAGATTTTTATACTCCTCTTCTCAATTTAAATGTAAACTTACATAATATTTCTCAATTTGAAAGATTTTGTCTCAAGGAACCACATACTAAAGGTCGTATTACATCATTGTATATACAATTGATATCTAATTCTAATACTGTTATACCTAAATATGTGGCCAAGTGGGAAAAAGATTTGGATTGTACGATCGATTCTAGGTCTTGGTCCAACATATGGTCTTTCACAAAATCTTCCTCTATAAATATATTGGCGTCTGAATCATCATATAAAGTTCTGACACGCTGGTATTTGGTTCCTGCGAGAATCGCCAAATTCTCAACAGACAACACTGGCCTCTGCTTTCGTGGCTGTCCAGAAAAAGGTACCTATATACATACCTGGTGGCATTGCTCAATTGTACAATCATTTTGGAAAAAGATCTTTCTGATAATTACAAATTTTTTGATCGTCCAATTTTTCCAGACCCAATTATAGCTCTCCTTAATTTAAAACCAGCCTTTCTGAATCAGAAACAATTCAAATTAGTTCTTACACTCCTGATAGCCGCAAAGCAGACTATAGCCAATGCGTGGAAAACAGATGTGGTGAATATTGCAGAAACCAAACGTAGAATGAATCAATCTTTCATCCATGCTAAAATGGACGCAATAGATAAAAACCAGATGACAAAGTTTGATATCATATGGAAACCCTGGATTAAATATTATACGTCAGATAATATTGACAACCGAGTTTTATTGTTATGGCGATTAAGATTTTTTATAGAATTACAACATTAGATGATATATAAAACCTCCTCCGGAGAATTATTCCCTCCCCTCCCCCTCCTATATACCTTTTATGTTCTTCCCTTACTATATAATACTTACTATAAACATACTTTAGACGTTATGGTCAAAACTTTAAAATCATATATTTTCTTTTAGACATATTTATATTTTCTTGTGATTAAAATGTTTAAAACTTGGCTATAAGAATGTTTTCAAATTCTAAAATATATAAGGCCATTTATTATCATTCTCACGAGAATATCTTGAAATTCTTCTTTGCTTTGTATCATCCGTAATTCAATATGTCTTTTTATTTCTGGTATCACATAATTTGTCTTATATTCTGTACATGTAATTTATTTTAACATAAAATAAAAAATTTTGAAAGAGAAAAAGTGTTTGGGGACCTGGGTTCTGCCCCAGGGGACATGTATCAATGCAAATATTTTTTTTTAAACGGCTGTTTTTTTCGGGAGCAGTGCCTGCACAAAATGACATTTCCTGACAGACTCCATGGCAGCCTACTTATGGGTTAATCCCGCCTCTCATACCTCATAGGAACCCACTCCCATAAATCTTTGCTCCTAATCAGAGACCGTGTTCTTTTTTTGTCCTCCTCCTTAAGGACCAAAGGGCTAGTTCTTACCTGAAGGAGTCGTGAATCCGGTTCTGGTTCCTGTTCGCCGTTCGCACACATGATGGAATCTTCTGGTGTCTGGAGTCCAGTATCCCAGCTACTAGCAGGGTGGACATGGAAATGAAGTGCGATGCCACAAAGAGCTTACTATCCAGCCACTGGCTGGCAAGCGGCAGTATGGCCATTCGTCCTAGCTACTAGCGGGAGGCCTTTCCCCTTAAATGATCCCCAAGAACGTGCCTATGGATGGAAGCCAGGTCGGAAGGTCGGCGTGCTGGAGCGGTATTGTATGGCAGCCTGTGTATGTTTATGCTTTGTCCTGCGCCGGTTGTTTGGTGTGGGGATGGCGGCTGGAGCACATATGTGTTCCAGCTCGCCGCTCTTTTCGTGTACTGCGCAGCTGCAAAGCCTTGATCGAGATTGAGGCTTGGTTTGCGCCTACACAGTGCAGTCGAAGTAGAGGCGACTGCGCATGCGCGCGAGCGCCGTGGAGACGACGTTGATGGCGTTATGACGTCATCCAGCGGCAGTTTTTAAAAACCTGTCAGATTCAGACGGGTTTGCTGCTTCACCTTAGCAAAAAAATTACTACTTGTTCTGTGGAATTTCGGGGGTAAGAGTCTTAATGCTTGAATCCTTACTGAATTCACCCTGTATTGGCTTATTGATTTTGAATACTAGATGGTATTGTTTTCATTCATTAATTAATTAATTTATTTATTTTTTGCTATTGACTTAGTTGCAGCCTGTCTGAGTCTGTTACTATGGATGTCTCTTCGCCCCCTTGCGCCGCAGGTAGGATGGAATTTTGTTTCTCCTTTCTGCCTGTTTGTTGGGTTGGTTAGGGGGTAGCAGTTAAATTTAGAAAAAAAATTCTCCTTATCATTTATTTTAGCCCTTCCGTACCGGATCTTCGTTCGTCAGCATGCAAAGATAATGCTCAGTCTGGGTCAAATCGTGGCCATTCAAGATCAAATTCTGGACGTCATAAGTCCTCTTCCAGACACCGCTCTGACAAATCAAGGTCCGGGTCTCGGCACTATTCCCACCACCATTCTGGTCACTCAGAAGGAAAATCCTGTTGGGGTTGTAGAGCTAAAATTCTGGAAGATGAGTCGCTGTGCGATTTATGTTTTTCTCGAGCCGCAAAAGAAAAGAATGCTAAAGACCAGCAAGTGGAGGCCTTGGTCAGGAAGCTAGTTCAAGAATCTTTGAATAGATTAGATTCCACGCATGCGGTTGTTCCTCCCTCTGTACCAACTTCAGTGGTTGAGATGGAAGACCTTGAGGTTCCGGGTCCCTCCCGTGACAGTTTTTCCTTCAGTGGATCCTCTGACAGTGAGGCTGAAGTGGATGATTCTAATGCAGGGTTTGATTTTTCCCTGGTTCCTCATCTGGTCAGAGCAGTCAATGACGCACTAAGATGGTAGGAGCCGGTAGAAGCCCCCTCTAAACAGAGGAAGTACTTTAAGCATCTTAAAAAAGAGCGCTCAAATGTTCCTTTTTTGGGGGAACTGGGTGAAATCATCTCGGATGAATGGAGTAAGATCGAGAGGAAGAATTCTCTGATCTCCAAGGTGGCAAGAATGTACCCATTTAAGGGTAAAGAGGTGAAGCATTTGGAGTCTGCTCCTCTTATTGATGCGGCTTTGATGAAGTTGGTGAGACATGTCACACTCCCTCTGGAAGACACTGTCTCTTTTAAGGATGGTCTTGAAAGGAAAATCGATACAGATTTGAATCGTATCTATATTACGGCTGGGATGGCCTGTAAACCAGCATTGGCATTGGTGGCATTATCTAAAGCTATGGAGTGTTGGACCGATGATATGGGTGCAACTTTGGGAAGCATTTCTGAGGAAGCACTCAAGAATTCTCCAATACAAGAGATGAAGATGGCGTTGACGTTTCTGGGTGAGGCATCTCTGGACATTATTCGCCTAGTAGCACGTGTCATGCTGTCCTCTGTTACAGCTAAACGGGCTTTATGGCTACACCCTTGGGTGGCGGATCCGGCCTCTAAACAGGCTTGGTGCAAAATTCCCTTTGAGGGTGCCTCCCTCTTTGGGAATAAGCTTGATTCAGCCATAACACATGCTACTGGGGGGAAGTCCAGATTCTTACCTCAGGATCGCCGTCTTTTAGGTCAGAAGAGGGCCCAAGCCAGACAAGATCCGGAATGTGCTAGGGATGCATGCCGCTACAGGCCGGGTCATGAATTTAGGAAGAACTGGAGGAGAAACCAGCCGTCTGGTCAGAAGCCTTCAAAATCCACATCTTCCAGGGGACGAGAAGCTGTAAAATCTTTTTGATATAGAGCCTGTCCAGGCGGAGCAAGTAGGGGCCCGTTTTCTCTGTTTCTGCCACGTCTGGGCAGCCTCGATTCAGGATTATTGGGTCATCAAAACAGTTTCCCTAGGGCATGCCTGGGTGTTCAGCAGTCCACCCATACATTGCTTTATTCCCACGAGTCTTACTCATTCAGAAGAGAAGAGAGAGGTTCTTTTGGCTTACACGCATTCCCTTATCGCTCAAGGTGCGCCCATTTCAGTTCCAACAGAGGAAAAATGTCAAGGGATCTATTCCCCTCTTTTTATGGTTCTCAAAAACAGCAGCCATTCTCAGGGCTTCCCAGTGCCTCAGGATAATAGACACCATTGTGGCCACAGCCCCTATGGTGAAGTGGGCGCAATGGAGGATGCAACCTTTTCAGAAGGGTTTCCTTCAACAGTGGAATCCGGAGTTGCAAGATCACCTGATTCAGATAACTCCTTCCATACGGGAAAGTCTTCTCTGGTGGTTGCAACAGAAGAATCTTCTCAACTTCCATTCGATACCTCCAGTCTCTTGGATAACAGTAACGACAAATGCCAGCAACAGGGGCTGGGGCGCTCTCTGTCTGTCGGAGGTAGCCCAGGGCAGGTGGGATTTTCCCCCTCTGGGGTTGTTTTTGATTGTGTTGGAGCTTCGAGCTGCCTTCCAGGCCCTTCGGGCTTTCCTCCATCTGACATCGGGGGCCTCAGTCCTCATGAGGTTGGAAAATACAACGGCAGTATCGCATATCAAAAAACAAGGGGGCACTCGCAGTCTCTCCCTTCTGAAGGAGGTGAGTCCAATCATGTCCTGGGCCCAGGCGAACTTGATGGACCTGACGGCAGTGTATCTTCCTGGAGTTCAAAATGTTCAGGCAGATTTCCTTTCAAGAACCGTTTTAGGCAACAACGAGTGGTCTCTCCACATGGAGGTTTTCGCCTGGATCCTGTCATTGGGAATGATTCCGGAGGTGGATCTGTTCGCATCTCCCTGCAATTCCAAAATGAGGAGATATTATACGAGGGGTCGTTGTCCCCAAGCCATCGGAGTAGACGCTCCCCTGGATCAGTGGAGATTCCACAAGGCATATGCTTTTCCTCCAGTCCCGGTCATTCTTCGTTTTCTTTCGAGGCTCAGACAGGAAGTAGCCGAAATAGTGGCAATCATTCCATATTGGCCCAACAGGCCATGGTTTCCTCTCCTGTTACAACTGAGTTACTGGGACCCAGTCCCACTCCCTTCCAGACCGGACCTTTTTCTACAGGGAACATCCCTTCATCCGTGCTCATCTCATCTCCATCTGATGGTCTGGTGGTTGAGAGGAAAAGGCTGGAGGGGTTAGGATGCCCAAGTTCAGTGGTGGCTACCTTGTTAAATGTCAGAAGACAGGGTATGAATAAAGTTTACCAGAGAATCTGGTCTAAATTTATGGACTATGTCTCATCTTCTGGTGGTTCTTGTAACAACCTGAAAATAAAGGATGTTTTAGGTTTTCTCCAATCAGGTTTGGATCTGCCATTGTCTGTAAGTTCTCTGCGGGTCCAGGTTTCCGCAATCTCCGCCTTTACTGGTATCTCTTGGGCAAGACATCCTCTTACCAGGCAATTCTTTAGAGGAGCATGAAGACTTAGGCCTCAGAGAAAGCCAAGGTTCTCCATATGGGATCTTCCCTTGTTTTGGATTTCCTCTCAAAAGAATCTTTTCAACAAGTGGATCAGCTATCTATGAAAGACATTTCTCTTAAAACAGCGTTTTTAGTGGCCATAACAGAGTTTCGGAGATCAGTGCCTTGGGTTCTAAGGAACCCTTCCTAACCTTCTTTCCGGATCGAGTGGTTCTGATCCCAATGTTAGGATCAAATCCTAAGGTAACATCAGTATTCCACGAGAATGAAGAGATTGTTCTTCCAACTTTTCAGTCAGTTGATTCTTCAATTGCCCATCCTCTGGATGTTGGGGAAGTTTTGAAGTACTACTTGGAAGCTACAGAATCTTTCAGGAAGTCAGATCATCTGTTTTTTTATTTTTATGCAAAAAACAGGGGATTACGTGCTTCCTCTAGAACCATTGCAGACTGGATTGTACAGACTATCCAAAGGGCGTATAAGGCTAAGGGGCAGGCTCCTCTGGAGGCCGTGACTGCTCATTCTACCAGAGGTGTGTCAACATCATGGGCAGCCTCCCGACACGTGTCAGCAGAAGTAATCTACAAGGCAGCTTCATGGTCATCGATAAATACTTTCATGAAACACTATTGTATCGAGCGGGCAGCTCTTTCTTCTGTTAATTTTGCTTTAAATGTTCTATCTGTTTGAATTTTCCTTTCCTGATGGACTCCATGGCAGCAGGAGTTCCCTCCCATTTGCTGGAGTAGGCTAAGTTATGGAACACGGTCTCTGATTAGGAGCAAAGATTTATGGGAGTGGGGTCCTATGAGGTATGAGAGGTGGGATTAACCCATACGTAGGCTGCCATGGAGTCCATCAGGAAAGGAAAATTACGGTAAGTATTTGATATAAATTTTCAGTTTTCTAAAGGAAAAAAAAGTAATTTAAAAGTACTCGTGGCTATAATGAATTATCGGTCCCGGCAATACACATAAAATTCATTAAAAAAACGGCATGGGATTCCCCCACAGTCCATTACCAGGCCCTTTGGGTCATTCATTCATATACTAGGGCCAATTAACCTACCTGCATGTCTTTGGAGTGTGGGAGGAAACCCACGCAGGCACAGGGAGAACATGTAAACTCCAAGCAGGTAGTGTCGTGGTTGGGATTCGCACCAGCGACCCTTTTTACTGCTGGGCGAGAGTGCTAACCACTACACCGCTGTGTGCCCCAAATGTGGGTGCAACTTTCGTATGCCTTTTCTTTGCTGCGTGAGCTTACAGGGACAGGGGCGCATTAAACATTCGTATTTCTGGGGGGGGCGTGGCGACCGAGCGCTAAGATGGACGCTTGAGCTGAGAGCTCCGTTCGACCACCGGAGAGAACAACTCTATAACGACTCCATTGGTGACATATTTCCACATAAACCTATCTATAACGCAGGGTAGACACCTTCGCTTCTACCGAAGATTCCAAAAAATAGAAAGAGTCAACAACCGCCGCGGAAACTTCCGAACCTTTTCAAGGCGCACGGAATCACACAAAATGGCGCCGGTCCGTGCGTGACTGAAACTCAAGAGCAGGCCTCGCAACAATCTCACCTCCGAACGACTTCCCTCAGCGATTCCTCCTCGGGAATGAATAGCCCCACGACTAGAAGCCCAGCCAAACAAAGGCAACGGATATCTTCTCCTGAGGTAAACCGAGCGGACATGGAGGTAAGCGGATCCGCTCCCATAGGCCACGCTATACATCCACCGGCATCCGACCTGATTGCGGCGTACCCCACATCCGATCGACCGGTCTCAGATACGGTCCTTAAGGAGATGCTTATGTCACTCAAAGCCTCCATACAAGCTGACCTCACTGTAGAAATCACTAACTGCCATAGAGAAGTATTGGCACTAGGTAATAGAGTGGACCAAATGGAACGTAACATAGGGGAATGCACAACTTCTTTCAATACTTTAGTAGAGGCCCACAAATCCCATGATGAAGAAATAACATGGCTAAAGAGTAAAGTAGCAGACCTTGAGGACCGCTCTAGGAGGTGCAATATTAAAATCAGAGGTATTCCTGAAGCCATACCTCCAAACCAATTAATGCAGTATGTACACACGCTATTTTCCACCATTATCCCCACATTATCTCCTCAGGAACTGACCATTGACAGGATTCACAGAATCCCCAAGCCAGCATTTCTACCTGAAGGTACCCCTCGGGATGTTTTGCTCAAGATGCATTACTATCATATCAAGGAACAAATTATGACTGCGTTTCGTACTCGAGGCAACAACATATCTCAATATGCTGAATTGATCCTCCTCCCTGACCTATCAAGACATACTCTGCAATTGCGCCGAAACTTAGCAACCATCACTAAGGCCTTACGCAACCACAATATACCACATAAATGGCGTTACCCAGCGAAATTGTCCATCTCACATGATGGTACCACGCACACAGTTACTACTTTAGCTGAAGGTATCGCACTCCTGCGTCAATGGGGCATACTTCCACAACAAAACCCTCTGGAACCACCTGCAACACAACTACGCCCTATTCCGGATGAGTGGCAAGTAGTTTCACACAGAAGAGCCCCCAAAAATGTCACTGATGGCAGTAAATAATCACACACCGTTGACAAATATGTTCTCTCCCTGGGCACAAGGTTTTCTTCATCTTTCCTTGTTCTTACCCCTGACATTTGTCATTGTTGCAGCTTTGTTTGCATATGGATCGCTTATATGATTCTATTTTTATTGTTCTATACGTTATTGTTTATTTTTGTGGTTACACCCTTTGTTCCATTAGCACTGGACCTACACGTGATGGACTCTTCATCCCCTGTTCTACTACATCTCTAAATACCATAGCGGCATCTCTTCTGTCAATCTCCTGGAGCTCAGATGACTCTAATAATTCTCGAAGGATTCTGTGAGTACACTTACACATCTTTTTTTCTTACCTGAAAAATGACCATTACCTTTGTTTCCATTAATGCCAAAGGCCTCAACCACCCTGTGAAATGCTACTCGCTGTGGACAGAAGCTCAGAAACTAAAAGCGGATATTTTATGTGTACAGGAAACTCATTTTCAACAGGACAACCATCCCAAATGTACACATAAAAACTACCCACATATATTTCTGGCAAATAACCCGAATAAAAAAAGCGGAGGTGTCCTTCTTGCCATCCGTGACACGGTCTCCTTCCATCTCAAGAAATCCATCACAGCCGACAATGGTCGCTATATTATTCTTCAGGGTGATATTAATTCTAAACCGTACACCATTGTATCTTTATATGCTCCAAACACCCGACAGATTAGGTTTTTGAATAGACTACTCCGTAAAATACAACCTATCCAGTACGGTAGTCTCATTCTTTGTGGCGATTTTAACCTCATTGTCGACCCACAACTTGACACTTCTAATGCTAAACGCAACAACAACACCTGCCTAAATACGGTCCTGCACTCTGAAAAACTGTACGACGTCTGGCGATGCACACATGGCAACGAGAAAGACTTTACCTTATTCCAGAATAGACTTCTTTCTATCAGATCAATGGACCGTACAAAATGTTTCATCCTCTGAGATACATGATATTACGTGGTCTGACCATTCTGCCATATCACTTTCTATTCATGAGAAGGGTGTCTCTCCCTCTTCACCCATCTGGCGCTGCAGTGTTAGATTACTACAGGACCCCGATACCAAAGAACTGATTTCTCAAAACCTTAAAACATATTTCCAACAAAATGAACATTCAGTAGAGAGTCCCTTCACACTCTGGAACGCCCACAAAGTGTTTATTAGAGGCATCCTTATCCAGCTAGGAGCTAGAGCTAAAAAAAAGTATACTGCAACCATAGACTCCATTACTTCCGATATCCACAATTTAGAAACCCTCAACAAAGCATCTCCCTCTCACCAGCGGACTACCCAAATAACCTCTCTTAGAGAAAAATTGAGAGATCACTTGGCCCAAAACTATGATTTCTACCTTAGACGCTTGAAGTTACGTACCTATGCCTGTGCGAATAGAGCAGGTAAATATCTTGCCAATAGGATTAGAGCAATACGCACCAAAACTAGGATTTCCCACCTGATACACCCTACATCCCTTCATAAAGTAATCAATCCTCAAGAAATCGCAAACCAATTTGCACAATATTATAGTGAGCTTTACAACCTTAACACCGACCCCCACACTCCTCAACCCACTGTTCCCAAAATACAGCATTTTCTCAAAGATTTAGATCTCCCTAAACTCTCCGAATCACAGCTTGAATTGCTGAATTCACCATTCACAAACCATGAAATAACATCAGTCATTACTTCACTCCCTCATGGGAAATCCCCAGGTCCTGATGGACTAAATAATGAATATTTTAAAACCTTTTCCACTATTCTTTCCACATATCTCCAAAGGATGTTCACACAGGCAGCACACTCAGCATCCTTTCCAAATGAAATGTTAAAAGCATACGTGACCACTATACCCAAACCTGGTAAAGATCCCACTACCCCTAGTAATTTTAGACCTATTTCTCTCCTGAACACAGATATAAAGATCTACGCCAAACTCATCGCCCTTAGACTATCAGAGTTTATGCCTTCTTTAATTAAAAGTGACCAGATGGGCTTCATCAGGGGGAGACAAACTTCTGATGCTACAAGACGTATTATTAACATTGTTCATTATGCTAATTTAACTAAAACTCCTTCTCTGTTGCTCTCCATAGACGCAGAGAAGGCGTTTGATAGGGTGGAGTGGTGTTACATGAAGGAAGTTCTACAAAAATTTGGCTTTCAAGGTTTTATCTCTAACGCAATGTTGGCTTTGTATTCCAATCCATCCGCCCAAGTCTTAACAGCTGGAATGCTTTCTACACCTTTCCCTATTTCTAATGGCACTCGTCAGGGGTGTCCATTATCTCCAACCATTTTTAACCTTATGATAGAGCCTCTGGCGGAGGCCATTAGATCCCAGGCCGATATTACTGGACACGTGTTAGGATCTCGTAACCACGTTATTAACCTGTTTGCCGATGACGTTGTACTGATGCTGACAAACCCGACCAGATCTCTCCCCTTAGTCCATGAAACTTTAAAAAACTTTGGTGAGATGTCGTACTATAAAGTTAATTTCGCCAAATCATTGATTCTAGATTTAGGAATTGACAAACGTATCAAACTCCAACTTCGAACCACTCTTCCATATGTATGGAAAGAAGATGGCATACCCTACTTAGGTATAAAAATTACTAATTCCACGAAAACTCTAGTCTCCGTCAATATCAAGTCATTGCTTCTAAAGATAGATGAAACGCTCAAATGTATAGCCAAGACCGAATTATCCTGGATGGGCAGATTGGCAGCATGTAAGATGTTAGTTCTCCCTCTCATATTGTATATGTTCAGATCCATACCTATACCTATCCCAACCCATTTCCTTAAGACCTTGTCTACTACTCTGTGGAAATTCATATGGAATGGTAAAAAAGCTCGCTGCTCTCCTAGCAACCTGATTTCGCATAACCGAGTAGGTGGAGTAGGACTGATTGATGTTTCTGATTATTTGTGGGCATCTAGACTGGACCAATTCCAACACTGGTTCAAAACTATAGATTCACCACCTTGGGTTGAGCTGGAAAGGCATATAGCCCCAATACCAGATCTAGTGGCATTACTCGCGAGTGATGTCTGGAAACCCTGGGCTCTCCATTCCATGGCTCCCACCCTTATAGCCTCCCTACAAGCATGGAGGTTCTTCATACATCATACCCATAACTCTCAAAATGCTGTGGAATACAAATTTCCGCTTAGCCTGCTCGAGCATAAAATCCCTATGCTGTCCCTAAAACAGTTCCCCAACCACGGTATACATACCATCCAAGACCTATTGTCTAATGGTACAGCTCTTTCCAGCACACAGATTATAGCTCAATACAATCTTCCCAACAAGTACCAGTTTACATGTATCCAAGTGGCACATTTTCTAAAACGTAACCCTCCCCCTACTATAACAATGCCATCCAGTGCGTGGAACTTCTTAACTCGAGAACGCCCCACCAGGAAAGGCATTTTGCTTTTTTACTCCCTTCTACATGCTAAACAATCTTTTGTGAAAACAAAACCGATTGCTAAATGGGAGACGGATTTAGGGAAATCATTTACAGATGATCAGTGGACAACCACATTTCGAGAAATCCAAAAAGCCTCCCGTTCTATTAATCATTGGGCAATGACTATTAGAATAATTAACAGGTGGCAATACACACCGTGTAGACTGGCAACATTTTCTCCATCTGACCAAAATACGTGTTGGAGAAATTGTGGACAGCTAGGACATCTACTGCACATGTTTTGGGAGTGTCCCAACTTGGTTAGTTACTGGAATCAAGTTTTCTAACTTATAACATCGCTCACGGGTATTGTCACTCGCCCCAATCCATCCCTAGGAATTTTACATATGGGTATTGAACAATTTCCACATGATATGCGGATTGTTATTTCCAACATCCTTCTTTCTGCTAGATCCATGATATTACAACAATGGAAAACTGCCATGACGGTAAACATCTCTGACCTGATTAGAAGAGTGAACCAACACCACACTATAGAGCGTGCTCTTGCCATAAATACATTGAAGTGCGATCTATTTGATAAGCAATGGAAAATTTGGACCAACAAATATAAGAATTCTGTGAACTAGATCTTAACCCTGATAAGATATATCCTGTGTAGTAACCAGTATTTGCATTATTGTTTATGTAACCACCTACTTATCCGTTTCTTTTTCACCCTTTCTTTCCCTCTCCCCTCTTCCCTCCCTCTATTACATTGACTGTTAATTACAATTGTAAAAGTCAACATGTCCTGTACCACTTGCCTTTGTATATCCTTTATAAATTAATAAAAATTTATTGAAATAAAAAAACATTTGTATTTCTTAAAATTAATTTTATTTATTTTTATATTATTAAATTGTGTTTAAAAAAAAATATATCACTTTTATTGCTGTCACAAGGAATGCCTTCTTCTGGATCAACTGTGGGTATAGAATTGGGTATATGGGATTGTATGATATTATTATTATTATTATTATTATTATTATTAATTTTTTTTTGTGGTTGAACTGGATGGACTTGTGTCTTTTTTCAACCTGACTAACTATGTAACTATGTAACTATGTAAAGTAAACATCCCTTGTGACAGTAATAGGTGGTGACCGGTACTCTTTATGGAGAGATCAGGGATCTAAAAGTCCTCCAATCCCTCCTTTGCACTTCAAAGTATTCAGATCGCTGTTTTTGGCGATTCTGAATAATGTATATTTTTTTTAAACTGGCGCCATTGGCAACCGAGTAAACAGGAAGTGATGTTGTGACATCGCTTCGTCGTTTACAAACAGGAGACTGGAACTAAACTATTTCCGGCTTCATGCCAGTCTGTCCCTAGCCTCCTGAAGTGGCAGATCGTGAATCGGGTCTCCCGGTGGGATGGGAGGCCCAGTCAGAGCGGCGGGAGGCAGCGGGAGGGGGGAGTCCAGTCCCACTCCTCCGGGATAACAATCGAGTGGCTTTTAGCTGCATCGGTTGTTATTCCTGGAAAGCCGATCGCCTGCTCTAAAAAATGGTTGCAGCTGTGGGCATTATCCCAGTATAACCCCAGAAAGCTGAGGCTGAATATCTGCGTATGCTCGGTGGGAAGGGGTTATATATTTTTTTCACAGACAGAGCTTTCTTCTGAAGCCAAATACCTAAGGCTACTTTTACACTGAGATGCTTTACAGGCGATACAGCGCTAAAAGTAGTGCCTGCATAGCGCCTGTAAATAGCCTCTCCTGTGTCTCCAGTGTGAAAGCCTGAGGGCTTTCAGACTGGAGCGGTGCGCTTGCAGGACGGTACAAAAAGTCCTGCAAGCCGCATCTTTGGAGCACTGTAGGAGTGGTGTATTCACCGCTCCTAATGTGGCCCTTCCCATTGAAAACAATGGGGCAGCGTGGCTAAACCACTGGCATAGCACCGCTGCAGTGGCGCTTTGCGGGTGATTTTAGCAATTTTTCAGCTGAATAGCCCAGCTAGAATGATGGTAAAGCTGTGGTAAATATAGCGCCACTTTACCACTGATGCCCACAATGCCCACAATCTGAAAGTAGCCTAAAGCTCACAAAAGTTCTGGAGCTTTTTTGTAGCTCGAATCGGGCAGATTTGAGCATTACTGGCACATTTTTATTGCCAAAGAAATGAATATAAATTCACCATTTGCGTGTTTTTTTGCACATTCATTTTGTCATGCGTTTGTGTGTGATTTGCAGCTCAAACTAAAAATTTTAAAACTTAAAATAGCAATAATATATGAATAAATAAATGTAAACTAAATTCACAAATAAATAAAAATCATGAATAAATAAAAGTAATTAATAATATGTAATAATACATAAATAAATAATAATTAACCCTAACCTTAAGAAATACTGAATATATTATTACAAATAATAATAATAACAATAATAATAATAATAATAAAGACCCAGAACTGAAAAAAATATTAATAATAATAGTAATTTATTTATTTTGTGTTAGGGTGTTTAGTTATTTATTGTTATTATTTTATTTGTTTAAGGGTTGGGGTAGGGATGAGCTGAACACCCTTCGGTTCACACCAGAACTTTTGAACGGACCGCAAATTCGTGCGAACTTTAGAACCCCATTGTAGTCTATGGGACTCGAACGTTCGAAATAAAAAGTGCCAATTTTAATGGCTAATATGCAAGATATTGTCCGAAAAAGGGTTTGGGGACCTGGCTCTTGCCCCAGGGGACATGGGTCAATGCCTAAAATGTTTTTAAAAACAGCAGTTTTTTCGGGAGCACTGATTTTAATGACGGTTAAAGTGAAAAAAAGTGAAATATTCCTTTAAATTTCATACCTGGGGGGGGGGGTGTCTATAGTATGCCTGTGAAGTGCCATGTGTTTCCCGTGTTTAGAACAGTCCCTGCACAAAATGACATTTAACGGAAAAAAAGTCATTTAAAACTGCTTGCGGTTTTAATGTAATATCTGGTTCCGGCAATATGGATGAAAATCATTGAGAAAAATGGCATGGGTAGCCCCCCTGCCCATTACCAGCCCCTTTGGGTCTTGTACGGATATTAAGGGAAACCCCGTACCCATATTAAAAAAAGGAAAGATGTGGGGCCCCCAGGCCCTATATACTCAGAACAGCATTATACAGGCGGTACAAACAAGACAGGGACTGTGTAGGTTTGTTGTGTTAAGTAGAATCTGTTTGTAATTTTGAACTGGTGCATTTTTAAAGTGTAGCTCCAGTCAAGAAATCTATTTTTAAGCTTTTTGGAAAACATAGGGAAGGGTTATCACCCCTGCATCATTTTTTTTTGCCATACGTCTTTTTTCATCTCACTTCCTGTTGTCTCCTTCCGTGTGCAAGTAGGAGACGTTTGTAAGTTGGATGTTTGAACGTAGGGGCCTGCCCTATATGCTCTGCAGAAATGGCGGAACAAGGTGTTGGTGTTGCCACAACATTGTAAGCCCTCAAAGTGACTCTTGGTGGGCGTTGGAGCGCCCTGCTTTGAACGATTATATCAAGAATTGTAATTACAGGCCATTGTTGAACAGTGGTAGAAAAATTGGGCCTTTGGTGGTTGTGGTGGCAGTGCTGGTGCTGGTGCCACAACAATATAAGTCCTCCCAGTTACTCTCGGTGGGCACAGGAACGGGCCCTGTTGTGAAATATTATATCAAGAATTGTAATCACATGCCCCTGTTAAACAGGGGCTGAAAAATTGGGCCTTAGGCACTGGTGCTGGTGCCAAGACACTGCAACCTCTCCCATATACTCTAGTTGTAGTGTAGGAATGAGCCCTGCTGCAAAGCATTGCATCAAAAATTGTAATTACACGCCCCTGTTAAACAGGGGCTGAAAAATTGGGCCTTAGGCACTGCAACCTCTTACATATACTCTAGTTGTAGTGCAGGAATACACCCTGCTGCAAAGCATTGCATCAAAAATTGTAATTACACGCCCCTGTTAAACAGGGGCTGAAAAATTGGCTGGTGGCATCACCCAGAACCAAAAATGTTCTTCCAAGATATCAGCGGAGGAGGAAGAGGATAGACAGTCAACATAACAGGACAGTCACTCAGCATCAACATAGGCAGTCTTGAAGGGATGTGATATTTAAAAAAAAATTATTCGGTTACATCAGCTTCAGGTGCTTGGTAGCTGTGGGTGATCCAAGACTGATTCATCTTTATGAAGGTCAGTCGGTGGACAGGCGCACCCTGTGATCTGTAACAAAGCCACCAGCAGCACTGAAGGTGCGTTCCAAAAGAACGTTGGATGCAGGGCAGGCCAGTAGCTCAATTGCATACTGTGCAAGCTCTGGCCAGTGATCCATCCACAAGACCCAGTAAGCCAGAGGATTTTTGGTGGGAAAGTTGTCCCTGTCTGACCTTGCCCCTAGGTATTCCTGCACCATGCAAATTAGACGCTGGCGATGGTTGCTGGAACCCATCATACCTTGGGACTAAAAAATTGTCTGAACACATCGGTCAGACGGCCACCTTCTCCACTCCTCCTTCTGACCGAAGCCTCAGCAACACGTTGTCCAGGACCAGGAGTTTGTAAACCTCCCAGTCTCTGGGAATGCATTGCACAGACCTTTCTGCAAGGCCTCCCGGAGATATCTCATCCTCTGCTCCCTCTGCGATGGCAAGATAAGGTCTGCAACCTTACCCTTATACCGTGGATCAAGGAGAGTGGCCAGCCAGTAATGGTCCCTTTCCTTGATCCGAAGAATACGAGGATCCTTCTGCAGGCTTTGCAGGATCAGGGAGGCCATGCAGCGTAGGTTAGCTGAGGCATTCGGTCCGGAGTCATCTGGGTCACTAAGGACAACATGACCCGCAGCTACCTCCTCCCAGCCACGTACAAGTCCATGGGTTTCTTGGGACTGTAAATCATCCCTACAAGACTTCTGCTGCTGATGCTGAGTGCCAGCCTCCCCCTCCATGCTGACACAATCATCCTCCTCCTCCTCCTCCTCTTCCTGTGTGATGGGTGGCACAGCAGGAACACTGTCTGGATAAAGGGGGCCTTGAGAGGCAAGGAAGTCCTCCTCTTCCTGCCTCTGTTCTGCCTCAAGTGCCCTGTCCATTATTCCACGCAGCATATGCTCCAAGAGGTGGACAAGAGGTACAGTGTCACTGATTCATGCACTGTCACTGCTCACCATCCTTGTGGCCTCCTCAAACGGTGACAGGACAGTGCATGCATCCCTGATCATGCCCCACTGGCGTGGTGAGAAAAAACCGAGCTCCCCTGACCCTGTCCTGGTGCCGTAGTCACACATGTACTCATTGATGGCCCTCTGCTGCGTGTGCAGCCGCTGCAGCATTGCCAACGTTAAGTTCCACCTGGTGGGCATGTCACATATAAGGCGGTTCTTGGGCAGGTTCAACTCCTTTTGGAGCTCAGCCAGCCGAGCACAGGCATTAAATGATCAGCGGAAATGCACACAGACTTTCCTGGCCTGCTTCAGGGCATCCTGTAAGCCCGGGTACCTGCCCAAGAACCACTGCCCCACCAGGTTAAGAACATGAGCCACACAGGGCACATGGGTCAGTTGTCCCTGTCGGAGGGCGGAGAGAAGGTTGGTGCCATTGTCGCAAACCACCAATCCTGGCTTAAGCTGGCCTGGCGCCAACCACCTCTCGGCCTGCCCCTGCAGAGCTGACAAAATATCTGCCCCAAACAAACCAGCGCAAGCATGGCATGGCATTGTTTTGCCTGCGTACTTGCGTAGCCCCTTGAATGCCTACAGAGCACCGCTGGTTCCGAGGACAGAGCACTGGAAGAGGCCATGGAGGAAGAAGAAGAGGAGGGGGTGGAGGAGAGAGGTGTGTCACAACCAGTAGTAGCATTTTGGAGTCGTGGTGGCGGAACAACCTCCAACACTACTGCACCTTGTCCTGCATCCTTCCCAGCTGCCAGAAGAGTGACCAAATGGGCCGTGAAAGACAGGTAACGTCCCTGTCCATGCCTGCTCGACCATGAGTCAGTGGTAATATGCACCTTACCGCTGACCGCCCTGTCCAGCGAGGCAAAGACATTGCCTTCCACATGCCGGTAGAGAGCCGGAATCGCCTTCCGTGAGAAAATGGCGTTTGGGGACCTGCCACTGAGGAACCGCACATTGTACAAACTTACGGAAGGGGGCCGAGTCTACCAACTGAAAAGGTAGCAGTTGAAGTGCTAGCAATTTAGCCAAGCTAGCATTCAACCGCTGGGCATGTGGATGGCTGGGAGTGAACTTCTTTCTACGGTCCAGCAGCTGGGGCAGGGAATTTTGCCTGCTACAATCGGACGTGGCTGTACTGCTAGCAGAGTGCCCGCAAGCACTTGGCTGTTACACACTTAATTCTACACCTTCATTCCTCTCAGAGAGGACTGAAGGTCTAGTGGGGTTGGAGATCCCAACTGATGAGGAGCAAGGAGAGGTCTGCTTTGTTGTTCTTTGGTGTGGGTCTTTGAGGTATGCTTGCCAACGAGCTGCATGGCAGGTCAACATATGTCTGGTCAAGCATGTGGTGCCCAAGCGGCTGATGTTTTGACCACGCGAGATACGCTTGAGACATATTTTGCAAATAGCAGCGGTGTGATCTGATGCACTCATCTCAAAAAAGGCCCACACCAAAGAACTTTTAGAATAACACGCAGAGGCAGTGCCCTGCACAGGAGGAGCTCTGCGGTGTGATTCAGTCGGTGTGCTGCCCCTAAGCTGGCCCCCGGAGGGCATCCTGCCTCGTTGGAGATGTGCCTCCTCCTCCACCTCTCTCCTACCAGGCACCTACGTGAAGTCAGTGCCCTCATCATCCCCTACCTCTTCATCGCTGGAGCAAACCTGGCAATATGCTGCAGCTTGTGGAACATGACTGATGATTGCTGTCCTTCTTGAGCATCCCCTCTCTCTGCACTCACGCTACTGCCTTCCTCTAGCTGAGTATCATCATCAGAAAATACAAAACACTGGGCATCCTCCTGGAGCATGTACCCAACACTGTGCTCAAAGAGTTCAGGGGACTCCTCAGGAGGACGTGGTGGGTCTAGGGAAGGAGTCACCGATGATGACATTGAGACGAGGGAAGAGGATGCGTTGGCAGCTGCTTTGCTAGTATCCTGAGCCTGGGTGAGAGAGGATGAGGAGGATGAAGAGGGCTTGGTCATCCACTCTACCAAGTCTTCGGCATGATGCGGCTCAACACGTCCAGCTGCCGAAAATAAGGACAAGCGTGTCCCATGGCCATGTGCTGATGACGATGCACCGCGTCCATGACCAGCACTGTTGTCTCTAGACACAGAGTCTGCTTGCCCTCTTTTATCGGATTGTGCCTGTCTGCCTCTCCTTGTTGGCCTTCCAGACATGGTAACGGCCTGAAAGGAGATTGGAAAACCAGCAATTGGGTAGTGTATATTGTGCTGGAGGCACACAACACCCACTAACTCCTGCAGATGCCTTTATTATAGAACAACAGGAATTAAAGGGTAGATACCGGTGTATACTGTGCTGTGCTGGAGGCACACAACACCAACTAACTCCTGCAGATGGCAGATGGCTCAATTACAGAAGAGCAAAATAGGTGGATAAAGGTGTATACTGCACTCAGGGCACACAGACAACACCCAGAAACTCCTGCAGGTGGCTGATAGCTCAATTACAGAAGAGCAATATAGCTATATAGGTGGATAAAGGTATATACTGCACTCAGGTCACACAGACAACACCCACTAACTCCTGCAGATGGCTGATAGCTCAATTACAACAGAGCAATATAGCTATATAGGTGGATAATGGTGTATACTACACTCAGGTCACACAGACAACACCCATAAACACCTGCAGATGGCTGTTAGCTCAATCACAGAAGAGCAATATAGCTATATAGGTGGATAATGGTGTATACTGCACTCAGGTCACACAAACAACACCCAGAAACTCCTCCAGATGGCTGATAGCTCAATTACAGAAGAGCAATATAGCTATATAGGTGAATAATGGTGTATACTGCACTGAGGTCACAAAGACAAAATCCAGAAACTCCTGCAGATGGCTGATAGCTCAATTACAGAAGAGCAATAACGCTATATAGGTGGATAATGGTGTATACTGCATTGAAGGTACACCGAGAACACCCACTAACTCCTGCAGACGCCAACACACTAGCGGCGGCCTTATGTAGTGTGGGGCATGTACTACACAGCCTGAGCTATGATTGGCCACAAGCATCCTGCCTGTGGCCAATCATGGCTCTCCTCGCTGCCGGCGCTGTGATTGGCCAAGAATGCGGGGTCACAGTGCATGCTTGGCCAATCAAACAGCCGGTGTTCGAGTCGAACATGCATTCGACTCGAACACCAAGCTCATCCCTAATGGGGAGCTCTGCCCCCGAACCCAAACTGCCTTGTCCCCATGTTGATGGGGACAAGACTCTCTTCACAACAACCCTGGGCGGTGATTGTTCGGTCTGCAGGCAGGGTACTTATTGGAATCTGGAAACCCCCTTTAACAAACCATCCATGTGAATGAGTATGAGGTACATTGTACTCCTACCCATTCAACAAAAAAAGTGTCAAAAATGAATAAAGACAGGAGGCATTTTTTGACAATTCCTTTATAAAAATAAAATAAAAAACAATGTTCCCCAATGTAGATCCATCATCAATCACAATGCCTGCAGTAGCGCCAGATCCAAAAAAAGAAAAAAAAAACTCCGCCCACGTCGAAAGCGAACTGCCAAATGCCTGCTCTGCCGTTTGAAAATTCTTAAATAGATAAGGAGCGGGGTCCCCTGGCGATGTCAACTGGTGGCACTGTCCCCTTGTGATGTCACCAACCCAGCATGCCAGTGATGTTGCGGGCGGAGCATTTTTTTTCTTTTCAGGTCCGGTGGTGCAGCGGGCGTCGTGATTGAGAGCTGATCTACAACAGGGGACATGCCTGCAGACCCTCACAACCACAGCCTAGGGTTTTTGGGAAGAGGCCCTTGTCCCCATCAACATGTGGGGCTACTGTCTTCTTCTATATTCTATAAACGATTGTCCTTGCGTATGCTTTCAAGCACAGAGAATTACATTTTTTTTACTTATAAACCATTATATTGCTATGTTAATTGCTTCCTGGGCTTTCCATCATCAAGATTGATTTTTCAGGTTTGTAAGGTGTTGACTGATCGTAGTTCATACATTCACCAATTTTATAAGGTGGATGTGGCAGCATTGGCAGATTCCAGTCCAGCATGAAGTTTTTCATGTGGCAGTGCGAATAGTCTGCATGGTTTTTCTTTGTGATCATTAATTTGGTTTTGCATTTTATTTTTCCCACTCTGTTGGTGGCACTGTTTTGGGATTTCCCAGTAGTAATGATCTAAAGCAGTGTTGTCCAATGAACAGAATTGAAAATAGTATTTTTTTTTTACTCATAATGAAAGTCTTTGCTCTGAGTTTATTGGAGGACACATCACCAACACTTCTGGTGTTGCTGTTGGCTGTGTATTTAAATATTTTGTTTTTTGATCTGCTGTTTCATTAACTGAGCTTGTTTCACAGTGTGGGGGTTTGGGCCCTGGACTTTCCTTTGTCCTTTTTTTTTTTTTTTATCAGAAAAAGTTTTTATTAGAAAACATAATAGTACAAGACATCCATGACAATGACCACACAATATACCAACGCACAGAGTATGAAATCTGGGTAACAAACATATTCTCCACATAGGTACTAAATCAAAGGGGTACATTAAATGTAAATAAGTGAAACAGAAGCGTTGGTATATAAACAAAATAAACAGGGTGTCAGCAGTCAGGACATCCTCACAATAAACAAAAGGGAAGGAGGAGAAGCCTTCCGTGCATTTACAATACTTGACTTTTCGTTTTCTTTTCATGAGAGACAAAATAGAAGAAAAAAGAAAAAACAGTATATATAGGGGGGGGGGGGGGGGGGGAGAGAGAGTCAGAGATATTTTGAATCAGCTGGTGCGGTGCCAGGCCCGGAAGGTCCAGCCAGTCCTGCCATAGGTTATAAAACTTTTGGGGGGTGTTCCTATGTTGGTATGCCAGCTTCTCACGAATCAGCATCCTATTAACCTGATCAATCCATTGTTGCCTGCTGGGTACCCTGGGCGTGATCCACATCTGGGCTATCAGTTTACGGGCTACATAAATCAACCGGAGTATCGCCGTGTGAACGGCTGGGGTTAGGGACTCTTCATCCAGGGCTCCCAGCAGGCAGATTACCGGATTTGTGGGAATCACGATTATGAACACCTGATGAATGGTCTTCAAAATCGCAGTCCAATAGCGAATCAATTTAGGGCACTTCCAGAACATATGGAGAAGGTCTCCGTGGTCTCTTTTACATTTAGGGCACAAGGGAGAGTCCCGAAGGCCCCAGTCATACAGTTTAGCCGGTGTCTTGTAGGCTCTATGTAATAGATAGAGATGTGAAAGTTTTTGGGAGGCTGACACTGACACCCGGTGAGCAGAGACAAGACAGAGATCCCAAGTCTCTCCATCTATCGGTCCTAGGTCCCCCTCACATTTACGCCTGCTCGGCAACGTAGCCGAGTCTTGGAGCGCACCAATAATAATGGCATACCCCTTTGAAATCATACCCTTCTTACTGGCTGTCATCATGATTGATTGCACAATCGTATGGTCGATCAGGCCAAGTGATGTAGCTCTGGACTGGGACTGCAAAGCGTGTCTCAATTGAAGATATCTAAAAAAGTCAGTGCGTGGTATTGCAAACTCCCCCTGCAGCTCCAAAAAGGACTTGAGTATAGGGCCACTGTACAATTGGGTCAAATATTCCAGACCTTTCACCTGCCAGCCACAGAAACCCTTTGAGCTTCAGCAGCTGATGATAAGAACCATTGTCCCAAATAGAAGTAAGAGAAAAAAAGCCCTGGATCTTCAGCAGCCGCTTAACGTATTTCCAAAGTGTGTTCAATAAAACCACAGTCGGAGCCCCCCTAGGGAGATAGGGGAAGCCCGCTTCTAAGTTTGAGAACGCCACACGGTGGCGAGCCGTGTGGCTCATTAACCTGTGAACGGGGTCCAGCGAATCTTCCAGTCCCCATCCACCAAGCTGCTGCAATTGGGAAGCCAAAAAATAGGCCCTGGCATGTGGAACAGCCAAGCCCCCCGCCTCCTTGCCATACTGTAGTATTCTTAGACTAATTTTGGCAGCTTTTTTACGCCAGATTAGCTCTCTGAATTGGGAATCTATTTTATCAAACCAGTAATTGGGTATCCACACCGGGGAGTTGTGGCAAATGTACAACAACTGGGGGGCCCAGACCATTTTTATAAGATTAGCCCGCCCTACCACTGATAACGGTAGTTTACACCAAGCCTTGCATTTTTCCCTAAATTTAGCCAGCAGGGGGACCAGATTTAATTGGACATAGTGGGCGACCTCTCGGGAGACCTGCACCCCCAGATATCTAAAAGTGGACACTACCTGAATCGTAGCTGCACAGTCAGGGAGGGGGGTCGGTATGGGATCCAGGGGTAAGAGCACCGACTTATTCCAATTAATAGAGAAGCCAGAAAGTGTGCCAAAGTCCGTAATCAGGGTCATAACGGCCGTCAGGGAGCCCTGCGTGTCGCCTAGGTATAAGAGAGTGTCATCTGCGTACAGCGACACCACATCCACTCCCGTATCCCGAGTAAATCCCATAATACAGACATCCCCCCTTATTCTAGCAGCAAGAGGCTCTAGAGCCAGGGCAAAGAGCAAGGGAGATAAAGGGCATCCTTGTCTAGTGCCACGAAACAGGGGGAAGGGCTCTGACGTTACAGAATTAACCCGGATCCTAGCCACAGGTTTGGCATAATGTAGTCTAACCCAACTAATAAACCTTTTGCCCAGACCCATCCTTTCCAAATCCTTCCACAGGTAAGGCCACTTGACGCTGTCGAAGGCCTTAGCTGCGTCCAGCGAGAGGATGGCTCGGTTACCAGGATTCAGTTTGGGGATTTGAATATTTAAATAGAGACGTCGTATATTGTGTGCCGTGGATCTTGTGGGTATGAAGCCTGACTGGTCACAGTGCACTAACTTCTGAATAACTTGTGATAACCTGGTTGCCAGGACTCTAGCCAACAGCTTGACATCCGTCGTAAGTAGGGAGATGGGCCGGTAGGAATCAGGGGACGTGGGCTCTTTACCCGGTTTCAATATCACAATTATGACTGCCTCATTCATGGAATCCGGGAGTGTGCCAGATTCCAAAGCATTATTAAAAACTTTCAAAAGTGTTGGTAGTAAAGTGGCCGCATATCGCTTATACACCTCAGAAGGAAGCCCGTCCGCCCCTGGAGATTTGTTGTTATGAGTTTGCTCCAGTGCCAGAGCAAGTTCGGCTATATCAAATGGGACATCCAACCTACGAGCGTCTGAAGCAGATAAGCGAGGCAGTTCGCTCCGTGCCCGAAAAGCATCAATCTCATCTGCACTGGGATGGACCTTGGAGGCATACAGGTCTGCGTAAAATGAGCGAAAGATTTGCAATATAGAGGGGGTGTCCGTGTGGAGTACTCCCTGTGTATCACACAGGGAAGAAACCATTGGGGCGGATCCCTGAGCTCTCGCCAGCATAGCCAGCATGTGACCAGTGGACTCTCCCTCCTCAAAATGCGTTTGCTGCAAAAAAATCTCTTATTTTCCGCTAACTGTAGAGCAAGCTGAGTAGCCATAGCCTGTGCTCCCAGCCAGAGCTTTTTGGTAGTGTCTGAGGGGTGGTTGACATATTGGTCCTCCGTGTCCCTAAGGGTTTTGCATACCTCCCTCTCCCAGGCCTTGGTGTTTGTTTTAATAGAAGTAATGGCGGCAATAAACTGACCTCTTAAAAAGGCTTTCACCGTGTCCCAGACCGTACCCAGGGGGCTGAACCAAGGTTGTCCCGCAGAAAGATCTGGAGATTGCCACTAATGGGGTCGGGTGAGGGAAAAAGCGCCAGTCAAAAAGGGTTCAGTTTCCACATCCCAGGACTAACGGCAGTAAATAGTTTAAGTTCAACCCAAAAAGATGAATGGTCAGAAATGTGTCTATCTTCATAACCGGAGTCAACAACAAAAGGGAGTAAGGCCGCATTACCCAACCCCAGGTCAATGCGCGACAGGCTTCCATAAGCGGTAGAGCAGCACGAGTAGCACTTGACCTGGGGGTGGGAGGTCCGCCACACATCCGTCAACCCAAGTTCGGCCAGCAGGTCTGCAAATGGGGTATCACCCGTGGGGCGAGAGGGCATGGATGGGGGGACGGGAATCTTATCCCACCGGTGATTTAGATAGTTGTTAAAGTCACCCAGCGCCAACAGGGGGACCGTGGGGTGTGGGGCCAAAAACCTGGCTAAACAGCGGAGAACTTCAGCTGAGTAAGGGGGTGGTACATAGATATTAGCAATAATGCATGCCCAGTGAGCAAGTCTACCAAACAAAAATATATATCTTCCCCCAGGATCAATAACCGCCCGAGAACAAGTGAAGCGGGTATCCTGACGAATCAAGACACTCACTCCCCTAGCAAATGCAGAAAACGTGGAATGGAATTGAGTAGGGTATATCCTTGGGCTAAGGCTAGGTATATGATCCGGGGGGAAATTAGTCTCCTGGAGGCAGACAATACCTGAACCCGTGACCTTCAAATGTCTGAGGACCGCCAGACACTTCACAGGACTGCTCAGCCCCCTAACATTCCAGGAAAGGCACTTAACGGTTGCTGACATTGTACAGAAACATAAAAATGTGCATACCCAGTATAAGTGTTAACAGTGTTAGAATAAACAGAGAGATATTATTGAACCATATCACCCCGGCATAGTCACACCTAATGCCAAAGTACTCGGGCAGGAAAAGATAGAGCCGTCCGCCATAGTTCTGGAACCAATCATGAGGGTGATGTCTCTGCAGCAAAGAGAAGGTTACGGAATCAGAGGGACTCTGCAAAAAAAGAGGGAGGGGAAGGAAAACAAAGCAAAAAAGAAAAAGAAAGTCCAAAATGCAGGGGATAAGAAAGTCAGTTGCAGAGCCAACCTGGCCCTGGACCTGTAGAACAGAGGTGGAACTCGTCCCCAATTCCTCTATGGGGGGGGGGGGAGGCCACGGAAACACACAGGGAAAACATTCCCAGGTAACAAAAGGGGTTTCACCCGAACAAGCAGCATAGTCTAGTTTTAGGTAGAAGTAAGATCTGAGTTCTTTTCACTCCGCCGAATCTGCAGAAAGATAGTCCCTGTCAGAAAGAACTATCCGGATCCGGGATCAAACAGGAGGACGTTGTTGCCTGGCTTCTTTAAGCGCTTTATCTTCACGGTCCAGCCATTATTGCCTGGCCGCAGCAGGACTATCAAAGAAATGGGTAGAGCCCAGGGCGGTAACCCGAAGACGAGCTGGGTACAGCATGCCATATTGAACATTAAGATCCCTGAGCTTCTTTTTGACTTCAATAAACGTTGCCCGTTTCTTCTGTAGTTCTGCTGAGAAGTCAGGAAACAGCGATATTCTGGCATTGTCAATCACCATCTTGTCAGAGAAGCCCCTGGCCTTGGAAAGTACAGCATCCCTGTCTTTGTAGTTGAGAAGTTTGAACAGGAAGGGTCGCGGATGGTTACCTGGAGGTAACGGGCGGGACGGCACCCTATGAGCTCGCTCCACAGCAAACAGGGGGGAGAAGGACTCTCTACCAAATGTCGAGATCAACCAGTTCTCAATAAAGTCTACAGGGTTCTTGCCCTCAGCCCTTTCCGGTATCCCTAGGGCACGCACATTATTGCGCCTCATGCGATTCTCCATTTCATCGAGTCGCATAGCATGTTGCTCGGTGAGATGGCAATTAAATCGCAAGTCTCGCTGCATAGGTATCATGTCATCCTCCACTGTGCTCAGCCGGCCCTCCAGGGCTGAAGCCCTCTCCCTGAGTTTTTGCATATCATGGCGGACAAATGTAATTTCAGCCTTTACACCTTTGATATCAGCAGAGAGAGCAGTTATAGAGGGATTACATAAGGTGACCGCAGTAAATATGTCTCTCAATGTGGGTTCTGATACATCAGTAGCAGGAGAGTGAGCTTGCGACTCAGGGACATCGCCATTAGGGGTACTCACTGTGTTCCACACCGCAGGGAATCCGTCAGCATCCTCCAAGGGGAGAGTGTCATCGGCCTCTGGAAACCCCCGAGGGGTAGCCCCCAATGTGGGTTGACCAGCTAGGGCTTCCTTGTAAGATTTCCCCCCATACAGGAGTTTCTGTGCGGCCTCCTTGTAGCAGTCTTTCACCGCCCGCCGCGCGCCGGCGCCATCTTGGCCAGGAGGATCCGACGGGGCCTTGCTCATCTTATGTCCTTTAGAAATGTCTGGTGTCCTACGGCGACCGGAGGCAAAGCCCGCTCGTCTCCCGGTACCCGGTGGAGCTATTCTGGAATGTTTCGCTGCCCGAAAGCGGGCTGGGGAGGATGAATGCACGGATGGCCGGCGGAGCTCCGGGAACACATGTCCTCCTACATGCGCTGCTAAGCCACGCCCCCTTCCTTTGTCCTTTAGTTGTACCTAGAGTTTTATTCCTACAGGTGGTAGTATACCTGGTGGTAATGATTTATTAATAAATAATTTAAAGCAGAGCTGTATCTTCCAATGAACACAGAAAAAATAATTTTACAGCACGTATAAAAAAAAACTATAATTTCACAGAAATTTTATATCAATCACATATTTGCTAAAAGTAATTTAAATAAGGTTAAGAATTTGTTTGGAAAAGGAAGAGTTACTTGTATTTCACTGAGTATTAAATCTTTCTTATTACTCAGTATAAAATATGCAGACTGGCACAGAAAGCATATCTTAATACACTTTACAAGCATCTTTAAAGAATGTACATGTATTTTCCAAGTCAAGAAAGGCAATTATGTTGCTTAACGTACATAAATGCAGAACAGGCATAGATATTGTAATGCATTTTCCAATCACTGGTAATTGACTATTAATCATGTGAAGGTTAGGCAAGTTTTGAAGAGCTGTAAGGGATAAAGGATTAAAGTAGGATGCATTAACAGATTCCAGTTCTCTGAGTCAGCTGCGACATAGCCAGGTAAACACTTTAGAGGAGACTGTTAGTATATCTTACCACTAGAAAGTCAAATATAGCACTTCCATTAGACATACAGTAATTAACAGTGTAAGTTTTCTAAAAGTAAATGTTATATTATAACATTTTAGAAAAACTGTTGGCTTAAAATAAATAGGGAAATAAACATGAAGGCCAATGAACATTTTTTTAATGTTTTAATTAGTTAAATAATGAAATTAGTGTTGTAAAATAAAGAAGTCATACTTAAAGAGGAAGTAAACCCTGATGAGTTTACTTCCTCTTTCATTCCCTGCAAAGGCAAAGCATAATGGACTACTATGCATCGCATAGTAGTCCATTATGTGTCACTTACCTGACACAGGAGCCAGCGAAGTCGCCGCTGTCCCCTGTAGTCCGCCGCATCCATCTTCTTGGTGGGGTCTCGCAGCTCCGCCGCTGTCATTCGGCGAAGCCGCGATAACGTCACTCCTGCGCATGCGCATGGGAGCCGTCACGCGCGGCAGCTCCGTCGTTGACAATGCCGCGCTCAGTGCGCCTGCGCGCTGCTGTCTACGGCGCATGCGCCGTAGACAGCAATGCCTGTTTTCGGGCAAATATCTCCTAAACCATATAGGTTTAGGAGATATTTCTTGGACCTACAGGTAAGCCTTAATCTAGGCTTACCTGTAGGTCAAAGTGGTTTGTAAGGCGGCGTACACACGCGGGGACTGTCTGCCGAAACTAAGTTTGTCAAACAGTCCGCTCAAACTTTTGAATGAACGAACACGCCCACACACGGCACTTTTTGAGCGGACAAATACGGCAAACTTTGTTCGTCGTACTAAGTCCGCGCAACTTTTGAAATGAGCGGACTCGCCCACACACGAGGCAACAGTCCACTCATTTCGAGCGCGTGTGCAGGTAGGCGGGGCCCGCGACGGAGACGTCGCGGGCTCCGCCGCCTGGAATGGACTTAAAGGGGAACCCCAACGCCGAAAAAAATCGGCGTGGGGGTCCCCCCAAAGTCCACAACAGACCCTTGTCCGAGCACGCTACCCGGCCGGCCAGGAAAGGGGGGCGAGCGAGCGCGCCCCCCCTCCTGAGCCGTACCAGGCCGCGTGCCCTCAACATGGGGGGTGCCTTGGGGAAGGGGGGGCCGCGCGGCCCCCCCACCCCAAAGCACCTTGTCCCCATGTTAATGAGGACAAGGGCCTCTTCCCGACAACCCTGGCCGTTGGTTATCGGGGTCTGCGGGCGGGGGGCTTATCGGAATCCGGGAGCCCCCTTTAATAAGGGGGCCCCCGGATACCGGCCCCCCACCCTATGTGAATGAGTATGGGGTACAATGTACCCCTACCCATTCACCTGTAAAATAAAAGTACCCAAAAAAAAACACAACACACGAGATAAATTATTTTATTGCACAGCTCCGGGGGTCTTCCGTCTTCGGGGGTCTTCTCGCCGGACTCCTCCGCTATCTTCTTGTAGCTCTTTTGCTAGCGGAGGAGTCCGGCTTTCTTCCTCCCCGCCGCCGGCCTCTTCTCCCGACTTCGGGGGTCTTGTCCCCCTCTTCGGTTCTTCTGCCGGGCCACCGCGCCTTCTTATAGCTCTTTTGCAGGCGGTGGCCCGGTCTTCTGTCGCCGCTGTCGCCGCTGTCGCCGCTGTCGCCACCGCCTTCCGTTCTTGTTCTTCTTCTTGTTCTTCTTGTTCTTCTCCAGGAGATGTTGACACGTCGCTCTCTCCGGCCGGAATGCCAGAGCCGCGCTGAGCGGCCACTTATATAGTGACAATGGGGCGGTGTCACATGGTATATGTCACATGGGTTGGTCACATGGTGACCCCGCCCCCTTACGATGTCATAGTCCCCATGTGACATCAACCCATGTGACCAATCCATGTGACATATACCATGTGACACCGCCCATTGTCACTATATAAGTGGCCGCACAGCGCGGCTCTGGCATTCTGGCCGGAGAGAGCGACGTGTCAACATCTCCTGGAGAAGAACAAGAAGAACAAGAAGAAGAACAAGAACGGAAGGCAGCGGCGACAGCGGCGACAGAAGACCGGGCCACCGCCTGCAAAAGAGCTATAAGAAGGTGCGGTGGCCCGGCAGAAGAACCGAAGAGGGGGACAAGACCCCCGAAGTCGGGAGAAGAGGCCGGCGGCGGGGAGGAAGAAAGCCGGACTCCTCCGCTAGCAAAAGAGCTACAAGAAGATAGCGGAGGAGTCCGGCGAGAAGACCCCCGAAGACGGAAGACCCCCGGAGCTGTGCAATAAAATAATTTATCTCGTGTGTTGTGTTTTTTTTTGGGTACTTTTATTTTACAGGTGAATGGGTAGGGGTACATTGTACCCCATACTCATTCACATAGGGTGGGGGGCCAGTATCCGGGGGCCCCCTTATTAAAGGGGGCTCCCAGATTCCGATAAGCCCCCCGCCCGCAGACCCCGACAACCAACGGCCAGGGTTGTCGGGAAGAGGCCCTTGTCCTCATCAACATGGGGACAAGGTGCTTTGGGGTGGGGGGGCCGCGCGGCCCCCCCTTCCCCAAGGCACCCCCCATGTTGAGGGCACGCGGCCTGGTACGGCTCGGGAGGGGGGCGCGCTCGCTCGCCCCCCTTTCCTGGCCGGCCGGGTAGCGTGCTCGGACAAGCGTCTCCGTCGCGGGCCCCGCCTACCTGCACACGCGCTCGAAATGAGCAGACTTCCCTCCGAGCGGGAACAGTTTGCTCATTTCGAAAGTAGCCTACACACGGGCGGACTGTTCGCTCAAACCAAGTTTCAGCGGACAGTTTTTCGGAATTTCCGAAAAACTTTGTTCGTCAAACTGTCCGCTGAAACTGTCCGCTGAAGCCCCACACACGAGCGGACTGTCCGCTGAAACACTGTTCAGCGGACAAAGTTGAGCCAACAGTCCGCCCGTGTGTACGCGGCCTCAGGGTTTACAACGACTTTAAACATCAGTGAAGCTTTCAGTACTGGTTATCCACTTATCCTTAACAAATAAAATCACTTATTTTAGGTCTACCCAACACAGTGACTTATTTCTCCAGTTATTTCCACATTCCGTTCCAATTTGCATCCATATTCCTTCTGAATAACAATTCAGGAGGTCTCCATATAGTTGGCTTGTATGTGTTCTAAACCTCCATTAGGTCCTCCCACCCTAATTAGTAGTAATTTTCCGAGAGTGGAGTCATTATGCACATCACTATAAAATCATAGGTAAGAAAGAACCTATATTTTCAGTAAAAATAATACACTAAATTAAAGTTTAATGCACAAAAACACAACATATTGGTCTTTATTTTTTTTTATTTTTTATTTTTTTAAATAGAAAAGGGGAGATTACATCAAGTAAAAAGATACCAAGCCTTAAAATTGTGCACGCTATTGAAAATGGTGAGAGACTATGGTACCCAAAACTGATCATAATTAACGCATTAGAAGCCTTTACAGATCATCTGGCCGAAGTTAACCATAAATGAGGGACCTAGAGTTATTTCTTCCACTCCAGCAGATGCAGCAATACCTAATATGTGTAGCTGGTGCAAGGATTTTTAACACCCTGCAAGTCCCTGCACAGCACAAACTCTACAACGAGTACGTATGCGAAACATGGCTTCAAAGCGGTCGGCTGGTCAGAAGGGACTAAGAGAAAGCACCGATAAACAGCAAGGCCTGAAAGAACAAACTGAAAACCAGAAACGAGCGGACAATAAGCACTGAATATCAAAGCATGCTATATACAATATAGGCTGCAATGACAAACAAATGCAAACTGACTACACGCACTGATAAGCAGATACGCACCCACAAGCACAAACTGCAGAGCAGTAACGATCTGAAGCACAAGTCTGAAAAGCGAGAATCATCTCTAACCAAACTTCTACTAACATGCGATAAATACAAGATCAGCAGAAGGAGCCCAAAGGGTGCCGCAAGTGGCGCTGAACTTCCCTTTTATAGTCCCGTCGTACGCGGTTTACGTCACCGCGTTCTTGACGACCGGAAATTCCGTCAACTTTGTCCGACCGTGTGTAGACAACACCAGTTTCGGACAAAATCAGTTGGAAATTATCCGATGGATTTGATGATTGGAATGTCCAAACGTGTGTATGGGGGCTTAGTCTGAACAGATATTTTGACTGATCATCATTATTATTGCTGCTTACCCCGCGGATCATTATTAGTCACGATCGGATGAAAGGCTGACCGGACGGTTGTTATCAGGATAGCTGAACGTCCGGGAGTTCGTTTTATGCTTTCTTCAGCTGCCGATGAACCACTGATCGGATAGAGGCCTGACCGGATGATCATATCTGGAGATCTGAACGCCTGGGAGTTTGTTTTATGCTGTTTTTAGCTGCAGATGGGGTAAGTGCTCTGTGAGCCCATTATTTAACCACTTGCAGACCGGACCATTTTGCTGGTCAAAGACCAGACCCCTTTTTGCGATTCGGCACTGCGTCGCTTTAACTGACAATTGCGTGGTCGTGCGACATGGCTCCCAAACAAAATTGACGTCCTTTTTTCCCACAAATAGAGCTTTCTTTTGGTGGTATTTGATCACCCCTGCGGTTTTTATTTTTTGTGCTATAACCAAAAATAGAGCGACAATTTTGAAAAAAACACATTATTTTTTACTTTTTGTTATAATAAATATCCCCCAAAAATATATAAAAAAACATTTTTTTCCCTCAGTTTAGGCCGATACGTATTCTTCTACATATTTTTGGTAAAAAAAATCGCAATAAGCGATTATTGATTGGTTTGCGCAAAAGTTATAGCGTTTACAAAATAGGGATAGTTTTATAGCATTTTTATTAATAATTTTTTATTATTATTTTTTTTACTAGTAATGGCGGCGATCAGCGATTTTTATTGTGACTGCGACATTGTGGGGGACCCATCGGACATTTTTGACACATTTTTGGGACCATTGTCATTTATACAGTAATCACTGCTATATAAATGCAGTGATTCCTGTGTAAATGACACTGGCAGTGAAAGGGTTAACCAGTGGGTGGCAGTGTAGGGGTTAAGTGTTCCTAGGGGTGTGTTACTAACTGTGGGGGGGTTGGGCTTTCATTTAGTGAACACTGATCTCTGCTCCAATCACATGGAGCAGAGATCAGCGTCACTAGTTGCTAGGCAGAATGGAGAAATGTTGTTTACACAGCATTTCCTCCATTCGGCCGCTCCGTGAGACGATCGCGGGGATGCCCGCGGCGATCGAGTCCGCGGGTCCCGCGACCGGACTCACGGGGGTCCCGACCAGCGCGGGAGCGCGCCGCCGGCGGCGCGCTCCCGATGGCAGGGCGGCATTGAATATTGGACGTACCTGTACGCCAATATGCCTGCCCGTGCCATTCTGTCGACGTACATCGTCGTGCGCTGGTCGGGAAGTGGTTAAGGAAGATTTCATGAGAAACACTTTGCAAGAAGCACTTTACAAGAAGCACTTTATAAGAAACATTTTACTTGACATATGAACTGCAAGCTTTATTGTACATTTAGGATTTTTTTGGTTTGAATTATACACAGCAACTTTTCCTTTTTGATTGACCACGTTTTATTTCAATATTTTGAACTGCTTTCACATTTACTTGGATCATCAATCACCATGTGATTTATTTATCGCTTATATGTATTAATATTTATTATCATTTACTGGTATTGTTGTTAGTGATCATCACATCATTTTGAGATTGCGCTCATCACTATTTACTTATTCAATTTCAGTGCACTTGTACACTTTAGATTGAGCTGCGATCTCAGTCTTTATTTATTTATATTTATAATATTTATTTATTTTAGATTTTAGCTTCACTTTAGTCAGTAACACTAGGTTAGCGCTAGAGATTCACTACTGCTCCTTTTACACATGTATTCCCCACCAGAGAGGAGTGGAGGCTGTACAACATTTTTTACGTAGAGATCATACTCTTACTTTGTCCCAGGGTAATTATATTATCAAACTACCTGAGTTTGCCACTCAGCATAATTACTTCTGGTTTGACAATAATTTTTATTTACAGCAGAAGGGTGTGGTGATGGGGGCAAAATTTGTCCCCAGTCTTGCCAACCTTTTTATGGCCAAGTGAGAGGAGGATGTTGCCTATGTCGATGACAGACTACAACTTATCTTGTGGGTAAGGTACATTGATGACATCCTCCTCCTATGGGATGGCACCCCTGAATCGTTGGCTCTGTTCTTTTTAGTTCTCAACACAAATGACAGAGGAATTGTTCTATCCTATGAATCTAGTCATGCTAAAATTATTTTTTTAGATCTAGAAATAGAACTCTGTGCACGACAGTTTAGGTTCAGCACTTACTTCAAACCAACTGATCATAATGGGTTTATTCCCACTGACAGTTGTCCTCATACTGTAAATCATGGTTACATTCAATTCCGAGAAGTCAGTTTCTGCCTTTACGTAGGAACTGTACTGATATAGATGCGTTTAAAATTCAAGCTATGGTTTTAACACAGGGGTTCTTAGATAAAGGTTATGATCAAGGTGAAGTAATGTTTTTCAATTCAATCGAGTATTTTTGCTGGACAATAAACCCCATCAAGATTCTGATGAATCCTTTAAATGTCATTGTTAACATCATTTTCTGTACAACAGTGTGCTAAAAAATGATCACATTGTATACACTGGCGAGAGAACCTTTGGGGGAATCTAGGACGGAAAAGGACCTGGAGGTCCTAGTAGATGATAGGCTCAACAATGGCATGCAATGCCAAACTGCTGCTAACAAAGCAAACAGAATATTGGCATACATTAAAAAGTGGATTAATTCCAGAGATAAAATGATAATTCTCCCACTCTATAAGTCTCTGGTGTGGCCACACCTAGAGTATGCTGTACAATTCTGAGCACCAGTCCTCAGGAAGGATGTACTGGAAATGGAGCGAGTACTAGGGATGAGCTTTGTGTTCAAGTCAAACCCATGTTCTACTCGAACATCGGCTGTTCGACCCTTCGCTGAATTGCGAATGTTATGGGCCGTTCACGCCAAATTCGAGTGGCACATCACGGCCCATAATTCACTGCAACGTCGCAATGCATTGCTGGCTGAAGATTGGCTAAGCATGCACTATGACCCCCAGGCTTCTCCAATCACAGCGCCGCCTGCCTTGCGAGCTGTAATTGCCCAAAGCCAGGGTGGCTTTGGCCAATTATGGCTCAGGGGGTTTAGTACACGCCCCACACTATATAACACCGCCTGGAAGTCAGCCAAGTGTAGTGTGTTGCGGCATAGTGATAGAGAGAGAGAGACTGTATGATTTAATTTCATTTGAGTTAGATAGAGCAGGCAGAAGGCTTGTCAGTTAGCTGCAATCAGTGTATTGTATATATATATATATATATATATATATATATATATATATATATATATATATATATATATATATATACATATACACTGTATTCAGTTTAGCTAGATTCGTTCCTGTGTACTGTGTCCTTTGCACAGTGTGCACTTAAAGCTACCCCAATTGCTGGAGTTCTGCTGATCCTATACCGCAGGCAGCTGTAGTAATTAAAGTTGGTGTATTGTGTCATCTGCACAGTGTGCACCTAAAGCTATCCCAATTGCTGGTGTTCTTAACCTATACCACAGGCAGCTGTAGTAATTACAGTAGGTGTACTGTGTACTTGACACAATATGCACTTAAAGCTACCCCAATTGCTGGTGTTCTTCTGATCCTATACCACAGGCAGGCAGCTGCAGTAATTACAGTTGGTGTATTGTCTCATCTGCACAGTGTGCACCTAAAGCTACCCCAATTGCTGGTGTTTTTCTGATCCTATACCACAGGCAACTGCATTAATTACAGTTGGTGTACTGTGTACTCTGCAAAGTGTACACTTAAAGCTACCCCAATTGCATGTTCTTCTGATCCTATACTACAGGCAGCTGCAGTAATTACAGTTGATGTACTGTGTACTCCGCACAGTGTGCACTTAAAGCTACCCCAATTACTGGTGTTCTTCTGATCCTATACCACAAGCAGCTGCAGTAATTACAGTTGGTGTACTATGTACAGTGTGCACATAAAGCTACCCCAATTGCTCGTGCTCTCATACTAATAATACTACAGGCAGGCAGTTGATTCTGCTAGATACAGTATAATCAGTATATATGTAGGAAAGTTGATGTCGTGCTATTCTTACTCTATTGTAGGTAGGGGGCTCTTACACCTTCTACTCTAAAAGATCTTTTATTATTAGATACATTGTAGTCTTTGGGGTTAGTGCATGGGACCAGTTTACACTCACCACTGAAGTTCCACATGCAAATTTGCCTTTCAAAACCATTCACGTACACTTTTTTTTGGGATATATTAATTTTACGCACCCTTGCACTTTATAGGACTTTAAGTCTGAGTGTGATACCTATTACTCCACATTAATCAATTTCTTTTGGATCATGTACACTTTTGTGGGTTAACACCTCTGCAGGGTCACTTTGCACTTTATATTTATTGTTTTTAGGACTTCAAGTCTGAGTGTGATACCCATTATTCCACATTAATATATATATAATTTTTTTGTTTTGGACCATTTTTACTTTTGTGTGTTAACACCCCGGTAGAGTGTTTACATTTTATCACTTTGCACTTTATATTTATTTTGACATATTTTTTTTATATCCTTTTTTATATCTTACCATATTTAACACTGTTATTACAACTGTTTACAATACCAGCCAACACTAGGCAATACATGATGCAATCAGATAGCTTTTAGTTCTGTTTAGTATATTGAAGTAGTTGCACTTATCTTTTGAGCGTGTGGCATTTTTTTACGTAATATTGATGTCATTTAAAGACATATAGTTCACCAGGTGAAAAGTTATATGCATATAATAGTTGCCTCTGTAGTGCGTTTATTTATTTTATATTATTCATATAATTTTTTTTATTTTTTATTTTTTTTTATATATGGGGTAACATCCAACACTAACACACTCCCGGTAGTTTTATATACACCCAACATTACTGGGTGGTAGCACCTTTGTAAGTGTGTTTACAGTTTTTTAGAGTGCAATTTCAATAATCTAGTACTTTTTTTGGCACCTTATTTTATATTTTTTTCTATAAAATACCCACACTATAAAGAATTTTTAATCATACAGAACCACTTAGAGGATATCATATATCCGAATATATACGTTTTGAAAGTCATTTACACATTACTAAATAGAGTAGAAGGTGTAACAGCCCCCTACTTACAATAGAGTAAGAATAGCGCGACATCAACTTTCCTACATATTTTCCCTAGTGGACACGGCTTGGTCCATATCGGTGTATGCAGCTATTCATATAAATAACCCTTATTAGGAGCAGCGCAGGAATAACTATTTACGATAATCAGTATATACATCCCAGCTTTGTGCAATAACATCTCCCTGCAGGCCATTAGTATGTCTGGAAGGCCAACAAGGAGAGGCAGACAGTCATGAGCCAATAAAAGAGGGCAAGCTGGCTCTGTGTCTAGAGACAACAGTGCTGGTCGTGGACGCATGCATGCTCTTCAGCACGTGGGCCACGCGTGTCCTTTTTTTCGGCAGCTGGTTGTGTTGAGCCACAACATGCTGAAGACTTGGTAGAGTGGATGACCAAGCCGTCCTCATCCTGCTCATCCTTTCTTACCCAGGCTCAGGGTACTTTGTCTGGCAAAGCAGCTGCCAACGTGGCCTCTTCCCTGGCATCAGTCACTCCTTCCCTAGCCCCACTATGTCCTCCTGAGGAGTCCCCCGAACTGTTTGAGCACAGTGTTGGGTACATGCTCCAGGAGGATGCCCAGCGTTTTGAAGGCTCTGATGATGAGTTAGAGGAAGGCAGTAACGTGAGCCTAGAGAGAGGGGGTGCCCAAGATGGACAGAAATCTGGCAGTCATGTTCCCCCAGCTGCAGTATACTACCAGGTTTGCTCCAGTGATGAGGAGGGAGGGGATGATGAGGTCACTGACTCCACATGGGTGTCTAATAGGAGAGAGGAGGAGGAGGAGGAAACACATTTCCAATGAGGCAGGATGCCCTCCAGGGGCCAGCTTAATGGCAGCACATCGACTGCATCACACCGCAGAGCTCCGCCTGTGCAGGGCGCTGCCTCTGCCCGTTATTCCAAAAGTTCTTTGGTGTGGGCCTTTTTTTAAATGAGTGCATCAGATCGAACCGCTGCTATTTGCAACGTATGTCTTAAGCGTATCTCGCGTGGCCAAAACATCAGTCGCTTGGGCACCACATGCTTGACCAGACATATGTTGACCTGCCATGCAGCTCGTTGGCAAGCGTACCTCAAAGACCCACACCAAAGAACAAAGCGGACCTCTCCTTGCTCCTCATCATCTGGGATCTCCAACCCCACTGGACCTTCAGTCCTCTCTGAAACCTGCGCTGAGAGGAATGAAGGTGTAGAATTAAGTGTGTCACAGCCAAGTGTTTGCGGGCACTCTGCTAGCAGTACAGCCACGTCCGATTGTAGCAGGCAAATTTCCCTGCCCCAGCTGCTGGACCGTAGAAAGAAGTTCACATGCCCAGCGGTTGAATGCTAGCTTGGCTAAATTGCTAGTACTTCAACCGCTGTTTTTTCGGTTGGTAGACTCTGCCCCCTTCCGTCAGTTTGTGGGATGTGCGGTTTCTCAGTGGCAGGTTCCCAAATGCCACTTTTTCGCACGGAAGGCGATTCTGGCTCTCTACCGGTATGTGGAAGGCAATGTCTTGGCCTCGCTGGACAGGGCAGTCAGTGGTAAGGTGCATATTACCGCTGACTCATGGTCCAGCAGGCATGGACAGGGACGTTACCTATCTTTCGCGGCGCATTGGGTGACTCTGCTGGCAGCTGGGAAGGATGCAGGACAAGGTGCAGTAGTGTTGGAGGTTGTTCCGCCACCATGCCTCCAAAATTCTACTACTGGTGATTGTGACACACCTTTCTCCTCCACCCCTTCCTCTTCTTCTTCCTCCATGGCCTCTTCCTGTGCTTTGTCCTCGGAACCAGCAGTGCTCCGTAGCCATTCAAGGAGCTACGCAAGTGCGCAGGCAAAAAGATGCCATGCGGTGCTTGCGCTGGTGTGCTTGGGGGACAGGAGCCACACTGGAGCAGAGATTCTGTCAGCTCTGCAGGGGCAGGCTGAGAAGTGGTTGATGCCATGCCATCTTAAGCCAGGAATGGTGGTTTGCGACAATGGCACCAACCTCCTCTCCTCCCTCCAACAGGCACAACTGACCCATGTGCCCTGTTTGGCTCCTGTCCTTAACTTGGTAGTGCAGCAGTTCTTGGGCAGCTACTCGGGCTTACAGGATGTCCTGAATGTAACCTGCCCAAGAATCGCCTAATCTGTGACATGCCCACCAGGTGAAACTCAACATTGGCCATGCTGCAGCGGCTGCACATGCAGTAGAGGGCCATCAATGAGTACCTGTGTGACTACGGCACCAGGACAGGGTCAGGGAAACTTGTTTTTTTCCCCCACGCCAATGGGCCATGATCAGGGATGTATGCACTGTCGTTGTTACCATTTGAGGAGGCTACGAGAATGGTGAGCAGTGACAGCGCATGCATCAGTGACACTGTCCCTCTTGTCCACCTGTTGGAGCACATTCTGCATGGAATAATGGACAGGACACTTGAGGCAGAAAAGAGGCAGGAAGAGGAAGACTTCCTTACCTCTCAAGGACCCCTTTATCCAGACAGTGTTCCTGATGGCCTGCCGATCACACAGGAAGAGGATGAGGAGGAGGAGGAGGAGGATTGTGTCAGCATGGAGGTGGAGTCTGGCACTCAGCATCAGCAGCAGTCTTTTAGGGATGATTTACAGTCCCAAGAAACCAGTGGACTTGTACGTGGCTGGGAGGAGGTGGCTGCGGATCATGTTGTCCTTAGTGACCCAGAGGACTCCGGACCGAATGCCTCAGCTAACCTACACTGCATGGCCTCCCTGATCCTGCAAAGCCTGCGGAAGGATCGTCGTATTTGTCGGATCAAGGAGAGGCATCATTATTGGCTGGCAACTATCCTTGATCCACGGTACAAGGGTAAGGTTGCAGACCTTATCTTGCCTTCGCAGAGGGAGCAGAGGATGAAACAAATCGAGAGGCCTTGCATGAAAGGTCTGTGAAATGTGTTCCCAGAGACTGGGAGGTTATAAATTCCTGATCCTGGACAAGGTGTTGCTGAGGCTTTGTCAGTCACAGAAGGAGCGGTGGAGAAGGTGGCCGTCTGACCGATGTGTTGAGACAATTTTTTTGTCCGCATCCCCAAGGTATGATCGGTTCCAGTAACCTTTGTCAGAATCTGATTAACATAGTGCAGGAATACCTAGGGTCATGATCAGACTTGGACACCTTTCACACCAAAAATCCTCTGGGTTACTGGGTCTTGAGGATGGATCACTGGCCAGAGCTTTCAAAGTATGCAGTTGAGCTACTGGCCTGTCCTGCATCCAGCGTTCTTTTGGAATGCACATTCAGTGCTGCTGGAGGCTTTGTAACCGATCACAGGGTGCACCTGTCCACTGACTCGGTTGATCGACTGACCTTCATAAAAAGGAATTAGTCTTGGATCACCACCAGCTACCAAGCACTTGATGCTGATGTAACCGAATCATTTTTTTTAAAATGTCAGATCCCTTCAAGACTGCCTATGCTGATGCTGAGTGGCTATCCTGTTATGCTGAGTGACTATCCCCTTCCTTCTCAATGATCATGCTGATAGCTTGTAAGAACATTTTTCGTTCTGGGCGCCACCACCAGCAGCTAAGGCCCAATTTTTCAGCCCCTGTTTAACAGGGGCGTGTAGTTAAAATTTTTAAATCAAAATTTTGCAGGAGGGTTCGTTGCTGCACTCAACTACAATATCTGTGAGTGGTTGCAGTGTTGTGGCACCAGCACCAGTGCCTAAGGCCCGATTTTTCAGGCCCTGTTTTACAGGGCCGTGTAATTAAATTTTTTGATGCAATACTTTGCAGCAGGGCTCATTCCTGCGCTTCAACTAGAGTTTCTGTGAGGTGTTGCAGTGTTGTGGCACCAGTGCCTAAGGCCCAATTTTTATGACCCTGTTCAACAGGTAAATGTAATTACAATTATTGCTCTAATATTTCACAGCAGGGCCCATTCCTGCGCCCACCAAGAGTAACTGTGCGGGCTTACAGTGTTGTGGCAACATCACCACCACCACCAAAGGCCCCATTTTTCTGCCCCTGTTCAACAGGCGCATGTAATTACAATTCTTGATATAATAGTTCACAGCAGGGTGTTCCAGCGCCCACCAAGAGTAAATTTGAGGGCTTACAGTGTTGTGGCAACACCAACACCTTAGGCCAACATTTCTGCAGAGCATATGGAGCAGGCCCCTACTTACAAATGTCTCCTACTTGCAAATGGAAAGAGACAGCAGGAAGTGAGATGAAATCTACCCCTAGGAAGGGAAATTCTCTCCTGTGAGAGTTTATATGGGAAAACGTGTCTCCTCTCCACTGATGCTTTATCACCAATCCTTGTTTCACTAAAAACCCTAAATTTTCAAAAAACATTTGTCATTGGGACAGAAAGTGAAGTGAAATCTTCTGAAGAGATGCACAGACAGCAAAAAAATGTTTTTTTTTTTTAATTGATTTTTTGACTGTGGCTACAATTTAAAAATGTACCAGTTCAAAATTATAAACAGATTCTACTTAACACCAAACCTACAGTCCCTGTCTTGTTTGAACTGCCTGTATACTGCTGTTCAGAGTATATTGGGCCTGAGGGCCTCACACCTTTCTTTTTTTTAATTTGGGTTCGGGGTTCACCTTAATATTCATACAAGACCCAAAGGGCCTGGTAATTGACTGGGGTGGGGGGTACCCATGCCGTTTGTCTCACTGATTTTCATCCATATTACCGGGACCAGACATTACAGTAAAGCTGCAAGCAGTTTTAAATTACTTTTATTCCTTTAAAAATGTAATTTTGTGCAGGGACTGTGCTAAGCACGGGAAACACGCGCTACTTTATAGGCATACTATAGAAACCCCCCAGTTACGATATTTAAAGGAATATTTAACTTTTTTTTCACTTTAAGCATCATTAAAATCACTGCTCCCGAAAAAACGTAAGTTTTTAAAACTTTTTTTGCATTGATACATGTCCCCTGGGGCAGGACCCGGTCCCCAAACCCTTTTTAGGACAATAACTTGCATATTAGCCTTTAAAATTAGCACTTTTGATTTAGAACGTTTGGGTCCCATAGACTTTAACGGGGTTCTAAAGTTCGTACAAATTTTCTGTCCGTTCGCAGGTTCTGATGCAAACCGAACTGGGGGGGTGTTCGGCTCATCCCTAACAAGTACAAAGAAGGCCAACAAAGCTAATAAAGGGTCTGGAGGATATTAGTTATGAGGAAAGGTTGATAGAAAGGATGAACCACTGCTCCAAGATAATCCTTGAGGACTGAAGCTCTGTCTCCTATTGATGAGCCGCAGGTGCTGACCATTACACACACACTGAGCAAACAAGCAGGACAAAACTCTGGATAGCCGCACACTGAAAAAAGACTTGAAATCCCATCTTTAATTGAAACAACATGGGTCACATCAAAACAAAATCAAAAAATCCACAGAAAAAGGAATAACAGGGTACAGGAAAATTCTGACGCGCTTCGCACTGCAATCAGTGCTTACTCATAGCTAACCATCTTTCAAGCAAACATCAAATATATAGTATAAAACATAAAAAGAGGCAAGGCATATCACATAATTGAAAGATTGAAGGCAATTACATACAGCTGAATCGCACTTGCAATTAGATCCTAGCATGTGCTGCCAAGCAGTGAAAATACTCAAGAAAACTCAAAAAGCAAAAAAATCTTTTGACCAAAAATCTAACCAAAATTTAACGCTTGGTGAAAATAGAAATTATGTAAAAGATGCTGCAGGCATACACCACCTTATACAGGTGTGTATGTCTGTATGAAATAAGTGAGATAAGTGAAAAAATGGACCAATATGCCCTAGAAAGTGAAATGAAAATATTCAATTTTATCGAAGATGAAAAATTATTAAATCCCATACAAGAAAAAGAGCAGAAAGAAAATGAAAAATTAGAGTGGGTGGAGGATATAGACTTAATGATAAAAAATCAAACACATACACAGAGGGACCCGTGGAAAGTTAAATATATGTATAAATAACACAGGTGCCACATGAAAAAAAAAACGCATACGTGATGCGTTTACATCAATTCAAAATAAGCATGAATATAATGTGTAATATATGAATCATAGTGAAAATTCATAATAAATTCATAAAAAATTATTGATAGTGAAATGTCAAATAACTTATTGATGAACATTAATAAATTCACAACAAAAATTGATAAATGTTAATTATTTAATAAATAAAACACTGGGCAACACACACCAAGATCTTATCATGCTGTGCCATTAACATAAATGTTAACCCACTACTGTGTTCATCTTATTCTCTCCCCTTTACATTTTCATTATCCTTATCATTATCTTTAGTTAACAAATATGACATAAAAACAAGTTAATGAATTGGTTGTAGTTCCTCCTCTACATTCTGGCTTAAAAATTATTATTATGGACAGTAAAAAATTGAAATTGTTGTATTATATAACCAGAAAATTCCACACGATATAGACTAACACATCTATTGTCCATTAGCCACATTCCAAAGTGTCAACCAAGAATCGCATTGCAGAGGAGAATCTTAGTATTAAAAGCAGAAACCCTATAATATGAATAAAAAAATATATAGAAAATATATAGAAAATCCCATTACAGATGTAAATATGTGACTCTGACATTGTAGTACTCACTCTCGATAACATGACAAGTTTATGAGTCCATTGATAATCCAATGTAAGGTATTGGTGTAAAAAAACATATTTAATCCATGACAAAACTAGCAAGAAAAAAAATGAGCAAACTTACCGTATTTATCGGCGTATAACACGCACTTTTTCCCCCTTAAAATCAGGGGAAAGTCGTGGTTGCGTGTTATACGCCGATCCCCACTGTCTGTGAGGCAAAAAGACCGAGCGCCGCCGAAAAATATCGAGCGCCGCCGAAAAAGACCGAGCCATACTGGGCGGGACTGCGAGCCGAGCCGAATACACAGTAGAGTCGACTCGGTCTTTTTCGGCAGCGCTCGCTCCAGAAACAGCAGGGAGGCGGGACTACGAGCGGAGCCGAGCAGATGGCTCGGTCTTTTTCTGCGCCGCTCTGTATTTTTCGGTGGCGCTCGCTCGGTCTGTCTCGGAGGCGGGATATTTAAACATGGAAGGCTGCAAACGGCGCTGGGCGAGCTGCAAATGACACTGATCATTCTGCAATGATGGACAAGGCTGCAGATACACACTGATAAGGCTGCATTGACTGGCATTTAAATGTAAGTTTTTTTTCCCTTAAACTTCCCTCCTAAAACTTTTTTCCTTAAAATGCCCTCCTAAACTTGGGGTGCGTGTTATACCCCGATAAATATGGTAGTCTATTGTAACATCCTCGGTCCTATCGGCTTATCCTATCTAAACAATGAGAAAGTGTTTAACACAAAAACCCACTGTCAAAACCTACACCCGAGCAATCTATGTCAATGTGTATATATAGTCTACATGTACATCGATTGCTGGTCAGCCTGATAAAGCTAGCCGATAAATGGACCATGCCACCAATATCGGTCTTTGTATGTAAGCAGGATATGCGCCCATAACTGTTTAACCGATCCAAACTACACAGACAACCTCAATATATGTGTATAAACTAGATATATGTTAACAACCGATCTACCAACTCAAATTGTACAACCAGTATCGATATGTGTTTGTAGACTACATATATATCTGTGAGATGGAAAAAGCATCAGTTATGATGTCCTCAACCCTGTCAACCTATCCTAGGTGGACAATGGAAAGGTATATGACCCAAACGCTCACCACTACAACCATCACCTGAGCAATCGATATCGATATGTGTATGTAGATTACTTATGTATGGATGAACAGTCAGCCGGCTAAAACTAAGCGATAATTGAACCATACCACCGACATCAGTCTATGAGTGTAAGCCAAATATGCACTCACGGCTATTCAATCGATATAGACTACACAGCCCGCCTCAATGTGTCCTCGATGCATATGTAAAGATCATATATATACTAACAACCGATCAGCCAGTTAAAATTATACAACTAGCACTGGTATATACATGTAAACTAAATATGCATACGTGAGTTGGAGAAAGCATCGACATAAACGTGACCTCAATGATTCCTATCGGGTCATTGATATCCAATACACATCTAATGTAAGTGTATGTGTAGGACAGCCTCATCGAAACATAACATAGTATAACCTCATAATAACGCCAATACACATTTCGAAGACTAATAATTGTATAACAATCAGTTATTCCTAAGGTAACTGCTTGCCAATCAAAAATTGGGAGTCCCAATCGATATATGTGTAGAGGACCGTGAGACTGGATTAAAGTTATTGTTATAAAGCCCTCTATTTTAAGGCATAGTGATAGGTTGAGTGGTCAGAATTGATATTGATGCAAATGTCAAATGTTAAAAATTTATCATAATAGTGAGAAACACCCCATTTAAAGTTTAACCCAAGTGGGATTCTGGTGTTCAAAGTGAATATCCAGTAGCCCTCGCGTTTACATAATAAACAAAATTCATCTCCTCCTCTCTTGGGAGAAATTTTTTTTTCAACTCCCTGTATAAATAAGCTTGATACATTTTTAGAGTGGACCAGGTTCCAATGTTTTGCAATGTTAGTTGATCTATTCTTTTCAATGTCATACAAGTGATCGTATAATCAATCTTTTAAACAGTGTGTAGTATGCCCTACATACTGGATTTGACAACTAGTGCACATAATCACGTACACTAGAAAAGGGGTGTTACAGTTAATAAATGAGGATACCTCAAATGTTTTTTGGTTAGTACAAGACTGTATCAATTGACCCCTTTTCATGTGTACACAGTAGGCACACCCCTGTTGACCACATCTAAAATTACCTTTGAACTGTAACCAATTACGTTGTGATGTGTTGTAAACAAACTCAGTGACAGGGAATTGCCTAAAGTAGGGGTCCTACTTTTTTAATTTTTGTGTATTCTGTACTGAATGGTAGGGAGAAAACCGGTGTCCTATTGTTGGAGAAAGAGGATTTCTGTATGTTTCTTTTATTTCTATTTTCACATAATAAATGTTCCCTAGGAATGGCACTGGCAGCTGCCAGTGCCTTGTTTGGACTGGTGGTTGAATATCCTCTATTCTCAAACCTGTGTACCATGAGTTTGGCTTCATTCTGGAAAGTTTCAGGTGTGCTACAAATGCGTTTTAAGTGCAAAAATTTACCAAAGGGAACCCCTCTGATGGTATGTCTGGGGTGTGCTGAATCCACCCGGAGCAGAGTATTTCCCGCAGTGGGCTTCTTGTACAAACTCGTGGACACCCTCCCATCTACTCCAGATAATTTTACATCCAAAAACTCTATGGTGTGAGTATGAAGGACACCTGTAAATGTCAAATTGTGGTGTTGTCATTAAAATATTCAAGACAAGTATTCAGATTAGGGATGGATAAACGGTTCGCCCGGCGGTCGCTTCGCGGCGAATTTCGGCTGTTCGCGGTCCGCCCGATCGGTGGACTATTGCCGCTGTTCCGTGTTTACTGTGTAAAAGAACTTTGACCTATGATGACACATCCATCATGTGGTACAGGGCAGCCAATTGAGACATTACAGCACATGGACACTTGAACATTCCCCCTAACTTATAAATAGACCCAATCCGGCGGCCATTTTACATTCTTTCGTATGTCACTATAGGGAGAGGTTGCTGTGTGGAGCAGGGAGAGACTGCAGTGACCCAAATCGCTAGCTATTAGGTCCACAAAAGTTATTTTAAGGACTGGTATGGTATAGGTGTTAGGTGTAGTTCAGGATATAGGTTTGAGGCACTGCTATTCAAGTCATTGTTGCAGCAGCCTGTCTTTTGTCAGTGTAGAGAGAGAGACAGGACGCTGTGTGCAGCAGGGACAGTCCGTTTAATCATTAGCTGTTACTATTAGGTCCACAAAAGTCCTTTTCAGGACTAGTATGGTAAAGTAGTACAGGATATAGTTTTGAGTGTTATTCAAGTTATTGTTGCAGCAGCCTGTGTTTTGTCAGTTTAAATAGAGACAGGCAGGAAGCTGTGTGTGGCAGTGAGGGACAGTCAGTTTAATCAGTAGCTGTTACTATTAGGTCCACAAAGGTTCTTTTCGGGACTGGTATGGTAATAGGCTTGTACATGTTTAATATTCTTTCTTCCAAATATAGAAAGAATATTATACTTGACTGCTGCCCTTCTGCTGCAGTAGTCCTTTATCAGTATAGGGACTGAGGTACAGTCTGTTAATCACAACCTACTAGTTCCACAAAGGTCCTTATAAGGACTGGTAAGGTATAGTGTACTACAGTACATAGGGTTGAGTGAGGTACAGTCTGCTATTCCTTAAGGACTGGTATAGGTCCTCAATATATAGGGTTGAGGTGCACTACTGCTGACTGCTGCCCTATTCTGCAGCAGTCCTTTATCAGTATAGGGACTGAGGTACAGTCTGCTAATCACAACCTACTAGTTCCACAAAGGTCCTTATAAGGACTGGTAAGGTATAGTGTACTACAGTACATAGGGTTGAGTGAAGTACAGTCTGCTATTCCTTAAGCACTGGTATAGGTCCACAATATATAGGGTTGAGGTGCACTACTGCTGACTGCTGCCCTATACTGCAGCAGTCCTTTATCAGTATAGGGACTGAGGTACAGTCTGCTAATCACAACCTACTAGTTCCACAAAGGTCCTTATAAGGACTGGTAAGGTATAGTGTACTACAGTACATAGGGTTGAGTGAGGTACAGTCTGCTATTCCTTAAGGACTGGTATAGGTCCACAATATATAGGGTTGAGGTGCACTACTGCTGACTGCTGCCCTATACTGCAGCAGTCCTTTATCAGTATAGGGACTGAGGTAGAGTCTGCTAATCACAACCTACTAGTTCCACAAAGGTCCTTATAAGGACTGGTAAGCTATAGTGTACTACAGTACATAGGGTTGAGTGAGGTACAGTCTGCTATTCCTTAAGGACTGGTATAGGTCCACAATATATAGGGTTGAGGTGCACTACTGCTGACTGCTGCCCTATACTGCAGCAGTCCTTTATCAGTATAGGGACTGAGGTAGAGTCTGCTAATCACAACCTACTAGTTCCACAAAGGTCCTTATAAGGACTGGTAAGCTATAGTGTACTACAGTACATAGGGTTGAGTGAGGTACAGTCTGCTATTCCTTAAGGACTGGTATAGGTCCACAATATATAGGGTTGAGGTGCACTACTGCTGACTGTTGCCCTATTCTGCAGCAGTCCTTTATCAGTATAGGGACTGAGGTACAGTCTGCTAATCACAACCTACTAGTTCCACAAAGGTCCTTATAAGGACTGGTAAGCTATAGTGTACTACAGTACGTAGGGTTGAGTGAGATACAGTCTGCTATTCCTTAAGGACTGGTATAGGTCCACAATATATAGGGTTGAGGTGCACTACTGCTGACTGCTGCCCTAAACTGCAGCAGTCCTTTATCAGTATAGGGACTGAGGTAGAGTCTGCTAATCACAACCTACTAGTTCCACAAAGGTCCTTATAAGGACTGGTAAGGTATAGTGTACTACAGTACATAGGGTTGAGTGAGGTACAGTCTGCTATTCCTTAAGGACTGGTATAGGTCCACAATATATAGGGTTGAGGTGCACTACTGCTGACTGCTGCCCTATTCTGCAGCAGTCCTTTATCAGTATAGGGACTGAGGTACAGTCTGCTAATCACAACCTACTAGTTCCACAAAGGTCCTTATAAGGACTGGTAAGCTATAGTGTACTACAGTACATAGGGTTGAGTGAGATACAGTCTGCTATTCCTTAAGGACTGGTATAGGTCCACAATATATAGGGTTGAGGTGCACTACTGCTGACTGCTGCCCTATACTGCAGCAGTCCTTTATCAGTATAGGGACTGAGGTACAGTCTGCTAATCACAACCTACTAGTTCCACAAAGGTCCTTATAAGGACTGGTAAGGTATAGTGTACTACAGTACATAGGGTTGAGTGAGGTACAGTCTGCTATTCCTTAAAGCGGAGGTCCACCCTAAAGTGGAGCTTCCGCTCATTGGAACCCTCCCCCCCTCCGGCGCCACAATTGGCACCTTTCAGGGGGGAGGGGGGTGCAGATACCTGTACAGTACAGGTATCTGCACCCACTTCCGGCATTGATATCTGCAGAAGGTACGCCCCTTTCCGCAGAATCTATGCCCCTTTCCGAAGGTCCCCCGCTGTCTGCTGGGAAACACACGGATCCCAAAAACAGCGGGGACCATCCTTATTGCGCAGCGCGCCTCGTGCATGTGCAGTAGGTAACCGGGAAATGAAGCCGCAAGGCTCCACTTCCTGATTCCCATACCCAAGATGGCGGCGGCAGCACCCGAGAGACGATCGAGAGATCGGCTTCGGGTACCGACATCGCGGGCGAGCTGGGCGGGTAAGTGTCATTATTTTAAAAGTCAGCAGCTGCAGTATTTGTAGCTGCTGGCTTTTTAAAAAAAAAAAAAACGGCGGACTCCCGCTTTAAGGACTGGTATAGGTCCACAATATATAGGCTTTAGGTGCACTACTGCTGACTGCTGCCCTATACTGCAGCAGTCTTTTATCAGTATAGGGACTGAGGTAGAGTCTGCTAATCACAACCTACTAGTTCCACAAAGGTCCTTATAAGGACTGGTAAGGTATAGTGTACTACAGTACATAGGGTTGAGTGAGGTACAGTCTGCTAATCCTTAAGGACTGGTATAGGTCCACAATATATAGGGTTGAGGTGCACTACTGCTGACTGTTGCCCTATTCTGCAGCAGTCCTTTATCAGTATAGGGACTGAGGTACAGTCTGCTAATCACAACCTACTAGTTCCACAAAGGTCCTTATAAGGACTGGTAAGCTATAGTGTACTACAGTACGTAGGGTTGAGTGAGATACAGTCTGCTATTCCTTAAGGACTGGTATAGGTCCACAATATATAGGGTTGAGGTGCACTACTGCTGACTGCTGCCCTATTCTGCAGCAGTCCTTTATCAGTATAGAGACTGAGAGCTTTGTCACAGGGTCATTTAAAAAATGACAGGCAGAGGAAGAGACAGGCCCTTCCGCAGGGGTGGTAGGGGTAGGGCAGGAGCAACAGGCTTACGCAAAAGTGGGAAGTTGCAGAAGGTGCGTTCAATTACTTTAAAGGACACACCAGACTTGGTTGAGTGGCTCACTCAGCCTTACTCTTCTGCACCCTCCTCATCCTCACAATCTGCACCCTCTTCTTGACTCTCTGCTATGTGCACCCCCAAAGACACTACCACCAACAACTCCACCACCACCACATACCTTCCGCTTGAGTCACAGGAATTATTTTCCGATCCATATCAAGACATTTCTGATGCGCAGCCACTCTTGGCATTGGATCAGGAAGAGGAGGTAGCAACAACCGCCACTCAGCAGTCTGACGACAGTATCCAGATCAGCCCAAGGAGGAGGTTGGTCCCCGGTGTTGCTGCCTACTCCGAGATCTCTACTTATAGCGGTGGGGAAGGTGACGTTGATGATGACGTGTCTAGTGATGTCATGTGGGTGCCCGCAAGAGAGGAAGAGGAGGGGAGTTCAGAGGGAGATATGGACCAGCAGATAGGAAGGAGAAGCAGGAATAACTTACATTGCACAGGAGGGACAAAGCAGACTGCTAATGTATCAGGAGCGAGTCATCGACCATGTACGCTCACATCTGGCGCTCTCAGGACGCCGGCACATGGCTCCGCAGTGTGGGCTTTTTTTAACGTGTCCGCTGCTGACAATAGTGTTGCCATCTGCAATCTTTGCAGTCAACGCATTAGTCGCGGTAAGCCCAACACTCACCTAGGGACGATCGTCTTAAGAAGGCACATGAGCAGCCATCACCGAGCCCAGTGGGAGCAACGGAACACACAAAGCCACACTCCAGGCTCTCACCGTCCAGCCTCGTCTTCTACTTCTCCTTCTCCTCTCTCCTCACAATTGTCCTCCACTCCACCTTCCATCACGCCAAGCTCACGTTTTTCTGCAAAAAGGCAGGCTTCCGTGGGCCTAATGTTCGAGCGTAAAAAAATGATGACGCCGACTACACACGTTCCGTCAAGCCCGCCTACAGAAATATGGTACCACGCTCTGTTGTTGCCTGCTAAACTTTCAAGAAGTTCAACACATTGGGAGTCACTACAAAAACTCTTCCAACATTGGTACTATACACCCGACAGGCTTGCTAAAGGGCTTGAATGATAAACTCCTGAAGTACCAAAGAAAACTTGTCTCAGGAACCATGAAACAGCCTGAAGACCTAGGTGGTGTGGAATACTGGAGTATAAACTCGCCACATCACAACTAATCCACCTGAATGAAGAATTCCATTCAAAGTTATTAAGTTTACATAATAGCTGTTTCGTGTCCCTGAGATATCCGGGCAGGTTAACCACAAGGGGTTGCAGCTGACTGTCTATCCATTCCCCTAGATGTTCATTTAAAGAACCTATACCGGCCACAATAGGGTGCCCTGTAAGCGGTGTTAATCCTTTGTGTACCTTCGGTAGATGGTGAAACACTGGCATGATGGGATATTCGGGAATGAATAGTTCTTTGTCTGCTTGGGAGAAGATGCCTGCTGTCACTGCTCTATCCAATAGTGTGGATAGTACCTTTTTAAAAGCCTGTGTGGGGTTGGATTTAAGTCGTTGATAAGTATTGGTATCAGATAACCACCACACTACCTCCCTTTTCCGCACTCCTAATTACTACACTTTTGTCAGTGGACAGTGTTTTTAAAGCCAATTTTTCAGCATGAGTGAGATTTTGGGGAAAAGGTACCCTCTGACTGCTACGTGCAAGGTGAGTCAGATCTCTCTCCACCATGCTTTGGAAAAGATTTCTTGTACCCTGTTATTCCTTTTGCTGTGGATTTTTTGATTTTGTTTTGATGTGACCCACGTTGTTTCAATTAAAGATGGGATTTCAAGTCTTTTTCCAGTGTGCGGCTATCCAGAATTTTGTCCTGCTTGTTTTCTCAGTATGATGAAAGGTTGTGAACACTGAACTTATTCTCTCTGGAGAAGAGATGCTTGAGAGGGGATATGATTTCAATTTACAAATACCGTACTGGTGACCCCACAATAGGGATAAATCTTTTTCACGGAAGGGAGTTTAACAAGACTTGTGGCCACTCATTAAAATTAGAAGAAAAAAGGTTTAACCTTAAACTGCGTAGAGGATTCTTTACTGGCAAATATGTGTAATTTCCTTCCACAGGTGGTGGTGTCAGCGGGGAGCATCGATAGTTTCAAGAAGCTATTGGATAAGCTCCTGAACGACCACAACATACAGGGATATACAAGGTAATACTGACATATAATCACATACATAGGTTGGACTTGATGGACTTTTTTCAACCTCGCCTACTATGTAGGTACACTATTACCTGAACGAGTGAAGGTGATCTATAGAGGAGCTCTCTCTTTGAGGAGTAATATCGCCCTCAACATAATTAACCTGCCTGTTCGAGCATCTTTTTTTCATGATGGGGTATTACCCATGTAAAAAATGTAGTCTGTCAGTTCAATACTTGGAAGACGCACAACCAAACAGTTCACATCTACTATTACTAAACGCACATATCCTATTAAATAATTTTGCAAGTGTGCTACCACCAATGTTGTTTATTTACTGACATGCCCTTGTGGCAAGCAGTACATTAGTCGCACCATACGTTCATTTGCCACTAGGGTCACTGAAAATATCACTAAGATTAAAAGTGGAAGTATTAAACTAAACTAAACTAAGTATTAAGTATTTGTTCCTGGACATTACTGCCAATTTCACAATTGAGACCCTAGAGGCACTGAGTTTCTAGTTATTGATAGATTCATTCCCCCTTGGAGGGGGGGCTACCAGCAGGGGGGTCTCTAGACTCAAAACTTTTTGGATCTATGAGTTACAGTGCCACTCCCCACTCGGAATGAATGTGGAGTGGGACATTAATGCTTTTATTAATAATAGTTAATAGTTTAATTATTAATGATTTTTTTTCTCAATTGTTCACCAAGATAATCATCATCTTTTATGGCTTGACATTGGTTATTCAGATTTTTGATATATTTCGATACAAAGCAAATGTTTTGAAGTATCTCAAACATACTAATTTGCAGATATATTTTTTAATTTTGTGATCTCCCAGATTGTATTATATATGTGGTTTCTAACATTTATTTTACTTTATTGGTATTGTCCTTTTTACCTTTAAATATGTAATTTAAGATGTTCATTTATGAGGTATATTTTCTCGTTTACATGTATATGTACAGCTTCACGTGGCTTCAATTTGATTTATGATTTATGGTTAGATTCTTATATATCAGTAATCAGGTAAAAGTTATTCTTTGATTTGGCTATTAGCGTAGTCAGTCTTCCGGTATCCCTATTTGCTGACGATATTGAGTGCGGATCATGTGACTACCATCAACGTGCTGCGTTCGGGTCTCCACGCTGTTTCATAGCGGTTCCTCGTGTGGGCAGTGGAGCTGTGACGTCAAACGTTCATGGCTCAAAGTTTTGGTTCTGTACATCCTCTCTGCTTCACATGTGAGGATGGCTGTTTGATGGCTAACATGCCAGAGTGAGGCGTGATTCGCACGTTCTGTCATTCATCGGATACACGGACATTTTATTAATAAAACAATTGATCAGTGCTTAGCCAGTTACATTGGTTTCTCAGCATGCTTTCCTGTATTGTATCAATTATTTTAACCTTTGTATCTAGTTTTTAATTATAATGTTTATTAAAACTTGTCAAACAGAAGTGACACATTTTTATGCAGAAACTTCCATTCGGTACGTGATTGAATTTGAGACCACATAATCTATATAAGCGTGGTGTTTGTGGCAAGGACTCATACCCCAAATGAGGGATTCGAAAAAATGAATTAAGTCGAGTCATGCCAACATTATTGCGCTATTCCATGTCTCTGTAAGAGCCTTTATCTACATTTGAAATGTGAACGTTCCTGTTTACCTTATGTTTATTAAATCAATTTTTTAAACTATATCACACTATGTGGAACCTTTCTTTCATTTATGTTTACATCGTGTGAATACTTGGATACCCTTTGGCCCTCCATGTGAAATTCACCCATGTATCACTGAACTTGCTGATGACCAGTGCTGTTCAGATCCGTAACTGTGATCATAGTGACCTGGATCTGTGATTGTCTTCACTCTGAACAGTGAATATCACCACAAGCTTGGATGACTTAAGAGGTATATGCCCACTTCCGGTTCCGGCGCCGCATGGAGTAGCTGTTTCTCCTCACAGCTCCCGCAGACCGCCCTACAAAACGGCATATAAACCCGACATTTTTCGCCTAAAAAGATCCCTGCGACCATCCCCACATATCCGACCGCGCGATGGACAGGTTCGTGGAAAAAACCGGGCCGCGATCCTACGCGGCCGCGACCGCGCGGTCGGCCCCGCCGCAAATCGAGGCCCCGGCTTCGGCCTACACGGAACCGGCCTGCGCGGCCTATCCAGCGGAGACGGCCCCGGCTATGGAGGTAGGCGATCAGTCGGCCACACAACCTAACCAGAGGGACTCCTTGCCTCTACAACCCCAGGCATCGCCGCAAATCTCTGGCCCTACACTATCTTTCCATGCGCAGCAACCTCTCACACCTCAGCCATTGCAGGACCACAACACTGAAGTTCTGGCTCAAGCTGTGGCTGCTCTTCTCTCCCCTATGATTGCAGCATCAGTAGAAAAGGCTGTCAGCGCAGGCATGCAAAAGATTCAAGCCCAGCTAGGGGAACATGCTTCCAGACTAAATGAAGCGGAACACCGTATTTCAAATCTTGAAGATGAACTCTACCAGACGCAATCCTTTGAACATGCCCAAGATAGAACGAACAAGTTCATTCTGGAAAAACTCGACGACCTCGAAAATAGGTCCAGGAGGAGCAACCTGCGATTTGTAGGACTCCCCGAATCGCTCCCCTCATCTGCCCTGTCAGACTTCTGTGCCCGCCGTATTCCTGAGGCTTTGGGCCTGGGTGGCCCTTGCACAGTGGAACGCGCTCACCGAGTGGGAGCCGTTAATTCGGAACGCAAGTCACCGCGACCGATAATCGCCAAATACCTCAACTACGCCGACAAAGCCACCATACTGCAAAAGTACCGTCAATCCAGATCTGTACAGATTGATGGCGTCAAAATCCTAATCTTTGCTGATTACTCGGCGGATGTTTCTAAGAAGCGTAAGGCTTTTCAACACATCTGCGCAGAACTTCATCAACGCCAACTCCAGTTCACCCTGGCATTCCCAGCCATTCTGCGGATCAAAACACCCGCCGGGGAACAACTTTCTTTTCATGATCCTGAGGAGGCGGCATCCTTTTTGAAATCACCCCGCTCGGGCTCACATCTGAGCCCCTCACCCAAAGCCCAACCAATCAACCGAGCTTTGGATCAACGGAGCCCACGGAAAGACTCCCCCAAGCGGTTTAGGGCTTCCGGCCCAACACAACATGGCCTCACTGCCCGCTGAGGGGCAAAGCTTCTGATGGTGCCCCCCCGGCACACTCTCTTTTCTCTCCCTGAAGGCCTTTCCTGGACCCCACCGGCCTACTCCAGGTGAACTGTCATTGGACTCTCCTTACTGGACCGTCCACACCTCTCAGGTACTGTTTGACGACAGTTTCATGGTTAGGGGTTTATCCCCAAGTGTCCTCAAGGCCTGATATGGCCTGAAACCTTTGCTGTTCTCAGGTGCTATTCTTTTGTTGCAGTTTATGATACGGTTTAAACTTATCTTTATTGATACCTTAGATGTTGTTTTTACTATTCGTATGATCATATCTTCCTCCCCTGGGTGCCATTGTGCGGACCTACACCCACGCTCCTATTCCTCACAGCCGCAGTTACTATACTTTGTTTATCATTTATAGGGCGGAAACCCTCACCTCAGGCACAGGGCTGGTTATGGGAGCTGGTCCTCACGGTGTCCCCCATGCGGAAAAAAGCGAAGTTGGTAAATGTGTATATTCTTTTTTGTTACTTATACTGTTGGTATACATACCCGCCCTCCTCCACCCCCCCTATGTCTCCCCATCCCCCCTTAAGGCCCGCTGATATTACGAGCCCCTGCACTGATCCCCTTCGTAGGCCTGGGGAAGCTAGGCCCTCAGCAGTTTTTAGCTATCTTCCTTGCTCAGGCCCCGCTGTTCTCGTATCTTTAACATCCTCACAACATATCCCAAATTTATCCTCACAATGCTACGGATAGTTTCGTGGAACGTGAAGGGCCTTCGTTCTCCCTCTAAAAGGATGAAGATCCTTCGCCATCTCAAAAGACTGAACACCGACATAGCGTTACTCCAGGAAACCCATCTTTCCTCACCCGACTTCGATCGGATGAGGAAACTCTGGGTGGGCACAGTTGTGGGCTCTGCGGCTCTAGGCCGCAAAGCAGGAGTCCTCGTTCTCATTCACAAACGTCTCCCCTTTAAACTCATATCCACAGACTCAGACGACCAGGGCAGACTTCTCACTATCCGTGTCCTCATTGGGACAAGAGAACTGACGATATCCAACGTGTATGCCCCTAATAGTCCCACGAAAGACTTTTTCAATATGCTAACCACCTGGCTTCTACGCCACCCACACCTCCCTCAGATTATTGGGGGCGACTTTAATTCTGTCGTCCACCAGATTGATGACAAATCCACGGAAATGCGCCCCACCTCGGTCCCAACTTCCTTGAACCCCACGGCACTTGCAGCAACTATGGAAACCCTCCACCTTCGGGACATATGGCGATTTCACCACCCGACTGATAGAGAATTTTCCTTTTATTCGCATCCACATCATGTCTTCACCAGAATAGATTATCTTTTCTGTTCTGATGATCTCCTTCCTCTCATCCCAGAAGCAGAGATACATGATATAGCCATATCTGATCACGCCCCCATATCCTTATCCTTAGAGACCCCAGACATACATCCCAACCCTAGAATCTGGCGTTTCCCCTCCTTTCTCCAACACAACGCGGATTTTCAAACTTACATCACTAAAGAATGGCAGTTTTACACGCAAACTAATGCCCAGCACGCTGACGACCCAAACTTATTCTGGGATGCTGGAAAAGCTTTTCTTAGAGGCCGCATCATTTCGTATGCGTCGTCCTTTAAGAAACATGCTCACCTCAACTACGACTCCTCCAGCTCTAGACTCCATATGGCTCAATGCGCATTGTATGCACAAGACTCCCCTGACAACCGGGCTGCTTGGCAACTAGCCAAACAGTCTTTTGACACCTGGGCAGACACTGTGGAATCGACCAAGAAAGCTTACCTAGACGCCACCCTTCACAAATTTGGGAATAAGGCGGGTAGGCTCCTAGCCCGCCTTAGCAAGGGAACCTATCGCCCGACTATTATCCCCTCCATCCGTGAGCCAGACGGTTCTATCACGAACACGTAAAAAGGCATAAACGCTGCCATGCTGCGCTTTTACACGAAGTTATATGCCACAGATCCTATTGACAAACCCACGGCGTGCGACTTCCTAGACAAGGTTACTCTGACCCTAATCTCTCCCTCCCAATTAGAAACCCTCAATGCCCCTATTTCCCTCCTGGAAATCACTACCACGATACGACAGTTAGCCTCCTCTAAAGCGCCAGGCCCAGACGGTCTAACTAGCGAATTCTACAAATCATTGCATCCTCTCCTGGCACCCACTCTTCATAGTGTTTATCAACGTATGTGGTCTGGTGGCCCTTACCTTCCCACGGACAATCAAGCCATAATTAAACTATTAGAAAAGAAAGGGAAAGACCCCCAGGAACCAGGTTCGTACAGACCCATTTCACTACTGAACCTTGATGTTAAGATTCTCTCTAAAATTGTAGCCACGAGACTGGCTGACATCGTCCCCTTTCTGATCCATCCAGCCCAATCCGGCTTTGTGAAGGGCAGAACGGCAACGATGAATATTAGGAAAGTGATGATGGCGCTAGAACACGCCAGATGCCATCCAAGGGGAGATTACGCCATTATCACTCTCGATGCCGAAAAGGCTTTTGACAATGTGAACTTTGATTGGCTTGCCATGGTTTTGCATAAAATGGAATTCTCTGGCCCTTTCTTTCACCTTATTAATTCCATGTACACCTCCCCGGCGGCTAGGCTGGTAGCAGCTGGCCTCCTTTCCAATGAAGGCACGAGACAGGGTTGCCCCCTCTCCCCACTCCTCTTTAACTTAGCACTGGAACCACTTTCGAGATATCTCTTAACAGTTGCCCCGCTACATGGCATCCGAATAGGGAACCAAGAGCTGAGGACATCCCTCTTTGCGGACGATGTCCTCATCTTCTCCGCTGACCCTTCCGCAGATATGCCCACAATAAAATACACTTTTGATTTATTCAGGAAATGCTCAGGGTTGCGCATAAACTACTCCAAAAGTGAGATTATGCCATTAGGATCCCTCCCCCCACCTGCCTGGGTTCAAAACTCAATTTTTACAACGGCTAAGTCACATATCACTTACTTGGGAATCAAAATAGGGAAACTCCCGTCGTCTCTCTACCATCTGAATTACCCCCCACTTTTTGCTAAAATCACTCAGGAATTAGACAACTGGATGGATCTGCCCCTCTCGCTCCTGGGAAGATGTCATTTGGTAAAAATAGTCAGTTTCGCTCGCCTGTTATATCCCCTCCAAACGATACCTCTCCTGCTAAGACACAAAGACTCTAAATTGCTGAATTCCGCGATCTCAAAATTTATATGGCGAAACAAACGGCCACGCATAGCTTTCTCAAAACTCCATCTTCCCAGGACCGAGGGCGGTATTAATCTCCCGAACCTTAGAATGTATAATCTTGCTTGTCTTTTGAGGGTAGGTTTGGACTGGATCACCCAAAAATCCAAATGCTCTAATTACCAACTGGAAGCCGCAATGGTCCACCCCTACTCTCTAACAGCTCTTCTCCACTGCAAGTGGAAATCTATACCAGTACCACATCAACATAATCTTCTGCTGAGAGACACTGCTATAGCATGGAGGGAGGTAAGGAAAAGCCTCAGACTCTCTCCTTCCATCTCCAAATTTCTCCCGATACAAGGCAACCCGGGCTTCTCTCCAGGTCTGGAGCATAATCCCTATGACTCCTGGAGGCAAAAGGGTCTCTCCACCTTCTTCTCCCTTTGTGATCCTGCTACTGGCCAGCCTCTACCCTTCCATACTCTAACTACTCGATTCTCCCTCAATGCAACCTCATCGTTTCACCATGGCCAATGTCTCAGCTTTCTCCGCAACACATGCAGAGATGCATCCACGAGATTCACGTCGTCATTCCTCGAGGCCCTTATACAGAAGGACTCATACAAAATCTCGGATATCTATAAGCCTCTACTCATCCAAACGACGCCCCCCTTGGAATCCTCATCAGTGTCCAATTGGGCAAAAGACTTCCCGAACGACGGCATGGTGGACAAAATCCTTCAAGGTCTTCGCACAGTCTACAACTTGGTTCCCAACGAATCCTGGAGGGAAACTCAACTCAAAATCGCCCACCGGGCGCACATCCCCTTTCTCTATGCTAAACGACCAGGGTCCACTCCGTCTCCACTATGCCCTCTATGCCAACAACCTAAACCCTCTTTGGCGCACCGGTACTGGACTTGCTCCTTTATCTCGGCGTTCTGGGACCAAATCCTGGCTTTCATCTTTAAGATCACACTGCTGAAGCTACCCAAAGACCCTTTACTTCTTATTTTTGGATATTGGGACGCCACACTACTTCCCTGGTCTAAAGATTCTGGCCCACGAGACAAAGAATGGGCTTTGATATGCCTCCTGATGGCAAGAAGGGCCATACTTGCCAACTGGATAACTACTGTTCCACCCTCAGTCATGGAGGTTCACAGAGATCTCCTGCATCTCCTATTTCGCGACAAAATTAATGCAAATCTAGCCCACAAAAAAGCCGTTCAGCGCTTCCATAACAGATGGGACTCTTTTGTGAAATCGCAACTTACTCCTCAGGAACAAGCCCACCTAGATGATCACTCTTTTATCTACAATGGCCAATGGTCCCCCGCAACCCCTTCAACCATTGGGTAACTACCTACGACAAGACTGCATCTATGGGCCCCCCCCCGCCCTCCCCCCCACCCCCCCCCAATCTGAACCCTATTGATGATCTGATCTAGCTGTTCTTCTTCACCCCGAGGTTGAGCTAGTGTATAATTGTTCCATGATCCATCCAGTTGTTGTTACCTCGTTTCTATTAGAGTGTCAGGGAGAGTGATACTCTCCATTATGTGGTTAATGGGTCGGTGCCCCGGCACCAATTGTTACTTGATCTATTGCTATCTTATAGTCTGTACATTTTCGAAAATGAGAAAAAAAATTTATATGTACTGTTCACCCATTTGTAATGCACCCTTTTCTTTTCTCAATAAAATTTTTTGAAAAAAAAAAAAAAGAGGTATATGCCCCATTAAGTCCACTGTTTCCGGTAAGCCTTCACAAAGTTGGTGGTGGTTCTCCTTGCAAGTTCTCCTTTCTGTCATGTTTCCATTGATGCCTCATGTTCCTATTGACGCCTCAGTGATGTCAACTTACTGATAGCATCCATTTACATCAGAACTTTTTGACTCAACCCTTCCTTTCCTGTTTTTGTACATTCCCTTTTTTTCACATTGGTGGACATTATTTATTCATTCATTTGTGTTTTTCAACTGTTGAGCCAATTTTTGTTTTTCCATTTTCATCTTTGTTTTTACACTCATATTGTGTTATCACTTATATTTGGTCATGCAATTATTATTATTATTTTTTGGGATTGTATATGTGAGCGCTGCATTTTTTTTGTGGGTTACTTTTTGCTATTTATTTTGAGCAACAGCATGGTATATATTTTTTTGTAGTATTACATTATATATCCCTGTATGTTGCGGTCATTCAGGTGCTTCTCTAATAGTTTTTTGAAACTATTGATGCCCCTTCACTGAAACCGCCACCTGTGGAAGGGAATTCCACATCCTTGCCGTAAAGAACTCTTCTATGCAGTTTAAGGTTAATCCTCCTTTCTTCTAATTTTATTGAATGGATACATGTCTTATTAAACTCCCTTCCGTGAAAAAGTTTTATCTCTATTGTGGGGTTACCACCAGTATGGTATATGTTAATTGAAATCACATCCCCTCTCAAGTGTCTCTTTTCCAGAGAGAATAAGTTCAGAGCTCACAACCTTTCTTTCATAACTAATATCCTCCAGAACCTTTATTAGCTTTGTTGCCCTTCTTTGTACTTGCTCCATTTTCAGTACATCCTTCCTGAGGAAAGGTGCCCAGAACTGGATGGCATACTTCAGGTGAGGCTGGACCAAAGTCTTGTAGAGTGGGAGAATTATTGCTTTATCCCTGGAGTCAATCCCCTTTTTAACCGCTTCCAGCCCGCCCTATAGCCGAATGACGGCCTTAGGGCGGGCGGCTTCCTACGCCTGGCCGTCCCTGGACGGCCTGGTGTTTACTTCCGCGATGCGCGCCGCCGCGGGCACGCATCGCGGAAGTTCTGTGTTTGCCGTGTCCCCCGGGGACAGGCAAACACAGATCGCTGTAAACGGCCAATCACACGGCCGTTTACAGCGTGATCGGCGTGTCCAATGGGAGATGATCTCATATGTAAACATATGAGATCATCTCTCAGCGCCGCTCTCCCTCCTCACACAGACAGCGTGTGAGAGGGGAGAGAAGAACGGCTGCAGCAGCCGTTAGTGTACAAAAGAAAAAAAAAAGTGTAAAAAAAAGTTAAAAAAAAGTTAAAAAAAAGTTAAAAAAAAGTGCCATCCTCCCCCAGATCCATCCTCCCCCAGAGCCATCCTCCCCCAGAGCCATCCTCCCCCAGTGCCATGCCCCCCCCCAGTGCCATGCCCCCCCCCCCAGTGCCATCCTGCCCCAGTGCCATCCTGCCCCAGTGCCATCCGCCCCAGTGCAATCCACCCCACCCCAGTGCCACCTGCCCGCAGTGCTATCTGTCCCCAGTGCCACCTGTTGTCAGTGCCATTTGTCCCCAGTGCCACGTATAAGTGGCATCTGTCAGTGCCACGTGTTATTAGTGCCACATAGTGCCATCTGTCATCAGTGCCACGTATTAGTGCCATCTGTCATCAGTGCCACATATTAGTGCCACGTGTCATCAGTGCCACATATTAGTGTCATCTGTCATCAGTGCCACATATTAGTGCCATCTGTCATCAGTGCCACGTATAAGTGTCATCATTGCCACGTATCAGTGCCATCTGTCATCAGTGTCACGTGTCATTGTCCTGGTATTTCAAAAGTGTAATAAGTAGTCAACAAGTTAGATGTGTAATTTATTCTTCTAGAACACGTGATGGCGCTCCCTGCATGTTGGGCCTCTCTATGTGGCCAGGCTGTGAAAAAGTCCCACACATGTGGTATTGTAATACTCAGGAGGAGTAGCAGAATTTTTGGGGGGGTGTCATTTGTGGTATACACATGCCACGTGAGAGAAATAACCTATTACAATGACAATTTTGTGGAGAAAAATAAAAAAAATGAAAAATCTTCATTTTGCAAAGAATTGTGGGAAAAAAATGACAACATCAAAAAGCTCACCATGCTAGTTTCCCACCCCATTAACCACTTCAGCCCCGGAGGATTCGGCTGCTCAATGACCAGAGCACTTTTTACAATTTGACACTGCGCTGCTTTAACTGGTAATTGCACTGTCATGCAATGCTGTACCCAAACAAAATTTGCATCCTTTTTTCCCACAAATATAGCTTTCTTTTGATGGTATTTTATTTCCTCTGCAATTTTTATAATATAATATATATAATATAATATTAATATAAATGGAAAAAGACCAAACATTTTTAAGAAAACTGATATTTTCTACTTTTTGTTTTAAGAAAAATTCTATAAATCTTAGTCATAAGTCTAGGCCAAAATGTATTCAGCCATATGTCTTTAAAAAAATTTCAATAAGCGTATATTTATTGGTTTACCCAAAAGTTACAGATATATATATATATATATATATATATATATATATTGTAACCTGGGGGACAGGTAGCAGCTACAAAGCGTCCTAGGATGAGCAGTTGCCCAGGCACAGATACCAAATCCAGTGATGTAGTGACAAACAGTGCTGTGTTTATTTGTGTTATATACAAGTCCATATACAGGTGCTGTACAGTGTTCCAGAAAACAAATAAAGGACAAAAATCCACCAACACAAATCCTGGCTGTGTCTCAGCTCTAACTGCACAATATGCAGCCCCTAACTACCAGGCTGAACAAGCCTACCGCTTGTCATTCTCTACCTAAATTGCGTAACAGCTTTTACCAACTTTTTCTCTTCACAGACCAACTTTGTCTGTATGTCCCAGGCAGAGAGACAAGGCTGTCTGCTCAGGTGAGCTTAAATTAGCCTGGGGAATAGGACCAAGACCCAAACTGGATCAGGGATCAGAGATTTCTGAATGTGTACCAGAGGAGCCTGGGAGATGTATAAACCCCGAACAGGACTTTTCCTAGCTCTCTCTGAGACGCTCTGCTACATCTCCTCCCCCCCTTGTTTCAACCCCAGGGTTGGGACACCCGTGGCCCAACAGGAGTGAACAAGGGACAGGGTATCTACATTCCCCATCTCAACACCTGGCCTGTGTTTTACGGTGAAGGAGTAATCCTGTAGAGCCAAAAACCACTGGTTCACCGGTCTATTAGTCTCCTTCTTTTGGGCCATCCATTTCAGGGGAGCATGGTCAGTTATTAACTCAAACTGGCGCCCTAACAAATAGTACTTGAGCGCATCCACAGCCCACTTTATGGCTAAACATTCCTTTTCAATGACTGCATACTTTTTCTCATGGTCATTGCGCTTTCTGCTTAGGTACACCACAGGGTGTTCTTCCCCATTGTGTACCAGCGATAGTACTGCCTTGATACCAACATCAGACGCATCCGTCTGAACCAATACATCTTTGGAGAAATCGAGGGAGTACAGTACTGGCTGTGCACAAAGAGCCTTCTTTAGGACTTGGAAAGATTCCTCTGCTACTGAGGACCATTTCACCATTAAAGAGTCTTTACCTTTCTTCAGGTCTGTCAGAGGGGCAGCTATAGTTGCAAAATTTTGAATAAATCTTCTATAATACCCCGCAATGCCAAAAAAAGCCCTGACCTGCTTCTTGTTTGCAGGACGTGGCCACTCCTGGATAGCTTCTATTTTACTCACTTGAGGTTTTATGACACCACTGCCAATAGTGTAGCCCAAATACTTGGCTTCCTCTAGACCAGTGTTTCTCAAATCCAGTCCTCAGGCCCCCCCAACAGGTCATGTTTTCAGGATTTCCCTCAGATGAAACGGCTGTGGTAATTGCTAAGGCAGTGAAACTAATCAAATCACCTGTGAAAAATAATGGAAAACCTGAAAACATGACCTGTTGGGGGGGCCTGAGGACTGGATTTGAGAAACACTGCTCTAGACCAATGGCACATTTTTTTGGATTTGCCGTAAAACCTTCTTTGAAGAGGGAATCAAGGACAGTCTGGACACGAGGCAAGTGAGACTCCCAGTCAGTGCTATATACCACTATGTCATCTAAATAGGCTGATGCATATCGTCGGTGGGGTTTTGGGTCCTGTCCATGGCCCTCTGAAATGTCGCGGGGGCATTTTGCAACCCAAAAGGTATTTTTTTACATTGAAATTAACCCTCCGGGGTCACAAATGCAGTCTTCTCTTTGACGCTACCAGTCAGGGGTATTTCCCAATACCCTTTTGTCAAGTCCAAAGTGGTAAGATAGTGAGCTTTGCCAATTTGGTCTATAAGTTCGTCTACTCTGGGCATTGGGTATGTGTCAAACTTTGTCACTGCATTAAGCTTCCTGAAGTCGTTACAGAACCTCCAAGTGGCATCTGGTTTTGGGACTAACACGATGGGGCTAGACCAGTCACTATTGGATTCCTCAATAACATCTTTCAGTATCGTGATGTTGGCGGTGGTGTCTGCGACATATGAGTTTTTGTATGTGGACGTGGGCCAAAATGGACGGATGTCGGATGGTAAGTGTTCTCACGGACGGAGTTCTACTGGCGTCTGGGCTTGCCACCCCCAGAGGAGAATCAGGAAGGACTCCAGTTCGTCTTCGTCTTCGTCACGGATGAGGCGTTTGCCCTGACGTACCATCTGATGCGACCTTTCCCCCAGAGGACCCTCACCCCAGACCATAAGATTTTTAATTTCCGCCTGTCCAGAGCCCGAAGAGTGGTGGAGAACACTTTTGGTATACTGGCCAGCCGATTCCGCCTTTTTCTTACGCCTATTCACATGGCGGAATACAAACTCAATCATATAGTGCTGGCGTGCTGTGTTCTGCACAATTTTTTGAAAAAAGTTTCTGCTAACTATGCGGTCTCAGTTGGCCAACAAGAAGCAGACTTGATGGACAATGCAGATAACCTCACGGGCCTTCAACATGCTCATCCTGGCTTGCCCCCCCAAAGCGCCCGTGAGGTTAGAACACAATACATGGACTACTTTGTGGGTAGGGGGGCCATTGATATACCCGACAATGTCTGAGCAGCATTTTAAAATTAAATTTTTATATGAAACTCCTTCATTTACTGCTTGGCTTGGTTTTATGTGTCTCCTAGGTATAATTATGTTTGATAAAGTTGTGCCTTTTTCACCAACAGTGCAAACCCAAGTTCTGTGCGAGATGAGGGGACAGTCTCTTCTTCAGATAATGTTATTATGTTGTGGGTCTGCTACACACACACCTTCTTTTTTGGTAACTAATGTATGTAGTGCATTAGTGACCCAAATCGTGCTCATTTTCAGAACCATGGCAGGAAAATGGCATGATTGACCAAATTTACACATCACTGTGGGTGTTTTTTTTAGTAAAGGCACTTCCACTATGCACTACAAGTGCACTGCAAAAGTACACCTGCAACTGCCTTGGGAGTGCAAAGTGGAGTTGCCTTTAGTAAATCACACTCCTTCTCAGCACACACAGGAACATACAAAGTTCCACTTTGAAAAGTGAAGACAATATCAGACATGAGTATGTACAAACTGGCCTGATCTTGCCTTCATCACATGGGGTGTCACCCCAGAAAAATCAAAATTTGGAAGATGCACACAGTGTGTCAACATGTGCTAGCTCCCATCATGGGGGATCAATGTACATGCTTTGGGGCTGCAACCCCTTCATCTCAGACACTAAACACAAAACACATACATTGATCCCCCATGATGGGAGATAATGCATGTTTACACACTCTGTGCATCTTCCAAATGTCGAATTTGGAGAACTACAACATTTTGGTCTTAAAATTCCAAAAATAAGACCCTATCTAGTTTGGGGTGTTTCTCACTCTCCCCAAAACATCAATGATGTTTTTCCAATTTAAATTAACATCATTGATGTTTTGCAGGATATGTTCCCAATACCCATTGCACCCCATTATCTCCCTGATCTGGGCACTTTCACTGGTAAAACGGAAATCGTCTTCCACATCACCTATAAAACAAAAGAAAAAAACATGTAATTTAAATATGGTGACATACATTGATGAGCTTACCGGAAGCTGTGTTCTCCGACACTCACCTGTTGTGGTGACAATTTGCACATCCTGCACGATCTCTCCTTCCTCCTCCTCCTCCTCCTGCTCCTCTGTTCTTTTGGAAGTTGTCGTTCTTTGTGAGGGGTGGGGTCCCTGGTGTCCTCATACTTGCCGAGTCTTCTCTCCCCTATGAGATTTGTAAAAATTAAATAATTATCACACAGAGGGCATAATTAACAATATGAAACATTGTTTGGAAGTGTTGTTCAATTGTTTATTTTGGCCGAGCTTCAAGGTCAGAACATTATTGGGGACACTGTGTTAAGCTAGAATACTTCTCTGCATAACGATGTTTCCTACGAACGAATGAAACCATGAACTTGAAAGTGGCCATTTTAAAATGCACAACATGAACTCAAAGCACATGGAGCAGTATGCAAGCAATAATAATCATATGAACACACAACTACTTACTTTTGTCCAGAACACGCTTGATCCTTATGTACTGCTCGTGCTCCCTCAGTTTCAGGTCTGACCAGCGTTTTCTCAGTTGATCCATGGATCGGTGTACACCAAAATTAGGCAGAAGACCCTTCACAACTTTATTCATGATCTTGGCCTTTCTGATATTTGGGTTTGGGTAAGGTCCATATTTCCCATCATAGTCGGTCCTGTTCAATATGTCGACCATCTCCAACATCTCTCCAAAAGACATATTTGCGGCCTTAAATCTTGTCTTCCTGGATCGGGACGTTTCAAGCTCCGGCCTTTCCTCACCCTCCTCCTCATTTAGTGTAATTATTATTGCGCACCTGTGTGCTCTGCCCACTGCGCCGGAAGCGAAGGGGCGGGGAATAGTCTGGAAAGAACGTCAGGGGCGGGCGGAGTTGCACGCATGCGCACTGTATATAAAACGTAACACGCGTGTGTCGTCCATACGATCTGTGAACAGAGGGAGAAGCTGAGGCAACGAACACGCCAACAAAGGTACAATTTTGAACTTAGCACATCACTAGGCTACACTGCTTCTAGATTGAGGCCTGCATTAGTGGAGTTTAGCCTGACACTAGTGTTTGTCTTGTGTTGTGTCTTGCAGACATGGACGGCTTTAATTACTACAGCTTCCTCCCTCTATTCATCGATAAATATCGAGACCTGCCAGTCCTGTGGAAAAACACCCATCCTTTATACAGTAGCAGAGCAAAGAGGCAGGCAGCAATAATGGAACTGGTTGAGTTTGTGAAGCCGGTGGTCCCCAGGGCAGATGAGAAATATATCAAAAAGAAAATTGGGAACCTAAGGAGTATATATCTGAAGGAGAGGAATAAGGTGCTGAAGTCCATGAAATCAGGAAATTCAGCAGCTCAGGTTTATGTTCCCACCCTGTGGTATTATGACAGGATGAGTTTTCTGTCAGACCAGGCTGAGGCCAGACAATCACTCTCTACTCTTCCTTCCATGCGTCCTATGCTCCATTCCACACCCGCTGAGTCCTTTCCGACGCCCAACCTGGGCCTTCCACTGGAGGAGCTCAGCTTGAGCCAGGTATAATATTGTTGTACATATTTGTGGAGTCAAAATGAATGATGTTAACTTGATTTTTGCTCACTAATTGCTGATTTTAGAAAGTGTTTCACATATCAATAGACAGTAGTGGCCAAAACCTTTGCGACAAGAAAGAAAAATGCTGGGCTCAGAATGATAGCCTTTTCTATTGGTTAACAATTTGCAACAATGTTGATCTAAAAATTGTGTGTGTTTGATGAACCAAAAACTCAAACGATGTCCCTTTTTCATACACAGGAAGAACTCAGCCAGGACCAGGAGGGTGTGGAATGCAGCAGCCAGGAGGTGGCTGTGGAAAGTGGCAGCAAGGAGGAGGCGGGGGTAAGCGTCAGCCAGGCGGTGGGCAGCCAAAGGAGCCTCACCGAATGCCAGGTCCCTCCCGTCTTCCTACCACGCAAAAGGGCGAGAAAGGGGGGGAATGTGGAGGAGTCGGCCCTGAGGCTGATTGGTGAGGCTTCTGCGGCACTACAAGCAAAACCAACACACCAAGAGGCCTTGGCTGCCTTGATTGTGTGCAAGCTGGAGAAAATGGAGCAGGGGCAACAGATCTGGTGTGAGGAGGTTATTCTCCACACCCATAACACGGGTATGTTGGGCCAAATGACACGAGAATCACACTTGTGTCATTTGGCCCATGCCCCTGCTCCTCCTCCTCCTCCTCCTTCTGCCACACCTCCAGCACCACAGCCACAGCCTGGAAGGAAGCGTGTAAGGAAGACCAGAGTGTGATGACCTGGGTTCAGTCTGGTCTGCCAGAAGATTTATCCTGTTGTAGTACCACAGCCTGGGAACATAGATGTCATCTGCTGCTGTTCCGGGTTTCATGGACTTCAGGACCAGACTTCTCTCCCTCAGATATGTACTCCTCAGGCCACCAATTTTTGCTTTGAAATATTTGATGTGTGCCCTGGGGGCCAAAGGCTTCACAAATCTCCCCAGTTTCAACATTGCTGCCTCCCTCTTTATCTGTTACTGACACCGAAATAAAGGTATTTTTTGTTTGGATGAAAGTGAAAATAAATAACAAGGGGTGTTAACACTAAACAACCTCCTGTAGATTAAAAAAGAAAAACAAAATCTCAAAATCAAATAATGTTGTTGTAAGTTTACACAAAATAAAAAATAAAAATAAGGATAAATGAGCAAAGTGTCTTTAAAGGAGATTTTTAGGGAAGCCCCCCCCCCCCCCCCCCAAAAAAAAAACATCCCAAAAATATAAAAAAACAATCAAACATTGTGTAGATGTGACGCAAACTAAAATGGTAGTACTGAAATGGTTAAAAAAGAGTAATGAAATCAGTTCGGGAGAAGTGTGTGTGGCTATAAGCATCAAAAGAAGTTGGTTCTTGCAGCATTGTAAAGAACAAGAGAATGCGCTTGATGAATTATTTTTTAACATTGCAGCGTGACGAATGTGCTATATCGCTTACGAGCAGTAGTTTTACCTGAACGAGCGCTTCCGTGTCGGAATTTGAATGTGAGCATGCGTGGCACTTGGTCAGATGAAAATGCTGTACACATGATCGAATTAGGTCCGTCCGGCCCAGTTGGTCGGGAAATCTTTCCAACATGTTGGAAAATTGGGTCGGACGGAGATTCGGATGGAATCAGTCCGATGCATACCACACACAGTCGGATTATCTGACGACATGGTCCGATAAGACTCATTCCGACAGATTCTCCGACCGTGTATACAAGGGCTAAGAGTCCCTGAGGGTGTCTCCCATAAAGCAACTCAAATCGAGAGTACCCCGTAGAGGACTGGGGAACCTCCCTGATGGCAAACATCAAGTACGGTATCAGGAAGTCCCAGTTTTTCCCATCCTTGTCAACAACCTTTTTTAACATGCTTTTTAACGTCTTATTGAAGCGTTCCACAAAGCCATCTGTTTGAGGATGGTACACTGAGGTTCGCAACTGTGTCACCTTAAACAACTTGCACATTAAGGTCAGCAAACTCCAACGTAGGCTCGGATTCAGCAGACGGCTGTCCAGCTCTACTGGTGGTGGGGATTTCCTCAGACTCCTCCAACTCTCCTGCCATAACCGATAGAGGAAAACCCATGGAGCCCTGAGAGGAATCCCCTGTACCGACATTGTCAGTAGTGGCCAGGAGTTCTGGCTCTGCCACTGAGTCAGGTACTGCGATGGGGTCGTGACGATCCCACAGTTTCCAAAACTTAGGGAAGTCCCTACCAATGATGGCCTTGTGCACCAAGTGGGGGACAAGTCCAACCTGATGGGTCACCGTACCTAAGCCAGTTTTTAACTGAACAGTGGTTATAGGCTACTCCCTGGTATCCCCATGTATACAGATCACAGCAATTTTTTTAGCATGACAATTCACAGGTTCAGTCATTTCAGCTGCAACCAAAGTCACTAGACTTCCAGAGTCCAGCAAGGCTGTAATAGGGTTATAATTAACAATCATTTGGCACATTGGTTTTCCCATATTTGGCACTGCAACGCATGAAACAGCTGCAAACATAGACTGTCTCCTAATGGAAAATCGCACTGCAGCGGTTCATCTGTCAATGGACAATTTGCTGCAACATGTCCCAGTTCTTGGCAACGAAAACACCTGACGTTTCCCCAGTTTGGTTTGCTGACAGGCAGTGGCTTCCCTTGTTTGGGACTCCAAACTTCAGTCCTGGCAGCAAAATTCTTCCCCCCTATTTCCTTGCCATATTTACCACCCACTTCCCCTGGAACAGTCTTACCGGTTGCCTGGGGAAACCGTGGCTTTGTAGGGGTGGTGACCAGACAAAATACCTTTCAACGAGTTCCACCAGGTTGTCTGCCGATTTGGGGTCTCCTTGACTCATCCACTCCTGCATGGGAATTGGTAGTGACCTCAGGAACTGGTCCATGTTAGGCTTGTGCAATTCGTTTCGTAACGAATCGATGCATCCGAATGTCCGAATAAAAAAATGACGAATAACAACGAATACGAAAGAAATATAATGAATGAATTCGAATGAATTCAACATGATTCGGTAATTCTTTAAAGATCTAATGAAACAAAAGGTCAGCTCAAAGTAAATCTTATATTTAATTTTTCATTTAATAAATTTTGTGCCGGAGGATGGATTACTGGCAAAGTGCATTCCTGAGAACTGAGTTAGAAGGGTGTTGTATTGTATTTGAGCAGAGGAGAAGAGACATTGTCATTGTTTGTGTTAAAAGATTCAATAAACAAACGACTTTCCAAACTACGAATCATTATCACGAATGTCTATACATACATAAATAGCGAATTTCAATGAATACGAACGAATAAATTCAACACTCTACGAGTAATAACAAATTATCCGAAAACGTATTAATGTAACATAACAAATATAACAGAACGAAATGATGTATTTTACGAATGACAACGAACCAAAACTAAATGAAATTTTTCGTTGCGCACAAGTCTAGTCCATGTCCACACGCTCCACTATTTGTGGCACAGACAAGAACTCCGGCTATAGCCATTTCCTCACCAGATGAATTAGGTCGAACATATGTGATCTTGGGGGCTTCTTGTCTTGGAAGAACCAGCTGTGGACCCGCTGTGCTCGAACTGCCAAAGTGACACCAAGTCATCACATGGATGGCTGAGGGCTTGTCTCCAACATCAACTTTAGCAGGTGACCACTGTGCTAGCGTCTCCACAACCTTAGTCAAGACATCAGTGGCTAGCTGTTCAAACAGCCTCTGCAATTGCTCCTGTGCGGTAGCATTAGCTTGCTGTAGTGCAGCATTGATTGCAGCGTTTGTTTGCTCCTGGACAGCACTAATCTGTTGGTACAGCGCCTTGGTTTGCTCCTGTGCGATAGGATTAGCTTGCTGTAGTGCAGCATTTGTTTTCTGCTGTGCAGCATTGGATATCATCAATTGTTTTAGGATTTCCTCCATGTTTAGTCACTCAAGGTACTGGCCTTTTAAGTAGTAACTTACTACAGCTGGTCGCAGCCTCCACCATATGTAACCTGGGAGACAGGTAGCAGGTACAAAGCTCCCTGGGATGAGCAGTTGCTCAGGCACAGATACCAAATCCAGTGATGTAGTGACAAACAGTGCTGTGTTTATTTGTGTTATATACAAGTCCATATACAGGTGCTGTACAGTGTTCCAGAAAAGAAATAAAGGACAAAAATAGCAAAACACAAATCCTAGCTGTGTCTCGGCTCTATCTACACAATATGCAGCCCCTAACTACCAGGCTGAACAAGCTTGTCCTTCTCTACCTAAATTGCTTAACAGCTTTTACCAACCCCTTTCTCTTCACAGACCAACAGTGTCTGTATGTCATGGATCAGAGATTTCTGAATGTGTACCAGAGGAGCCTGGGAGATGTATAAACCCCGAACAGGACTTTTCCTGGCTCTCTCTGGGACACTCTGCTACAATATATACATCCCGGCTTTGTATTCTTTGTATTTATATATATATATATATATATATATATATATATATATATATATATATATATATATATATATATATATATATATATATACACACTGTATCCAGTTTAGCTAGATCTCACTGCAGACTACTCCTCCCGGTGTACTGTTTCTAATATACTTTAGGTTGGCAGTTGATTCAGTTGTCTGCATATATATATATATATATATATATATATATATATATATATATATATATATATTGTGGCAGCACGCAGGTAAAATCACCTGGTTGTATTCAGGATGGGAAATATGTGTGTCCTAGATTCAGGCTTTATGCAGACTTTTACAATTAGAGGGGAAGAGTTAATGAGCCCAGCTGTAGTAAGTGGGCTCATTAAGACCTCTACAAAAAACCCCAGCATGCATAGGGAGATGCTCCATCCTGGAACCAGTTTTGTGTGTATAGACTGGGGAGTCTGAGATCTGTTCTGTGCGGTGAGTTAACGCCTGTGTGGCAAACCCCTACAATAGAGACAGGGACTGGGGCAGCACAAGGCTGCACCCAGTTGTTAGACAGGGAGTCTACGTGTGTAGTTAGAGGTCAAGCTGACCAGGATTTATTTTCTTGTTTTATTTTGTTTGGCTGTTATATGTATCACTGCATGTAGCCTAAATAAACCGGATCTTTTATTTTTTGCACCTACACTGCTGTCTGCTGTGCTTGACTTTGTGTTGTGAACCCATCCAGGGGGTCACACACACCCGCTACCGAGCGAACCCCCTCACAGTTGGTGGAGAATTTTGGCAGTTTTTTTTTTTTTTTTTTTTTGTTAAGGCCAGCATGGAGGAGATACTGAGACAGCTGGCTCTAGCAAATGCAAACCAGCAGCAAACAAATGCAGCTTTACAAAAGAGCCTTGCAGCTCAACAACAAGCCAGCAAATAGAGACATTGATACAGCAACGTCCGCAGACCAATGAAGCAAGTGGGTACAATAATACCGCAACCTTTGGTGTGAGCCGTTTACTGACAAAAATGACTGGAGAGTATGATCCGGAGGTGTTTTTGACCACATTTGAAAGGACTGCTGAAAGGGAAAAGTGGCCTAAGGAGCAATGGGCTGGACTGGTGGCCCCTCTGTTAACTGGGGAATCGCAGAAAGCTTATTATGACCTAGAGCCTGACCAAGCAAAAGACTATGTGGTGCTAAAAGCAGAAATATTGGCACGGCTGGGTGTCACCCTGGCAGTCCGGGCTCAGCGTGTGCATAACTGGACTTTTCAGGTTGGAAAACCTCCCAGGTCTCAAATGTATGATCTCATTCACCTGAGCAGGAAGTGGCTGCAGCCAGAGATTTTGACCGCACCAAACATTGTGGAACGTGTGGTTATGGATCGTTTCCTGAGAGCTCTTCCTACTGCCATCCAAAAATGGGTAAGCCATGGAGACCCAGAAAATGCAGATAAACTTGTGGATCTGGTTGAGAGGTACTTGGCTACAGAGAACTTGACCACCTCTTCCAGGGACTCACGGACTTTCCCCCCTAAGACCAGATCATCCCCAGTGGCGGGTAAGATGACTCCAAGGGGTGAGAGTGGAGAGAGTGAGAGGGTGGGAGTTCTACCTAAGGTCTGGCGGGAGCAGCCCAGGAAGCCCATGCTGCAAGAGGCAGCAAAAAAAATTATTTGCTACCGCTGCCGGCAAGAGGGACATATTGCAGCCAATTGCCCAGTTGTGGATGAGCCTATGCAATGTGACTTTATAAGGGAGAGACGTCAGTCGCTGTTTGCGACAGTTGCATGCACTGCCATTCGGGGACCTGAGAAACATTTATGTAAAATGTGTATTAATGGTAGACATGTTGATGTGTTGCTAGATTCAGGTAGCCTGGTAACATTGATAAAAGCTGAATTAGTTACTACAGAGGTCTCTGGGAAGAACAGGGTGGCTGTTATTTGTGTGCATGGGGACACCCGAGAGTATCCTGTAACTTCAGTGTTTTTTGAGACCCCCAAAGGTAACCTCTCTCATCAGGTGGGGTTAGTGTCTCAGTTACCACATGATGCTATTGTGGGAAGGGATTTTCCAAAATTCTGGGAACTCTGGGATTGTCCTGAGGCCCCCATTGGTGCCCCTATAAACCAGGAAGATGACCAGAATTCCTCTGGGAGTGGTGAGGACTCTCCTGAATTTCCCTTGTCGGTATTGGCGGGGGAAACTCGACAAACTGGGGAGGAGCCAACATCCTCAGATGAAAACATGCCGTCTGTGGAGTTTTCGGATCTTGAGGTTCACAGGGAAAATTTTGCCACAGAACAGTTAAAAGACCCCACCCTAATAAAGGCACGGGAAAATGTGGTGAAAATAGATGGCGAGTTAGTGAACCCAGATAAGACTTGCCCTTATCCTTACTTCACTATGGAAAGGGACCTGCTATATCGAGTGGCTCAAAGGGCAGAAGAAACCATTGAGCAACTTGTAGTGCCCAAACCTTACAGGAAGTTGGTGTTAGAATTGGCTCATGGACACATTCTGGGAGGTCATCTGGGGACAGAGAAAACCAGAGAGAGGGTATTGCAGAGATTCTATTGGCCTGGGGTCATGAAGGAAATAGAAAAGTATTGTTCCTCCTGCCCTGTGTGTCAGAAGTCGGCACCTATGCCACATTTCCGTAACCCACTGGTACCTCTTCCTATCATTGAGGTCCCCTTTGAGAGGATCGCAATGGATTTGGTAGGTCCGATAATGAAGTCTGCTAGGGGGCATCAGTACATTTTGGTTATATTGGACTATGCCACCCGTTATCCGGAAGCAATTCCTCTCCGAAATACCTCGGCCAAAACCATAGCCAAAGAGCTATCCCTTGTTTTTAGCCGCGTGGGTATTTGTAAGGAACTGCTTACGGACCAAGGTACACCCTTTATGTCCCGGGTTATGAAAGAATTATGCAAGTTGTACAAAGTGAAGCAATTGCGTACATCTGTGTATCACCCCCAAACAGATGGGTTGGTTGAAAGATTCAACAAAACCCTAAAACAAATGTTAAAGAAGGTGGTGGATAGAGATGGAAAGAATTGGGATTGTCTAATACCCTATCTGATGTTTGCCATTAGGGAGGTACCCCAATCCTCTACGGGTTTCTCACCCTTCGAGTTGCTCTATGGGAGACACCCAAGAGGGCTGCTGGATATCGCCAAGGAAACTTGGGAAAATGAGAGTTCTCCTCACAGGAGTGTGATTGAGCATGTCGCCCTGATGCAAGATAGAATTGCACAGGTAATGCCAATTGTAAAGGAACATTTAACCCAAGCGCAGTTAGCACAGCAGAGAGTGTACAACCGTGGGGCCAAGACACGTACTTTTTCCCCGGGGGATAGGGTCTTGGTGCTAGTCCCTACGGTTGAAAGCAAATTTCTGGCCAAATGGCAAGGTCCATATGAAGTAATTGAAAAAATTAGTGAGGTGAACTACAGGGTTAGACAGCCAGGAAGGCGAAAGCCGGAGCAGATCTATCACGTCAATCTGCTGAAAGCCTGGAGGGATAGGGAATCCCTAGTCGCAGAGACTTTGTCACAAGTACAGCCTGATTGCTTAGTTCCTGAGGTTGGGATAGCAGACACCTTATCGAAACCCCAACAACAGGAGGTTAAAGAGTTTGTACTTCGTAACAAAGAGATTTTCTCTGAGCTTCCGGGACAAACATCTGGCGTAGAGCATGACATTATCACCCCGCCAGGAGAAAGGGTAAAACTAAAACCTTATAGAATACCAGAGGCCCGACGGGAGGCAATACGTGGGGAGGTTCAAAGGATGCTGGAATTGGGTGTGATAGAGGAGTCCCAGAGTGACTGGTCCAGTCCTATTGTACTAGTGCCCAAACCTGATGGGAGCTGGCGGTTTTGTAACGATTTTAGACAATTAAATAAAGTTACAAAATTTGACACCTACCCCATGCCACGTATAGATGAGTTGGTTGACCGGCTGGGAACAGCCCGATATATGACAACTCTTGATCTCACCAAAGGGTATTGGCAAATTCCCCTGGCCGAGTCGGCCAAGGAGAAAACTGCGTTTGTAACCCCAGATGGGGCATTCCAATATAAGAGAATGCCGTTTGGGTTACAGAATGCACCGGCAACATTCCAGCGGAAAATGGATAAGATTCTGAGGCCCCATCATAAATATGCTGCAGCTTACCTGGATGATGTGATTATCCATAGCACAGACTGGGTCTCACATTTGCCAAAAGTACAAGCAGTCCTAGACTCTATCCAGGAAGCTGGGTTTACGGCCAATCCAAAGAAGTGTACCATTGGACAGGAGGAGGCCAAATATCTTGGGTACACTATTGGGAGGGGGGTGATAAAACCCCAAGTCAATAAAGTCGAGGCCATACAGAGTTGGCCACGTCCCAACAGCAAGAAACAGGTACGAGCCTTTCTGGGAATCGCTGGCTATTATCGACGATTCATTCCCCATTTTGCTTCTCAGGCTGTGCCCCTCACCAACCTGACAAAAGGGAAAGAGTCGGTTATGGTTAAATGGTCCCCAGAGGCTGAGGAAGCATTTCAGTCCTTAAAAACAGCCTTATGCAGCCAGCCAGTGTTGTACTCACCAGACTTCTCTAAGGACTTTGTTGTACAAACTGATGCATCAGACGTTGGGTTAGGAGCAGTGTTATCCCAGGTCTGGAACGGGGAAGAGCACCCAGTCATTTACCTCAGCAGGAAGTTAAAGTCCCATGAGGTAAATTACTCCACGATTGAGAAGGAATGTTTAGCAGTGAAGTGGGCTCTAGATTCCCTTCGGTACTATCTGCTAGGTAGGCACTTTGACCTGGTGACTCATCACGCTCCTTTAAAGTGGATGGCTCAAAACAAGGAGACCAATAGAAGGGTAAATAGGTGGTTCCTGGCCCTACAGGAATTTAACTTTACAGTTAAGCATCGCCCTGGTGTTAAAATGGGGAATGTGGATGCTTTGTCTCGGATACATGCGTGTCTGGCTGCTTGTGTTACAACCCCAAGGTTGAAACAAGAGGGGGGGGTATGTGGCAGCACGCAGGTAAAATCACCTGGTTGTATTCAGGATGGGAAATATGTGTGTCCTAGATTCAGGCTTTATGCAGACTTTTACAATTAGAGGGGAAGAGTTAATGAGCCCAGCTGTAGTAAGTGGGCTCATTAAGACCTCTACAAAAAACCCCAGCATGCATAGGGAGATGCTCCATCCTGGAACCAGTTTTGTGTGTATAGACTGGGGAGTCTGAGATCTGTTCTGTGCGGTGAGTTAACGCCTGTGTGGCAAACCCCTACAATAGAGACAGGGACTGGGGCAGCACAAGGCTGCACCCAGTTGTTAGACAGGGAGTCTACGTGTGTAGTTAGAGGTCAAGCTGACCAGGATTTATTTTCTTGTTTTATTTTGTTTGGCTGTTATATGTATCACTGCATGTAGCCTAAATAAACCGGATCTTTTATTTTTTGCACCTACACCGCTGTCTGCTGTGCCTGACTTTGTGTTGTGAACCCATCCAGGGGGTCACACACACCCGCTACCGAGCGAACCCCCTCACAATATATATATATATATATATATGTATATATATATATATATGTATATATATGTATATATATATATATATATATATATATATATATATATATAGATATATATATATATATATAGATATATATATATATATATATATATATATATATATATATATATATATATATATCTATATATATATATATCTATCTATATATATATATATATATATATATATATATATACACACACACTGTATCCTGTGTAGCTAGATCTGATTGGAGGCCATTCTTGGTGTACGTATTCAAATACACTTTCAGGCAGACAGGCTGGCCAGGCAAGTGATTCAGTGATCTGCAGTGCATTAAATATATATACCGTCTCCAACATATATATATCCACTACATTCCAGTTTAGCCAAGCCTATATCTGACTGTAGGCCATTGCTGGTGTATGTTTTCAAATACACTTTCAGGCAGGCAGGCAGGCAGGTGATTCAGTGATCTGCAGTGCATAAAGCTATATATACAGTCTCCTACATATATATCCACTGCATTCTAGTCTAGTCAAGCCTATACCTGACTATAGGCCATTCCTGGTGTACGTTTTAAACGACACTTTCAGGCAGGCATGTGATTCTGTGATCTGCAGTGCATAAAGATATATATACAGTCTCCTACATATATATCCACTGCATTCTAGTCTAGTCAAGCCTGCAGGCCATTCCTGGTGTAATTTTTCTAGTAAACTTCAGGTAATGTTATGCTAATCCAATTTTACAGCATGTCTGGAAGGCCACCAAGGAAAGGCAGGTGCTCACAGGGCAAGCAGGCTCTGTTTCTGCAGCCAACATTGCTGGTCATGGACATGGCTGTGGGGCATGATTGTCCTTTTTTTTTACAGCTGGCCACGTTGAGCCACAACATGCAGAATAGTCCATAGAGTTGATCACAAAGCCGTCCTCATCCTTCTCATCCTATGCCACATAGGCTAAGAGAAGTTTGGCTGCCAATGCAGCTGCCATAGTGGCCTATTCCATTAGCACAATGGCATCAATCACTCCTTCCCTAGCCCCAGCATCATGTCCTGAGGAGTCCCCGAATTGTTCAACCACAGTGTCGGGTATATTCTGCAGGAGGATGCGCAGCATTTTGAATGATGGTACCCAGGTTGAGGATGAAGGCAGTAATGTGAGCCCAGAGAGAGGGGGTGTCCAAGAAGTACAAGAAACTGGCAGTCATGTTCCCCCAGCTGCCGCATACTGCCAGGTTTGCTCCAGTGGCGAGGAGGGAGGGGATGATGAGGTCACTTACTCTACGTGGGTGCCTGAGAGAAGAGAGGAGGAGGAGGAGGCACATTTCCAATGAGGCAGGATGCCCTCCAGGGGCCAGCTTAAGGACAGCCAACTGACTGCATCACACCATAGAGCTCCACATGTGCAGGGTGCTGCTGACTCCATGTGTTTTTCCAAAAGTTCCTTGGTGTGGGCCTTTTTTGAGACGTGTGCAGCAGATCACTCCATTGCTGTTTGCAAAATATGTTTGAAGCGCATCAAGCGTGGCCAAAACAGCAGCCGCTTGGGCACCACATGCTTGACCAGACATATGTTGACCTCCCATGTAGTCCGTTGGCAACAGTACTTAAAAGACCCACACCAAAGAACAAGGCGGACCTCTTCTTAATCCTCATCAGCTGGGATCTCCAACCCCACTATACCTTCAGTCCTCTCAGAGACCTGCGCTGAGAGGAATGAAGGTGTATAATTAGGTGTCCCAAGCACTTGCGGTTCCCAAACGCCATTTTGTTTTCTCAGAAGGCCATTCCAGCTCTCTACCGGCATGGGGAAGGCAATGTCTTGGCCTCATTGGACAGGGCGTTCAGCGGTAAGGTGCATATTATCACTGACTTATGGTCCAGCAGGCATGGGCAGGGACGTTACCTTTCTTTCAAGGCACACTGGGTAACTTTTCTGGCAGCTGGGAAGGATGCAGGACAGGGTACAGTAATGTTGGAGCTTGTTTCACCACCACGCCTCCAAAATGCTGATAGTGGTGATTCTGCCACACCTCTCTCACCCATCTCCCCCTCTTTTTCTTCCTCTATGGCCTCTTCATCTGCAGATTTCTCCTCAGAACCAAAGGTACTCCATAGGCGTTCAAGGGGCTACACAAGCACTCAGGCAAAAAGATGCCATGCAGTGCTTGAGTTGGTCTGCTTAGGGGGCAGGAGCCACATTGGGGCAGAGAGATTATTTTAGCTCTGCGTGGGTAGACTCAGAGGTGGTTGATGCCAGCTTCAGCCAGGAATGGTGATTTGCGACAATGGCATCAACCTCCTCTCCGCCCTCTGACAGGACTCTTGACCCATGTTCCCTGTTTGGTTCACATCCTTAATTTGGTGGTGCAGCGGTTCTTGTGCAGGTTCCCGGGCTTACAGGATCTCCTGAGGCAGACCAGGAAAGTCTGTTGGCATTTCTGCCGGTCATATAATGCCAGTGCTCAGCTGGCTGACCTTCAAAAGGAATGCAACCTGCCCAAGAACAGCCTCATTTGTGACATGCCTACCAGGTGGAACTCAACGTTGGCAATGCTGCAGCAATGATGCTGCACACACAGCAGAGGGCCATCAATGAGTACCTGTGTGAGTGTGGCACCAGGACAGGGTCAGGGGAGCTTGGCTTTTTTTTCATGGCTATTAATCAATGATGCATGCACTGTCCTGTCACCATTTGAGGCCACGAGGATGGTGAGCAGTGACAGTGCATGCATTAGTGATACTGTCCCTCTTGTCTTCCTGTTGGAGCACACTCTTCATGGAATAATGGACAGGGCACTTGAGGCAGAACAGAGGGAGGAAGAGGAGGATTTCCTTGCCTCTCAAGGCCCCGTTTATCCAGACAGTATTCCTGCGGGCCCGCCGATCACACAGAAAGAGGAGGAGGATTGTGTCAGCATGGAGATGGAGCCTAGCACTCAGCATCAGCAGCAGTCTTCAAGGGATCATTTTCAGTCCCCAGAAATTAATGGACTGGCTGGGAGGAGGTGGCTGTGGATCATGTCATCCTTAGTGACCCAGATGATTCCGGATCGAATGCCCTGTCTTTCCAACAGAAAATCTGGGTTACTGGGTCTTGAGGATGGATTACTGGCCAGAGCTTGCACAATATGTGATTGAGCTATTGGCCTGTCCTGCATCCAGCGTTCTTTCTGAACGCACCTTCAATGTTGCTGGAAGCTTTGTAACCGATCACAGAGTGTGCCTGTCCACAGAATCAGTTGATTGGCAAACCTTCATAAAAACGAATCAGTCTTGGATCACCAACTACCAAGCACCTGATGCCAATGTAACCAATTAATTTTTCAATGAATGTGAGATCCCTTGAAGACTGCCTATGCTGAGTGACTATCCTGTTATGCTGAGTGACTATCCTATTCCTCCTCAATGTTCATGTTGATAGCTTCTAAGAACATTTTTGTTTCAGGGCACCACCATCAGTGCCTAAGGCCCAATTTTCTGCCCCTGTTTAACAGTGACGTGTAATTAAAATTTTTGCAGTAATATTTTGCGGCAGGGCTTGTTCTTGTGCTCTGTGAGGCTTTACAGTGTTGTGGCACCAACATCACCACCGCCTAAGGCCCAATTTTTCTGCCTCTATTTACCAGGGGCATGTAATTACAATTTTTGATCTAATATTTCACAGGCTGTATAGTATAGTATAGTATACAATCTTGGCCAAAAACATTGGCACTCCTCAATTTCTATCAGATAATGCACCACTTTACCCAGAAAATTATTGCAATTACAAATGTTTAGGTATTCTCATGTTTATTTATTTTGTTTTTATTGGTATGACACAAAAAAGTGGAGAAACAAAAAGCCAAATCTGACATATTCCACGCAAAACTCCAAAAATGGACTGGACAAAACTATTGGCACCATCTCAAAATTGTAAGAAATACTTTTGTGATGCTCCTTTAATTAAACTCACCTGTAATAATTAACAGGTGCTGACAATATAGAAATCACACCAGTTAATATAGTGAAAAATTTACTCAATCTTTCTGTTGTGTGTTTCTGTGTGCCACACAGAGCATGGAGAAGAGAAAGAGCAGCAAAGAATTGTCTGAGGATTTCAGAACAAAAATGGTGGAAAAGCATGAAAAAAATCTCAAGGTTACAAGTCCATCTCCAGAGATCTTAACGTTTCCATGTCCACTGTGTGCAACATTGTCAAGAAGTTTACTGTTCATGTTACTGTAGCTAATCTCCCTGGACGTGGACAATAGCGAACATTTTTTTTATTTTTATTATTATTCTTTATTTATATACAATTGTTATCATTACAAAACAAATAAAAAAAGACAGAGTCATAGCTATAAAGCATATACACCAACAAAACATAAAACGTATAGGGCAATACCAAATATTCTTTACCTATTCCCCATAACCTCTCACTCACCCTCCTTTCCCTCCCCTCCCCCCTATCCTACCCCCCTTTTTTCTATATCCCTACAACCCATACACCTCGCTATATATCTTCGTTGACTTAAAGATTTTCCATCTTTCCCATTTTCTCTGAGGTTCTCTGTCTCCTTCTTCCTCCCTTTCAAAATATTCCATCCTAAATGTATCATCTATTTTCTCAAACCATTCATGGGTTCTTCCACTTCCCTCCATTTTTTCAGGATCATACTCTTGGCTATATTTAATAGTTGAGGTATCAAAGACTTTTTATATTCTTTTAAGGGTAAGTCTGTCCCATGGAACAAACACACCCATGGATTTTTAGGAACTTGGACATTAGTTATCTCTTTTACGTATTTTAGTATTTCCTCCCAATATCTTTTGATCTTTGGGCAGTTCCACCACACGTGGGCCATAGATCCTGTCTGCCCACATCTCCTCCAGCAATCCCCAGATTGCCCACTTTGATATTTTGTTACAATATCTGTCCTGTACCATGCCATTAAACACTTATATCTTGTTTCCATCATCCCTATATTAAATGAGGAGCTATGGGCCAGTTTCAATATTTTCCCTATCTCTTGTTTCTCACTCCATGAACCTATTTCCCCCTCCCATTTTTTTATGTATGACGGTACCTCCAGCTCATCCTCCCGCATCTAGGTCTTATATATCTCAGAGGTCCCTATCCGTGCCGTTCTTCCATCACACATATGCTCAAAGCCAGTAAGTTCTTTTCCGCCTCTCAGCAGGCCCGGTAAGGCCGAAACCAAATGTCTGAGCTGGAGGTATCGCCACTCATTTAATTCAAACATTTCTTTCTCGCTCTTTAACTTTTCCTGTGCTATTATTTTCCCTCCGTGTATTATGTGTCTAAGTCCTCTTTTATCCAATTCCCTCCTCATTCCCTTTTACCTGGTGGGAAAAAATCATTCTCTTTTAAATATATCAATGGGGAATTATACTTCAATTTATTGTGTTTGTGCATTTCATCACAGATCACAATCGCATTAATAGTCAATGTAAGTGTATTTCGCCCTAGTGCTCGATATTGTGTTGGTAGCCAAATATTCTTCCCCATGTGTCTGCCATACAGTGTTCTATTCACCTTTTTTTACTACCCTGCCTAGTCCATTCTACAACCCTAGTTGATATCACAGCTTCATGGTATTTTTTGAAGTCTGGCACACTTACTCCTCCCTGGTCTTTATACTTTTTCAACATCTTTAGGGATATCCTAGGATTCTTATTTTTCCAGATACATTTTGAAATGAAGGTTCTAATAATTCTAAAATACGCCGGGGGAATATAAACTGGGAGCATCTGGAATTTGTACAGTATTCTGGGTCATATTATCATTTTTAAGGCGTTTATTCTGCCAAACCAGGACAGGGGTTTCATTGTTATTCTCCTTATTTCTTCTGTAAGGTTGTCTAACAACGGAATATAATTCCGCTAGGAGACTCTGCTCTTCTTTTGGGGGTATATTAATATTCAATATTTCTGTTTTTCCTATATTGATCTTAAAGTTGGATAACTCTCCATACTCTTTTAAAACTCTCAATAAATTGGGCATAGAGATTTGGGGTTCTGAGATATAAAATAATACATCATCTGCAAATGCAGCTAGTTTATGTAGGTTATTCCTTACTGTCATTAATAACGCTTCTAATGTCAAGATGAATAGGAGAGGAGATAACGGACATCCCTGCCTTGTTCCATTGAACATTTCAAAGGTGGAAGCTAATACTCCATTAACCCTTATCGCCACAGTTGGATTTCTATAAAGTACCTCGATCCATTCCAACACTCTGGGACCAAAGCACATTGCCTCTAAAGTACCCGCCATGAATCCCCAGTCTACTCGATCAATCACTTTTTCTGCATCGATTGATAAGAGTAGACTGGGGATTCCACTCTCCCTCCTCCTCTGGAGAAGAAGCAGTGTTCTTACCCCATTATCCTTACATTCCCTCCTTTCCACAAAGCCGGACTGGTCTATAATTGGAGCAGATTGTATTTTCTTTACCTTCTTTTAACACGGTTGTAATTGTCGCTCTTGAGGCTTCCTTTCTCAACCCATATCCCTTTCCCAACCCATTAAAGTATGCACAGAGTTTTGGGGCTAAGATTTCTCTAAATTTTTTAAAATATTCTATTATAAAGCCATCAGGCCCTGGACTTTTTTCTCCTGCTGATCCCATTACTGCCTGGTTTATCGCTTGTACTGTTATTGGTTTCTATAATTCCTGCACTAACTCCTCCGATAGGATAGGAACTTTAACCTGTGCCATATACTCCTTCATTTTTTCTCTTTTATTAATCTCTGCTGGCTACTGAATACAACTGCTTATAATATTCTCAGAATACATCTGCAATATCCTTAGTATTATATACCAGGGCCCCTGCTGTATCTAAGATTTTCTCTATATAATTTATGGATCTTTTTTTCCTCAGTATTCTAGCTAGGCATTTACTATTTTTATTCCCCCATTGATATCTTTCTTTCGCTATCTTATTATAAATTTTCCTCGTTTCCAATTCTATTAATTCCTTCAGCTCTTCTCTTTTAGTGATTAGTTTATGTTGCAGTTTATCATCTTGTCCTCTATTACTCCTTTTCTCTTTTTTATGGGATTGCTCTAGTCTAAAAATGTCCTCCATTAGTTCCTTTCTTTTATTGGATCTTTCCTTCTTTCTTTTAGCTCCCATTGAAATATAAATTCCTCGAATATAGGCTTTGTGGGACTCCAAAACTGTATTCTGTGCTACCTCCCCTGTATCGTTTATCAGGAAAAAAGTCTCTAACTCCCGCTTTATTATTTCCGCCCCCCCATCCGTGTAATAGTTCCTTGTTAAGCTTCCAAGTAAATGGCTGCTTCTGTACTCCAGGGATCTTAATTTTCATTAACAGTTGAGCATGATCGGATAGGGATCTTATTTCTATGTTTGTAGATATCACTCAATCTAACAACCTATGCTCCACCAACCAATAATCTATCCTAGTGTATGTCCCGTGCACAGGGGAATAAAACGTATAATCCTGTATTCTCGGATGTTGAATTCTCAAACTTTCGGTCCGTTCGTATCTGGTTTTCAGTGCATGTAGTCAGTTTGTATATTTTTTCAGTGCGTATTTTTATATTACGGATTTTCAGTGCATTCTTGTCCACTCGTTTCTGAATTTCAGCTCACTCTTCTCAGGCCTTTCTGATTTTCAGTGCGTTCTGTTAGTTCGTTCTGACCCGTTGAGCATTTTGAAGCCATGTTTTGGGTACATACTCGTCGTAGAGTTCGTGCTGTGCAGGGGCTTGGTGTTGGGGTTCTTACTTTGACCCAAGTCCAGTCCATGGACAGGGCGAGGAGGAGTTCATGGATGAAGAATTGTTTGGCCTAGCGTGACCAATTCTCACACATGCCTTTGTTGCGGGAGATACATGATAATAATCCTGATGATTTCAGGAATTATCCCTGGATGACGGACCCTGTTTTTCACCATCTGTTGGCTTTGCTGTCCCCTTATATTACAAAGCAGGACACCTGCATGCGGCAAGCCATCATTCCCGAGCAGAGGCTAGTCGCCACCTCACGGTACTTGGCGATGGGGAGAAGTCTGCAGGACATCAAGTTCTCGACAGGCATCTCCCCCCAGGCTCTGGGAATCATTATTGCAGAGACCTGTTCTGCCATCATTCAGGTCCTGCAAAAGGACTATATTAGGGTAGTTTTATCCTTTAACATCAGATTATATGTATTTAAATAAATTTATTTTTTAAATAAATTTGTATTTTAAACTGAAAAATATTTCCTTTGATTTACTGCTTGTGTTTATTTTAGCTGTCTATTAGGTTCTCCAATGGACTTTTTTTTGGCCATTTTCTTCAATAGTGCAAACGTAATTTCTTGGAAACATGAAGTGACAATCTTTTCTTCAGCTAACAATTATGTTGTGGGTCTGCTACACACACACCTTGTTTTTGTTGTTAATGTATGTAATGCAGCAATTTTGATTCCTGAATACATTTTTTGGAGTGACGAAAATGGCCTGATTGCTGCAAATTATAAAGCACTGTGGGTGTTATTTACTAAAGGAAACTCCACTTTGCACTATAAGTGCATTGCAAAAGTGCACTTGAAAGTATACTGAAACTGCACTGAGTAGTACACTTGTAGTGCAAAGTGGATTTGCCTTTAGGAAATAACCTCCATTGTCACTGTAAACACCAACTGAAGCAAACAATTGATATTGAGCATTGAAAGAAGAAGCCACACATTGTGGAGTAGATTTTTTTTTTACTCTGTGCACATTCACATGTGCATTTAGAAAAGGGTTTTTGAACAAACCAACATTTTTTTTGAATAAAAATTTTTTTTTGGACAGTAGAAATATCCTTTTTTTGTGGTAAACAGGCATGTTTTTAAAAACATAAAACAATACACAACTCAGGAACTTACAAAGTTCAACTTTGTTAAGGCAATATCAAACATTGGTATGTCCAAACTGTGTTGATTTTGACTTCATCAGATGGCGGGATCTCACCCCTGTGAAAACCACATTTTGAAGATGCACACAAATTGGGAGTCAAAATGGGGATTGCCCTCATGATCCCGTGCCTAATGTCAACATGTGCTAGCTCCCATCATGGGGGATCAATGGATGTGTTTCGGGGGTGCAACCCCTTCCTGTCAGCTACTTTAGTTGCGAGGAAGGGGTTGCACCCGCAAAACGCGTACCTTGATATCCTGTGATGGCAGATAGCACATGTTGACACACTGTGCATCTTCAAAATTTGGCTTTCAGCATTTTTTTGAAAAGTTATAATAAAAATAAAAAAATGCAAAAATTGTATATTCTGCCTAAAACATCAATAAATGAATGAATGAATGAATAATTTGTATAGCGCACAATGCGAACTGAATCGCCTTTGTGTTGTCAATGATGCTTTTGAGTCTTTTTTCCACTTCATTGATGTCTTCCTTGATCTTCTGTAAATTCCAATTGCACACCATGATCTCTGCAATGAGGACATGTGCACTTGCACTTGTGAAATGAGATTCGTCTTCCACAACATCCACATCACCTAAAATAAAATAAAAACACACAATGGGGGTTATTTACTAAAGGCAAATCCATTTTGCACTACAAGTGCACATGGAAGTGCAGTCTCTATAGATCTAAGGGGTACATGCAAGGAAAATAAAAAACAGCATTTTAGCTTGCAGGTGATTGGATGATAAAATCAGCAAAGCTTCCCCTCATTTCAAATCTACCCCTCATTTTTAAGTTGACTGCACTTCCAAGTGCACTTGTAGTGCAAAGTGGATTTGCCTTTCGTAAGTAACCCCCCCCATGTATTAGAAATATGCTGGCATACATCTATTACCTGAAGTTGTAGTCTCAGACACTCACCTGTTTTGGTCACTAATTCGCCCAGTTCATAAACCTCACATTCCCCCACATCCTGAGGTTGTAGTTTTGGGATTACCCCTTCTTTAGGGGGTTGTGGGTCCCCGGTGTCCTCTGAAGTCCCAATTCTTTTCTCCCCTATGTGAATAAAAAAAGTATACATAGCACACAGATATATGAGGCAAGAAATAGGAATATGAAACATTGATCGGAACTGCTGTATAATTGTCTGTTTTGGCAGAGTTCCTAGCTGAAGACATTATTTTTTCCCTTTATTTAAGCTGGAATACTTACCTTTTTGGGTAAAATTTCACATATGGAGACACCCCTAGTATCCACTGGAGCAGCAGTGTGGGACACCTTAAAAAGTTTGTTATGGTGTCCCACACTAGTGCTCCTGCGTCCAGATGTGTAAACAACTGTTGAATGTCCTCTCCTTACACTGAATCAAGTTTGCATTTCATTCTAGTTACAAGCCCATCTAGACAACAATGTCCTAAACTTCTTTTAATCAAAATAGGCATGAACAAATGTAGTTAACCTGCATCAGCAGCAGATGACGTTTATGTCCCCAGGCTATGGTACTATGACAGACTGCGCTTTCTGTCAAACCAGACTGAAATCAGGCCATCAGTCTCAACCCTTCCTTCCACTCTTCCTTCCACCCCAGCTGAGGCTTCCAACATCCAACCTGGGCCTTCCACCCATGAAGAAGATGTGGACAAGCCCAGCTTGAGTCAGGTATAGCATTGTTCAACATATTGTCAAAATTGTGTGTGATTGATGAACAATAAACTAAAACTATGTCCCTTTTTCATACACAGGAAATCCTCAGCCAGGAGGAGGCTGTAGAAATTTGCAGCCAGGAGGTGGCAGGGGTAAGTGGCAGCCACGAGGTGGCAGGTGTAATTGGCAGCCAGGAGGTGGCAGAGGTAAGTGGCAGCCAGGAGGTGGCTGGGCCCAGTAGCCTGACTGAATCCCAGGTCCCTTCCCTCCGCCTTCAATAAAAAAGGCCCAGGAAGGGGAGGAGCATGGAGGAGTCAGCACTTGGGTTAATTCAGCAGGCTTCTGTGGCCCTCAGAACCCCCCACCAGTCTTCTTGAGGCCTATGCCTGCATGGCTGCCAACAAAATGCTGGAGATGGAAGTGGGCCAACGCCTCTTTTGTGAGGACATGATATATATGGCCCTAAATAAGGGATTGAGGGGCGAACTCACAAGCAAAACCCACTTGTGTGAGTTGGACCATCCTCCTCCTCCACCTCCTGCCACAACTCCAACACCAGAGCCAATGCCTGGAAGCAAGCATGTAAGGAAGACAAGGGAGGGATAGCCTGGGTTTGGTCTGGTCTGGCAAAAGACGCAGGCTGTTGTAAGCCCACAGCCAGGGGACATATATGTCACCTGCTGCTGTTCCTAATCTCTCGGAGTCCTAGCTCCCTTTTAAATGGACTCCTCAGACTCCCAATTTTGCCTGTCAAATAATTGATGTGTGCCCTGGGGTGCAAAGGCTTTGCTAATTTCACCAGTTTATCCAGCGTTGCCATCCTCTTTTTTTTGTTATGACCCCTAATAAATGTGTATTTTTTTCTTAAATCATTGGCTATGTGTTAAAATTAAGAAAAATGACATTTTGTTTGTGAGTAGGCAGGTACATTTAAAAAAGATGTGTCAAATTAACTGGGGACAACAACACCAACCAATCTTTTTGAGGTTAAAAAATACAAGATAATAATGGTGTTGTGGTAACTTGACACACAAAACGAGAAAAAAATATTATGGAGATCACTAGAAAAAAAAAAGAAAAACAGGAGATCTTGATTTAAAAAAAAAAGGAGATCAATATAAACAAAAATAATAAACATTATTCTGGAGATCTGGCGAAAAAATAAAAAATATTATTATGAGATCACAAGAAATAATAGAGAAATCAGTTTGTCAGAACTATGTGTGAATATCAGCAGCAAAACAACTTCATTATTCGAGCATTATAAAGAAGAAGAGAATGTGCTGCATTGAAAGATTTCAAAATTTTCAGCGTGAGGAATATGTTATCTTCATTATGGACTCTAGTTTTACCAGACCGAGCGCTTCTGTCTCATACTTGATTCAGAGCATGTGTGGAATTTTGTGCGTCAGAATTGTCTACACACACTCAGAATTTATGACAATGGATTTTGTTGTTCGAAAATTTGAGAATCAGCTCTCACATTTTTGTGGTTGGAAATTCCGACAAAAAATGTCCGATGGAGCCTACTCAGAGTTAGAATTTCCAACAACAATTGAACATTTGTTGTCGGAATATCCAATCGTGTGTATGTGGCATAAGTCAGAATGGTGGGAACTTGTACAACAGTGGACTATAGGGCTTTTTAAGGCCATAGGAAGAAAGAAGCAGCACGATTAGTATATCACCTACCAGCATTTGGGGAGGAAACCCGACTGCCTTGTTTTGAATGGAGGAGATTCTGGGGAAATCTCTGAGGTGAAGCTCCTCCTTAGGAGACATCAATATGACCGGCACGCCTCTTTGGTTTAGATGAGGGATTACAGGAAATAAATTTGACTGATCCTTTCCAGAACTGTAAACAAAGCATAGCAGTTAAGACGGTCAATGGCCTGAAGGACAGTATGGGCTCTCTGACGAAAGTCTAGGTCAGGGATCTGGGAGGTTGTCAGGTCATACTATGCCAATCTCCTGGGAGGAAGGAACCTTGATCAGACAAGGATGTTGGCTTTTTTGGACTCTACACCAGGTCTGGAGTGTAATGTTCCTTTGATGAATTTGAGGGATGAAATCACTGCAGATGAGGTAATCCAGGCTATTAATAAACTAGCCATCAATAAAAACGCCAGGGCCAGATGGTTTGACAGCCGAATTTTATAAATGTTTTAAGATGATCTTTGCTCCCTACCTTGTAGAGGTTTTTAATGGCTGTTTGTATGAGGGTTCTCTCCCTCCCTCCATGAGACAATCTACAGTGATCCTTCTGTCAAAGGGTAAAGATCCTGTGATGATTGGGAACTGACAGCCCATTAGTCTTCTTAATGTCCATAGAAAGATACTGGCAAAGGGGGGAGCGTGGGCGGCGCGTGACCAAGATGGCTGCGTGAGGAGTACGCTCTTCACCCAGACGGCATCTATAGCGACATTCCAGCGAACCCAAACCATCTTTCCTACTCCTGGCACCCTGGGGGAACACCCGCTCCACCTCCCGGAGATGTCGCTTAAACGAAAATACAGTCGGCTTCCCCGCAAGCTGACGGCCTATATGTATCAGCCGTCCGCGCGGAAGAAACAAGATGGCGCCGGCGCGGACTCACAGAACACACAGGCAGAGGCTGCATCTCGTCCAGACGGAGGGGGAGCTTACCGCTTAATGACTGACCCTCGGGTAAGCAGGGAAGAACCTTCTCTCTCACCCCCAGGGACACCCACAGCCCAAAGCCCAGCTAAGGCTAAAATGCGCCTAGACAACACAGGGACGGCCCAGTGCATGGATCAGGTTGGATGACAAGATCACACAAATGGAAGTTACTGTAGGTGACATCACGGGCACAGTGAATGATATTATTGATACTCAGGAGGCACAATCTCAGGATATTGTTTGGATAAAAGACAAAATGGCGGATTTAGAGGACAGGGCCAGATGTAATAACTTTAAAATCAGAGGGGTCCCGGAATCTGTCCAAAACACTGAGCTACCTGCCTTTGCTAAAGGTCTCATTAAAACGGTGCTTCCTGAGGCGAAAAATATTGAGCTTGTCATTGATCGCATTCACAGGCTACCGAAACCCGCATTCTTACCAGAGATGTCATCCTAAGGCTGCACTTTTATCACATCAAGGAGCAGTTTATGCACAAAATGAGGGGAATGGAATCTCTACCAGACCCGCACTCTCGTCTCCAAATCTATGCTGACCTCTCACAGCATACCCTGAGTAGAAGGAGGCAACTTAACACGATAACTAAAGCCCTCCGTAACCACCAGCTCCAGTACCAATGGATAGCACCTGCCAAATTATCCATCCACCGTGAAGTGAGGAAACACGTAGTAACGTCTCTGCAACAAGGATTGCATCTACCACAAAGATGGGCCATTATCCCTGCTCCCCCTGATGCAGCACCCATGGATCAAAGTAATACAGGCTCTCTCTTAGCCCAACCTCTGCCCCCAAGGAGCCAGAAAAGCACCTCCCTCTAGATATTTGGTTTGGGCCCATGCATTACAATTGCCGTTTGGTGTTGCCATCTGCTCACACCAGGTCTTAAGACTCGTTACCCCTGTTTAGTGTTTCTACGCGCTGAGGCGCTGAGGTAGATCCTCAATCGAAACACTTTTTACAGCTTACGGTTAAATACCATAAAGCTCTACGAGCTACGTCAACTCACAAACATCTCTGCTTTTTGGACCGTTAAGCTACGACTGTGTGTTTTTGTGGTTTTTTTTTTTTCTTTCTCTCTTCCCCTTACTATTTTTCTTCCTTCCCCACCTGTTTCTCTGCCTTATACAGCACGCCGGGAGCCTCAACCTACTTGATTGAACATGCCTATTCCGGATCTACCCCTGCCTCTACAATAAGCTCACCAGCACGGTTCCTGCACCTCTTGTTGTCCACCAACAAAGCCTACTCATCCTAACATCGGAAACATCTTTCACCGCTAACTGAAGTCCCGATCCCCTCTAGCCCAGCGCCTTACCAGGTAATACCTTTCTCATTCTTTGACACTCCTGCACCCCACATGCCTATCACAATTGTTACAATCAATGCAAAGGGGCTCAACCACCCGGCGAAGAGAAGATCTTTGTGGGCACTGGCCAAACATACCAAATGTGAAATTCTATGCGCACAGGAAACGCATTTCCAAGCTGCTAACCCCCCTATATGCACCAACAGAGACTTCAGTAATATCTTCACCACCAACGCAAACAAGAAAAAGAAAGGAGTACTTATTGCCTTTAAAAATTCTCTGGCGTTTCAACTTGTTCGGTGCACTGAAGACCCTGATGGTCGCTACATAATTCTGTCTTGTATCATCAATGGGGCTCCTTATACTTTTGTTAATGTTTACGCGCCTAATACCCACCAAACTCGTTTTCTACGTAAACTATACAAAAAAGTAGAAACGAAAAAACAAGGAGCTACAATATGGTGTGGAGACTTTAATAGCACCCCTGATCCTGATCTCGATTCGACCTTCCAGCCCAAGAGAAGTAGGCTAGCACTGAATCCTCTGCTGTGTAAACTACGACTTCTGGATATTTGGAGATGTCAACACACAGATGAGAGGGACTATACATACTTCTCCCCAGGACATAACTCCTATTCCCGCATCGACCTCTTTTTGACAGACCCCTGGACTCTTCAAAACGTATCCTCTTCTATCATACACTTGACTACATGGTCAGACCATTCCCCCGTTAGCATAACCTTGGAAGACAATATCAGGCATTCCCCAGCGTATCTTTGGAGAACGAATACCAGAATTTTACAATCTGAACCCTATGCCCACACACTAAAAGATGAATTAGATGCCTTCTTCGTTCACAACAAAGACTCTGTTGAAGATCCCCATATTCTATGGGCCTCGCATAAAGCATTTATGCGGGGACTTTTAATTCAACTTGGAGCTAGGGACAATAGGCGAAGGAGGCAGCAGATGGACGCCCTTCTTATGCGCATCCAAAATACTGATTTGCTTAATAAGTCCCAACCCACCCAAGCACTTAAATCTGAACTAATATCGTTAAGACTAGAACTTAGGGCTCTTCTACTAGAGAAGCATGACCAAATTCAAAGGAGACACAAAATGAAATTTTACGCTGCAGGTAATAAATCTGGCAAACTACTCTCCCACCAAATTAAAGGTCCTATCACTAGACATCCCATTCCTTATATTCACCATCCTGACTCTAACTCCAAACTACAGAACCCGCAGGACATCGCTAATGCCTTTAGCACACATTATGGCAAGCTATACAATCTGAAAAACGCTCCTGACCAAACCCAACCCACTCATTTGCAGATACAAACATTCTTAGACTCAGTGAAACTCCCCTGCCTTACTCCACAACAGCTGGAGGAACTAAATGCCCCTTTCACACAAACAGAAATTCAATTCACTATCCTAACGTTACCCAATGGTAAAACACCTGGCCCAGACGGTTTTGTGGGAGAGTAATATAAACAATTCAGCTCTATTCTCACTGAGCACATGACACCTCTGTTGAACTCTGCTGCCTCCTCTGCCTCTTTTCCACAAGAGATGCTGAAAGCCTTAATCGTACTTATACCGAAGCCAGGGAAGGAACCTAACTTAACTCAAAACTTCTGCCCTATTTCACTGTTGAATCATGACGTGAAACTATATGCTAACGTTATAGCAAAAAGATTGAACAACGTCTTGCCAATGCTGATACATCCTGACCAATCGGGCTTTGTTAAGGGACACCAAACCTCTGATGCTACTCGACGGATGATCAACCTTGTCCACCACGCAGTGGCCCATCGAACACCTTCTCTGCTTCTTTCGTTGGATGCGGAGAAGGCGTTCGATAGGGTTCACTGGCACTATTTAAAATTGACCTTAGAGAAATTTGGATTTCAAGACCATATTCTTTCACCTTTTTTAGCCCTTTATTCTAACCCTTCAGCCCAAGTTTACTGCTCGTCCATGCTATCGACTTCATTTCACATCACAAACGGCACTCGCCAAGGATGCCCCTTGTTCCCCTGATCTTTGACCTAATGATCGAACCCATGGCTGCTAAAAATAGATCCCATCCCACCATTTTTGGTATCAACATTGGCAATACTGATCACAAAATCAGCCTTTTTGCTGATGATGTCATCTTTTCTCTAACTCAGCCCACAGCCTCACTGGCTTCGGTACAACAGATACTTGATGAGTTCAGCCTTGTTTCATATTATAAAGTGAATGTTTCTAAATCTTATGTACTCCACTTGCTCTTACCAGAACAACAATCTCTGTTCCTAAAAGAACGTTACCCCTATGCATGGTCTGCAGATTCTCTGAGCTACTTAGGTATCACTCTCACTTCTCGCCCTAAAGATCTATTCAAGGCCAACTTTACCCCTTTTCTCAACCAACTCTCATCAGAACTAGATAAAATGTCCAAACTGATGCTCACGGGTTCAGGTAGACTAGCAGCATTTAAAATGCTCCAACTTCCCCAACTGTTGTATTTATTTAGGGTAATACCAATCCCCATACCTACATCCTTCCTCACGCAAATCCAAATACTACTCAGAAAATTTGTGTGGCAGGGAAAAAGAGTTAGAATAGCACACAACACCCTCATGAAACACAAACAGGTGGGGGGTATGGGTTATATTAATATTAGAGACTATTACAACATGGCTATACTAGCTCAAATTAGAGCATGGTTTAATCCTGATCCCTCTAATCAGTGGAGCTCCATAAAAACCTGCCAAATACCTGGTAAAAACCTGGGAACGTGGCTCCTGTCTGCACCTAAACTGAGGGCGAATTGTACCCACCTTTCCCCACCCATAATAGCATCAGTATTAGCGTTCACCTATTTGGTCGAACACACAAACACGAACATCACCAATTGCAAAATTCCCCTCCCAATTGATATCATTGGTCTACTAATCTCTGATATGCATTTTCAATCTTGGAAAAACATTGGGATTACACATATAGCAGACCTTTATGACACTGGTTTCCTAAAATCCTTTGCATCTCTATAACGGGAATTTAATCTTCCCCCCCGCGACTACTTTGAATACTTTCAAATAACCCACTGCCTACTACAAAATCCCCACCTCCATGTAAGTATTCCAAGGGTAACTTGGCAATACATCACGGGTAATAATGTAACAGCCAAGGGTATCTCTCTGTTTTATGCCACACTTAATGATCAAATGTCCTTTGCTAAACTACCCCCTATGGTGAAATGGGAACAAGACACAGGTACATCATATTCATCGCATCAATGGTCACTCGCCATAAAAGCTGTTTATTCTGCAACCAAATCGGCTAATCTTTGGGAACTCACATATAAAATTAATCTTAGATGGTACCTCACCCCAACCCTTCTACACAAATATTTTGAGAACGCAGACTCTACCTGTTGGAGACAATGTGGCCTCCCAGGAACCCTCTATCATACCCTCTGGTCCTGCCCCAAACTGGTCCCCTTCTGGACAGACGTATTCAATCTCATATCGGAAGTCACCCACATTGTTACCCCACCTGATCCCGCTTTAGCTCTATTCACCAGTGGCATTGAACACTACCCACACAGACTTAGATGCATAGTAACGCACATTTGCTTAGCGGCAAGATTGACGTTGACCAGAAATTGGAAATCCCCTGCCATGCTTTCCTGTGCTGAAGTTGTGAGAACAACAAACCTACACGGAATATATGAGCGCATGTATGCCACTGCTGAGGGTCACCTACCCAAAACCATGATACTATGGGAAGCATGGATAAAATGGTTCGACAACTCCCATCCCTTACTTATCTGATACTCATGATCCAACATAGGCTCACCTACCCGCTCTTTCACCCCTTCATCTCTCATCTCTCACCTCCCAAAGCCCGACCTTTTCTCCTCTCCCCTTTCCCCGTTCCCCCTTTCCCCCCTCCCCCCCTCCCAAACAGTTTTTGTTTTTGTTTCTGTTTTTTGTCTTCTTACCCGCTACCACAATCGCAGACCAATACACTTACTACCTACCCAGATCCGGGTACACTTAAAGAGGGATTCCACCAAAAAAAAAAATATTAAAAGCCAGTAGCTATAAATACTACAGCTGCTGACTTTTAATAAATGGTCACTCACCTGTCCCGGGTTCCAGCGATGCCGGCAGCCGCTCGGCTCTCGGCTGCTGCCGCCACCATTCTAGGTGAGGGAATCAGGAAGTGAAGCGAATCGGCTTCACTTCCCGGTTCCCTACTGCGCATTCGCGAGTCACGCCGCGCAATAGGAAATCTCTGCGCTGTCACTGGGACCCGTGTGTGTCCCAGGAGACAGCGCGGCAGGGCAGGAAATGGCGTAGACTCCCACGGGAGTCTATGCCCGGAAGTGGGTGTAAATACCTGTCTTTGACAGGTATCTCCACCCCCCTCCCCCCTGAAAGGTGTCAATTGTGACACCGGAGGGGGGGAGGGATCCGATCAGTGGAGGTTCCACTTTAGGGTGGAATCCCGCTTTAAGATATCTATTATCTGTTATTGTGTTTGCTCCATCCTGAGAAATTGGAGCGTCCTATATGATTTTTTCTTAGAGTTGGTTTTATATGACTCGAAATGTTTAACTATATCCTCAGGGAAAACTTTACTGCTGCCCTTTTATTCTTATGATGATCGGAGGCTGATCCTCGGTCCAGTACACAGCGAGATCCCATATGGGGTGTCTGGACAGAGGATATTCCCTGAGCACTGATGTTCATTTTCTCTACTGTTATACTTTCACATTTTACGCAGTCCTACATTATATTGATCAGTTTCTGAACCCATTGTGGATCATATCACTACTGAATGTAATATTGGCACTGTGCTTGTCTTTTATTTTGCTCTTTTGTTTCTTGTATTACTACAAATTTCAATAAAAATCAATGAAACGAAGATACTGGCAAAGATTTTTTTTCTGGTGATTATCACCAGTGGCAGGCAGTTTGTTATCCCACCACCAGCGCTGCTCAGTCCAGGATAAAAGAACTTTCTCAGCAGTGTTAGCTGTCCAGGGGGCCTTGGAGTGCTGTAGGGCTGCTGGTTGGGGTACATTTTTGCTGACATTGGAACAGGCTAAGGCCTTTAATTGGGTTAATCATGGGTACTTATGGCTCCTTCTTGGCAAATATGGCCTGGAGGGGGTTTTCATTGATTGGCTCAAGATTTTGTGCAAAGGGGCTGAAAGCTTTCCTCTGGTTAATGGTTGGGTCGGGCAGCCATTTGTGGTCGGCTCGGGTGTGCATCAGGGGTATCCATTGAGTCCTCTGCTATATGTGTTTGCAAGCAACCCCTTCATTAGAAAGGTAAAAAGTGGACCATTGCGTGGGGTACCTTTTGGGCATCTCTGGTGAGCCTCCTTTGAAGGTTGTGGCCTATGCTGATGATGTTTCTGTTTTTGTCTCTGGGACTGGGGAGGCACAGGAGGTGGTCTCAGTGATAAGGCAGTATACAGAGGCATTAGGTTTAAAGGTCAACAAGGCCAAGTGATGAAGTTTTCTGGATGGGTGTGGAAGGTGAGAGCCTTGTTCTCCCGGATGACTTCCTGGAGCCCCAACAAAAAATTTGAGTTCTAGGCATTGAATTTGGCCCAGGTGACTATGGTCATGCAAATTGGGTCACAGGCTGGAGAATGCCAATGCCAAGATGGCAAGCTAGATAAGCTCAATGGGCAAAACAGTTGTACAGACCTGGGAACTCAGCACAGGGATGGAAGGAACCCCTCATATTGAGCACAGCAGGTGTACAGACCCAATAACTCAACACAGGGATGGTGGGAAACTGCCATTCCTCTCCTTGACAGCGAGGTGAGAGGTTGCTAGTTCCTTTGCTCCTGTGCTTCCAGAGACCAGGGGCTAGAGTTACTCCTCTGCCCCAGGAAGGATGCTGGATCCTGGGGAGGACCCTGGTGGGGGCCCCCTGGATAGGCCTCAGCCTGTGGAAGATTCTGGGCCTGGTCCAAGGAAGGATGAATCTCTGTCTGCCTTTAGATGGAGGATTGTGGAAACGCTGAAGCGGATTGAGAAGGAGGAGGAGAAGTTGGGAGCTCTGAAATCTGAATTTAAAAAGAAAAAGCAGATTTGTGCCAAAGTCTTCAGTAAGAAGAGACCGGCTCTGAGGCCTGAATTGAAGGACCTGGAACAAGCTCTGCGGAAGCAGAAGGAATTGGTGAGTTCTCTGAAGGAGAATAGTGGAGCTTTTAAAGAGAAATATAAAAATGAGGAGCGATTTAACCAAATGAGGAAAGGAGCCTCTTCCTGCATGGAGAGCGAGGAGATGCAAGCAGAGAGTGAGAAAGTGGGCCCGGAGGATGAGCCCAGCTGTTCAACATCTCAGACACCTGCTGAGCCCTCAATGGCGGAGGCCTCTGTCCCCTTCCTTCCCCAGCAATGTGGAACATCTGAGCAGGAGGATGAAGGTTCTGACATGCTGGATCTGATCAATAAACTGGAGGACAGTCCAGATTCAGCTCCCCAGGATGGTGAGGAGAAGATGGACACCGTTCCCAGCCCTGTGGAAGGAAGACCTGTGGAGAGAGCAGGTGCAGGTACTGTGTGTGTGTGCAGGATGGGGGGAACTTTAATGACAATGGGCCTGCTGAGGGTTGTAGTACTACAGACAGTCAGCCCAGACCCATAGACAATGTACTGCAAGCAATAACATCTGCTAATAACTGTCAGCTTCAGTCTGCAGAGAGGTCCATGGACAATACAGTGACTTTGCCTGGACCAGGCACAGAGGCTGTTCCTGTGATTGGTGGAGGAGATGCTGGGAGCAGTAGTACTACAGCTCTCCAGGAGTCTGCAGCAGCCAAGACTGTGATGGCTCCCAGGATTGAAGCTGAGTGTTCGGGGGAGGGGGTGGGTCCTGCTAATCAGAAGACTGCTATCCCAGCTGATTCAGACTCTCTGCCAGCAGGTTTGAATGTATCTAAGGACAAGACTGCAAATGCTGGTGGTGGAAGAAAAACTTATGCTGGTGTTGCTGCCACAGGATCTGGAAAGGGGGAACAAGCAGGGAGGGAGCATGGGGACGTTCTATCTTCCTCCCTGTTTAAAAGGAGGAATGTTGTACAATTGAAATGGGAAGGTGATGGAAACCCCCCACATAGGAGGACAGTGGGGGATAAAATCCTGCAGATGGGGTTTAGGCCTGCGGATATCTTCGCCCTGATCAGTCCGGCAGGTTCCTATGAATATGATTTGTCCTTTATCCGTCCGGAGTCTTTGCACATATTTTGGGAGAAGTTTGAACACGTGTGTAGGGGCCTGCCGGACTGGAAAGGGCTCATCCCCAAGCTTATATCGCGCCAGCCCCTCATTAAAATGGTGACAATACTTGTGCGCAATGAATCCATACCCCAAGGGGATCTAACTGTATGGTTGAGGAGGTATGGGGACGTCCTGAGCCCCCTAAGAAAGATTTTGGACGATTGGGGAATATGGACAGGGGGATGGTCTGTGCAGCTGAAACTAAAGGTTATTGACAATGTTGTCCAACATCTGCCATCCTCAGCTTTACTGGGGAGGGACAGGCTGACCATCTTCTACCCGGGCCAGCCAAAGCTCTGCAATAAATGTGGAGATAAAGGGCATCTTGCATGCTCCTGTCCAGTGATGAAGTGCTCCCTGTGTCAGGGTATAGGACATTTGGCAAAGGATTGTAATATCATCAGGTGTAATCTGTGCAATGCAGTGGGACATCCTTACAGTCAGTGTCCTGAGGCAATGCACAACAAGCCAGAGCTCATGAGGGAGTTTTTCCGTCTGGACATGGAGGATGCACAGAGCTCATCAGCTGGAGGGCCTGTGATTCCATCTGAGTCTGTGCCAATACCCAATGTGTCTGTGTCTCCCCAGTCTGTGCCAATACCCAATGTGTCTGTGTCTCCCCAGTCTGTGCCAATACCCAATGTGTCCGTGTCTCCCCAGTCTGTGCTGCCCCAGTCTGTGCCAATACCCAATGTGTCTGTGTCTCCCCAGTCTGTGCGTGTACCTAGTGTGCCTGTGTCTTCCCAGTCTGTATGTAAAGTTTCAGTTGCCAAGAATGTGTCCAATCCTTCTGTGTCTTCTAAAATTGCGGAGGCAGCAAGAGGTGCTGAGGCTGGTGCATCAGGTGTGGTGCCAGTCCCCCTCCCCCGACGCTGCAGGGTTTCTATTGCAGATCGTGGGGTGCAGAGGAGTGGGGAAAATAGTGGGGAGGCTGGTCTGGTGGTAGATAAGGGAAGGGAGAGTGGGGGGGAGGGGGTTGAAGGGGAGGATATGTGTGGGGAGGCTGGTTGTGGTTTATCCAAAGATGATATGGAGTGGTTGGAGGATAGGAGGAGGAGGGGCAAAATAAGGAAAAAAAGGGGTTCAGTTCCCTTCAATCCTGAAGTTTTGCCTTTGAAAAATAAGTTTAAGGTCCTGTCGGACGATGATGATGATGATTGGGACTCGTTCAGTTCAGCGTCTTCCATGGATGATGAGTGCCAGGGTGCAAAAAAGCGTGCTGGTTCTCCAGGGAGAGGGAGTAGTCAGGCTAAGAAACGTCTGCCTCAATTACCCTAATGGCAGTTCCCACTCCGTTAAAAGTGGCAACCATTAATGTTGCCAGCTTGAGATCAGTAAGCGCTCGTCATATGGCCTTATTTTTGCTCAGCGAGTTTGATGCTGACATTTTGTTTTTACAAGAGACCCATCTGAGTAGTCTGGCTGATATACATCTGGCAAAGAAAGAGTGGAGACGTGGTCCCTCATTTTGGTCTCTTGCGGCTGAGCCTTACAGCGGGGTTGCAGTCCTTTTTTCTGGTATGGTAACGTGCCGGCGGATAATTGAGGTAGAGATTGGGAGATGCATGGTCTTGGACGTCTCTGTAAGGGGGTAGGACTTGCGCCTGATTAACATCTATGGTCCCCAGACGAAGTGGGACAGGAAATGCCTCTTTACAAAGATTAAGTCTTTTCTTTTTACGGCCCAGCAGGTTATCTTTGGAGGTGATTTTAACACCATTACTAGGTCTAAAGACAGGAGAGGTTTCAGAGATAAGCTGGGCTATGACACCCTTTTTCTCAATGCGATAGTTAGGGAAGCAGGTCTGGTAGATGCGCACATTAAGCGTTGCCCAGACAGCACGGGGTTCACTTTTCAGCGAGGTAGTAGTCAGAGTAGGATAGATAGGTTTTTTTTAAAGGGAGACTCTGCTTTTTCGGCACCTGTGTGTCGGGCAGTGGAGTTTTCTGACCACTGTATTCTATCTGTGACTCTGAATGCCTCAGACATGCCACCTAGGGGGAGGTGTATCTGGAGATTGAATTCGGCCCTCCTGGAAGACGAGAGAGTAAGACAATCCTTTGAGGACTTTTTTCAAGCACAGGTAACGATCCTAGACTTTTGCAACAGCAAGTCAGAATGGTGGGAGCTTGTAAAACAGCGGACTGTTAGGCTTTTCAAGGCCATAGGAAGAAAGAAGCAGCAAGATAAGTATATCACCTACCAGCGTTTGCGGAGGAAACTTGACCGCCTTGTTTCGAATGGAGGAGATTGTGGGGTGATCTCTGAGGTGAAGCTCCTCCTTAGGAGACATGAATATGACCGGCACGCCTCTTTGGTTCAGGAGAGGGATTACGGGTAATACCATTCGCCTGACCCTTACCAGAACTGTAAACAGAGCGTAGCAGTTAAGACGGTCCATGGCCTGAAGGACAGTACGGACTCTCTGACGAAGTCTAGGTCAGGGATCCTGGAGGTGGTCAGATCATACTATGCCGATCTCCTGGGAGGAAGGAACCTTGATCGGACAAGGATGTTGGGTTTTTTGGACTCTACACCAGGACTGGAAAGTAATGTTCCTTTGATGAATTTGACAGATGAAATCACTGCAGATGAGGTAGTCCAGGCTATTGATAAACTGGCCATCAAGAAAACGCCAGGGCCAGATGGGTTGACAGCTGAGTTTTATAAATGTTTTAAGACGATCCTGGCTCCCTACCTTGCGGAGGTTTTTAATAGCTGTTTGTATGAGGGTTCTCTCCCTCCCTCCATGAGGCAATCTGCAGTGATCCTTCTGTCAAAGGGTAAAGATCCTTCGATGATTGAGAATTGGCGCCCCATTAGCCTTCTTAATGTCGATAAAAAGATACTGGCAAAGGGGGGCGTGGCTACCGAGCTACTGCATGGACGTGTAGGCAGTTAGCTCCGTGCTAGAGTCCGGGAAAATGACGTTTCACGGAGAGCATTTCAGCTCCACTTTGTACCACCTGCTTGGGAAACATCCCTCACTCCTTCGCCATGGCCAAGAAGAGGAAGGGAGTCTCGCAGCTGCAGAAACTCCAACATTTCTTCCTGCAAAAAGACCGAGGCCTACTCCAAGATGGCGCTGGAGACGCTTCGTCGCCTGCATCCAGCGGATCCTCAACATCCACGCCTAGCCCGGGATCCCGCGCACCCGCTCGCCGCGATCCTCCGGAGATCTCCACTCCGCTATCCCGAAGCCCGGCGAAGTCTAAACCCAGGCTGACGATGGATACAACCGACGATAAGGTGAGCGGGGACCACGACAGCCTAGACGACACCAGGGAACTAGCCGAAACGCTCCAATCCTTTCCTACCACCAACCAGCCGGTGTCTGACACCACGCTGAAAGACATGTTAGTATCCCTTCGCAGCTCCCTCCACGCGGACCTGATGGACTGCATGAGAAGTTTTGGGGCAGACATGGGGGAACTAGGCGAAAAGAGTGTCACATGTAGAGGAGAAAATGGGAGACTACGCTACCTCATACAACTCACTAGTAGATGCCCATAATGAACAGGCTGACGAAGTGACTTGGCTTAGGTCAAAGGTCGCCGACCTCGAGGACAGATCCCGCCGCAACAACCTTAAAATTAGGGGGGTCCCTGAAGTGATCACCCCAGGTTACTGAAATATGCTCAAGATATGATGAAATCCTTTCTGCCGGACGCAACTGAATCCGACTTGGTGATCGATAGGATTCACCGTATCCCCAAACCGTCACATCTACCAGACAACATTCCTAGAGATGTTCTCATGCGGGTGCATTTTTACCACGTCAAGGAAAGTTTTATGTCTGCTTACCGCAAAAACAAGCAACCGCCTGAATGCTATGCAAACATCCAACTTTTTGCGGATTTGTCTCAGTATACCATGCAGAAACGCAAAGCCTTGTTATCCATTACTAAGGCCCTGCGCAACCACGCCATTTTATACCGCTGGGGATACCCAGCTAAACTACACATTACCAAAGATGAGCAGGTGACTGTAGTAAATTCGTTGGAAGAAGGGCTAACGCTGCTCCGCACCTGGGACATTCTCCTAGCTCAATCTGAGGCACGCGCTTCTTCACCGCCTTCAATAGATGTCAGCAAAACCTGGCAGGTTGTCTCTAGGAAACACAAAGCTGCCTCCTCTAGGAGACACACCTGATCTCTCCCCTGCACAATTCCACTAAAAATATGAATACCCGGCTCTCACAGCACGCAAGCCACTAAGTGTTTATACACCCCATGACATTCAGTGCAGTAATTCTGCCACGGGCCCATGAGAAAGGCCCTTTTCTTAGTATTGAGCATGTTATGGCTCTAAGTTTTTTTTCTTTTCTCTGTATGCATCTATTTTGGGTTTGTTTCCCCCTGCTTGCTGTTTTTCTTTTTTTTTGCCCTACTCCCTCCCCCTTTTCCTCCCAGGATGGACCCTGCCATACTACTCGGACTCCCCGTCTTGTTTCTGAGGACCACTTCCACTACTGGACATCGGATGGAATCTGTCTGCTCTATAGTACACTGGTATGCCAACTCTTATCTTTCCCTTGTGATTTTTACAAATGGTAAAAGTAGTTACCTTTAATGCACATGGGCTTAACCACCCGGCTAAAAGAGCTGCCCTTTGGAAGGAGGCCGGTAAACTGAGGGCCGACATCTTATGTATACAGGAGACGCATCTCACCCTGCAGGACCAACATAGACTCAAACATAGGAAATACCCCCATGTTTTTCAGGCTTCAGTGTCACATAAACATAAGGGCGTTGCTATTGTTATTAGTGCCTCGGTAACCTTCACCCTTAAGTCCCTTGTCACAGATCCAGAGGGACGTTATGTCATTGTCATTGGAGAAATTAATTGTAAGCTCTATACAATAGTCAGCCTTTACGCTCCCAACTCTCATCAGCTGAGATTTTTAAAAAGGCTATTAAAAAAAGTTGCTGCAGTGAAACAAGGTGTTCTATTAATTGGGGGCGACTTCAACATCACCTCGGATTACACTATTGACACTACATCCAAATCCAAAAGGCCTCTACCTACACTGCAGTCCACTCTGCATTCCGAAGAACTATATGACATCTGGAGATGTCAACACCCTGGAGAAAAAGACTTCTCATTCCATTCGGCCAGGCATAACACTTATTCCCGTATTGACATGCTTATTGGAGATAGAAACCTGTTAAGGGCAACATCCTCCTCCGCTATCCATGATATCTCCTGGTCGGACCACGCACCGGTTTCGATAGTGGTGGCAGAGAAGGATGCCCCATTGGGAGATTTTGTGTGGAGGGCCGACTCGAGTCTGCTTCGGATACCCAGCTATGTGACCTTTTTAACAAATACGTTGCAGGAATTTTTTGATATCAACACAAATTCTGTCTCTGACCCTATGACCTTGTGGTGCGCCCACAAGGCATATATGAGAGGCATATTGTTACAACTCAGCTCCAAACTAAAAAAACAGAGATCAGTCAAGCTAGACTCTCTGCTTCAAGAGATTAAAAACGTTGAAGCTCAAAATAAGGTCACTCCTGAGGCTCCTCTGGCGGACAAGTTGACGGCTCTCCGTTATGAACTGAGGGGACTACTTATAAATTCTCATGACAAATATATCAAAGCTTTACAACTTAACCACTACGCTTATGGCAATAGAGCTGGGAAATTACTTGCTAGCAAATTGAAAGAGCACAAGACCCGTAGTAGAATCCCCTTTATTAGAAATACTCCTGAAGGTGCCAAAATTTCAGACCCTAGAGGTATAGCGGATGCTTTTGCCACATATTACTCCTCTCTCTACAATATAGATAAGGACCCCAATACAGTTCAACCCTTGGAAGATGATATTCAGGCCTTTTTACAAAACCTTAATCTCCCAACCCTATCCCACTCACAGCTGACATCTCTCAACGTCCCTATATCAGTGAAGGAAATTCAAACAGCTATTCATACATTACCCCTAGGCAAATCTCCTGGCCCTGACGGCCTTCCAAACGACTACTATAAAATATTTAAGACAGCACTATCTCCGGCATTACAAGCCGTTTTCTCCAGAGCAATTTTGAACGCCTCCTTTCCTCCAGAGATGCTTAGAGCATACGTGGTTACTATCCCCAAGCCTGGTAAAACTCCAGATACCCCTCCAAATTTCCGCCCTATATCTCTCCTAAACACTGACGTCAAACTCTATGCAAAAATATTGGCCCTACGACTCTTAGACATTTTCCCTTCCTTGATCAATCCTGACCAGTCCGGCTTTACAACTGGCAGACAGCCCTCGGACGCAACTCGAAGAGTTGTCAACTTGCTCCAGCACGCCAAATCCTGTCGGACGCCTTCTCTGCTCCTCTCTTTGGATGCGGAGAAGGCGTTCGACAGGATACACTGGGGGTACATGGTTCATGTCCTTAAAAAATTTGGTTTTGCTGGACCCATATTATCGGCTATTCTAGCTCTCGATTCGTCACCTTCTGCCCAAGTATATACTTCAAACACATTATCCCAGATTTTTCAAATCACAAATGGCACGAGACAAGGGTGCCCCCTCTCTCCTTCCATCTTTAATTTACTTATTGAACCCCTTGCGGAAAAAATTAGATCACACCCAGATATAATTGGCTTCACCCTTCAAAACACCTTCCACAAGATCAATTTATTTGCGGATGATGTCATCTTATTTTTGGACGCCCCCACACACTCTTTACCCTCCGCTCACTCTATTCTACAAAACTTTAGCCAAATTTCATATTATAAAATACATTTTTCCAAATCTTTAATCCTACCGATCAATGTCCCTACGAACCTTAAAGATACTTTACAAAGCTTATTCCCTTATACCTGGAGCGAGGTCGGCATAACTTACTTGGGTCTCAGGCTAGTTGCTGACCCAACTGAGTTGGCTGATATAAATTACCGCCTGCTCTCCGACCATTTGCTTAAAGAAACCACCCGAATATCCAAAGTGGAACTTACTTGGTCGGGGAGACTAGCATCCTTTAACCACTTACAGACCGGACCATTTTGCTGGTCAAAGACCAGACCACTTTTTGCGATTCGGCACTGCGTCGCTTTAACTGACAATTGCGCGGTCATGCGACGTGGCTCCCAAACAAAATTGACGTCCTTTTTTTCCCACAAATAGTGCTTTCTTTTGGTGGTATTTGATCACCCCTGCGGTTTTTATTTTTTGCGCTATAAACAAAAATAGAGCGACAATTTTGAAAAAAACGCATTATTTTTTACTTTTTGTTATAATAAATGTCCCCCAAAAATATATAAAAAAACTTTTTTTTCCCTCAGTTTAGGCCGATACGTATTCTTCTACATATTTTTGGTAAAAAAAATCGCAATAAGCGATTATTGATTGGTTTACGCAAAAGTTATAGCGTTTACAAAATAGGGATAGTTTTATAGCATTTTTATTAATAATTTTTTATTATTTTTTTTACTAGTAATGGCGGCGATCTGCGATTTTTATTGTGACTGCGACATTGTGGGGGACCCATCGGACATTTTTGACAAATTTTTGGGACCATTGTCATTTATACAGTAATCACTGCTATATAAATGCAGTGATTCCTGTGTAAATGACACTGGCAGTGAAAGGGTTAACCAGTGGGCGGCAGTGTAGGGGTTAAGTGTTCCTAGGGGTGTGTTACTAACTGTGGGGGGGTTGGGCTTTCATTTAGTGTACACTGATCTCTGCTCCAATCACATGGAGCAGAGATCAACGTCACTAGTTGCTAGGCAGAATGGAGAAATGTTGTTTATACAGCATTTCCTCCATTCGGCCGCTCCGTGAGACGATCGCGGGGTTGCCTGCGGCGATCGAGTCCGCGGGTCCCGCGACCGGACTCACGGGGGTCCCGACCAGCACGGGAGCGCGCCGCTGGCGGCGCGCTCCCGATGGCAGGGCGGCATCGAATATTGGACGTACCTGTACGCCAATATGCCTGCCCGTGCCATTCTGTCGACGTACATCGTCGTGCGCTGGTCGGGAAGTGGTTAAGATGCTCCTCTTGCCACAAATCCTATATGTTTTTCGTACTCTACCTGTGCCTCTTTCACCCACACACTTAAGAAAACTAGACGCCATACTTACCAAATATGTCTGGCAATCCAAAAGACCTAGGTGCTCGAAAGCTCAACTACTGAAACACAGAAATGCAGGAGGTGTAGGATATCCAGTACTTCTAGATTACTACAGGGCATCGATACTTGTCCAACTCAAAAAGTGGTTTCGGGATACAGAGACCTCTCCATGGGGATCTATTGAACAAACATTAAGCCCTACTAGAACATTGACGTCTATGCTTTTGATAGACATGTGGAAACCATTTCCACTTAAGATGCTACCTTTGACTATACAGGCCTCCTTGCAGGCTTGGAGAGCTCTCTGTAATACCCCTTCGCCAGGGGATAACTTAATTGATATCCCCATTCCTCTAGATATATTGGCAGATATTATTCCTAATGTGCCCACTAGAAGATGGAGGGATAAAGGGATTGAGACTGTTGCTGATTTATTCCACGATAATTCTATGAAATCTTTCGATGTTCTCGACAAACAATATGGGTTCCAAACTCAAGACAGATACCCCTATGGTCAAATCTCCCACTTTTTTGGGTCGCTTCAATCCCACAAATTGTATGTCCACGAACTAGCGTGGAAATTTCTTACCTCAACACAGACCCAAAAGAAGGGAATATCTATATTCTACTTACTTTTTCAACAAAAGACAGTGTTCTCTAAAACATCATCTCACATTAAGTGGGAAAGAGACCTGGCGACCACTTATACCACTCAGCAGTGGCAGTCCGCATTTAGGACTCTGTATAAAGCTACTAGGTGTATCACTCACTGGGAGCTCCACCAAAAAATCGTCCTGAGATGGTATCTGACACCCTACCGCCTGAGTAAATTCTCTCATGATCACTCACAGCAATGTTGGAGAGGTTGTGGTGAAATAGGTAACCTTAAACATATCTTATGGTCTTGTAGGAACCTAAACAGTTTCTGGAATTCAGTGTTTCGTTTGATCTCCTCAATCACTGGAATGCTCACCCACCCTAATATAAGTCTAGCTCTTCTAAACCTGGGTATAGAGCTTTTCCCCCCAGATCTCCGCACCGTGGTTATCCATATACTTTTGGCTGCTAAATCGCTTATAACAAAACATTGGAGGAGTGATATAGCGCCAAATATATCCGATTTATACCATGTTATTCAGACTACCTCTACGTATGAAATCCTCCTTGCCCGGAAGCGGGGGTCGGAGGGAAAGGTTTCACGGTTTTGGAAAGTTTGGTTGGAACAGCTCCCTACATAAGCCTCCCCGAATAACTATTCTGATGACTATTTATTATATTTTAGTAATCTTCCCTTTTGATGTATTACATGTTACTGATTGATTCTTTTGGGGTATACCTGATTAGAATAGGGGTCCATCCGATACTTACCCAAACAACTATCTACTAATCTTCTCCATCCTTCCTTGCTTTACCCTTCTCTCTTCCTTCTGTCTTCCTTCTTTCTTGTCTTGCTTCTCTCCCCCTACTGCATACGTTGGAACTTCTACGCTCCTAAGTGTAATTTGTTATAGTGTAACTTGCAATAGATACTGCTATATTCTACCCTAATACTAATGATACCAATGCTGATACTGAGTTAATTGTCCAACTCCTCATTCAATTGTTACACGTTGTATGCTTTTTCTTTGCTATACCATTTTCTGATGTATGTATCATTTCTGTTCTGTTTAACCCCAAAAAAAATTTCAATAAAAATTATTGTGAAAAAAAGATAATGGCAAACATTTTTTTCTGGCGATTATCGCCAGTGGCAGGCAGTTTGTTATCCCACCACCAGCACTGTTCGGTCCAAGGTAGAAGCACTTTCTCAGCAGTGTTAGCCATCCGGGAGGCCTTGGAGCGTTGTAGGGCTGCTGGTTGGGGTACATTTTTGCTGACATTGGATCAGGCTAAGGCCTTTGATCGGGTTAATCATGAGTACTTATGGCTCCTTCTTGGCAGATATGGCCTGGAGGGGGGTTTCATTGATTGGCTCAAGATTTTGTACAAAGGGGCTGAAAGCTTTCTGCTAGTTAATGGTTGGGTCGGGCAACCCTTTGTGGTCGGCTCGGGTGTGCGTCAGGGGTGCCCATTGAGTCCTCTGTTATATGCATTTGCAATTGACCCCTTCATCAGAAGGCTGGAGAATGGGCCATTGTGTGGGGTACCTTTGGGCATCGCTGGTGAGCCTCCTTTGAAAGTTGTGGCCTATGCTGATGATGTTTCTGTTTTTGTCTCTGGGACTGGGGAGGCGCAGGAGGTGGTCTCAGTGATAACACAGTATTCAGAGGCATCAGGTTCAAAGGTCAACCAGGACAAGTGTGAAGCTTTCTGGATGGGCGTGGAAGGTGAGAGCTTTGTTCTCCCGGATGACTTCCCGGAGCCCCAGCAAAAAATTAGAGTTTTAGGCATTGAATTTGGCCCAGGTGACTATGGTCATGCAAATTGGGTGAACAGGCTGGAGAATGCCGATGCCAAGGTGGCAAGCTGGAAAGGTTGGCAGCTTTCCTTGAGGGAAAAGGTTGATCTGATCAAGACTTACCTGATTCCGATTTTTCTATATGTCAGTTTTTTTTGTGTTTTGCCAGCTTCTCTCTATACCAGGGTCTATACTTGTTTCTTCCAGCTGTTATGGGGGAACAGAATAAACCTTGTCAAAAGGAATGTGACTTACCTTTCTAGGCGGGAGGGTGGTCTAGGGATGATCAACCCTGTAGTCTTTTTCTCTCTGATGTTTATGAAGTACAATCTTGGTAACATGTTGGCAGAGAGACCGCCTGGGTGGGTTGGTATTTTCCAGTCCTGGTTTAGACCCTTTCTGCGAGACTGGGAAAATGGTGGGCCAGTGAAAAGCCTGAGGGTCAAGCATGATAAGCTCCCGGCTTATGTTGCCCCGTGTTTGAAAATGCTTCGGCAGTGGCAAGTAACGTCAGGAGAAGTCAGATCTCTTCCAAGGAAACTTCTTGAGAAGCGGATCATGAGCTCTGTTTTTTGCGAGCCACTGGCCTTGAGGGATTGCCCAAGCCTGGTTTTGGGGGTGGGTTTGCGGTTGATTAATTTGGAGAGAATCCCAATGAAGTTTAGGGATCAGGCTTGGCTTGCCTTTCATGGAAAACTATATGTGAAGGGCAACTTGAAGTTTCTTTCCATGAGTGATAGGGGCTGCCCGAGAGTGGAGTGTGGAGGAGTGGTGGAGTCCATGGATCACTTTCTACTTCAGTGCCCTTTTAATATAGAGGTGTACAAGAGGGTGGGGAGGGCTCTGAGTATACCCTTCCTCCCCCATATGAGTTATGCAGAGTGGGTGTATGGGGCTTTCCAGACTCGTCGGGATTATGATTTGGAAACACTTTTTATAGTTAGTTTAGTAGTCCGTTATTTCACGTGGAGTGCACGGTGTCAGGTATCCTTACGGGGTAAAATCCTCCCTGTGAAAGTGGTGGTGCAGAACATTCTGGGTGAGGTTGGGAAGATTCGGGGTCTTGAGAAAGACAGGTGGCAGCAGGAGGCCTGGATAAAGGCGTGGAGGAATATCAGGGCTCTGTAGCGGCTGCCTGTTGATCTCGGGGTGTGCGGCTTTCTTTGTATTCTTCTTTCACTCCCTTAGATTTTCAGATCCAATACAATTTTGATAAAAGGCTACATGCATGGTGACGGTGATGTTCCTTAGTCTGGTTCTCCCATAGGGATTATGTAATGCGCAATTTGTTTTGCACTGTTTATTTTGTTCTTGTTCTTTCTGGTTTGTATAATTATATTCAATTATTTTGTAAATATGTTTTATTTATTTATTATGGTTTTATTGTATATAAGTTGTTGTTTGTAAGATTTTCAATAAACAAAATTAACCCCTCATAATGGGCACAACAGGTGTACAGACCTGGGAACTCCGTGCAGGGATAGTGGGAACCCCTCATAATGGGCACAGCAGGTGTATAGACCCGGGAACTCAGTGCAGGGATAGTAGGAACCCCTCATAATGGGCACAGCAGGTGTACAGACCCGGTAACTCAGTGCAGGGATAGTGGGAACCCCTCATAGTGGGCACAGTGAGGCTGCAATTGACAGACACAGTTTTACCTAGCAGTAATGATACATAATCACCTGATAAATGGCTATTTACATTCCTGCATTACTAACAGTTTAATTTTTCAGTTTGTTTGCAATTTTGAGCACCAGCTGCCATGGCTCAAAAGTGTTCAGGATCCCTTGATAAAAAGCATCCAGGAGGAGTATAGAGAACTTCTTCTGTAATTTATCCACCAAGTTTTCTGAAATTTTTCTATAACAGTCCCGGTTCTCTAAGATCTTATAACACATTGCAGTGTATTGGGTTTTGTCCATAAGCACAATATTACTCCCCTTGTCTAATGGCTTAATAACAATTCCCTCATTGGAGCATACATTTTTTAATGCTTATTTTTGTGATGGGGATAGGTTGTCAGCATATTGAGTACAGTGAGTGTACAGACCCGGGAACTCGGCATAGGAATGGTGGGGACCCTTCATAATGGGCACAGCAGGTGTACAGACCCAGGAACTCAGCACAGGCATGTGGGAACCCCTCATAATGGGCAAAGCAGATGTACAGACCCGGGAACTCAGTGCAGGGATGGTGGGAACCCCTCATAATGGGAACAGCAGGTGTACAGACCTGGGAACTCAGTGCAGGGATGGTGGGAACCCCTCATAATGGGCACACCAGGTGTACAAACCCGGTAACTCGGTAGAGGGATGGTGGGAACCCCTCATAGTGGGCACAGTGAGGCTGCAATTGACAGACACAGTTTTACCTAGCAGTAATGATACATAATCACCTGATAAATGACTATTTACAGTCCTGCATCACTAATAGTTGAATTTTTCAGTTTGTTTGCGCCTCCCCCCTAAAAAAAATGTGAGCACCAGCTGCCACGGCTCATAGGTGTCTTTGTTCAGGATCTCTTGATGAAAAGCATCCAGTAGGAGTATAGAGAACTCCTCCTGTAATTTATCCACCGAGTTGTCTGAAATTTTCCTATAACAGTCCTGGTTCTCTAAGATCTTATAACACATTGCAGTATATTGGGTTTTGTCCATAAGGACAATATTATTCCCCTTTTTCTAATGGCTGAATAACAATCCCTTCATCCAAGCATATCTTTTTTAATGCTTATTTTTGTGATGGGGATAGGTTATCAGCGTTATGGGGGTAAATCTCAAGTTTTTCAATTTTCCAAATGTTAGACTAGGTCTGAAAAGATGGAAGTTTATCAGATTTTTTTTTTTTTGCATAGGTGGACATGGTTTGGTAGTTACATTGTTATATCTAATGGTGCGCTCAAGTCAACTTTCTAATTCAAAGTCTGCATACAGACTATAAAATCTGAGGCTACCATATCTGAGGCTACTATAGCAATATACTGTATGTTAAACTTTACACAATACTGTGCAAAATGTGCAATATATGCAGTGTTATAATGTGCAAATAAGCAATATCATACTGTGCACAAAATATGTAAACAGATAACAAGGTGCAAAAGTGCTGTGCAAATAAACCTAAAATATATTTGCAAATGTTGTGCAAATATGCAACAATGAGTGTTGGAGACAAAAGTCCCCACCGCACTAACCAAATGCAAAACTTTGCATGCCATATAAAGTGCTATTTGTTCTTATTGCCACTCAGCCTGCCTACTGAACGGCGTATACGATCCCATAGATGTGCAAATAGCAAAAATAAATATATAATTTCCTGTGAGAACAACTCTAATAAAATTGGATGTGCATATTTTATAGTCTGTGTACTGACTTTGAATTAGAAAGTTCACTTGAGCGCACCATTAGAGATAACAATAATTTTAAAGTGACAGAACACTGACATGGTTGCAGCCTAGTCAGTTAGGTTTTTTCTATTCATTTGTGTATTTAGTCTCTACATATTCATAATATCAGTGCTAAGGCCTTTTTTTATTAATATTAAATTGGTAGTTACATTGGCATTCTTACTGCAATCTACTGTACATCTTTTCATTTGATGGACTTCGTGTTCATGACGATTATATTTTTACATTTTCCTCCAAAAGGTCCATTAAATCTTTTAATACTCGGAAGTCTTTTTTGGAAAAAACTTTTCCATTGATTCATCAAATTTTTATCTTTGTATTTTCTTTTTCTGTCTGTAGCAAACAGATATTTGTATGCTCATTTCCAAGCAAAAAGATTCAGATATTTAATCACTTCAAAATGATCTTTCTTGAGTGGAGCAGAAAGTACTTATGGGTAGAGGTCCAAAGGGATAAAGCTAAGGAAAAAATAATACTGGGAGTATGCTATAGGCCCCCTAACTCGAGGGAGGAAGGGGAGACAGATCTCCTATTACAATTTGGATTCGCAGCAAAGATGGGAAGTGTTATCATAATGGAGATTTTAACTATCCAGACATAGACTGTTCGGAGGGAACCGCATATTCATCTAAGGCTCGCCAATTCCTAAATGTCTTGCAGGATAATTTTATGGGTCAGATGGTAGATGCACCAACTAGAAATAAAGCGTTACTGAATCTACTGATTACCAAAAATACAGACTTGATCACTGATGTGGAAATACGGGGCAATTTAGGTAACAGCGATCACAGGTCAATTGACTTCAGTATAAGTCACACAAATAGGAAACATAAGGGGAATACAAAGACGTTGAATTTCAAAAGAGCCAACTTCCCTAAACTATGAGCCTTGCTAGAAGGCATAAATTGGGATGAAATCTTAGGAACAAAGAACACAGAAGAGAAATGGGTTTGCTTTAAGAGCATATTAAATAAGGGCATTAGTCAGTGCATCCCATTGGGTAATACATGTAAAAGAGCAAACAAAAGTCCTGGATGGCTTAACTCCAATGTAAAAATGCATATAAAAGCAAAGGAGAAGGCCCTCAAAAAATAAGAGGTTGAGGGATAATCATCAGCATTCAGCCTTTATAAAGAATGCAACAAGAAATGTAAGGGTGCAATAAGGACGGCTAAGATAGAACATGAAAGACATAGCGGAGGAGAGAAAAAAAATCTCAAGAAATTCTTTAAGTATGTAAACAGTAAAAAAGGGAGGACAGGCCTTATTGGCCCCATAAAGAATGAGGAAGGACATCTGGGTACAAAGGATGGGGAGATGGTGAAGGTATTGAATTTATTCTTCTCCTCAGTCTTCACAAGGGAACCAGGGGCTTCAGTAATTAAAACTGCAGTGTTTATCCTCGTGACACATCACAGGAAGGTTAACAGAGGACAGAATTAAAATTAGACTTGGGAAACTTAACATTAATAAATCACCGGGACCAGATGCCAGATGGCTTGCACCCAAGGGTACTTATGGAACTCAGTCAAGTAATTGCTAGACCATTGTTCCTAATTTTTACTGACAGTCTACTGATTGGAATGGTACCAGCTGATTGGAGGAAAGTCAATGTAGCACCAATATTTAAAAAGGGCCCAAAATGCATCCCTGGGAATTACAGACCAGTTAACCTAACATCAATAGTATGTAAACTCTTGGAGGGGATGATAAGGGACTATATACAAGATTATAGTAATGAGAACGGTATCATTAGCAGTAATCAGCATGGATTCATGAAGAATCGTTCTTGCCAAACCAATCTATTAACCTTCTATGAGGAGGTGAGTTGCTATCTAGATAAAGGAAGGCCTGTGGACGTGGTTTATCTGGATTTTGCAAAGGCATTTGACACAGTTCCCCATAAACGTTTACTGTACAACATAAGGTCAGTTGGCATGGACCATAAGGTGAGCACATGGATTGAAAACTGGCTACAAGGGCGAGTTCTGAGGGTGGTGATAAATGGGGAGTACTTGGAATGGTCAGGGGTGGGTAGTGGGGTTCCCCAGGGTTCTGTGCTGGGACAAATCCTATTTAATTTGTTCATAAACAACCAGGAGGATGGGGTAAACAGTTCAATCTCTGTATTTGGGACAATACTAAGCTAAGCAGGTCAATAACTTCTCCGTAGGATATGGAAACCTTGCAAAAAGATATGAACAAATTAATGGGGTGGGCAACTACATGGCAAATGAGGTTCAATGTAGAAAAATTTAAAATAATACATTTGGGTGGCAAAAATATGAAGGCAATCTATACACTGGGGGGAGAACCTCTGGGGGAATCTAGAATGAAAACCTGGGGTCCTAGTAGATGATAGGCTCAGCAATGGCATGCAATGCCAAGCTGCTGCTAACAAAGCAAACAGAATATTGGAATGCATTAAAAAGGGGATCAACTCCAGAGATAAAATGATAATTCTCCCGCTCTATAAGACTCTGGTCCAGCCGCACTTAGAGTATACTGTCCAGTTCTGGGCACCGGTCCTCAGGAAGTATATACTGGAAATGGAGCGAGTACAAAGAAGGGCAACAAAGCTAATAAAAGGTCTGGAGGATATTAGTTATGAGGAAAGGTAATAATGCTTAACGTGAAACAATAAAAGTGTAAAAATTTCGTACCTGGGGGGTGTCTATAGTATGCCTGTAAAGGGGTGCATGTTTCCCATGTTTAGAACAGTCTGACAGCAAAATGATATTTCTAAAGGAAAAAAAGTAATTTAAAAATACTCGCGGCTACAATGAATTGTCGGTCCCCAATACACATAAAAGCTCATTGATAAAAACGGCATGGGGATTTCCCCACGGGGGAACCCCGAACCAAAATTTTCAAAAAAATGTGTGGGGGTCCCTCAAAGCACCTTGTCCCTATGTTGATGGGGAGAAGGGCCTCATCACCACAACCCTTGCCTGGTGGTTGTGGGGGGTCTGTGTGCAGGGGGCTTATCGGAATCTGGAAGCCCCCTTTAACAAGGGTACCCCCAGATCCCGGCCCCCGGGAATAGGTAATTCTGGCATTTGATGTAAGAGGGGGCAGGGTCACCTGTTTACGTAAACGGGTGACCTTGCCCCCTCTGACAACATGGAAAAAACCATAGGGAAGTCCTCATGCATCAGAGGAGGGTGGCGTCACCGGGTGGCCCTGCCCCCCATTATTTAAGAAGTGTCAGAAGAATGAAAGCATCACACGGCTGAAGACTCCCACAGAGGTGGATCGTGCTGACGGCGCGGAGAAGACGCTGGAGCAAGATGCGAGACTAGAAGAGCGGAGGAAGAAGAAGAAGATGAAGAAGAAGATGAAGAAGAAGATGGAGAAGAAGAAGTTGGAGAAACAAGAAGAACACGGAAGGAAGACCAGAAGAAAGAAGATAAAAGAAGAAGAATTTAATAAAGCACTGGTCAATAACTGTCTCTTGTCTACTTTAACCTTTTTGTCACTTTTTTTGTGACTTGGTAGGGGTACATTTGAAACACCATTACCAATTCACATAGGGGGGTGGGATCTGGGGGCCCCCTTGTTAAAGGGGGCTTCCAGATTCTGATAAGCCCCCTGCCCGCAGACCCCCACAACCCTTGCCCGGTGGAGGCCCTTCTCCCCATCAACATGAGCACAAGGTGTTTGAGGGGCTAACTCAAAGCACCCTTCCATTGTTGAGGGCATGTGGCCTGGTACAGTTCAGGAGGGGGGGGGGGCGCTCTCTCGTCCCCCCTCATTTCTTGCAGCCTGCCAGGTTGCGTGCTCAGATAAGGGTCTGGTATGGATTTTTGGGGGGACCCCACGCCATTTTTTTTTAAATTTTGGTCCGAGGTTCCCCTTAATATCCATACCAGACCTGAAGGGCCCCCCACACATTTTTTTTTAAAATTTCCCCATGATGTTTTTATCAATGAACTGTTATGTGTATTGCAGACCGACAATTCATTGTAGCCGTGAGTAGTTTTAAATTACTTTTTTTCCTTTAGAAATGTATTTTTGCTGTTAGACTGTTCTAAACATGGGAAACATGCGCCCCTATACAGGCATACTATAGGCACACTCCAGGTACGAAATTTAAAGGAATATTACACTTTTATTGTTTCACTTTAAGCATTATTAAAGCGGAGGTCCACCCTAAAATGGACCTCCGCTCATCGGAATCCCCCCCCCTCCGGCGCCACAATTGGCACCTTTCAGGGGGGAGGGGGGTGCAGTTACCTGGATAATCCAGGTAACTGCACCCACTTCCGGGATAGCTGTCTGCGGAAAGGGGCGTAGATTACGCCCCTTTCCGCAACTGCCCGCCCCTTTGTGCAAGTGCCCCGCTGCCTGCTGGGAAACACACAGTTCCCAGAGGCAGCGGGGACCGTCCGGATTGCGCCGCGCGGCTCGCGCATGCGCAGTAGGGAACCGGGAAATTAAGCCGAAAGGCTCCATTTCCTGATTCCCATACCCAAGATGGCGGCGGCAGGACCCGACAGACGACCTAGCGATCGGCTTCGGGTGCCGACATCGCGGGCGCGCTGGACAGGTAAGTGTCACTATTTTAAAAGTCAGCAGCTGCAGTATTTGTAGCTGCTGGCTTTAAAAAAAAAAAAAAAAAAACGTGGAGTCCCGGTGGACTCCCGCTTTAAAATCACTGCTCCCGAAAAAACTGCAGTTTTTAAAACTTTTTTTGCATTGATACATGTCCCCTGGAGCAGGACCCAGGTCCCCAAGCACTTTTTATGACAATACCATGCAAGGTATATAAGGCTTATACCTTTAAAATTAGCTCTTTTGATTATTCATGTTTGTGTCCCATAGACTTTAACGGTGTTTGCGTGTTCAAACTAATTTTTTGCCTGTTCGCATGTTCTGGTGCGAACTGAACGGGGGGGGGGGGGTGTTCGGCTCATCCCTACTGGTGACCCCACGATAGGGATAAAACTTTTCACAGAAGGGAGCTTAACAAGACTCGTGGCCACTCATTAAAATTAGAAGAAAAGAAGTTTAACATTAAACTACATAGAGGGTTCTTTACTGTAAGAGCAGCAAGGATGTGAAATTCCCTTACACAGGTGGTCTCAGCATGGAGCATAGATAATTTCAAGAAAGTATTAGATAAGCATCTGAACGACCGCAACATACAGGGATATACAATGTAATACTGACATATAATCACACACAATTTGATGGACTTGTATCTTTTTTCAACCTCACCTACTATGTAACTATGTAAATCCCTAGTACAACACTTCAGTTTTGGCTTGCATTAAATTATGTGAAGATAAATTGCAAATATTCAAAGTTGAGTCCCTTGTGTAGTTCTTACTACATATTGATCTATATTGTTACTTAACTTTCATTCTTTTTGTGGAGGAACATTTTGTGGAGGAATTCCCCCTTTGGTGTTGGAAAAAAAACACTGGTGTGGGTGTACCAGAGCTAGAAGGCTGTGAAGCAATGGTTTTGCCCCCATCGGGGGCTCGCTTACATGTGTAGAAGACATGTTGATAGAAGTAATGGGGCTTCCATCAACTGTGTTGCCCCATGCATTTAAGTGTGAATCAGCCAAGTTCAGATGGTCGATAAGCCTTTTCTTACCACCACCATTTCATGTGTGACCATTATCTTTTGGGAGAGGCAATTTTTCCAATGTGATTTCCCAGTGCCCTGTGAAAATCAAGAATTAGTAGATGCATTAGACAAATCAGAATCTCTTGCCTCCTGTTCATTTAAGTTCTCTCTAGGTTCTTGTGTCCCCCTTCTCCAAAGACATCTGGAGATTTGGGATGACCAATTATTTTGTTGAATATAGAACATGTACAAACAGAATATGTAGGCATAAAGGTAACAAACTTCAGGTTAACGCTGAATACGTTTGTTTTTTTTGTTTTTTTTAATTCATTTATATAATAATTTAACATCAAGAACATAGCAATAACAGAAATTACAGTATAAAAAAATAGCAATTATGAAAAATACTTTCTTCACAACATAAATGTTACAATATTCTAAATTATATCAGATAACAATACTATTTCCTCAGCAACAAACGCTGAATAAGTTACTTGATGGTAGGAGCAATAAGGCCTTATTGTCCCCAATGGGATCATACTGTCAATAGGGATTGTTCCTTTCCTTAAAAGGGAGGCAGGGAAACATAAAAATAGGGAAACGGGAAGCTACGTTTTTTATAAAACAACAAGTAAATAGTTGTACTCAATGCATATTAAAGTATTTCTCATATTTGGAGGCTTTGGGGTGTACTATCCATGCTTGCCATATCTTTCTATATTTGGTGGTAGTAAGGTTCTTGTTGGCTAGAATTAGCTCCTAATGAGCTTGCAAGTTTAGCCTCAGGATAACCTCAGAGAGATTGGATTTCCATAGTTTAGCTATAGTGAGCCTTGCTGCTATAAGGATATTGGCAACAATAGTTCTATAGCTAATTGGATCAAGGCTGATTCCCAGTAAGGCCATTGCAGGTGAGAGAGGTAATAGATTGCCTGTAAGTGATGAAATAAAGGTTGATACTTCATTCCAAAACTGGAAAGAGATTTACAGTTCCAAAGCTTGTGATATAATGTGCCTGTTTAATTTTAGATAAATTTTAGTTTATGAGGTGTCATACCATCGATTCAGGATTTTTGTGGAATTTTCTCGGTGCTCAATGCAAGATGTTGTGGAGAAATTTATTTTGATGGCAGTTTGCCATGATTTCCAGTAAAAGGCTTAGGATAAATCTGTTTCCCATTTGAGCATATTGTTGCTCTTTGTATCAATGGCAAATAGAGACAAAAAATTATACAGGAAGTATATACCTTTGCAATTGTACCCTTTGTTAGAAAAAAATAATTCCACAATTCTGTAGGAATTCATAATTTGTCTTCAGGGTCGACATGTTTTAATCTCCCAATATTGTTAATTTTGTTTATTATTAGATTTTTTTGGTCATCTGGTAAAGTTGTATAGAGATTGAAACCTTGGGCCACAAGGGCATTACTAGATAGACAAGCTTTACAATAATCAACAATTCTTAAATGCGCAACTCCACTTTTGTTGAGAAAAAAACATTCCCCTCTGGGTAATTAATGTACATTGCAAAGATTATAAAACTTTGTTGCATATTCCTACCTTTTGTTATTCTGAAGAAATTAACTGTCAGGTGTGGAGCTACAGGGCACTAATGAGAAAATCTGCTGGACCTGCATTCCTTTAGACGGGTTTCTATTGAACCTATCGCTCAAAAAAATTTAATTTTTGTTGCAAGGGATGCCTGAAATCTGACAAGTATCTTAGGCAGATTTCTGGGTAAATTGGTGAGCCAATTACATAAGCAGGAAATTATGTTTCTGGGGAGTGGTCAATACACACTCTGTGTACAGAAAACTCCAGGTAGCCATATTGCAATGTATTAGTAGAAAATTACATTGGCTGCAGATTGAAAAGGAAAGGTGATTTTTAATAACATTCAATTACAAAATGATTAGTGTCACAATCATATGCGCTATATTATTTTTTCTTTATTTTTCCCCATGAAAATGGAATTACCCTTTAAGGGTAATGTATGGATGTATCCATGTTATATTTTTTAAAAGTTGTGTTTTATTTGGAATATATTTTCATGCTGCCAATGTGGACTTAATAGTTAGATAAGTAGGTATAGTTACTTTTGGAAATTAAGCGTAGGCTACTGATAAAGAAAATAGATCATACCCTTTGGTTAGGTCTTTTTTTTTTACCCTGCCAGGTAAGATTATTTTGTTTGGAGTTAATTTGTTTAAAAACTTAGTTGATATTGAAATAGGTATAATATGAAAATAATACAAGATTTTGGGTAAAGTTAGCATTTTAAATCCTGCCACTCTTCCAATCCATGATAGTTGAGTTTTTTGTGTATGTTGATAATGCTCTTGGATTTGGGTTAAAAGTTTGGGAGAAATTGCATCAGTTTAGTAGTTGGGTGAAGCCCCATACACACTATCAGTTTTTCTGCTGAGTTTTTCCTTCAGATTTACCAAAACCATATAATATGAGGCAAAACTTTAGGAGTTTCAATTTGTATACAATCAGGCAGGCCCTTGCACTACATGGTTTTGGTAAATCTGAAGGAAAAACTCAGCAGAAAAACTGATAGTGTGTATGGGGCTTAAGAAATTTGGATCCCTAGGTAGGGTATAGAAGGTTGATTCCAGTTGTATTTATGAATGATGCGTAGGTGAAGGAGGAGAAAGAGTTAACATGACTAAAACTTTAAAATAGCTGACAGAGGAATATCTTTATTTAAATTTTTCTAATTTTCAGTTTCTGTTTGTCACGGTGACCACAGGATAGATAAGGTCTGGTACGAACTGGTTTTGAAATTATGTCTTCAAGTCAGAGCATCAGCATTAAATAGTTTAAATTATATTTTTAGATAATATCAACCCTGATCTAAAATACTAGTTTAGACTATGTCTGAGATTCTATATGTTTATATAGGAATTATGCCTCATGTGATGAACTCTGTCCTCCCTCCTTTCTCTTTAAGTTATGCAATATTCTTTGTCCATATCCTGTATATAACTGTGCTCACCTGCCATTAAAACTAAGCATTAATTGAACAACTCTCTTGTGTGCATTGGATGCTTCCAGAGCTCTGAAAGAATTCTCACTGATTGTTCAGGTATAAGCAGATTTAACCCTTACAGTGGTGGCAGCAGTGGGATGCGATGATCATCTGAGTTATGTGAATTGTGTCTGCTTTGTTGATGCTGTTCTTGCCTTGACTCTGACAATACTGCATCCTTGTATAGTGCAAAATTGCAAACCGCCTTGCTTTTAGCAAGCACATTAACGCAATAGTCTTTGGGAGACCGTGCTTTTGGGAAGCATATTAAAGTAATAGTGTTTGGGAGACTGATTTGAAAATAGTAAAATAGAGACTCTTAAGGAAAGAGCCGGACATTGGAATCTTGCCAACCTTTTTGCTTTTTCTTTCTATTGCTGGATAGAGTACAAGAATATTGTTTAGAGCTTTTATTATTGTTGTACATTGCAAGAGGGTCTTGTAAGGTAAGTCAACAACTCGTAGTAAGTTTTTATAAGTTGTTTATAACCAAATTAAGAATGGGTAAGAGAGAAAGTAAAGACTACCCCCACCTAATCTCGGAGAGACATGTAAAGACTATGTGGTCAGAGTATGTGGAACAGATTTTTTATTTTTTTTGATAAATCCTTTCATAGATGATCTGGCTGGATAGATTGAAAGTATGTACTCACCCTTCCCACACGCAGGCACAAATGACCAATTCCATATGGATATGGTCAGGGGACTCTGAGGGATAAGAAAGCTTTTCCATGGTACACAGAAGACACTGAGTGGGACATAAAGTACATGAAGGAAACAGGGACCCCCCCATCACTCAAATAGGCCAAGAGGAAGCTACCTCTTCAGCAGATACGATCCTTGATAGTGAGTGACTTTGCCACTGGAACTTTACTCTTACATCATTCATTCAGGATTACCTTCATGCCTGGTAAATCTTTTGGGAAGAGATTTAAAAGGAGTCTTAAAAAATGTAATGTTCTTGACTCGAAGAGGGGGAATAGCGATATAATTACCACTGTTATTTCAAACTGAAGGCCCCCCATTTCCGCAGGACCACCCCCTCCATGCTAAAGACAGTCTTGATGTAGGATACATTTACTGTACCACTTACAAAGCCAGACTAAAACAAGGCATATACCCAGTTTACCATAAGCAGTACCATCTCTCCAAAGAGAAGGAGGAAGTCATCAGACCCATTATTGAGCGATTCCTGAAACAAGGAATTTTTAAAACCCACCATATCGCCTTATGAGAGCATCTCTGAGCCATAAATAACCTTGTGATTTCAATTACACCTATTGTACCTGATGTGCCATCTCTCAATACCTCCATACCTGCCTTGGCAGTGTGTTTTTCAGTTAATGATTTAAGTATTTTTTGTTTTCTCTGTCCCTGTTGATGAAGAGATGCAACTACTACTAGCTTTTATTATAGAGGGTGCCAGATAACCTGGAATCGCTTGCCATGTCTATATAGACTCACCTGCAGTCTACTCAATAGCTCTCTAGGCCACCTTACAATCTTTGGCGCCTAGCCATGGTTCTGTCCCTCTTCAGTTTGTCAATGACCTACTGTTGTGTAGTCCCTCCCAAGAAGCCTGTCAGAAAAATTTTGTTTTACTGTTAAAACATTTAGCCTAGACAGGTCACAATGTGTCTAAGAAAAAAGCTGTGCCGGGGTGTGGTTTGTCACCGTACCAAGATGGACGCATAGTCCATGAGCTCCTGTCCATGAGGTCCAGCTATCTTAGTGATTGCCAAGTAGAATGATCCCCTGCAGCAGGAAAATGGAGAGAGCCAATGGGAATACATCAGTGACGAGGTCCTGCTCACCTCCAGAGCAGGACACACAGCTAAGCAGGCAGATACCCAAAATCTTCTGGTCAAGGCCTAGAGGCCGCACACAAACCTCACAATCAGTGCCCTCACGTGGTTCTTGCTCCCACAGCAGGAGCCCGCTGCACACCAGAGGAAATCCGGAGAACCGGGAACTACCAGCATTAAGCTTGAAGGACCTCAGGAGCGAAGAACACGCTAGCGGCCGCTATATCAAACTTGAGAACAGATATACAATTGCCCTGAGAGTGGAGGAAGTGGAGATTTCACAGGCCCGCCATGACACATCCCTCTGCCATGTCCAACAACTGATGGAAACGCACTCTATGCACCTGCGGGAAATCAACCGCCACATGGAGGACCTGGATAATAGAGGGAGACACTGCAACCTCAGGGTAAGGGGAATCTGAATCCACAGGCCCCAGCACTCTCTCACAAGCCGTAACTAATATCTTCAACGACCTTCTAGAGAGGCCCCTGGACACACTGATCACGTTTGAACGAGTGCATAGGGCACTTCGCCCAAAGGGGAGAGACGCAGACCCCCGAGAGATGCTGTATGCTGCCTCATAGACTTCCCACTCATGGAAGAAACCCTGCGTAAAGCCAGAAGTAGAAACCAGCTGCTATATGGTGGAGCCAACATCAAGATCTTTGAGGATCTGTCTAACATCACCCTGCAGCGCAGAAGGGAGCTGAGACCTCTGCTAAACACCCTGCAGGAGAGATCCATCCAGTATCGCTGGAAATTTCCCTTCTGCCTGTCGGTGTCGCACCAAGGGCGCACAGCGAACCTCATGGTACCTGAAGATCTGGAACATTTTTGCTATACCTTAGATATACCTCTGGTAGACCTGCCAGGTATAGTGATTTTAGACTTCCATCACTCAACAGAGCAACATCAATGGAAGGAATGGAAGGGGCAGGCAACTTCAGCATCAGAAGCCTACCTCCTCCTCCACTCAACTCTCCTCAGAGAGCGGCAGAAATCCCAAAGAACAGCAGTCCCACGGCATCACCCATGCACCGAAAGGCTCGGATCCATTGATAAGGTAGTGTCTTCCTTCCTGCCTATTTACATGACATAAGAGCCCGTTTTGTTTGCCTTACTCCAGCACCCCTAGTTACATTAGCCATGGCTGCACTCGCACTGCACAGTACCTATTGAAAAGTGAACTTCATATCCTTAATTCATCCCCCATTCCTCAGAAATGGAGATCTTCAAAAGAACCGTTCGAGAAGCCTCACGTGTCTGTACATCTTGTGCAGGTGAGTAAAAGACTATCCGTAGATACTCGGACATTGCGATATACACCGCAAGCAAGTCGAACCTCCCTGAAGGAAACTTTTGGGAAACCAGCTCTCTGCCCACACATCTACCTAAGGAGCTACGCAGCTAGAGCCAGACTGATAGACCGAAAGCACAGCTCCAAAATGCAGACCGCAGGTGTATTCATCCAGTATATGGCGGAATAAGGTAACAGAAGCCTCAGAGCAAACTTCCCAATCCAGAGTTGACCATTTGTTACCACCGAGCAAGGCTTGAACACTTAGAAAAAAGACTGCTCAGGACAGGACTACCTCCGAAGCAACCAGCCTTTGAAACTCTTCAGGTTCCCACACGGCCCCAAACTATAAACAGATGCCTAAGGACAAAATTCTCACCTTACGCATTCCAGCCGCATTTCACGAGTTCTAACTTTAAACTCTTGAGCCAATATGCAGAACTGGAGAGGCAGCAGGACCTGGGCATCCACCCTCCTACGCTGCCTGATACCAGACCACCATGTAAGACGATAGAACTCGGAGGGAGGGGGGAATATAGAAGGGGAAAAACATTGTGCTATGGACATTATATATATATATATATATATATATATATATATATATATATATATATATATATATAAAGAAAAAGTATAAAAAGAAGTGGGCAAGTATGCCTTACCCAGCTCTCTCTATTGTCTACCACTCCCTCCTTTTCTCCATGACAACCCTCTCAATACCTATCTACCCCACCCCTACATACTGTCCTCATTTCCTACTGCATGCTATCCATACCTCTCTACCCTCCGCTCTCCCGGGATAAGACATGAATGGTCACATACCCTTAAAGACTAAATAATGGTTCTTTCTTGCTTTCCAGCGATCGGCTGACCAAGAGACCAAGAGTATCAGTCAAGCATGCATCAGCCCTAGTCCAGACTCTGGCAAACCAAAATATATTTAGCGTCCAGGTAAGAGATCTCCAACCCACATAATCTGAAACGTCACTAATATCTGAGATGTTATGACTTGATAAAGGCATGTGACATATAATGCAATGTGTCAGGTGGAGCCAGTGACGTTCATTTGGAGCCTTCGTGAACACAGCTAGCAGGGAAGCCTGTGTGGGGAATGCCTCCTTCCAGCTGATTGTTTGAATGCGCTACTTGGCGGTCATGGTTATGTGAGTGAAATTGTTGTGTGTGTAGCACGCAGGAATGGTAATCATTGTGCAATGAAAGCTTTCTTTATTTAGTGCTCAGACCTGGGATAATACAATCTGCTCAGACCTGGGATAATACGATCGTGATTACTATCGTTTGGAAAAATGTTCATACTTTCAAATAATACGATCAAGAGGAATACTACTTGGAGAGCTATTGTGAAGATAGTAGTGACATCCTCTTTTGATTGTGATCCAACTGCATTTGAAGCTGTATATGGATGTGGATTAAGTGACTATCGTATATGCTAATCTGTGGTTATAAATTGATTTTAAGTATCTTTTGAGCATAGTACACTGCTATAGTTGTCTGCACAGATACATATATATATATTTATTTTTGCTATTTGCATGATTGTTGGATTATATATGGTTTATCTGCAATTTTACGCTGAGTAGTAGGCATGATGATGGGAAACAGAACATTTGCACTTTAATAGATTTAGAATTTGGCCTTTAAATATTTCCTGGTATATTCTAGTGTTTGCACATATTGCATTATTTGCACAGCACCTTGCACCTTTGATATTTGTTTACATAAGTTTTGCACATTTGTATATTTGCACAGGGGTGACTATAGTTTGATGTATATTGGTAAGGGAGCCCCAGCCATTGTGGGCTCGTGTGAAGCACTTATAGCTTTTTTGAGCAGTCAATGTAATAGAAAGTTGACTTGAGCACACCATTAGATATAACAATAACTGAGATGTACTTAAGCAGTTAATTAAACTGGATTTTAACTAAGCCTCCTAGTGACCTCCTAAAAAGAGACATAGACGGGTACACGGCTTCTTCCAATTTAACGGAGATGTGGTTGGATGCTCCTTCCTCGGATCCAGAGGAACCACGAGTTCTGTTAGCAGGTACCAGTGCACTGGCTATCAGTTTTGTTTTATAGTGCTGGTTTTGTTCCTTAGTTATAGACCTTTCGTTATTAAATGTCACGTATTGACTTTAATCTTGATGTTCAACCGTCATCGTTTTAATGTTTACTTTGCTGTGCCCCTTCGACTTGCAGCACCTATCCCTAGCACCACAAAATGCTGACACCCTCCGCACAAGGAGGCTTTCTCTAAACACTAGAAAACAACCCAATGTCCGCTTGTCACTCTCCCACCACTACAATATCACCAAACCCCCCCCAACCCCCCCCCCCCCCCCCGAGTTGAAAGTGCACACCTTGCAAACAGCACTCTGACCCTCTATTCGAATTCCAGACTACTATGAGCGAGAAGTTCCAGGAGATGAATCCAAGGGTGCAGGGGGATTATCCCTTTTACCCCTCTCCCAAACCTCAGGTGACATTTGTCTCACGCCAAACCTTTTATCCCTCAGGCATCTCTGGGACTCGAAACCTGTACCTCTTGTGATACTTTGCCCACCACCCCCACACAATAGACTCTGGTAGTCATAGTTGACCGCACCAGTACCCAGACCCCCCCACAGAGAGGGCCAACAGGTTCATCCTCACACCCAGTATTACTCCCTGATACTGTATAGGAAAGACACATTGAAGACAGATGAAAAAAGCTGCACACCCCGAAAACGAAAATGTTATGGGAGAATTTTCCCCAGTGGGGCTTTAAAACAGCAATATGACAAGGTCAGATTAGTTATTCTTAGTTGGTAGAGTAATTTATTTAGAAAAATGTCCAATATCTAGTATAATTAGATACAGTATATACAAAATAAAATCTGGTACAGAATACAGTATCGATTCCACAATCCTATTAACAAACATATTTATTCACATTGTTACATTACATAATGTTGTATAGTATATGAGCCCCGACGTATTTCGACCTATACGGTCTCTTCAGGGGGACAAATGGATCTAGAAAAATTACATATATTCAAAATTTCAAGAAGCATGTTGTTATTAATCACATTGAATAAGCCATATGATATATTTACTGCTCAGGAGTGAAATGAGTGTTCTTGTAGCCAGATTAGTTAGACTGCAGAGATCCCAGCACTGATGTTTCTTATATTAGGAGGGCGGGGCAACCCGTCACCTGACCCCGCCCCCCCTGATGCTGGTGAAGGGAGCCAGGGGTTCCCCAGTGACGTATGGATGACCCCGCCCCCTCTGATGTAACGGAAACCTGCCTTACATCAGAGGGGGCGGGGTCACCCATACGTCACTGGGGAACCCCTGGCTTCCTTCTCCAGCGTCAGAGGGGCGGGGTCAGGTGACGGATGGCCCCGCCCTCCTAATATAAGAAACGTCAGCGCTGGGATCTCTGCAGTCTCCGCAGTGGAGACAGAAGACGGAGGTATGGACAGCGCTGGACTGAGAGATCCCCCGTCGCTGGATATGATCATCCATCGCTGGACCCCGGAGATCCGTCGCTGGATAGCAAGAGTGGATTAGCACCGCTGGAATCTTTTATTTTTTTTTTTATTTTTAATAAAGGAATTTTTCAATAGAGTGTTTGTCTTATTTAACCATTTTTATACTTTCTTTGTGAAATGGTAGGGGTACTTTTGTACCCCCTTACCATTTCAAACAGGGGGGGCAGGATCTGGGGGTCCCCTTGTTAAAGGGGGCTTCCAGATTCTGATAAGCCCCCCGCCCGCAGACCCTCACAACCACCGGCCAGGGTTGGGAGGATGAGGCCCTTGTCCTCATCAACATGGGGACAAGGTGCTTTGAGGGGTCACAGACCCCCAAAGCATCCTCCCAATGTTGAGGGTATGTGGCCTGGTACGGTTCAGGAGGGAGGGGGGGCGCTCTCTCGCCCCCCCCCTCTTTTCCTGCGGCCTGCCAGGTTGCGTGCTCGGATAAAGGGTCTGGTATGGATTTTTAGGGGGAGTCCCACGTCAATTTTTTTTTTTTAATTTGACACGGGTTTCCCCTTAATATCCATGTCAGACCTGAAGGGCCTGGTAATTGAATTTAGGGGAACCCCCACGCTTTTTTTTTTTTTAAATCAATGAATGAATAAATTGTCGGCTAATACAGAGAACACTCATTGAGTGTTCTCTGTATTACGGGGAGCCGACAATTTAGCCGCAAGTGATTTTAAAATACTTTTTTTCCTGCACAAATGACACTTTGTGCAGGGACAGTTCTAAGCACCAGAAACATGCGCCCCTTCACAGGCATACTATAGATACCCCCCAGCTACGAAATTTAAAGGAATATTACACTTTTATTGTTTCACTTTAATCATTATTAAAATCACTGCTCCTGAAAAACGGCAGTTTTTAAAACTTTTTTTTGCATTGATCCATGTCCCCTGGGGCAGGACCCGGGTCCCCAAACACTTTTTAGGACAGTAACCTGCATATTACCCTTTAAAATGAGCACTTTAGATTTCTCCCATAGACATGTATAGGGTGTTCCGGCTTTTCGAATTTGCTTCGAACAGCCCAAATTGTTCACTGTTCTCTGAACAGGCGAACAGGCAATGTTCGAGTCGAACATGAGTTCGACTCGAACTCGAAGCTCATCCCTACTGAAGGGCTTGCAAGGAGCCACATTGTACATGCCCTTGGAGGGACAGAGGGGTACACACCTGCAATAAACACCCAATGATAGCCATTTAGTAATTTAGAAAAAATAAATAATAAATGAATTAACTCGTAGCAAATCCACCAGAGTATCAATTGTATTGTAAGTATTTCTAAATATATATATAGAGAGACTGGCAGTGAATAGAAGTTGTCAGTGTATACATTCGTCACAATGTCATTCCATCCCATAGATAAAGCTAACCAAAATAATTAATTGAATCAATATCGTAAAGTAATAGAGGTATATTGGTAGTACATTAACAGTAATGTTAAATAATTATGTGTATAGAAGTAGAATATTGGAAAATTACGTGTATGTGTAAAAGACTGACAATCAGTACAGTCAAAATGTGTACTGTGTGCAAATTAATAATGTAACTGAAGTGGTTCATTGAGTGATTTAAATGTTGTGTCTGTACATGGATTACAAGGTGACTGCCTACCAAATTCTGATTGTGATGTGATGTGAATAAAAGTAAATGCTAAATACTAAGTGATAAATATTAATAGAGAAACAAAAATATGAAAATATTTATATAGTGATGTAATATACCTTGTATAATAATGTAGTTCATATAATAATATAGTTTACCTTGTATAGTGATGTAGTTCGTGTAAACTTGTAGGTTGTCTGGGCTTATCAAGCTTATTTGTTAATATGAACCTGACTGCAAATTTGCAAGAGAGGTGGGGACTCTGTGCTGAGAGAGAGTAGATGCGTTGCCGTCCATCCTGGCCTGCATAGAATCATAAAAGGATTCTGAAGCATACCAGTCTCTTATATATCTATCAGTATATCAACTGGGGTAGTCCTGCGCAGGTGCTCATCTCTCCCTTTTGTAGATCCCCCCAAGAGGTGTGGCGTGAGGGCCACTAGGAGAGCCGCCCACGTGTGGCTCCCTCAACTCCACATACCCACACCCTGCCGGGAAGCCATGGGGGGGGGCAGGCTCCATCCCCCATATCGGTTGAAAGGGGTTGGGGCTCATATACTATACAACATTATGTAATGTAACAATGTGCATAAATGTGTTTGTTAATTGGATTGTGGAATTGATACTGTATTCTGCACCAGATTTTATATTGTATATACTGTATTTAATTACTGTATACTAGATATTGGACATTTTTCTAAATTAATTGTATGAAAACGATGTATTATCAAAATTTGTTTATTGTACTGGTTTTCTCGAAATTACCTAATAAAAAATTTTTTTCTAAATAAATTACTCTGTATATACCAACTAAGAATAACTAGTCTGACCTTGTCGTATTGCTGTTTTAAAGCCCCACTGGGGAAAATTCTTCCATAGAATTACTCCCTGATACTTACCCCTCTGCACTTAACTCCATTAAACTACCCATCCCCCCGTCATCCCCCCTGCCTCTCACCACCACTTAACCCCATTTTTACATACCCTCCACCCCCCGATCTTCCCCCCTAACCCCCCTTTTCTTCTTCTTCCCCCCCTTTTTTTTCTTATTCCCGGTCCAACCATTGGTCCTTCTCCTGTTCCCTCTGTGGTCTCCCATTCCTGGGGCACCTCTAGTATTGCCTGCCCCCCCAATCACTGCAATAATGCCCTCAAAAACACACACCACTAACTCCACCTTGAAGCTCATCTCTCTAAATACTAAGGGCCTAAACAGCCCAGAGAAATGCTCACAATTACTATCCAGTATGCGATCCATGAAAGCAGATATATCGTTTTTCTGCAGGAGACCCATTTTCAGACAAACTCAATTCCCAAACTACACAATCATGCCTTTTTCTACAGCTTTCATGCCACTTCCTCCACAACAAAAGCTAAAGGAGTCTCCATCCTTCTTTCGAAAAATGTGCCTATCCAGATATTCGACACCTTTGCAGACATCCAAGGCAGGTTCCTCTTTCTCAAAGGGACCCTCAAAACAGAAGAATCACACTTGCTAATATCTATAGCCCCAACTCAGCCCAGGTCCGAGATATAACAAAAAGCCTGACCACCTTCCAGGAGGGGACGTTTATCCTGGGGGGGGGGGGCATTAAACAAATCAGGAAAAGCTTACAAGACTTGTTACTCCACGATACCTGGTGTACGCTCCTCCCAAAAGGATTTTACCTTCTTCTCCATACCACACAAAATATACTCCCACCATGATTATCTCTTCATTACACAACAAGACCTCCACTACCTGACCTCAGCAACAATAGAACCCATGATGTTCTCCGACCATCCCCCCATTATGGTAACACTCACATTCCCTGACAAACTGATATGAACCCACATCTGGAGACTGGACTCAAGCATCTTGACAGACCAAGCCAGGGTTAAGGAAATCTGCGATTGCCTAGCCCATTACTTCGATGAGAATGACTCACCTGAAGTGTCGCAGCTATCACAGTGGGAGGCACACACATGCGTAGTGTGAGGCAAACTTATTTCCATAGCTACCACGATCAGAAAATAAGAATCAGCCAAACTTGCAGACCTGTTCGCAAAATTGAAGACGCTAGAGGCGACGCAAAAATGTATTCTCACCAAGAAACTCTTCTACGAGTTTCGGAATAAATCGGGTCACCTGCTGGCCCAGGTGCTCCACGCGAAAAAAGCTAAACAGACAGTACACCAAATCCGCTCCTCAATGGATAGAACGTATGAAAAGAGTTGCGATATTGCACGCGAATTTGAGAAATATTACGCCTCCCTATACAGCCTTAAATCAACCAACTCAGCCAACACCTCCTCCCAACAGAGACAAAGGGAAATCCATGCTCTCCTAGACAAGTTCTCTGTAGGGAAAATCCTGCCAGAAACAGCCGAAACACTCGACTCCCTGATCTCGCCCGGAGAATGGCTACAAGCAGTAAAGCAACTAAAATCCGCAAAAAGCCCAGGCCCAGATGGTCTAACTGCTGCCTACTATAAATCATTCACAGAGACTCTCCAAACCCCTTTTCTTAAGGCATTCAACTCAACACAGGGATTACTTGAGGCCCACATAGCAGTTATACCAAAATCAGACAAAGCCCCCACCAACACAGGAAGCTATAGACAGATCTCTCTATTAAATGTCGACATTAAAATATTATCCAAGATCCTAGCAAACAGACTTCTCCTCCTCCTCTACTCTCTCATCACATCAGACCAAGTAGGGTTTGTCCCTGGACGTGAAGCCAGGGACAATACAATCAAGGCCATAAATCTACACCATCTTATAACCCAGACCGGACAGAAGGTTTTTTTTCTGTCCCTAGATGCGGAGAAGGTGTTTGACAGAGTGTCCTGGGATAATATGGAAGCAGTGCTACAAGCCATAGGACTGGGCCCTCACATGCTGAACTTCATACTTTCACTGTATTCCAACCCAACAGCCAAAGCGAGGGTTAATAACTCTCTGTCAGACGCCTTCCCCATCTGTAATGGCACGAGGCAAGGGTGCCCCCTATCCCCGATCCTCTTCATTCTCACGCTGGAACACTTCTTACAGAAATTGAGGCTCAATCAAGACATCAAAGGCATTCAATCGCCAAGTAAAGAATTTAAATGCGCTGCGTTCACAGACGGCATCTTACTGGTTTTAATGGAACCCCTGACAACATTGACAGTCCTTCTATCCGAATTCCAGTCCTTCCAATCCATTTCCAATCTCAAAATCAATTTCTTGAAATCATACACACTCAACATATCCCCACCACCAGAAATAAAAACACAATGCAGAAACAATTTTCCATTTCACTGGAAGAACGACTCAATAACATACCTGGGCATCCAGATCCCCTCTAACCTCTCCGACCTATACACAAAGAACCACTGGCCCCTTCTGAATAAACTTACCACCGACCTCACCAAATGGAACAAACCTATATTTTCTTGGTTTGGTAGGGCGGCCATCCTAAAGATGAATGTCCTACCAAGACTACTATACATATTACAAGCAATCCCAATACACGTCCCACCAGCCTTCTTTAAGACATACAAAACCATTTGCTCCAGATTCCTTTGGGGAGGTCAAAGGCTTAGAATTAGCTTCCAGCACCTTACACGTCCAAAACATTTAGGAGGGATTGGTCTGCTTGACATATCCAACTACTGCAAAGCTGTCCACCTATCCAGAATAGTTGACTGGAATGTGCACTCCCCATCTAAAGACTGGGTTCCTCTGGAAGTGTCGTTCACAACCATCCCATTAGCCTCCATCCCATGGATGAACCCGAAATGCGGTCCGCTGTCTCTACAACAACATTCACTTATTAGGTCCACCCTACTCTACTTCCAAAAAGTATGCACCCAAACCAGCATATCATCGATCCTGAGCCCACTAACCACGGTTAAACTAAACCCATATTTCCTTCATGGAATGTCCCCCCACTTCCTCACCACCAACTGGTCACAGGAACAAATTTGAGCCTGACAATTCTTCAACGCAGGAAGAGTTTGGCCCCGCTTCGGTTATTGCTGAGCAACTAGATAAGCCACCCATCCCTCCTAAACTTACTTGCTGATCACCCATTTTCTTAAATCATTAGACAAAGATCATAAATGCTCTCGACAACTAACACCCTTTGAAAGACTCTGCTCCCAAAAGTCTCCCCAACGGCACCTAATAGCCCCCACACACAGCCTCCTGTTCGAAGACGTGCACCCAAGTACAAGCATTGCTTGTAAATATTGGGAAGAAGACCTAGACCTCTCGCTCTCGGATGACCAATGGGAATGCATTTTCCTAAACATTCACAAGGGCTTGTTAAATGTAAGCACACAAGAGAATGGCTAAAAGATTCAAACTAGGTGGTATTGTACACCAGCCCTCCTAAACAGACTGTACCCGACCATCCAAGACACATGCTGAATATGCCAAAACAGCAAAGGAACACTATTGAATATTTGGTGGGCCTTTTGGAAAGAGGCTTGTAGAATCACCTGCCAAGTGACCTCCCATGAACTAGACCCCTCGCCGGCCCAGTGTCTTCTCCATCACTCCCACCGACCACACAATGCAAACCATAAATCCTTGACAATACATATGGTCAACGCAGCAAAGTAATGTATTCCTGCCCAAGGGGCTCCCCCAGGCCCCTACAATTAAAGAATGGTTTCACAGGATAAACAAATCTGCTGAAATAGAAGAGCTGATTTACATTTCACGAGACGCACCATCGAAATTCAGTAAAAAACTTGCCTGTTGGTTACACTTCAGGTCCACCCCAACCTATACTAGAGTCCTCGAAGCACAATCATAACCCACGAATAGCTATCCTGGTCAATACCCTTAAAGCCCTTCCATAAGAAAGACCAAGTGGCGGAAAGGTGGAGCCTGTTAAGGAGATCGGGGAGGGAACAAGGGGACACATTGAGGCACAAAGATCGTCATGCAGATACAGCCACCCAGCTCCCCCCCCAAGCGAAACTTCTATGAAGGAACCCCAAGCCCTGGGAGGGGAGACCACACCCCCACTGGGGGAGAGATCCCTAGAGAGAGAACTAGAAGTCAATTACCTAAACAGTTCATACTCTCCCTGGGCCCCCTTACCCCGTTCGCCCTGGGCCCCCCTTTTTTTTCTTCTCTCCCCCTCCCTTATCCCACCCCCTTCCATTTCCAACTCCGCCCCCTTCTTACCCTATCTATCCTCTTCCCCCCACCCAAATACTAACCTCATCCGACAATTTCATCTCTTTACACCCAGCCAAACACTATCACACACTCTCATCCGGTCATGTGCAGAATTCCACAGTTACCACCTCTCTCGTCGTATACCTCCCTTCGAAATTCAAACAGACCCCCACTAGTTATGAGACACATTATCTATCTTGCCTCAAGCTCATTGTACTTCAGGAGACCAGACCCGTAAGAAATCTGCTCGCCCTTCCCCAATAACACTCCTCTCCCAATATAAACATTGATAAAAGAGGACGCAGTCAATATAACCCACCGATCCCACCACCAAGATAGAGTCTAGCTAAAGAAGCCAGACCTCCCTGGTGGGTTCATGAAATGGAAACCCCTGGAAAGGGCTCTTGCTGTTAACTTTCAAGTTTTTTGTTGTTGTGTCATTTCCTCTGCCTGTACTGTAGCTGAGGCACTTCATATTTTGGGTTTGTAAAAAAGTGGATTGAGATGTTTGTACATGCTATCTTACAATAAAAGTGTTTAAAAAAAAGCCACCAATGGTGTCAGGAAACTGTTGAGTGTCTAGATTTTACTCTGTCCCATAGTGAAAGGAGAATCAGTCACAAGAGAGCTGTGGCTCTCGTGGGTCTGCCCCACCCACATACCAAGAAGGAAGTGTTAACCTTCTTAGGTACAATTGGTTACTGCCACCAATGGATATCTGATTGCTCCTACTATGATAACCTGATGAGAAAAGCTGCTGTACCTGACAGTCCTGACCTTGTGAAATGGAATGATGAAATGGTTAATGCTTTTGTGTATCTTGAAACTGGCTCCTGGTTTGGAATTACTGTAAAGCTGGCATGTCTGAGGGCTTTGGCCTCTTGTGCCACTGCTGTAGAAAAGGCTACATCATTTACATTAGGTCACCCTATGGAAGCACACACACGGTACTGATGACATTTCAAAGGGACATGCATTGGCCGACTCCGCTGCTAAACAAGCTAGTTTGACGGTCCCAGCTTTTATCCAAATGCCACCTTACATCCCCAACTTTGCCCTGGGGCCAGGTTTTGCAGGACCTACAGGCTATGGCTTCACCAGAAGATCTGGCCTATTAAACAGGGTCTGACAATGAGTTCTGAGACAGGACTCATTGCCAAAGAGGGGAAACCAGGCATACCTAAAGTAAGTGCACCTTTATTCATCTCACAGTACCATGGCATAGGATATAAAGGATGGAAAGCTACAACTGAAATGTTAATACAAGACTTTGCAAATAGAGTGGAAATTTCACATCCCATATTATCCACAGAGTTCAGGTATAGTGGAAAGAATGAACCAAACAATTAAACATAAAATAAGGAAGGCTATGGGTGGCACATTTGCCAAATGGAAAACTGTGCTGCCTGCAGTTTTAACAGAAATAAGAATGTCCCCTTCCAAGACCAATCACTTGTCCCCTTTTGATAACCTGGGGGGTCAACCTTTTCCAACGCCCTGGATTAAGAAACCCTTGGTAATAGAGCAGAGAAATCTGAGTTTGATACAGGAAGAATATTGTAGAAATGTGATTATGCAGTTGAATGGCATCTATAGTAAAGTATTCTCTTCTTTTCCATTACCCTCACAGAAACCAACACATGAGTTCCAACCCAGAGATGTGGTCATAATTCGCCAGATGAACCGGACCAAGAAGCAAGATTACCCTTTTGTTGCAGTGGCCAGAACCGCTGTCCTCAAAGAACAATCCGGAGCCTGGATCCACGATGAGAAGATAAAGTACCACAAAGGACCCTGAAGCAAGACATAGACAAAGGAGGTGAAGCAGGTGATGCAAATCCTCGAAGAGTGAGGGAAAAGGGTGATAAAAAGACTCTGAAAAAGATTACCCCATTTCTCTCCCAACAGACATTTGGGAAAGCCTTGTGCCTACTCTTTATGCTGACACTGATGGTGTTTCTGTCCACATGGATCATCACTAACTGTATTCATCAACCTAAAGACTTGGGCACCCTAAAGTCATATGCAGCCCCCTTCTAATGCAACAGTAATTTGACAAAGGAGGGAATCCAACGTGGAGGGCCCAAAAGACTCATACCACCCTTACTGATAAAATGTTATTACTTCAGTATAAGTATTCTTATGCCCAGAAATCAGGTTATGACAAATGTTTGGTATGTAAATTGTACCCGAGCACACTTCAAACTCCTCTCTTAGCTGTCCTGTGAACATAACTCAATTTTTGAATGGTAATCCTCCCGTAATTATAACCAATATATTGGCTATATATGCAGATAACACTATTTCCTTCCCGATAATTGGTAGAAGCCACTCTCCAGGTTGGTATTTCGGTGATTGAAAATTCCTTAAATAAAGGTCAAAAGATATGCCAAAGCTCACAGTTTAATATCTCTTTAAACAGAGATTTGTCCTCCATGTTTCACAGCAATAACCCAGAACGTAATACAAATTTAAATACAGTTTTGAATAGGGGAGCTGGTATTAACAAACCCTGCGAGTTTTGTTTTTAACCAGTTGACCATGGCCACCGTTTCTGAAAGTTTTCAGGATACTATAAGCCAATAATCATTTTCCCTAGGGGATAGTGTATATGTATGTTGCGGCAAGGAATGCTATCGATGGATACCGGTTGGTACCCATAGGTGGTGTTATTTGGCCTCATTGATTCCAGTTATGGGAATCATAGGAGATGAAAAAAAGCACCATCCTCTTTTGAAAGCTAGCGCATACCCCAGGTATCCCCTTAAACACATAGAGAAGAGAGAGTTGTTTTCTGATAAAGTCCAGGCCTGGGCATGGTTTCCCTCATGGGCCAGATGGGGAATTTAACTGATGAAAAGATTGAATAACTACTGCAAAATTATGTATGAAATTATGGAAAATAATTCTGTAGACATCAAACTGTTAAGTACTGAACAAAGGGCTATTCGTAAACAACTAGATATGCATGAACTAGCTATTGAAATCATAAGTGCTGCTCTGACTGGACTCTGTGAAGTAACGGAGGACTATGAGTGCTGCCCGCCCGCCCTATAGCAAATAGACGGCGGCAAAGTGGTATCATAATCCTGACCGGACGTCATATGACGTGATCAGGATTATGAGCTGCTGCGCGCCCCCGGGGGCGCGCATCGCGGTGATCGTTGTTGCGGAGTGTCAGTCTGACACCCGGCAACTACGATCTTGGTAAAGAGTCTCCGACGGAGACTCTTTACCACGTGATCAGCCGTATCCAATCACGGCTGATCACAGTGTAAATAGGAAAAGCCGGTGATCGGCTTTTCCTCACTTGCGTCTGTCAGACGCGAGTAGAGGAGAGCCGATCGGCTGCTCCTCTGACAGGGGGGGTCTGTGCTAATCGATTATCAGCACAGCCCCCCTGAGGATGCCCACACTGGACCACCAGGGACGCCACCAGACCACCAGGGATGCCAAGGATAAGGTATGCCACCCTAGACCACCAGGGATTCCAGTCAGTGCCACAATGGATGCCAATCAGTGCCCATAATGGATGCCAATCAGTGCCCACAATGGGCATCACTGATTGGCATGCATTATTGATTGGCACTGATTGGCATCCATTAGTACAATATATTATAATACAATGCCGCCTATCAGTTCCCATCTGTGCCGCCTATCAGTGCCTACCCATGCCCACCTGTGCCGCCTACCCATGCCCACCTGTGCCGCCTAACCCATGCCCACCTGTGCCACCTATCCATGCCCATCCATGCCAATCCGTGCCAATTTGTGCCACCTATCAGTGCCCATCCGTGTCGCCCATCAGTGCCACCCATCAGTGCCGCCTATCAGTGCCACATATCGGTGTCCATCAATGCCACCTCATCAGTGCCACTTCATTGGTGCCACCTCATCAGTGCCCATCAGTGCCGCCTTATCATTGCCCATCAGTGTAACCCCATCAGTGCCCATCAGTGAAGGAGAAAACTTACTTATTTGCAAAGTTTTGAAACTGAAACAAAAAAAAAAAACATTTTTTTTTTCAAAATTTTCGGTATTTTTTTATTTGTTTAGCAAAAAATAAAAACCGCAGAGGTGATCAAATACCACCAAAAGAAAGCTCTATTTGTGGGAAAAAAATGATAAAAATTTCATTTGGGTACAGTGTAGCATGACCGCGCAATTGTCATTCAAAGTGCGACAGCGCTGAAAGCTCAAAATTGGTCTGGGCAGGAAGGTGTTTAAGTGCCCGGTATTGAAGTGGTTAATAATAGCAGTGTTGAAATACCTGATTATTATGATATAATTGATAAACACCAAAAGGAGGTGTCAAATCTCCAATCTGAAGCGAGTGATATTGCCAAAGATGGGTGGAACCCCTTTAAGGGACTAGGAAGTTTCGGTGATTTTCTCTTGGTTCCGACAGGCAGGAATATTCATTTTAATTTGCCTGTTTTTTTACTTGTTTTATATATATTTTAAAGGACTAGCGTCAAATGTAGAGTTTTAAGGACACTGCCACTCACTGTTTCTTCTTTTTTTTTTTTTTTTTTTTTATTGTATTTTTATTGAAAATATAAAGATAACAATGACAAAGTGTCTTATGCTTGCATAAATGCACAGGTAAACAGTAAGTCCATCATATAAGACAAATCAGAAACAGAGAGGGGAGGGGAGGAAGGAGAGGGGAGGGAAGAAAGAGGAGGGGGGGGGGCCAGGATATTTCAGCACATTCAGTATATCGTCACATAAATTAACAATTATTTGCGGTACAAAACAGCAATCGTCACAATCAAATAGGCATAGGACAGTGAGCAGGAAATGTGGAAACTTCATTCCTTTAGAAGGGCATGAAACAGTGTGAACGGTCAATTTGAGCCTTAAACTCAGCGTAGGAGGTCCAAAATCAGAAGACTATATTAAGTAGCAGCATATAGTTTAGAGCGATACCACAGATCCCAAATCATAGAGAACTGAGGCATAGTGTCATGGACTATGGCTGTAAGCTTCTCCATTCGGCCAATATGTTCTAGGTTCTGCAAGACTTGGGGGAAAGTGGGCGGAGTACGTGATAGCCACCGTATAGGGATAGCTCTCTTAGCTGCTAACAAAATAAAGGTGGCGAGCTTCTGAGCATGTCTAGAGAGTCCAGGAATCGGTAACCCTAGTAGGAAATACAGAGGATCTAATGGGAGGGAAATCTCAAACAAGTCTTGGATGAAGGATTGTATTGTAATCCAAAATGGGCGGATCAATGGGCATGCCCAGAAGATATGGAAATGGGAACCTATATCCCCTCGACATCTCCAGCACGTCGCAGGGGTCTTGGGATCATATTTATTTAAAATTTCCGGCGTTCTATACCAAAAGAGCAGAATCTTGTAAGCCGTTTCCTTCTGTTCCACACAGCGGGATGACTTAGAGACGGCTTCCCATATTCTCTGCCATTGTGGGAGTAGGATGGGATGTTCTAACACTTGCGACCACTTACGCATATATGAATGAGAAGATTCCGTAATGGGCACCGATTCATGGAGTATTCTATAAATGTCAGAGATTAAATGGGCCTGATATGGGCCCTGAGCACATAAAAATTCAAATGGAGTTGGCTTGTCAAGACAGAGAGTGGGGGATTTAGAAGCAAAGTAGTGTCTGATTTGCAGATAGGAGTGGAAGAGTTGTTTGGGAATTTGGTGCTGTTTCTGCAATTCCGCGAATGATAGAAGCCTCCTGGTGAGCGGATGCACTATATTGCGGAGTTGAAACAAACCAGCTTCGGACCAAGGAATCACTCTATCATATGCTCGGCTGTCTGGGATATCTGGATTAAACAGTATGTTTAGCAAAGGAGGGCATTGGGAGGCCAGAGGAAACAACTTTAGGCATTTCCTCCAGATTTCCAAGGAAAACAGCATCGGGGCCAGACAAATGCTACGAAGTGGACCCATGGAGGTTTTAAGGTCTGCCCAAAGCATGGCACAGATGTGTGCAGGCCCGGTGATGCTCATCTCAATTTCAGCCCATACTGTAGGGGCTTTCCGGGATGACCAGGTAATAACTGGTTTAAGGTGTGTAGCATAGTAATATTTGATCAGATCTGGGGCTCCCAGACCTCCACGCCATTTAGGAGCCAACATCACCGGACCTGCAACCCTATGCGCTCGATAATGCCAAATGAAGTTAAGAAAAGCTCTTTGGACAGCCTTAAGTTGGGACATAGGGATTGGGATCGGAAGAGTATCAAAAAGATAGAGGAGTCTAGGCATCACTGACATTTTTAGGACATTAATACGGCCCAAAAGTGAGAGGGGAAGCGAATCCCATTACTTCAAAAGCCTAGCAATGTCACGAAAAAGTGGGGGGTAGTTAGCCAAGTATAAGGTCGAATAGGAGGGAGTGATGTTAATCCCCAGGTATTTAATGGAGTCTGTGCACCAGTGAAAGGAATAGTTGTCTTGCAGTATTGTGAGAGCAGAAGAGTGAATGTATATAGGTAAAGCTTCAGTTTTACTGGCGTTAATCTTGTACCCTGATATCGAGCTAAAGTCTTTCAGCAAGGACAAAAGGTTCGGAAGTGAGATATGGGGATTGGTCAATGTCAGGAGGATGTCGTCTGCAAATAGGGACATTTTATATTCCCTGTGGCGTAGGCATATCCCTCTAATGTCTGGGTGAACACGGATGGCCTCCGCCAGGGGTTCCAGGCAGAGGATAAAAAGAAGAAGCGACAGGGGGCAGCCCTGTCTCGTGCCGTTGCTCAAAGGGAAGGAGGATGATAGGTAGGATGCCAATTTGACCTGGGAAGAGGGGCAGGAGTAAAGGGCTTCAAGAGCTGAAACAAAAGAGCCTGTGCAACCATATCTTGTAAGAGTAGCAAACATATACGGCCAGCTAAGTCTGTCGAAGGCCTTCTGAGCGTCTAGACTAAGAATAAGGGCTGGACGGGAGGTTTTGTTCAATAAATCAATCAGGTCTATTGTGCATCTGGTATTATCACCTGCGTGACGAGTTCGTACAAAACCAACTTGATCTCTATGGATGAGTGTAGGGATTATATGGGTCAGCCTATTAGACAGGATCTTTGTAAAAATTTTATAGTCTGAATTTAATAGCGCTATAGGCCTATAATTGTCAGGTAGGGAGGGATCTTTACCAGGTTTTGGTATGACCGAAACATGAGCGTGTAGGAATTGGGCATGTGGAGTGGAGCCTTTAAGTAGGGAAGTATAGAGCGAGATCGTGTGGGGACTCAGGACAGGTAGGAAAGTTTTGTAATAGGAATAGGGTAACCCGTCGGGGCCCGGGGCTTTTTGGCTGGGGAGTTGTGTGATTACTGCTTCAAGTTCGTCGGGTGATATGGCTGAATTCAGGGTTGCAAGATGGTCGGGGAGGAGTTTAGATAATTTCAAGTGTTCAAAAAAGAGATCAAATCTCCCTTGTGAAAAGTCATAATTTGGGTCTTTCTGTAGGCAGTTATATAAATTATGGTAGAAGTCTCCGAAGATCTGTGACATAGTCAGGGGGCAATAAGTAGGTGAACCATCAGGATGTCGTAAAAAGTCGGGAGAGGGTTGAAAAGGACGTGGTTTCAACCTATTTACCAGCAGCTTATGAGGTTTGTTTGAGAATTCATAAAACTTCTGTTTGGACCACAGAAGAGATTTGTCTATTTTGCTCATTGCTAGGGATTTGAGCCGATTACGCAGGGAGATGACTTTTCGGAGCCTGTCCACCGTGGGGGAGGCCAACAGCAGTTTCTCTACTAAGCGCAAATCGGTCATAATGGCAAAGCGCTGAGATGCCGCGTCTTTTTTAAGACGGGATCCCAGCGCTATGCACCGACCGCGAAAAACAGCCTTGTGGGCCTCCCACAGGGTGGAGGGACCCGTGACCGAGCCCGTGTTAAGTTGGAAGTATTCTGTGAGTCCATCTGTCAAAAGACTTTTAGTTTCTGGAGAGTGAAGAAATGTCTCATTCAGTCTCCAATGGCAGGTCTTAGGAAACGTAGATGAAAGGTGGACGTCTAAGTGGACCGAAGAGTGGTCGGACCACGTCATAGGGTTGATTTCAGAGGAGACTGCTGATGTTAACAAGGGCGAGGAGATAAAGAAGTGGTCTAGCCTGGAATAAAGCTTGTGAGGATGTGAAAAAAAAAGTGTACTGTTTGTGAGTAGGGTGTTTTATCCTCCAGATGTCTAACAAGCCTCTAGACCTGATCAACTTGCGAAATGATTTAGACAATTGAGTGGCTCAGGGTGGGGAAGCCGAGGGGAAAAGAGTGCGTCTATCCTTGTCTGACGACATTGTCATATTAAAATCACCTCCTAAAATCATAAACGGTTGAGCAAAGCGGTCTAGAACGTCAAAGACTGAGGACAAAAAGGTAAGCTGACCCGAGTTGGGAGCATACATGTTAACTAAGGTGAGAGATTTAGCAAATAGGGAACATTTCAGAATGATAAATCTTCCATGGGGGTCCAAATGGGACGATGTGACCCGTAACGGGCAATGCCGACCAATCAGTATAGCTACCCCTGCCTTACCCGACGGGTCAGACGCTAGGAAGGAGGTCTGGAAATGTTTGCTAGCAAAATTAAAAGAGCCTCCAGCACGGAAGTGGGTCTCTTGGACCAGTATCACGTCCGCCCCGGAAGCCCTAAACTCCTTCAGAGCCAGCCATCTTTTTTGAATGGAATTTAACCCTTTAACGTTATAGGTCAGGAGTTTCAATGCCATGATAGGTCAGCTAGGGGCCAGAACATGACAGAAAACCTCACAAGTGCAACAAGCAGGATATAACAGTGGACCCAAAACAAATATACATTACATAATAGAGCAATGTGCAAGACACAAATAACAGTATGATCGTATAACAAAATCTGTACCAAAACCAAGCGGGTTCGGTGGAAAATTGGGATTAATCCCAGTGGCCCACCCACAATGTTAAAAATGTACCAGAAAAGAAAAAGGAAAGAGGGGAGGAATGGGGGTGGAATAAGGGGTCGGGGTTTAACGACCAACCAACAGAAACCTGGATAGCTAAGCGCCACCAGGGAACCCAGGTCCAAGCCATGGGTCTGAAGTGGAGAATTGGACATCTCCAAAACATGCAAAAATAGAAAAATTTGAAAATCTCGAAAAAAAAAAAAAAAATAAATTGGGGGGGGGAGATGGACTGGGAGGATCCCCAGCCTCTCTCCAAAGTGAGCAGGTTGCCCCCAGGATAAACAGTAGACCCCGGTCGTGGAAAAAAAATAAAATAAAAAAATAATAAAAAAAAAGGGGGGGGGGGGAGCTATGTACACGTATGTGCATATCCACAGACACGCACACACCTACACACAAACAAATAACCTTTAGCACTATAACTTCTATCAGAAAAAGAAAAAAAAAAAAAAAAGAAACATTTTTATAATTCACAACCTGTTAAGGGGAGAAGAATAACATTTTTGGGTTAAACTGGAGGCAGCGTCAGATAAGTTCGGCCACCCACCCCCCGGGCCAGGGGGTAAGTAAACCCACTAAGGGGTGTTGACTACCCATAACATCAGTGGGGTGTCAAGGTAAATAAGGCATCCAGAGGAAATCCGGAGAAAGCAGTTCAGGTCGGGAGTCTGGAGGCACGAGTTTTCCGGGTTGTAAAGTTGGATTTGGACGTCTTCTGTCGCACCGGGGTCCAGATGCGGCTTGGAGCCAGTGGAGGTTTGGGCATTGCTGGAAGAGGCTGAGAATCTTCTTCTGGAAGAGGTGGGAGACCCAAGTTGCGCAGGAAGGTGTCACTTTCTTGCAGATCGCGTAGGGAATATTGGGTGCCATCTTTTGAAACGGATAGGCGGAAAGGGAAACCCCACCGGTAGGCCACTTTGTGAGACTGTAAGTGCAAAGTTAGTGGACGGAGGGTTCTCCTCCTTGCTAGGGTAATGGGTGACAGGTCACTAAAGATTTGTAGCTTAGAGCCTTTAAATTCAACTCTGGACTGATTACGAGATGCAAGAGTCAGGGCTTCCTTGCTGTCATAATAGTGAAAACGCACAATCACATCTCTCGGGTTGGCCCCTAGAGGGGGTTTTGGAGCCAGTGACCGATGTGCTCTGTCCAGGCGCCAATCTATGTCTGGGATATTCGGGGCTACAAAGTTGAAAAGGCTTAGGAGGTATGTGCGCAGGTCTTTGTCTTCCACCGTTTCAGGAATACCCCTGAACCGAAGGTTTTGTCTACGTTTCCTGTTTTCCAAATCTTCCTGCTGGGCCTGTAATTGGGTCACGGTGTTTTTTATAGTGGCGTTGTCTTCCTCGAGAACCTGGACATATTGCACCATTTCATCAAATTTATATTCCAAAGAGTCTGTGCGCTCACCTAGCTGATCAATCTCCCCTCTCAATTCCTTGGCCACTTTCCCTACCTCTTGTGCAATGGTATGAGTGATTGCTTGTAATAGGGAGTGTAGCTTAGTGTCCAATAACTCCGCCGTTAGGGGGGGAGATGGGGAGGATGAGAGTGTGGAGGTATCATTGAAGAGCATGTTGGTGCAGATGTCAGGCTGTTCCGGTGGGATCTGGGAGCTTTCGGGAACCCTTGAAGCAGCGTGTGAGGGTTTGCTCAGATAGCGGTCCATCGCTACAGGGGGATGCGATTTAATAGCAGAGGAATAGGTGTGACGTTGATCCCCAATTTTGCCCATGGGGTGTGTGGCCGATTGAGATGAGTCAATAAGGAGACACCCTGTCAGTAAAGATCACATAAGCGTAAGATGGGAGTCACGGAGAGAGGACAGGGGGTCCAGGTCCCGTCTCTAATAGTCCATCACATCTATAAGCCTTGTATGACTGGTCGGGACTGTAATATCTTGTAATTGGGGGGAAGCGTGTAGATCCGAGGGGGGTGTCAGGCTTCTTCAAAACTGTGAAGGGGAGGAGAGGGTGCAGCTGCACCAAACTATGACTCCCTTAATAGCCCAGATGCAGGGGTATAGTAGGTGCGGAACTCAGGACACACTTCAGGTGGGGGCAACACACACTGGTCGTTTAAAGAGCAGTAAGGTGCAACAGTACTGAAGGAGGGTGAAGCAAGATGGCCCCCAGGGGAATATCAAAGAACAGAGCTCAGGCCTGGGAGCTTCAGAGCAGCTGAGGATTTCTTAGCAAAAAAGTTAGTCAGGGGGTGAGGATAACTGGGGCAGCTTGGCTGTATCCGATTGATAGGGGAGAGGGAGAGTCCACACAGGCCTAGAGGAGAGTGGGCCTGAGGTGTACCAATATGGCCACCGTGTTCCTCACCTGTCCTGTGTTCTCTGGGCCCGTTCGCTGGTTCCTCCGCTCCTGGGTACGTGGCTCTCAGGGGACCGCTGCGAGGGGGGTCCTCGACTGACCCTCGGAAGAAGCAGGGGGGCCCGTGGAACGCCGCGGGCTGGCGTTAGGCGTCCGGACCTAGTAGGCCCCAAGATGGCGGCGCCGCGTCCCCGGGTGGCGGCCAACCACGGCCCGGAGGACGGCGTTTGCGGTGGCTGCAGAGTTCGATACAGGCACCGGACTGTGCCCCACACTAGCGGCAACCCCGATGGACGGTGGGGAACCGCTGAGAAGCTCGCCGGGCGCGGATGGCCACCGATTGTCAGGAGGCCTCGGCGGAGCTCCTCGGATACGCGTCCGCCTACTTCCACTTCCGGTAACGCCCCCCTGTTTCTTCTTTTTAAGGGCTTTGTTAAATTTTATTAAAATAGTATTGTATTATTATTAAAAAATGTTTTTATTAAAAGCAAGTTCAGCAAAAAAACATAGGTTTCCTTTGCAGGGTTTCAGCATACCTTTTCCCATCAACAAAACGACATTTAGCCTAGATGGCTCTCACTTGCAGCACTGCTGCTCTGGCCTTACATGCCAGGCCCCTGTCTGTCCCGTACAGACTGTTTCACCAATCAACTTGGTGCACACAGCTAGCAGCCTCTTGCTGCACTGGCACCCACGTGGAGCCCTCTTGACTCCTAGTATTCAGACTTCTTATCTGCTGGGTGGAGCCCAGAACCATGGTCAGGTTACTACTAAAAGCGCAGCGCACACCTGATCAATCAGTATGCTGGCTGTTTTCAAAATCAGGACCCAGGTCTTGGGATTTCATTCCACCCGGATCTCTCAGAAATCCCTGAGCTCCAGGTCCCAAAGCAGACTTTGTAAAACACTGAGGAAACTGAAAGGCCAGCTTCCTCTTCATGTTACAAGCTTCCTGGAACCCCTCAGCTCGTCCGCTTGAGAATTATGGGTCACAACCTCCTTCTAGACCCTGGCAGGACAACATTCTGCCACATATTCTCCCCCCCCCGTTTAAACCCCAGAGGGGGCGTAACACACCAGCCAAACCTCCTCAAATTGGCACCTCTGTGCCAGCTATCACCCACAAGGGCCACACCCAGTCTTATCAGGTGACTTTCACTGTGTCCCCCTGCTACACTGACTTGGGTACTACAAAGCTACCTCTGTTCCTTTTTACGGGTGCGCTTCCAAAAATGCCACCTGCTAATTTTCTTTGGGGCCACACCTTCAAACACTTTAACAGGGGACTTACTAAGGTCGTTTTCATTTTTCCCCAACCTTTTCCTCTTTACTTCTACAGTGGTCACATTTTTAAACAACTTTTTAGCCATAAGTGTGGGCACTTTTATTTGGGAATTAAACTTTGATGCCTTGCTAAGCTTTGGGCCAGTGTCCCCAGAATTTTTACTCCTGCAACTTGGGAGGTTCCTGGACCTCTGGAAATCCTTCCCAGAATTACACTCCTGAACCTGTCGGGGGCCTATTTCTACTGCACCTATTTCTTCTTCTGTGTCTGTCATACCATTATTCATCTTTCCGTATTTAAGATTAACAGCAACCATGTCACCTTGACCCTCAGGTCTACCCTTATTCATGTGGTTACCCATGGTAACCGAAATATTTACAAGTGCGTTACACTTTTCCTCATTGTCCGAAATATCACTGCATTTATCAAACCTCATCTCACCAAGGCAAGGCAAGGCAGTGTCCAGGAGAATCACACAAAACTGTTGTCTACCATAGCAACATCACTAACCCTCAACTCCACTGCCACATGATTCTCCTCCTGAAACTGTCCTGATACCTGATCATCATCATCCAATTTCACCTTTGGGTTGATAACCCCAACCACATCAAATATACTTGTGCCCTCTGGCACTTCCGCCCTCACTTCTGTCCTGTCCAAGAGTAAATATCATGCCTGGGGGGTGTCTATAGTATGCCTGGGAAGTGGCACATGTTTCCCGTGTTTAGAACAGTCCCTGCACAAAATGACATTTAACTGAAAAAAAGTAATTTAATACTGCTTTTAATGTAATGGCTGGTTCTGGCAATATGGATGAAAATCAGTGAGAAAAATGGCATGGGTAGCCCCCTCCCCCGCCCATTACCAGTCCCTTTGGGTCTTGTATGGATATTAACCACTTGCCGACCGCCGCACGCCGATGTACGTCGGCAGAATGGCACGGGCAGGCATAAGCACGTACATGTACGTGATTTGCCTCCCGCGGGTCGGGGGCCCGATCGGGCCCCCGCCCGGTGCCTGCGGCGGTCGGTTTTCGTTCGGGAGCGATCCCGGACGAGGGGACGGCCATTCATTCATGGCCACCCCCTCGCGATCGCTCCCGACGAATGGAAATCCCCGGTGACATCACTTCCTCTCCTGTAATGTAAACACAGGAGAGGAAGTGATGTATTCTCTCCTCCGTGTCGGTATTTTTCGTTCCGACACGGAGGAGAGCGGATCAGTGAGTTGCACCAACACATCCCACACACAGTAGAACATGCCAGGCACACTCACACCCCCCCTTTACCCCCCGATCACCCCCCCAATTACCCCTGCCCCCCAGTCACAGTGACACCAATGTCATTTTTTTTTTTTTTTTTTTTTTTTTTGCATTGGTGTCATTTGTGACTGTAATAACTGTTAGGGCAGTTAGGGTTAGCCCCCTTTAGTTCTAATGTACCCCCCTAACCCCCCCAATAAAGGTTTAACCCCGTGATCACCCCCCGTCGCCAGTGTCACTAAGGCTGGGTTCACATTGCAGCGGTTTATGAGAACGAATGTGATTCGCACCGCACTGCAGTGCAAATCACATCCGATCTCTGTGCGATTCGAGTTCAGCCATTCGCCGCACCCGCCGCACCCGCCACACCCGCCGCACCCGCCGCAAATTCGCACGGGACCCTTTTTTTGGCCCGCAGCAGAATCGGATCGCATGGGTGTTCACACCATGCGATCCGAGTTTGCAGATCGCACTGCGATATGCGAACTGATCTGGGGGTGTCAGTAACATTTCACTGACACTCCCAGCAGTTCGCATAGGGCAGTGTGAACTGCCGCCGGGAGGCATGCGATGCGGGAACCCGCCGCGGATTCGCGGCGTTTCCGCATCGCTCCAGTGTGAACCCAGCCTAATAAGCGATCATTTTTCTGATCGCCGTATTAGTGTCACAGGTGACGCTAGTTAGGCAGGTAGGTATTTAGGTTCGCCGCAGCTTTTTATAGCGCTAGGGACCCCCATATACTACCGCATAAAGCCCCCTGATTGCCCCCTAGTTAACCCTTTCACCAGTGATCACCATATAACTGTTACAGGTGACGCTGGTTGGTTAGTTATTTTTTTATAGTTTCAGGGCACCCGCCATTTATTACCTAATAAAGGTTTAACCCCCTGATCACCCGGCAGGTGTCATTTGTGACTAATAACTGTTAGGGCAGTTAGGGTTAGCCCCCTTTAGTTCTAAGGTACCCCCCTAACCCCCCCAATAAAGGTTTAACCCCGTGATCACCCCCCGTCGCCAGTGTCACTAAGGCTGGGTTCACATTGCAGCGGTTTATGAGAACGGATGTGATTCGCACCGCACTGCAGTGCAAATCACATCCGATCTCTGTGCGATTCGAGTTCAGCTATACAGATAGTATGGCTGAATTCGTGTCGCACCCGCCGCACCCGCCGCAAACTCGCACGGGACCCTTTTTTTGGTCCGCAGCAGAATCGGATCGCATGGGTGTTCACACCATGCGATCCAAGTTTGCAGATCGCACTGCGATATGCGAACTGATCTGGGGGTGTCATTAACATTTCACTGACACTCCCAGCAGTTCGCATAGGGCAGTGTGAACTGCCGCCGGGAGGCATGCGATGCGGGAACCCGCCGCGCATTCGTGGCGTTCCCGCATCGCTCCAGTGTGAACCCAGCCTAATAAGCGATCGTTTTTCTGATCGCTGTATTAGTGTCACAGGTGACGCTAGTTAGGCAGGTAGGTATTTAGGTTCGCCGCAGCTTTTTATAGCGCCAGGGACCCCCATATACTACCGCATAAAGCCCCCTGATTGCCCCCTAGTTAACCCTTTCACCAGTGATCACCATATAACTGTTACAGGTGACGCTGGTTGGTTAGTTATTTTTTTATAGTTTCAGGGCACCCGCCATTTATTACCTAGTCTCACTAGTGTACCCCTAAATTTAGGGGTGTCTACTTTCTAAAATGGGGTCATTTGGGGGGGGGGGTTTGTGCCATCTTGGCATTTTATGGCCTTCAAAACTGTAACGCCCTTAGAAAGCCTGAAGGCGGTGCTTGGTTTTTGGGGCCCCGTACGCGGCTAGGCTCCCAAAAAGTCCCACATATGTGGTATCCCCGTACTCAGGAGAAGCAGCAGAATTTATTTTGGGGTGTCATTTCACATATGCCCATGGCATGCGTGAGCAATATATCATTTAGTGACAACTTTGTGAAAAAAAAAAAAAGTTTGTAATTTTCCCGCAACTTGTGGCAAAATATAAAATATTCCATGGACTCAACATGCCTCTCAGCAAATAGCTTGGGGTGTCTACTTTCTAAAATGGGGTCATTTGTGGGGGTTTTGTGCCATCTTGGCATTTTATGGCCTTCAAAACTGTAATAGGTAGTGAGAAGTGAACTCAAAAAATTACGCCCTTAGAAAGCCTGAAGGCGGTGCTTGGTTTTCGGGGCCCCGTACGCGGCTAGGCTCCCAAAAAGTCCCACATATGTGGTATCCCCGTACTCAGGAGAAGCAGCAGAATTTATTTTGGGGTGTCATTTCACATATGCCCATGGCATGCATGAGCAATATATCATTTAGTGACAACTTTGTGAAAAAAAAATAAAAAAAAAAAAAGTTTGTAATTTTCCCGCAACTTGTGGCAAAATATAAAATATTCCATGGACTCAACATGCCTCTCAGCAAATAGCTTGGGGTGTCTACTTTCTAAAATGGGGTCATTTGTGGGGGTTTTGTGCCATCTTGGCATTTTATGGCCTTCAAAACTGTAATAGGTAGTGAGGCGTGAAATCAAAAATTTACGCCCTTAGAAAGCCTGAAGGCGGTGCTTGGTTTTCGGGGCCCTGTACGCGGCTAGGCTCCCAAAAAGTCCCACATATGTGGTATCCCCGTACTCAGGAGAAGCAGCAGAATTTATTTTGGGGTGTCATTTCACATACGCCCATAGCATGTGTGAGCAATATATCATTTAGTGACAACTTTGTGTAAAAAAAAAAAAAAAATTTTTTTTTTGTCATTATTCAATCGCTTGAGGCAAAAAAATAAAATATTCAATGGGCTCAACATGCCTCTTATCAATTTCCTTAGGGGGTCTACTTTCCAAAATGGGGTAATTTGGGGGGGTTTTGTACTGCCCTGTCATTTTAGCACCTCAAGAAATGAGATAGGCAGTCGTAAACTAAAAGCTGCGTAAATTCCAGAAAACGTACCTTAGTTTGTAGATGTGACAACTTTTGCGCAAACCAATAAATATACAATTATTGACTTTTTTTTTACCAAAGACATGTGGCTGAATACATTTTGTCCTAAATGTATGACTAAAATTGAGTTTATTGGATTTTTCTAATAACAAAAAGTAGAAAATATCATTTTTTTTCAAAATTTGCGGTCTTTTTACGTTTATATCGCAAAAAATAAAAATCGCAGAGGCAATCAAATACCATCAAAAGAAAGCTCTATTTGTGGGAAGAAAAGGACGCAAATTTTGTTTGGGTACAACATTGCATGACCGCGCAATTACCAGTTAAAGCAGCGCAGTGCCAAAGTGTAAAAAGACCTCTGGTCATTTACCAGCAAAATGGTCCGGTCTGAAAGTGGTTAAGGGGAACCCCGTACCCTATTTAAAAAAAGGAAAGGCGTGGGGCCCCCAGGCCCTATATACTCAGAACAGCAGTATACAGGCAGTGCAAATAAGACAGGGACTGTGTAGGTTTGTTGTGTTAAGTAGAATCTGTTTGTAATTTTGAAGTGGTACATTTTTAAAGTGTAGCTTCAGTCAAAAAATATATTTTTAAGCTTTTTGGAAAACATAGGGAAGGGTTATCACCCCTGTATAATTTTTTTGGCCGTCCGTCTTTTTTCATCTCACTTCCTGTTGTCTCCTTCTGTTTGTAAGTAGGAGACATTTGTAAGTTGGATGTTTGAAAGTAGGGGCCTGCCCTATATTCTCTGGATAAATTTGGCCCTAAGGTGTTGGTGCTGCCACAAGTTAACACTGTAAGCCCTCAAAGTGACTCTGGGTGGGTGCTGGAGTGCCCTGCTGTGAACTATTATATCAAGAATTGTAATTACATGCCATTGTTGAACTGTGGTTGGTGGTTGTGGGGGTGGTGGTGCTGGTGCCTTAACACTGTAATATTTTTTGACTCTTCTATTACTCTTTGGATAACACAGGGGCATCTATGTAAGGGCATTTATTTGTGCCTTGGGGAAACAGTGATATATTTATGATTTGTCTCAGTGCAGGTTTACTTTTCGATTTTGGAAGTATCACTATTTTTCCCCTCTGGTCCATTGGGCTAGTTGTACAATTATATTTTTTGGATAATATATATTATATAACATATACAGTATTTTTGAGAATATTATGATACTGTATACATTTATATTGATCTCATTTTTCCACAACTTTTTTTTCAATAATTTTTTTTTTTTTTTTTTACTTAAAAAAAATTATGGTTTTGATATCAAGCACAGAGATCTATTAATTGCTCATTGGAGTTATTTTCATCTTAAATATGTTCTGTTTGGTTCTTTATTGGACAATTGTTAGCATGTCGAACTGAGTATAGTGCCTAAATATTAATTGGTGGATCCTTCAATTTGCTGACAACCTGAGCCCCTTTTATGTAATGGCTGCTAAAGCATTCCCACTAATAATAGGATTTATGTACTCCAAGAAAATGATTTTACAGGTAAGCTGTTATAAAAATCCTATTTTCTTTAACGTACATCCAGTGGCGTAACTAGAACCTTCAGGGCCCCGATGCAAGAAACTATGAAGGGCCCCCCTGAACCCCAGCCAGGGCCCTTTCCTCCGAGTCCGGCGGTGGAACTCCAGGGCGTGGTCACAGGTATGACCTTTGTGAGCGCTGTAGTTCCACCACTGGTATCAGTAGTTTTTTTTTTTTTTAGGTGACGCATTGGGGGACTGTCCCTAGGCAGGATGGGGTCCCCAGAAGAGATGAGGTCCTTTTCTCCAGGACAGATGAAGTTACTGCCCCCAGGGGAGGTGGGGTCCCTGTCTTCATGGGAGAAGGGGTCCCTGTCCCCAGGGGGAGATGGAGGGGGTATGTAATGGTGTGTAAGGGATGGGGTCCTCTCACTCACCATGACCAAGCTGTAGGCCACGCACTCATCCATGTTGGCCTGGGCTCCATCCAGTGTGCTGGACGGGTGATCAGCATATCTCCCAGAAAGACCTTTCATCATCTGTGTATGATGGGGGAGGAGGGGGGCTGGCAGACAAGCCTGCAGTGTCCTCCGGGGAGCCGGCTCTCATAGGGCTGCACTACATCTGTGTGCTTAAAGTTTGTTTACCTGGGAGAAGTATGCAGTGCAGTGTGGGCCGGACTCGGGGGGGGGGGGGGGGTGACTCTGGCTGGGGAGAACAGACATCGGACTGAGCGGCAATGCATGGAGCAGGAGAGGGGTACTCTGAGGAGCCAGCTGAGGACACAGGTCATGCGGGGAAGGCACACCTAAAGAGCAGCCAGTGCGATAGTCGAGCATGGAGCTCTGCTAGTCACCCTCCACCTCCAGCCACCCGTGTGCATGGTGCACTGGTACCCCTAGCTGCCTATGCTGCTGCCAGCCATATGTAGAGGGGGCTGCATGGGCCCCCTGCATCGCAGGGCCCTGTTGCAGTCGCAACTGCTGCACCCCCTATAGTTACGCCCCTGCGTACATCACAGGAGACAGAGCCTCAGTATTCACTGATGTCCCTGAGCAATGCCACCTGAGGGGAGGGGGCACAAATAAGTAGAGAGCCATCAGACCTGAGGACCCTGCACTGCAGCCTGCAGTAAATTGCACCCGAAAGTGATATCCTCATGCCTTTTCACATCCACCTGATAGAATTTGGTGAATGTATGGACTGAAGACCAAGTTACGGCATTACAGATCTGAGCCCTGGTGGAATGATTTGATATGAAAAGGTGGAATTTCCCCCTTTAAACCATAGGCTTGAAAAATAACCTGTCAAATCCATTTAGCAATGGTGGATTTCAACACTGCCGGACCTATCTTTGGCCCTTCAGGCAACACAAGCAAAACATCCATTTTGCGAACCTGTGTGGTTGCTTCCAAATAAGCTTTGACCACTCTCACTGCATCCAGAGAATGTAGAGACTTTTCTTCCTTAGAAGAGGGATCTGGGAAGAATGAAGGCAGAACAATATCCTGGTTTAAATGGAAATTTGAAACCACCTGCAGAAGAAAGCTAGGACGAGAGCGTAAAACCACTCTATCCTTATGAACAATTAAATATGACTCTTTACAAGAAAGGGCCTCCAATTCTGATACCCTTCTTGCAGAAGAAATGGCTACCAGAAAAACTAGCTACCTTGTTAAAGTGGTAGTATGGTCGATTTTTTAACTTTTACCTACAGGAAAGCCTATAATAAGGCTTACCTGTAGGTAAAAATAATATCTCCTAAACCTGTACGGTTTAGGAGATATTCCCCTCGGTATGCGCCGCTGACTGCAGCAGCGCATGCGCACAAGGGGGTTCTCTCCATGAAAATCCGGCAGCGCTCGTGCGGCCGGACTGAAATCTCCCGCGCGCATGCGTGGGAGTGACGATATCGCGGCTCCGGCCACTCACAGCGCCGGAGCCGCGATACCCGGAAGAGACGCCGAGGGAGCATGTCGGCTCCCTCGGCGTGGATCGGGCCAGATGTCGGGGCCTCGTTCTAAGGTAAGTATTTCATAATGAGCTAGTATGCGGTGCATACTAGCTCATTATGCATTTTGCTTTGCAGGTTTAAAAAAAAAAAAAAAAAAAAATTCCGGGTTTACTACCGCTTTAACAGGACCAAGGGGATACTAAAGGAGAGAACTCCAAGGAGAACTAAATTGAAGTCCCAGGAGTTCAGGGGGGCTCTAACCGGTGGTGCTCCCTGAATAAATCTTCAGATTAAGGAATGAGTGGCAAGCGGTTGTTGAAACAATACTGACAAGGCCGAGACCTGGCCCTTGATAGTACCCAAACCCAACTTAATTTCTAACCCCATATGCAGAAAGGCAAGGATTCTCCCAATGACATACTTCCTGGGATGCCAATCCCTGGATTCATGCCAAGAGACATAAGCCTTCCAGATTCTATAATAAATGACTCTGGAAGCTGGCTTCCTTGCATTAATCAAGGTAGAAGTTACTGGGCCTGAAAGCCCACGACTCTTCAGAATGTGGGTTTCAATAGCCAAACCGTCAAATGTATCGTTTGTAAGGTAGGATGGAACACTGGTCCCTGTGATAGCAGGTCTGGATGTAGTGGTAGGGTCCATGATAAGGTCCATGATAGTAAGTCCATTCTTACTATCTCTGCATACCAAGATCTTCTGGGCCACGCTGGGGCCACTAGAAGCACCAACTTATTTTCCTGTTTGATCCTGCAAAGAAGTTGTGGTAGCAGCAGAATAGGAGGGAAAGCATTAATCAGTGAGAACTGATGCCATGGAATCACCAATGCATCCATCCCACATGCAAGTGGATCCCTTGTTCTTGACACAAAGTTGTTGATCTTGTAGTTTAACTTGGACACAAACAGATCTACATCTGGGATCCCCCATCTTTGACATATGGCCTGGAATATGTCGAGGTAAAGCAACCATTCCCCTGGGAACAACTTCTGGTGACTTAAGTAGTCCCCCTGCCAGTTCTCTACCTCTGGAATGAAGACTGCCGATATGCATGGGACATGCTTCTCTGCCCAGATCAGGATCTGGTTCACCTCTTTCTGGGCAGCATGACTTTTGGTACCCCTTTGGTGAGTGATATAAGCCACAGCTGTGGCATTGTCGGATTGGATCTTGAAAGGACAACCCTGCAATTTGAATGTCCAGGCTTTTAGGGCCAGGTAGGCTGCCCGAATCTCCAGAATGTTGATGGGTAAGATCTTCTAGATCCTGGACCATTTTCCTTGGACAGTCGCCTCTTCCAGAACGGCTCCCCAGCCCGAAAGACTGACATCTGTTGTTACCACCTTCCAGGCGACTGGCACCCAGGGCAAATGAGATTCCCAATCCAGGCTGTGGAAGACTATATCATCCAATTGGTATTGGTGATGTGATCTTAATGTTTTGTTCATAATTCTCTGGAATTAGGCAGGAGCACCATGAAAACCAAAAGGCATCCACTTATACTGGAACAGCCCCTCGGGGGTAAAGAATGTCATCTTTTCCTTCGCAGATTCTGGAGATTTTGAATAACTTACACAACTCCTTAGTGACTGTAGACATAAATTGTGTGCCCTCATCTGTTAAGATTTCTTTCAGTATACCAACACGACTAAATACCTGGAGGGGCTCTTAGCCTTAGCTGAGGTATTACGCTGGGGAAAGTCTTCTGGATACCGTGTGGCATAGTCCAGTATTATCAGTATGTGCTGATGGCCCCAGCTGGCCCCAACAGATCCATGCCAATTCTTTCAACAGTCACTTCAATGATTTGTAAAGCTACCAGTGGACTGTAAAAATGGGGCAATGGTGCAGAATAGTGACACTCTAGGCATGGTACACAATATTCTTTAACATCGGCATGTAAACCAAGCCAAAAGAATCTCTGGGTTACTCTCAAGATTTTCTCTATATCCAGGTGTCCACCCATTATATGACCACGGGCTAACTCTAAAACCATCCGGCGATATGGTTTGGGGACCACTAGCTGTTCTACCACTTCCCCCTTGCTTTACCACTTCATACAGCAAGTTATTTTAACCTTTTCATGACTAAGCCTATTTCTGACATTTGTTGTTTAAAAGTTAACCTCTGTATTTTTGCTAGAAAATTACTTAGAGCCCCCAAACATTATAGATATATTTTTTAGCAGAGAATCTAGAGAATAAAATGGTGATTGTTGCAATATTTTACCTCGTATTTTTACCGTATTTGTGCAGCAGCGTTTTAAAGGCAACTTTTTGGGAAAAGGGTCACTTTCAGGAATTAAAAAAAAAAAAACAGTATAGTTATCCCAATTTTTTGTATAATGTAAAAGATGATGTTAAGCCGAGTAAATAGATACCAAAAATGTATAATTGCTCATGGAATGGCGATAAACTATGGTACCTAAAAATCTCCATAGGCGACGATTTAATTTTTTTTGCAGTTACCAGGTTAGAGTTACAGAGGAGTTCTAATGCTAGCATTATCGCTCTCGCACTAACAATTGCAGCGATACTTTACATGTGTGATTTGAACACCGTTTACATATGCGGGTGGGACTTCTGTATACGTTTTCTTTGTTGCACAAGCTCGTGGGGATGGGGGCGCTTTTTTTTCTTATTTATTTTAATATTATTAAATTGTGTTATTTGAAAAAAAAAAAAAGATCACTTTTATTGCTGTCACAAGGAATGTAAACATACCTTGTGACACTTGCGTACACACGTAGCCGACTATCCGACCTTCCCGCCAAACTGTCCGTCGGACTTTCCGAACGGCTACTTGCCCACACATGGCACTTTTTCAGCGGACTAATACGGCGTACTAATTCCGCCGTACTATCCGCCCTACTTTTGAAATGAACGGACTCGCCCACACACGCGGAGAAAAGTCCGCTCATTTCGAGCGCTTCTCCAGGTAGGCGGGACCCGCGAAGGAGACGTCGCTGGCCCCGCCACCTGGTATGGACTTAAAGGGTCCCCCCAGGTCCACATCAGACCCTTGTCCGAGCACGCTACCCAGCCGGCCAGGAAAGGGGGGGACGAGCGAGCGCCCCCCCCCCTCCTGAGCCGCACTAGGGCGCGTGCCCTCAACATGAGGGGTGCTTTGGGGAAGGGGGGGCCGCGCGGCCCCCCCACCCCAAAGCACCTTGTGCCCATGTTGATGAGGACAAGGGCCTCTTCCCGAAAACCCTGGCCGTTGGTTGTCGGGGTCTGCGGGCGCGGGGCTTATCGGAATCTGGGAGCCCCCTTTAATAAGGGGGCCCCCGGATACCGGCCCCCCACCCTATGTGAATGAGTATGGGGTACAATGTACCCCTACCCATTCACCTGTAAAATAAAGTACAAAAAAAACACAACACACAAGATAAAATAGTTTATTGCACAGCTCCGGGGGACTTCCGTCTTCGGGGGTCTTCTCGCCGGACTCCTCCGTTATCTTCTTGTAGCTCTTTTACTAGCGGAGGAGCCCGGCTTTTTTCCTCGCCGCGGCCTCTTCTTCCGACTTCGGGGGTCTTGTCCCCCTCTTCGGTTCTTCTGCCGGGCCACCACGCCTTCTTCTAGCTCTTTTACAGGCGGTCTTCTGTTGCCGCTGTCGCCGCCGCCACCTTCTGTTCTTCTCTTCTTCTTCTTCTTCAGATGTTGCCTCGTCGAGTCCTCCGCTCACAATGATGGGGACCGGGCACACAGCGACTTATATAGGGACATCCCCGGATGATGTCCCCGCCTATTATGATGTCACAGTCCCAGCATCCTCTGGGACTGTGACACAATAATGGGCGGGGACATCATCCGGGATGTCCCTATATAAGTCGACGCGTGCCCGGTCCCCGTCATTGTGAGCGGAGGACTCGACGAGGCAACATCTGAAGAAGAAGAAGAAGAAGAGAAGAGAAGAACAGAAGGCGGCGGCGGCGACAGAAGACCGGGCCACCGCCTGTAAAAGAGCTAGAAGAAGGCAAGGCACTCCATATGTTGAGGGGACGCGGCCTGGTACGGCTCAGGAAGGGGGGGGCGCTCGCTCGTCCCCCCCTTTCCTGGCCGGCCGGGTAGCGTGCTCGGACAAGGGTCTGATGTGGACCTGGGGGGACCCCCACGCCAAATTTTTTCGGCGTTGGGGTTCCCCTTTAAGTCCATACCAGGTGGCGGGGCCAGCGACGTCTCCTTTGCGGGCCCCACCTACCTGGAGACCCGCTCGAAATGAGCGGACTTTTCTCCGGGCGGGAAAAGTCCACTAATTTCAAAAGTACGGCGGACTGGCATACACACGGCCGGATTGTCCGCCGAAATGCAAGTCCGGCGGGAAGATTGGAGTGCAAAACTACTTTCTAAGTCCGCCGTACTTTCGGGTCAAAAAAGTATGCCGGAGGCTACACATGGGGGGATTGTCCGGCGGACTTGAGTTTGCCGGACTTTTCCACCCGCTAGTTTGATCGTGTGTACGCGGCATAATAGGTGGTGACAGGTACTCTTTATGGAGAGATCAGGGGTCTAAAATACCTCCAATCCCTCCTTTGCACTTCAAAGTATTCAGATCACCAAAAACGGCCATTCTGAATACTGTATATTTTTTGTAAAATCTGGAGCCATTCGCCATTGGCAGCCGAGTAAACAGGAAATTACGTTGTGGCATTGATTCCGTGGTTACATTCAGGAGACTGGAGCAAAGCCATTTCCAGCTTCGTGCCAGTCTGTCTCTAGCCCTGAAAGTGGCTGATCGAGGATCGGGTCTCCTGGTGGGACAGGAGGCCCGGTCAGAGCGGCGGGAGGCATTGAGAGGAGGGGGGACATCCCTTCCCGCTCCTCTGGGATAACAATTGAGCAGCTTTTAGCTGTGTTGGTTGTTATCTCTGGAAAGCCGATCGCCCACTCTAAAAGACGGTACCAGGATGATGCCTACAGCTGCGGGCATCATCCCGGTATAACCCCCGAAATCCAAGGCTGCATATCTGCGTACACTCGGCGGGAAGTCATATTGGAAAGAGATAACCCAACACCGGGCTCAACCAGTTGCCCATCTATCATTTCAATGGTTTCTCTGGTTTTAGTAAGCGTGCAGTCTTTTAGTTGTTATGTACTGAAGTTATCTTTTCTAACTTCTAAATCAGGCACCACATTCTATCCACTCTCATTATTAGAGTCAAAGATAATGTGTGTTCAATATTCTCAAAGGGGGTGGGATTCCAGGTTGGATTCCGGCTCCTCCTGTTCTCTAGCCATTGCAAAGAAAAGAAAAGGATCTACCCCTTCAGTGGACACACCAACAATTTCCCCTTCCATTGTGCAATCAAAAGGGTCAGGAGTGAATTCAGACTTTTCCCAGCAGGATGAGCTATGTCCTCTTGACACTTTTTGTTTTCCCACAAACTCTAAAAATTTGAAAAACCTCTCCCCACTATAGTTTCATGAAGCAGTGAGGGTGACAGAGACCCAGGCAGTATCAGTCTCAACCATAATAGTCTAGTAGTCACGTGTGTCATCATGTATACAAATAACCCCAACAGTGCCTGGGTGAAACTTTGCAGGGTTAACAAAGTCATCTTTGACTAATATAGAACATACCATAGCTCAACTTACCAACCAGTCTGCTAACTGACCAAATTAACCTGTCCAACAGTCTGCGTTAAAAACAGGGGTTTAGTTAGCACACATTTGCAAACGCATGCATGAGCTGCCTCTTCACGGCACCCTGTGTATGCTTGCAGTCCTAACGCTAATGAAATTATGTTTATAAGCGTCTCCACAATATAGAAGCACATGCATTAATGGATAGATGAGGGGCAGGTGGACCATGGAGGAAGCCCAATCCCCCTTAAAGGACCAGGAGCACACTGCACACCCAGCAAAAGCACAGTGGCAGCAAAGGTGTACAGTGCGTTCCGGGGCCATATTACCGGATTGTGTTGACCCTCAAAATATAGAAAGGTCAGACACCAGCATGTGAAAAATCAAGGCTAGATGGATCAACAGCAGCCTTACTGAGATGAACATAACCACATCCCGCCCAGCCTATAGCAAAATGACAGTCGGGTGGGGGATCAGTTATTGTCAGGAACCATGAATCAGACGGAGATAGAAAATGAGGTAAAAATCACACCATTTAATATAGTGGTGAAAATGGTACAAATAGTAAAGGTAGTCAAAAGAATAGCCAGGGTTTGGTAACCAAATCGGATAGTGAGAACAAGCCAGGAAATCAGAGTGCCTGAGATCAATGTAGTCAGAGCAGCAGACAGGATCAGGAACCAGAATGGACATCAGCCAGGAAAGTATTCAACAGGAACACAACAGAGTCTCTACATATGTTGACCAAGGCAAAGGCACAGGAGATCTATCCCCTACAGCTAAAATAGCCAGCAGGGCTTTTTAAGGAACAGGATATGATCACCAGGAGAGTCACTGAGGAATGATCAGTGCTGGCAATTAACCAACAGCTGAGCAGCCTGAGCTCTGAGAAGGGAGGACTGAGCCCAGCTCTGACAGTACCCCCTCCTCAATGACTCCTCCCCCTCGGAAGACCACCAGGTTTGAGGGGAAAATGTCTATGGAAAGCACGGAGGAGGAAAGGGGCATGTATGTCTGAGGATGAAACCCAAGAGCGCTCCTCCGGACCGTTTCCAATGAACCAGGTACTGTATGCGTCCACAGAACCTACAGGAGTCAATAAGGGATTGTACTTCATACTCCTCATGGTTCTCAACCTGTACTGGGTGAGGACATGGCACAAGGTGGTGAAGCGGTTGCACACCAAAGGTTTTAATAAGGAGACATGGAAAACATTACAGATATGCATATTAGAAGGAAGAGCTAAAGCGTAAACCACTGGGTTAATCCTACCGAGAATACGGAAAGGCCCAATAAACCGAGGTTCCAATTTCAGTGAGGGAACACAGAGTTGGAGGTTGCAAAATGACAGCCAGACCCTCTTCCCAACTTGGTAGGAAGGCACAGGTAGGTGTCTGCGGTCAGCATGGAGACTGTACCTATCATTGGCACATTGCAAGGACTCTTGGACCTGTACCCAAGTGGAACAAATACCACAAAAATTCTCCTCTAACACAGGAAAGCTCTGAGGAACAAATGGTTTTGGCAACATGGATGGTTGGAAACCATAATTCGCCATAAACTGGGAAAATTGGAAAGTGAAATTAACGGCACTATTGTGAGTAAACTCCGCCCAAGGTATGAGGTCTGACCAGTTCTTATGATGGTCAGAAATATAGCAATATGGAAACTGCTCCAAGGCCTGTTTGGCTCATTCTGTGGCCCCTTTGGACTGCAGGCGATACGCAGAAGAAAAGAAAAGCTAAATTCCCAACTGTGCACAAAAGGCTCGCCAAAACCTGGATTTAAACGGACTGAATTCATAGTTTCAAGAAGCTATTATATAAGCACCTGAACAACCACAATATTATACAGGGATATATAATGTAATACTGACATATAATCACACACATAGGTTGGGCTGTATGGACTTGTGTCTTTTTTCAACCTCAGCTACTATGTACTATGTACCCCTGTCTGAGACGATAACCTCTCGAAAGATCTCCCGAGCAAAAATAGATGCCAGTTCTTTGTATGCAGGCAACGTCTTAGGTGGAATGCAATGTGACATTTTCGAGAACCGATCAACCGACATAAGGATAACTGTGTTGCCCTGGGAGTTGGGTAACTCCACAATAAGTTCCATAGACAGGGCAGTAAAAAGGGTTGCTGGTTTGAATCCCAATCCCAACACTACTTGCCTGGAGTTTGCATCTTCTCCCTGTGCCTGCGTGGGTTTCCTCCAGGTACTCTGGTTTCCTCCCACACTCCTTAGACATGCTTGTAGGTTAATTGGATCCTGTCTAAATTGTCCCTAGTATGTGTATGTATGACTGTGAGTTAGGGACCTTAGAGTGTAAGCTCCTTGAGGGCAGGGACTGATGTGAATGGACAATGTATATGTAAAGCACTGTGTAAATTGATGGTGCTATGTAAGTACCTAAAATAAAATAAAATTCTATATATACACACAGTATCTTACAAAAAAATAAATCTATATACTGGTGGGTCCAAGGCCTCTCTCCATTGGGTATGGGTTGTAGGTGTTGTGGTGTTTTAATCATAGCACACACAGAACAGGCAGCAAAGTACAGTCACAGTTCATCACTCACTCTCTTCACAAAGAAGAAACCAGCACCAGCAGGAGACAAGGATTTGTGGATGAATCCTCAAGAAATTGCATCTGCAACATACTCCTCCATGGCTTTGTCCTCTGAGATAGACAAAGGTTAAACCTGGCCACAAGGGAGTATGGCCCCAGGTTGAAGGTCAATTGCACAATCATATGACTGGTATGGAGGAAAACTACCGGCTTGACCTTTGTCAAAGACAATGCTAAAATCAGGGTTCTCCTCCAGCAGGTAGGAGAGTGGAGAGGTGCACAAGACTTTAGCCACTTTCTGAAAACATGTCTTGCTGCATTGAGGCGACCAGAAAATAACCTCAGCACGTACCAATCAAAAGAGGGGTTGTGCATCTGTAACCAAGGATAACCAATAACCACTGGAAAATGAGGAAAGGAAATTACTTGGAATTAGATTGTCTCATGGTGAAGAGCCCTTACGGCCATGGTCAACAAGGCAGTCTCATGAGTCACATGGGCAGGCTGTAAAGGCATCAATAGCCTCAATAGCAAGTGGAGTGATATGAAGCTGCAGCGGAATCGAGTGCTTAGACACAAAGACACCATCTATAACCAGGCATGCAGCCCCAGAGTCTTAGATTAGAGCTTGCAGATTAGAGCCTGTTACTCGATGGATGACTCAGACCAAAAAAGGGTTGCCGGAACCAGAGGCTTATCCTTCTGGATAACTGGGGATGTAACAACGTCACCTAATGTCTGTTCCCTACAGGGAACAGGACTTACAGGTGCAAGTGTTTCCCCAGACGGGTAGGACAAGACTTAAAAAAGTGACCTGCCTGGTCACAACAAAGGAACAATCTATACCTCCTCCTAAAGGCAATCTCATAGAGTCCTGTGAAGCCCAACTGCATGGCTTCTACCTCACTGGCAGACTCAGTACCAAGAGGAAAGGGAGGTGAGGGAGACAATGGTGGGACTACAAATCTTGAGAGCCAAAAGTACAGGAAGGTTCTGCAAGCGCTCCTTAAAGGAAGTTCTCTCTTGGAGACTGGAGTCAATGAGAATGGCAAACATGATGAACTTCTCCAGCTCAGTGGGTATTTATCGGGCTGCTATCTCATCTTTGATGTTAACTGAGAGACCATGAGAAAAAACAACCACGAGGGTCTCATTGTTCCTAGCAGCCTCTGCTGCCAGAGTACAGAACTCAATGGCGTAATCAGCAACAGTTCTGTTTGATGGACATGAGTCTCTTGGCAGCAAAAGTGGAGCATGGGGGAGTCACCCTTTTTTTTTTAGAAAAATTGTATTCAAGTTTAAACATTACAACAGTGTTCAGAAAAAGAAACAATACATGCTGACCCAGGGATAGGCTATGCGTTCGAGTCGGGGTGCAAATTCGCCGTGGGACATCCTTTAAAGCGGGAGTCCGCCGGGAGTCCGCCGTTTTTTTTTTTTAAAAGCCAGCAGCTACAAATACTGCAGCTGCTGACTTTTAAAATAATGACACTTACCCGCCCAGCACGCCCGCGATGTCGGCACCCGAAGCCGATCTCTCGATCGTCTCTCGGGTGCTGCCGCCGCCATCTTGGGTATGGGAATCAGGAAGTGGAGCCTTTCGGCTTCATTTCCCAGTTCCCTACTGCGCATGCGCGAGTCGCGCTGCGCAATAAGGATGGTCCCCGCTGTCGCTGGGATCTGTGTGTTTCCCAGCAGGCAGCGGGGGACCTTCGAAAAGGGGCGTAGATTCTGCGGAAAGGGGCGTTCCTTCTGCAGAATCTACGCCGGAAGTGGGTGCAGATACCTGTACTGTACAGGTACCTGCACCCCCCTCCCCCCTGAAAGGTGCCAATTGTGGCGCAAGAGGGGGGGAGGGTTCCAATGAGCGGAAGGTCCACTTTAGGGTGGACCTCTGCTTTAAAAGTCTATGGGAGAAATCGAAAGTGCTAATTTTAAAGGTTAATATGCAAGTTATTGTCATAAAAACTGTTTGGGGACCCGGGTCCTGCCCCAAGGGACATGTCTTTGACAAAGGTCAAGCTGGACGAGAGAGCACCCCCCCTCCTGAACCGTACCAGGCCACATGTCCTCAACATGAGGAGGATGTCCCCATGTTGATGGGAACAAGGGCCTCATCCCCACAACCCTTGCCCGGTGGTTGTGGGGGTCTGCGGGTGGGGGGCTTATCGGAATTTGGAAGCCCCCTTTAACAAAGGGAACCCCAGATCCCGTCCCTGTCAAAATGGTAAAAAAAAAAAAAAAAAAACACACACCGTGGGAGAAGTCCTTTATTAAAAATAAAAAAATAAAAAAGAGATTCCAGCAATGTAATCCAATAAATCCATGCTCCGTGTGTTGGTGGCCCCGCCCCCTCTGATGCAACGCAGGATTCCCGCTGCATCAAATGGGGGTGGGATCACCCGCACATATCACTGGGAAACCCTGGTGTTTCCCCTTGTGACGGGTGGCCCGCCCTCATCTACATAAGAAGTGTCAAGCTGGCACCGCGTCATTAGCTGGGTGCCTAGGGTGGAGGCAGGATCTTGTACGTGTTCCTCGCTGGAGTCGCTGGAGATCATCCATTGCTGGAGATCAAGAATTGGAGTAGGAGCATGGATTTATTGGATTTCATCGCTGGAATCTCTTTTTTTTTTCAAACTTACGTTTTTATTAATATTCCATGTTAAACATGTGCATACGAACTTTACAGAGGCGGTAATACAGCAGTACATTCTATTACACTAATAGTATGCATGTGCCTCAGTATATAGGCGTATAAATCAACTGTGGGTTGGTATATTAATACTAACAAACATCACTGTTAGCAAAAACAGATATTAAACATCAACATAGTAGGTATACACTGTGAAGTGGATAGGCAATCACACTAGTGGATTGTAATAGTGGCAACATAATCTACTTACACAATTCTAAGAATCGTGTGTGCCTATCAACAATATATAAGGTAAAATAGAAAGCGCACGATGTAGAACAGAACAGAACAGACAACAGTGCTTCTTGGATCTTTGATCCATGGATCCCAGTCCCTGAGGAATTTTTGTGTAGTAAGGTGAGCTTTGGAGAAACTGTGCTCCATTTTAAAGTTGGAGTTTAGTATGGTAATTACTTCTCAGATATCGGGAGGTTGAGAGTTTTTCCATTTTCTTGCGAGTGCCAACCTTGCGGTGATAAAAATATAAGTGGATACTGTTTGAAGTTTTTTTGGCCAGGATGGGATCATTAAACTTTGGAGAAGGTCTATGGGCGATAAGGTCGTTGTAGTGTGGGTGATCGATTGAAGAACGGTCCGTATTTGGGTCCAAAAGACCTTAAGACTCGGGCAGTCCCACCAGATGTGGAAAAGAGATCCTGGGGATCCACATCCTCTCCAGCACAAGTGTGACACGTTGGGGAAGATCTTGGCAAGTCTGTTGGGTGTATAGTACCAGTGTTGGAAGAACTTTTGTAAAGATTCCCAGTGTGCCGTACAATGCGAAAGCTTGGCAGGTAAGGAGAGAGCACGGTACCACACACTGTTAGTTGGCCTAGACGGAATATGTTCGGCCCATTTCAGGATTTGAGATTGGAGTGGATCCTCTGTAGGTTGAGACAGCTCTTTATATATGTGCGAAATGCCTTTACATGCATGACCCTTTATGGTGAAATACGTAAGCGTGCTGTGCAGGATTCTGTCTTGGTTCTTCCACTGTATTTTGTTGAGTTGATATAGAAGGATTTCGAAGAGATGCCGTAGGAGGATTGGAGATCTGCGAAAGATCTTAAGTAAGACGTGGAGAAGATTTTTCGAGATCGATGATGCCTGCGTCGATCTATGGTTGTATTGGTAGGTCGGGGAGAACGAGCGTGAGCGCCTGAGTTGGGACAAATTGTAGTATGGAGTGGGGTAGACCTTTCGACACTTGGGGAAGTGAAGTCCACACTCTTAGGGAGGCAGAGATAGTATCCAACGGGTAATGTTTTGTGATGGGTGCGAGAAGCGAGGCACCAAGAAGAAGTTTAGGTTCTGCGGTCATTGCTGCCGATTCTATCTGCGCCCAGTTGGAGGGGGTAGACGTATTCCACCAGAATTTAAGTTGATTCAGGATGACTGCCTTGTAGTAGAGGGTTACGTTGGGGGCTCCTAATCCCCCCATATGGGTTGGGGCCATCAAATTTTTCTTTTTGATCCTGGCTTTTTTGTGCTGCCAGATAAATTAGTAGAGAAGGGACTGAAGAGTTCTTAGGTGTACCGGAAGGAACGGTATTGAAAGAATGCGGAAGATATATAAAATATGTGGTAGCATAAACATTTTAGCTAAAGCAATCCTACCTGCCCATGACACAAATGGGTGATTCATTTCATTGGACAGTTTATGAAGCTTTTCTACTAGGGCTGCTAAATTGATGCGCAGGAGATGTTTGCTGGGCGTAGTTAGATGAATTCCTAAGTAAGTCAGAGATGCATTCTTAGACCATGAAAAGGGGGAGGTTGTAGAGATTTGTTGTACAGTCGACTTGTCTAAACCTAAAGCTAGCATAAAGGACTTGCTGTGGTTCACTTTATATAAAGAAATAGAGCTAAATTGATCTAGGATATGTTGTACCTCAACCGACGACTGTTGCGGGTCAGAGACTGCGATTATCACGTCGTCTGCATATAGGCCTATTTTATGTTCTGTGGAACCTATTGTGATGCCTTTCATTTTGGGTTCAGATCGGATCCATTGGGCAAGAGGTTCCATGACCATGGCAAAAATTAAGGGCGAAAGAGGGCAGCCCTGGCGTGTGCCATTAGTAAAATAGAAAGGGTCCGATATTACTCCCGAGGTCCAAACTCGTGCACTGGGATTTGTGTAGAGGCAAAGGATGGCATGCAGAAGCGTGCCCGAAATGCCAAACTTTCTCAGGACAGCATCTAGGTATTTCCAATGTACTCTATCAAATGCCTTCTCTGCATCCAGAGAGAGGAGCAGAGAAGGCATTCGGGTATGTTCGGTCCACTGGATAATGTCAATAAATCGTCGGGTTCCGTCTGAAGTTTGTCTTCCAGGTATGAATCCCACCTGATCTATATGAATCAGTTGGTCCATTACCATGGAGAGTCGGAGAGCTAGTAATTTGGCGTATAATTTGGTGTCTGTGTTTAACAGCGAAATGGGTCTAAAGTTTCCTGGGGTGTCCGACGGTTTACCCCGGTTGGGGAGAGTTACTATGAGGGCTTCTAGGCATTTGTTTGGCATTGTGCCCGAGGATGCATATTGATTGAATGTGTTGCACAGATGAGGTGAGAGGATGTCAGTAAAATGTTTATAATATTCGTTAACGAATCCATCTGGGCCCGGTGCTTTGTGTAGGGGAAGCGATTTGATAGCGGTATGAATTTCGGTTTGTGAAAATGGGGCAGATAGTTCTTGTAGTTGCGTTTGTGTCAGTGATGGTAGTTGAACAGAGGCAAGAAAGGTGTCAATTTCCTCCGTATCTATCGGAGGTCCTGAGACTGTCTTTTGGAGGTTATATAGGTTTGAGTAAAAGGACGCAAACGTATTGGCTATGTCCAATGGATTGGTCATGCGTGCCCCTTGAGAGTTTAGGAGGTATGGGATTTTAGAACGTCGCCGCTGCTGTTTAATTTGTCTGGCCAGGAAGGCTCCAGATTTATTGCTGAAGGCGTATGATTTTAGTTTTAGTCTTTTGATGTAGTAGTCATATTTATGGTGTAGCAGTTCACTGAGTTTGCGTCTAAGGTCTCGGAAGGACTCTAGCGTCTTCTTAGTAGGCGTGTTCTTGTTGATTATTTCTAGGGATTTGATTTGTTGTAGAAACGTGTCTATTTCTACAGCTTGTCTCCTGCGCTCTTGAGCACCTAATTTAATAAAGAGCCCCCGTAGAAAAGCTTTATGGGCCAACCAAACTGTGGCTTGATTAGCCACTGATGTACAATTGTTCTCAAAGAAACTCTCAATCTCAGATTTATATTTGTTTTTGTATCTCGGATTGGTGAGCAGGGATGAGTTAATGCGCCATACAGAATGTTTAGTGGGGCATTGCTGGGGGAACATAACCATGGAAATTGGTGCATGGTCCGACCACGTGATTGTGCCAATGCAGGAGTCTGAGGTGGACAATAGAGCTTTTTTGTTTGTGAGAAAGAGGTCAATCCGAGAATAAGAGCTGCCAGGATGGGAATAAAATGTGTAATCGTGTTCAACATCATGCGCACACCTCCAGGGGTCATAGAGATTTCAGTATCTATGAATGTGGAGAGAGCTGAGGTCCCCCTCCTGCTAGGGTTGGTGGAGTTTAGAGTGGGATCAGGGATCTTGTTGAAATCACCACAGATAATTAGTGAGTCAGGATTATACGAGTGCAATTTGGTCCTGAGTTTTTTGTAGAATTTTTCCTGCGATGTGTTGGGTACATAGACATTCACCAAGGTTATTGGGTGATTGTTGATCGTGGCAGACATAATTATAAGCCTGCTCTCCTCATCTGTCTCAATTTGGTGTGGGATAAAGGTCAGCTTAGAACTGACGGCTATCATTACTCCACATTTTTTTTTGTAATTATTGGAGAAGAAATAATGGGAGTATTTTTTATGTACGCATCTTGGCGGTTTAGACTTTGCAAAATGTGTTTCTTGTACACATAGTATATCTGCCTGTTGCGCACATGCTTCCTTCCAAGGAGATTTCTTTTGAAAGGGGAATTAAGCCCCTTGGCATTAAGGGACACTATTTTGATCGGCATAATAATGAGAGACTCCGGACAATGCACAGGTGTTGAACGCGATCACAATACGTACACAGAAGAATATTACAGAAATCAAATATAGTCAACCTTACTTTTTAACACACACAATATACAGATTGTTAGCTCCCCCTTGCTAGGCAAAGAGGAAGTAAGCGGGATCGCCTAGTACGTATGTATTTTAAAGCATAAACAATCCTTAGAATATGGTAGTATGTTCTGAGGGTAATAGATACCAGTAGGTGATCGTCATGAGAGAGTAAAAAAAGCAAAAAACAAAAAGGAACAGACAAAACAAACTTGTAGAACAGCTGAGTTATAGAAAAGTACTTACTGGAGCTTGGCACACTCTAACTCAGTGGGGAGGTGAAAACAGGTAGGTCGCCCAGACAGGTCGAATCACGCTTGGGACAAAGTTACTCGTAAGGAGCATCAGGCTTTGTTGGTCTTGTTTGGAAAATGTTGAGGGATCGCCATCTTGGCTTCTCCTGTGCTCCATGCGGCTGAAGTATTCGGTCAAGCGGCGTGGTTGTGGCGGCGGATGGCGCCGTCCTGGCATGCCGCTGCGTGTCCCACAACCTTCCCCTCTCAGTCAGATGAGAGAGGATAAGTCTGTCACTCCGTAGTTGCTGTTATAGCCTGTCGTGGAGCGGAGCTCGGTAATCAAACAGCCATCTCACTCCGCGGCTAGCCATGCCCCCTGGAATCTCTTTTTTTATTGTTATTTTTTGTTTTTTAATAAAGGACTTCTCCCACGGTGTGTACAATGTACCCGTTACCATTTCAAACAGTGGGTGGGATCTGGGGGTCCCCTTGTTAAAGGGGGCTTCCAGATTTCGATAAGCCCCCACAACCACCGGGCAAGGGTTGTGGGGATGAGGCCCTTGTCCCCATCAACATGGGGACATTCTCCCCATGTTGAGGGCATGTGGCCTGGTATGGTTCAGGAGGGGGGGTGCTCTCTCGTCCCCCCTCTTTTCCTGTGGCCTGCAAGGTTGCGTGCTCGGATAAGGGTCTGGTGTGGATTTTTGGGGGGAGCCCCATGCTATTTTTTTTTTAATTTTTGGCATGGAGCTCCCCTTAAAATGCATACCAGACCTGAAGGGTATGGTATGTATTTTTGGGGGGAACCGCACACCGTTTTTTTATTTTGGAGCAGAGTTTCCCTTAACCACTTCAGCTCCGGACCAATAAACACCTTAAGGACCAGAGGTCTTTTTGCAATTTCGCACTGCGCTGCTTTAACTGGTAATTGCGCGGTCATGCAATATTGCACCCAAACGAAATTTGCGTCCTTTTCTTCCCACAAATAGAGCTTTCTTTTGATGGTATTTGATTGCCTCTGCGATTTTTTTTTTTTGCGATATAAATGGAAAAAGAGCGAAAATTTTGAAAAAAAAAGATATTTTCTTCTTTTTGTTATAAGAAAAATCGAATAAACTAAATTTTAGTCATACATTGAGGGCAAAATTTATTCAGCCACATGTCTTTAGTAAAAAAAATGTCAATAAGCATATATTTTTTGGTTTGCGCAAAAGTTATAGCGTCTACAAACTAGAGTACATTTTCTGGAATTTACACAGCTTTTAATTTATGACTGCCGATCTCATTTCTTGAGGTGCTAAAATGGCAGGGCAGTACAAATCCCCCCCAAATGACCCCATTTTGGAAAGTAGACACCCCAAGGAAATTGCTGATGGGTATGTTGAGCCCATTGAATATTTATTTTTTTTGTCCTAAGGGATTGAATGTACCTAGCGACACATGCAGCGATCAGAAAAATGATCGCTTAGTGACACTGGCAAAAGGGGGTGAAAGGGTTAACTAGCGGCAATCAGGGGGTTAAAAACATTATTGGGTAGTATATCGGGGTACCTAGCGCTATAAAAACCTGGCGGTGAACCTAAAAAAATAACTAGCTACCTAGCGACTGTAGCGACACTAATGCAGCGATCAGAAAAACGATCGCTTAGTGACACTGGCAAAAGGGGGTGAAAGGGTTAACTAGCGGCAATCAGGGGGTTAAAAACATTATTGGGTAGTATATCGGGGTACCTAGCGATATAAAAACCTGGCGGTGAACCTAAAAAAATAACTAGCTACCTAGCGACACTAGCGACACATGCAGCGATCAGAAAAATGATCGCTTAGTGACACTGGCAAAAGGGGGTGAAAGGGTTAACTCTAGGGGCAATCAGGGGGTTAAATCTTTATTGGGGGGTGATAGGGGGCTACCCTGGACCTAACACTAACTGTCCTGACAGTTTTTACTGTCACAACTGACACTGAATGCATTGATCAGTAAAGAAATGATCAATGCAATCAGTGACACTGTGACTGGGGGGGGGAGGGGGGGCGGGGGGGGGATCGGGGGGCGATCGGGGGGGGGATCGGGGGGGGTTTGTGTGCCTGTGTGTACCTACATGTCAGTGTAGTGTTCGTGCAGACTTACTTTTACTCTTCTCCTCGTAGTCCGGTCAAAAAGACCGCCCCGAGGAGAATGACATCACTTCCTCCTTCCTGTGTAAACAATACACAGGGGAGGAAGCTTCTCATTGGCCAGGAGCGATCCAGAGGGGGTGGCCGAAAACGAACGGCCATCCCCTCATCACGGAGCGCTCCTGGACCGAATCGGACCGCCGTAACCAGCGGGAGGGGGTCCGATGGGACCCCCCACCCGCTGGAAGGCAATCACGTAGATGTACGTGATTATGCCTGCCTGTGCCATTGTGCTGACGTACAATGGCAATACGGCGGTCCTCAAGTGGTTAATATCCATACTAGACCTGAAAGGCATGGCAATATACAATAAATTTCTTTTTTCCTTTAGAAATGTAATTTTGCTCTTGGACTGTTATAAACACAGGAAACATGCGCTACTTTACAGGTATACTATAGAACCCCCCCAGGTACGAAATTTAAAGGAATATTCCATTGTTATTGTTTCACTTTAAGCATTATTAAAATCACTGCTCCTGAAAAAAATTGAAGTTTCTAAAACTTTTTTTTTCATTGATACATGTCCCCTGGGGCAGTCCCCAAACACTTTTTATGACAATAACTTGCATATTAACCTTTAAAATTAGCACTTTTGAATTTTCATGTTCGACTTCCATAGACTTTAATGGTGTTTGCGTGTTCAAACAAATTTTTTGCCTATTCGCATGTTCTGGATGTGAAATGAACAGGGGTTGTTCGGCTCATCGCTAATGACAAATTTCCAGATTAGACAAAAAAGAGCACAGACTTATGCCCCATACACACTCAGATTTTCTGCTGTTTTTCCATCAGGTTTACCAAAACCACGTAGTGCAAGGGCCTGCCTGATAGCATACAAATTGAAACTCCTAAGGTTTGACCTCATATTATATGGTTTTGGTAAATCTGAAAGAAAAACTCAGCAGAAAATCTGATAGTGTGTATGGGGCTTTAGGGAGGGTAAGGGCAGATCTAAAATCGCTGTACATTCATGCTAAACCTATGATTTTACATATTACATGTCCTCATAGATATTAGATACCATTCCATTCCTTAGGAGGTGTATGTAAGCATTCCTCTGTTGGGGTGAGGGGGTTCACTGCCTCAAATACCCTTTTAAAGGAAGCAACAAACTCTGAGTAACTCAAGACAACAGGCTTTTGCATCTCGCATAGAGGGTTTTCTGCAGCCAAGGCTCTCCCAGAAAGCAAAGATATCACAAAGCCTACTTTGCTTCTATCTTTGGGAAACTCATGGGGCAGCTTCTCAAAGTATATCTCAATCTGGTTGAGAAACCCTCTGCACTGAACTGGATTACCCCCGAATCGCTGGGGAAGCGGAGCAGAACTAGACATACCTCTTATAGAGGTAGTACTCGAGGTGGATGCCTGCACAGAGACAGGAGCAGCAGCGGGGATGACCTGCAACACAGGTTGTACTGGAGCAGCCACAGTGGCAGGGTCCAGATGAGCAGTGTGAATAATAAGCGTTCATAACGCTATGGCAAACTGATCCCTGCAGTGATCCTGCTCATCAAACCTGGAAAAAATATTACCAGCAAGTGGATTGCCTGAATCTTCTGAATTCATGGTCTTCGCCTACTATCAGGAACCATGAATCAGACGGAGACAAAAAATGCAGTACAAATCACACCATTTAATATAGTGGTAAAAATGGTACAAATAGTAAACGTAGTCAAAACATAGCCAGAGTTTGTCAACCAAATCAGGTTGTGAGAACAAGCCAGGAAATCAGGGAGCCAGAGATCAGCATAGTCAGAGCAGCAGACAAGATCAGCAACCAGAAGGGACATCAGCCAGGCAAATCTTTAACAGGAACACAGCAGAGAGTCCCTCGATATGTTGACCAAGGAGAAGGCACAGGAGATCTAACCCATACAGCTAAAATAGCCAGCAGTGCTTGTTAATGAGCAGGATATGATCACTAAGGATGGCCGAACGGTTCGCCCGATGGTCGTTTCGTGCCGAATTTCGGCTGTTCGCGGTCCGTCCGATCAGCGGACTATTGCCGCCGTTCGCCCGGCGGACTTCCGTGTTTACTGTGTAAAAGAACTTTGACCTATGATGATACATCCATCATGGGGTATAGGACAGCCAATTGAGACATTACATTACATTGAGACATGACACTTGGACATTCCCCCTAACTTAAAAATAGACCAGATGCGGCGGCCATTTTACATTCTTTCTTCTGTCACTATAGGGAGAGGTAGCTGTGTGGAGCAGGGAGAGACTGCAGTGACCCAAATCGCTAGCTATTTGGTCCACAAAAGTTCTTTTCAGGACTGGTATAGGTGTTAGGTGTAGTTCAGGATATAGGTTTGAGGCACTACTGTGCTACTGATTGTTGCAGCAGCCTGTCTTTTGTCAGTGTAGAGAGAGGGACAGGACGCTGTGTGCTGCAGGGACAGTCAGTTTAATCATTAGCTGTTACTATTAGGTCCACAAAAGTGCTATTCAAGTTATTGTTCCAGCAGCCTACGTATTGTCAGTTTAAATAGGGACAGGCAGGAAGCTGTGTGTGAGGCAGTGAGGGACAGTCAGTTTAATCAGTAGCTGTTACTATTAGGTCCACAAAGGTTCTTTTCAGGACTGGTATGGTAATAGGCTTGTACACGTATAATATTCTTTCTTCCAAATATAGAAAGAATATTATACTTGACTGCTGCCCTTCTGCTGCAGTAGTCCTTTATCAGTATAGGGACAGAGGTACAGTCTGCTAATCATTCACAACCTACTTGTTCCACAAAGGTCCTTATAAGGACTGGTAAGGTATAGGGTACTACAGTACATAGGGTTGAGTGAGGTACAGTCTGCTATTCCTTAAGGACTGGTATAGGTCCACAATATATAGGGTTGAGGTGCACTACTGCTGACTGCTGCCCTTCTGCTGCAGTAGTCCTTTATCAGTATAAGGACTAACAGTAGTCCTTTATCAGTATAAGGACTAATCATTCACAACCTACTAGTTCCACAAAGGTCCTTATAAGGACTGGTAAGGTATAGGATACTACAGTACATAGGGTTGAGTGAGGTACAGTCTGCTATTCCTTAAGGACTGGTATAGGTCCACAATATATAGGGTTGAGGTGCACTACTGCTGACTGCTGCCCTTCTGCTGCAGTAGTCCTTTATCAGTATAGGGACTGAGGTACAGTCTGCTAATCATTCACAACCTACTTGTTCCACAAAGGTCCTTATAAGGACTGGTAAGGTATAGGGTACTACAGTACATAGGGTTGAGTGGGGTACAGTCTGCTATTCCTTAAGGACTGGTATAGGTCCACAATATATAGGGTTGAGGTGCACTACTGCTAACTGCTGCCCTTCTGCTGCAGTAGTCCTTTATCAGTATAGGGACTGAGGTACAGTCTGCTAATCATTCACAACCTACTAGTTCCACAAAGGTCCTTATAAGGACTGGTAAGGTATATGGTACTACAGTACATAGGGTTGAGTGAGGTACAGTCTGCTATTCCTTAAGGACTGGTATAGGTCCACAATATATAGGGTTGAGGTGCACTACTGCTGACTGCTGCCCTTCTGCTGCAGTAGTCCTTTATCAGTATAGGGACTGAGGTACAGTCTGCTAATCATTCACAACCTACTAGTTCCACAAAGGTCCTTATAAGGACTGGTAAGGTATATGGTACTACAGTACATAGGGTTGAGTGAGGTACAGTCTGCTATTCCTTAAGGACTGGTATAGGTCCACAATATATAGGGTTGAGGTGCACTACTGCTGACTGCTGCCCAATTCTGCAGCAGTCCTTTATCAGTATAGGGACTGAGGTACAGTCTGCTAATCACAACCTACTAGTTCCACAAAAGTCCTTATAAGGACTGGTAAGGTATAGTGTACTACAATATATAGGGATGAGTGAGGTACAGTCTGCTAATCACAACCTAAAAAGCACACCGTACTATATGTCCGTACCCTCCTGTTTGAATGAGTTGAGCGGTGTCATATTTTTGGGGCCCAGCAGCAAGTTGCTGGTATCAGTGCTGCTGTTAGTGCTCTCTATCTCGGTGCTGGTGTCAGTGCACTCTATCACGGTGCAGGTGTCAGTGCTGTATATCACGGTGCTGGTGCCGGTGATCATCTCCTGCACCCTCTTCTTTGCCTACCCTGACCTTCCCTCTCCTCCATTGTCTCAAGAGTCCTGAATTGTCAGAATTTCACATATAAAAAAAGAATGCTTGTAGTTGTCGATCCCAGATTCACCTCATACATGTGTTATGTCATTGGCCATGTGGTGGGACTATGTGTGCACAGCTAGTAATTATTTTGTGGCTGCAAATATGACCTGTAGGTTTGTAAAGTTCACCATCCCTGTGCTGTGCTGACTTCCTCCTGGTGCTGTACCTCTGCTGTGCATATTATGAGGGGCTCCCACCATCCCTGTGCTATGCTTATTATGAGGGGCTCCCACCATCCCTGTGCTGTGCTGACTTCCTCCTGGGGCTGCTTATTATGAGGGCCTCCCACCATCCCTGTGCTGACTTCCTCCTGGGGCTGTTTATTATGAGGGGCTCCCACCATCCCTGTGCTGTGCTGACTTCCTCCTGGGGCTGTTTATTGTGAGGGGCTCCCACCATACCTGTGCTGTGCTGACTTCCTCCTGGGGCTGTACCTCTGCTGTGCATATTATGAGGGGCTCCCACCATCCCTGTGCTGTGCTGACTTCCACCTGGGGCTGCTTATTATGAGGGGCTCCCACCATCCCTGTGCTATGCTCATTATGAGGGGCTCCCACCATCCCTGTGCTATGCTAATTATGAGGGGCTCCCACCATCCCTGTGCTATGCTGACTTCCTCCTGGGGCTGCTTATTATGAGGGGCTCCCACCATCCCTGTGCTGTGCTGACTTCCTCCTGGGGCTGTACCTCTGCTGTGCATATTATGAGGGGCTCCCACCATCCCTGTGCTGTGCTGACTTCCTCCTGGGGCTGTACCTCTGCTGTGCATATTATGAGGGGCTCCCACCATCCCTGTGCTATGCTCATTATGAGGGGCTCTCACCATCCCTGTTCTGTGCTGACTTCCTCCTGGGGCTGCTTATTATAAGAGGCTCCCACCATCCCTGTGCTATGCTGACATCCTCCTGGGGCTGCTTATTATGAGGGGCTCCCACCATCCCTGTGCTGTGCTGACTTCCTCCTGGGGTTGTACCTCTGCTGTGCATATTATGAGGGTCTCCCACCATCCCTGTGCTATGCTCATTATGAGGGGCTCCCACCATCCCTGTGCTGTGCTGACTTCCTCCTGGGGCTGCTTATTATGAGGGGCTCCCACCATCCCTGTGCTGTGCTGACTTCCTCCTGGGGCTGTTTATTATGAGGGGCTCCCACCATCCCAGTGCTGTGCTGACTTCCTCCTGGGGCTGTATATTATGAGGGGCTCCCACCATCCCTGTGCTGTGCTGACTTCCTCCTGGGGCTGTACCTCTGCTGTGCATATTATGAGGGGCTCCCACCATCCCTGTGCTATGCTCATTTTGAGGGGCTATCACCATCCCTGTGCCGTGCTGACTTCCTCCTGGGGCTGCTTATTATGAGGGGCTCCCACCATCCCTGTGCTATGCTGACATCCTCCTGGGGCTGCTTATTATGAGGGGCTCCCACCATCCCTGTGCTGTGCTGACTTCCTCCTGGGGTTGTACCTCTGCTGTGCATATTATGAGGGTCTCCCACCATCCCTGTGCTATGCTCATTATGAGGGGCTCCCACCATCCCTGTGCTGTGCTGACTTCCTCCTGGGGCTGCTTATTATGAGGGGCTCCCACCATCCCTGTGCTGTGCTGACTTCCTCCTGGGGCTGTTTATTATGAGGGGCTCCCACCATCCCAGTGCTGTGCTGACTTCCTCCTGGGGCTGTATATTATGAGGGGCTCCCACCATCCCTGTGCTGTGCTGACTTCCTCCTGGGGCTGTACCTCTGCTGTGCATATTATGAGGGGCTCCCACCATCCCTGTGCTATGCTCATTTTGAGGGGCTATCACCATCCCTGTGCCGTGCTGACTTCCTCCTGGGGCTGCTTATTATGAGGGGCTCCCACCATCCCTGTGCTATGCTGACATCCTCCTGGGGCTGCTTATTATGAGGGGCTCCCACCATCCCTGTGCTGTGCTGACTTCCTCCTGGGGCTGTACCTCTGCTGTGCATATTATGAGGGGCTCCCACCATCCCTGTGCTATGCTATTTATGAGGGGCTCCCACCATCCCTGTGCTATGCTGACTTCCTCCTGGGGCTGCTTACGGTGCAGGTGTCAGTGCTGTATATCACGGTGCTGGTGTCTGTGCTGTATATCACGGTGATGGTGTCAGTGCTTTATGTCACACTGCTGATGTCAGTGCTCTCTATCACGGTGCTGGTGTCAGATCACTCTATCATGGTGCAGGTGTCATTGCTGTATGTCACACTGCTGATGTCAGTGCTGTATATCACGGTGCTGGTGTCAGTGCTGTATATCACGGTGCTGGTGTCTGTGCTGTATATCACGGTGATGGTGTCAGTGCTTTATGTCACGCTGCTGATGTCAGTGCTCTCTATCACGGTAATGGTGTCAGATCACTCTATCACGGTGCAGATGTCATTGCGCTATGTCACGCTGCTGATGTCAGTGCTGTATATCACGGTGATGGTGTGAGTGCTTTATGTCACGCTGCTGATGTCAGTGCTCTCTATCACGGTGCTGGTGTCAGATCACTCTATCACGGTGCAGGTGTCATTGCTGTATGTCACGCTGCTGGTGATCATCTCCTGCACCCTCTTCTTTGCCTACCCTGACCTTCCCTCTCCTCCATTGCCTTCATGCGTTCCACAGTCCTGAATTGTCACAACAATTTCACATATAAAAAAAGAATGCTTGTAGTTGTCGATCCCAGATTCACCTCATACATGTGTTATGTCATTGGCCATGTGGTGGGACTATGTTTGCACAGCTAGTAATTCTTTTGTGGCTGCAAATTTGACCTGTAGGTTTTCAAAGTTCGCCTCCCATTGAAGTCAATGGGGCCCGCCGTGAATGTTACGGTTCGCCAACGTATCGGCCGCGTTCGTGGTCCGCGTTTGCGAAACGTCCCATCGGAAGTTCGTTCATCACTAATGATCACCAGATGGGTCACTGAGGAATGATCAGTGCTGTCAATTAACTGATATCTGAGCAGCCTGAGCTCTGAGAAGGGTGGGCTGAGCAAAGCCCCGACAGTTATCCTGACTGTGCTTCATATGATGTCAAGCAGAAAAAGCTGCTTGCATGCACCGATCGGTAGTGCGGTGTGTCGCTCTGACACACCACACCTCCAATCTTGGTAAAGAGCCTATGACGTAGGCTCTTTACCATTTAATCAGCTGTGTCCAATCACAGCTGATCACATCGTAACCAGGAAGTGCCAGTTATCTGCTTTTCCTCTATATGTGCTTACAAGGTAGAGGAGAACAGATTAGTGACTCACCAGATGGGGGGGGGTCTGTGCTGATAATCAGCGCATCAATTATCAGTGCAGACCCATCAAGGATGCCCATAAGTGCCAACCTGTGTCCACCAGGGAATCCAATTAGTGCTCACCAGTGATGGCAATCAATGTCCAATTTAGGGATGGCAATCAGTGCCCACCAGGGATGGCAATAAGTTCCCATCAGTAATGCCTGTCAGTGCCTTCTCATTAGTGCTGCCTATCAGTGCCATCTATTAGTGCCCATCAGTGTCACCCTTCAGTGCCACCCATTAGTGCCATCTACCTGTACCACCTATCAGTGCCACCCATTGCCCATCAGTGCTGCCTATTAGTGCCCACCAGAACTGTCTATCAGTGCCCAATAGTTCTGCATATCAGTGCCCAATAGTTCTGCATATCAGTGCCCACCATTGCTGCATATCAGTGCTGCATATTAGTGCCTCATTAGCAGTGCTGTCTCACCCATCAGTGAAGGAGAAAAATTACTTATTTACAAAAAAAATTTACAGAAACAAAGAAAAAAACTATTTTTGGTCTTTCTTTATTTGTTTAGCAACAAATAAAAAACCTAGTGGCAGGAGGAGATCTTAATGTTACCACTGATCCTCACAAAGACTCGTCGACAGTTTCTTCTGCCCTGTCCCTGAAATCCCGGAACCGAATCAGGGAACTGCTGCACTCCTATTGATTAGTCGACATTTGGTGTATCTTTCATCTGCAAGAGAGGGATTACACCTTCTTCTTGCCAGTACCTGGCTCATACTCCAGGATAGACCTCTTCTTGGTCTCCCACGCTATGATCCCACTTGTCTCTAAGGCTCAGATTGGGCATATTGCGCTCTCAGACCATTCTCCGATCTCCATAACCATAGCCATGCAGCACCCGACACCCAAAACAGCTACATGGTACCTAAAGTTTAATCCCTTATTCAAGATCCCGAGGTTAGAGCGGACATTGTACGAGAGCTAGGCCTCTTCGAGAGTAACAAGGACTCGGCCCCTAATCCTCTATCTATTTGGTCAGCACATACGTGCTACATAAGAGGAATATTTATCAAACATGGTCACAGACTCAAAGTGGCCAGAGAGAAAACATTGTCCAAGTTGTTGCAAGGCTCCATGATTGTGAAAAACGCCATTAAACTCACCCAGACAGAGCCATAGAGGTAGAGGTAACTAACCTGCAAGAGCAAATCAAAGAGCATTCTTTATTCGACTCCAAGAATAATCTTTTGAAGGTACGTAGAAATTAGAACTTTTTACGAGTTTGGAGATAAATGCAGCAGAACATTAGCAAATGCCAAAACCAACGTAACCTTTTCTACATTCCCGCCCTATCTATCCCCACAGGAGCCAGAATCCATGACTGCCATGAAATGGCAGAGTCCTTACGAGATTTCTATGAAACTCTCTATAATATACATTCTCACCCTTCGGGAGATCGGCCCCAGAATAGCTTAGAGGCCATAGAGACTTACCTGGCAGCGGCAGACCTGCCTTCTCTCAACGAGGAGGGGGTTCACTTACTTTCGCAGTCTATAACTACAGAGGAACTCACAAATGCCCTGGCTGGAGCTCTGAAGGGGAAGGTGCCCGGCCCCAATGGCTTCCCAAATTCTTATTATAAAACTTTCCAAACTCAATTGGTGACCCACTTTGTCACTGCCTTCAACGCAATACTAGATAATAATGCCTTACTTCAGGACCTGCTGCAAGCCAGCATCTCTGTTATCCCTAAGCCCGAGAAGGATCCACTTCTCTGCGCAAGTTATAGGCCTATCTCCCTACTGAATTGTGACTTGAAATTATTTACAAAAATCTTGGCCAAAAGAATAGGCTATGTCCTTCAATGCATAATCCCTCTAGACCAGGTCGGCTTCATCCACAACAGAGAGGCGTGGGACAACACTATAAGGATGATAGATGTGGTGGCAAGGGCCAAACACCTTAACATTCCGTTTATCCTGTTGTCCACGGATGCCGAAAAGGCATTTGACAGGGTGAATTGGACTTTCCTATTAGCCACCCTGCGACTCCTTGGTATGTCAGCCTCCATTCTGTCCGGAATATCGGCCATATATTCTTCCCCTTCCGCACCAGTCAGAGTAAATGGGGTGGCCTCCAAGCCCTTTAAGATAAGTAACGGCACGAGACAGGGGTGCCCACTCTCCCCGATCCTGTTCATAATTTCCTTTAGAACCCCTGTTACAACACATTAGGCTTAACTCGGATTTTAGAGGACTTGAAACGAGCAAATACCACCATAAAATTGCTGCGTATGCAGATGACCTGCTATTTTACAACTCAAACCCACATACTTCACTCCCAATCCTATTGTCGGCAATACACCAATATGGGGTGTTCTCAGATTTTAAAATTAACCTCCAAAAGTGAGGCACTGAACATATCTCTGAAGCCCCATACACACTATCAGTTTTTCTGCTGAGTTTTTCCTTCAGGTTTACCAAAACCATGTATTGCAAGGGCCTGCCTGATTACATACAAATTGAAACCCCTAAGGTTTGACCTCATATTATATGGTTTTGGTAAGTCTGAAGGAAAAACTCAGCAGAAAAACTGATAGTGTGTATGGGGCTTTACTCCTAGCTCCTGGGCTTCCCTTAGCGACAACTTTCCCTTCCGGTGGTCTCCTCAAGCCATCCAGTATTTAGGCACATAAATCCCCTCTGACTTGCACCTCATCTACGAGTTCAATTTTCAACCACTCCTGAGCACTTTCTCCTCAGAACTAGACAGGTGGAAGAGCCTGGCAATCTCCTGGTTTGGTAGATGCAATGTCTTAAAGATGAATATCATGCCAAGATTGCTCTACCTCTTACAAGCTCTACCGGTTAGGATACCGCAGAACTTCTTCCGTAAGCTGCGCACAGTCTGTATTAAATATGTCTGGCATGGCAAACCCCCGCGGCTCAAAATATCTCTATTACAATGACCAAAACTCAGAGGAGGGACTGGTCTCCCTGACACTGTCTTGTATTACACAGCAGTCCACATGAACAGGGTGGTGGATTGGTGCAGGCATTTATCACACAAGTTATGGGTCAGTTTAGAATAGGAAACAGTACTGTTTCCCCTTGAGGGCTTGCCCTGGAGTGGAACTAGGTCTTCCAGATTCTCCTTTTCCCACCCATTAATTGAGCCCACTCTACAAGAGCTTCATAGATACTTTAGAATAGTTACATAGTTACATAGTTAGTCAGGTTGAAAAAAGACACAAGTCCATCCAGTTCAACCTAAAAAAATAATAATAATAATAATATAATAATATCATACAATCCCATATACCCAATTCTATACCCACAGTTGATCCAGAGGAAGGCAAAAAAAAAAACAGCAGAGCATGATCCAATTTGCTAAAGCAGGGGAAAAAAATTCCTTCCTGATCCCCCGAGAGGCAATCGGATTTTCCCTGGATCAACTTTACCTATAAATGTTAGTACCCAGTTATATTATGTACGCTTAGGAAATAATCCAGGCCTTTCTTAAAGCAATCCACTGAGCTGGCCAGAACCACCTCTGCAGGGAGTCTATTCCACATTTGCACAGCTCTTACTGTGAAGAAACCTTTCCGTATTTGGAGATGAAATCTCTTTTCCTCTAGACGTAAAGAGTGCCCCCTTGTCCTCTTTGTTGACTGTAAAATGAATAACTCAACACCAAGTTCACTATATGGACCACTTATATATTTGTACATATTGATTATATCCCCCCTTAATCTCCTCTTATCAAGAGTGAATAAATTCAGTTCCTCTAATCTTTCCTCATAGCTGAGTTCCTCCATGCCTATTATCAGTTTGGTTGCCCTTCTCTGCACTTTCTCCAGTTTCCTGATATCCTTTTTGAGAACTGGTGCCCAAAACTGAACTGCATATTCCAGATGAGGTCTTACTAATGATTTGAACAGGGGCAAAATTATATCTCTCTCTCTGGAGTCCATACCTCTCTTAATACAGGAAAGGACTTTGCTCACTTTGAAAACCAAAGCTCGGCATTGCATGCTATTATTGAGCTTATGATCTACCAAAACCCCCAGATCCTTCTCCACTATGGATTCCCCCAGTTGTACTCCCCCTAAAATGTATGATGCATGCATATTCTTAGCCCCCAAGTGCATAACTTTACATTTCTCAGCATTAAACCGCATCTGCCACATAGTCGCCCAATTAGACAGAGCATTGAGGTCGGCTTGTAAATTGGAGACATCCTGTAAGGATGTTATTCCATTGCATAGCTTGGTGTCATCTGCAAAGATGGAAATGTTACTTTTGATCCCAGACCCAATATCATTTATTAAGATATTAAAAAGTAAGGTTCCCAGCACTGAACCTTGGGGTACACCACTGATAACCTTAGACCATTCAGAATAAGAATCATTAACCACTACTCTCTGAATTCTGTCTTTTAGCCAGTTTTCTATCCATTTACAAACTGATATTTCCAAACCTGTAGACTTTATCTTGCACATGAGCCATGTGTGCGGAACTGTATCGAACGCTTTCGCAAAATCCAAGTATATCACGTCCACCGCCACCCCTCTGTCCAAGGTTTTACTTACCACCTCATAAAAAGAAATCAGGTTTGTCTGACAACTTCTGTCTTTCATGAATCCATGCTGTCTGTTGCTTAACCACTTGCCGACCGCCGCACGACGATATACGTCGGCAGAATGGCACGGGCAGGCATATGGGCGTATATATAAGTCCCTGCCTGCCCGCGGGTGGGGGGCCCGATCGGGCCCCCCCCGGTGCCTGCGGCGGTCGGCATTCCTTCGAGAGCGATCCGGGATGAGGGGGCGGCCATTCATTCATGGCCACCCCCTCGCGATCGCTCTCGACGAATGGAAATCCCCCGTGACATCACTTCCTCTCCTGTAATGTAAACACAGGAGAGGAAGTGATGTATTCTCTCCTCTGTGTCGGTATTTTTCGTTCCGACACGGAGGAGAACGGATCGGTGAGTTGCACCAACACTCTACACACACAGTAGAACATGCCAGGCACACTCACACCCCCCCTTTACCCCCCGATCACCCCCCCAATTACCCCTGCCCCCCAGTCACAGTGACACCAATGTCATTTTTTTTTTTTTTTTTTGCATTGGTGTCATTTGTGACTGTAATAACTGTTAGGGCAGTTAGAGTTAGCCCCCTTTAGTTCTAATGTACCCCCCTAACCCCCCCAATAAAGGTTTAACCCCGTGATCACCCCCCGTCGCCAGTGTCACTAAGGCTGGGTTCACATTGCAGCGGTTTATGAGAACGAATGTGATTCGCACCGCACTGCAGTGCAAATCACATCCGATCTCTGTGCGATTCGAGTTCAGCCATTCGCCGCACCCGCCACACCCGCCGCAACCCGCCGCAAATTCGCACGGGACCCTTTTTTTGGCCCGCAGCAGAATCGGATCGCATGGGTGTTCACACCATGCGATCCGAGTTTGCAGATCGCACTGCGATATGCGAACTGATCTGGGGGTGTCAGTAACATTTCACTGACACTCCCAGCAGTTCGCATAGGGCAGTGTGAACTGCCGCCGGGAGGCATGCGATGCGGGAACCCGCCGCAGATTCGCGGCGTTTCCGCATCGCTCCAGTGTGAACCCAGCCTAATAAGCGATCATTTTTCTGATCGCCGTATTAGTGTCACAGGTGACGCTAGTTAGGCAGGTAGGTATTTAGGTTCGCCGCAGCTTTTTATAGCGCCAGGGACCCCCATATACTACCGCATAAAGCCCCCTGATTGCCCCCTAGTTAACCCTTTCACCTGTGATCACCATATAACTGTTACAGGTGACGCTGGTTGGTTAGTTATTTTTTTATAGTTTCAGGGCACCCGCCATTTATTACCTAATAAAGGTTTAACCCCCTGATCACCCGGCGGGTGTCATTTGTGACTAATAACTGTTAGGGCAGTTAGGGTTAGCCCCCTTTAGTTCTAAGGTACCCCCCTAACCCCCCCAATAAAGGTTTAACCCCGTGATCACCCCCCGTCGCCAGTGTCACTAAGGCTGGGTTCACATTGCAGCGGTTTGAGAACGGATGTGATTCGCACCGCACTGCAGTGCAAATCACATCCGATCTCTGTGCGATTCGAGTTCAGCCATTCGCCGCACCCGCCACACCCGCCGCACCCGCCGCAAATTTGCACGGGACCCTTTTTTTGGCCCGCAGCAGAATCGGATCGCATGGGTGTTCACACCATGCGATCCGAGTTTGCAGATCGCACTGCGATATGCGAACTGATCTGGGGGTGTCAGTAACATTTCACTGACACTCCCAGCAGTTCGCATAGGGCAGTGTGAACTGCCGCCGGGAGGCATGCGATGCGGGAACCCGCCGCGCATTCGTGGCGTTCCCGCATCGCTCCAGTGTGAACCCAGCCTAATAAGCGATCGTTTTTCTGATCGCTGTATTAGTGTCACAGGTGACGCTAGTTAGGCAGGTAGGTATTTAGGTTCGCCGCAGCTTTTTATAGCGCCAGGGACCCCCATATACTACCGCATAAAGCCCCCTGATTGCCCCCTAGTTAACCCTTTCACCAGTGATCACCATATAACTGTTACAGGTGACGCTGGTTGGTTAGTTATTTTTTTATAGTTTCAGGGCACCCGCCATTTATTACCTAGTCTCACTAGTGTACCCCTAAATTTAGGGGTGTCTACTTTCCAAAATGGGGTCATTTGGGGGGGGGTTTGTGCCATCTTGGCATTTTATGGCCTTCAAAACTGTAACGCCCTTAGAAAGCCTGAAGGCGGTGCTTGGTTTTCGGGGCCCCGTACGCGGCTAGGCTCCCAAAAAGTCCCACATATGTGGTATCCCCGTACTCAGGAGAAGCAGCAGAATTTATTTTGGGGTGTCATTTCACATATGCCCATGGCATGCGTGAGCAATATATCATTTAGTGACAACTTTGTGAAAAAAAAAAAAAAAAAAAAAAGTTTGTAATTTTCCCGCAACTTGTGGCAAAATATAAAATATTCCATGGACTCAATATGCCTCTCAGCAAATAGCTTGGGGTGTCTACTTTCTAAAATGGGGTCATTTGTGGGGGTTTTGTGCCATCTTGGCATTTTATGGCCTTCAAAACTGTAATAGGTAGTGAGAAGTGAACTCAAAAATTTACGCCCTTAGAAAGCCTGAAGGCGGTGCTTGGTTTTCGGGGCCCCGTACGCGGCTAGGCTCCCAAAAAGTCCCACATATGTGGTATCCCCGTACTCAGGAGAAGCAGCAGAATTTATTTTGGGGTGTCATTTCACATATGCCCATGGCATGTGTGAGCAATATATCATTTAGTGACAACTTTGTGAAAAAAAAAAAAAAAAAAAAAGTTTGTAATTTTCCCGCAACTTGTGGCAAAATATAAAATATTCCATGAACTCAACATGCCTCTCAGCAAATAGCTTGGGGTGTCTACTTTCTAAAATGGGGTCATTTGTGGGGGTTTTGTGCCATCTTGGCATTTTATGGCCTTCAAAACTGTAATAGGTAGTGAGAAGTGAACTCAAAAATTTACGCCCTTAGAAACCCTGAAGGCGGTGCTTGGTTTTCGGGGCCCCGTACGCGGCTAGGCTCCCAAAAAGTCCCACATATGTGGTATCCCCGTACTCAGGAGAAGCAGCAGAATTTATTTTGGGGTGTCATTTCACATACGCCCATAGCATGTGTGAGCAATATATCATTTAGTGACAACTTTGTGTAAAAAAAAAAAAATAATTTTTTTTTGTCATTATTCAATCGCTTGAGGCAAAAAAATAAAATATTCAATGGGCTCAACATGCCTCTTATCAATTTCCTTAGGGGGTCTACTTTCCAAAATGGGGTCATTTGGGGGGGTTTTGTACTGCCCTGCCATTTTAGCACCTCAAGAAATGAGATAGGCAGTCGTAAACTAAAAGCTGCGTAAATTCCAGAAAACGTACCTTAGTTTGTAGATGTGACAACTTTTGCGCAAACCAATAAATATACAATTATTGACTTTTTTTTTACCAAAGACATGTGGCTGAATACATTTTGGCCTAAATGTATGACTAAAATTGAGTTTATTGGATTTTTCTAATAACAAAAAGTAGAAAATATCATTTTTTTTCAAAATTTGCGGTCTTTTTACGTTTATATCGCAAAAAATAAAAATCGCAGAGGCAATCAAATACCATCAAAAGAAAGCTCTATTTGTGGGAAGAAAAGGACGCAAATTTTGTTTGGGTACAACATTGCATGACCGCGCAATTACCAGTTAAAGCAGCGCAGTGCCAAAGTGTAAAAAGACCTCTGGTCATTTACCAGCAAAATGGTCCGGTCTGAAAGTGGTTAAAATATTTTTTTCCTGCAAGAACTCATCTATGTGGTCTTTTATTAATCCCTCCAGTATCTTCCCAACTATAGAAGTTAAACTAACAGGTCTATAGTTACTTGGTAAAGACTTTGTTCCCTTTTTAAATATAGGCACCACATTGGCCCTGCACCAATCCAGTGGTACTATTCCTGTCATTAATGAGTCCCTAAAAATTAGATACAATGGCTTTGAAATTACAGAGCTATATTCTTTTAAGATCCGTGGGTGGATGCCATCAGGTCCAGGTGCTTTATCCACCTTTATTCTGTCTGAATATTTCTGGACCATATCACTTTTGAGCCATTGTGGATTTGGGGCTGTGTCACTACCACCCCCATTATGGACATGAGCTCCCCCATGCTCCTTTGTATACACAGAGCTGAAGAAAGTATTTAATAAGTTAGCCTTCTCTTTGTCCCCAGTCACCCACTCCAGATTATTTTGTAAAGGGCCTACATGCTCAGACTTGACCTTTTTACTATTAATATATTTGAAGAATTTTTAGGGGTTTGTCTTACTATCATTGCAATCTGTCTTTCATTTTGAATTTTACATATTCTGTTATATTCTTTGTAACATTTAAATTACACTAGCGTTCCTTCATTTTTATATTAGCAGAGATGCCTAATTTTCCCTCCCCGCTGACACTTATAATTGTACATCCAGACTTTTTACCAGGTCTTTCTGATAGGTCCTTCCGGCTCCACCCGGAGCAGAGACTGGTCAGAGCCTCCTCCTTTTGCGGTCCATCGGAATGGAGTCACCCCTCAAACATATATCCTAGCTTTACCTCCTCTAGTTTGGGAAGATGGAAGCTCTTACAACTTTTGCACTTTCTCAGATCCCTTGCAGAAATTGAAGGTTTCCACAGACAACTTACACCCTTTGAAGATTTATGACTGGGAGAGGAAACAATATGGAAATCCCTTTCTTATTCTTACAATATCTTGCTGACCCATACGTCCCTACATGATCCCCCATACCTGAGGAAGTGGGAAAGAGATTTCAATGCCACGTTCACAGAAGATCAAAAAAATCGAATCCTCTTTTTTGCGCATAAGTCCTCCTTATGTAGCAAATATCAAGAATTCACCTACAAAGTTCTGACGCGTTGGTACAGGACCCCCTCGGTGTTAGCGTCCATATTCCCAGGACATAGTCCCCTATGTTGGAGATGTGGCAGACAGAATGGCACAATACTTCACATCTTATGGAAGTGCACAGTTTTGACCCCTTTTTGGAGACAAGTATTGGGAATCATCCACAAACTTACTGATGTTGATCTTCAGGACAACCCAGCAGCAATGCTACTGAACCTGACTGCAATGTCCAGTAAGCGTTATCGTAAATCCCTATTGAAACGCCTCCTGAATGCAGTCAGGGAGTGTATCCCCAGTATGTGGAAGCAGCGGTCCCCACCAACAGTGATACAGTGGTTTGCTAGGGTTTGTGACATTAAGCGGATGGAACACCTTATGGCTGCTTTAGGGGAAAGGGAGGAGGAACACAACACTTGTTGGACACATTGGGATCTGTTTTGATTCTCAGATGAATACAAGTCCTACACTTAACCAGGCTGTCCATGGGCGGATTGGGGCTGTGGGTCGTCGGCCTTGCCAGAGCTTCATATACACTCCCCTTTCCTGTTATTTCCCCACTCTTGCTTCTCTCTATCACTATCCCTTCCTTTCTTCAGTGACACCACTGGTGTCACTCACCCTTTCTTCCCATAAATAAGAAAATCCCCTGGATTGCGGTACCCCATTTTGGTACCACTCCCATGATCCTAGGAGTGAGCTCTATATTCTAAACAAAAGACGACGTTTAGAATCAGTTCATTAAAATATACTAACTTGATATCTGCCCAATAGGGGTAAGCTAGTCTTGCCCCCCGGAGGGGGTCATCCTCCACCCAGTTGGTCATACTAAATAATCAGCACAGGTCTATTGGAAATATGTTCAGTTTATTTTTATATTTCCTTCCGAACAGAAGGTTGCCTTTACTGTCCTGGTCGATCTGCTAGGACAGCTCTCTTGTTCTTCCTTTCATCAGCCTCCTGTACTTCCTGGCCACTGAACATGTTGTTCCCGGGGGCAGCCACATACCAGTATGTTAGTCTTGCTCGGCTTATAGGAACTGGAACTGCTATAAATGACACTACACTGATCTACATTCCCTAATCAATCGTATAGAGATGGTCATTGCAGTAAGTGTGGTTTGGACACAATTGGTTGATTTGTGTGATACACAAGATACAATGTCTAAGCCCTTGTACACACGGTAAGAGATTCCGACAACCAAATCCGTCTGAGTTATTCCGACGGATTAATTCCGGAAGAGGTCCGGAAGTGATGTTGCATACACATGGTCGGACTAAGTTGTTGGAATTTCTGGTTGCCAAGAACACGGTGACATAAGCCGCGTATGGCGGCACTAGAAAAAGGAAGTTCAGCACCACGTCACCCTTTGGGCTCCTTCTGCTGATCTCGTGTTTATCGCGTGTTAGTAGAAGTTTGGTGAGAGACGATTTGCGCTTTTCAGATTTGTGCTTCAGTTCGGTACTGCTCTTCAGTTTCTGTTTGTCTTTGCGTATCTGATAATCAGTGCGTGTAGTCAGTAAGCATTCGTTTCTCATTGTGGACTATATCTTGGTATAAAAAGTAACAGTACAGCGCAGATAAAAACGAACAGAATAAGTATAAATTAAACACATATAGAAAAGTCTATAAATGAAATATAAGATAGGCTAAATAGATTTTCAAGAAGAGTCCACATGTGCACTGTGTCTTCATTCAGCAAAAACAGGTGATGATGTGATCCCTTCCACCAAAGAGCAAGATGGACTCTCACCTCAAATACTGGACCCCTGATAAATCAGACAGGTCAAAAACGCATATTCCCATCAAGGGTTAATCTCAACAATCAGCATACAAACAGGAGTGCTCCGGAGGTGGATCCTTTTCATGTCCCAAATACCAGCATGATTCCACATAAAAGCATAAAAGTCATGATCTAGTGCTCTCCGTTTATGAAGGATTTATTAACCACTTGCTTACTGGGCACTTAAACCCCCCTCAGTCCCAGACCAATTTTCAGCTTTCAGTGCTCTAACATTTTGAATGACAATTACTCAGTCATGCAACACTGTAACCAAATTATTTTTTTGTCCTTTTCTTCATACCAATAGAGCTTTCTTTTGGTGGTATTTGATCACCTCTCGGTTTTTTATTTTCTGCGCTATAAATGAAAAAAGAGCGTAAATTTTGAAAAAAAATGAATTTTTCTTCGTTTCTGTGACAAAATTTAGCAAATTAGCAATTTTTCTTCATAAATTTTGGCCACAATTTATACTACTACACATCTTTGGTAAAAATAACCCAAATTTTTGCATATTATATGATCTGTGTGAAATTTATAGAGTCTACAAGCTATGGTGCAAATCATAAAGATTTGCAAAAAAAGATCACATCTGATGTACTAAGGCCTATCTCCATTCTTGAGATCCTAACAAGCCAGGAAAGTACAAATGCCCCCCAAATGACCCCTTTTTGGAAAGTAGACATTCCAATGTATTTAGTAAGAGGCATGGTTAGTTATTTTAATTTGTCATTTTTTCCCACAATTCTTTGCAAAATTAAGATTTTTTTTTTTTTCAACAAAATTTTCATTGTAATAGCTTATTTCTCCCACACGGAATGTGCATACCACAAATAACACCCCAAAATACATTCCTCCTGAGTATAACGATACCACATGTGTGAGACTTTCGCACAGCCTGACCACATACAGAGGCCTAATTTTAAAGTAGCACCTTCAGGCATTCTAGGAGCATAAATTACACATTTCATTTCTCAACCACCTATTACAGTTTTGAAGGCCCTGGAACACCAGGGCAATGGAAACGTCCAGAAAATGACCCCATTTTGGAAAGCTAACACCCCAACGTATAATCTATGAGGCATAATGAGTCTTTTCAATGGTACATTTTTTTCCAGAAGTTTTCGGAAAATGTGGAAAAAAATGAAAACGCATTTTTTTTTACACATAGTTGTCCGTTTATAAGATATTTCCAACGCATAGCATTTACATAGAAAAAATAACACCCCAAAATACGTTCTACTACTCCTCCTGAGTATAACGATACCACATGTGTGAGACTTTTACACAGCCTGACCAAATACAGAGGCCTAATTTTGAAGTAGCACCTTCAGGCATTCTAGGAGCATAAATTACACATTTCATTTCTCAACCACCTATTACAGTTTTGAAGGCCCTGGAACACCAGAGCAATGGAAACGTCCAGAAAATGACCCCATTTTGGAAAGCTAACACCCCAACGTATAATCTATGAGGCATAATGAGTCTTTTCAAAGGTTCATTTTTTTCCAGAAGTTTTTGGAAAATGTGGAAAAAAATGAAAACGCATTTTTTTTTACACAAAGTTGTCCGTTTATAAGATATTTCCAACACATAGCATTTACATAGCAAAAATAACACCCCAAAATACATTCTACTACTCCTCCTGAGTATAACGATACCACATGTGTGAGACGTTTATACAGCCTGGCCACATACAGAGGCGCAACATGCAAGAAACACCGTCGGCGTTCCAGGGACACATAGCCTGCACATACCAAGAATTACACCCCCAAATACATTATGCTGAGCAAAGGGTAAAGAAAAGACTACCTGTGGTTTTAGAAGCGCAGTTGTCCACAGGAGGATATCACTGGTCCAGGCAGCAGGCAGGGACTTGGTCAGCAACAGCGAACACAGTGTTTTAGGCAGCAGGCAGGGATACTGTCCATATTACAGTTCAGGGTTAGTGCAGAGATGTCAGCAGTGCCAAAAATATTGGTCCTGGTAGTAGGCAGGTCCTTGTGGTGTGGTCAGTGCGGCATGATGGCAGTAAGTCCTACAGGCAGCAGACAGAAGTAGAGCCTCGTTCAGGACAGAATGGGGATAGGGGTAGAGGCTTCTCCCTCCCAAATCTCTTTGAAGCCTCCGAGTCTCCAGACCCTAATCTAGGAATAAGAAAACAAAGAAAATTGTTTTCTTCTTCCAGAAAAACTATACTGGAGCCCCTCACATATGTGAGACCCCGTGTTGAATCCCACTAGTCCAGTTGCAGAATACAAGATCAGTCCAAGAGGCAGGCAAATATCGTGGTCAAACAGTCCAAGGTCAGTTCCAGATCAGGCAGAGATATGTACAGAATCGTTAGACAGAAGCATGGTCGAATAACAGTCCAGGGTCAGTTCCAGATCAGGCAGAGGTATGTACAGAATCGTTAGGCAGAAGCATGGTCGAATAACAGTCCAGGGTCAGTTCCAGATCAGGCAGCGGTATGTACAGAATCGGCAGGCATAAGAGTGGTCAAATAACAAGCCAGGGTCAGTTACAGAGCAGGCAGTGGCATAAGGGGTGTGAAGGTGTATGAAGGCAGGAACTGAGGATTATGTTTACCATACTTCACTAAAAATTTATTGAAGTATGGTAACGCCGAAAACAGTCGCCTATACAGAGGCCTGGTTGGGAAGGACATTGTGCACAATAATAAGATGTGTCTCTTCTGACTCCTGCTTTGGTACACACCTTACATCTTTTTTGGCATCTTTTGCCTGTTGGTGTGGGGGGGATTTTATCCGGAAAGTGGCGCTCGGAGAGTCGACTAACAACGTCTGATCTGATATTTTCTGGTGGGCCGTTTGGGAAAATAAGGGCTGTGAAAACTTCCTCCTGGTAGCCAAAGAAACGTTTGGGGTTTTGGGTGGCGTTGCGGTAAATGACATATGAATTATAAATGGCCAATTGAAAAAAAAAAATTGCTACTTTTTTGTACCAATGGTATGTCCGTCTTGTGACCAGATATGGTTCCATCATTTGGTCGTTGAAGTCGACTCCTCCCATGAACAAATTATATTCAGAAATGCATTTGGGTTTCTTTACGGGGCCATTCCTTCTGGGGATTTCCACGAAGGTATCGTTGTGGATAGAAGATAACATGTATACATCCCTTCTGTCCCTCCACTTCACTGCCAGAACCTCCTTGTTTCTTAGACTTGCGTTTTCTCCTTTCCGCAGCTTCTTGTTCACCAGACTTTGAGGAAAGCCCTTCCGATTCTTTTTTACAGTGCCACATGCTGGCGTCTTCTTCCGGTGAAGGTTGTGGAACAGGGGCAGAGATGTGTAGAAGTTATCTACATAGAGGTGGTAGCCTTTATCCAGTAGGGGGTATATGAGGTCCCAAACTATTTTTCCTCTGGATCCCAAGTAGTTCGGACAATTAGGGGGCTGTAGCTGGGTGTCCTTCCCTTCGTACACCTTGAAGGAATATGTGTACCCTGTGGCTCGGTCACATAATTTGTAGACCTTCACCCCATAGCGGGCCCTTTTGCTGGGCATAAATTGCTTCATTCTAAGCCTGCCACTAAATTTAATAAGTGACTCATCCTCACATATGTGTTGGTCCGGGGTAAACAATTTGGGGAATATTTCTGAAAAATAATTTAGTATTGGTCGAATTTTGTAAAGGCGGTCATAATTTGGATCATTTCGTGGAAGGCACTGGGAATTGTCACTGAAATGTAAGAACCTCAGGATCATCTGATATCTGGTTTTGGGCATTACCGCGGAGAAGAGCGGTGAGTGGTGGAGGGGGTGGGTTGACCAGTAGGTACGTAATTGATTTTTTTTGTTGAGTCCCATATTAAATGTGAGGCCTAAAAAAAGCTTGAACTCCTCCACCGTTAGGTCTTTCCATTCGTAGGGACAGGCATAATAGGAGGTCAGATTTTGAAAAATAAATTGTTGTGCATACAGGTTGCACTGGGCCACAATTGACGCCAACATGTCCTCCGTAAAAATTTAATTAAAAAAATCTATAGGCGTAAAATTCTCCGTGTCCACCTGGACTCCTGGCTGGGCGGTGAAAGGGGGAACATTGGCCTCTCCTGAATTAGGAGGAAGCCACAGGGGGTTCTGAAGGGCATAGGGAAGGCCAGCATGGCTCCTAACCCTTTGGGGCTGAGATGACACCCCACTGGTACTTGGCCTTTCTTGCTGGGGCACTGCGGTGCTGGTGGACGGCACTGCGGTGCTGGTGGACGGCACTGCCTCACTAGAACGCCTTCGCTTGATGGGCCGGATATCTTCCTCCTCGGATTCATCAGTCAGTGTTTCACTGCTGAGGACTGGCTCATAATTTACGTCGGCTTCAGAATCCGAATCCGAAAAGGAATCTGAAGAGGAGAGCTCCCCGTTGCTCTCGTCGGCCGCGGAAATAATTTGGTACGCCTCCTCAGCGGAAAAGACACGTTTAGCCATGGTAGCACTGATGGGCACTGATGAGGTGGCACAGATGGGCGCTTTTGAGGTGGCACAGATGGGCGCTTTTGAGGTGGCACAAATGGGCACTGATGGGTCGGCACAGATGTGCACTGATTTATTGCACAGATGTGCAGATTTATTGCACGGATGTGCACTGATGAGGCGGCAGATGGGCACTGCTGAGGCGGCAGATGGGCACTGCTGAGGCGGCAGAGGGGCACTGCTGAGGCGGCACAGATGGGCACTGCTGAGGCGGCACAGATGGGCACTGCTGAGGCGGCAGATGGGCACAGATGGGTCGGCACAGATGTGCTTTGATTTATTGCACGGATGTGCACTGCTGAGGCGGCAGATGGGCACTGCTGAGGCGGCAGATGGGCACTGCTGAGGCGGCACAGATGGGCACTGCTGAGGCGGCACAGATGGGCACTGCTGAGGCGGCAGATGGGCACTGATGGGTCGGCACAGATGTGCTTTGATTTATTGCACGGATGTGCACTGCTGAGGCGGCAGATGGGCACTGCTGAGGCGGCAGATAGGCACTGCTGAGTCGGCACAGATGGGCACTGCTGAGTCGGCACAGATGGGCACTGCTGAGTCGGCAGATGGGCACAGATAGGTCGGCACAGATGTGCACTGATTTATTGCACGGATGTGCACTGATAAGGCAGCAGATGGGCACAGATGGGCACTGCTGAGGCGGCACAGATGGGCACTGCTGAGGCGGCACAGATGGGCACTGCTTAGGCGGCACAGATGGGCACTGCTGAGGCACAGATGGGCACCGATTGGTACAGATGGGCACCGATTGGCACTGGCGGCACTGGTGGGCACTGGCAGTGCACAGATGGGCACTGGCGGGCACTGGCGGGCACTGGCGGTGCACAGATGGAGCACTGGCGGTGCACAGGTGGGCACAGGTGGCCACAGGTGGGCACAGGTGGGGTAGATTTGGACGCAGGTGGGGTAAATCTGGGCACAGGTGGGGTAGATCTGGGCACTGGCAGGGTTTTTAATAGGTTTATACTGGCACTGGCACTTTTAGATTGCTGGAAAACACTCACTATCTCCTTCGGTCTCCTCACACGCTATCGCTGTGTGAGGAGACACGTTCGGCAATGGGTGATGATCTCATTTGTTTACATTTGAGATCATCACCCATTGGAGGCGGCGATCGCGCTGTAAATGGCCGCTGTGATTGGCCGTTTACAGCAATCTGTGATTGGCTGTGTCCAGGGGACACGGCCAACACAGATTTTCCCCGATGCGCTCTCCCGGGAGCGCGCGGGGAGCTCTTAAAGGGGACGACGTCAATAGACGTAGTCCCGGAAATTGAGATCCGCGCTGTAGCCGTCATTTGACTATAGCGCGGATCTCAAGTGGTTAAAAGAAATACAAAATAAAGTAATACACTCACATGCTTTTGCACTGATCTCCAGTGCCGAGTGGTAAACATACATACACGTACATTCAGATGTCCATGCATGGATCAGTGTTGCGGCTTGCGGGTGACGTCGCGGCTTAAGTCACGTGGTCCGTACGCGTTGCGTCCCCAAAAGTAGGCAGGACTTCATCAGCGGCGACGGACGCTTTTAAGCTAGCAACACTGATCTATGGCCAATGAGAAAAGCAAGTGTGCGCAAGTCAGCTGCACGGGGAAATTACAACAAGCGTGACCCCGGAAGCCCAATGAATATCAATAGGGAGAGGAGGTATAAAATTAACTAAAACTCACAATTGTTAAAAATCACCGGAGGGACACAACGAAAACGTAGTCATTGGTAGTGATTAGTATGCCTCAAAGATAAAGCATACAAAGTACGTATACACCTCCAGCTGTCCTTAAAACTAACTATTTAAACACATATCCCACACCGAAATAGCGATAAAATATTACCACTAAAAATATACAATAATACTCACGCAGTGTTAGCACTAATCAGGGGTATATATATCTCCCTCAACCGATCAGCCCTAACCTACAAAAAATATAAATAAAAACACACAGCCACTGACATCACCCATAGACAGGAAAATGTATATAACAAAAATTATATATATTAATAAAAAAAATCAGAGATCAATACAGTAAATAGAAAAAATAAAAATACATATCAAAAATGGAAATGAAGTTAATACGAAAAAATAATACGAAAAGAAAATAATAATAATAATAATAATAATAATAATAATGAAATATAAAAATAAAAATAAAAGAAATTAAAATATAAATAAAAATAAATATAAAGAAAAATAGAAATCCATCACCTATCTGAAATAAAACAATTTAAATCTAAATCAACGTTCAAGCCCCTCGGGGCAAGAACCTTGGTTTCATGAATCCAGTATGATTCTCGCCGGCTTAATTGGCGTATGAAGTTACCTCCACGCCAATATTTCGTAACTTTTTAAATCCCCCAAAAAACTCAAACTTTTTGGGTTCTGAGCATGTACCAATTTAAAAAGACGAGACACATTATGTGTTCTAAGGCCCTTCTTAATATTATTGACATGCTCACCAAGCCTAACATGAAGGGGCCTAGAGGTCCTACCTATATATTGAAGGCCACAGCCGCATTGGAGCATATACACAACCCCCACCGTAGCACACGTAATTCATTGATCAATTTTATATTCCCTCTTATTACTTGCAGAAACAAAAGATTTCCTCTTTTTTATATTACATCTGGAATGTTTGTATGCTGTACACCGACCGCACGCATAAAAACCAGACAAAAAGGAAAATAACCTACTTTCTGTTTGCACAGGGGGATCAATAACACTAGGGGCTATCTGATCACGTAGTAAGGGGGCCTTTTTGTATATAAAAGAAGGACATTCGGGTAAGAGAGGTCCCAATACCCGATCCTGTTTCAGTATGAACCAATTTTTTGCCACCAATTTTTCAAATTTTTTGTGCTGTACATTATAGTCCAAGACCATTCTAAAATTAACACCTTCTCCTATTGGTTCTTTTACTCTATCACCAACCAATACAGATCTGTCCAACTGTTTAATTTGAGCGACTTCATAGTCAAGGCCAGGTTTGTGATAACCTTTCTCCTGAAATCTAGAGGACAAGATCTGAGATTGACGCACAAAATCATCCACATTGGAACAATTACGCCTCAATCTCACATACTGTCCTCTGGGGATATTGCACAACCAAGACTTATGGTGGCACCTTCCCAGAGGAATGTACGAGTTGCGATCGGTTGGTTTAAAATAATTTTTTAACAACAACCCATCTCCATCTCTGCTAATCTCAAGGTCCAGGAACACCATCTTATCCTGACTAATATTCCAGGACAACTGAATATTCTTATTATTAGCATTCATGGTCCCAACAAACCTATCCAAAACAATGCGATCTCCCTCCCATATCATGATCAAATCATCAATAAATCTTTTATAACAAATTAATTCAGGGGGGCCACTATGGAAAACGACATCCTCCTCCCAGTGGGCCATAAATAAATTAGCCGCACTGGGAGCGAACCTGGCCCCCATAGCCACCCCTCTTGTCTGCAAATAAAACTGTTGATTAAACCAAAAGTAATTTCTGGTCAAGCAAAAGTCTAGACACTTACGGAGGTACTTTTTATGGCCCTCAGAGAGATCAGAAAATTTGGACATGGCCCACTGTACCGAAGCCAGCGCATCATCATGCCCAATGATAGTGTAAAGTGAGCCTACGTCAGCAGTGACAAGAAAACACGATGCCGAACACTCTAATGATTCAAGAATTTGAATAATATGTTTGGTATCCTTGAGGAATGCCTTAGTTTTTGACACTAGGGGCTGTAGAAAACTGTCAATATATTGACCCACCCTAGAAGTGATCGAATCAATGCCATTAACTATATGCCTGCCTGCTAGCATGATTCCACATAAAAGCATAACAGACAAGATCTAGTGCTCTCCGTTTATGAAGGATTTATTAAAAGAAATACAAAATAAAGTAATACACTCACATGCTTTTGTACTGATCTCCAGTGTCGAGTGGTAAACATACATACAGGTACATTCAGATGTCCATGCACGGAGGGGTCCCTATGCACAACAACCGACCCACCAGGAGTGGTGGAGACATCAATCCCAAGCAACCCCTCGGTCAGACAGTCAGGTCCGAAAAAGAAAAGAGAGAGAGGAAGGAGAGGGGGTAGGAGGACTCAAAAGACAAAGACCGCAGTAGGAGCTGGTATTTGCAACCTAAGTGGATGCTCATTGAGTGATAATGAGCTGAAGGTTTTGGATATGGGACTTAAATTTGCTCCTGTTAGGAATTTCAATAAATTTCATACTTTTGTTAATATTCAGAAGTTCATTAGACGTTTAAACATGAAGAAATATTTTCTTTCTAATCCAGTAAGGCAGGTAAAGGCATCTGAGAACCATTACTCTAATCTTCACAATAAATCTACGTTCAACCCCCTAAATACTGATAATAAGTTTTTGGAGGTTTTTAAAAATGTTGTAATAATGATCTAGACACATTGAAAATACATAAGGTGAGAAACCCCCAGTGTATTAAACAGGGTATGGAGTCCTTGAAAAGCAGGGATGATATCATTATACGTCCTGCTGACAAGGGTGGGGGGTTGGTCATTTTGGACAAGACTAAATATATGTCTGAAATGAACAGACTTTTAAGTGACACTGATACATATCAAATTTTGAGTAAGGATCCTATGTTGCAGTATAAGGATGAATTACATTGGTTGATAGAGGAAGGGAAAGGAAAGAACATTCTTAATAAAAAATACTCTATTTAGATCCATTGTTCTGTAGAACCCCCATGATATACAGCCTGCCGAAGATACACAAGGACTGTGTTAATCCTCCCGGCAGGCTTATAGTTAATGGCATTGATTCGATCACTTCTAGGGTGGGTCAAAATATTGACAGTTTTCTACAGCCCCTAGTGTCAAAAACTAAGGCATTCCTCAAGGATACCAAACGTATTATTCAAATTCTTGAATCATTAGAGTGTTCGGCATCGTGTTTTCTTGTCACTGCTGACGTAGGCTCACTTTACACTATCATTGGGCATGATGATGCGCTGGCTTCGGTACAGTGGGCCATGTCCAAATTTTCTGATCTCCCTGAGGGCCATAAAAAGTACCTCTGTAAGTGTCTAGACTTTTGCTTGACCAGAAATTACTTTTGGTTTAATCAACAGTTTTATCTGCAGACAAGAGGGGTGGCTATGGGGGCCAGGTTCGCTCCCAGTACGGCTAATTTATTTATGGCCCACTGGGAGGAGGATGTCGTTTTCCATAGTGGCCCCCCTGAATTAATTTGTTATAAAAGATTTATTGATGATTTGATCATGATATGGGAGGGGGATCGCATTGGTTTGGATAGGTTTGTTGGGACCATGAATGCTAATAATAAGAATATTCAGTTGTCCTGGAATATTAGTCAGGATAAGATGGTGTTCCTGGACCTTGAGATTAGCAGAGATGGAGATGGGTTGTTGTTAAAAAATTATTTTAAACCAACCGATCGCAACTTGTACATTCCTCTGGGGAGTTGCCACCATAAGTCTTGGTTGTGCAATATCCCCAGAGGACAGTATGTGAGATTGAGGCGTAATTGTTGCAATGTGGACGATTTTGTGTGTCAATCTCAGATCTTGTCCTCTAGATTTCAGGAGAAAGGTTATGACAAACCCGGCCTTGACTATGAAGTCGCTCAAATTAAACAGTTGGACAGATCTGTATTGGTTGGTGATAGAGTAAAAGAACCAATAGGAGAAGGTGTTAATTTTAGAATGGTCTTGGACTATAATGTACAGCACAAATTTTTTTTAAAATTGGTGGCAAAAAATTGGTTCATACTGAAACAGGATCGGGTATTGGGACCTCTCTTACCCGAACGCCCTTCTTTTATATACAAAAAGGCCCCCTCACTACGTGATCAGATAGCCCCTAGTGTTATTGATCCCCCTGTGCAAACAGAAAGTAGGTTATTTTCCTTTTTGTCTGGTTTTTATGTGTGCGGTCGGTGTACAGCATGCAAACATTCCAGATGTAATATAAAAAAGAGGAAATCTTTTGTTGCTGCAAGTAATAAGAGGGAATATAAAATTGATCAATTAATTACGGTGGGGGTTGTGTATATGCTCCAATGCGGCTGTGGCCTTCAATATATAGGTAGGACCTCTAGGCCCCTTCATGTTAGGCTTGGTGAGCATGTCAATAATATTAAGAAGGGCCTTAGAACACATAATGTGTCTCGTCATTTTAAATTGGTACATGCTCAGAACCCAAAAAGTTTAAGTTTTTGGGGGATTGAAAAAGTTACGAAACATTGGCGTGGAGGTAACTTCATACGCCAATTAAGCGAGAATCTTACTGGATTCATGAAACCAAGGTTCTTGCCCGAGGGGCTTGAACGTTGATTTCGATTTAAATTGTTTTATTTCAGATAGGTGATGGATTTCTATTTTTCTTTATATTTATTTTTATTTATATTTTAATTTCTTTTATTTTTATTTTTTATTTTTATATTTCATTATTATTATTATTATTATTTTCTTTTCGTATTATTTTTTCGTATTAACTTAATTTCCATTTTTAGATATGTATTTTTATTTTTTCTATTTACTGTATTGATCTCTGATTTTTTATTAATATATATAATTTTTGTTATATACATTTTCCTGTCGTTGTTTTGTTTCATGCATGGGTCAGTGTTGCTATGGGTGATGTCAGTGGCTATGTGTTTTTATTTAAATTTTTTGTAGGTTAGGGCTGATCGGTTGAGGGAGATATATATACCCCTGATTAGTGCTAACACTGCGTGAGTATTATTGTATATTTTTAGTGGTAATATTTTATCGCTATTTCGGTGTGGGATATGTGTTTAAATAGTCAATTTTAAGGACAGCTGGAGGTGTAGTACGTACTTTGTATGCTTTATCTTTGAGGCATACTAATCACTACCAATGACTACGTTTTCGTTGTGTCCCTCCGGTGATTTTTAACAATTGTGAGTTTTAGTTAATTTTATACCTCCTCTCCCTATTGATATTCATTGGGCTTCCGGGGTCACACTTGTTGTAATTGCCTCGTGCAGCTGACTTGCGCACACTTGCTTTTCTCATTGGCCATAGATCAGTGTTGCTAGCTTAAAAGCGGCCGTCGCCGCTGATGAAGTCCCGCCTACTTTTGGGGACGCAACGCGTACGGACCACGTGACTTAAGCCGTGACGTCACCCGCAAGCCGCAACACTGATCCATGCATGGACATCTGAATGTACCTGTATGTATGTTTACCACTCGGCACTGGAGATCAGTGCAAAAGCATGTGAGTGTATTACTTTATTTTGTATTTCTTTTAACAAATCCTTCATAAACGGAGAGCACTAGATCTTGTCTTTTATGCTTTTATGTGGAATCATGCTGGTATTTGGGACATGAAAAGGATCCACCTCCGGAGCACTCCTGTTTGTATGCTGATTGTTGAGATTAACCCTTGATGGGAATATGCGTTTTTGACCTGTCTGATTTATCAGGGGTCCAGTATTTGAGGTGAGAGTCCATCTTGCTCTTTGGTGGAAGGGATCACATCATCACCTGTTTTTGCTGAATGAAGACACACTGCACATGTGGACTCTTCTTGAAAATCTATTTAGCCTATCTTATATTTCATTTATAGACTTTTCTATATGTGTTATATTTATACTTATTCTGTTCGTTTTTATCTGCGCTGTACTGTTACTTTTTATTTTTATTGTGGGATTTGGTATTTTGACCTATAGTTACATAGTTACATAGTTACATAGTTACATAGTTAGTCAGGTTGAAAAAAGACACAAGTCCATCCAGTTCAACCTTAAAAACAAATAAATAAAATAAAAAATAATCGTACAATCCAGATACCCAATTTTATGCCCACAATTGATCCAGAGGAAGGCGAAAAAAAAACCCAGCAGAGCATGCTCCAATTTGCTACAGCAGGGGAAAAAAATTCCTTCCTGATCCCCCAATAGGCGATCGGATTTTCCCTGGATCAACTTTACCTATGTTAGTACCTAGTTATATTATGTACCATCAGGAAAGTATCCAAGCCTTTCTTAAAGCAATCTACTGAACTGGCCAGAACCACCTCTGGCGGGAGTCTATTCCACATTTTCACAGCTCTAACTGTGAAGAAACCTTTCCGTACTTGAAGATGAAATCTCTTTTCCTCTAGACGTAAAGAGTGCCCCCGTGTCCTCTGGGTTGACCGTACAGAGAACAACTCAACACCAAGTTCACTATATGGACCCCTAATGTATTTGAACATGTTGATCATATCTCCCCTTAATCTCCTCTTCTCAAGAGGGAATACATTTAGTTCCTCTAATCTCTCCTCATAGCTGAGTTCCTCCATGCCTCTTATCAGTTTGGTTGCCCTTCTCTGCACTTTCTCCAGTTCCCCGATATCCTTTTTGAGAACTGGTGCCCAAAACTGAACGGCATATTCCAGGTGAGGTCTTACTAATGATTTGAACAGGGGAAAAATTATATCTCTTTCTCTGGAGTCCATACCTCTCTTAATACAAGAAAGGACTTTGCTCGCTTTGCAAACAGCAGCTTGGCATTGCATGTTGTTATTGAGCTTATGGTCTACCAAAACCCCCAGATCCTTCTCCACTATGGATTCCCCCAGTTGTACTCCCCCTAGCATGTATAATGCATGCATATTCTTAGGCCCCAAGTGCATAACTTTACATTTATCAACATTAAACCTCATCTGCCACATAGTCGCCCAATTAGACAGTGTATTGAGGTCGGCTTGTAAATTGGAGACATCCTGTAAAGACGTTATTCCACTGCATATCTTGGTGTCATCTGCAAAGACAGAAATATTACTTTTGATCCCAGACCCAATATCATTTATAAAGATGTTAAAAAGTAAGGGTCCCAACACTGAACCTTGGGGTACACCACTGATAACCTTAGACCATTCAGAGTAAGAGTCATTAACCACTACTCTCTGAATTCTGTCTTCTAGCCAATTTTCTATCCATTTACAAACTGATATTTCCAAACCAGTAGACTTTACCTTACACATGAGCCGTGTGTGGGGAACTGTATTGAATGCTTTTGCAAAATCCAAGTATACCACGTCCACCGCCACCCCTCTGTCCAAGGTTTTACTTACCTCCTCATAAAAAGAAATCAGATTTGTCTGACAACTTCTGTCTTTCATGAATCCATGTTGTCTGTTGCTTAAAGTGTTTTTGTTCAGCAAGAACTCGTCGATGTGGTCTTTTATTAAACGCTCCAGTATCTTCCCAGCTATAGAAGTTAAGCTAACAGGTCTATAGTTACTTGGTAAAGACTTTGATCCCTTTTTAAATATAGGCACCACGTTCGCCCTGCGCCAATCCAGTGGGACTATTCCTGTCATTAATGAGTCCCTAAAAATTAGATACAATGGCTCTGAAATTACAGAGCTCAATTCTTTTAGGATCCGTGGGTGGATGCCATCAGGGCCAGGTGCTTTATCCACCTTTATTCTGTCTAAGTATTTCTGGACCATATCACTTTTGAGCCATTGTGGATCATTTGGGGCTGTGTCACTATCACCCCCATTATGGACATGCGCTCCCCCATGCTCTTTTGTGTACACAGAGCTGAAGAAAGTGTTTAATAAATTAGCCTTCTCTTTGTCCCCAGTCACCAACTCTAGATTGTTTTGTAAAGGGCCTACATGCTCAGACTTGACCTTTTTACTATTAATATATTTGAAGAATTTTTTGGGGTTTGTCCTACTATCTTTTGCAATCTGTCGTTCGTTTTGAATTTTTGCATCCTTGATTTCCTTTTTACATATTCTGTTAATTTCTTTGTAGCATTTAAATGACACTAGTGATCCTTAATTTTTATATTTTTTAAAAGCTCTTCTCTTACAGTTTATAGCTTTTTTAACTTTGGCCGTGAGCCACATAGGTTTTGTTTTTAGCCTTTTAAACTTATTGCCCATGGGAATATACTTTGCAGTGAGGTCCCCAACAGTCTTTTTGAAGAATTCCCATTTCTGTTCTGTGCCCATTGAAGCAAATATTCTCTCCCAGTCTAAGTCCTGGAGAGTAGCCCTCATCCTTGGAAAATTAGCTCTCTTGAAGTTAAGTGTTTTTATCTTACCCGTATGTATTTCTTGTTTAGCGCTAACATCAAAGGAAATCATGTTATGATCACTGCTACCCAGGTGTTCCTTTATCTGGACATTAGTAATAAGCTCCGCATGGTTTGAGATTACCAGGTCCAACAGAGCTTCATTCCTAGTTGGGGCCTCAATAAACTGGACCATAAAATTTAGGTTTATCATTTTTTGCCCTTTAACTGTCCCAGCAGTGCCATTACTCCAGTCAATTTCTGGGTAGTTAAAATCCCCCATTATTATCACTGTCCCAGCCCTTGCAGCCCTTTCCATCTGTGCAAGGAGCTGAGTCTCCACCTCCTCATTCACATTGGGTGGTCTATAACAAACTCCAATGATTAACTTTGAACTACACCCATCTAAATGCAGTTCCACCCATAATGCTTCGGACTCATCACACTCTCCATCCACCAGGTCCTCTTTCACACTTGCTTTGAGATCACTTCTCACATAGAGACAGACCCCGCCACCTTTCCTTTTTACCCTGTCTCTCCGAAAGAGTGCATAGCCAGGAATATTAATAGCCCAGTCATGTGAGGATTGAAGCCAAGTTTCAGCAATACCGATTACATCATAGCTCTCCTCATGCACCACAGCTTCCAACTCACCTATTTTGCTTGGCAGACTTCTGGCATTGGTGAACAAACACTTTAATGCATTATTACATTTTGCTCTGGTGTTTTTCATATTATTTTTAGTAGTACAAATTGCACTATAGTTTTCAATGGCTGTTTGCAACATGGGAAATTTCTTGTCACCTGCCATATCCCACCCCCCATCTATCCCCATTCCACCCTCCATTAAGGTCTGACCCCTAACTGACCTGTCTGCCCAATGTACTTCTGGTTCTATTCTAGCCGCAGTATTTTAGCATTTAATTTTAATTTTAATTTATTTTGTTCAGTGCTGATTGATTTTGTTTAAAGTATATCTTGGTAAAGTGCGCTTTGATTTGCATTGCTTATTGTCTGCTTGTTTCTGCTATTCAGGTCGTTCTTTCAGGCATTTCTGTTTATCAGTGCTTTCTGTTGTCCGTTCTGACCAGCCGACCGTTTTCAAACCATGTTTCGTGAACGTACTCATCGTAGAGTTTGTGCTGTGCAGGGGCTTCGTGTTGGGGTTCTTACTTTGACACAAGCCGGTCCATGAACAGGGAGGGGAGGCGTTTGTGGACCAAGAATTGGTTGCGCCAGTGTGACCAGTTCTCGCACATGCCTTTGTTCTGTGAGATCCGGGACAATAATCCTGATGATTTCAGGAATTATCTCCGGATGACGGACCCCGTTTTTCACCGTCTGCTGGCTTTGCTGTCCTCTTATATCACCAGGAAGGATACCTGCATGCGGCAAGCCATCACTCCAGAGCAGAGGCTCATTGCCACGTTGCGCTACTTGGCGATAGGGAGAAGCCTTCAGGACCTCAAGTTCTCCAAAGGCATCTCCCCCCAGGCTCTGGGGATCATTATTCCAGAGACCTGTTCTGCCATCATTCAGGTCCTGCAGAAGGACTATATGAAGGTAAGTTGTATCCTTTAACATCACATTCTATGTTTTTAATGATTGCTAATGTCTTGCATTTCTTTCCTCATTCCCTAATTACCATGATTGCAATATGCTCTAATTCATATGCTCTGCCCCTTTGTCCTCATGCATATTTGCCTCACTAACTTCCCCACCATGCTCTTCTTGGCACATAAAACTATAGTCTAGTCACTTACCAATGTCTTTTGTCAGCTCCATAGTATTGTTTTCCCCTAAACACCCTCTAAAATGTCTACAAATGTTATGTGTGTGCTTCAATTCATGCAGAGTGACTTTTTTTTTTTTTGGTTATGTCAAACTCATTAGGAACCCCCCTCCCCCCAACTGCTAGGTCAGCTGATAGCAATCCTCTATCTGCTGACTTTACCAAACCCAATACACACTCTACCTACCTTTTTTATGGTCACATTTATGGACGAGTTCACCAAAGCATGTAGTGCAAGGGCCTGCCTCAATACTGTGAAATGCTATATTTTTTTCCCCTATTTTTATCTTGATATGTAATAGCAGAATGTCAAAATGTGCTTCCATTTTGTTTTATTTTTGGTATTATGACACTTTTTACCTGTCCGGTGGGCTGCCAATAGTGTAATTAAGGAGGGGCTTCCCAAAGTATCACACATTATTTAGGCATTCGGCTCTCAATCAAGTGGAGAGGGTTACCTGTCCAAAACATCCCCCCCTCATTTTTTGCAAGGGCCCATCAGATGGGGGGGGGGGGGGAAGGGGGTGATGACTCTGATAAGGGGACCTTATACTTTAGGCTTTAAATACTAATTTCCCCAAATTTTATACTTATCTTGGACAAAAATGTTGGTGTCTAATCTTGCAATGTTGATTAGCAAAATTACAATTTTTTTGTCTTGTTTCACTCCACAGTTTCCTTCAACACCACAGGAATGGCAGACTGTGGCCTCCCTCTTTGCCAGTCGTTGGGACTTTCCCAATTGTGGAGGTGCAATTGATGGGAAACATGTCCGCATCGTCCCACCCCCCAACTTGGGGTCCTAATATTTTAACTACAAGGGGTTTAATAGGGGTTTAATAGTATCGTGATGTTGGCGGTGGTGTCAGCGACCTATGACTTCTTGTATGTGGATGTGGGGCAAAATGGCCAGATGTCGAATGGTGGAGTGTTAGCATGGATGGAATTCTACTGGCGTCTCCAGAGTGGCAGTCTGGGCTTGCCACCCCCAGAGGAGAATCAGGAAGGACTCCCGTTCGTCTTTGTCGCAGATGAGGCGTTTGCCCTGGCAAACCATCTGATGCGGCCTTTCCCGATGAGGACCCTCACCCCGGACCAGAGGATTTTTAATTTCCGGCTGGCCAGAGCCAGAAGAGTGGTGGAGAACACTTTTGGAATACTGGGCAGCCGGTTCCGCCTTTTTTTAACGCCTATTCACATGGCGGAATATAAAATAAATCACATAGTGCTTGCCTGATGTGTTCTGCACAATTTCTTAAAAAGACATTCAGCAAACTATGTGGTCTCAGTTGGCCAAGATGCAGACTTGCTTGAAAATGAGAAACTCACGGGCCTTGAAGCTGTTCGTCCTGGCTTGCCCCCCCAAAGCGCCCGCGAGGTCCGAACCCAATACATGGAGTACTTTGTGGGTAGGGGGGCCATTGATATGCCAGACAATGTCTGAGTGGCATTTTTGTAATAAATTTTTCTTTGAAACTCCAATAATCTTTGTTTTCATTTACTGCTTGGCTTGATTTTAGGTTTCTCCTAGGTACATTTTTGTTGTTGTGTCTTTTTCTACAACAGTGCAAACCCAAGTTCTGAGTGAGATGAGGGGACAGTCTCTTCTTCAGATAATTCTATTATGTTGTGGGTCTGCTACACACACACCTTGTTTTTGTTAACTAATGTATGTAGAGCATTACTGACCAAAATCTTGCTAATTTTCAGCACCATGGCAGAAATATGTGGGGTCATGAAAATGGCATAATTGTGAAAATTAACACATCTCTGTGGGTGTTATTTACTAAAGGCACATCCACTATGCACTACAAGTGCACTGCAAAAGTGAACCTGAAATTGCACTTGGAGTGCAAAGTGGAGTTGCCTTTAATAAATAACACCCATTGTCACCAAAAACAACAATTTTATTCCAAATACTGCTTTTGCGCATTGAAAAAGGAAGCCACACATAGTTGATAATTTAACTTTTTAATCAAAGCACATTCACATGTGTGTTTAGAAAAGGGTTTTACAACAAACCAACATATTGGGTGTATCAAAAACATTATTTAAGGTCATTTTTGGGTAACTTGGTGTTTTTGTGTAAACAGGCATGTATCAAAGCGTAACATACAGAACACAGGAACTTACAAAGTTCAACTTTGAAAAGTGAAGACAATATCAGACATGAGTATGTACAAACTGGGCTGATATTGCCTTCATCACATGGTGTGTCACCCCTGGAAAAGCCAAATTTGGAAATGGACACAGTGTGTCAACATGTGCTATCTCCCATCATGGGGGATCAATGTAGATGTTTTGGGGCTGCAACCCCTTCAACTCAGCCACTTTCCACAAAACACGTACATTGATCCCCCATGATGGGAGATAGCACATGTTGACACACTCTGTGTATCTTTCAAATGTGGCTTTTTGTAAAATACAAAAGTTGTTGTTTCAAAACAAAAAAAGAAAACCCTAGCTAGTTTGGGGTATTTCACACTCTCCCCAAAACATCAATGATGTTCTTCATTTTATTTTGAACATCATTGATGTTTTGCTGTATATTTTCTAAATCCCGATTGTACCCCATTATCTCCCCAATCAGGATCTGGGCACTTTCACTGGTAAAATGTGATTCTTCTTCCACATCACCTACAAAAAAAGCAAAAAAACACACCATGTATTATAAATATGCTGACATACATTGATGAGCTTACCGGAAGCTGTGGTCTCCGACACTCGTCTGTTGTGGTGACAATTTTTCCAACTTCAACGATCTCTCCTTCCTCCTCCTCCTGCTCCTCTGCTTCTGGTGTTGGAATTTCGCCTTCTTTGGGAGGGGTGGGGTCCCTGGTGTCCTCAGACTTCCAGAGTCTTCTCTCCCCTATGAGAATGTAAAAAAGGAATACTTAGCACACAGAGGGCAGAAATAGGAATATGAAACATTGCTTGGAAGTGTGGTACAATTGTGTTTTTTGGCCGAGTTCAAAGGTGAGAACATTATTGTGGACACTTTGATAAGCTGGAATGCTTACCTGCAGAATGATGTTTCTTACGAACGATTGAACCCATGAACTTGAAAGTGGCCATTTTAAACTGTACAACATGAAATCAAAGCACATGGAGCAGTATGCAAGCAAGAATAATCATATGAACACACGACAACTACTTACTTTTTTGAAGAACACGCTTGATCCTTCTGTACTGATCGTGCTCCCTCAGTTTCAGGTCTGACCAGCGTTTTCTCAGTTGATCCTTGGATCGTTGTACCCCAAAATTCTTCTGAAGACTCTGCACAACTTTAGACATGATCTTGGCCTTTCTGATATTTGGGTTTGGGTAAGGTCCATACTTCCCATCATAGTCGGTCCTCTTCAATATGTCCACCATCTCCAACATCTCTCCAAAAGACATATTTGAGGCCTTAAATCTTCTCTTCCAGGATCGGGACGTTTCAGGCTTCGGGCTTTCCTCGCCCTCCTCCTCGTTAGTGGAACTCTGATTGCGCACCTGCGTTCTCTCCGCCATGTGCTCTCCCCACTGCGCCGAAAGCGAAGGGTGCGGGGAATAGTCTAGAAAGAATGTCAGGGGCGGGCAGAGTTTTATGCATGCGCACTGTATATAAAACACAACGTACATACGATCTGTGAGTAAAGGAAGGAGGAACTGAAACTCCGATCGTTCAAACAAAGGTACAATTTTAACTTGGTACCTCACTAGCCTATACTGCTTCTAGATTGAGGCCTATATTGGCACAAGATTATAGAGAGTTTAGCCTGATATTATTAGGTTTTGTCTTGTGTTGTGTCTTGCAGACAAGATGGATCTCTTCAAGGAACCTCATTTTCTAGAAATGATCATTGATCTGCTCAGGGAGCTGCCCTGCCTGTGGCAAATGAAAAACCCCCTTTCTAAAGACCCAAGAAAGAGGAAGGCAGCGCTGGAGAAACTGCTTGGTTTGGTTAAGATCATTCTCCCCACGGCAGACATGACCTATGTGATGGCCAAAATTGGTGCCCTGAAGTGTACTTATCTCAGGGAGCGCAAGAAGTTCCAGGATTCCCTGAGATCAGAAGATCCAGATGCCATTTATATTCCCAGGATAATGTACTAGGAGAGGCTGCATTTTCTGGCATGCCAGGGGGAACCAAGGCCACCACTCTCCAGTCTTCCTTCAAGGCTTCCTTCACCCCCAGCTGAGGCTTCCGATGTCCAACCTGGGCCTTCCAGGCAACAACATGTGGAGGAGCCCAGCTTGAGACAGGTATAGTGATGTTAACTAGATGTTATTATTGATTAGTAAGTTGTGAATTAACAAAGTGGTTTACATCTCAATAGACAGTAGTGACCAAAAATGATTGGGACAAGAATGAAAAATGCTGGGCTCAGAATGATAGTCTGTTCTATTTGGTAACATTCAATTTGCAACAGTCATGAGCACAAAATGGTGTGATTGATGAGCAAAAAACTAAAACTATGTCCCATTTTCATACACAGAAAGACCTCAGCCGAGGGGAGGCTGTGGCAAGTGGCAGCCAGGAGGTCGACCAACGCCCTCCTCCTCCTCTTGCCACAACTACAGGAGCCCAGCCACAGCCTGGAAGGAAGCCTGGCGGGAAGTGCCTAAGGAAGACGAGAGAGTGATGGCCTGGGTTCCGTCTGGTCTGACAGAAGATGCAGCCTCTTGAAGGACCACATCCTGGGGACATAGATGGCATCTGCTTTTCCTGATCTCTAGGACTTCTGGACCAGACTGCTCTCCCTGAGATATGTACTCCTTAGGCCACCAATTTAGCATTTTCGAATTAGTTCATGTCTGCCCTGGGGGCCAAAGGCTTCGCCAAATTGACAAGTTTCTCCAGCACTGCCTCCCTCTTTTTAGTTGTTTGACACCTAAATAAAGTTTTTTTTTGTTTGAAGAAATACTTGCGTATGTGTTTTACTTCAAAAAGGACAGTTTATTTGTGAGTAAGCAGGTACATTTAAAAAATACAAAGTGAAATGAATAATAAGAGGCACCAACACTAAACAACCTCCTGTAGATTAAAAAAGAAAATACAAAAAAGATAATAATGGTGTTGTGGTAAGTTGACACCCAAAACACACCACAAAAAATGCAAAGATGAGCAAACTGTCAAAAAAGGAGATGTTGATGAAAAAAACCAAACACAAAATCCCCCCCCCCAAAAAAAAAACAAACAAAAAAAAAAACAATGTGTAGATGTGACGATTTAAAATATTGTATTGCTGAAATAAGTAAAAAAGACTGAAGAAATACGTTCGGGAGAAGTGTGTGTGACTATGAGTATCAAAAGAAGTTCATTCTTGCAGCATTGTAAAGAACAAGAGAATGCGCTTCATGAAAGAATTTTTAACATTGCAGCGTGACGAATGTGCTATATCGATTACGATTTTACCTGAGCGAGCGCTTCCGTGTCCGAATTTGATTGTGAGCATGTGTGGCACCTTGTCCGTCGGAGTAGGTTACACATGATCGGAGTATGTCTGATCGGAGCATTTTGCCGCAAAATTTTACCGGCAAGTTGGAAAAGTTGGTCCGTCGGATATTCCGAACGTCTGTACAAGGGCTAATGCATATTCAGTCCAAACAGTGAAAAAGTCTAACATATGTGGTATCATAATACTCAGGAGGAGTAGCAGAATCTGTTTTGGGGTGTAATTATAAGTATGCCCATGCTGTTTGTGAAAAATATCTTATTCAATTAAATGTATTTTAATTTTATTTATGCATTTTCAGAAAATTATGTTCCAAAAAATATTAATTCTTCAAAAGATTCACTATGCCTCCTAAAAAATACCTTACCTACTCTCCAAAATGTGGTAATTTTATAGAAAAGAATGTGATAAGTAATCAGGCAATTATTCTCCTAGAAAGCCTTTAGGTGCTCATTGGATTTTGGCCCCTCTATTTGGCCAGGCTGTGAAAAGGTCTCATGCATGTGATATCCCCATATTCAAGAAGCAAAGCAGAATGTGTTTTTGGGTGTAATTTTAAGTATGCCCATGCTTTGTGTGAGAATCACAACTTCAAAAAAACTCACCAATCCTCTTACTAAATACCATTCCTGGTATTTTAGGCCCTCAATAAATTAGATAGTAGTCAGTACATCGGGATTAATCAATTTTCAAATGTGTATGTAGTTTGTAGATGCTATAACTTTTACACAGACTAAATAATATACACTGATTTGGGTAATTGTAAAGGGGTTGTAAAGCTGGTATCTGGGGTCCTGATTCTACTGATACTAGATTGATAGTAGTGCAGCCATTGGCTTCTGCTGATGTCAATCACATCCAATTACATGGCAGTCGGTGGGCGGGGCGGGGTTCTGCTGTCTGTGTCAATAGATGCAGCAGCAGGACATGGGAGCACACCCACACGAGGGCCCAAAGGAGACAGCTTCTCCAACAGGGCACTCGAGAAGAGGAGGAGCCACGAGTGCCGCTGAGGGACCCCAGAAGAGGAGGATCGGATCCACTCTGTGCAAAACCAACTGCACAGAGGCGGTAAGTAGTATGACATTTTTTTTTTTTAAATAACAAACAAGAAAAGAAGATTTAGTTATCCTTTAACCAAAAAAAGTAACAGAATATGTTTTGGCCTAAATTATATTTATTTATTTGCAAACATTTTAAAACATATACTAAGAAAACCCCGATTTAGCTATTTTATCTCAATTTTTTTGTTTTTCTTGCACAAACTTTGTTTACACCTTTCTCCTCTTGCAAGGAGAAACTATACAATGTATCTTTTTCTTCATTCAAGAGGAGAAAACACACACAGAGGCAGGCTGTGCGGTGACTGGTCACTGTGATAGCCAATTAGAGACTGTCACAGTGATCAGGTGATCAGAAACTGGGCATCCTGGTTCCCACTTGTTAGTACAGTATGAGACCTAAGGCTCTTGTGAGAGTCAAGTCTCTGTGCTTTGAGTGCACTGTGCAGGGTGCTTTCAACACAAACACAGGTATGCATACATTCAACCTCGTGGATAGAGACCTACTTCCTTGAGGCTGCATATACAGTATATTTGCACTCTGCAGAAGGGTGTTACTATACCTAATAAAAAAAAATTTGTAGTTGGCTACTAAAAGGTATCATTTTTAAAATATTTTTGTTTAGTGCATAGTAAAATATTTATTGTGTCTGAAAAGCACATTGTGGGTCTAATGATAAATGTTTTCACAAAAGAATCACATACTTGTCATCCATGATGTATACATTTTCCAAATGAATTTATTTATTTTATAACAGGTACTTGTATAGTGCTGTAAATTTACACAGTGCTTCACATACTGTATATATTGTACATTCACACCAATCCCTGCCCTCAAGAAGTGTACAATCTATGGTCCCTAGCTCACATAACTCACTCATATACTAGGGCCAATTTAGAGCGGTGCCAATTGACCTACCAGCATGTCTTTGGGGTGTAGGAGAAAACTGGAGTACTTGGAGAAATCCCACAGAGGCACAGGGAGAACATGCAGACTCTAGGCAGGTAGTGCAATGAACCTTAGTGCTGCTAAGCAGAAGAGCTCACCACTTAACCACTGTGCTGCCCAGCAAATTACAGCAAATTAGAAACATTTGTGAAACATGAGTGAAAGTTGTGTGAATGTTGTATAAACATTTATAAATAGACCCCTATATCTTTTTTCTCTCCAAGATTTTCTGTTCCATCTGTACAGTAAACTTACAAGCAATTACATACTATACCAAATAAAATTGAATATTATTTAATTTTTTATTGTATAATAATTATACCCTTATTGGGTGATTATAAAATGTATTTCCAAACTAATTGACAACCACCATAGGTGAACGTGAAATGTTACAAATTATACAATAAATTGTTTGATCAATTAAAAAAATGTTTCAAAGATAAAATATATACTCCTTTTATGCATTTGTAATCCTGGTTGACAGAATGACATTATGATATTTCAAGAAGAACAAATGTTTCTCATATTTTAGCTTTATCATTTACTTATATATTATTCATTATGCAATATATAGAAAAAACTTGTAGTTTCCCCCTTCAAACTGCATAAAACTATTTTGAAGGGTTTTAATAAAGGTTCCTGCAACTTAAAATGATAATGTTTTAAACAGATTTTACTATTATTGTAAATATTCACTTTTTATGCCTTGCCCAGAGGAAAACTATAAATCTTGTCTCCACTGAATGAACACCATTTATCATATTCATTTTCTTGTCAATACAATTATGAAAAGCCTTTGGCTCTTTCCCAAGGAACCTGATTTGCTGCAGAAACCCAATTAGAATAAGCACGCTTGCTACTAAACACTGCTGCAGACTCTCACTTGGAAATCTAACACGGCTTTCAGCATAAATGACACCTCACCTCTGAACTCTGAGCCTAATAAAATTTTCTCTTTCAAAAGATATTCAGAGATCAGAAGCAATTGTCTGTGTCCCTAATGTGTGTATATCCCACCAACTGGACATTTCAGATATTTTAGACTCTAATGTTTGAGCTTTAATGTAAAGCCAATAACCAATTTTAAATATTTAACCATCAATAAATGTTTAATGGTAAATAGACACATTGTACAAAAAGAAACACTAAATTATATAACCTATGTATTCTGTTTTATAATTGTTTAAATGCTCATGCATTTACAAATATATTTACATATGGCTTTTTTTTTTTGGGATAAAAAAATATTTAAACTCTAAAAATTTTAGAGAAAACAAAGTTTTATATGTAGACTGTTTTTTTTTTGTTGTTTTTCTTTTTTTTTTTACATGAAAATCTGTACTGTGACACTTTAAAAAATATATATTTAGACTACTCTGTAATTAGGTTTACAAGAAATATTATACTGTCAACAGTTAAGATTAGATTATGGTTATATGACACTATAATTTCACATGAGAAGGCAGTGCTGATTCAGCTGCTTGTAAAGCTGTCTGTTTTTAATGAAATAATCTTGGACTAGAGCTTTAAAAAAGAAAAGGTTTATGTGGACAGGTTACCTAAAGAAAACCGCACATAATACTTATGGTTGAACAGATACTGAACAAATGTATTACATCCATTGTATATTATAGGTGTACCTTTTTTCCAAAATTAAATGGTTCTCATATGTTTGCAGTCATCCCCAAGCTTTGTGTATTCATGTGAATTCATTAGCATTTAAACAGACCATTTATAAGTGGAGAGCATGTTTACTTACAGCAAGTAACTTGTGAAAACTGTACTTAAAAAAAGAGGAGCTATTGCTTTACAGACTCATTGTTTTGTTTTGAAATGGAAAGAAAAGCTATGGCCTCACTTGTTGCTTGAAGTAACAGCTCTGTTTTTCCTATGCTCAGGTATTCACAAATTAGTCCTGCAGTGCTTCTATGACTGTTGCTTTGCCAATTTTTTTTTCCATATACACACCAGTCTGATAGTTTTCTCTCAGTTGCCTCATTCAGTTTAATGGAAAATCTATTGTCAGAGAATTTGATACACAGGGAAATAAAGACAGAATTGGGCATTTTATATATGACAGTTAGTGGAACTATAAACTACAGATCCTCACACTCAGTAGTAAATACTAGACTTTAGGATTGACAGTAGTTTTCTTATGAAAGCTCACTGTGAAGGATGTGTAATGTTGATTTCTCAACAGAATTTATTATGAGACAAAATTCACAATATGAGATTTATCAATGTAATATGAATGTACTGTATATGGCCATACAAACTCAATGCAAACTGTACAATGAAGACACTTGATGTCCAAGCAGCATCTCCATATTGTAGGAGGTAGTGTTTAAGAATGCACAGATATAAAAGAGGATAGACAGATTCTTATACTACTCCATATTGAACAGATAACAGTTGCAGTAGGAGATTTTTAGATTTTTTTAAATAATGTATACATACTTGGCTAAATAAATCTAAAAATGCTTACTCAACTAAAGTGTCCTCACAATGTATGGGTACTATTAAACCATAAGCACTGTTATCATTGTTTTTTAATAATATCTGACAATATTTTCAAACATAGCTTGTTTTTATGCAAAATACCAAAAGCCCACTGTCAGTAAATGGTATGATTTGGTTAGCTCTACTGTGGCATTTAAATGCTCTTTTTACACTAAAGTCCAGCATATGTCTACTTGCAAGGGCAGGTGTCCCGAGCTACATTATTCTAGGTCTTGGAGGTTGTATATATGGTTGACACATTAGGGACCAATTAAGTGATGCTTTGTTTATCTTCTAGATTTTCTAGACTAAAGTATCAAACTATTTAAACACAAATTAAATATTATTAAATTATGAAAAATAAAATTAATATTAAAGCACACTTCTGGACAAAAATCTAAAAACATGGTCAAAATACATGTATGTGCAGTGTCATGTTTGGCAAAGTATTTGTAATCCCGTACAGTCAATCTTGTAATTTTCACACATTTTCCACACTGTACAGTTGGCAGGTGACACAAGCATTTTTTGATTAGGAAATGTATCCTCCTGGTTCAGTAATTCAGAATCTTATATAGCATCTACATCTTTAGCCTGCTTATTGGTCAGTGACTTAACATTATCCTCTGCTTAGTAATCAGGGAGCTGGCCAAGAAAATAGTTTATCAGGAACATTAGGTAGTTCAAGTAGAACAAGTAGCAGAGGGACCTTTCTGACTTTCTACCCCACATTATAGCAATGCATCAGTGTTAATGGTACTTTACATTTGTTAGCTTCATCTATATTTTTGTCAGACTAGCAAATGTGCATTTGAGGGTCTAAACTAATGTGCCCACCTAATGTGTCCACCTGGATGCTCATTCTTACTGTGAAGAAAAACATTGAAGGACATGATTGAGGAATTGTAGAGGATCAATGGCCCACTGAGTGACCATCCCACTCCTTGTATGAAAAATATCTGAAGAACATATCTAGTCAAGATCAAAATAAATATTTTTGCATATGTCCCAGGAAATCCATTATGACTGTTTTGCAGTTTTAGTGAGCTTTATGAGCTGTTTCTTTACTCAGTTTATAATACTAAATACAAATAAGAAAAGTTAAAAAAACAAGGCTTAATCAAGTTAGTTGTACAGTTTTGACAATTTATAAAGACTTTTTCCCAAAAATGTCACCAATAATTTCTGCCAGCTGAGACCTGGCCAACTGAAAAGTTGCTTTCAATTAAAATAAAAGTTAACAAATAATTTACCTCAAAGTGGCCTATTTTTAGTTTGCTGCACTTTGCTGTTCCTTTTTTGTTTCCTTACTAATTGTGTTTTTATCATTTGTTTTGACACTACCAATTTTTTTTTCAAAGCAATGTATAGCCATTGGATAAACAGGCAATTTCAAAGAAAAACATGGCATGTCAAAAAGATCATGTCAAAATCAATTATTTCGCTGATCTGTATATAAAGGCCCCTTAACATTCATAACTAGTTCATATAAATCAAACAAAATGCCCTATAAAGCTAAATATATGCATTATACATGAAAGCAATGACCCAATTCTAGGGTCACAGTTGTTTACAGCTACAGTGATTCAACAGAAAGTGACCTCCCAGCAGGTAATAACAAATGGTATTTTTAAGGTTAACTGCACTGCTGGCATTATGGAAGTGCACATTAGCTCATTTAGCCCTTGCTTTTCCTATCCTGCTGTGTCATGCAATTAAACTAAGGCTAGTGGCCTGCTTTTCCTTAGATCATGACTTGCTTCTGTCACTGAGTAATAAGGGTACATGCAGCCAAACAGCATGGTATAGTTGGTGTTTTTGTTTAGGGCAAATGGAATCCCATGAAGTGGTCTTGCCAGCCTGATGAACATACGCTGTCCAAGGGAAAGAGAGAACTTAATTGATTTTTGTGATACTATCAACCAGATGGGTGTATGGTTAGCCAATAATGACCAGAATGCAGATCCAGTTTTAATTTCTGTATAATTATATTTTTAAAGTTCTAATAACAGTTCAGCATTATTAGTTTGCATCACACTTTTAAAAAATAAAATTATTTCTGCAATGTATTTAATTGCATAGTTCAATCTTTTTTAATTAGCCGTAGTACTAAGAGATCACAAAGTTTAGAAAAATAGCTTATTTTTTATTGTGCTGAAAAAGTAATATTCTATTGCGTTTTAAAAGTACACTTATCTGAGATTATGAATGTCACTGTTTCTTTTGGTCAGTTTCACAGAGATATTATCCTCATATTTCTAGGATATAATAACAGCAGATGGAAAAAGGTGAAGGGTCATTGTGCTTTGTCTTTAAAATTAAGATGGCTGTCTTCATTCTTATAGCACACTCTTAATTCTGGAGACACATCTTAATAACTTCTAAATAGTTCCAACAAAAGAGCCATGTCAGAAGAATGAGCAGGCCCCAAGGTGTTTCAACTGGAGTGTTTTCATCTGCCTTTATTGCTCTATCCCTCTCCAGAATTAAGGCAATAACCTGTGATAAATTATTCAGGAATTGCTACAGGGATCAAAGTAAAATCATTCTGTTAAAGTGCTGTTTGCAACATTTGGCATTGGCACTTAGTGAAAAAAAAAACTTTTAATGTGTGGATGCTGAAAATCCTGAATTTTAAATAATTCAGCATGATGGAGTTTTTATGAACTGACTAAAGGTAGCAAGTGGTGACTTAACCATTAAGGACTTGAAATCTCCTTATTATGAGCTATATTGGGATTCATATAACAGGAGGTGATGATGAACATTTATGCAGTGTATTATTAGTAAAATATAGGTTAAAAGCAGTGTTTGGTTTGTTCAGAGTGTTATGCAATGAATGCCTTATAATATTATTTTATTTCCCTTGAGCTAGAATGAACTGCATGACATTATTTACCAGTAATTCTGATGTACCTTATGTATAATGTATTTAAAGTGAAAACAATGTAGTGTTGGGTACATTTCAGAGAATTAATCCACTTGGTCTAAATGTAGCTTAATCTGAAAATATCGAGCTCATCAGTCAGTCTGCACTGTATAAATGTATGCAATTTTCTTGTAACTGCCATCATTTGAATGAGTTTGGCAGTGTCAAGTTATCATGTGTCTGATATTCTGACACCTCCACATCCCTGTGGAATGGAATACTAAACAGTTTGCTTAAGAATATCACAAATTGCTTTTTGTCTCTGTCACTTATGAAAACTCACAGACCTGGATATTAATTATCCATTGAACATGAGCAGTTAAGTCATTTTACCTAAAACATATGCTTAAAATAATTTAGATGAAAAGTTTCTATTGATGATGCAGCAAATGGTTTTGTTGTTTAGTGTGTAGCTTAAAGCACCATGCTAGCTTTATACAAAAGACAGATGGTGCTTACAGTAGAATTTACTAAAGGTCTGTCACAACAAATGCAGCCAAGATGCATATTTAATCACTGCAGAACCTTGTCTACCTGCAGCTGCCAACTGCTAATCCAATTTCCCTGATAAATGTGGCAAGAGACACAATCAGCAATAAAGAGCATCTAACTCCATTTTCCTGCAGGGCGTCTTTTGATGAACATTTAGAATGGAAGAACGGACTGCACTGTGTGGCCCAGGCTTGTGGCAGCTGTGTGCATATTGAAGGCACAGTTCTCAGGTTACTCACTTAATTCTGCCACTATCATTATGTTGGTATTGATCTCAGTTGTTGCCTACACAGCATTACTCTAGCTAAAGCTGAATCAGACAGTTATCATGCATCAAACTTGCTCAAAAGCTTCTAGGTTTGCCTTTAATTACTTGTGATTTTATTTGTAAATAACATTAAAGTGTAATCAAGCAGTCACTTTTCTGGATCATTACAGACGCGCAGGTAAGAAATACATCACTTAGCTATATAAAACAACTGTCTCTTCTATGCTCAAAACAAAAGTGGTTTCATTATAATACAACATTTAGCAATAGCAATTGTTCTATGGTGAAGACTTCTAAGAGCTGGCGATAATGAAAGACAATTTGCTATAGTTAAGCAGAATGATAAAAAATAGTGCTAAGGCAATCAACCCCATACATTTCTACAACCTTTCACCAAAGTTATAGAAAACAAGTGTGTTTTGCTAGGATGATTATTACATTTTCTTTGCTGGGGTGTTATAGGAACACTGAGCATAACACACACACACACACACACACACACACACACACACACACACACACGCACACACACTAATGCCTTGTACACACGGTCGGACATTCCGACCACAAAATCCGTCAGATTTTTTCAGACTGATTTTGTCCGAAACTGATGTTGCATACACACGGTCCGACAAAGTTGCCAGAAAATCCGATCGTTCAGAACGTGGTGATGTTCATTGCGTACGACAGGACTACGTAGAGGCTAGTAGCCAATAGCTTTGGTCTCGTAATTTGTTCCACCAGAATTCTCTACAAACCATCGGAAAAAGTCTGATCGGATTTTTTTGTTGGAAAATTTTAGATCCTGTTCTCAAATTTTTTTCCAGCAAAATTTCCGACAGAAAAAGTCCGATAGAGCCCACACACGATCAGATTTTCCAACAATATAATCCGATCGGACCTTTTCCGTCGGAATTTCCGACCGTGTGTACAGGGCACCGGCGTGTTCGCACACTCCACGTGCAGAGCCCTCCAGGAAGTCGGCGCAGCACTGTGCTAATCACAGGCAGTGAGACATTGCCCGATCTCTGCAGTCGTGCATCGGGGCAATGTCTCACCGCCTGTGATTAGCACAGCGCTGCACCGATTTCCTGGTGAGCTGTGCACGTAGAATATGCGAACAAGCCTGAGCTCATCCTTATCACACACACACACATTAACATGATTTTCATGAAGTCTGGTCAATCAACTATGTTTCGGGGCTTTATTTGACCACTTTTATTTAACAGAAAAGTCCAACCTTTGCACCAATGGCTATCTTGGCAAGGATTTTCAGTATTCCATTGTCATAACACAAATGCTTTCAGCCCCCTGGCTATAAAACAGTTAAACTTGAACTACATTAACTCTCAGCCTATTAGAGCATGGCCTCTCAGTCCAGAACACAACAGTTTTCACAAGATACTCCTGCAGCAACTGTATTTCCAGGTGTCGGCCTGGTCAGTACACACAACCACCCCTAGTGTGTCCAATGTCCATGCATCTGCTACTTCCTTCCCATTACAGCGGTCTCCTCAGGATTTATGAGCTATATTCAGCACCCATACTCAGGGCCACTGACAAGGGGGGGCAAGCAGCCCCCCTGTACTGGGCTCGGGCCTGCAGGGGTGCCCGGAGGCAGAGAGGGGACTCACAAATGATAGGAACTGATACATATTATGCCTGTGCCCTGCAGATTTTTTAGTAAGCACTTCCCAGAGTCTCATTTCTTAGTGTGTGCAGGGGGCGGGGTAATGCAGAAACAGAACTATTTAACCACTTTCGGAAGTAATCTGCAGCCTCCTGTCCAGATGATTACATTAAAGTCCTGGACGATCCCAGGGTTATTGATATAGAAGAGATTGGAGCTTACTTGTAATTATTTGGACATGTGGCTGCAGATTACTTCCACAAGTGGTTAAATAGTTCTGTTTCTGCCCCTCGGCCCGGCTGCCCAACTCAGTGCCCAGGATAAAGGAATAGGAGTGGAGGTTTTAGAGGAGCTCAGCTTTTGGCCAGTCCCCAGGCTCCTAGCTCCAGAGGATTTACCCCCTCCTCCTCAGTGCAGGCACTGTACAAGGACCCCAGGTAGAAGAAGCCGGCAAGACCAAATGCTTGGGAAGTGGGAGGTGGTGGTGGTTATGGGGTAGACTGTGCCCAGGCTCAGCATTAGGTTGGCCTAACTGCATATTGCCCTCCCACATAACTAAAAGATTATGCATACTCAGTGTGAAATTTCAGTGATTTTTTTTCCCTGCTGTAGTTGTTATAAGGTTGCTTTATTTTTTTGATCAGTCTCTTGAAGAAATATTAGATGCTGCAGCACAAACCACATGGTTGAAGTGACACATCTCAAGTGCAATATTGCTGTGGCTTAGTGCATGTTTGTGTTGTCTACTGAAGAGTAATCCACAGTGGATCACTTTTCAGAGGGTGCTTGCCTGATTTAATTCCTAAAAGCTTGCATCACTTTGCCGCAACTACATTCAATGTACACAGTTGCAATGCGCCCCATGTTAATTGTACGAGTCATTTGTGGACATCAAATGTGAAATATGGGGATAATTTTGTATACTCCCATATGGACACTGGGCAAGGCTGCAATGATGGACAAGGCTGCAGATGGACACTGATAAGGCTGCATTGATGGGCATTTAAATGTATTTTTTTTCCTTAAACTTCCCTCCTAAAAGATTTTTTCCTTAAAATTCCCTCCTAAAAGTTTTTTTCCTTAAAATTCTCTCCTAAACTTGGGGTATATATATATATATATATATATATATATATATATATATATATATATATATATAGATATAATATATATAGATATAAAATGATGTGGGGGTCCCCCTCAAAATCGATACTAGGCCCTTCAGGTCTTTTATGGATTTTAAGGGGAAACCTGTGCCAATTTTTTTTAAAAGGCGTGGGTGTTCCTCCAAAATCCATGCCAGACCCTTCTGTCTCTTGTCATTTTTTTTTTTTTTTTTACTTTTTTGGGTGAATGGCTTGGGGTACAATGGAACTCCATTTTTTTTATTTTGATGCTGGGTTCCCCTTAATTTCCATACCAGACCCAAAGGGCATGGTAATGGACTGGGGGGGGGGGGGGACATACATTACAGCCGCAAGCAATTTTAAATAAAACATTTTCCTTTAGAAATGTCATTTTGCTGTGGGACTGTTATGAAAATGGGAAAAATTTGCTACTTTGCAGGCAGACTTATGCCGCGTACACACGATCGAATTGTATGGTGTACTTAGTCCGCTGAAACCCATTTCACCGGACAATCCGATCGTGTGTGGGTTTCAGCGGACTTTTCCAGCGTGAAGTCCGGCGGACTAAGAAAGTATTTTTGCACTCCAATCTTCCCGTCGGACTTGGGTTTCAGCGGACAATACGTTCGTGAGTATGCTAGTCCGACGGACTAAGAATAGCGCATGCCCAGAAAGCATTTACAGGGCGGAAGCGCTCTGTCTAGTAAAACTAGCATTCGTATTGAAGCTAGCACATTCGTCATGCTGCTAATTTTGTGATCTTTTAATATAGCGCATTCTTTTCTTCTTCATAATGCGAGAAAAGTGAAGTTGCTTATATTCACACAGAGTTATCCCAAACGTCTTTATTCCTTTATTCATCCTCATCTTATGATTAATATTACAATTCGATATATATATATATATATATATATATATATATATATTTTTTTTTTTTTTTGTTAATATTTTTATAGTTATGATTACTATTTTTTGCATTATATATATTAGATATATATAATTTTATAATCTATCTATTACTATATATTTGTGTAACTACTATTGTTAGTTTTAATTTAATTTGATTTTGTTTTTGTTTTGTTTTTTGGGGGGGGGGTGTTTAAACTAGATGGACTTGTGTTTTTTTTTTTCAAGCAGACTATGTAACTAGATATAGCTAGATAGATAGATAGATAGATAGATAGATAGATAGATAGATAGATAGATAGATAGATAGATAGATAGATAGATAGATACCCAAACCAGCATTTTAGCTTACACATGATTGGATGTTAAAAATCAGCAGAGATTCCCCTCATTTCAAATGTTACGCTCAAATTTACAGCGACTGCACTTCCAAGTGCACTTGCAGTGCAATTAAAATTGTACTTGTAGTTAGCACTTGTATATTAACATGAATGTGCCTTTTGTAAATAACCCCCATAGTCTTTTGACATGTACCTGCCTACTCACAAATAAACTCTGTTTTTTGAATCAAAACACATATTACATTATTTGGGGAAAAATTAAATGTTTATTTTTAGTCTGTGCAAAACAAAATAAAGAGGGAGGCAACACTGGAGACACTTTTGGAGTTTGTGAAGCCTTTTGTCCCCCAGGCACACATGAAGTCAGTGGCCACCAAAATTCAGATCCTGTGTAAACAAGCAAATAGGGAGCACAACATGGTCCTGGAATCCCACAGACCGGAGCAGACTGAAGCCAGGCAGTCACTTCCGACTCTTCCGTGTAGCCTTCCCTCCATGCTTCGCTGGAGGCTGTGCCTCTGGTGGTGTGGTAGGAGGAGGAGGAGGAGGAGGAGGAGCAGTAGGGTCTGCATTGTAGAGTTGGGTGCTTGATGTTAGTTCACCCTTCAAACCCCTCTGAATGGTGTCAAACAGAATTGGCTTGCATAAGTTGCGTTGTCCCTTGTCCATTTCCAGCAACTTACTGGCCAAATAGGTAGCATAGGCCTCTTCTGGATTGGGGGGTTTGCTAAGTAATTGGCTCACCTGACGTATTAGCGCCAATGACTCCTCCTCTGTCCGTGTCATCCTCCTGGGCCTTTTGCTTGCTATGCGGAGGGGAGGGACCTGACTTTCTGTCAGACTCCTGCTGGGCCCAGCTATCTCCTGCGTGTGGCTGGTCCCGGCCTCCTCCTCCATACCACTGGTCCCGGCCTCCTCCTGGGTGAGCTCATCCTGTGTAAAAAAAAAAATATATATATCAATATTTTTGCCTCATCAATCCCTGACAATTTTACATTTCTCACTTGCAAATACATTTGTCTTGAAATCCAAAAGGCTATCATTTTGACACCATCATTTTTCCAGCAGTTCACCAAGATTTTAGCCACATTTGTGGGAACTACTGTATCCTTATATCTAATTTAATTTGTGATGAAATCCTAGATTTGGAAGCAATTCAAACATTGAACTTTACATCATTAATATTCAAGCAATCAATATTTGCTAAAATATAATATACCTGGCTCCAGCTGGGCGCATCAACTTCTTCCAGGAAGGAAGAGTCTGGATCTTCCTGGGATGGCTCAGCTGAGGTGGAGGGAAGGGTGGAAAGCGACTGCCTGGCTTCTGACTGGTCATCCAGAAAACGCAGTTTGTTGTAGTACCACAGCCTGGGGACATAAATCTTAGCTGCTGCTGCTCCTGATGTGTGGGACTCTATGATCTTGTTGCGCTCCCGCCTATACATGTTTCACAGGGTCTGAATTTTGGCGTCCACAAACGTAATGTCTGCCTGGGGGAGTCGGGTTTGCACAAACTTCAAAAGTGTTCCCAGTGTTTTCTTCCAGGCAGGACGGTTTGAATATAATGGGTGCCTGACCTCCCACAGGTTCCTGTGCATCTCATAGAGCTCTATGAACGTGGAGAGGAATGCCTCCTCCTTAAAGGGGTTAGGATTGTATTTTTGCATTTTTTTGTCTGAAAAAAACACACACACAACATAAATACTAATGTCAGACCAAACGCACAGTATTATTATTGTGACAATGTAGGTGAGACACATACTACACACACACTACACCCACCCACCCACACTACCCCCCCCCCCCCCCCACACACACACACACACTACACCCACACACACACTACACCCACACACACACTACACCCACCCACACACACACTACACCCACCCACCCACCCACCCACACTACCCACACACACACACTACACCCACCCACACACTACACCCACCCACCCACACTACACCCACCCACACTTCACACACGCTACACCCACCTACACCCACCTACCCACACTACACCCACCCACCCACACTACACACACACTACACCCACCTACATCCTTCTACCCACACTACACACTACCAACCCACCCACATTACACACATACGACACCCACACACACACACACAAACACCAACCCACACTAAAATGAAATAACCATGACCAATGTAAAGTCCCATTATATACTGTCCTAATGTAGGCCTAAAATTCTAAACAGTAAAAACCATTGAGATCTAGAATCTTACCGTCGTTTAGATCGCTCGCTGCTTCCGTTCGGACACACGTACGCTTTATACACTGCGTATGCGTCAAGCTCTGCCTGCGTCGCCCACTTTGCCCGCCCCTGACGTTCCTTGTGACCGAATTTCCCCGCCCCTCTTCCCCTCGTTCCGATGTGGGAGATTGACTAGATAAATATGGCGGACGGATTTTCAGTTAGCAGGAAAGCCCTGAACTCCATGCTTCCGGAGCAAGGAAGAGGTTTAAGGCCACAAACATGGCCTTTGAAGAGATGGTGGAGATGGTGCATATACTTCGAAAGGGAGGATTATGATGGGAAAAATGGCCCGTATCCCAAACCCAATATCCGAAAGGATCGAATCATGACAACAGTTGTGAGCAGTTTGGAGAACAAATTTGGGGTGCGAAGAGCCAAAGATCAGCTCCTCAAACGATGGTCCGATATAAAATCCAGGGAGCCGGACCAATACTGGAGAATAAAAAAGGCGCTCAAAAAAAGTAAGTACTTTGCGCTTATCGTGACGGTCGTACCTAATCGTTCGTATATGTTGTAATAAATCCAGCGAATTTGAACGTTCGTGTGGTTAATTGTTCGTATAGGTTTATGAATCTGGCGAATTTGGTAGTTCGTGTGATTGATCGTTCATGTAGCAAATATTATAGTTCGTATATGTGGACGTAAATAGCGTGAATTTGTATATGGTGTTAATTTATCTGGTGTTGGGTTAGATTTTAATTAGTTATTATTTTTTTGTTGGTATTGTTCATAATAAATTGAATTGTCACACTCAGTTTAGGATATCCTTGTGTACATGTCTTTCTAGCTGCAACTGTTACATAAATGTATTCAGTGTAATGTAGTCCAAAAAAAATAAATTGAGATAGATAGATAGATAGATAGATAGATAGATAGATAGATAGATAAAATGCTGATTCAACATCTGGACTTGGAATCATTTAGTGTAGTTTGGGACATCATAGAACATTTTTTGAGATAATCACACACAGGGACTCCAGGGGATGATTCGAGTGTGTCCGTCTATGAAACTTGGACAAAAGATATAAAGTATCGCAGTTTGGTTAAAGGCTAGGTTCACATTGCTGCAATGTACGAGATCGGATGTGATTTGCACCGCACTGCAGTGCAAATTACATGTGATCTCTGTGTGATGCGATTTCAGCCATACATATAGTATGCCTGAATTTGCATTGCATCCGGCCCAAACTTGTACATGACCCTTTTTTTACTCCACAGCAGAATCGGATCACATGGGTGTTCACACCATGCGGTCCGATTCCTGTCCGAGTTTAAAGATTGCACTGTGATATGAGAACTAATTTGGAGGTGTCAATAAAACTTTACACTGACACTCCCAGCAGGTCACATAGGGCAGTGTGAACTGCCTCTGGGAGGCATGCAATGCGGGAAACCGCAGTAGATTTGCAGCGTTCGCGCATCGCAGCAGTCTGAACACAGCCTAACTAAAATGTCATTTAAATTATGTATTAAACTAGGATCTTGTAACAACCAGCTAATAATTGTACACCACTTCAAACCAATGTTTCATATTCCAAGTTCTGGACTCAAATATCACTGTGCTTAAAAGTATACCTTTTTTTGTTTTTTTCATTCTCATAGGGGAACAAAGACTCAGACAAGAGTCGGAGCAGCCCAGGACCCCCCAACCTCACCAGCCTGATTGGGCAGTTAGCCTCAGCCCAGTGCCAGAGCTGGAGCAGCCCAGCCCAGGACCAGAGCTGGAGCAGCCCAGCCCAGGACCAGAGATGGAGCAGCCCAGCCCAAGACCAGAGATGGAGCAGGCCAGCCCAGGGCCAGATGTGGAGGAAGAAGAGGTGGTGGAGATACGCACCCCACAAAGTGAGTGTCTGACAACCCAGCTTAAGGTAAACAATTAATGGCTGCACATTTTAACACATTTTTTTATCTACACATGTTTTTACGTGATGATCTGGTTGTGGAAGGACAAGCCGCGGAGCCATTTTCCACAGACAGTGCCCAGAGACTGATTGGTCAGATCATGGCCTGGAATGGCCAGATCGATCACATGAGGAACCAGATGCAAAACATGCAATGGCAACTGGACACTATGCAGCAGGAAATGAAGAACATGATCGATGTTTTAGGTAGAATCTAAGCCCCTTTTCCCTAAAATGAAAGATCATGTTCTTCATTTCCTTGTAAAAAAGTTTTTAATGTTTTTATAACATTGTTTTTATGTGTTTTTAGAGGCCAAATTTTGAAGATGCACACGGTGTGTCAACATTTGCTATGTGCCATCAAAGGATCGCGATGTACGTATTTTGTGTTTGCAACCCCTTCCTTATTCTAGTATGTGAGAGGAAGGGATTGCACCCACCAAACACGTCCATTGATCACTCATGATGGTAGATAGCACATGTTGACATTACCAATTTTTGGTGTGCATCTTCAAAATTTGGCTTTAGCCCTTGTTTTCTGTAAATAGTTAAAAATTGTATTTTATTTTTTTATTTATTTATTTATTTATTTTGTATATAATAATTATATACTAAAATAAAAAAAAAAAAAAAAAATAAAAAATATAGATATAGTAAAATAACAAAAATAATAAATAATATTGTTTAAAAAAATAAAAAATAAAAAAGTTTGTGTGTGTATATATATATATATATATATATATATATATATATATATATATATATATATATATATATATATATATATTGTTTACAAAAAATAAAAAATAAAAATATATATATTGTTTACAATATATATATATATATATATATATATATATATATATATATATATATATATTGTTTACAAAAATATATAGATATTGTTTACAAATATATATATATATTGTGGTAGTACGGAATCTCCAATCCTGGGACCGGGTTTTGGGAACAGCCAGCAGTCTGGCTGGATGATTGCACAGGTGGGTCTTGGGCTTAAAACAAAGCCAACACCATGGTTCTGGGCTCCACCCTCCCGAGGAGTCCAGGCGTGTAAGGGAGAAGAAGTGTGCATGTCTGCACAGGTCGGTCTGTCAGAGCAGACAGAGGGTCCAAGCTTGTGGGCTGAAAAAGAAGCTAGTAAAGAGTGCTGAGGTACTGGGTGTACAGGAACTCTGTTAAAGAGCCAAGAGGGCTGCAGCAGAAGTCTGAGCAGCAGTGCTGCTAAAGAGAGCCAGGTGGCTTGGTATTTTTGGTTCTACGTACATTATTGCTGTGGAAAGCTGAAACCCCTGTGTGGGCAACTATTTTGTTATCAGACTTTTCTTTCTTTAATAAAAGTGGGCCTACAAGCCCTTAAAACGGCATATCTGGCGTGGACTCAGCTCACTGGTAAGCTCTACCTTTAAGCTAAAATAACCCCCAAATATTACAAGTGGTGTTCGAATGCGGGCAGAAGACGGTGGAATCCGGGTCCTTGCTCTACAGTAAGTTCAAGTCAGGAACTATTGGCTGTGTGTGGAAGTGCAGCCAGGCAAAAGGCAGTGCGTGTTGCAGGTGGTGTACCTGTGAATGAAAAGTCAAATTTTTTTTTTTTTTTTCTCTTGCTATGAACTATGTTTGTGTGCATGAGACAGCACAATCAGTGTGTGCAATGTGCAGGTGAGGAAAGCTTGCATGAAGAGAAAAGCAACTTGCTTTAAAAGAGACAGAGCTCTGTGGTTGGAGGGGTTGTTACCGCCCGAACGAGCCCCATACATACCTGATCAGAGTGTATCAAGGAGAAAAAGGGCTGGGGTTGTCCCTAGCAACACTGGTGCAAGGAGTGCACAGGTGACTGCTGTTATGGAGAGTCCACCAGCATTTGAATCTGCAGTGGATTGGTGCAGGCGGCATTTAGCAGCACTGAACCAAGCTACAGATGAAAGGAAGCCAACCCTCAGTGCAAGGGGAAAGCCGCTGGATGTCCACAATTGGAAGAGGGCTGTTGTTGCCCCTGGCAAAGCTGCTGCAGTTAAAACCGCTATTGTGAAAGATGTGAATGTGTCACAGCATGAGACGGGATCCAGCAGAGAGAAGCCCATGCTATATGCAAGGAGAGAGGCTGATCAAAGGCTGAGGATGAGAGTGGTTGCCCATAGCAACGCAGAGGAAGCCAGTCGGGCTGTCTCTGTACCATGGGCTATGTCTAATAAGGATCGTGGAAAGTGGCTTAAGGAGGAGCCAATTTATCATGTTGGAGAGAGCCAGCAAAGTTCTGCTGGGAGAGTGCGGTCTCCCATGGCAACCGGAGTGAAATGTATGCCTGAAAGGAGCTGCAGTAGAGGTTTGGTTCAGCGTCCCCACAAAGAGGCCTGTGCATTCCGGCCAGCTGGGAATCACCAAGAGAGAATCGCTTTGGGAAAAAATCGTCCAGTACCATGCCTGGAATGTGGCCAGCTGAGGCATGGCAGGTTTTCTTGCCCTAGGTTGTGGAATACGGCTGGAGATAATGTTACTGAGAGAAAAGTTTTGTCTGTAGGCCCAGATTCCGGTGAAAATATGTTTGCAGTCACCCCTAGCAACAAGAAGTTTCCTGTTGTGCCTGCAGGGGGTGCTAAACGGTGGGAGATGCCTGCTGTAGTTTCATCCCATGGCCCCCAGGAGGAGTTGGCCAGTAAAAGTGCAGCAGAGGACTGGTGCATAAGACGACGTACTCAAATGAAGATGGTGACCCCAACTACTGCGGTGGGTAAGACTGTCTTTAATGAAATGATGGCTGGAACTGCTGATTTCATGTATAAAAGGACTGGTTACGAGACTGTCCATGATGATGTGAGAGTGACCCCAGTTAGTGGGGCCACTGAATGTGCACTTGAGAATGACTTTTCCCTATATAGTGGGAATGCAAGGGTTAAAATCCAAATAGAACCTGTGTTGATGACTAAAAGTGTTGTGTCTATTGACTATCAGGCTCAAGTTGACCATGGGCTAGGACAGCCTACAAATGCGAAAAATGCTATAAGTGTTACTGTTAATGAAAAGTTTAATGCTGTTGGGAAAACTTTTGCTCTGAAAGAACCTGGGGTTATCAAAAATGGGCCGTTGCCTGTAGCAACTGGTGGTAAGACAGCACAGTTGTCCACAGGAATCTCCAGGGAACTTCATGTGTTGGAGTCAGAGGTTGCCCTGGACAACTGCAATGTCACTCTGGTGGGACAGAATGGAACTGTACCGTGTAATGGTAATGTGTTAGTGCAAGCTGCTAGTACTAAAAATGTGCAGGTAAATGGTGGATTAACACAACCTGTGAAAAATGCAAAGGTGTGTGAGGCTTATGAAATGCAAGCTGAGCAAGGTGGTGAATATGGTGTATTGCAACCTGTGCTACCACAGTCTGACGTGATTTACAATGACTGGTGTAATGAGTCTGCAGCTGAGCCAGTCTGTTCTTATGTGTCTCCTTGGGCAGATGGATCGGTGCTGAGGAGTACCGCAGAAGGGAGCTCACATACAACAGATTGGGATAGTTGGAGCAAAAATCTTATCTCCCTGATAGATAAGGCTTTTATGCACAAAGATAAGGTGGACACGGTTTCTGCTGGGCCAGCAGGAGGGGCTACAGAACAGCTTGTACCTGAGGGCACGGTGGCTGCTGCAGGGGTTAACCCTGGTGAGCAGGATGAACAAAATAAGGGCACAGCAGAGACATTGTCCGTGATCAACAAAACTGAGGTTGGCATGGAGTGTAAACGTGACGTTGTCACTAGTAATGTTCTGGAGCAGTTCACTGATGCTGAGCCTGAGAAGTTGTGTATAAGTCCAGCACCTGGCAGCTCTCTGGTGGAGCACCAGGCTGTGTTTACCTCCAGCTGGGAGAAGGTTCCGTTAACCGTTGCAACTTTTCAAGTCTCAGCAAGTGAGTCTCTCTGCATCCCCAGTGTCATGAAAATCCCCAGGAAGGACTTGGGTCTGGAGTCAAGGGCCTGGTTTATAACCGAAGCATTAAAAGAGATGCTTGAACTTTGGGATGTACAGCCAATCTATACTAGTGTGTCTCCTCCACAGTCTGATGGTCTGGTATTGTGGAGTACCACTAGGTGGAGCACTGTATGGCAGGCTGTACAGAGCAAAGCAAAACAGGACAGGAATGGTTTATTCCTAAATTTGCTACTTTTGTTAAAAGTTTCTGCTACGTATGCTGCTAGATTAGATCCAGAAGAAATATTTGAGACAGATGTTGGAGAAGTTGAAAATAAGCCTAAATTGCCTGTTGTTACACCTCCTAACAGCCAGATGGGAAGCATTTCTGCTGCTATGGTCCAGTGTGGTGCTGGTCAGTTGGTGAAGGACATGTATACTGCACCAGTAGAAAAACCACATGAGGTGGAAGGGCCATGTGTGGACCTGAAAGCAGCAGAGATCCTGACCAGGGATCAAACAAAGGTGGTTAAAGAGACTGGGGTCCCCAGTCCAGTGGTTGGTTTAGGTGACAAACCTAATAAGGTCCCCGGGACAGGGGAATGGGCAAGGAGCGTAGTAAAAATTGTATGTGGATCAGACGAGAGCTGGCCTGTTCCGGTGGATAAAAATACAGATGGCATCAGAACGGGTCAAGTGGTAGGACAGCTGCCTGCAGAGTGGGTGAACCCAGGGGAGGTGGCGTCCTGTGAGGTTCCTGTGGGTGATGGCGGCCCTCCAGTATGTGTGCCCTCTGTGGACTCTACCCTAGCAAATGTTGGAAAAAAAGGCATTGGTGACATGTGCAACATTGAGAGGTCTAATGTTGGTTTGAATATGTCTGTCAATGATGAACCAAATAATGTGTTAATGGTACATGATAATGTGGTGTCCAAAGGTACAGGTAAACCTGGTAATCAATTAGTGACTGCTGAGTCAGGTACCAGAAATAAGAGGTGGGTTTCCGTTCTAAACACTATAGAAATAGGCCCCCTACAGTCTCAGAACAGTACTGCTGAGAGAGTTTTGGGGAAACCTGGGAACCTGAAGCGTGGAGGCAGAAGGGTTGGTAGGAAGACCAACGGGAACCCATTAAGATTTCAGGAGAGGAAGTGCTTGTGGAAATGCACTCGGAAGAAAAGTTGGGAAGGTCGCATCAAAGCTCATAGCAGAGTGACAGTAAGGCTTAGAGGGAGACACCAAAGGAGGCATTGGGTGGAGTTCCCCGTTAGGAGAAGCGAGGTTGGACAGGAGGGTACTTCTGTAAATGGTATCTGGCACAGAGGTGCCAAAAAGTAACTTGGGTGTTCCGCCCTCGGGGTCGAAACAAAGGGTATGTGGTAGTACGGAATCTCCAATCCTGGGACCGGGTTTTGGGAACAGCCAGCAGTCTGGCTGGATGATTGCACAGGTGGGTCTTGGGCTTAAAACAAAGCCAACACCATGGTTCTGGGCTCCACCCTCCCGAGGAGTCCAGGCGTGTAAGGGAGAAGAAGTGTGCATGTCTGCACAGGTCGGTCTGTCAGAGCAGACAGAGGGTCCAAGCTTGTGGGCTGAAAAAGAAGCTAGTAAAGAGTGCTGAGGTACTGGGTTTACAGGAACTCTGTTAAAGAGCCAAGAGGGCTGCAGCAGAAGTCTGAGCAGCAGTGCTGCTAAAGAGAGCCAGGTGGCTTGGTATTTTTGGTTCTACGTACATTATTGCTGTGGAAGGCTGAAACCCCTGTGTGGGCAACTATTTTGTTATCAGACTTTTCTTTCTTTAATAAAAGTGGGCCTACAAGCCCTTAAAACGGCATATCTGGCGTGGACTCAGCTCACTGGTAAGCTCTACCTTTAAGCTAAAATAACCCCCAAATATTACAATATATATATATATATATATATATATATATATATATATATATATATATATATATATATATATATATTGTTTACAAAAAAAATGTTTACCAAAACAAAACAAAAATACAAAAAAAGAGGCACTTGTTGGAATGTGCACTATTAAAAATTTCGAAAACATATGTGTGTGTGTCTCCTTCTTTCAATACTCAATACCAGTTTGGGAAGTCATTTGGTGTTTTCTGTGACAAAGGGCCTTATTTACTATTGGGAAAAACCACTTTGCAATACAAATGCACTAGGACAGGAATATGCAATTAGTGGAAATCCAGCTGTTGCAGAACTAAAAGTCCCATGAAGCATAGCAAGACTGACAGCCACAAGCATGAGACCCAGAGGCATGGTGGACTTGTAGTTTTGCAACAGCTGGAGGTCCGCCAATTGCATATCCATGAATTAGGAGAATATAGGAGACAGCCACCAAGAAAAGCCAACAAGAACCAAGCTTCAAAATGGGAACAGACAATATATATTTGAACAAAAGTAAATCTTTATTGCTCAGCTGGCATTGGAATGGCCCCCCTACCATTAAAATAGGTGACATACTGGTCACGCACCTCACTTGCTGTTTGGGGGGCTGAGCCAGGATGGGCAGGATCCAGCCCTGTGAGTTCAGGAATTTGTCCGGCCTCAGGCCCAATTGGTTGCAGGTAATGGGTTCCTGAATTTCTTCGTAAAAAGTTATGTAAAATGCAGCAGCAGAGAATGACATAGTTCAGTTTGTACTCTGCCAAGTTTATTGATGTCAAAAACAAACGGAACCAGCTGGCCATAATACCAAAGGCATTCTCCACAACCCTTCTTGCTCTGGCCAGCCGGTAATTAAAAACCCTCCTCTCCGGGGTGAGGGTCCTTTGGGGGAACGGCTTCATCAAATGGTCACTCAGACCGAACACTTCATCAGCGATAAATACAAAAGGTAGACCCTCTACATTATCAGCATCTGGTGGCAAGTCCAGGCCACCAGTGATGAGACGGTGGAAGAACTCGGTCTGCTTAAACACTCCTCCGTCTGACATCCGGCTGTTCTTCCCCACATCCACATAGAGAAAGTCATATTGTGCCGACACCACCGCCATTAACACCACACTATGGAACCCCTTATAATTCCAGTAGTAGGACCCCGAATGGGGTGGGGGCACAATCCGCACATGTTTCCCATCGATCGCCCCTCCACAGTTGGGAAAGTCCCAACGGGCAGCGAACTGGGAAGCCACAGTCTGCCATTCCTGTGGCGTGGAAGGAAACTGAGGAGTCAAACACAGGAAAAAAATAAATAAATAAATTAGTCATTAAATAAAAACAATTCATACCAAATAAAACCATAAAACATTTTGGAACAGCAGTAAAACATACATATTGTAAGTTGTCTTTAAAAAATAAATAAATAAAAAAAGATAAGGCCCAATTCACAGATTACTCAGCCCTCTGATGGACCAGGGAACATAATTTATGTGGGTGAGTGTGGGGTGGGGGCCTAATTAATGAGTATATGATATCTGAAACCAATTACAAAAGGGTGGGGGCCTAATTAATGAGTATATAATACCTGAAACCATTTCCAAAAGGGTGGGGGCCTAATTAATGAGTATATGATACCTGAAACCAATTCCAAAAGGATGGGGGCCTAATTAATGAGTATATAATACCTGAAACCAATTCCAAAAGGGTGGGGGCCTAATTAATGAGTATATAATACCTGAAACAAATTCCAAAAGGGTGGGGGCATAATTAATGAGTATATTATACCCGAAGCCAATTCCAAAGGGTGGGGGCCTAATTAATGAGTATATAATACCTGAAACCAATTCCAAAAGGGTGGGGGCCTAATTAATGAGTATATGGTACCTGAAACCAATTCCAAAAGGATGGGGGCCTAATTAATGAGTATATAATACCTGAAACCAATTCCAAAAGGGTGGGGGCCTAATTAATGAGTATATAATACCTGAAACCAATTCCAAAAGGGTGGGGGCCTAATTAATGAGTATATGAGTATATGAGTATAGGCTCAATATTTAAAGGAATATTTAATTTTTATTGCTTCACTTTAAGCATTATTAAAATCACTGCTCCTAAAAAAAACTGACTTTTTAATTTTTCCCCTCCATTGATGTACGCTGATGAGGCTGCACTGATGGGCACCAATAGGTGGCAGTGATGTGCACTGATGGGTGGCAATAGTGGGCACTGATCTGCACTGGTAGGTTACATTGATAGGCAGCACTGCTAGGTGGCAGTGATTGGCACCACTGGTGGGCATTGATAGGTGGCAATTGTAGACATTGATATGTGGCACTCATGGGCATTGATAGGTGGTACCGGTGGGCACTATGGGCACTAGCAGGTGGCAATGACAGGTGGCACTGGCAGGGGGTTCTGGTGGGCACAGATGAGGCAGAATTGCCTCTTCCTCTTCGGGACCGTTGTCCCTTGCACATAAGCTGGTGATTGGCTTTTTTTCTCCTGTCAGCATGAGGAGAAAAAAGAAACGATTACCAAGCTTTTTTTTACATCATTCGATCAGCTATCATTGGCTGACAGCTGATCACGTGGTAAGGGGCCGGGACTGGCCACTTACTCGGATCTGTGATCACCCAAATCTCAGGGGGTGCACGGGGAGCGTGCAAAGGGGAGGCCGTCATATGACAGCCTCCCAAAAATTCAGGTCCGCGATGTGGCCGTCATTCGGCTATACGCGGACGCCAAGTTGTTAAGGGGTAAAACCTTCTGGGCTAAAGTGGTTAAAGTGAAACAATAAAATAATTAGGAAATGTTATTTTAAATATAGTGCCTCGGGGGCCCCTTTAGTCTGTATGTAAAGTGGTGCATCTGTACGGTGTATAGAAACCACTGTAGCAAAAATTACATATATTTAAAAAAAAAATTACATTTCCCTGCAAGATTTCTTTATTTTGTAAACAACAACCTGAGGAGCCAGTTTGTATGATGAGGCCACAATTTAGTGCACTTGGAACAAAATTCAAGATTTTTGAGATAAATTCTGGTGTCCGTTTTGCAGACTTTGGATTGAAGTAACAGGTGTGGAAAAATTGGGATTTGGGTGTTGGTGGTGCCCTATAGAGGTGCTCTTGATGAAAGCAAGAATTGAGCTTTCTGTCAAAAATTTTAATGATAGGCACCTGCCAAACAGGTGTGGAAACATTGGTCCTTGGGTGTTAATTGTGTCCATGAAACCATTATAAAAATATTTCTTCCAGATAAATTCAACACTCACAACGCTAGGCAACCTAGACAGTCTTGCAAAGATTCCATATCCCAAAAACACTTAATCAATGACTTCGGCATCAGGGGCATAAAATCTGTTACTAATCCAGGAATGATTCATTTTGATAAATGTCAGCTGGTCAATAGAGTCTGTGGACAAACGTGCTCTTTTATCTGTCACACTGAATGCCCAGTCTGAAAACATGCTGGATGCAGGGCAGCCCAGCACATCATTTGCATACTGGGCAAGTTCTAGCCAGTGGTCTATTCTCATAACCCAGTAACCCAGTGGATCATTGACTTGATAGCTCTCCATGTCGGTTTTTGTACCTAAATAATCTCCCACCATATGATGCATACACTGCCAATGGGATGTGGAAGCTGACAGCCCTGGGCACCGAGGACTAAAAAAATTTGAGGCGCCCCTCTTCTCTGCCACTCTTCCTTTGACCAACAGAAGTTTCAAAACAATTTTTACCATGAGACTGTAACCTAACAAAGTCTGGAAAGGTGTTACCTAAACTCCCTTTAAAGTGTCCTCAAGATATTTCATTCTATGCTCCCTTTGTTCAGAGACTTTCCCCTTGTAACAGTGGTCAAGTGGGTTTTCCAACCAATAATAATCCTTCTCCTTGATGGCAAAAATTCTCATGTCCTTCTGCAGGCTTTAAAGAATAAAGGAGGCTATATATCACAAGTTTGCATGAGAAGCGTCCTCATGTTCATTGAGGATTACAGTATCGGGGACTGCCTCCTCCCAGCCACGTACTACTCCCAAGGGTTCTGGGGATGAAAAGCCATTTCTTAAGGTTTGACATATGTCTTGCTCTACTTCAATGCCTCCAAAAATGCAAGAATCCTCCTCCTTTCTTTCCTCTTATGTGTTCTGTGGCATCGCAAAAATGGTGTCTACATAAAGCAGGCCTTGAGAGGAAAGAAAGTCCTCCTCTTCCTCCCACTTCTCTTCCTCAAGTGCCCTGTAAATAAATCTGCTCCAGCAACAATACAAGAGGGATTGCGTAACTAATGCATGCATTGTCACGGCTTACCATCCTCAAATGGTGTCAGTACCGTGTTTGCATCCTTTATCAGCAGCCATTGGTGTGGGGAAAAAAAGCTGAGTAGCCATGGGCCGGTCATTGTGCCATACTCACATAGATAATCATTGACCTTTGCTTCATGTGCAACTGCTGCAGCATTGCCAAAGTTGAGTTCCACCAATCAGGCGGTTTACCGGCAGGTGGAATTCCTTCTGAATTTCAGCCAACCAAACCCTGGCTGTGCATGACCACCTGAAATGGCTACAGAATGGCTACAGAATCTTCTGGCCTGCTTTAGAAGATCTTGCAACCCTGGGTACCTGTTTAACCACTTCAATACAGGGCATTTTCACCCCCTTCCTGCCCAGGCCAATTTTCAGTTTTCAGCACTGTCGCAATTTGAATGACAATTGTGCGGTCATGCAACATTGTACCCAAATTACATTTTTATCATTTTTTTCTGCACAAATAGAGATTTCTTTTGGTGGTATTTGATCACCTCTGCAGTTTTTTATTTATTGGGCTATAAACAAAAGAAGAGTGACACGTTTGAAAAAACACAAAGTTTTTTACTTTTTGCTATAATAAATATCCCAATTTGAAAAAAAAAAAAAACTTTTCCTCAGTTTAGGCTGATATGCATTCTTCTACATATTTTTGGTAAAAAAAAAATCACAATATGCGTATATTGGTTGGTTTGAGCAAAAGTTATAGCGTCTACAAAATAGGAGATAGATTTATGGCATTTTTATTATTATTATTATTTTGTTTTACTAATAACGACAGTGATCTGCGATTTTTATCATGACCGTGATGTTGCAGCGGACACATCGGACACTAGGAGATCGATCAGTGTTCCTCCGTACTGGAAACACACGATCGGTCTCTTCTCTCCTGACAGGACGTGGATCTGTGTGTTTAGACACAGATCCACATCGATCCATGTCCCGGCTCTGTTAGCGGCAATCGCGGGTGCTTAGCATGCGCATCTGCTCCAGAGTGCCGTGGCAAGCGCACACACCCTTCTAGATGGCTGGGAAGCCCAGAACGTCATATGATGCCCACCCAGGATGGGAGATCCCTTCTGCGGACGTCATTTGACTATGGGCAGGGTAGCAAGTGGTTAAGCACTGCACCACCAAATTGAGGATATGTGTCAGGCATGGAACCAGGGCCATCTTTAAGGCAGGGCAAAAGGGGCAGCTGCCCTGGGCCCTGTTATTGTTGTGGGGGCCAAAACAGCTGCCTCAAACTTGCCAACTATCCAGGTTTAAATTCCCTTGTCCCTTGAAGTTTTATTCCTGTGATGTGTCCCAATATCTCAGTGGGAAGTGCTGGTACTAACGCTGCCCAGCTCTGTCCTATTGTTGTGTGAAAATGACTCACCTGCAGACCCTGTGTTTACATGTAAATAACCGTCATTAGTATGTAAATAGGGGCGACAATACTAAGTAAATAGCTGCGGCTGGCAGCATTGATATGTAAATAAAGGCAGCATTCCTATGTATATCCTGCTCCCCTGCTGTGAGGAGGTGATGTGCTATAACCTCTAGCAACTAATCAGTGAGCCATAATGTGTGCTGTAACCTCAAGCAACTAGTCAGCAAGCAGTAATGATATGCTGTAACTGCTGGAAACCAATCGCAATTGCTGCCTGATCTGATACAGAAAACAAATTTTAAGTCTAGCTACTATTTATTGTATGTCTCAGAGTAGGTGAAGAGGGAAATTGCATGCCCCCCCCCAAGAACATATTTGTCCAGCGTCCAATCTATATTAAAGATGGCCCTGCATGGAACATGTGTCAACTTTCACTGTCAAAAGGCAGACAGGAGGTTAGTGTCATTATCTGGGCCTGTCCCTGCAGAGCTGAAAGAATCTCTGCTCTGGTGTGGCTTCTGTCCCCTAGACAGACCAACTGAAGCACTGCATGGCATCTTTTTTTGTTGAATAGTCCCTCCAATGCTTAGGGGGTACTAATGGCTCATAGGTCAATTTAGCAGGGTATGGAGGAGGAGAAGGACGGGGTGGATCTGACAAAAGTAGAGTTAAGCAGTGTGCTGTAAACCAAATATAGCACCTCTGACCATGAGTCAGCAGTAAGGTGGACCTTGTGACTGACTACCTTGCCCAATGCCACAACTTTGACTTTCATGTGATGGTACAAAGCTGGAAAGGCCTTATGTGCAAGGAAATAGCAATTGGAAACCTGCCATTGTGGTACAGCGCATTCTTCAAATTCACAGAAGGGGCAGAATCCACCAGGTGGAAAGGCAGGAGTTGTAAAGCCAGCAGCTTGGACAAGCTGTACTTTAGACGTGGGGCAGTGACTGTATTTTTTTTCCCCTGCAGCAGCTGCGGCAGAAAAATTTGTCTGCTATACTGTACAGCTTGTGGTGTACTGCAGGCAGACATGCTGCAAGTATTTGTGACACCCTTCGCTATACCATCATTCCTGTCAGTGGAGATTGCCGGAAAGGTTATGAGATATAGCGGGGGTAAACCTGAAAGGTGAGAAATGAATAGGGGAAGAATTTCGTCCCTTTTGTGTGGCTTTTTAGGTGCTCATGCCAATGGGCTGAGTGGTGGGAGGTTAAATGCCTTGTCAAGCATGCGGTGTGCTTAATCTGCTTGAGGCAAAGTTTGCACATTGCAACAGTGTGATCAGCTGCAGAAAAAGATCCAGACAGTGGAGCTGTGAGAAGTGGGCTGGGAGATAACAGCCCCACAATCTAATGAAAGAGGGTGGATGCTCTCTACTCTTCCATGATGGCTGCCACTTTAAGGTTGTGCCTCACCCTCACTTTCTTCCTCTGCTCTATCCAGCACCCAAGTCACATCAGTGACCTCATCATCATCATTCCCTCCATCCTTATCATAACTGGAGCCAACTTGGCAATAAGCTGTGTGCTTAGCATGCCTGCCAATTTGTTGGGGCTATGGCAGGAGTAGCTGTGGACAAGGAGGTAAAATAAGCCACTCTGTCATCTGTGGTGGACTGCAAACTAGTGTCTGCTTGGATGACAGAAGATGAGGAGGATGAGGATGGTTTAGTAAGCTAGGCCAAACCTTCTCTGCATGCTGTGGCTGGATAGCACGGGCAACATAACTAAACAGAGAAAATGACCACGTCCACATTTGCCTTTGGACACAGACGCTGTTAGTTCTCTCGCAGGTGTCCATTTATGAAGCAGTGATCAGCAGTGATCCCAAGGATGGCCGCTGATCACAACCCATGAACAGTTTATGAAACAAAGATAATCGGAGGAAGAAGTGTTTGAACATTTTGAATTAGGGTATCCCCGCGCTGTCGTCAAGGGCCTAAACTATTTATAAGGGTAGGTTGCAGCAAACTACCGGCAGGGGTATGAACCCTAACCCCCAGATAGTAAATTAGAAATCAAACAGATGGTGTTGCGCTACCTGAACTAAATAAAATTAAAGTGTCTTGTACTAGAAAAATAAATTCTATCTATAAACCAGCTACCCTATCTTAAGTGCAAATTAAGGTGCCTAGTGCTTTGTTGATAGTATTAAATGGGTGACATATTTATAACAGCAAGAGAGAAGAAAAAAAAAATATATATATTTTTAATTAAATTGTATCTTGCTCCACCAAGTTAATCCAAAAAACAAAGAGTATCCAATGTGTTATAAAACATAAATTTCAGAGATCATGTGTTATATATAAACATAAATAACTTCAAGTAGAAGGAAAAAATATTCCATAAAGTAAAAAATATCTTATATTAAGACATGCAATTCATTATGTATACTTAAACACAAAAAGTTTGTAAAATACAATCTTTAGTGAAATTAAATAAAGTGACCAGTGATTGTTAAATCCGTAATCTTCTTAATAGATAAAAAAAAATTATATATAAGTAAATAAAACAGTCTGTATGTGAACTGGAAAAAAGTGCTCAGTGACTTATTCAGTGCTTCTCAAAAAACAGGTGTCAGCAATCGTGTTTTGTGATTCCTGTGTCTCCAGTATACACGGCACACCAGGTAGAATGGCCCCTTACCTTACTGCTGTAAGGTAAACAGCAAATCAAGCAGTCAGAGAAAGGGGGGGTCCGGGGATTCTATCCCAATTCCTAGCCGATGAATATTGGCCCCCTCAATTAGGTTTTTTCCTCAGATAGTTTCCATATGGATCTTTGACTTCAATGTAACTCCCAGAGGTCTCATAGGAAAGAAAGAGGTATACTCCGATGGTGAAGTACGTTCGTATATTTTATTGTAAAGATATATAAAAAAGGGGTACTCACAAACATGTAGTAAAATACAGCTTAAAAACGAACGAGCGTACCGCTCGTGTTTGCGAACGATACCGGAAGTGACGTTCGCAAACACGAGCGGTACGCTCGTTCGTTTTTAAGCTGTATTTTACTACATGTTTGTGAGTACCCCTTTTTTATATATCTTTACAATAAAATATACGAACGTACTTCACCATCGGAGTATACCTCTTTCTTTCCTATGAGACCTCTGGGAGTTACATTGAAGTCAAAGATCCATATGGAAACTATCTGAGGAAAAAACCTAATTGAGGGGGCCAATATTCATCGGCTAGGAATTGGGATAGAATCCCCGGACCCCCCCTTTCTCTGACTGCTTGATTTGCTGTTTACCTTACAGCAGTAAGGTAAGGGGCCATTCTACCTGGTGTGCCGTGTATACTGGAGACACAGGAATCACAAAACACGATTGCTGACACCTGTTTTTTGAGAAGCACTGAATAAGTCACTGAGCACTTTTTTCCAGTTCACATACAGACTGTTTTATTTACTTATATATAATTTTTTTTTATCTATTAAGAAGATTACGGATTTAACAATCACTGGTCACTTTATTTAATTTCACTAAAGATTGTATTTTACAAACTTTTTGTGTTTAAGTATACATAATGAATTGCATGTCTTAATATAAGATATTTTTTACTTTATGGAATATTTTTTCCTTCTACTTGAAGTTATTTATGTTTATATATAACACATGATCTCTGGAATTTATGTTTTATAACACATTGGATACTCTTTGTTTTTTGGATTAACTTGGTGGAGCAAGATACAATTTAATTAAAAGTGTTTGAACATGTTCTCCCGCCGATGATCTCCGTACACTGAGAATCCTCATTGAATGACACAGAAAAGGCCAGTTTATCTCAGCGCTTCACTGGTGATCTGTGTCAGAATTCACACTCCCCGATTCATCAGCTCAGAGGTGGAGAATCGGGGAGAGAAGAGGGAATCTGGGGAGATTTGAGGGGGAAGTGATTGTAGATCACTTCACTCCTTCAAAAGTGAAGTGATCTACAAAGCTTCATAAACTTGCACACAGAGGAGAAAGATCTCCTCTGTGAATGCCGGAGAATGAAGCAGTGAATTTCACTGCTTCATAAACGGACACCACAGTGACATGGGAATGTCTGCCTCTCAGAATGTCGACCTTGCAGACATGATGGGGGGGGGGCTTATTACCGAAATTTAATAGAAACAGGGAAACGTATAATTGGATGCGCTTTATACAGTGGAAAACGCTGTTTAGTGCGCTTTAACTTGAGGACTGCCGCTAACAGATAACACGCACCAAGCAAAAAAAAAGGGGGTGTACAGCTCTATATACAGCACTAAATGTTATGTAATGCATTCTAATACACTGCTCTACCTATACACTTCAATATACTGCAGGAAAACTGCACTGACAAACTAATATATTTTGCAGTAAATCTGCACTGATGCAGTAAAATAAACTGCAGTAAAACTACACTGACACATGGCAGTAAAAGTGCACTAATGCACTACAATATAATTAAGTAAAAGTTCACTGATGCACTGCAATATAATGCAGTAAAAGTGAACTGATGCACTACAATATAATGCAATAAAAGTTTACTGACTCACTGCTATATAATGCAGTAAAAGTGCACGGATACACTTTAATATACTGCAGTAAAACTGCATTGCACACACTACACTGACAGACTTCAATATACTGCAGTAAAACTGCCCGACACACTGCACTGACACTAGGGATGAGCCGAACATCCCCCGGTTCAGTTTGCACCAGAAAGTTCGGACTGAAAGTTTGTGCAAACTTTAGAACCCTGTTAAAGTCTATGGGACTCAAACGTTCGCAATCAAAAGTGCTAATTTTAAAGTATAATATGCAAGTTATTGTCCTAAAAAGGGTTTGGGGACTCGGGTCCTGCCCCAGGGGACATGCATCAATGCAAAAAAGTTTAAAAAAATTGCCATTTTTGGGAGTAGTGATTTTAATGAAGCTTAAAGTGAAAAAAAGTGAAATATTCCTTCTATATTAAATATTCCATATCGTACCTGGGTGGTGTCTATAGTATTCCTGTGAAGTGGCATGTGTTTCCCATGTTTAGAACTGTCCCTGCACAAAATGACATTTCTAAAGGAAAAAAAAAAAGTAACTTAAAACTGCTTGCATCTTTAATGTAATGTCTGGTCCCGGCAATATGGATTAAAATCATTGAGAAAAATAGCATGGGTACCCCCCCAGCCCATTACCAACCAGTGTAGCTCCAGACATTTTTAAGCTGTTTGGAAAACACAGGGAAGGGTAATCACCCCTGTAACATTTGTTTTGCTGTCTGTGTGTGCACCTCTTCAGAAGATTTCACCTCACTTTCTGTCCGACTGACAAATGTTTTTTTTTTTAAATTTGGGATTTTTTGTGAAACAAGGTTTGGTGATAAAGCATCAGTGGAGAGGAGACATGATTTTCCCATATTAACTCTTACAGGAGAGAATTTCCCTTCCTAGGGGTAGATTTCATCTCACTTCCTCCCTCTGTTTGCAAGTTGGATGTTTTAAAGTAGGGGTCTGCCCTATATACTCTGCAGAAATTTGGGCCTTAGGTGTTGGTGCTGCCACAACACTGTAAGCCCTCACAGTTACTCTTGGTGGGCACTGGAACACCCTGTTGTGGACTATTATATCAAGAATTGTAATTACATGCCATTGTTGAACAGTGGTAGAAAAATTGGGCCTTTGGTGGGGGTGGTGGTGCTGCTGGTGCAACAACACTGTAAGTCCTCACAGTTACTCTTGGTGGGTGCAGGAATGGGCCCTGCTGTGAAATATTAGATCGAGAATTGTAATTACATGTCCCTGTTGAACAGGGGCAGAAAAATTGGGCCTTAGGCACTGGTGCCACAGCACTGCAACCCCACCCAGATACTCTAGTTTGAGTGCAGGAATGAGCCCTGCTGCAAAGTATTGCATCAAAAATGGTAATTACACACCCCTGTTAAACAGGGGCAGAAAAATTGGGCCTTAGGCACTGGTGCTGGTCCTACAACACTACAGCCTCTCACAGATACTGTAGTGGAGCGCAGAAACGAACCCTCCTGTAAAATATTGCATCAAAAATTGTAATTACATGCCCCTGTTAAACAGAGGTTGAAAAATGTTCTTACAAGCTATCAGCATGATCACTGAGGAGGAAGAGATAGTCACTCACCATAACAGGATAGTCCATCAACATCAGCATATGCAATCTTGAAGGGATCTGACATTTCAAAAGAAATTATTCGGTTACATCAGCATCAGGTGCTTGGTAGCTGGTGGTGATCCAAGACTGATTAATTTTTATGAAGGTCAGCCGATCAACCAAGTCGGTGGACAGGCGCACACTGTGATCAGTTACAAAGCTTCCAGCAGCACTGAATGTGCATTGCGAAAGAACACTGGATGCAGGACAGGCCAGTAGCTCAATTGAATGCTGTGCAAGCTCTGCCCAGTGATCCATCCTCAAGACCCAGTAGCCCAGAGGATTTTCGGTGGGAAAGGTGTCCAAGTCTGATCTTGCCCCTAGGTATTCCTGCACCATGTAAATCAGACACTGGCGATGGTTGCTGGAACCAATCATACCTTGGGGCTGCGGACTAAAAAATTGTCTGAACGCATCGGTCAGATGGCCACATTCTCCACCGCTCCTTCTGTGACTGACGAAGCCTCAGGAACACGTTATCCAGGTGGACCAGGAATGTGTAACCTCCCAGGCTCTGGAAACACGTTGCACAAACCTTTCTGCATGGCCTTCTGAAGATGTTTCAGCCTCTGCTCCCTCTTCATTGGCAAGATAAGGTCCACAACCTTACCCTTGTAATGTGGATCAAGGAGGGTTGCCAGCCAGTAATGATCCCTCTCCTTGATACCAAGAATACGAGGATCCTTCCGCAGGCTTTGTAGGATCAGGGAAGCCATGCAGCATAGGTTTGCTGAGGCATTCGATCTGGAGTTCTCTGGGTCACTAAGGACTAGACATGTGCTTTCATTTTCGTCTGAATGCATTTTCGTCCGAATTTCGGGTATTTTCGTTATCTTTTTAACAAATGATAACGAACGTGCAGAATCCAAAAACCGAAAGATCCGACATAAACAAATGCTTTATTTTCGTTTTTGTTTTCGTTGTGACAACAGTTCGATATAGACAGGAGATTTGACATGACGCTGACAATAGCACTCTGTGTCCATCGAACCTGTGGTCAAATGTGCCTAACCTTAGCTCTATTAGTTCAAGATTATTCTACAGAGTAAAAAGATTTGACATAAAGAGAAAAGATTGGACAATATAGAGACAATAGCAAAAAAGGTTGAATGTGCCTAACCTAACTTTATTAGTCCAAGATTATTTGACATAGAGAAAAGATATGACATGAAGATTCGACGAAGCAGTCACCACGAGTGGACATTTATGGTCAAATGCTCCGCCTATAGGCTATAGAAGAATTCTAATGTTTGTTGACTAGTAATAATAATTAATAAATATAATTATTACTAGTGTCATACAACATTAGAATTCTACTATAGCTTGTAGGTGGAACATTCGACTGGAAATGTACGATTGCAGCGTCGTATAGTTTAGCTGCCCTGGCGAATCATCTTAGAACATTCGACAGACACGATAAGCCTTCAATGACAGATTCTAACTTAATTATTTAGGATTTTCAGATGAATGCATTTTTTAACAAAACAAAATAAATAAAAACGGATTTCGGGAGTAACTAAATAAATGTATTTTTCAGATGAAAACAAAATTCCGAAACAAAATATTTCAGTGTGCACATGTCTACTAAGGACGACATGATCTGCAGCCACCTCCTCCCAGCCACGTACAAGTCCATAGGTTTCTTAGGACTGTAAATGATCCCTTGAAGACTGCTGCTGATGCTGAGTTCTAGGCTCCACCTCCATGCTGACACAATCCTCCTCATCATCCTCTTCCTGTGTGATCGGCTGGCCAGCAGGAACACTGTGTGGATAAAGGGGGCCTTGAGAGGTAAGGAAGTCCTCCTCTTCATCCCTCTAGTCTGCCTCAAGTGCCCTGTCCATTATTCCATGCAGCGTGTGCTCCAACAGGTTTTCAACAGGGACAGTGTCACTGATCCATGCACTGTTACTGCTCACCATCCTCGAGCCCCTTAAAAGGTGACAGGACAGTGCATGCATCCCTGATCATAGCCCACTGGCATGGGGAAAAAGAACAAGCTCCCCTGACCCTGTCCTGGTGCCATAGTCACACAGGTACTCATTGATGGCCGTCTGCTGCGTTTGTAGCTGCTGCAGCAAGGCCAATGTTGAGTTCCACCTGGTAGGCATATCACAGATTAGGCGGTTCTTGGGCAGGTTAAATTCCCTTTGTAGCACTGGCAATATATCACTGGGGGAAATGCACACAGACTTTCCTGGCCTGCCTCAGGACATCATGTAAGCCTGGGTACCTGCCCAAGAACTGCTGCACCACCAAGTTAAGGTAGTGAGCCAAACAGGGAACATGGATGAAGTGTCCCTGTCAGAGGATGGAGAGGAGGTTGGTGCCATTGTCGCAAACCACCATTCCTGGCTTAAGCTGGTGTGGCGTCAACCACCTCTCAGCCTGTCCCTGCAGAGTTGACAGAATCTCTGCCCCATTGTGGCTCCTAGCACCGCATGGCATGTTTTTGCCTGTGTACTTGCGTAGCCCCTTGAACACCTACGGAGCACCGCTGGTTCCAAGGACAAAGCACAGGATGAGGCTATGGAGGAAGAAGAAGAGGAGGGGATGGAGGAGAGAGGTGTTTCAGAATCACCAGTAGTAGCATTTTGGAGGCGTGGTGGTGGAACAACCTGCAACATTACTGCACCTTGTCCTGCATCCTTCCCAGCTGCCAGCAGAGTCACCCAATGCACCGTGAAAGATAGGTAACATCCCTGTCCATTCCTGCTGGACAATGAGTCAGCAGTATTATGCACCTTACCGCTAACCGCGCTGTCCAGCGAGGCCCAGACATTGCCTTCCACATGCAGGGAGAGAACCGGAATCGCCTTCCATGAGAAAAAGTGGCATTTGGGAACCTGCCACTGAGGAACCGCACATTCCACAAACTCATGAAAGGGGGCTAACTGAAAAGGCAGCAGTTGAAGTGCTAGCAATTTAGCCAAGCTAGTATTCAACCGCTGGGCATGTGGATGGCTGGGAGCAAACTTCGTTCAGCGATACAGCAGCTGGGGCAGGGAAATTTGCCTGGTACAGCCTGACGGTGTACCGATAGCAGATTGCCCACAAGTATTTGGCTGTGACATACCTAATTCTACACCTTCATTTCTCTCAGTGCAGGTTTCAGAAAGGACTGAAGGTATAGTGAGGTTGGAGATCCCAGCTGAAGAGGAGCAAGGAGAGGTCAGCTTTGTTCTTTGGTGTGGGTATTTTCGGTACGCTTGCCAATGAACTGCATGGCAGGTCGCTGCACAAAGCTGGGGTGTGTGTATATATATATATATATATATATATATATATATGCATATGTATATATATATATATATATATATATATATATATACTCTGATTATACTGCAGCTAGCAGAATCAACTGCCTGCCTGTAGTATTATTAGTAAGAGAACCCCAGCAATTGTCTTCAGGTAGCTTTAGGTGCACACGGTGCAGAGCACAGTACACTAACTGTAAATACTGCAGCTGCCTGCCTGTGGTATTAATAGGATCAGAAGAACACCAGCAATTGTCTTGAAGGTAGCTTAAGGTGCACACTGTTCAAAGGACACAGTACACTAACTGTAAATACTGCAAGTACTAAAATCACCTGCCTGCCTGTCAGTATATTAGGATGAGAATATCAGGAACGGATCTAGCTAAACTGAATACACTGAATACTGTGAGGGGGTTCGCTCGGTAGCGGGTGTGTGTGACCCCCTGGATGGGTTCACAACACAAAGTCAGGCACAGCAGACAGCGGTGTAGGTGCAAAAAACAAAAGATCCGGTTTATTTAGGCTACATGCAGTGATACATATAACAGCCAAACAAAATAAAACAAGAAAATAAATCCTGGTCAGCTTGACCTCTAACTACACACGTAGACTCCCTGTCTAACAACTGGGTGCAGCCTTGTGCTGCCCCAGTCCCTGTCTCTATTGTAGGGGTTTGCCACACAGGCGTTAACTCACCGCACAGAACAGATCTCAGACTCCCCAGTCTATACACACAAAACTGGTTCCAGGATGGAGCATCTCCCTATGCATGCTGGGGTTTTTTGTAGAGGCCTTAATGAGCCCACTTAATTCAGCTGGGCTCATTAACTCTTCCCCTCTAATTGTAAAAGTCTGCATAAAGCCTGAATCTAGGACACACATATTTACCATCCTGGATACAACCAGGTGACTTTACCTGCCTGCTGCCACATACCCCCCCCTCTTGTTTCAACCTTGGGGTTGTAACACCAGCAGTCAGACACGCATGTATCCGAGACAAAGCATCCACATTCCCCATTTTAACACCAGGGCGATGCTTAACTGTAAAGTTAAATTCCTGTAGGGCTAGGAACCACCTATTTACCCTTCTATTGGTCTCCTTGTTCTGAGCCATCCACTTTAAAGGAGCGTGATCAGTCACCAGGTCAAAGTGCCTACCTAGCAGATAGTACCGAAGGGAATCTAGAGCCCACTTCACTGCTAAACATTCCTTCTCAATCGTGGAGTAATTTACCTCATGGGACTTTAACTTCCTGCTGAGGTAAATGACTGGGTGCTCTTCCCCGTTCCAGACCTGGGATAACACTGCTCCTAACCCAACGTCTGATGCATCAGTTTGTACAACAAAGTCCTTAGAGAAGTCTGGTGAGTACAACACTGGCTGGCTACATAAGGCTGTTTTTAAGGACTGAAATGCTTCCTCAGCCTCTGGGGACCATTTAACCATAACCGACTCTTTCCCTTTTGTCAGGTTGGTGAGGGGCACAGCCTGAGAAGCAAAATGGGGAATGAATCGTCGATAATAGCCAGCGATTCCCAGAAAGGCTCGTACCTGTTTCTTGCTGTTGGGACATGGCCAACTCTGTATGGCCTCGACTTTATTGACTTGGGGTTTTATCACCCCCCTCCCAATAGTGTACCCAAGATATTTGGCCTCCTCCTGTCCAATGGTACACTTCTTTGAAATTGGCCGTAAACCCAGCTTCCCGGATAGAGTCTAGGACTGCTTGTACTTTTGGCAAATGTGAGACCCAGTCTGTGCTATGGATAATCACATCATCCAGGTAAGCTGCAGCATATTTCTGATGGGGCCTCAGAATCTTATCCATTTTCCACTGGAATGTTGCCGGTGCATTCTGTAACCCAAACGGCATTCTCTTATATTGGAATGCCCCATCTGGGGTTACAAACGCAGTTTTCTCCTTGGCCGACTCGGCCAGGGGAATTTGCCAATACCCTTTGGTGAGATCAAGAGTTATCATATATCGGGCTGTTCCCAGCCGGTCAATCAACTCATCTATACGTGGCATGGGGTAGGTGTCAAATTTTGTAACTTTATTTAATTGTCTAAAATCGTTACAAAACCGCCAGCTCCCATCAGGTTTGGGCACTAGTACAATAGGACTGGACCAGTCACTCTGGGACTCCTCTATCACACCCAATTCCAACATCCTTTGAACCTCCCCACGTATTGCCTCCCGTCGGGCCTCTGGTATTCTATAAGGTTTTAGTTTTACCCTTTCTCCTGGCGGGGTGATAATGTCATGCTCTACGCCAGATGTTTGTCCCGGAAGCTCAGAGAAAATCTCTTTGTTACGAAGTACAAACTCTTTAACCTCCTGTTGTTGGGGTTTCGATAAGGTGTCTGCTATTCCAACCTCAGGAACTAAGCAATCAGGCTGTACTTGTGACAAAGTCTCTGCGACTAGGGATTCCCTATCCCTCCAGGCTTTCAGCAGATTGACGTGATAGATCTGCTCCGGCTTTCGCCTTCCTGGCTGTCTAACCCTGTAGTTCACCTCACTAATTTTTTCAATTACTTCATATGGACCTTGCCATTTGGCCAGAAATTTGCTTTCAACCGTAGGGACTAGCACCAAGACCCTATCCCCCGGGGAAAAAGTACGGGTCTTGGCCCCACGGTTGTACACTCTCTGCTGTGCTAACTGCGCTTGGGTTAAATGTTCCTTTACAATTGGCATTACCTGTGCAATTCTATCTTGCATCAGGGCGACGTGCTCAATTACACTCCTGTGAGGAGAACTCTCATTTTCCCAAGTTTCCTTGGCGATATCCAGCAGCCCTCTTGGGTGTCTCCCATAGAGCAACTCGAAGGGTGAGAAACCCGTAGAGGATTGGGGTACCTCCCTAATGGCAAACATCAGATATGGTATTAGACAATCCCAATTCTCTCCATCTCTATCCACCACCTTCTTTAACATTTGTTTTAGGGTTTTGTTGAATCTTTCAACCAACCCATCTGTTTGGGGGTGATACACAGATGTACGCAATTGCTTCACTTTGTACAACTTGCATAATTCTTTCATAACCCGGGACATAAAGGGTGTACCTTGGTCCGTAAGCAGTTCCTTACAAATACCCACGCGGCTAAAAACAAGGGATAGCTCTTTGGCTATGGTTTTGGCCGAGGTATTTCGGAGAGGAATTGCTTCCGGATAACGGGTGGCATAGTCCAATATAACCAAAATGTACTGATGCCCCCTAGCAGACTTCATTATCGGACCTACCAAATCCATTGCGATCCTCTCAAAGGGGACCTCAATGATAGGAAGAGGTACCAGTGGGTTACGGAAATGTGGCATAGGTGCCGACTTCTGACACACAGGGCAGGAGGAACAATAATTTTCTATTTCCTTCATGACCCCAGGCCAATAGAATCTCTGCAATACCCTCTCTCTGGTTTTCTCTGTCCCCAGATGACCTCCCAGAATGTGTCCATGAGCCAATTCTAACACCAACTTCCTGTAAGGTTTGGGCACTACAAGTTGCTCAATGGTTTCTTCTGCCCTTTGAGCCACTCGATACAGCAGGTCCCTTTCCATTGTGAAGTATGGGTAAGTGCAAGTCTTATCTGGGTTCACTAACTCGCCATCTATTTTCACCACATTTTCCCGTGCCTTTATTAGGGTGGGGTCTTTTAACTGTTCTGTGGCAAAATTTTCCCTGTGAACCTCAAGATCCGAAAACTCCACAGATGGCATGTTTTCATCTGAGGATGTTGGCTCCTCCCCAGTTTCTCGAGTTTCCCCCGCCAATACCGACAAGGGAAATTCAGGAGAGTCCTCACCACTCCCAGAGGAATTCTGGTCATCTTCCTGGTTTATAGGGGCAACAATGGGGGCCTCAGGACAATCCCAGAGTTCCCAGAATTTTGGAAAATCCCTTCCCACAATAGCATCATGTGGTAACTGAGACACTAACCCCACCTGATGAGAGAGGTTACCTTTGGGGGTCTCAAAAAACACTGAAGTTACAGGATACTCTCGGGTGTCCCCATGCACACAAATAACAGCCACCCTGTTCTTCCCAGAGACCTCTGTAGTAACTAATTCAGCTTTTATCAATGTTACCAGGCTACCTGAATCTAGCAACACATCAACATGTCTACCATTAATACACATTTTACATAAATGTTTCTCAGGTCTCCGAATGGCAGTGCATGCAACTGTCGCAAACAGCGACTGACGTCTTTCCCTTATAAAGTCACATTGCATAGGCTCATCCACAACTGGGCACTTGGCTGCAATATGTCCCTCTTGCCGGCAGCGGTAGCAAATAATTTTTTTCGCTGCCTCTTGCAGCATGGGCTTCCTGGGCTGCTCCCGCCAGACCTTAGGTAGAACTCCCACCCTCTCACTCTCTCCACCCTCACCCCTTGGAGTCATCTTACCCGCCACTGGGGATGATCTGGTCTTAGGGGGGAAAGTCCGTGAGTCCCTGGAAGAGGTGGTCAAGTTCTCTGTAGCCAAGTACCTCTCAACCAGATCCACAAGTTTATCTGCATTTTCTGGGTCTCCATGGCTTACCCATTTTTGGATGGCAGTAGGAAGAGCTCTCAGGAAACGATCCATAACAACACGTTCCACAATGTTTGGTGCGGTCAAAGTCTCTGGCTGCAGCCACTTCCTGCTCAGGTGAATGAGGTCATACATTTGAGACCTGGGGGGTTTTCCAACCTGAAAAGTCCAGTCATGCACACGCTGAGCCCGGACTGCCAGGGTGACACCCAGCCGTGCCAATATTTCTGCTTTTAGCACCACATAGTCTTTTGCTTGGTCAGGCTCTAGGTCATAATAAGCTTTCTGCGATTCCCCAGTTAACAGAGGGGCCACCAGTCCAGCCCATTGCTCCTTAGGCCACTTTTCCCTTTCAGCAGTCCTTTCAAATGTGGTCAAAAACACCTCCGGATCATCCTCTCCAGTCATTTTTGTCAGTAAACGGCTCACACCAAAGGATGCGGTATTATTGTAACCACTTGCTTCATTGGTCTGCGGACGTTGCTGTATTAATGTCTCTATTTTCTGTTGAAAATTCTGCTCTTGCTTCTGCAACAGGTCTATGAAGCGGGCTTCAGATCGCTGCTGGGCTTGTTGCTGAGCTTCCAAACTCTGCTGCAAAGTTGCATTTGTCTGCTGCTGATTTGCATTTGCCTGCTGCTGGGCTTCCAAACTCTGCTGCAAAGTTGCATTTGTCTGCTGCTGATTTGCATTTGCCTGCTGCTGGGCTTGTTGTTGAGCTGCAAGGCTCTTTTGTAAACCTGCATTTATTTGCTGCTGGTTTGCATTTGCTAGAGCCAGCTGTCTCAGTATCTCCTCCATGCTGGCCTTAACAAAAAAAAAAAAAACTGCCAAAATTCTCCACCAACTGTGAGGGGGTTCGCTCGGTAGCGGGTGTGTGTGACCCCCTGGATGGGTTCACAACACAAAGTCAGGCACAGCAGACAGCGGTGTAGGTGCAAAAAACCAAAAGATCCGGTTTATTTAGGCTACATGCAGTGATACATATAACAGCCAAACAAAATAAAACAAGAAAATAAATCCTGGTCAGCTTGACCTCTAACTACACACGTAGACTCCCTGTCTAACAACTGGGTGCAGCCTTGTGCTGCCCCAGTCCCTGTCTCTATTGTAGGGGTTTGCCACACAGGCGTTAACTCACCGCACAGAACAGATCTCAGACTCCCCAGTCTATACACACAAAACTGGTTCCAGGATGGAGCATCTCCCTATGCATGCTGGGGTTTTTGGTAGAGGCCTTAATGAGCCCACTTAATTCAGCTGGGCTCATTAACTCTTCCCCTCTAATTGTAAAAGTCTGCATAAAGCCTGAATCTAGGACACACATATTTACCATCCTGGATACAACCAGGTGACTTTACCTGCCTGCTGCCACAATACATTATATATATATATTTATATACACAACACCTAGGATGCCTATATATCCTCCATACACTGTAACTGCATCTAACTTAAATCAAATGACACTGTCTCTCTGTCTATCTCTCTGCCGCCGCAACCCACTACACAAGGCAATCACACAGGTGGCCTTATATAGTGTGGGGTGTGTGCTAAACCCCCTGAGCCATAATTGCCCAAAGCTACCCTGGCTTTGGTCAATTATGGCTCTCTGTACAGATGGCGCTGTGATTGGCCAAGCATGCGGGTCAATGCACTGCTATGCCACAGTGAATTATGGGCCATGACGCGCCACTCGAAGTTGGCGCAAACGGCTCATAACGTTCGCAATTCAACGAACAATCGAACAGGTGATGTTTGAGTCAAACATGGGTTTGACTCAAACTCGAAGCTCATCCCTAACTGACACACTTTATTATACTAAAGTAAAACTACCCTGATTCACTCCACTGACACTAAAGTAAAAAAGGAAGGTTGCACTACATTGACACTACACTATCACTATATTCACACTACACTAACACTCTACACTCACAATAGCACCCTATAGCGCTAATTTGCTTGTAGCATTGAACAGAGCTTTGTTCTATCTATCTCTGCTCCAACATCGCACTGCAAATGGCTCTTCTGAAAAGGAACCATTTATATGATGACCAGTGCCCCGATTAGATTCCTAGATGTCCCCCTGTGTGGAGATGCCGCTGATCGGGTCTCCTTGCCACACACTCTGTCAGTGTGAGGCTAGGAGAACCGATTACCAGCATCTCTGTGTTTACCTATGACCGGCTGTGATTGGACACAGCCGATCACGTGGTTAAAGAGCCATGGACGTGGCTCTTTATAAAGATTAGGGGGACGTTGTGTCCTAGCAACAAAACCACGAACGCTGCACTGCACGCCTCTGCAGGTGCGCGAGAGTGGCCATTCTGCTTAAAGTGAAACAATAAAAATAAAAAGTTCCTTTAAATCTAGTCACGGGGGGGGGGGGGGGGGGTGTCTCCTTCCTTAGTCTACCTGTAAAGTGGTGCATCTGTACCGTGTATAGAACCTGCTGCAGCAAAACTAACATATAAACAAAAACATTTAAATTGATTTTCCTGGCTGCAAGCTTTCTTGTATTTGTCATGTTAATGGAGACAAGGGACTCTTTCTCACAACCCTGGGTGGTGGTTGTGGGGGTCTGCAGGCAGGGAGCTCATCAGAATCTGGAAGCCCCCTTTTTCAAGGGGGTCCCCATATCCCATATCCCAGCTCCCCCTTGTGAATGAGTATGGGGTAAATTGTACCTCTACTCAATTCACCAAAAAAAGCATCAAAAAGAAATAAAAACACACACACAGTTTTTGACAATTTCTTTATCAATAATAAAAAAACGATGTCCCCCAATGTAGATCCATCATCAATCATGACGCCCACCGCCTTGCTGAACCTACATTTTTTTTTAAAAGGCTCTACCCATGACAAAAGCTACCGCAGTCTGCCTGAGTGACAGTTCTTAAATAGGTAAGGGGAAGGCCATCTGGCAATGTCACCTGGTGGCACTGCCCCCTTGTGATATCACCAACCCAGCATGCACCACTCTCTCATCCCCCCTTTCCTGGCCTGCTAGGCTGCATGCTCGGATAATGGTCTGGTATGCCATTTTTTCAAATTTTTGTAGTGCCAGCAATGTTTGTTTTTCTTTCATTCAGCTGTCAGTGGGGAAGCCACAACAGGAAAAGCCGACCAGTCTGAAGCAATGAAGGGAGTATACCCGTGTAGCGGGAGCTCTGGGTAATCAGAAAAAAATGAAACAGGTGCATCTGAGCTTTTATCTCCTGTATAATGCCTGGTGCACCAAGGCAATATGAGTTGTTGAAAGATTGTTTCTGGCAACATGTGGTGGGGATAAATACTGTAGATTATTAAAGCGGAAGGTCTACTGGATTTTTAGATTGCAGGCCCGCATCACTCTTGGTCTTAACAATAGATAGGATGGGGATTTGTATCTGATAGTGGAGAAAGTTGTGATGAACCTGTTCATGTGAGCTCTACCTCCTGAGTTGCAGAGGTGGGTGAGGCAAGCTGATACAAATTTGAAGTATTTTTTGGTTGAGCTGGGATAACGCTACTTTGAGGCGGAGGACCTGGTTGCTGGGTCTGCTGTTTCAAGATCCCTAATGGTCAAAAGACACCTTCCTGTGGCCACCCAGTCAACCCTAGTATAACAGCTGGCAAAGCTGAAAAATGTAAGTCCTGAGAGACCGGCAAAAATGGTGGGAGGGTCACCCCCTGTTGAAAGACCCCATCTGAGAAGCCCCAGAGAAACCTGTGGGCATCCCCAGTGTTGGTGGTGCAGTGAGTGACGTCACATCGCTGTCAAGTGTACCTTGAACCCTGAGCCTATGGAGTGTGATGTAGTATGACGCATGTCCCTGTTTGCTCGCCCGGGCCTAGTCGCAGATCCGGATATGCTGAGCTCTGTTGTAAAGCTAAGGGCGAAAAGTGTATGTGCCCTCCCAGACTCTAGAAGCCTGGGAACCCTGGTCTGTACCCGACTTATGACGCCGAACAGATGATCCAACGTTAGGTAGGAGTGGTATGTGTGCATTGTGACTGTAAAAAGTACCCCACAGTGCTGGTGACCTTCGAAACCAGCTCAGGATCTATTTGCTATGAGGTGGCTGTGTCCTCTATACTATTGCACAGTGTAATACTGGGGAGAGACTTTCCACTGTTCCAGGAACTCTGAGTCCTGAGCCTGGACTTTCTAGTGGGACTGCAGGGAGGAACCCCAACCCCTTTGAACCAAAGGTTGATAAAAATGCTATAGGGGTGACCCCTGATGAAAATGTGTCTTTTCCCATAGCAGTTTGTGTGGGTCAATCTGAGGTGACTCATGAGACCCTAGAGCAGTGATGGCAAACCTTGGCACCCCAGATGTTTTGGAACTACATTTCCAATGATGCTCATGCACTCTTCAGTGTAGTTGAGCATCATGGGAAATGTAGTTCCAAAACATTTGGGGTGCCAAGGTTCGCCATCACTGCCCTAGAGTGACCCAGTGTGCTGGAGCTAAAGGACCCTCAAGACACTGCCTAGTTGCAGGATCCTACTCTTGTACAAGCCCAGAAAAATGTGAAGGTGAAAAACCCCGGTAGCCCGGTGCCTGTGGTGCCTGACCCTTATAGGAGAACTGTGTTGAAACTGGCCCATACACATCCCCTGGGGGATTACCTGTCCTTATAAAAAGACCAAAGAATGTATTTTAAAGTGTTTCTTTTCAGATACATGTTGATGTGAAAAACTACTGTGAGTCATGCCTTGAGTGTCAAAAGGCTGCCCCTGTGCCCCATTACCATAACCCACTGGTGCCCATTGCCCATGATTGAGGTTCCCTTTGACAGAATTGCCATGGATCTGACAGGGCCAGTAGTTAACCACTTCAATACCAGGCACTTAAACACCTTCCTGCCCAGACCAATTTTGAGCTTTCAGCGCTGTCGCACTTTGAATGACAATTGCGCGGTCATGCTACACTGTACCCAAATGAAATTTTGATCATTTTCTTCCCACAAATAGAGCTTTCTTTTGGTGGTATTTGATCACCTCTGCGGTTTTTATTTTTTGCTAAACAAATAAAAAAATACCGAAAATGTTGAAAAAAAATGTTTTTTTTTGTTTCAGTTTCAAAACTTTGCAAATAAGTACGTTTTCTCCTTCACTGATGGGCACTGATGGGGTTACACTGATGGGCAATGATAAGGCGGCACTGATGGGCACCGATGAGGTGGCACCAATGAAGTGGCACTGATGAGGTGGCATTGATGGACACCGATATGTGGCACTGATAGGCGGCACTGATGGGTGGCACTGATGGGCGACACGGATGGGCACTGATAGGTGGCACAAATTGGCACTGATAGCTGGCACGGATTGGCATGGATAGGTGGCACAGGTGGGCATGGGTTAGTCGGCACAGGTGGGCATGGGTAGGCGGCACAGGTGGGCATGGGTAGGCGGCACAGGTGGGCATGGATGGGCACTGATAGGTGGCATGGATGGGCACTGATAGGCGGCACAGATGGGAACTGATAGGCGGCATTGTATTATAATATATTGTACTAATGGATGCCAATCAGTGCCAATCAATAATGCATGCCAATCAGTGATGCCCATTGTGGGCACTGATTGGCATCCATTATGGGCACTGATTGGCATCCATTGTGGCACTGACTGGAATCCCTGGTGGTCTAGGGTGGCATACCTTATCCTGGGCATCCCTGGTGGTCTGGTGACGTCCCTGGTGGTCCAGTGTGGGCATCCTCGGGGGGGCTGTGCTGATAATCGATCAGCACAGACCCCCCCTGTCAGAGGAGCAGCCGATCGGCTCTCCTCTACTCGCGTCTGACAGACGCGAGTGAGGAAAAGCCGATCACCGGCTTTTCCTATTTACACTGTGATCAGCCGTGATTGGACACGGCTGATCACGTGGTAAAGAGTCTCCGTCGGAGACTCTTTACCGAGATCGTAGTTGCCGGGTGTCAGACTGACACCCCGCAACAACGATCGCCGCGATGTGCGCCCCCGGGGGCGTGCAGCGGCTCATAATCCTGATCACGTCATATGACGTCCGGTCAGGATTATGCAACCACTTTGCCACTGTCTATTTGTTATAGGGCGGGCGGCAAGTGGTTAAGTCTGCTAGAGGCCATTAGTATGTCCTAGTGGTCATGAACTATGTTACCCAGTATCCTGAGGCTTTTACCTTAAGAAACACTTCCTCCAAAATGATTGCCAGAGTTGTTCCACATGTTTACCCATACTGGGATCCCAAAAGAGGTTCTTTGGGGTGGGTTAGGGTGGCAGCATCTTTGGGGTGGGTTGGGAGAGCTGTAAACAGTGCTCCCAAAACACCCTGCCCATTACAATAAATTGGCAGCACTTCCAAAGCACCTGAAAAGTGATTTAAAAGCACTGTAAATCTGAAGTTTTTACCCTTTTTTGGGGTGTAAAAACTGCCCTGCTAACAGCTGAAAAGCGCAGCTAAAACAGTGCTAAAGCACCGTTTTGTTGACACTTTGGTACTAACAGCCAGTGCTGCCAGTGTGAAAGTAGCCTATTAGTGTATGACAAGATTTACATTCAGTTTCTAATATTTCATTTCAATTCATTTAATTTCATTAAAGACAATCTTATTAGACATGTGTAATTTGCTTCAGCCTGAAAACAAATTCAGAAAAATGTTTGGTTATGAAATGAAATATTATTATTATTATTATTATTATTATTATTATTATACACAATTTATATAATAGTAATGACATTTATACAATAGTAATTTATACATTTATATTTATATATTATTTATATAAATATTTATTTATATAAATTTATATATATTAAATTTATATAATAGTAATGGAATAGTAATGAATTTAGTTGAAACATGTTAGAATTCATTTTGTTTATTTGTTTTCTAATGAATTCCAACTTTTTAGACCGATTCAAATTCTGTGTAAAAAATATCTGGCTGTTAAGCAGCAGGCCAGGAAGCCAGCCACCTGTGTCCTTAACAACTGATGACTAGGGATGGGCAAAAGATCCGGCCCAAGCATTAGTTGGGGCTGAACATTGGCCGAACATTGGTCATTCACCGAACCACCTCAATGCACTGCATCACCATGCAGTGCATTGAAAGCCCTGATTGGCTGAAGCAATAAAAGCTTTGACCGATTCAGTGAACAGAGCACTGTCAGAGCCATGATTGGACATTGTCATGATGACTCTATCCAATTATGACTCATTGCTGTTAGTTTCAGTGTGATGTTGGCGTGGAGCGAGATAGAACAGGGTTCTGTTCAGTGCTATTAGACAGTTAGAGTGCTATAATGAATATATCAGTGAATTATCTTCCATTTAACACAGTACAGTTCAGTGCATTACTGCAAGTTTAACGCCGTATATTTCAGTGCATTATCTTATGTTTAACGCAGTACATTTCAGTGCGTTACTGCAAGTTTAATGACATATATTTAAGTACGTTACATGCCGTTTGATGCAGTACATTTCTGTGCATGCTTAATGCAGTATATTTCAGTGCATTATCGTCCGTTTAACGCAGTATAGTTCAGTCGGTTCCTACAAGTTTAATGCCATATATTGCAATGCGTTACCTTCCGTTTAACGCAGTACATTTATGTGCGTTAGTGCACGTTTAACGTAGTATATTGCAGTGCATCAGTGCAGTATATTGTAGTTTATCAGTGGAGTGTGTCTGTATAGTAGTGAGTACTCAAGTTAGAGTGCACTAAACACCACTTTTCATTGATTAAAGTGCATTCACGTACACATTTCCACATCTATATTACATTGTGTTAATAAGTACCCCCCATCATGTCTGGGAGGACAACAAAGAGAGGAAGACGTTCCCATGGAACTGTGAGGGGGCCTGCAGCATATGTGTCCACAGGTAAAGGGGGATGTGGTCAATCCTCAGGCAGGGCATCACTTCCTCTGTTTAGTGATGTTGCCCATGTTATCCAGCCACAGCATTCAGAGGAGGTGGTGGGCTGGCTTACTAAACCCTACTCATCCTCTGTCACCCAAGCAGGGACTGATTCACAATCCACTGTAGCTGCTAGAGAAGCTAAACATGCCACCCTGTCCACAGCTATTCCTGCCATAGCCCCAGCATCAGGCATGAAGGAGTCAGCTGAGTTATTTGAACACATCATCAGCCACTTGCCCCTTGACAATGCACAGCCATTACTTGAGTAAGATGTAGGTCCTGAGATTGAGGTTGAGAAAGCCAGGAACATGAGCCTTTAGAGAGGAGAGAACACTGGTACACAAATTAGCAGTCATGTTCCTCCAGCCCCAGCGTATTAAGTTGTCTCTAGTGGTAATGAGGATGATAATGATGAGGTCAATGATGTGACTTGGGTGCCAGATAGAGCAGAGGAGGAATGTGAGGGTGAGACACAACCCCAACAAGGCAGCTATCATGGAAGAGTAAAGAGCAGCCACCCTGTTCCATCACATTGTGGCGCTGTTATCTCCCGGCCCACTTTTCACAGTTTAGATGTCTGGTCCATTTTTAGCAGCACAGCACCAGCTGTAGACTATAGCCGGCAAATTTCTCTGCCCCATCTACTGCAGCAAAAAAAAAAAAAAAACATATAGTCACTGCCACCTACATGCCCAGCATCTAAATGCAAGCTTGTCAAAGCTTCTGGCTCGACAAATACCGCCTTTCTGTCTGGTGGATTCTGCCCCTTCTGTCAATTTGCAGAATGTGCTTTACCATAAAGGCAGGTTCCCAGTCATTATTTATTTTCATGTAAGGCCATTCCAGCTTTGTACTATCACATGGAATGCAATGTTGTGGCATTGTTGGGCAAGGCAGTCAATCGCCAAAGTCCATGTTACTACAGATATGTGGTCCAGCAAGCATGGTCAGGGATAATACATTTCATTCACAGCACACTGGGTAACTCTGCTTGCAACTCAGAAGGACGAAGGACAGGGCTCAGTTCTGCAGCTTGTTGTGCCTCCATATCACCATACAGCTAGTTGTGATGATGCAATATTTGTCAGCTCTACCCCCTTCCCCCCCCCCCCCTGCTGAATTGTCCTGTGAACCAAAAGTACCTCTTAAGCGTTCAAAGCTATTCAATGTATTAGGCTAAAAGGTGCCATGCAGTGCTTCAGCTGGTGTGTCTAGAGCCGTGGTCATCAACCCTGTCCTCAGGGCCCACTAACAGGTCAGGTTTGCAAGATAATTGAAATACATCACAGGTGATATAATTTACTGCTCAGTGATTGAAGTATTCTAGTCATCATCTCCCCAAGGTAATACATAAAACCTGGCCTGTTAGTGGGCCCTGAGTACAGGGTTGATGACCACTGGTCTAGGGGACAGGAACCACACCAGAGTAGAGATTCTTGCAGCTCTGCAGGGACAGGGCCAGAGGTGGTTCGTGCCACGCCAGCTGGAGTCAGGAATGGTGGTGTGTGATAATGGCACAAATCTCCTGTCCACTCTTAGACAGGAAAAGTTGACACATGTGCCATACCTGGCACCTGGCCTCAGTTTGGTGGTGCAGCATTTCCTAAATAGATACCCAGGGTTGGAAGATCTGCTAAAGCAAACGAGAAGAGTCTGTAGCAATTTCAGGCGATTAACCACAGCCAGTGCTTGGTTGGCTGAAATTCAGCGAGAATTCCATCTGTCCATAAACCGCCTGATTTTGTGACATGCCCACCAGATGGAACTTGACTTTGGCAATGCTGCAACAGCTGCACATGCAGCAGAGGGCCGTTAACGAGTACCTGTGTGAGTATGGCACAATGACAGGCTCAGGCTGGCTCAACTTTTTTCCCCTACTCCAATGACTGCTCATAAAGGATGTATGCACTGTACTTTCACCATTTGAGGAGGCCACACGGATGGTGAGCCGTGACAATGCATGCATCAATGACACGAAACCTTGTTGTGTTCTTGCTGGAGCAGACTCTGCGTGGCGCTATGGACAGGGCACTTGAGGCAGAGCAGCGGGAGGAAGATAAGGACTTCTTTTCCTCTCAAGGCCTGCTTAATGAAGACACCATTGTTCCTATGCCACACAACACACAAGAAGAGAGGGAGGAGGACAAGATGGTGGAGGAGGAGGAGGATTCTGGCAGTTTTGGAGGCATTGAAGCAGAGGAAAACATACGTCAAACATCCGCAAGAAACCCTTGGGGGTACTAACATGGCTGGGAGGAGTCAGTTCCAGATACTATAATCCTCAGTGACTCCGAGGAGCCTGCTTCTCATGCCTCCGCAAATTTTCAGTGCATGGGCTCCCTTATGCTTCAAAGCCTGCAATAGAACCCAAGAATACATGCCATAAAGGAGAAGGATCACTATTGTTTGGCAACCCTCCTTGACCACTGTTACAAGGGGAAAGTCTCAGAACTCATCCCGTCCCCACAGAGAGTGCAGAAGATGAAATCTCTTGAGGACACCTTAAAGAGGAGTTTAATGCTCTTCCAGACTCTGGTAGATTACAGTGTCATGGAAAACTTAAACTCCCAGGGCTGTCAGCTTCCACATCCCATCGACAGCATCTGCATCACACGGTAGATGATTATCTAGGGGTGAAAACAGAGATGGAGAACTTTAGAGTCGACGATCCACTGGCTTACTGGGTCAGGACCTGTGTTATTGCTTGGGTCACCTGCTGGTGGCACTGTTGTTTAGCTCCAAAGGGTGTAGTTCTGCTGACCACCAGCGGGTGTCTCCCAGCAGAGGTAGATACTGATATTCAAGCTGCACCTGATGTGGAACTGTCGGGTAGGGATGAGCCGAACACCCCCCTGTTCGGTTCGCACCAGAACCTGCGAACAGACGTAAACTTCGTGTGAACTTTAGAACCCTATTAAAGTCTATGGGACTTGAACGTTCACAATCTAAAGTGCTCATCTTAAAGGGTAATTTGCAAGTTACTGTCCTAAAAAGTGTTTGGGGACCTGGGTCCTGCCCCAGGGGACATGGATCAATGCAAAAAAAGTTTTAAAAACTGCCGTTTTTTCAGGAGCAGTGATTTTAATAATGATTAAAGTGAAACAATAAAAGTGTAATATTCCTTTAAATTTCGTAGCTGGGGGGTGTGTATAGTATGCCTGTGAAGGGGCGCATGTTTCTGCTGCTTAGAACTGTCCCTGCACAAAGTGTCATTTGTGCAGGAAAAAAAGTATTTTAAAATCACTTGCAGCTAAATTGACGGCTCCCATAATACAGAGAACACTCAATGAGTGTTCTCTGTATTAGCCGACAATTCATTCATTCATTGATAAAAAAAAAAAAAAAAGCGTGGGGGTTCCCCTAAACTCAATTACCAGGCCCTTCAGGTCTGACATGGATATTAAGGGGAACCCCGTGTCAAATTTAAATAAAAATTGACGTGGGGGTCCCCCTAAATATCCTTACCAGACCCTTCAGGTCTGATATGGATATTAAGGGGAACCCTGCATCAAATTTAAAAAAAAATTGACGTGGGGGTCCCCCTAAAAATCCATACCAGACCCTTTATCCGAGCACGCAACCTGGCAGGCCGCAGGAAAAGAGGGGGGGGACGAGAGAACCGTACCAGGCCACATACCCTCAACCAAAATTTTTCAAAAGTGTGTTTGTCTTATTTAACCATTTTTACACTTTCTTTGTGAAATGGTAGGGGTTGCATGCTCGGATAAAGGGTCTGGTATGGATTTTTAGGGGGACCCCCACGTCAATTTTTTTTTAAATTTGGTGCGGGGTTCCCCTTAATATCCATATCAGACCTGAAGGGTCTGGTATGGATATTTAGGGGGACCCCCACGTCAATTTTTTTTTTAATTTGACACGGGGTTTCCCTTAATATCCATGTCAGATCTGAAGGGCCTGGTAATTGAATTTAGGGGAACCCCCACGTTTTTTTTTTTTTTAACAATGAATGAATGAATTGTCGGCTAATACAGAGAACACTCATTGAGTGTTCTCTGTATTACGGGGAGCCGACAATTTAGCCGCAAGTGATTTTAAAAGACTTTTTTTCCTGCACAAATGACACTTTGTGCAGGGACAGTTCTAAGCAGCAGAAACATGCGCCCCTTCACAGGCATACTATAGATACCCCCCAGCTACGAAATTGAAAGGAATATTACAATTTTATTGTTTCACTTTAATCATTATTAAAATCACTGCTCCTGAAAAAACTGCCATTTTTAAAACTTGTTTTTGCATTGATCCATGTCCCCTGGGGCAGGACCCGGGCCCCCAAACACTTTTTAGGACAGTAACCTGCATATTACCCTTTAAAATGAGCACTTTAGATTTCTCCCATAGACTTGTATAGGGTGTTCCGGCTTTTCGAATTTGCTGCTAACAGCCCAAATTGTTCACTGTTCGCTGAACAGGCGAACAGGCAATGTTTGAGTCGAACATGAGTTCGACTCGAACTCAAAGCTCATCCCTACTCTCGGGAGTATATAAGCTTCACTGAGGCTCATGGCTTCAGTATTCCCCCTGCAAGCCTTGTCCCTGCTTCAGCCTGACCTGTTCCTGCCTGGTGTCCTGAATCCCGACAAAGAGACCTGTGCCCTGTCTCCTGGTACCTGCTTCCTAATCCCATTACTTACTGCTCCCAGTACCTGGCTTCCTGTTCCCCTTTTCTCTTGTCCCTGTCTTGTTTGCTTATGTACGTTCCCTTCACTTGTATATAGCTAGTTTTTTAGGTGTTCTCGTGGCTGTACAATTAGGACTGAGCAATTGCTGCAAGATGCATTTTGAGGGGGCTTTGTTCCAGAGAGTCTCCATACTGCCGTGCTCCAGACTTACCATTCTCCCAAGGCAGCTGGCCATCCTGGGAATCAACACATTTGGGCCATTTCCCAACAATTCTGGTGGCCTAGTCTATGGGATGATGCTACTGCCTTTGTAGCTGCCTGTTCAGTGTGTGCTCAGAGTAAGACTCCACAACACCTTCCAGTGGGCCTCCTACAACCCATACCCAATGGAGAGAGGCCCTGGTTCCACCTGTTAATGGATTTGATTGTGGAATTGCCCAACTCCCAAGGCAACACTGTTATCCTTATGGTGGTTGACCGGTTCTCAAAGATGTGTCATTTTATTGCACTTAAGAAGTGGCCTACTTCTAAGGAACTGGCTTCCATTTTTGCTCAGGAAATCTTTTGCTTACATGGGCTACCAAAGGTGATTGTCTCAGACAGGGGAAGTCAGTTTGTCTCCCAGTTCTGGTAAGCCTTTTGTGCACAGTTGGGACTCCAGCTTGCTTTCTCTTCTGCGTATCACCCGCAGTCTAATGGGGCTGTAGAGCGAGCCAATCAGTCCTTGGAGCAATTCCTACGTTGCTATATTTCTGACCACCATAACAACTGGTCAGACCTATTACCATGTGCAGAGTTTGCTCACAACAGTGCCTTGAATTCTGCCTCCTGATTGTCTCCATTTATGCCTAATTATGGTTTCCAACCTTCCATGTTGCCTGACTCATTTGTTCCACAGAGTATTCCTGCATTAGAGGAGCATCTCCGTGGACTTTGTTCCACTTGGGTACAAGTCCAGGAGGCTTTACGTCATGCTAATGATAGGTACAGACTCCATGCTGACCGCAGACGCCTGCCTGCGCCTCCCTACCAGGTTGGGGACAGGGTCTGGCTGTCATCTCGCAACCTGCGACTTCGTGTTCTCTCACTGAAGTTTGCACCTCGATTTATTGGGCCTTTCCGTATCCTTCCCAGGATTAACCCAGTGGCTTATGTGTTGGACCTTCCTCCTAGTATGCGAATATCAAATGTGTTTCATGTCTCCTTATTGAAACCGTTGATCTGCAACCGATTTACCACCTCAGTGCCACGTCCTCACCCTATTCAGGTTGAGAACCATGAGGAGTATGAGGTACAATCCATTGTTGACTCCCGTAGGTTCCGTGGGCGCATACAATACCTGGTGCATTGGAAGGGGTACGGTCCGGAGGAATGCTCCTGGGTTTCATCCTCGGACGTACATGCCCCTGTCCCTCTCCGCGAGTTCCATAGATGTTTTCCCCTCAAGCCCGGTGGCCCTCAGAGGGAGAGGGGTCATTGAGGAGGGGTACTGTCGGGGCTGGCTTAGCCCTTCCCTTCCTTCTCTGGGCTGGCTGCTCAGCTGTCGGTTAATTGCCAACTCTCACCTCTCTCCACAGTTACCAGCTGTTCCTGATCCTGCTCGTCTGACCTGCCCACTTAAAGCTGTCCAGCTCACTTCATCTCTGCCTTCGCCTTGGTCACATCACAAGAATCCATATCCTGCGGTTCTGTTTAAAGGCTGGCTTGCTGACATCTCTTCTGGCTCCTTATCCTGCTTGCTGTTGCTACACTTAGATCCCTGACTTCTGGCCTGGCTGATAACCCGATCTGGTTATTGAACTCTGGACTGGCTGACTACTACTGGACTCTGGCTATGCATTGACAACGCTTACTCTATTTACCTTTTTATTTTTTATTAATACACAAGTGTGATTTAATTGTACTTCTGTCTCAGTCTGGTTCATGGTTTCTGACACTATTACTTTAATACTCAATACCCTGTCTCCTCCTTCTTCCTTTATTCTATCATTCCATCTCCTGAGGTATATTCCAGCCATCCTGCCCAAACTTTATCACATTTTTTGGAGCTGCCTCTGGCTGTATACATGAGTTTATACATGGGTAGTGAGTTGTTTACCAGGTCTATACAGTTTTGCAAACATGGTGGGGTTGGTTCCTTCCATCTAAGAGCAATTCCCTTTTTAGCATAACAAAAAAGTATTCTAAGTAGAGTTTTCTGAGATGTGGATATACTTTCCTCTTCCAGATCACAAAATAGGCATCTGGCCAGGGAGTGAATAATGGGAAGAGCCAAGGAATCTTCTAGATATTGGAGGATTGCTTTCCAGAATTTAACTATTGCTGGGCATCGCCAAACCATGTGGAAAAAGTCTCCCTCTGCTCTCCTACATCTATAGCAATCTGGCGAATCCAACCTTCCCATTTTATGAAGCCGTTGTGGGGTATAATATATTCTGTGGAGATAGTTGAATTGCAGCAGCTTATCCCTGGCCGAGATCATCGATGGCAGCATTGCCTCCATGACCTCACTCCAAGATTCATCCGTGATGGACAGGATGTCCGCCTTCCACTGTGCAGACACCCTGTCCATCCTAAAAAACCCCCAAAAAACCCCCAAAAAAAACCAAGTTGTACCGGCGTTCAACCTCCCCCCTTCTGTGCTTAAGGGTCCGCTGCAATCCCAGTCCTAGTCCTCCCCCCCAGAAAAAACAGGGTAAGTGAATGATGTATATATATATATATATATATATATATATATATATATATATATATATATATATATATATATATATATATATATATATATATATATCTTTAGGGGATTGCGCCTCCCATTCACTATTTATACTACCCCACTCTCAATAGAGTATGCTCAGTAATACTTATATTCACTAAATAATCACTGTGCCCCCATATTATCCAAAATATATACACAAGACATTAATTTATAATTGCAAAAAAAAAAAAATATATACATATAACGTCCTTCTTGTGCGATATTTTAATTTGATTGCTCCAACTGTGCCGTCTTAATCACCGTTCATCTTCTAATCAAAAGTCCACTTGTGTCAACTAAAATAACCAAATCTGTGCCACCGTCACCAAGCAGAATGGACACTCACCAGATTTTCCCAATCAGTAAGCCTTCGGTTCATTCAACGGATAACCAATCCACAATGCATTCCTCCCGTTAGCAATTCCTCAACGTCCATATATTCATACAAAATTAAATGGAACCAATATAGTGTAAAACCGTTTAACTTTAATGGAAAAATCTATAAAAAAAGTATTGCACTCACATTTCAATATGTCTTTTGTCCGACACCAAGCCTTTCCAGCAATGAGAAAACCGTTCTAAAATCAGGAAAGCCACTGATGTTCCACAGGTGGTGATAGTCTCCTTCCACTGGGCCGACCTGTTCCTGGCTTGTATTCAAGGACCGTATGTCTCCCACAACTCCTACGCATTTCGCATTTGAGCGTCGTCACAAACCCTGTCCATCCTGACAGAAGAAGATGTCAGTAGGGTAAAATAATATCTAGATATGAGCTTAGAGTGGTCTTCGTCCACTATCAGCTGTTCTAGTTTAGATGAGTTAAGTACCACTTCCCCCCTACCATATTGTGCGTTTGCTGCATGTCGCAGCTGTATATACCTAAAGAAGAATGTGTTGGGTATCTTATATTCTATCTTCAGGTCTGTAAATGTTCTAAATATTCCGTCTCTAAACAGTTGGTATGCATACTTGATCCCATATGTTGCCCAACACGCCCCATCCAGGATTTAAAAAAATTCTCCCAGAATTTCTGCCACAATGGAGCATTAGGTGAAATTAAGAGGCTTGTTCCTCTTATTTTATCATTGCACATATGGAATATCTGGTAGGATAGTTTCAGTATGTCAGGCCCATGCGCAGGCTAGGGGCCATTTCTATATAAAACATTGATTAATGCCTCGTGGGAATAAACCTGAGCGGCCTGGGTTGCCACTGAGGCAATATCCAGTTTTGGGAAGCCCCACCAGTGTACATGCGTTAACTGGGCTGCTAGATAGTAGCACTGTAGATCCGGCAGTGCCAGCGCACCCGCCCGTATTGGGAGGTACAGTGTGTCGAGCGACACTCTGGCTTGGCTCCCCAAAGTAAGGATATAAGCATCTTAAAGTAAGGATATAAGCATCTTATTGATTCCCTTAAACACTTTTTTGGGAATATATACGGGCACATGCCACAGCAGGTATAAAAACCTGGGGAGGTAAATCATCTTACATATGTTTATTCTACCTGGGTGGTTGAGAGGCAGCTTTTGCCATGGTGCCTGCTTATCAAATGATGAATGACCCGGTGCCTGCTGCCCAGCCTGCTGACCCGCTGCCCGCTGTCCAGCCTGATGACCTGGTGCCTGCTTATCTAGTGACGGATGACCCATGCCTGCTGCCCAGCCTGATGATCTGGTGCTCGCTGATTTGGTGACTGATGACACTGTGCCCAGCCTGCTGATCCGTGCCCGCTGCCCAGCCTGATGACCCGATGCCTGCTGCCCAGCCTGATGACACGGAGCCTGCTGATCTGGTGACGGATGACCTGGAGCCCGCAGCCCAGCTTGCTGATCTGGTGCCTGTTACCCAGTCGGCTGATACAGTGCCTGTTGATTTGGTTCCTGATGCCCAGCTTGGTGCTGATGCCTTCCTGCCTGATGCCCTGCTTGCCACTGATTCTTTTTTTTTTTTTAAGTTTTAAATAAACGTTTATTGAAATAAAAGAGTACATGGAACATGCTTCTCTCACGCAGGAGAGTCGGCTTAAAGGTACATGTTGATGAGAAAGAAAATAATGTACAAACAGAACAATATAGTGAGGGAAAATAGCACCTGAATACAATTCCCGTGTGGTTGGAGGCTAGCAGTGCAGGGCTCATGCAAACTAGGTAGGAATGATGCACAGGGGGTTCGTCAACCAAAAGGGTAAACAAGGAGAGAAAAAAGAAAACAAAAAAGAAGGGGGGTATCCAAGTTTCTCCAGACAGCCTGGCTCCCAGACACCCCTATTGGGCTCAAACTGTGTCTGGGACCCAAAGCCCCCCGACCCTCAGACCCTCCAAAATTACAGCGTGCATCAAACCTAGGGTAGGGAGACTGGAGGGGGAAAACATCACTAGTTCAACCTGAGGAAAATTGAACAATCTAACTAATGGGAGCCGACTCGGTGCCCCAACAGGGGGAACAGAGTGGGATCGGCACTGCGGGCAAAAGGTTAGCGGTGCCATGGAAAACAGGTAAGTAAGGAAATGCACCAATGCTCAGGCTAAGTTCTGATCTTGTGCCATGTACCCACCTCCTCCCAACGAAAGGCATCGAAGGGAGGGGTGGAGCAAGAAGGGATAGAAAGTCAAGAGAGAAAGAAAGGGAAGAGGAGAAAAGAGGGGGTGGGAGAGGGGGAGTGGATAGTGAAGGTACCTCTATCAAGGGGAGCTCTCAAAGGGAAGAGGAGGGCTCGCTGCAGAGCTAGTCGTCAAGGTTATGTTCAAGTCCAGGTCTAAAGGAGCACTCCAATGTAGCGAGCCCAAGGTTCCCAAACTTTTTTGAATTTTTCAGATTTGTCAAGGATGAGACTAGAGGTTTTTTCTTGGAACATGATCCAGGAGTTGCCACTGATTCTTTCCTGCCTGATGCCCAGCTTGCCGCTGATGCTTTCTGGCCAGATGCCCAGCTTCTCACTGATTCTCCCCTGCTTGATGCACAGCCTGACTGTGCTGCCCCTGTGTTGTCTACCTCCAATGGGTTCATGCCCACTGCCCAGCTATTTTTTCCTTACCAGATCAAAACTTTCAGACCCTGGTGGTGGGACGCATGTTCCATTACCAGACTCAGGTGGCACGCCTCTCAGTGGGTTAAAAGACTGTCCTGAAGACCCGACATGGACTGTCAGGTCAAGGGTAGAATGGAGCATCCGGAGGCCACTCCTTAAAGGGGGGGGGGGGACTGTCAGGACCTGTGTTATTGCTTGGGTCCAGCAGAGGTACCAACTAGGGATAGGCGAATGGTCTGGCCCTAGCATAAGTTCGGGCCGAACTTTGATTGTTCGGCGAACAACGAACATTATACAGTGTTCACCGCGGAAGTCCATGGAACACTAACATCAAAAACCAAAAGTGCTCAAAGGCTCAAAAGGCTTATATGCAAGTTATTGTCATAAAAAGTGTTTGGGGACCTGAGTCCTGCCCCAGGGGACATGTATCAATGCAAAAAAAGTTTTTAGACTGACACCCCCCACAAAAATGATTGCTACAATGCGTTTTTGGGCGCGTATCGGCTTAATATCCTGATCACGTCATATGACATCCGGTCAGGGAATTAAAACCACTTTGCCACCGTAATTTTGCTATATGGCGGGCGGCAAGTGGTTAACAACCAGCTAGTCCTCACACAGAATTCTAATCATTCTGAAAATTTGGAATAAAAAAAAAGAATTTTAACAAAAAACTAAATTTAATTAAAATGAAACTAAACTAAACAAATTCTATGAAACAATAAATAAATAAATATTGCCATCTTCATTTGAGTACACTTGTTCTGAAATGCTTCTCTTTAACTGATGCAACCAGCAATGAGATGAAACAGCAACTAATGAACAACACTCTCTGAGATCTCCTGCAGACAGCAGGAACTCACTGTCACTAGGGGCATCAGCAAAGATTTTTACACAAGAAACTAAGCTTGCAGGTAAAGGCTCTTGCCTAGTAGCATTAACTCCAGTGGTATTCCAAAAATAGGGCAAGCCACCACATAATGCTCCCAGTAGCAAGGAACAAGCCAACTTTTCCTGAATAAGTTTCCCCTTTGAAATTCCTGGCAGGCAAAAGCACATGAACAACTTCTTGAGATCATTGAGCCACACCTCCACTGAAACGTTGATCTCCTAATGACAAACACCCACCTGTTGCTATGGGAAACAGCTCATTCTCACCCAAAGCTTTATGTGTCTCACAGTCATGTCAAAATGTCTCTTCTCAAAGAATTTCTGCTTTAAATTTGCCATAATAGTCATGGCCTTGGCCCATTAAATGGTAATTTACTTGAAACCTCACCAAAAGAATGGGTTGCAATAACTAGCCCTTGTTCCTTGGGCAATGCTTCTTACTGCTCAAGAGAAGACAAAACGTCCCAACATCCTTTGAAGGGGGTCATAGGTTATCTACTTCTTTAATTTCATAACATGCTACTCCTGCAGCAACTTTATCTCCAGGTGTTGGCCTGGTCAGTGCAGACAGACACACACCTCTAGTATGTCAATGCACCTGTTGCTTCCTGGCAGCCTTCTGAAATTTTTATAGATAGGTAACTGATTATCAGAGATTCCCAGATAGTCTCAAGCACCTTGTTTTGGATTCACTGGGTCACCTGTAAATTCCCTCCTAGGCAACGCTCTCCAACTGTTATGGAATATTTATAGATAGGCAACTTCTATCCTCATATTGATTAGTGGTTCCAAATACATAATAACCAGTGCAGTAGGGAACAGACACAAAAGATACACACAGCATCTTTCCAAAAAACCTGTTCTGTTTTATTTGACACAATTGAAGTTTTTTGTACACATGATTACTTAGGTATCACATTAATATTACAATTGTACTTTTATGGTAGCAAGGGGCGTAACATAGGCAGGCTAATTCTGAGCACTCAAAAGAATGCAAACATGTAATGAAAACATTATTAGTGCCGTATGCAATACATATAAAATAGAATACAATAATTATTTTCATCACTAACCATACCTCCTATCACCTTTAACCTGGAACCCCCACACGCTTAGGTGGTAGTCCTAGCCAAACAGCCAAACTCCATTGTGGATTATATAATAGCTAAGAGCAGCTTAAGTATTACAAAATGACTTTCAATTGTGAAAAACAAATGATTGGTAAGAAATATATTCAGAGTAATTGGCTGTACACTTCTGTGGTCAGAATTGCCTTGTGGACATGCTGATTTATCACCATATAAACACAGACAATTCTACATCAAATGGTAGACGTATAAAAGACAATATGTCTTCAACATGGCTGAACCACTTTTCAAATCACGTTTTATATACATATACACACATATATATATATATATATATATATTCCTTAAAATTAAAGCATTTGAATAAATAGTACCCCGGACTGTGATTCCAAGAGAAAAACAAATCAAATATAAAGATGCTTTCATTTAGTTATTTTTGCAGTGTCTGGTGTGGATTCAGGTGACTTTTCCTTCAAGTTTTGTCATCTGTACATGAAATAGAAATGTATTGTGGGTTGACATTTATACAGTATATAAAGAAATGCTTGGAGACACAAGTCATCTGACTTTAATTTATGAGATCCTTTCAAACTGTTAGGATCTGGAATTGGGGAGAAAACACATAAATGAGTGTGCTAAAAACCTTTAGAGATCAGCAACATTCTCTGTGAGATCTGAGTAGACTTCAACTGCTAAGACAAAATATAAGCAAGTGAGTAAAACACTCCCTAACAATGAGAAAATTAGGTAAATCAGCCAAGGATAAGTGGACCAAGGCACCACATCCCAAATATTTGGGAAAAACTTGGCAAATGGAACAGGGGTCTTTAAAGGTGCCTAAAAAGTTTAAAACTATTTCATATACAGTGAGGGAAAAAAAGGATTGAGTCCCCTGCTGATTTAGTACATTTGCTCACTGACAAAGAAATGAGCAGTCTAAAATTTTAATGGTAGATTTATTTTAACAGTGAGAGACAGAACAACAACAACATTTTCCAGAAAACCGCATTAAAAAAAAGTTATAAATTGATTTGCAATTTAATGAGTGAAATAAGTATTTGATCCCCTATCAATGAGCAAGATTTCTGGCTCCCAGGTGTCTTCTATCTAGGTAATGAGCTGAGATTACTAGCACTCTCTCCACCATGGCCAAGACCAAAGAGCTGTCAAAGGATGTCAGGGACAAGATTGTAGGCCTACACAAAGCTGGAATGGGCTACAAGACCATCGGCAAGCAGTTTGGTGAGTGGGTGACAACAGTTAATGCAATTATTCGCAAATGTAAGAAACACAAAATAATTGTCAATCTGGGGCTCCATGCATGGTCTCACCTTGTGGAGTTTCAATGTTAATGAGAACAGTGTGGAATCAGCCCAGAACTACACAGGAGAATCTTGCCAATGATCTCAAGGCAGCTGGGACCATAGTCACCAAGAAAACAATTGCTAACACACTACGCTGTAAAGGACTGACATCCTGCAGCACCCGCGAGCTCCCCCTGCCCAAGAAAGCACATGTACAGTACATCTAAAGTTTGCTAATGAAAATCTGGATGATTCAGAGGAGAACTGGGTAAAAGTGTGGTGGTCAGATGAGACCAAAATCAAGCTCAACTCAGTTCAACTCACCATGTTTGGACGAGAAGGATTGCTGTCCCCAAGAACACCATCCCCACAGAGGTGGAAAAATTATGCTTTGGGGATGCTTTTCTTCTAAGGGGACAGGACAACTTCACTGCATCAAAGGGACGATGGACGGGCCATATAACGTCAAATCTTGAGAGAGAACCTCCTTCCTTCAGCCAGGGCATTTAAAATGGGCCATGGATCGATATTTCAGCATGGCAATGACCCAAAACACATGGCCAAGGCAACAAATGAGTGGCTCAAGAAGAAGCACATTAAGGTCCTAGCCAGTCTCCAGACCTTAATCCAATAGAAATTATGTGAAGGGATCTGAAGGATCACATTTACCAAATGTCAGCCTCAAAACCTTAATGACTTGGGGAGGATCTGCAAAGAGGAGTGGGATAAAATCCCTCCTGAGATGTGTGCAAACCTGGTGGCCAACTACAAGATAAGTCTGACCTCTGCGATTGCCAACAAGGGTTTTGCCACCAAGTACTAGTCATATTTTCCGAAGGGGTCAAATACTTATGTCACTCATTAAAATGCAAATCAATTTATAACTTTTTTGAAATGAAATTTTCTGGATATTTTTGTTATTTTGTCTCTCTCTGTTAAAATAAACCTACCAGTAAAATTATAGACTGATCGTTTCTTTGTCGGTGGGAAAACGTACAAAATCAGCAGATCAAATACTTTTTTCCCCTCACTGTATAAAATAAAATGATACATTTTATTAAATAAATTTGTTAAAAAAAAGCTAGAACAATTTTCTTTATAAAATATTGTGATCAGACCTAAACAATTGTATATCTACTGTACAAAAATGTATTTCGCTACATGTTTTGCTAAAGTATATAGCTTCTTCAGGAGATTCATAATTGTCTGTGTATAGCCTATTCACTGCAATACATAAAGAAATACATAGGACAACATGCAAAATAATAAGGACAAAAAATGTCCTGATTCGATAGTCTTAAAACAGGAAAAAATTGTAACAGGGTCAACTGGAACTGCTCTAACCCCAAAATGAATTTCAGGTCAGTATGCAAACACATGTGACTATCAGTTTTGCACGCATGTGGCTGGTTCCTTCTCTAAAATCTCAGTTCCAGCTTACCTTCGTTAATGCTTCCCTCCTTGCCGCTCACCATTGACCTCTTCTGGACACAGTCAGCTGCGCAGCTCTATCCACAGCACCAGTGTCAGCAATACCAGCTTTATGCCAATGTCTTTGCGCCTTTATGGTCAGTGTTCCTTGATTGGTTGCCCTGGTCGGTCCTAGTGATCCATCAGTGCCTGAGGCAGCCCTTCAGCCAATTAGTTGCCATTCAAACTTGTACTGTTTTAATTTTTTTTTAATAAATTGTCAGTATTTTTTTTAAGCACACATGTGGTTAGTTTCAGCTATCATTCATCAATTTCAGCTCAGTTCCTGAACGCTGTCAAATCCTATTTTGTCTTCAATATTTCAGCATCTGATCCCATGCCATCAGACAGCAGCACAGTTCAGCTGGGCATATATTGCATTATGTGTTTTTTTTCTGTGATTAGCGCCTGGAACTTAACCCCATTTTTGTTTCCAATGTGTGAGTTTTAATGTTAGTATGGCTACCTCAGCAAGAAGCTGGAAGGCTCAAGACAGCAAATCAATTAACTTAGCACGATTGATTGTTTTTACTTCGGCAGGTAAACCAAAGTTCTGGCCCTTCAGATGGAACCAAAAGCTCTCTAAATCTGTACTATCTATATAAATATATACCCTTTGATAGCTCACAGGCTTTGTTAAAGCATGGAGCTCTGTGTCAGGTCACCTGAGTCCAGGCGACAGATGCATCCTGTTGCGGTCTGGAGTGCACCGCAAGGTAGTGAACCCTACGGCTGACTGCTGCGCAGGTGATACAGGAGAACAGGTACTCTGTAGTCACAAGGAGCTAGAGCATGAGATTTCCCAAGGCGTGGAATCTTACAGCCAGCAGGTGTTCACCAGAGGCCCCTAGTGGTGGGGATGGATTTAGTTGCAGTATTGCTCCAAGTCGTGACCCCTAGGGCCTCCCAACTTATGGTAGACTACAGGGAGGTAGAGAGGAAGCAGCAGACTGTGACAACAGAGGAAAGTCAGGAGATAACCAAATGTCGAGGGGGCAACAAGCAGGTAGGGATAGTCAAGAACAAGCCAAGATCGGTAACTAGAATCAGACGTAGAAAATAGCAAGTAGCACACGGAAGCCAAAGACACAATATTGATCAGCAGGTTTGGCTTGCAGTGCACAGGTTAATATAGAGTTCCCTGATAGGGGCTGGGGTGGAGCCATACTTTGGAGGAGAGATTACTTAAGCAGCCAGGTGAGAATGCCTGGCATCTTAAGCTGAACACATGGAGAGGTAAGCTGACAGACAAACATTACTGCATATCCATGACACTCTGCTTCTTGAACTGGGGAAGGAGGATCCAATGACTTTAAATACAGAGTGACCTTCTGGGTAATAACTGCATACTCAGTATAGACATTGCCATCCTCTGTATAAAACCGGGATCAAATCTACAAAATGTCAAATATCATGTAGGTCTTCAAGGAGTGTGTCCTGCACTGGGATCACAGCAGTTGCTTCCTACAGCATCAATTTAACACACATTGGGGGTTATTCACAAAAGGCAAATCCACTTTGCACTGGAAGTGCACTGCAAGTGCACTTGGAAGTGTGGTTGCTGTAAATATGAGGGGGACATGCAAGGAAAATAATAAAAACTGCATTTTTGCTTGTAAAGGATTGGATGATAAAATCAGCAGAGCTTCCCCTCATTTCAGAACCTTTCATTTGATAAATATTTAGTTCAGCTGTTTGCAATATTTGCTGCACAAAATATGGGAACATTAAAAGTTAAAGCGGTTCTTCACCCTAAAGGGGAAGTTCCGCTAGTATTATCCCTCCCCCCCTCCGGTGCCACAATCGGCACCTTTCGGGGGGGAGGGGGGTGCAGTTACCTGGATAATCCAGGTAACTGCACCCACTTCCGGCCAGACCGCCGCATGGCTCCGCCCACCGCCACATGGCTCCGCCCCCCGTTGTGTTCTGGGAAACACACAGTTCCCAGAGACACAGCGGGGAACCAGCGCAGCGCGACTCGCACATGCGCAGTAGGGAACCGGGCAGTGAAGCCCTCTTGCTTCACTTCCCGATTCCCTGACAGAGGATGGCGGCGGTGGCTGCAGCGAGACGAGCGATCGCTCGTCATCTGCCGCCGACATCGCTGGAACCTGGGACAGGTAAGTGTGATATTATTAAAAGTCAGCAGCTGCAATATTAGTAGCTGCTGGCTTTTAATATTTTTTTTTTTTGTGCAGCTCCTCTTTAAATATTTTACCAAAATAATGTCTGTAACTTTGTCTAGTAGCACCTTGCATACAGCTGCTCTGATATAACCAGGTGAACCCTTCATTACTGGGTCCAGCTTGCATAATGTTACAATGGCTTTTTTTCCTATCATGCTTTTTGTGTAAGAACTCCAGTTTCATGTTTCAAAAATACAACCTTTTCCTAGCAATATAATTATTTCTCAAAAAAAAAAAAAAAAAGTACCAACAATCTGTATATGAAAGAACAGAAACATCATCAGCCAGATCAAAAACTATAATACAGCTGGCCGCAGGTGGCATTTATCTTAACAGGGTGTGTGGACTTGGTGTGATGGATCTGTTATATTTTAAATTTATGTAATTCTCTCACATCGTGGACCGCACATCAAGTTATTATCAGACCTTTAGATTTAATTTCTATAGAAAACGTTTTTATGTATACCATCTATCTTGGCTTTGTTAAGTATTATTACAGCTGTATTATAATTAACAACCCCATCTTAATCTAAAGTAACCCCATATTACAAGTTTTCCCAATAACTTGTATTTCATTTCCAACCATAGGTTGTATAAACCAATTCAAATATATATATATATCATTATTAAAATTGTTATCATCATTTCTGAAGTTAATACTCAAGTGATAATTTTAATATCACACCCTAAATCTAATATATCTCCACATATAGATCTTCTTAAGGGAGGATGTTTTACTTCATTTCTCTTTTTTTAAATGCACTTTTTCCACTATCAAAGGATATTTAATTTGTGTCATTCTATATTTTGTATGCGTTTAAAAGTAACATTCATTATATCATGTTTGGAAAACAGTCAAAATAACTGTGATCACATTGTTTATCAGATTAATTAACCCATCACATATTGTTATGATATACGTGTAGTCATATCATGGGTGTCCTTGTCAGTAATGTCTCATCCAGCACATTCTATCATGAGAAAGAGAAAAGAGAGGGGGGGGGGGGCAAGGGAGGGGATCACATCTTCACAGAGCTTACAGGACACACAAAATAACTAATAGTCTCAGCACAACTATTCACACACATACAAGATTATAACTTTAAAATCATTTATATTTTTCACATTTATACACAGCACATGCATATTGTTCTCTAACTTTCTTTAACTCTGTTTAAAATTTCCCTGCCTAAGTTAATTTTATCTCCATACATTCTGCTTTCCTTATTTTGTTCTCTGCTATCTCTTGGTATCCATGTATTGTAATGCCATACTTAACTTATTCTAGCTTGTATGATCAGATGGGCAGCCATGGTGCTCCTCCCATCTTCCCTCTCTGACCACATATAAAGTATTCTGTTTTGGCCATGGCCAAATTTTTTTTTATCCCTATACATTTCTTATACACTAATTTCTCTATTTTCTAGAGCTCCTCTTGTGCTGGGCATCTTACCCTTCTGAGGGTATCTTACCCTTCATTCCCTTACTTTAATGCCCATAATGACTGGCCAGTCTTTTTCTCTTCTCTACTTGTGCATATAGCCTCTTGCCTCTAAACTATTATTACCACTGATGAGTTATTCATATAACCTCTTAACAGCACTATTCTTTCCTTTCTTATCTATAGCAGTCCGATGGACAGTAGACAGTGACAACATAACATATAACCACCAATCAATACAATTTGATTAGGAGAGTAAAAATGATACCCTTTGCCCTGAAAATGCCTTACCGATCAAGGAAGTATGACAACTCAAATGTAAGCAAAAGGTTGATTATCAGAGATTTCCAGATAGTCTCAAGCTCCTCGTTTTGGATTCTCAGGGTCACATGTAAATTCCCTCCTAGGCAAAGCTCACCAACTGTTGTGGAATTTTTCTAGATTGGCAACTTCTATTCTCATATTGATTAGTGGTTTCAAATGAATAAAAACAACTGAAGTAGGGAACAGACAATAAAGATAGACTCAGTACTGATGGGCACAGATAAGGCGGCACTGATGGGCACTGATAGGTGGCACGGATGGGTGGCACGGATGGGTGGCATGGATGGGTGGCACTAAGGGGCACTGATAGGTACCACTGATAGATGGGACTGATGGGCACTGATAGGTGGCACTGATAGGTGGCTCTGATAGGTGGCTCTTCTGGGCACTGATGGGCGGCACTGATGGGCACTGATGGGCACTGGTAGATGACACTGATGGGCATGGATATGTGGCACTGAGGTGCAGCAATGTTGTTGAGGCAGATTGTGGGCACTGATAGGTGGCACTGTGGGCACTGATAGGTGGCACTGTGGGCACTGATGTATGGCACTGTGGGCACTGATGTATGGCACTGCTGGGTGGCAGTATGGGCACTGATGGGTGGCACTGCTGGGTGGCACTTTATTAATGCTCTGGGGGTTACTGGCAGGGGGCAGGCGGGCACCGATACCTGATGTCCCGATCACGGCCGCTTGTGATCTGCTTTTTTTTCTCTCCTCGCGCTGTCAGCGTGAGGAGGAAAAATATCCGATTACCGGCTCTGTTTTGTCACATGGTCAGCTGTCATTGGCTGACAGTTGATCACGTGGTAAGGATGTCGGGATCGACCCCTTGCTCGGATCGGTGATCAGGCGAGTCTCATTGACTCGCCGATCACAGAGCGCGCCGCGCCTGCCCCTCAGGGGGCACGCAGGCCGCTCGTGCACGGGATGACGTCAATAGACGTAGTCCCGGCAAAGGAGGTCCGCGCTGTAGCCGTCATTCGGCTATAGCGCGGATCTCAAGAGGTTAATGTCTAAACTGCTGCCAACAAAAGTGAGTACACCCTTAAGTGAAAATGTCCAAATTGGGCCCAAACTGTCAATATTTTGTGGCCACCATTATTTTCCAGCACTGCCTTAGCCCTCTTAGTCTTGGGTTCACCAGAGCTTCACAGGTTGCCACTGGAGTCCTCTTCCTACATGACGACATCACGGAGCTGGTGAATGTTAGAGACCTTGTGCTCCTCTACTTTCCATTTGAGGCTGCCTCACAGATGCTCAATAGGGTTTAGGTCTGGAGACATGCTTGGCCAGTCCATCACCTTTACCCTCAGCTTCTTTAGCAGGGCAGTGGTCATCTTGGAGGTGTGTTTGGGGTCGTTATCATGTTGGAATACTACGCTGCGGCCCAGTCTTCAAAGGGAGGGGATCATGCTCTGCTTCAGTATGTCACAGTACATGTTGGCATTCATGGTTCCCTCAATGAACTGTAGCTGTAGCTCCCCAGTGCTGGCAGCACTCATGCAGCTCCAGACCACGACATTCCCACCACCATGCTTGACTGTAGGCAAGACATGCTTGCCTTTGTACTTCTCACCTGGTTGCCGCGACATGTGCTTGACACCATCTGTTAGGTACCTGGGCAGTGAGCCTGACTAGGTGGAAGAAGACTTCTCTTACGACTCTGGTTCAGAGCCCACTGGAGCGAAGACAGTGGTCCCGTGAGCGCAGCGGGGTAGGAGTGTCTGAGCCGGAAGCAGCAGCTGGTGCAGGCAGTTGAGATGGTCCTCTGGACAGCTGGAACTGCATAAACTGGCAGAAGCTGGCAGAGCAGAAGGATGGTCAATCAGCCGGGTTGAAGCAGGCACAGAAACAGCGGCAGCGGATCCTGGATAGAGCTCAGCACACTTGGGACAAGCAGAGGGCTAGTCAAACAGGCTGGGTCGGATCAGATAGGCAATAGGCAGAAGTGGCAGGCAAAGGCAAGGTCACAGGCTAGCAGAGGTTCAGCATCAGAGATAAGCAGTCCATAAAACAGGGTCAGACAGGTCGGGATCAGGGCAGGAGAGATCAGCAGAGTCAGACGTAATCCAGGTCAGTATTAGCAATCAGATTGGCAGGTAACAGGAGTCTCAGGTACAAAATGCAGACAAACAGCACTGAACAAGGGCAGCTGTCACCTTAAAATAGGGCCACTGGCGCCAAACCGCGCTAGCGTGTGCATGTGTGCGCATGCGGTGTGCGCGCGCCCATCGCGCATGCGCCTGAGGTACACACTGCCGTGCACACACATGCCGATGCCCAGATTGCCTAACAGCGCGCGTACGTGCACGCAGATTCGCCCGCACAGCGCGAGCAGAGCCCTGACATTGCCCCTCCACAAGGGGCAACCTCCGGGTGCCCAACACGTCTCTCTTTTCAGTGGGTGAGAAGAAAAAAAGTCACAGATTAATCTTCCAGCGTGAAGGTTACTATCTCTGGGCCGTAGCCCTTCCACTTAATCAGAAACTGTCTTTGCCCTTGCCGTCTTCTACAGTCAAGAATGGCCTCCACTTCATATTCTTCACTACCATCAACTAAGGGTTCAGGTGGTCTAGTTCCTCTATTCGGAAAGGGGTCAGGTACCGAAGGTTTTAGCAGGGACACATAAAAAACTGGGTGCACCTTCATTGATCCAGGTAAGGACAACTCATAGGACACTTCGATAATCTTCCTCTTCACCGGGAAGGGGCCCAGAAATTTGGTTGCAAGCTTTTTTGATGGGCAGGCTAATTTAAGATTAGAAGTAGAAAGCCATACCTGGTCCCCAATTTGAAGGTCTAATTCTCCCCTTCTTTTCCAATCGAAGGCTTTCTTGCTGTCTGCCTGGGCCTTGGTTATTGCTTCTTGCAAAACCTGGTTGTTACGGCTGAGGAAGGTCACTGTGTCCTGGACTGCTGGCACTGAAGATTCTGGAAGAAAATTAGGGAGAAATGATAGGTGAAACCCATAACTGGCAAAAAACGGGGATTGTCCTGTGGTTGAATGACTGGCATTGTTATAAGCGAATTCTGCTAGGGGCAGAAGAGACACCCAATCGTCCTGTACAAAGGACGCGAAACATCTGATATACTGTTCAAGAGTCTGGTTTGTTCGTTCAGTCTGCCTGCTGGTCTGGGGATGATAAGCAGATGACAAGGCCAGCTCGATCTTCAAACTCTCACACAGGCCCTCCAAAACCGGGATGTCAATTGGGCCCCTATGTCTGACACTATATTAGCAGGTACCCCATGTAGCCTAATGATTTCTTTGATAAAGATATGGGCTGTCTCTGATGCTGATGGTGTCCCTTTTAGCGGTAGGAAATGAGCCATCTTGGAAAGTCAATCCACAACTACGAAAATGGCTGTGCAACCCTCGGAGGATGGAAGCTCGACTATGAAATCCATGGTGATCATTCGCCAAGACCGATCAGGTGCAGGAAGAGGTTTCAGAAGTCCCCAAGCTCAGTTCCTAGTTGCCTTACTTCGGATGCATACAGGGCAAGAACTGACATACTTTGTGCAGAATTCTTTCAAGCCCAGCCACCAGAAAGTGCGCTGTACAAGCTCCAAAGTCTTACGGGCCCCAAAATGCCCTGCTAATGGGTGGTCATGAAGCAGGGCAAGGACTCTTACTCGGATACTTTCAGGAACAAAGACTTGACTGTCCTTCCACAAAAGGCCCTCCCTGGTTGTCAAAGAAATTCCTGGAGGAATGGGCGAGTTCAAAGGTGCCTCTCTGATCTGAGACAGCAGGTCTGGTTGCACGAGTAGAAAGTTGCTTGCAGGTGGAATAGTATCCGGAGCAGCCGAGTCTTTGGAGCAGTCATACATGCGCGAGAGTGCATCTGGTTTCCCATTCTTCGAGCCAGGGTGATACGTGTTGTGAAAGCAGAATCGAGAAGAGAACAGGGCCCAACGGGCCTGCCGGGGCTTTAGACGCTTGGCAGTTCTTAAGTATTCGAGGTTCTTGTGGTCGGTGTAGATTAACACAGGATGAGCTGCACCTTCCAACAAGTATCTCCACTCTTCCAATGCCGACTTAATGTCTAGCAGCTCCCGGTCACCGACATTGTAGTTCCTTTCAGCAGGAGAAAGTTTCCAGGGAAAGAATCCTACGGGGTGCACCAGATCTTTACTGCCTTGATGTTGAGACACCACTGCCCCCACCGCCACTTCAGAAGCATCAACTTCAAGGATGTAGGGCAGAGATGGATCAGGATGGCTCAGGATGGGAGCAGAGGTAAACAGTCCTTTGAGCTTTTCGAAGGCTTCCTGGGCCTCTGGCCCCCAGTGAAAACGTACATTCTGCTTTGTCAACTGAATGATGGGGGTGATAATGGCAGAGAATCCCTTGATAAACTTCCCGTAGAAGTTCGCAAAGCCTACAAAACATTGTATTCCTTTTTTGTCCATGGGTGCTGGCCAGTCCAGAACAGCGGATACTTTCTGCGGATCCATTCTGATACCTGCTGGGGAGATCTTGAGACCGAGAAATTGGATGTCTTGCTGTTCAAACTTACATTTCTCGGCTTTGGCATACAGTCCGTGCTGGCGGAGACGGAGTAACACTCTGCCCATGTGCCCTCAGTGTTGCTCAAGGGATCCGGAGAAAATCAGAATGTCATCCAAATAGACGATGACAAAAATGTCCAGAAAGTCTCTAAACACATCGTTTATGAGATGCTGAAAGGTGGCAGGGGCATTGCAGAGACCGAAGGGCATGACTAGGTACTCATAGTGCCCAAAGCGGGTTCGGAAGGCTGTCTTCCATTCATCTCCGGCCCGCATGCGGACCAAGTTGTAGGCCCCTCTTAAGTCCAACTTGTTAAAAATTGTGGCAGATCTCAATTTCTGAAAGAGCTCTGGTATCAGGGGCAGAGGGTAGCGGTTCTTAACCGTAATTTTGTTCAGTTCACGGTAGTCCACACAGGGTTGGAGCGACTGGTCCTTCTTGGTGACAAATAATATTCCAGTGCCCGCTGGAGAAGTGGATTGGCGGATGAACCCTTTCTCCAAATTTTCCGTAACGTAGGTTTTCAGGGCCTCCTGCTCCTTTTCTGATAGGGGAAAAATGCGTCCAAATAGGATCTCAGCCCCCGGTAGGAGTTCGATTGGACAGTCGTATGGATGGTGGGGCGGAAGGGAGTCCACCCCGCCTTTACTAAAGACGTCAAGGAACTCGTGGTATGGTTCTGGCACCGATTGGCATAAGTCCTGATCAGAGTCCAGGCAAAGAAGTGCAGCAGGCTGGACAGGTATCTTATGTAAGCAATGTTCCATACAATATTGGGACTGAAACCTCACCTCCCCATTGGACCAGTTGATAGCGGGGTTATGGGCCTGAAGCCAGGGTATGCCCAGGATCACGGGAAACAGGGGAGATGAGATTACATCAAGAGTTAATAGTTCCTTGTGCTGAGAAAAGGAGATGGCAAGCAGAGGCAAGGTCTCCTGGGTTACCACACCCGATTTGATGCGGGAGCTGTCGGCCAGAAAAACAAATAGTCCATGAGTTATCCTCCGAAGGGATATGTAATGTAGACTGGCAAAGGTGGCATTAACAAAACAGCTGCAAGCTCCAGAGTCAATAATGGCGCTGATGGAGACCATCTTTTCCTGGAGCTGTAAAGAGAGAAGGAAAGCAATGTAGGTGGCGTTGACTGGCAAGGGTACAGGACTGGAAGACACAGAGGAGAGGCACTTACATGTCTTAACAGGACAATTGTTCACGTAATGACCAGACCCACCACAGTAGAGACACAGGTTCAACTACCGGCAACGAGCACGTTCTTCCGGGGACAAGGTGGGGCACATAAGTCCAAGCTGCATCGGCTCATCAGTGTCAGGGGCTGGGCTGACAGGACCCACTTATGGAGCAGGTGGGTAGCGGGTATCAGGAGTCGGGACCCTTGCAGTCATCCAAGTCAGGTGATGGAGTTGAGAGGAGCGTTCGGATCTGCGTTCCCGAAGCCGGCAATCAATTTGGATGGCAAGCGTGATTAGACTCTCCAGGGAATCAGGAGTACCAACACGAGCAAGTTCATCCTTAAGTCCCTCTGACAGACCCATGCGGAACTGGTGTCTCAAGGCTGACTCGTTCCACTGGGTGTCTGCACTCCAGCGTCTAAAGTCCGTAACATAGTCCTCGACCGCTCTGTGACCCTGCTGGAGTGCAGATAGAGCAGATTCAGCTGTGGCGGCTCGCTGAGGGTCTTCATACAGCTGTGCCATTTGGTAGCTTCCAGTGAAAAAGTTCTAGGTTGGAGAGCAAAATACAGCTGGCAGGCATTGCAGAAAGCCCAGAATTTAGAGCGATCCCCCGAGAATCTTTCCGGGATAGGCACCCTTGGTTCTGGTGGAAGCATCACCACTGCAGGCAACAAGTGCAGCTGTCACCTTAAAATAGGGCCACTGGCGCCAAACCGCGCTAGCGTGTGCACGTGAGGTGCACACTGGGGCGCACACACACCGATGCCCAGATTGCCTAACATGCGCGCACGCAGATTTGCCCGCACAGCGCGAGCAGAGCCCTGACACCATCTGAACCAAATACCTTTATCTTGGTCTCATCAGACCACAGGACTTGGTTCAAGTAATCCATGTCCTTAGTCTGCTTGCCTTCGGCAAACTGTTTGCAGGCTCTCTTGTGCATCATCTTTAGAAGAGGCTCCCTTATGGGATGGCAGCCATGCAGACCAATTTGATGCAGTGTGCAGAGTATGGTCTAAGCACTAAAAGGCTGACCCTCCCATCCATTCAACCTCTGCAACAATGCTGCCAGCACTTATACATCTATTTTCCAACACTCATATGTATATTTCCCAAAGACAATCTCTGGATATGATGCTGAGCATGTGCGCTCAACTTCTTTGGTCGACCATGAGGAGGTCTGTTCTGAGTGGAACCTGTCCTGTTAAACCGCTGTATTGTCTTGACAACCATGCTGCAGCTGAGTTTCAGGCTCTTGGCAATCTTCTTATAGCCTAGGCCATCTTTATGTAGAGCAACAATTCTTTTTTTGAGATCCTCAGAGAGTTCTTTGCCATGAGGTACCATGTTGAAGTTCCAGTGACTGGTATGAGAGAGTGAGAATGATAACACCAAATTTAACACACCTGCTCCCCATTTACACCTCAGACCTTGTAACACTAATGGGTCACATCACACCAGGGATGGAAAATGGCTAATTGGACTCACTTTTGTTGGCAGTGGTTTAGACATTAATGGGTGTGTGTTGTGTTATTTTTAGGGGACAGCAAATTTACACTGTTATAGAAACTGTACACTCACTACTTTACATTGTAGCAAATTGTAATTTCTTCAGCATTGTCACATGAAAAGATATAATAAATAATTTACAAAAATGTGAGGGGTATACTCACTTTTGTGAGATACTGTAGACTGGTAGTACTTAAATACGTGACTGCAGATTATTGTGGCTGGAATGGACAAGTGTTTGAAGAATTGCCGACAAAATGCTTCCAGCCACAATCACCACAGGTAAGTGTTGATAATTGCAAAAAAAACCTTGGATGAGCATCTTGGTGAATGCATTATACAGGGATATGTGAAGAGATATTGACATAAACACACTCACACATACACACACCTACACAGGTTGAACTTGAGGGACTGGTTTCTTTATTCAACCTTACTAACTTTAAGGTATTAAGGTCATTTGATCTGTTATATTCATTTACAGCCTGTCTATAAAGCTTTGTGAGCAGGATGTCTCCTCCCCCCTAGCCAGCTTGGCCAGCAATTTGCCACATGTGTTACCAAACTTTTAAAAGTGTATATCCCATATATCATTGATGTAAATTTCATAGTGTAGATGGGCTTCAAATTTTTATTTCTATTTAATCCTTTGATTTTTTTTGTGACGGGGGAGGGGACAAGGTTGTAAGCACTACCTTTTATGTATGCTGATGTCACTGACTTTTTGTGCATGAACACACCTGGTACATAGTCTAGGCACCCTACCAAAACAACATCTCTGAGGGAAGAGTCTTTTAGCAGATGAATAAGGAAACACCAAAGCTTAGCCTTTCCCCTTTGTGATCTTTCTTTTAAATTTGAACGGATAATGAAGCATGATCCAATATTAGAATATAAGGAGAATGGAGAATCTGGAGATGATGGTGACTGCCAACATCACATGGCTCCTGACAGTTGCCATTAGTCTTTGACTGCCATGAATAATGATTTCAAATAGGATAAGACCTCTCACTGGGACTTGATTGCTTTTCTTCATGATCTCCTTCTAGATAATACTGTTTCTTCTTTGCTTATTTGTACAGGGAGATCTGGGTTTTAGTTGGCTTGTCCTCAAATAAGGAGACCCTGTTTGCAATTTCTGTAAGGTGTTGAGCTTGGGCTTAGGAGATCATGTCTCAGGGATTGGATTCCTTTAAACACCACTGCATCTACTGTTATTAAGTGCAAACCATGTCAATGGAACAGATCTTAACTAAAAATGATACCATTACAGTATATGTTGCCCAAATAATTTGAAAGTAAACTCATTCACTTAGTATATGTAATGTTTTTTCCAACCTTTCTACTTCAAAATCTTGCCATTACTTCTAGCAATTTCCCATTTAAAAATGAAATTTCTTCCTAATTTTTGCTTTTGATAATTCTTCTTTTCAAATGTCTGTGGCGTTGTCACTGTGTACAGCAAAAAAGAAAATTGCTATTCTTAGGCGTGATGAAGAAGAATCAAGGAAACAACAACATCTCTTTCTTTGTTAGTTTTATTATAATTAATTATTATAATTCCCATCAAGAATTGGGAATGGGAATTACTGCATGCAAGTGGACAGGATTTGAGGTAGATTTGTGGTGATATAAAGTAATGGTGGGTGAGATAGACCACAAGTCTCCTGATCTGTCCATCAAATTGCATTGGGAATGGGAGGGACAGACTGGGGGTTTGTTCAAACAGAACAGCAATGATGCTGCCACTGTTATAAAAACTACAGTGAGGAATTACAAGACTGGTGGCTCAGGGAAGGAGCAGGGGCAGCAGCTAACAATTCTACGTTCAAGATATCTAAAATAATAATTTATCATTGGATGTTTCTTAGCTTGAAAAACAAAAAAACATATTTGGTATAGATAGGAAGGGACCTATTGAATAATAGTTTCTGCTTGGAGTTCAGCTTTATTATCTATCTGTATTCTTTCAAGACAATTCTCCTCACTTCTCTTTGTTGCCAAAAAAAAAAAAAAGAAATGATACAGCAATTTAAAAAATGCTCCAAGAAATTAAACAATTTACCACATGGTTTAAGCATACACGGGCACAAATGAAAAGAGCAAGACAGACAACAAGCACAGTAGGGAAGCGGCTGTGAAGCTGAAAGGCTTCACTGCCAGGTTCCTTAACCGGCAATGGTGGCGGTTGCACCCTAAAGTCACTCCCAAGAAAACAAAAGACTGTAAACTCTATTGGCTGTAATTCCGGGCTGCAAGTGGGGATGGGGAAGTAAATGGAAGAGAGGGAGTGCACAGGGCAGGATGCATTACACTTTCGAAATGACCTGCAAGTGGGAAAGGGGAAGTAAATAGGACTGAGGGAGTTCACAGGGCAGAGAACTGGATGGCCTTGAGAGGCTTTTATTTTACACAGTGCTGAGGACTGCTACCTTGCTGGGAGGGGGAAACACTCACCAGGGCATGTCCAGACAGACATAAATCCTATGCAGAAGTGCCTCTTCTGTTGTTTTCCAGGCAGGTCCTAGGCAGCATGAAGACAGGGAGCCTGCCTCTCTCAGCCAATTCAGCTTGCCAATAGAGACAGGGGGCTGGGGCTTTAACAAGGAAGGAACACAGAAGTTCAGGTGGGTACTGGAGACTGTTGATTTTAGTAGACTAAAATCTACTGGAGATTTCAGTCAACTAAAATCTACTGGAGATGTTATTCAACAAAAATATTCAACAAATATATGAATAAAATGAAAACAATTCAATTGAAGAAAATGGAATGTTAGCCCGACTGGGAGTGGTGTATATGCATGATTGGCTGTTGGCACAGGGCAATGATGTTATTAGCTGATCGTATTATGGTGTGGTGTCCCGCTAGCTTGTTTGGCACCAAGTAGCTGACTATTTGCCGCTTTGCAACTAGGGCCTACGACACTTCCCACCAATCCTCAGCTAACCTTTGTGATTTAGAAGCCATGTGTGAGTTGCACAAATCTGTCTTTCATTTTTTTAGAACCATGTGAATATGTGATGTATTGAATTATATGTGTAGTTATTGTGAATGTATTTTTCAGTTATGCCGCATACGGAATTTCGGCCAGTAAAAGACAGATGAGAGCTTTTCATCGCAAAATGCGACCGTGTGTACACTCCATCGGAATTTAGCTGGCTGAATTCCCACCAGCAAAAATTTGAGAGCTTGTTCTCAATTTTTCAGATGGAAAAACTTTCTATCGGAAATTCCAATCGTGTGTCTGCAATTCTGACGCGCAAAAACTCACGCATGCTCAGATTTAACTACGAGATGGAAGCTATTGGCTACTGGGTTTCGAACTCCCTATTTCTAGTCCCGTCATACGTGTTGTACGTCACCACGTTCTTGACGGTCGGAATTTGGTGTGACCGTGTTTATGCAAGACAGCTTGAGCGAAATCCCATCAGGAAAACCAACAGAGCTTTTTCCGACCAAAATTCTGATCGTGTGTACGCGGAATTAGACTATTCGCTTTCTGCCTCCAGCGAAATAAGGCCCTGATAAAGCAAGCAATTGTCCATTCATACATGGAGTGTGGTTCGACCCCATCCCTCGCACTCACTGGCTGTGGTTGACAGCAGTAGGAGCCAATGGCTTCTGCTACTGTTTGAGCTAATGAGGAGAGAGAGAGAGCTGCTGCTCTCATGCACTTTGGTGGATCAATATTGGGCTCCAATAAGGGGGGCGGGGGGGCTGCACCCAAAAGAAGAACATTTTATACTTACCTGACATTAATTTTCATTTCCTGATGCAAAGCAGGACAGCATATACATATGGGACGGCTCCACCCCCTGCCCTAATCCAGGACCGGCCATCTAAGCCCCTTGACTAACCTGATCCACACCATTGCAATTGTCTTTAATGGACAGCGACTGTCTTCTTCTAATGCCATTAGGCCTGAAGAGCTTATTGTTTTCTCCTTGAAGAAGGGACAATTCTAGGTCTTTCTTCAACTTTGAATCTATTTCCAATGCTTGTGGTACTTCAAACACTTTAGTGTGGATATGCCAGAAGCATGATGTTCTAACCCAGATGCAAACCTCTATAGTGCTGAGGAAGAGTCTAGAGTAGGGATGAGCCGAACACCCCCCCCGGTTCGGTTCGCACCAGAACTTTCGAACGGACCAAAAATGTGTGCAAACTTTAGAACCCCATTGAAATCTATGGGACTCGAACGTTCGAAATAAAAAGTGCTAATTTTAATGGCTAATATGCAAGATATTGTCCTAAAAAGGGTTTGGGGACCCGGCTACTGCCTAAGGGGACAGGGGTCAATGCCTAAATTTTTTTTTAAATGACCGTTTTTTCGGGAGCACTGATTTTAATGATGATTAAAGTGAAAAAAATGTGAAATATTCCTTTAAATATCATGCCTGGGGGGTGTCTATAGTATGCCTGTGAAGTGGCACGCGTTTCTCATATTTAGAACAGTCCCTGCACAAAATTACATTCAACAGAAAAAAAGTCATTTAAAATTGCTTGCGGTTTTAATGTAATATCTGATTCCGGCTATATGGATGAAAATCATTGAGAAAAATGGTTTGGGTAGCCCCCCCTGCCCATTACCAGCCCCTTTGGGTCTTGTACGGATATTAAGGGGAACCCCGTATCCAAATTTATAAAAAAGGAAAGGTGTGTGGCCCCCAGGCCCTATATACTCAGAACAGCAGTATACAGGCGGTGCAAACAAGACAGGGACTGGGTAGGTTTGTTGTTAAGTAAAATCTGTTTGTAATTTTGAACTGGTACATTTTTAAAGTGTAGCTCCAGTCAAAATATATTTTTAAGCTTTTTGGAAAACATAGGGAAGGGTTATCACCCCTGTATAATTTTTTTGGCCGTCCATCTTTTTTCATCTCACTTCCTGTTGTCTCCTTCCATTTGCAAGTAGGAGGCATTTGTAAGTTGGATGTTTGAAAGTAGGGGCCTGCCCTATATGCGCTGCAGAAATGGGGGCCTAAGGTGTTGGTGTTGCCACAACACTGTAAGCCCTCAAAGTGACTCTTGGTGGGCCCTGGAGCGCCCTGCTGTTAACGATTGTATCAAAAATTGTAATTAAATACCACTGTTGAACAGTGGTAGAAAAATTGGGCCTTTGGTGGTTGTGGTGCTGGTGCCACAACACTAAGTCCCCACAGTTACTCTCGGTGGGTGCAGGAACAGGCCCTGCTGTGAAATATTATATCAAGAATTGTAATTACATGCCCCTGTTAAACAGGGGATGAAAAATTGGAGAAATGCACACACACTTTCCTAGCCTGCCTCAGGACATCCTGTAAGCCCGGGTACCTGCCCAAGAACCTCTGCACCACTAGGTTAAGGACGTGAGCTACATGGGCCACATGGGTCAGTTGTCCCTGTCGGAGGGTGGAGAGGAAGTCGGTGCCATTGTCACAAACCACCATTTCTGGCTTAAGCTGGCGTGGCGTCAACCACCTCTTGGTCTGCCCCTGCAGAGCTGACAAAATATCTGCCCCAGTGTGGCTCCTGTCCCCCAAATAAACTAGTGCAAACACGGCATGGCATCTTTTTGTCTGCATGCTTGCGTAGCCGCTTGAACCCCTAAGGAGCACCACTGGTTCCAAGGACAGAGCACTGGAAGAGGCCATGGAGGAAGAAGAAGAGGAGGGGGTGGAGGAGAGAGGTGTATCACAACCAGTAGTAGCATTTTGGAGGCGTGGTGGTGGAACAACCTCCAACACTACTGCATCTTGTCCTGCATCCTTCCCAGCTGCCAGAAGAGTGACCCAGCAGCTGAAGTGCTAGCAATTTAGCCAAGCTAGCATTTAACTGCTGGGCATGTGGATGGCTGGGAGTGAACTTCTTTTGATGGTCCAGCAGCTGGGGCAGGGAAATTTGCCTGCTACAATTGGACATGGGTGTACTGCTAGCAGAGTGCCCGCAAGTACTTGGCTGTGACACAACTAATTTTATACCTTCATTCCTCTCAGTGCAGGTTTCAGAGAGGACTGAAGGTCTAGTGGGGTTGGTGATCCCAGCTGATGAGGAGCAAGGAGAGGTCCACTTTGTTCTTTGGTGTGGGTCTTTAAGGTACGCTTGCCAAGGAGCTGCATGGCAAGTCAACATATGTCTGGTCAAGCATGTGGGGCCCAAGCGGCTAATGTTTTGGCCACGCGAGATACGCTTGAAACATATGTTGCAAATAGCAGAGGTGTGATCTGATGCACTCGTCTCAAAAAAGGCCCACACCAAAGAACTTTTGGAATAATGAGCAGAGGCAGCGCCCTGCACAGGCGGAGCTCTGTCGGTGTGCTGCCCCTAAGCTGGCCCCCGGAGGGCATCCTGCCTTGTTGGAGATGTGCCTCCTCCTCTCTCCTATCAGGCACCCACGTGGAGTCAGTGACCTCATTATCCCCTCCCTCCTCATCACTGGAGCAAACCTGGCAGTATGCTGCAGCTGGTGGAACATGACTGCCAGATTGCTGTCCTTGAACATCCCCTCTCTCTGCGCTCATGCTACTGCCTTCCTCTAGCTGAGTATCATCATCAGAGCCTTCAAAACACTGGGCATCCTCCTGGAGCATGTATCCAACACTGTGCTCAAACAGTTCGGGGGACTCCTCAGGAGGACATGGTGGGTCTAGGGAAGGAGTGACTGATGACATTGAGATGAGGGAAGAGGATGCGTTGGCAGCTGCTTTGCTAGTACCCTGAGCCTGGGTGAGAGAGAATGAGGAGGATGAAGAGGGCTTGGTCATCCACTCTACCAAGTCTTCGGCATGATGCGGCGCAACACATCCAGCTGCCGAAAATAAGGACAAGCGTGTCCCATGACCAGCACTGTTGTCTCTAGATACAGAGCCTGCTTGCTCTCTTTTATTGGCTCATAACTGTCTGCCTCTCCTTGTTGGCCTTCCAGACATAGTAATGGCCTGCAGAGAGATGAGAAAACCAGCAACTGGGTAGTGTATATTGTGCTGGAGGCACACAACACCCACTAACACCTGCAGATGGCTGTATTAGAGAACACCAGCAATAAAGGGTAGATACAGGTGTATACTGTGCTGGAGGCACAAAACACCCACTAACTCCTGCAGATGCCTTTATTATAGAACACCAGCAATAAAGGGTAGATACAGGTGTATACTGTGCTTTGCTGGAGGCACACAACACCCACCAACTCCTGCAGATGGCTGTATTAGAGAGCTCCAGCAATAAAGGGTAGATACAGGTGTATACTGTGTTGTGCTGGAGGTACACAACACCCACTAACTCCTGCAGATGCCTTTATTATAGAACATCAGCAATAAAGGGTAGATAAAGGTGTATAATGTGCTGGAGGCACACAACACCCACTAACTCCTGCAGATGGCTGTATTAGAGAACACCAGCAATAAAGGGTATACACAGGTGTATACTGTGCTGTGCTGGAGGCACACAACACCCTCTAACTCCTGCAGATGGCTGTATTAGAGAACAACAGCAATAAAGGGTAGATACAGGTGTATACTGTGCTGGAGGCACACAACACCCACTAGAGATGAGCTTCGTGTTCGAGTCGAACATACATTCGACTCGAACATCGGCTGTTCGCCCGTTCGGCGAATTCCGAATATTATGGACCGTTCGCTCCAAATTCGTGTGGCGCTCACGCCCCTCAATGCACTGCGCCATCGCAGTGCATTGCTGGCTCATGATTGGCCAAGCATGCACTGTGACCCCGCATGCTTGGCCAATCAATCAGGATGCCTGTGGGCAATCATAGCTCAGGCTGTGTAGTACACGCCCCACACTATATAAGGCCGCCAGCGTGGTGGCCTTGTGTAGTGTATTGGCGTCTGTAGGAGTTAGTGGGTGTTCTGTGTACCTTCAACACAGTATACACCGATCGTTATCGGCCGACTTTGCGCTCTTGCTCTTCTGTAGTGGTTGTTGTCTGCATGCCCTGACCGCAGTATATACCGCTATATCCACCTATATAGCTAGCTATATTTTTCTTTTTTAATAGAGCTTGCAGTCAGTTGTAGGAGATCGTGCATGCTGTCTGCGTGCCCTGAACCCAGTATACACCGCTATATCCACCTATATAGCTAGCTATCTTGCTCGTTTTAAATAGAGCTTGCAGTCAGTTGTAGGAGATTGTGCATGCTGTCTGCATGCTCTGAACCCAGTATATACCACTATATCCACCTATATAGCTAACTATCTTGCTCTTTTTAAATAGAGCTTACAGTCAGTTGTAGGAGATTGCGCATGCTGTCTGTGTGCTCTGAACCCAGTATACACAGCTATATCCACCTATATAGCTAACTATCTTGCTCTTTTTAAATAGAGCTTGCAGTCAGTTGTAGGAGATTGTGTGTGCTGTCTGCGTGCTCTGAACCCAGTATACACCGCTATATCCATCTATATAGCTAGCTATCTTGCTCGTTTTAAATAGAGTTTGCATTCAGTTGTAGGAGATTGTGTGTGCTGTCTGCGTGCCCTGAACCCAGTATACACAGTTATATCCACCTACATAGCTCTTCTCTAATTGAGCCATCTGCCATCTGCAGGAGTTAGTGGATGTTGTGTGTGCCTCCAGCACAATATACACTACCCAAATGCTGGTTCTCCCATCTCCCTTCAGGCCATTACCATGTCTCGAAGGCCAGCAAGGAGAGGCAGACAGGCGCGAGCTGATAAAAGAAGGCAAGCAGGCTCTGTGTCTAGAGACAACAGTGCTGGTCGTGGACGCGGTGCATCATCATCATCAGCACGTGGCCATGGGACACGCTTGACCTTCTTTTAGGCAGCAGGAAATGTTGAGCCGCAACATGCCAACGACTTGGTAGAGTGGATGACCAAGCCCTCTTCATCCTCCTTATCCTCTCTCACCCAGTCTCAGGGTACTAGCAAAGCAGCTGCCAACGCATCGTCTTCCCTCCTCTCAATGTCATCATCAGTGACTCCTTCCCTAGACCCACCACGTCCTCCTGAGGAGTCTCCTGAACTCTTTGAGCACAGTGTTGGGTACATGCTCCAGGAGGATGCCCAGTGTTTTGTAGGCTCTGATGATGATACTCAGCTAGAGGAAGGCAGTAGCGTGAGCGCAGAGAGAGGGGATGCTCAAGAAGGACAGTAATCTGGCAGTCATGTTCCACAAGCTGCAGCATACTGCCAGGTTTGCTCCATCGATGAAGAGGGAGGGGATGATGAGGGCACTGACTCTACGTGGGTGCCTGCAAGGAGAGAGGAGGAGAGAGGAGGAGGAGGATGAGGAGGAGGCACATGTCCAATGAGACAGGATGCCCTCCGGGGGCCAGCTTAGGGGCAGCACACGACTGAATCACACCGCAGAGCTCCGCCTGTTCCGGAACGCTGCCTCTGCGCATTATTCTAAAAGTTGTTTGGTGTGGGCCTTTTTTGAGACGAGTGCATCAGACCGCACCGTAGCTATTTGCAACATATGTCTCAAGCGTATCTCGCGTGGTCAAAACATCAGCCGCTTGGGCACCACATGCTTGACCAGACATATGTTGACCTGCCATGCAGCTCGTTGGCAAGCGTACCTCAAAGACCCACACCAAAGAACAAAGCGGACCTCTCCTTGCTCCTCATCAGCTGGCATCTCCAACCCCACTAGACCTTAAGTCCTCTCTGAAACCTTCTCTGAGAGGAATGAAGGTGTAGAATTAGGTGTGTCACAGCCAAGTGCTTCTGGGCACTCTGCTAGCAGTACACCCACGTCTGATTATAGCAGGAAAATGTCCCTGCCCCAGCTGCTGGACCGGCAAAGAAGTTCACTCCCAGCCATCCACATGCCCAGCGGTGGAATGCTAGCTTGGCTAAATTGCTAGCACTTCAACTGCTGCCTTTTCAGTTGGTAGACTCGGCCCCCTTCCGTGAGTTTGTACAATGTGCGGTTCCTCAGTGGCAGGTCCCCAAAGGCCACTTTTTCTCACGGAAGGCGATTCCGGCTCTCTATCGGCATGTGGAAGGCAATGTCCTTGCCTCGCTGGACAGGGCGGTCAGCGGTAAGGTGCATATTACCGCTGACTCATGGTCCAGCAGGCATGGACAGGGACATTACCTGTCTTTCACGGCCCATTGGGTCACTCTTCTGGCAGCTGGGAAGGATGCAGGACAAGGTGCAGTTGTGTTGGAGGTTGTTCCGCCACCACGCCTCCAAAATGCTACTATTGGTTGTGACACACCTCTCTCCTCCACCCCCTCCTCTTCTTCTTCCTCCATGGCCTCTCCAGTGCTCTGTCCTCAGAACCAGCGGTGCTCCGTAGGCGTTCCAGGGGCTACGCAAGTACGATGCCGTGCTTGCGCTGGTTTGTTTGGGGGACAGGAGCCACTGGGGTGGATGTTTTGTCAGCTCTGCAGGGGCAGGCCGAGAGGTGGTTGACGCCACGCCAGCTTAAGCCAGGAATGGTGGTTTGCGACAATGGCACCAACCTCCTCTTCACCCTCCAACAGGGACAACTGACCAATGTGCCCTGTGTGGCTCACATCCTTAACCTGGTGGTGCAGCGGTTGTTGGGCAGGTAACCGGGCTTATAGGATGTCCTGAAGCAGGCCAGGAAAGTCTGTGTGCATTTCCCGCAAGAACCGCCTTATATGTGACATGCCCACCAGGGGGAACTCAACGTTGGCCATGCTACAGCGGCTGCACACGCAGCAGAGGGCCATCAATGAGTACCTGTGCGACTACGGCACCAGGACAGGGTCAGGGGAGCTCGGTTTTTTCTCACCACGCCAGTGGGGCATGATCAGGGATGCATGCACTGTCCTGTCACCGTTTGAGGAGGCCACAAGGATGGTGAGCAGTGACAGTGCATGCATCAGTGACACTGTACCTCTTGTCCACCTCTTGGAGCATACGCTGCGTGGAATAATGGACAGGGCACTTGAGGCAGAACAGAGGCAGGAAGAGGAGGACTTCCTTGCCTCTCAAGGCTCCCTTTATCCAGACAGTGTTCCTGCTGTGCCACCCATCACACAGGAAGAGGATGAGGAGGAGGAGGAGGAGGAGGATGATTGTGTCAGCATGCAGGTGGAGGCTGGCACTCAGCATCAGCAGCAGCAGCAGTCTTGTAGGGATGATTTACAGTCCGAAGAAACCCGTGGACTTGTATGTGGCTGGGAGGAGGTAGCTGCGGATCATGTTGTCCTTAATGACCCAGAGGACTCCGGACCGAATGCCTCAGCTAACCTATGCTGCATGGCCTCCCTGATCTTGCAAAGCCTGGGGAAGGATCCTCGTATTCTTCAGATCAAGGAGAGGGACCATTACTGGCTTGCCACTCTCCTTGATCCAGGGTACAAGGGTAAGGTTGCCGACCTTATCTTGCTGTCGCAGGGGGAGCAGAGGATGAGACATCTCCGGGAGGCCTTGCAGAAAGGTCTGTGCAACACGTTCCCAGAAACTGGGAGGTTACAAACTCCTGGTCCTGGACAACGTGTTACTGAGGCATCGGTCAGAAGGAGCGGTGGAGAAGGTGGCCGTCTGACCGATGCTTTCAGACAATTTTTTAGTCTGCAGCCCCAAGGTATGATCGGTTCCAGCAACCATCGCCAGCGTCTGATTTACATGGTGCAGGAATACCTAGGGGCAAGGTCAGACTTGGACACCTTTCCCACCGAAAATCCTCTGGCTTACTGGGTCTTGAGGATGGATCACTGGCCAGAGCTTGCACAGTATGCAATTGAGCTACTGGCCTGTCCTGCATCCAGCGTTCTTTCGGAACGCACCTTCAGTGCCGCTGGTGGCTTTGTTACCGATCACAGGGTGCGCCTGTCCACCGAATCAGTTGATCGACTGACCTTCATCAAGATGAATCAGTCTTGGATCACCCACAGCTACCAAGCACCTGAAGCTGATGTAACCAAATATTTTTTTTTTAAATATCACATCCCTTCAAGACTGCCTATGCTGATGCTGAGTGACTGTCCTGTTATGTTGATTGTCTATCCTCTTCCTCCTCCGCTGATATGTTGGAAGAACATTTTTGGTTCTGGGTGATGCCATCAGCCCAATTTTTCTGCCCCTGTTTAACAGGGGTGTTTAATTAAAATTTTTGATGCAATACTTTGCAGCAGGGCTCATTCCTGCATTACAACTAGACTATATGGGAGAGGTTGCAGTGCTGTGGCACCAGCACCAGTGCCTAAGGCCCAATTTTTCTGCCCCTGTTTAACAGGGGCGTTTAAGTACAATTTTTGATGCAATGCTTTGCAGCAGGGCTCATTCCTGCACTACAACTAGAGTATATGGGAGAGGTTGCAGTGTTGTGGCACCAGCACCAGTGCCTAAGGCCCAATTTTTCAGCCTCTGTTTAACAGGGGCATGTAATTACAATTCTTGATATAATATTTCACAGGAGGACCCGTTCCTGTGCCCACCCAGAGTAACTGTGAGGACTTATAGTGTTGTGGCACCAGCACCACAACCACCAAAGGTAAAATTTTTCTACCACTGTTCAACAATGGCATGTAATTACAATTCTTGATATAATCGTTCACAGCAGGGCGCTCCAGCGCCCACCAAGAGTCACTTTGAGGGCTTACAATGTTGTGGCAAAACCAACACCTTGTTCCGCCATTTCTGCAGAGCATATAGGGCAGGCCCCCACTTTCAAACATCCAACTTACAAATGCCTCCTACTTGCAAACGGAAGGAAACAGCAGGAAGTGAGATGAAAAAAGACGGACGGCCAAAAAATGATAAATGATAACCCTTCCCTATGTTTTCCAAAAAGCTTAAAAATAGATATTTTGACTGGAGCTACACTTTAAAAATGTACCAGTTGAAAATTACAAGCAGATTCTACTTAACACAACAAACCTACACAGTCCCTGTCTTGTTTGCACCGCCTGTATACTGCTGTTCTGAGTATATAGGGCCTGGGGGCCACACGTATTTCCTTTTTTTAATATGGGTACGGGGTTCCCCTTAATATCCGTACAAGACCCAAAGGGGCTGGTAATGGGCAGGGAGGGCTACCCATGCCATTTTTCTCAATGATTTTCAACCATATTGCAGGAACCAGATATAACATTAAAACAGCAAGCAGTTTTAAATGACGTTATTTTCGTTTAATGTCATTTTGTGCGGGGACTGTTCTAAACACGGGAAACACGTGGCACTTCACAGGCATACTATAGACACCCCCCAGGCACAATATTTAAAGGAATATTTCACTTTTTTTTCACTTTAATCGTCATTAAAATCAGTGTTCCCGCCAAAACGGCCATTTTTAAAAACATATTAGGCATTGACCTATGTCCCCTGGGGCAGGAGCCAGGTTCCCAAACCCTTTTTTAGGACAGTATTTTGCATATTAGCCATTAAAATTAGCACTTTTAATTTTGAACGTTCGAGTCCCATAGACTTCAATGGGGTTCTAACGTTCGTATGAATTTGGGGTCCGTTCGAAAGTTCTGGTGCAAACCGAACCGAGGGGTGTTCGGTTCATCCCTAACACCCACTAACTCCTGCAGATGGCTCTATTAGAGAACAGCAATAAAGGGTAGATACAGGTGTATATTGTACTGTGCTGGAGGCACACAACACCCACTAACTCCTGCAGATGGCTCTATTAGAGAACAGCAATAAAGGGTAGATACACGTGTATATTGTACTGTGCTGGAGGCACACAACACCCACTAACTCCTGCAGATGGCTCTATTAGAGAACAGCAATAAATGGTAGATACAGGTGTATATTGTACTGTGCTGGAGGCACACAACACCCACTAACTCATGCAGATGGCTCTATTAGAGAACACCAGCAATAAAGGGTAGATACAGGTGTATATTGTTCTGTGGTGTTGGCACACAACACCCACTAACTCCTACAGATGGCTCTATTAGAGAATAGCAATAAAGGGTAGATACTGGTGTATATTGTGCTGTGCTGGAGGCACACAACACCCACTAACTCCTGCAGATGGCTGTATTAGAGAACTCCAGCAATAAAGGGTAGGTACAGGTGTATATTGTGCTGTGCTGGAGGCACACATCACCCACTAACTTCTACGGATGGCTGTATTAGAGAACACCAGCAATAAAGGGTAGATACAGGTGTATACTGCGCTGGAGGCACACAACACCCACTAACTCCTGCAGATGGCTGTATTAGAGAACACCAGCAATAAAGGGTAGGTACAGGTGTATATTGTACTGTGCTGGAGGCACACAACACCCACTAACTACTGCAGATGGCTGTATTAGAGAACACAAGCAATAAAGGGTAGATACAGGTGTATATTGCGCTGGAGGCACACAACACCCACTAACTCCTGCAGAAGGCTCTATTAGAGAACAGCAATAAAGGCACTGTCCCTGCCATCTAGCTCTTTCCCTGCAGGCCCGGAACACACTACACAAGGCCGCTGTGCTGGCGGCTTTATATAGTGTGGGGCGTGTAATAAACCCCCTGAGCTATAATTGGCCACAGGCATCCTGTCTGTGGCCAATTATGGCTCTCTTCGCTGCCGGCGCTGTGATTGGCCAAGCATGCAGGGTCACAGTGCATGCTTGGCCAATCATGAGCCAGCAATGCACTGCGATGGTGCAGTGCATTGTGGGCTGTGAGTGCCACGCAAATTTGGCACGAACGGTCCATAACGTTGGGTATTCGGCGAACGTGCGAACAGCTGATGTTCGAGTCGAATATACGTTCGATTCGAACACCAAGCTCATCCCTAGTCTAGAGCCATTTTGCCTGATAATTTCAGCATTAAGGTAGCTTATGTCTTGACATTTGGATATCTGAGATCCTTCTAGACCTATTAGCCATACAAAATACGTCTTCCATGTTACTGCCCATATTGAGGGTGTCATCCCTCTGAATAGAGAGTGAGACAATGTGCCCCAAACTATTTGGAAGACCCCAGGGGGAAAGAACAATCTGCCCAGGTCTTTGAGAATTGGTTTGCCAAGATATGCAAGATATGCAACAGTTACTGGATCCCAGAGAGTGAGGTCATGACCGAGCCTTATCTATCCTTTAATGCAATCTCTAGGCTTACTTGTAAAGAATTCAATCCTTACAGCAGGGAACAGAGGATTAGTGATGGACGAACTTCCGACGGGACGTTTCGCAAACGCGGACCGCGAGCGTTTGCGGCGGGCCCCATTGACTTCAATGGGAGGCGAACTTCGCAAACCTACAGGTCAAATTTGCAGCCACAAAATAATTAATAGCTGTGCAAACATAGTCCCACCACATGGCCAATGACATAACACATGTATGAGGTGAATCTGGGATCGACAACTACAAGCACTCTTTTTTTTATATGGGAAATTGTTGTGACAATTCAGGACTGTGGAGCGCATGAAGGCAATGGAGGAGAGGCAAGGTCAGGGACCAGGGTAGGCAAAGAAGAGGGTGCAGGAGATGATCACCAGCAGCGTGACATACATCAATGACACCTGCACCGTGATAGAGTCATCTGACAGCAGCACCGTGATAGAGAGCACTGACATCAGCAGCGTGACATACAGCAATGACACCTGCACCGTGATAGAGTGATCTGACAACAGCACCGTGATAGAGAGCACTGACATCAGCAGCGTGACATAAAGCACTCACACCAGCACCGTGATATACAGCACTGACAGCAGCACCGTGATAAAGAGCACTGACATCAGCAGCGTGACATAAAGCACTCACACCAGCACCGTGATATACAGCACTGACAGCAGCACCGTGACAGAGAGCACTGACATCAGCACCATGATATACAGCACTGACACCTGCACCGTAAGCAGCCCCAGGAGGAAGTCAGCATAGCACAGGGATGGTGGGAGCCCCTCATAATGAGCATAGCACAGGGATGGTGGGAGCCCCTCATAATAAGCAGCCCCAGGAGTAAGTCAGCACAGCACAGGGATGGTGGGAGCCCCTCATAATGAGCATAGCACAGGGATGGTGGGAGCACCTCAAAATATGCACAGCAGAGGTACAGCCCCAGGAGGAAGTCAGCACAGCACAGGGATGGTGGGAGCCCCTCATAATATGCACAGCAGGGGTACAGCCCCAGGAGGATGTCAGCACAGCACAGGGATGGTGGGAGCCCCTCATAATAAGAAGCCCCAGTAGAAATATGACACCACTCAACCTCTTCAAAGAGAAGGGTACCGGCATATAGTACGGTGTGCTTTTTTTGGACAAGGAAGTGAGCCAAATGAAGAAAGAAGGTCTCTGTGCTCGATTAAAAAAATTGTTTATAGACATATACATGGTCTACTGGTCACATGTGTTGAATTCCTCCGAGATCCATGCCTCATTCATTTTTAGAAATGTGAGGTAGTTAACACTGTCGTGAGCTAGGCGAGTACGCTTATTGGTCACGATCCCCCCTGCTGCGCTGAAAGTCCTTTTGGACAGGACACTGGATGAGGGGCAAGCCAACAGTTCGATTGCAAATTGGGCAAGCTCTGGCCAGAGGTCTGCCCACCCAGTAGTCCAGGGGTTCATCACTCCTCAGAGCATCCACATCGGCCGTTAACCCGATGTAGTCGGACACCTGACGGTCTAGGCGTTCCCTGATGCTGGATCCGGATGACACCTGTCGATGGGTCGGCTGAAAGAATGACCTCATATCCGAAGTCACCAACACATCTTCAAACCGGCCTTTTCTTGCAGGCGCTGTTGGATTGGTACCCGCAACTCCTTCTCTGGGAGTGGGAATTGCTCCTCTGCCAGCACACGCAAAAGCAGAATGCAGCATTTCTCGAAGCAAGGCCTGGAAGTGCTGCATTTTAACAGCCCTCTGTGACGGCGGTAACATTTCCGCCATTTTGTGTTTGTACCGGGGGTCTAAGTACGTTGCCACCCAGTACTGGTCCTTGACCCTTATGCTTTTTATACGGGGGTCCCTATTAAAACACTGGAGCATGAAGGCCCCCATTTGCACTAAAGTGGAAGCGGTGTGGTGGCCTGGCTCCTGCTCATCATCCAGAATAATGTCGTCCTCTTCATTCTCCTCTCCCCATCCACGCACAACAGGGATCCCAGAAAGGTTTAAACATGCTCTTCTTGCTCCTCCTCATCCGCCCTGGCACCATCCTCCTCTGACTCCTCTTCAGACTCCTTTTGTTCACTTGTCTCAGATAGAGTAGCCCCCCCCTGGGAATTCATCCAGCATTGCGACTTCCTCATCTTCCCGCTCCTGCTCCTCCACAGCTTGATCAATGAAACTACGCAATGCACGCTCAAGGCATAAGGTACCATGTCACTGATGGCGCCATGGCTGCGACTGACCAGTTTTGTGATCTCCTCAAATGGGCGCATTAGTCTGCATGCATCGCGCATGAGCAGCTACTGGCGCGTGAAAAAAAAAAACAGCTCCCCAGAACCGGTTCTGCCGCAGAGTTCATACAAGTAGACGTTAACTGCACGTTTCTGCTGGAGCAGCCTATCAAGCATATAGAAGGTTGAGTTCCATCGCGTCGGGCAATCGCAAATAAGACGTCTGACCGGCAGATTGTGTCGCTGCTAAATGTCAGCAAGGCGAGCCATGGCCGTGTAAGATATTCTGAAATGAGCAGAGATTTTCCTTGCCTGCCGCAAGATGTCCTGGATCCCAGGGTATTTGACAAGGAATCGCTGCACGACCAAGTCTAAGATGTGTGCCATGCATGGCACGTGCGTGATTTTGCCCTGTTTCAATGCGCTAAGCAGATTGGCACCATTGTCACACACCACTTTACCAACTGTCAAATTGAGCGGTGTTAGCCACTGATCTGCCTGTGAACGCAAAGCTGAAAGGAGTGCTGTGCCAATGTGGCTCTTGGCTTCCAGGCATAACAGACGCAGCACGGCATGGCAACGTCTCACCTGGCATGTCGAATAGGTTCTGGGGAGCTTGGGCGGCGCAGCGGAAGAGACGCTAGCAGCGGAAAAGGAGGAGTCAGCTGAGGAGGAGAGGGAGGAGGATGGAGTAGGAGGAGGAGGAGGAGGAGAAGAAGAGTCAGCCCTACATGCAATCCGTGGCGGTAAAACCAAATCTACACGGGTGCCACGGGTTACATGCTTGACGGCCGTCAGAAGGTTCACCCAGTGGGCAGTAAAAGTGATATACCTTCCCCCGTGTTTGCTAGACCACGTGTCTGTGGTCAGATATATCTTGGCACCGACACTGTGTGCCAGAGATACATTCACTTGCTGCTGAACATGGCCATATAGCTCTGGGATGCCCTTCTGTGAGAAATACTTCCTTCCTGGGACCTTCCATTGTGGTGTTCCAAGCGCCACAAATTTGAAAAAGGCCTCCGAGCCCACCAGTTTATATGGCAGTAGTTGGTGGGCTATGAGTTCTGACAAGCCAGCCATCAACCGTTGGGCAAGAGGGTTATCCGGCGTCATCATTTTTTTACGCTCGAACATTAGGCCCACAGAAGCCTGCCTTTTTGAGGAAAAACGTGAGCTTGGCGTGATGAAAGGTGGAATGGAGGTCAATTGTGAGGAGAGAGGAGAAGGAGAAGTAGAAGACGAGGCTGGAAGGTGAGAGCCTGGAGCGTGGCTTTGTGTGTTCCGTTCTGGGCTCGGTGATGGCTGCTCATGTGCCTTCTTAAGGCGGTCGTCCCTAGGTGAGTGTTGGGCTTACCGCGACGAAATGCGTTGACTGCAAAGATTGCAGATGGCAACGCTATTGTCAGCAGCAGACACATTAAAAAAAGCCCACTCTGTGGAGCCATGTGTCCGCGTCCTGGGAGCACCAGATGTGACCGTACATGGTCGATGACTCTCTCCTGATACATTAGCAGTCTGCTTTGTCCCTCCTGTGCAATGTAAGTTATTCCTGCTTCTCCTCCCTATCTGCTGGTCCATATCTCCCTCTGAACTCCCCTCCTCTTCCTCTCTTTTGGGCACCCACTTGACATCACTAGACACATCATCATCAACGTCACCTTCCCCACCGCTATAAGTAGAGATCTCGGAGTAGGCAGGAACACCGGGGACCAACCTCCTCCTTGGGCTGATCTGGGTACTGTCGTCAGACTGCTGAGTAGCAGTTGTTGCTGCCTCCTCTTCCTGATCCAATACCAAGAGTGGCTGCGCATCAGAAATGTCTTGATATGGATCGGAAAATAATTCCTGTGACTCAAGCGGAAGGTATGTGGTGGTGGTGTTGTTGGTGGTAGTGTCTTTGGGGGTGCACATAGCAGAGAGTGAAGAAGAGGGTGCAGATCGAGAGGATAAGGAGGGTGCAGAAGAGTAAGGCTGAGTGAGCCACTCAACCAAATCTGGTGCGTCCTTTAAAGTAATTGAACGCACCTTCTGCAACTTCCCACTTTGGCTCAAGCCTGTTGCTCCTGCCCTACCCCTACCACCCCTGCGGAAGGGCCTGCCTCTTCCTCTGCCTGTCATTTTTTAAATGACCCTATGACAAAACTCTCAGTCCCTATACCTATGAAGTCCTTATAGAATGGCAGACTGTACCTCACTCAACCCTATGTACTGTAGCACCCTAGACAGACCAAGTTACCAGTCCTTATAAGGACTTTTGTGGACCAAGTAGGTTGTGTGTGAGTGATTAGCATACTGTACATCAGTCCCTATACCGATGAAGGACTGCTGCAGTATAGGGCAGCGGTCAGCAGTAGTGCACCTCAATCCTATGTACTGTGGACCTATACCAGTCCTTATAGAATGGCAGACTGTACCTCACTCAACCCTATGTACTGTAGCACCCTAGACAGACCAAGTTACCAGTCCTTATAAGGAGCTTTGTGGAACAAATGGGTTGTGAATGATTAGCAGACCGCAGCAGAAGGGCAGCAGTCAAGTATAATATTCTTTCTATATTTGGAAGAAAGAATATTATACGTGTACAAGCCTATTACCATACCACTGATACCAGTCCTGAAAAGAACCTTTGTGGAACTAATAGTAACAGCTACTGATTAAACTGACCCTCACTGCCTCACACACTGCTTCCTGCCTGTCCCTATATAAACTGACAAAACAGAGGCTACTGGAACAATAATTGAAATAGCACTTTTGTGGACCTGATAGTAACAGCTAATGACTAAACTGGCTGTCCCTGCAGCACACACCGTCCTGTCCCTTTCTCTAAACTGACAAAAGACACTGAGGTTGCTGCAACAATCACTAGCACAGCACTGCCTATCCTGAACTACACCTAACACCTATACCAGTCCTGAAAAGAACTTTTGTGTACCAAATAGCTAGCGATCTGGGTCACTGTAATCTCTCCCTGCTCCACACAGCAACCTATCCCTATAGTGACAGAAGAAAGAATGTAAAATGGTCGCCGGATCGGGTGTATTTATAAGTTAGGGGGAATGTCCAAGTGTCCATGTGCTGTAATGTCTCAATTGGCTCTCCTGTACCCCATGATGGATGTGTCATCATAGGTCAAAGTTCTTTTACACAGTAAACACGGAAGTCCGCTGGGCGAACAACGCCAATAGTCCGCCGAACGGGCGGACCGCGAACAGCTGAAATTCGCTGCGAAACGACCACCGGGTGAACCATTCGGCCATCACTACAGAGGATTCCATCTTTTAAATTCTGCAGGGCTTCCTATGATCTAATGTACTTGAAGTTTGGCGTAGGCGCTGACCTCCATAGGATTTCAAACAAAAGGTTAGACCTCCAGGTGAGCCTTCACTTCTTAGTCTCCAGCATCTAGATATAACTTGTCTGAATTTGGAAGATACCATTGGCAACGCCGTATGAGGTATTGGATCTCAGGAAGGAGAATAGGAGGTTCTCAGATCAGAGACTGTACTTGCGGATATCATGGCCTGCAAGCCACTGGGCAATTATTGTCCTCATCACCATTGAACAACTGATAAGGATCCTGGAGACTATTAGGTTTGTTCAATATACATATTGGCCAGTCTGCAGACCCAGTTGGATGTCAGTATTTTCACTGCTTTCACCTCTGGGAAGTCACCGAGGTTACTGTTAGATCAATATCCTGATCGCCTTATTTGTTGCCGATTCCTTGAATGGATTATTGATTTGAAGACCACCCCTTGACATCCAACGGCTTTGTACCTAAGGCCGTCTGGCAGGAAGTTCTAGGAAACCCAAACCTAAAGGGCTGGCAGACCTGAATGGGAGATACCTCTGACAGAAGTTGACTAGTCTTACATTCCTTCTTGACACCAGAGATAGGACTTCCCCGTTTTGCTGAGTCTTTGCAGCATAGCTGAGGATCTCTTTGTTGCGTTTTCGGAAGGTCTTCCCTCTGCGACCACTGCAACTCTGACTTTGGACACCTTGTCCACTATTGGCATGAATACCCGACAAGTAATAGATTGCGATGATTGGTATGCCTAGTAGCTGATAAGCCAAAACATTAGCTAGCTTTGCTACCTCCCAAAAGGGACTTGTTTCCTCTGTGGAGTCACTATTCCTGGTGCAGGAAGCAAGTTTTCCCTTACTACAACACCAGTTAATACAGTTGTCAACCTGCCATTGGGCCCTTCGGACCACATGGGCTACTACTTTACCATTTTGCAACTGTAGGATGCAACCAATGGTAAAGAGCTATCATTTTTTCAAGTGAGATACTTATACTGTTGCTCCCTCTGAGGGTAAGTCTACTGTATTCTTCAGTGATTCAGAACTGCTTGCAGGCAGGCCATTGCTGTAATGAGACTAGTTGGTCTCTCGATGATGGTTCCTCCCAATTCAGAGTCTGATCTAGAACTTTTTTCCCAGGACCTGGAAGACATTGTGCCAAGCTGTTGCCCAAACAAAGTTCACCAGAAGTCCTTGCTCCCTCAAGACGTCGACTACTGGACTTAATATCCTGGGACATGCCTGGAGTTTGTGGAAAGGCCACAGTCTGCCAGATGAACTCGTACTGACCTCTCGAATGGCCAAGCGAACGTACTTGCAGAAACATGGGTGTCTCGAAGTGTGTATACAGTATGCACACACACACACACACACACACACACACACACACACACACACACACACACACACACACACACACACCTGCTAGGTCTAAAGACCATCTACAATCTTAGTCTAAGTTTCCATTATTGCGACCTAAACGTTGCACAATTTTGCTGCAACTTTTATGAGACTTGAAGCAATGCCTGTGTATTCTTGAGGTCCATGGCCCCAAGTCACATCAAAGTGGGCTCAAAGTAATGCAGGGACTACTTTGAAGTCGCTGCGATTTGAAGTAGCATCACTATGAATGGTAGTCCTTGGAAATCATGGCGTACGATTTGTGGAAGCTAAGCCTTACTTATGGCTGGAGAGATTGATTGTAACAATGCCATATGCAGTTTTGGATCCTAATCCTTCTGCATGTAGACCAAGTCTTACTTTTGACTAAAGAACAGTCATAACCCTTGTGCTCTAATGCCTCATGGAGGGAATGCAATGAGCTGGAGGAGAGGAATGAAAATTCCAATGGCTTCTTTAATGCCTGGGACCCATTGATCCTAAAGCTCAAATTTACACATAATTCTGTCAGCCGACCCTACTGGACGACTTACGTCAGACAAATAATGATGATTATTGACTCTTTATTCTCCTCTATAGTTTTCCCAGGTTTAACCTGTCATTCAATCTTCGGTACTTTGCCTTTTGGCTATCCTCTGGTCATTGGCGATTAACATAAGGGATTAATCCCCCTTCTAGATATAGCGATACCCTCACTTAAGAGGGCCGCAAGTTTGGTTTGGGCCCTGAGCACAGCTCTGCCAACCCCCCCGGCAATCTGCTCTACCCACTCTGGCACAGTTAGTATCTAGCAATACACATTAAATCACTTATACTCTAAATATGTGTGTGCGTGGGTGGATAACTCAAGCTCATAGACAATCTTTGAAAGTATATAACTGACTTTACTTGTTGTTTTATAAAAGGAATAACATGAATCGAACATTTGGTTTGCGACACATAAGCAGGTCCCTGCAGTAACCAGTAATGAAGATAAACAGAGTAATCAGCATAATAAAGTATTGCTATGCAACTCTAACGCTGCCCTTTTTCAGCTACTTCCCCGCATGGGTAAACTAACACCCAGCACTATCTACCTATGCAGTCAGGCCTGACTGATCTAGATGGAAGTCCAGTGAAACAATATTCGCTAGCAATCTTTCGGTGGTGCACTTGAAGAACAACTTTGTAATCCAAACGAATAATAAAGATAAAGTATCTGTCTTTAAACAGCTCTCACCACCCGGACAGGTCCAAGTCAGTTTTCTCCGCCGATTCGTCTAGGAACAGGAATCCACCAACCTCCGAGTCTTCAATCCTTCTGGTGTACTGCAGCAAGGATGAGAAAATGTCTCTCAGGTGCAGCTAGGCTGGCAAAGGGCTCTTTGGAAAAGAGCACAAGGCCCAGGCTTCAGGCCTTGTGCCTCCAGCAGTCCAGCACAGACCTCCTCTTGCTAGGAGAAAGGGGGGTGTCCAAAGAGGAAGAACTAGGCCTCTCCCCCTCCTTATATGCCCTCCCCCATGAGTCTCTGGGGCATAACTCCAAACATCCTGGGAACCAGCAGGGTTCTGGGAACAGTAGTTTTATAGTCCTTAAAGAGACCCCGCTACACACTCCCCCCACTTAAACTCTTTGGTCCCCAAAGATAAACTTTTAACACATATCCTGTACCAATTTTGAAAGTGCTGGGTATGATGTTGGTACAGGGAATTTCCACCAGAACTCAGAGGTGGGATTCCCTGTCCCACAGGTCACACTGGCATGAGTGGCCTGCCTAACTGTGCCAGAGAGTGAGCTGGGGTTGCCCTCCACCAAATGGTCAGTGGAGGGATTAGAGCGTGCAGCACTTCTTCTAGCAGTCACAACAGAGTCCTCAGAGCTCTCCCCCATTTGAGAGTAGGTTAGCTTCTTGGGGGGTCTCACAACTCGGCGAGCTCTCTGTTCTCTTGGGACTTCAGGCTCTGGTGCCACAGGCTCTACTTCAGGAACACACTCTGACAGCATCACTGGTTCTGGAACATCGGTCCTTTCCTCTTCTGAGTAAATGCTAGGGAGGTCCTCCCAGCCTTCAGGCACACCACTAGATGGAATGAACTCTGTAGCTTCTGGGTTCAGTGTCCCATCCTGTGTATCCTCAGTAGGTGGGAGATCTATGGCAGAATTTCCTGAAGTTGATGAAGGCCACAGCCACTCAAGCTCTCCTCTTCCACCTTCACCTTGTTGGGAATCTTGTCCATTTCTAACCCGGGAGGTCTGAGACCGAGTGCTAGGTCCCGGGGTATCCAGAATGGAAACAGATTCAGGTGGATTTCTCACTGGAGGTATTCTGACTGCTTCAGTAAGCGGGAGCAAATGATTCCTGTGCCAAGTCTTCAAGGGCCCCACTTTCCCCTCTGGTTTTAACTTATACACAGGCAATCCAGGTAGCTTTCTGCAAATGACATAGGGCTCCGATCTCCATCTATCAGCAAGCTTGTGCTTCCCAGGGATCCCCAGATTGCGTAGCAGTACACGGTCCCCAGGCTGCAGGTCTTTCACTCGAACCTTCAGATCGAAGTTCCTTTTGTTGCGGGCTCCCCTTTGGTCCAAGGCCGCCTGAGCTCGTTCATGGGCCACTTTCAAATTGTGTCTAAGTCGGTCCACATATCCCTTGTGGGAGGTAGCAGAGGCATGGTCTAGGGAAATGCCAAAGGCCAGATCCACCGGCAATCTTGCTTCTCTCCCAAACATGAGCCGGTAGGGGGAGTAACCCATCACATCACTTGTGGTGCAGTTGTAAGCGTGCACCACAGCTGATATGTGTTGGCTCCAGTGTTGCTTCTTCTCTGTCTCTAGAGTTCCAAGCATGTTTAGAAAGGTCCGATTAAACCTCTCAGGTTGGGCATCTCCTTGTGGATGATAAGGTGTAGTCCTGGTCTTCTCTACTCCCAATGAGTCCAGTAGGTTCCGGATCAGACGACTCTCAAAGTCCCTTCCTTGGTCTGAGTGGATTCTCTGTGGTAATCCATAGTGGACAAAGTATTTTTCCATGAGCACCTTGGCCACAGTGGAGGCCTTTTGGTCTTTGGTGGGGAAAGCCTGGGCATAACGGGTGAAATGATCGGTTACCACCAGAACATTTCCCAATCCACTCAAATCGGGTTCGAGGCAGAGAAAGTCAATGCACACCAGATCCATTGGACCCTGACTCTGTAGGTGGCCCATTGGGGCAGCTTGATGGGGTAGAGTATTCCTCTGGATGCATCGTGCACAAGAACGGCAATATTCCTCCACTTCTGCCCTCATACAGGGCCAATAGAACCGGCTTCTGACAAGCTGGAAAGTTCTCTCCGCCCCTAGATGGCCATGCTGGTCATGTAAGGCAATTAGTACCGTCTCTCGGTGCTTCTCTGGGAGAAACAACTGCCACTTATCTTCTGAGTTATCAGAAGGGCCCCTTCGGTAGACCACTCCCTGATGTACTTGTAGCTTATCCAACTCTTTCCTCAGCAGGCGAGCCTCCTTGGAAGGGTGATGTCGAAGTCCCTCTGGATTCTCGTTCTCCAAAGCTTCAAGGACCAATCTCCCCATGGGGTCTTCCAATTGATCATAGCTCAGATCCTTTCTGGACAGCTTTGGCAGGAGTTTCTCTGCTAGTTGAGTTACCCCACAGTAGGGTTGAGGGACTCCCACTGCGGTGACTCCTATCTCCTCTGCTCTGGGGCCCCCTCTTGCTTGAAACTCAGCACCCTGACAGAGTGCTCGCACTCCTTCTGGTGCTACCTGGGTCCAGTCTTCCCAGTCATTGACCATGACATGAGATCTTCGGGACAGGGCATCTGCATCCCTATTTCCAGCCCCTGGTCTGTACTTTAGACTGAAGTTGAATCCGGATAATGCAGCCAACCATCTGTGTCCGGTTGCATCTAACTTTGCAGTAGTGAAGAGGTAGGTCAGAGGATTGTTATCTGTCTTTACGGTAAACTCCGCCCCATAGAGATAGTCCTTCAGTTTGTCTACTACTGCCCATTTGAGGGCCAAGAACTCCAATTTATGAGTGGGGTAGTTCTTCTCCGAGGGAGTCAGGCTCTGGCTCACATAGGCCACTGGTCGTAGCTGCTCTTCATACTCTTGATAGAGCACTCTGCCTAGGCCCTCATGACTGGCATCGACATGTAGCTCATATGGTCTGGTGGGGTCGGCATAGGCCAGGACTGGGCCGTGGTAAGGCTCCTCTTCAAGGTTCGGAAAGCCTCTTCACACCTTGGGTTCCACTGATCTTGAACCGACTCACCGGCCCTCCTAGGTCCCAAGCCATCCTCTTCTCCTTCAGTCTTGAGCAATTCATTTAGTGGCTTGGCAATCCGGGCAAACCCATCCACAAATCTTCTATAATAGGAGCAGAACCCCAGGAAAGATCTGAGCTCTGTGACTGTTGTCGGTCTTGGCCAAGAGGTAACTGCCTCCAACTTCTCAGGGTCTGTAGCCACTCCCTTTTCAGACACTATGTGTCCCAGATAGTTCACAGAGGATTGGTAAAACCGGCACTTCTCGGGAGAAAGCTTTAGTCCCTCTTCGCTGAGTCTTCTCAACACCTTCTCCAACCTGGCCTCATGTTCTTCCAAAGTCTTCCCGAAGACAATGACATCGTCCAAGTACACAAGGACTTCTATGAGGTTCATGTCTCCAACGGTCTTCTCCATGAGGCGTTGAAAGGTAGCAGGGGCTCCAGACAGGCCCTGAGGCATTCTGTTGAATTCGAAGAATCCCACTGGGGTTATGAAAGCTGTCTTCTCTCGGTCTTCCTGGTGCATGGGGATTTGGTAGTACCCACTCTTGAGGTCCATTACACTGAACCACTTGGCACCAGCCAAACTCTGTAGGGCATCCTCTATTCTCGGTGTGGTATACTGGTCAGGGATGGTCCTCCTGTTGAGAGTCCTGTAGTCGATACAAAGCCTCAACGACCCATTCTTTTTCCTGACCACCACTATGAGGGAGGCATAGGGACTTCTAGACTCCCGAATCACACCAGTCTTCTTCAACTCTGCAAGCTGCTCCCTCAGATCCTCCAGGTCAGCTAGAGGGACCCGCCTAACCCTTTCCCTGAAGGGTTTGTCTTCTTGGAGGCGGATTCGGTGGGTGGCACTCCTGGCACATCCCACATCAAACTCATCCTTTGAGAAAATCCTCTCCCATCTAGTCAGCTGGGCCTTGGCTCTCTCCTTCCAGGCTCCAGGTAGGTCCGGGTTCTCCATGGAAAGTTTTTTCCAAACATCTCCTCCTTCACCGGTTCCTTTTACTTCTGACCAGCTGACTGGGGCCGCAGGACTCACCTGCCCCAACAGCATCCTGGCAGGGATCTCTATGGGTCTCTCCGTAGGGTTTCTCACACTCACTGGGACTCTTCCTCGAGCCTTCTTCAGGGCCTTGATTGAAATCACTTCCGGTATCACTTCCAGGCCTGAGTGGTCCTCCCTTGGATTGGATTCCAGCATGACAAAGGGGCCAGGCTGCTCCCAGGTAAGCTTCACCGTGGCCCTGAGGCAGGCTACCTCTCCGGGCTGCAGCACCACTCCCTCTCTCCCAAGTCTCCACACCTTCCCTATCCCCTCTCCTGGGGTCTTCTGCTCTAGGACCAACCGTTGGTAGGCTGTCTTCAGCATGGGATGGATATTGGGATCTTGATGGTTTCTCGTCTCCACTAGAGGGGTCAGAAGTCTTCGCACCAGATCCGTATTGGTCCCTATGATGAGGGACATCTTGCTGGCCCCGGGCGGTCTAGGACACACAACCGCCAGGGTGTCAAACACCTCTGTTTTCCCCGCCACAGAGGGATCGAAGGTCAGCTTTATGGGCAGGTAACCATCGTAGGGGAAACTCTGAGCTCCCAGGCCCCATATCTCCAGCTCTTCTATCTTCTGTATAGGCAAATGGCTCAAGTGCCTATCATAGAAGTCTCTGTACAACAAAGTCACTTGAGCTCCAGTGTCCAGGAGGGCCTTCGTGTAGACTCCTTCCACCTGGATGGAGACAGTGGGGGACGGGCCGACCAATTCTTCTGGGTAGGGCCGGGTTGAGGCCACCCTCTTCTGTGGACCCGTCTTCATCCAGTTGGTTTTAGACTTTATTCTTTTTCGAGCCTGGTATGCATTGACCCTCCCCACAGTAATGGGAGTACAAACCCGCTGAGGGATGTTATTGTCTCTTATTTGTAGACATTCCTTCTGAGGGATCTGGTTTTCTCTCTCTCTCTTCATTCTATTCAGTTTGGAGTTCACTGAAAGGCATGGGCACCCAGTTGACTCCCTCACCGGGGCCCTCTGAAGTTTCCCGCCGGCTGGCAGTTATCTATCTTCTTCTTCTTGGGACTGGAACATCTACTGGCGAAGTGGCCACTGCCCCCGCAGTTGTAGCATAGCATCTCTTCTCGGTCTCGAGTGGGGCTTGGTGTTGGTGTATCTGGAAACAACTCCCTCCTAGGACTTGATTTCTCGGCTCCCCCTTGACCTTTCGCCATCATAGCAGTCAACATCTCCATCACCTGGGACATCTGTAACTTCGAAGTGTCCACCTCCTTATCTCTAGCGGGAGTCATGGCCGGTGTAACTATTGCTACCGGTTGTTTGACGGGCTCGGTGAGATGTTCTTCCCTTTTTTCTTCCAGTAGGGCCTCTTCCTCTCTGATCATTCGGATGAGGTCAGTGTACTCCAGATTCTTCCCATCCAGTCGGGCACGCAGTGTCCATGCAATAGGATCCATGGGTTGAGCTCCCCTCAGTACCTGTTGAGCACGGGCCTCATCTACTTTTCCTGGGCTGATCCCCTTCTTTAGGATCATCCTATGCAGGATTTTATCTAAACGTCCCATGTAGTCTGATAGTTTTTCACCTTTCTTCTGGTAGCAATGCTCTAACTGATAAGCAAGCTCAGAGATTTTCTCTGTCCCACCAAACACATTCTGTAATACATCTAGGTACTCCTGCGCATTACAGTCTGTCTTGCTCATCTTCAGGTTGCGTACGGCCTCTAGAGCAGGCCCCTTTAGACTTTCCACAATCCTCTGCTTCTTTCTGCACTCTGGAATTTCCCATTCCTCTAGTGCCTGTGTTGCGCTATCTAACCACTCTTCAAATCCCTCTTCTTCCGAAGGTACAGGTTTCCTCCCTGAAAACATCCGGAGTTTTCTGTACCCCGACATCGGGTAATCTGTGGGATCCTTCTTGCACTGGGCCACAATCTCCCCCAGGACAGCGCACAGTTCTGCGCTAAGGGTGGCCGGTGCTGGTCTGAGACTCTCGGGTGAGGTACGGGCCGCAGCCTGCGGTGATCCCGTTGGCGATGGCTCCTCCTTTATTGCGTGCGCCAACCTAAAGGATCTGTTGTCTTGTGTCCGTACACGGTTGCGCTTGCAAGCCTTCGGCATCCCATCCCAGTATTCCACTAGCGCGTACTGTTATGAGATGTCTGGGTCTGATTTTATCTCCATCACCCATGGTTCATGGTCTGGGGACACTGACTTCATTAACTCCTCTACGGTCTCAGTCGACCATTTCTCCCCTGGGAGGCTAATGACCACTGACTGACTTGGGTCGGCCTTAGCCGCTTCACACCACGCTCTGACTCCCTGTGGGTCCATGCCGGTACCTCTGGCGTGTTCACCGCTGTCTCAGAAATCCCGGATTTACGAGCCCCCACGTATAGCGATACCCTCACTTAAGAGGGCCGCAAGTTTGGTTTGGGCCCTGAGCACAGCTCCGCCAACCCCCCCGGCAATCTGCTCTACCCACTCTGGCACAGTTAGTATCTAGCAATACACATTAAATCACTTATACTCTAAATATGTGTGTACGTGGGTGGATAACTCAAGCTCATAGACAATCTTTGAAAGTATATAACTGACTTTACTTGTTGTTTTATAAGGAATAACATGAATCGAACATTTGGTTTGCGACACATAAGCAGGTCCCTGCAGTAACCAGTAATGAAGATAAACAGAGTAATCAGCATAATAAAGTATTGCTATGCAACTCTAACGCTGCCCTTTTTCAGCTACTTCCCCGCATGGGTAAACTAACACCCAGCACTATCTACCTATGCAGTCAGGCCTGACTGATCTAGATGGAAGTCCAGTGAAACAATATTCGCTAGCAATCTTTCGGTGGTGCACTTGAAGAACAACTTTGTAATCCAAACGAATAATAAAGATAAAGTATCTGTCTTTAAACAGCTCTCACCACCCGGACAGGTCCAAGTCGGTTTTCTCCGCCGATTCGTCTAGGAACAGGAATCCACCAACCTCCGAGTCTTCAATCCTTCTGGTGTACTGCAGCAAGGATGAGAAAATGTCTCTCAGGTGCAGCTAGGCTGACAAAGGGCTCTTTGGAAAAGAGCACAAGGCCCAGGCTTCAGGCCTTGTGCCTCCAGCAGTCCAGCACAGACCTCCTCTTGCTAGGAGAAAGGGGGGTGTCCAAAGAGGAAGAACTAGGCCTCTCCCCCTCCTTATATGCCCTCCCCCATGAGTCTCTGGGGCATAACTCCAAACATCCTGGGAACCAGCAGGGTTCTGGGAACAGTAGTTTTATAGTCCTTAAAGAGACCCCGCTACATAGATATCACCGGATCCGACTTGAACAGCACCACTCTGACTTAAAAGCGGTATGTGTTACTTGTGGGATGAGCCATATGGGTTAACTGACCACAACGGACTACCAGAGAAACAGCATACAGTCTTGTATCCACAGTGGCTGAACTGCATCACTGGCTACTTCATTTTCACTCTAGGATCAGCTATCATAAAGAGTTTAGCACTGGCCAGAGCTCTGCTTTCATCTTGTCTGGGATCCTGGCAGTCTGGCTACCGAAGTGAGCTCAACTGCAGGTCACAAAACAGTACTTAATAATAGTATGAACCTTCTTCATCTCCAGATCCATTCGCTGTCCCGAGGTCTCTGCAAAGGATATTGTTTTTCTGCTGGCAGAATGGCACCCCTGGCTAATCTGATCAACTCTGTTTGGACGGCTGCTTATGAGGCAGAGGTACCCTTTAAACAACTTAATTGTTTGATTAGCTTAGTACCTGAGCATTATTGAATAGAGATCCACACAGTCAGTTTGGACAGAGTTAAAAAATCCACATTTTGCTTCTGATATGCCAACTTGCCAAAGCAACTTCCTAGAAGCATGCTAAGGCTGACCCTTCTGGCCAGTCTAATAAAGACTTCCTGGCTAACTGCTTGTGAGGTAGAGGTTGCCTTTAACCACTTAATAACCGCCCTATAGCCGAATGACGGCTTCAGGGCGGTTTCTTAACTGTGGGAGGCCGTCATATGACGTCCTCCCAGAATTCCGCTCTCGCGCGCCCCCTGGGGCATGCACTCGAGAGCATCCGTGACCGCTCGTCGCGGCCGTTTACCACGTGATCGCTCCGTCAAATGACGGAGTGATCACTTGTAAACAAACCGGCGTCATGTTATGACGCCGGTTCCTCCCTCCCCCTCTCTGTACCGATCGGAACAGCGGAGGGGGAAGAGATCGGTGTCAGCAGCGATGTGGGCTGCATCTGCAGTGCCCACATCGCTGCTCACCGAAAATTAACCCCTCAATTCCCTGCAAATACTCTGCAATACCCTGCCATTACTCTGCATTACTCTGCAATACCCTGCAATACCCTGCAATACTCTGCAATACTCTGCATTACACTGCAATACTCTGCATTACCCTGCCATTACTCTGCATTACCCTGCCATTACTCTGCATTACTCTGCATTACCCTGCCATTACTCTGCATTACCCTGCATTACCCTGCATTACCCTGCATTACTCTGCATTACTCTGCATTACCCTGCATTACCCTGCATTACTCTGCAATACCCTGCAATACCCTGCAATACTCTGCAATACCCTGCAATACTCTGCAATACTCTGCATTACCCTGCAATACTGTGCAATACCCTGCAACGCTCTGCAACACCCGCCAATACCCTGCAACACTCTGCAATGCTCTGCAACACTCTGCAATGCTCTGCAACACCCACCAATACCCTGCAACACTCTGCAATGCTCTGCAACACCCGCCAATACCGTGCAACACTCTGCAATGCTCTGCAACACCCTCCAATATCCTGCAATGCTCTGCAACGCAATACTCTGCAACGCCATACTCTGAGATACCCAGCCATACTCTGATATACCCAGCCATACCCAGCCATAGTCGGTGATACCCTGCAATACCCAGCCATAGACACCCCCCCCCTCCCGGTGCTTCTACCGACTCGCCAATACTATCAAATCCAGAATCTTTTTTTTTTTTTTTTTTTTCAGGCTTCCCAGCTTAGAGGTGAGATGCGGGGTCTTATTGACCCCACATCTCACTGTAAAGAGGACCTGTCATGCCATATTCCTATTACAAGGAATGTTTACATTCCTTGTAATAGGAATAAAAGTGATCAAAAAATTTATTTTTGGGGAAAAAAATGTCAAACTAAAATAAATAAAGTAAAATGAACAATAAAATTTTTTTTTTTTTTTTTAAAGCGCCCCTGTCCCCATGTGCTCGCATGCAGAAGCGAACGCATACGTAAGTCCCGCCCACATATGAAAACGGTGTTCAAACCACACATGTGAGGTATCGCTGCGTACGTTGGAGCGAGAGCAATAATTCTAGCCCTAGACCTCCTCTGTAACTCAAAACATATAACCAGTAAAAAAAAAAATTTAATCGTCGCCTATGGGGATTTTTAAGTAGCGACGTTTGGCGCCATTCCACGAGCCTGTGCAATTTTGAAGAGTGACATGTTAGGTATCGATTTACTCGGTGTAACTTCATCTTTCACATTATGCAAAAATTGGGCTAACTTTACTGTGTTTTTTTTTTTTAAGCACAAAACAGTTTTTTTTCCAAAAAAAAGCATTCGAAAAATTGCTGCGCAAATACCGTGCGAGATAAAAAGTTGCAACGACCACCATTGTATTCTCCAGGGTGTTTGCTAAAAAAACATATATAATGTTTTGGGATTCGATGTAATTTTCTAGCAAATAAATGATGATTTTTACATGTAGGAGAGAAATGTCAGAATTGTCCTGGGTGCTCCAGAACGCCTGATGGCGCTCCCTGCATGTTGGGCCTCTGTATGTGGCCGCACTGTGTAAAAGTCTCACACATGTGGTATCGCCGTACACGGGAGTAATAGCAGAATGTGTTTTGGGGTGTAATTTGTGGTATGCATATGCTGTGTGAGAAATAAACTGATAATATGACAATTTTGTGAAAAAAAAAAAAAAAAAGTAAAAAAAATCTTGATTTTGCAAAGAATTGTGGGAAAAAATGACAACTTCAAAAAACTCATCATGCCTCTTACTAAACACCTTGGAATGTCTTCTTTCCAAAAAGGGGTCATTTGGGGGGTATTTGTACTTTTCTGGCATGTTAGGGTCTCAAGAATTGAAATAGGCCGTCAGTACTTCAGGTGTGATCAATTTTCAGATATTTGCACCATAGCTTGTGGACTCTATAACTTTCACAAAGACCAAATAATATCCACCAATTTGTACTTATTTTTACCAAAGATATGTAGTGGTATAAATTTTGGCCAAAATTTATGAAGAAAAAATTACTAATCTGCTAAATTTTATAACAGAAATGAAGAAAAATTCATTTTTTTGCAGAATTTTCTGTATTTTTTCTTTTATAGCACAAAAAATAAAAAACCGAGTGGTGATTAAATACCACCAAAAGAAAGCTCCATTTGTGTGAAAAAAAGGACAAAAATTTCATATAGGTCCAGTGTTGCATGATTGAGTAATTGTCATTCAAAATGTGAGAGCACCGAAAGCTGAAAATTGGTCTGGTTATTAAGGGTGTTTAAGTGCCCAGTGGTCAAGTGGTTAAATAAACGCAGCTGTTTGATTATGCTTGATATGGAAACATTAGTGGCTGTAGGCCTTCTCAGTCTCTGCCTATTTTCGATTGCCTCTGGCCTGCAACTTGGCTTGCATTTTGGCCAACACACCAGTTACTACCAGTCCACTATAATTTTTGTAGATATTCTCTTGGTCTGCCTCTTCTGGCAGTTAAATACATAATGGGTCCTTCAGGGCTAAAGAGGACCTGTCCCTGTTGCAGAAGCAGGTTGACTCTCCTCTTCCTGAGAAGTGGTGTTGGTGTTGAGGGTTGGAGAGATTTACAATCTATTATGCCCATAATGTGCACTCTTTTGGGATATAGAATATACCTACCTGTTCTCACCTTAATGAACTTTTCTGTTCTCTAGGAAGGCTGATTGCTACTGGTCATAGATGAGCTGAAAGACTGGAGCCATACCTGGGAGTATTTGTTAAAAAACCATCAGTAGTAACCACTACAAGCAGCAAACCACATATCCCTCTGTGGTGTACCACAAATAACATAAGCAATAACACATTGCTAACAGGTAAAGGACTAAGGAAATGTAACTAAGCAGATCCTGACTTTCATTTTAGTATCAAGGTCAGCATGTAAATGCATAGTAATAAATGCCTAGCAGTCATCAGTAATGTAGAGTCAATGTAATCACAGGCAAGCAGCGCAGGTTAATAGTCATAAGACAATTAGCACTAGCAGGTGAAACCTAACTACCTTAGACGCAGGTTTGGCAAAAGGTCCATACCACAACTAAGCATTAATACACAGTAAGCCCAGCCTTCAGGGCCAGGCCCTGCTTTAATAGGAAAGGCTCAGCACCACCTGTTATCAGCCTAAACATTAGCAATACTGCAGACACAGACTACAACCTGCGAATCATTAGTAAACAGAGTGGCACTATGGACAGTCAGTAAGATTCACATGTGTGATATATGTGTTCAGCGGTGCAAGCTAACAGCATACCTGCAGACAATAAGTTAGCCTGTAGGCCCAGGCCTTGCTGAGTTAATAGGAAGGCTTCAGCCTAGCACACCTGCTATTAGCAGTATTGCAGACACAAACCACAACCTGTGAGGCAATAGTAAACAGACTGAAACTATGGACAAGCCAGAAAAATTCACATGTGAATGCTTGCAGTGATTCAAGTTAACAACATACTTGCAGCAGTAACTGAATACTATGGATTTGTGCACCATGTGATGCCTTACCACCTGCACGCTTCATGGCCAAACAGGAAGTCCAATTAATGTCCATCCATGGAGTCATGATGAAGGAGCAATCCCTAGAGACCAGATACCATCACCCCCTTCATCTTGGATCCTGAGCGAGGGAGGTCTCCCCCATTTAGGAGTTCTTACAACCTGTATAGCGGCTACACAGGAGAAGCTTGAACCTGTGCAGCTTGGCCAGATGAATCTGGTAAGGTGAGGGAAAAGAAAAATCCTGCTTTCAGCAGTAGCATAATTGGCTGTAGCAGTGAGGGAAAAAAAAGAGACTGCTGCCTGCAGGGAGAAGACTTACTTCTATAGTATAACTGGTCCTGGAATAAGGCAGGGGCGGAGTCTACCCATAGGTACAGTATATGCTGTCATGCTTTGTCAGGAAAGGTTTTTTTTAACCTTAATGCATAAAATGAATTAAGATAAATAAGAACTTCTGCCTTTAGCTTGCATAACAAGTAAAATATATGGCATATTTTTTATGTTTCAATTATTTTTATTAAAGGTTTACAATACAAAGAACAATGGTCTCGACTTTACATTGTGCAAAATACAACTTGTTCAGAGAGCTATACATTAATTATTCTGATTTATGTGGTAATTCCTCCTATTGTTACATACATTTCTGATCCTAGTCTCTAATGTATGCTCTACCTGCCTGGACGACCCAGTTCCCCATTTGACTATCGGGAGAACCACAGGTACGTCTGCAAGTGCACATAGATCTGCACGTAGGTCTGCGAGTGCACGTAGGTCTGCGAGTGCACATAGGTCTGCGAGTGGTCTGCAAGAGTGCACATAGGTCTGTGGGTGGTCTGCGAGTGCACGTAGGTCTGCGGGTGGTCTGCGAGTGCACGTAGGTCTGCGAGTGCATGTAGATCTGTGAGTGCACGTAGGTCTGCGGGTGGTTTTCGAGCGCACGTAGGTCTGAGAGTACCTGTGTATTGTCTTGTTGAGTACCTGTTTATTGTCTTGAGTATTGTGTCAGGAAGCTAGTTGTTAGGTAATTTGGACAGGGTATAATCCCCAATCCTCATTAAATTTAATAGGTACGATGTGGGGTGTGTTGAGGCAACTTGTACATCTTGCGGCATGTATGCGTTCCTTGATCATCCGATCGGGGGTCAATACTGCTGTGCAAAATGTAAGCGCATTGTTTCCCTGGAAGCCCAGGTTCTGAATCTGGGGAAGCAACTGTCAGTACTGAGAAGTCCCTCCATACTAAAGGAGACCCAGGAACATACATGCCAGGTGCCGGAAGGGACCAGCACAGAGGTGGGTGGAGACAAAAAGGTGCAGGCACTAGCAAAGAGTAGATGGGTGACAGTCAGGAAGGGTAGAGGAGCAAGTTCCAGGGAGGCCGAACCAGGACTGGAGCATCTCAATAAGTATGCTCCATTCAGTGACATTGGTGATCCCAGTCAGTGACCAGCACTGCTGGAGCTAAGGGACTCTCCTAGCTGCCAGGGGAAGAACTCCTCCAGTGAGAGGAAAGACAGATTCTGGTGGTAGGGGGACTCAATTCTTAGAAGGACAGAGAGGCTAATCTGTAACAAAGACCTAAAGTGTCAAACAGTATGTTGTCTGCCGGGCGCTCGGGTTTGGCACATCACGGATCTGGTGGACAGATTACTGGGAGGGGCTGGGAAAGACCCAGCTGTCATGGTGCACGTTGGCACCAATGACAAAGTCAGAGGTAGATGGAGTGTCCTAAAAAACAATTTTAGGGAGTTTAGGGAATTAAAATTAGACTTGGGAAACTTAACATAAATAAATCACAGGGACCGGATGGCTTGCACCCGAGGGTACTTAGGGAACTCAGTCAAGTAATTGCCAGACCATTGTTCCTAATTTTTACTGACAGTCTACGTACTGGAATGGTACCAGCTGATTGGAGAAAAGCCAATGTAGCACCAATATTTAAAAAGTGCCCAAAATACATCCCTGGGAATTACAAACCAGTTAGCCTAACATCAATAGTATGTAAACTCTTGGAGGGGATGATAAGGGACTATATACAAGATTTTAGTAATGAGAACAGTATCATTAGCAGTATTCAGCATCGATTCATGAAGAATCGTTCTTGCCAAACCAATCTACTAACCTTCTATGAGGAGGTAAGTTGCTAGCTAGATAAAGCAAGGCCCGTAGAAGTGGTGTATCTGGATTTTGCAAAAGCATTTGACACAGTTCCCCATAAACGTTTACTGCACAAAATAAGGTCCCTTGGCATGGACCATAAGGTGAGTACGTGGATTGAAAACTGGCTACACGGGGCGAGTTCAGAGGGTGGTGATAAATGGGGACTACTCGGAATGGTCAGTGGTGGGTAGTGGGGTCCCCCGGGGTTCTGTGCTGGGACCAATCCTATTTAATTTGTTCATAAATGATCTGGAGGATGGGGTAAATGGTTCAATCTCTGTATTTGTGGACGATACTAAGCAAAGCAGGGCAATAACTTCTCTGCAGGATGTAGAAACCTTGCAAAAACATCTGAACAAATTAATGGGGTGGGCAACTACATGGCAAATGAGGTTCAATGTAGACAAATGTAAAATAATGCATCTGGGTGGCAAAAATAGGAATGCAATCTATACACTGGGGGGAGAACCTCTGGGGGAATCTGGGATGGAAAAGGACCTGGGGGTCCTAGTAGATGATAGGCTCAGCCATGGAATGCAATGCCAAGCTGCTGCTAACAAAGCAAACAGAATATTGGCATGCATTTAAAAGGGGATCAACTCCAGAGATAAAACGATAATTCTCCTGCTCTACAAGACTCTGGTCCGGCTGCACCTAGAGTATGCCATCCAGTTCTGGCCACCAGTCTTCAGAAAGGATGGACTGGAAATGGAGTGAGTACAAAGAAGGGCAACAAAACTAATATTGGGTCCGGAGGATATTACTTATGAGGAAAGGTTGCAAGCACTGAACTTATTCTCTCTGGAGAAGAGACGCTTGAGAGGGGATATGATTTCAATATACAAATACCATACCGGTGACCCCACAATAGGCATAAAATGTTTTCGCAAAAGAGAGTTTAACAAGACTCGTGGCCACTCATTAAAATGAGAAGAACAGAGGTTTAACCTTAAACTACGTAGAGGGTTCTTTACTGTAAGAGCGGCAAGGATGTGGAATTCCCTTCCACAGGCGGTGGTCTCAGCGAGGGGCATTGATATTTTCATGAAACTATTAGATAAGCACATGAATGACCACAGCATATAGGGATATACAATGTAATACGGACATATAATCACACACATAGGTTGGACGTGATGGTCTTTTTTCAACCTCACCTACTATGTAACTATGAAACTCTGCCCTTTTTGTCAGGGCCATTTGCCAAGCAAAACTGTGGGTATTTAATATTCAGGTATCAAGAGGCGAAAGTTTTAGAAAAGTGGGTTTCTTGAAAGGCCTTAGTCCTTTTAATTGGGGATTTAAAACCATGTACATTATGGATAATTACTGAGTAGTCAGTAGAGTATGTTTTAGCCATCATGGTAGGGCAGAGCACTCTTACCTTGTGTCACTGAAGGAGTGGATGAGACTGCTCAGAGGGGTGTCATCCACATCTGTATCTTCCGGGACCAGATAGAATGGGTGGAGCATGGAACCAGAGTGTAAACGAAGAGGGGGTGGTGAAAAGAAAAAGAAACAAAAGATTAAATGACAACAAATTTGTAGGCCGTAGGTCTAAGTGTATACACTTAATGAACTTAAAGTGGTTGTATACTCTTTTTTTGCCTTTAACCTACAGGAAAGCCTATAATAAGGCTTACCTGTAGGTAAAAAAAAATATCTCCTAAACCTGTACGGTTTAATAGATATTCCCCTACTCGGCTGAAAATCCGGCAGTGGCCGACCGGTCAGAAAGAAATCTCCCACGCACATGCGTGGGAGTGACGATATCGCGGCTTCGGCCACTCACAGCGCCGGAGCCGCGATACCCGGAAGAAATGCCGAGGGAGCATGTCAGCTTCCTCGGCGTGGATCGGGCCAGATGTCGGGGCCTCGTTCTAAGGTAAGTATTTCATAATGAGCTAGTATGCGGTGCATACTAGCTCATTATTCCTTTTGCTTTGCAGGTAATAAAAAAAGAAAATAATCAGCGGGTTTACTACCGCTTTAAGTAAGTTAACAACATTGTGGGGAATAACCCCTACTGGATGTTCTGACCTGAGTGGGCAAGGGTACCATCCTCCTCCGAGGAAAGTAGTCTTTCAAGTGGATGGCATGTATTGCCGTCCCGACCTAAAGAACTAAAGCTTTGATGCTGGTCAATCGGAGTTGTACTTGAACTAATATCTTATAGTCATTTAAATCTGTGTAGTCGGTTCGCACCAACCCCCCCCCTCGAGGGCCACGACACCAGGGCAGGTGGATTCCCCATCGGTTACACCCGCCCTGGCGCCTCCAGCCCAGGGGGACTTAATTATCCCCTGAGTTGAGGGGCCCAATGCCACGCCAACCTAATAATAATAAACTGTCAGCTAGTGACCAATTTTAACTAAAAGTAAACAATTAGAGAATTGTTTTAAGGAGCAAAGAACTGCACTATATTTGTGCAACTGGGGTGATCGTGTGAAGACCACAGTCATTTATAGACTCAAACTAGTCCATCTTGGTGGGACTTTAGTAATCCCCACGCTGGGGGAATAGCAGCTTATATGTTCAGGTTAGGGATGAGCTTCGTGTTCGAGTCGAACATACGTTCGACTCGAACATCGGCTGTTCGCCCGTTCGGCGAATTCCGAACGTTATGGGCCGTTCGCGCCAAATTCGTGTGGCGCTCACGGCCCACAATGCACTGCGTCATCGCAGTGCATTGCTGGCTCATGATTGGCCAAGCATGCACTGTGACCCCGCATGCTTGGCCAATCACAGCGCCAGCAGCGAGGAGAGCCATGATTGGCCACAGGCAGGATGCCTGTTGCCAATCATAGCTCAGGCTGTGTAGTACACGCCCCACACTATATAAGGCCGCCAGCGCGGTGGCCTAGTGTAGTGTGTTGGCGTCTGAAGCAGTTAGTGGGTGTTCTGTGTACCTTCAACACAGTACACACCGATCGTTTTCGGCCGATTTTCGATCTTGCTGTTGTGTAGTGGTTGTTGTCTGTGTGCCCTGACCGCAGTATACACCGCTATATTCACCTCACCTATATAGCTAGTGAAATATCTTTTATAATAGAGCTTGCAGTCAGTAGTGTTAGGAGCTTGTGCGTGCTGTCTGCGTGCTCTGTACCCAGTACACACCGCTATATCCACCTACATAGCTCTTCTCTATTTGAGCCCACTTGCCATCTGCAGGAGTTATTGGAAGTTGTGTGTGCCTCCAGCACAGCACAGTATACATCTGTATATACCCCTTTATCTCTGGTGTTCTATAAAAAAGGCATCTGCAGGAGTTAGTGGGTTTTTTGTGCCTCCAGCACAATATACACCTGTATCTACCCTTTATTGCTGTTCTCTAATAGAGCCATCTGCAGGGCTTAGTGGGTGTTGTGTGACTCAATTACAGTATACCCCTTTATCTCTGGTGTTCTATAATAAAGGCATCTGCAGGAGTTAGTGGGTGTTGTGTGACTCCAGCACAATATACACCTGTATCTACCATTTATTGCTGTTCTCTAATAGAGCCATCTGCAGGGCTTAGTGGGTGTTGTGTGACTCCATTACACTGCTGTTTTACCCAACTCCCTTCAGGCCATTACCATGTCTGGAAGGCCAGCAAGGAGAGGCAGACAGGCGCGAGCCGATAAAAGAGGGCAAGCAGGCTCTGTGTCTAGAGACAACAGTGCTGGTCGTGGACGCGGTGCATTGTCATCAGCACGTGGCCATGGGACACGCTTGTCCTTCTTTTCAGCAGCAGGAAATGTTGAGCCGCAACATGCCAACGACTTGGTAGAGTGGATGACCAAGCCCTCTTCATCCTCCTTATCCTCTCTCACCCAGTCTCAGGGTACTAGCAAAGCAGCTGCCAACGCATCGTCTTCCCTCCTCTCAATGTCATCATCAGTGACTCCTTCCCTAGACCCACCACGTCCTCCTGAGGAGTCTCCTGAACTCTTTGAGCACAGTGTTGGGTACATGCTCCAGGAGGATGCCCAGTGTTTTGTAGGCTCTGATGATGACACTCAGCTAGAGGAAGGCAGTAGCGTGAGCGCAGAGAGAGGGGATGCTCAAGAAGGACAGCAATCTGGCAGTCATGTTCCACAAGCTGCAGCATACTGCCAGGTTTGCTACAGCGATGAAGAGGGAGGGGATGATGAGGGCACTGACTCCACGTGGGTGCCTGGAAGGAGAGAGGAGGAGGAGGAGGAGGCACATGTCCAACGAGGCAGGATGCCCTCCGGGGGCCAGCTTAGGGGCAGCACACCGACTGAATCACACCGCAAAGCTCCGCCTGTGCAGGGCGCTGCCTCTGCGCGTTATTCTAAAAGTTCTTTGGTGTGGGCCTTTTTTGAGACGAGTGCATCAGATCGCACCGCTGCAATTTGCAACATATGTCTCAAGCGTATCTCGTGTGGCCAAAACATCAGCCGCTTGGGCACCACATGCTTGACCAGACATATGTTGACCTGCCATGCAGCTCGTTGGCAAGCGTACCTCAAAGACCCACACCAAAGAACAAAGCGGACCTCTCCTTGCTCCTCATCAGCTGGCATCTCCAACCCCACTAGACCTTCAGTCCTCTCTGAAACCTGCTCTGAGAGGAATGAAGGTGTAGAATTAGGTGTGTCACAGCCAAGTGCTTCCGGGAACTCTGCTAGCGGTACACCCACGTCCGATTATAGCAGGCAAATGTCCCTGCCCCAGCTGCTGGACCGGCGAAAGAAGTTCACTCCCAGCCATCCACATGCCCAGCGGTTGAATGCTAGCTTGGCTAAATTGCTAGCACTTCAACTGCTGCCTTTTCAGTTGGTAGACTCGGCCCCCTTCCGTGAGTTTGTACAATGTGCGGTTTCTCAGTGGCAGGTCCCCAAACGCCACTTTTTCTCACGGAAGGCGATTCCGGCTCTCTACCGGCATGTGGAAGGCAATGTCCTTGCCTCGCTGGACAGGGCGGTCAGTGGTAAGGTGCATATTACCGCGGACTCATGGTCCAGCAGGCATGGACAGGGACGTTACCTGTCTTTCACGGCCCATTGGGTCACTCTTCTGGCAGCTGGGAAGGATGCAGAACAAGGTGCAGTAGTGTTGGAGGTTGTTCCGCCACCACGCCTCCAAAATGCTACTATTGGTTGTGACACACCTCTCTCCTCCACCCCCTCCTCTTCTTCTTCCTCCATGGCCTCTTCCAGTGCTCTGTCCTCAGAACCAGCGGTGCTCCGTAGGCGTTCCAGGGGCTAGGCAAGTACGCAGGCAAAACAATGCCATGCCGTGCTTGCGCTGGTTTGTTTGGGGGACAGGAGCCACACTGGGGCGGATGTTTTGTCAGCTCTGCAGGGGCAGGCCGAGAGGTGGTTGACGCCACGCCAGCTTAAGCCAGGAATGGTGGTTTGTGACAATGGCACCAACCTCCTCTCCGCCCTCCGACAGGGACAACTGACCCATGTGCCCTGTGTAGCTCACATCCTTAACCTGGTGGTGCAGCGGTTCTTGGGCAGGTACCCCGGCTTACAGGATGTCCTGAAGCAGGCCAGGAAAGTCTGTTTGCATTTCCGCCGATCATTTAATGCCTGTGCTCGGCTGGCTGAGCTCCAAAAGGAGTTGAACCTGCCCAAGAACCACCTTATATGTGACATGCCCACCAGGTGGAACTCAACGTTGGCCATGCTGCAGTGGCTGCACACGCAGCAGAGGGCCATCAATGAGTACCTGTGCGACTACGGCACCAGGACAGGGTCAGGGGAGCTCGGTTTTTTCTCACCACGCCAGTGGGGCATGATCAGGGATGCATGCACTGTCCTGTCACCGTTTGAGGAGGCCACAAGGATGGTGAGCAGTGACAGTGCATGCATCAGTGACACTGTACCTCTTATCCACCTCTTGGAGCATACGCTGCGTTGAATAATGGACAGGGCACTTGAGGCAGAACAGAGGCAGGAAGAGGAGGACTTCCTTGCCTCTCAAGGCCCCCTTTATCCAGACAGTGTTCCTGCTGTGCCACCCATCACACAGGAAGAGGATGAGGAGGAGGAAGAGGAGGAGGAGGATGATTGTGTCAGCATGGAGGTGGAGGCTGGCACTCAGCATCAGCAGCAGCAGCAGCAGCAGCAGCAGTCTTGTAGGGATGATTTACAGTCCCAAGAAACACGTGGACTTGTACGTGGCTGGGAGGAGGTAGCTGCGGATCATGTTGTCCTTAGTGACCCAGAGGACTCTGGACCGAATGCCTCAGCTAACCTACGCTGCATGGCCTCCCTGATCCTGCAAAGCCTGCGGAAGGATCCTCGTATTCTTCGGATCAAGGAGAGGGACCATTACTGGCTGGCCACTCTCCTTGATCCACGGTACAAGGGTAAGGTTGCCGACCTTATCTTGCCATCGCAGAGGGAGCAGAGGATGAGACATCTCCAGGAGGCCTTGCAGAAAGGTCTGTGCAACGCGTTCCCAGAGACTGGGAGGTTACAAACTCCTGGTCCTGGACAACGTGTTGCTGAGGCATCGGTCAGAAGGAGCGGTGGAGAAGGTGGCCATCTGACTGATGCTTTCAGACAATTTTTTAGTCCGCAGCCCCAAGGTATGATCGGTTCCAGCACCCATCGCCAGCGTCTGATTTACATGGTGCAGGAATACCTAGGGGCAAGGTCAGACTTGGACACCTTTCCCAACGAAAATCCTCTGGCTTACTGGGTCTTGAGGATGGATCACTGGCCAGAGCTTGCACAGTATGCAATTGAGCTACTGGCCTGTCCTGCATCCAGCGTTCTTTCGGAACGTACCTTCAGTGCTGCTGGTGGCTTTGTTACCGATCACAGGGTGCGCCTGTCCACCGAATCAGTTGATCGACTGACCTTCATCAAGATGAATCAGTCTTGGATCACCCACAGCTACCAAGCACCTGAAGCTAATGTAACAGAATATTTTTCTTTGAAATATCACATCCCTTCAAGACTGCCTATGCTGATGCTGAGTGACTGTCCTGTTATGTTGATTGTCTATCCTCTTCCTCCTCCGCTAATATGTTGGAAGAACATTTCTGGTTCTGGGTGATGCCTAAGGCCTAATTTTTCTGCCCCTGTTTAACAGGGGCGTTTAAGTACAATTTCTGATGCAATGCTTTGCAGCAGGGCTAATTCCTGCAATCAAACAAGAGTATATGGGAGAGGTTGCAGTGTGGTGGCACCAGCACCAGTGCCTAAGGCCCAACTTTTCTGAGCCTGTTTAACAGGGGCGTTTAATTACAATTGTTGATGCAATGCTTTGCAGCAGGGCTAATTCCTGCAATAAAACAAGAGTATATGGCAAAGGTTGCAGTGTGGTGGCACCAGCACCAGTGCCTAAGGCCCAATTTTTCTGCCCCTGTTTAACAGGGGTGTTTAATTACAATTTTTGATGCAATGCTTTGCAGCAGGGCTAATTCCTGCAATAAAACTAGAGTATATGGCAGAGGTTGCAGTGTGGTGGCACCAGCACCAGTGCCTGAGGCCCAATTTTTCTGCCCCTGTTTAACAGGGGCGTTTAAGTACAATTTTTGATGCAATGCTTTGCAGCAGGGCTAATTCCTGCAATAAAACTAGAGTATATGGGAGAGGTTGCAGTGTGGTGGCACCAGCACCAGTGCCTAAGGCCAAATTTGTCTGCCCCTGTTTAACAGGGACATGTAATTACAATTCTTGATATAATATTTCACAGGAGGGCCCCTTCCTGTGCCCACCCAGAGTAACAGTGAGGACTTATAGTGTTGTGGCACCAGCACCACAACCACCAAAGGTCAATTTTTCTACCACTGTTCAACAATGGCATGTAATTACAATTCTTGATATAATCGTTCACAGCAGGGCGCTCCAGCGCCCACCAAGAGTCACTTTGAGGGCTTACAATGTTGTGGCAAAACCAACACCTTGTTCCGCCATTTCTGCAGAGCATATAGGGCAGGCCCCTACTTTCAAACATCCAACTTACAAACATCTCCTACTTGCAAACGGAAGGAGACAACAGCAAGTGAGATGAAAAAAGATGGACGACAAAACAAATTATACAGGGATGATAACCCTTCCCTATGTTTTCCAAAAAGCTTAAAAATAGTTTTTTTGACTGGAGCTACACTTTAAAAATGTACCAGTTGAAAATTACAAACAGATTCAACTTAACACAACAAACCTACACAGTCCCTGTTTTGTTTGCACCGCCTGTATACTGCTGTTCTGGGTATATAGGGCCTGGGGGCCACACGCATTTCATTTTTTTAATATGGGTACAGGGTTTCCCTTAATATGCGTACAAGACCCAAATAGGCTGGTAATGGGCAGGGAGGGCTACCCATGCCATTTTTCTCAATGATTTTCAACCATATTGCAGGAACCAGATATAACATTAAAACCGCAAGCAGTTTTAAATGGTGTTATTTCTGTTTAATGTCATTTTGTGCAGGGACTGTTCTAAACACGGGAAACTTCACAGGCATACTACAGACACCCCCCAGGCACCATATTTAAAGGAATATTTCACTTATTTTTTCACTTTAATCGTCATTAAAATCAGTGCTCCCGCCAAAACGGACGTTTTTAAAACTTTTTTTTGCATTGACCCATGTCCCCTGGGGCAGGAGCCAGGTCCCCAAACCCTTTTTAGGACAGTATCTTGCATATTAGCCGTTAAAATTAGCACTTTTAATTTCGAACGTTCGAGTCCCATAGACTTCAATGGGGTTCTAAAGTTCGTACGAATTTGGGGTCCGTTCGAAAGTTCTGGTGCGAACCGAACCGGGGGGTGTTCGGCTCATCCCTAGTTCAGGTCAACCGGGATGAGCTTCTGACCTGAGAATGCTTCCTGTCTTGCCACTTGTAATGATTCCCAATTCCAGCAGCAGGTCTTCACCATCTTGAAAAGTTGAAAAGGAGTGGGATCTTCCTTATGTGAAAGACAGCTTGAAGGGAAATGCCCATCTGTATTTTATCTCTTTGTTGACAAGCTGTTGTAGCAAAGGCTTCAGGTTTCATCGTTTTTGCACTGTGGAAGGGGCTACATCCGTAAAAAGTTGTATTGGTGCTCCAAAAAGTGATATATCCTGTCTATTGCAGGCTGCAAACATCAGCTTCTCTTTTATGCGGTAATAGTGCAGCTTGACTATGATGTCACGCGGCAGTCCATCAGTTCTTGGGGCTGTTAGGGCTCGATGGATTCGGTCAATCTCCATGTGGTGTGTGTTAATGTCAGGGATTAGTTCTTTCATGGCCCCCTCTAAGTCCGTGTGCGTTTCAGGGAGGCCACGTATGTGCCTGTTGTATCTGCGAGAGCGGTTTTCTAAGTCCTCGATTTTAGTATAGGCCTCCTTTAGCTTATCCTGGAGGTCTGTTATCATGTTGGAGTTGTGATTGATCTTTTTTACAGTACTGTCCACCTTAGTTTCTATGAGGTCTAATCTCTCTCCTATGCTGTGAATGTCTTTCCTAAGATCAGTGTTGATCATGTTGCATGCTTTGGAAGGTTCTTGCTGCAGCATGGTGGAGAAGCGTGCAAGTAATACTGCATCTCCAGAGTAGTGTGTCAGCTGGGACACAATGATGGCAGGGCTGGGCTGACTAAATATGGCCTCTGTTATTTCAGCCATGTTTCAGTCCATGGAGGACACAGGGGAGTCAGCAGGCTCTCACATATCTCTGTTTGTGTCTGGGGAAGGGGGCTGTGATAAGGACTCACCATGCTGGTCCTCTTCCATATCTCCTGAAGATTGTGAGGAGAACGGATCTCTGATTTTGTCTGAATGGCTCCACTTGTCCTCCAACTGCTGGGTTTTGTCTGCCTTGAATGCTATGCTGCCTCGTGTATCTGGGTGTCCCGCGCAATTTTGGATTAAAGCCTGTGTCCCAGGGAGGGGGGGCAGCTCCTCTGCACGATTTTGGCTGTTTATTCTGTCCCCTTTTAGGTTAGCCTTGTGCCATCCGGTTCATAACCGTCCTGGGATGGTCTCCTTGCTGTGTCCAGTGCTTTCTCTCTGCTGCCAGCGCTGATTATAACTGTATTGGGTCAGAGCGTGTGGAGCCCGTTCAGAGCTTGTCTGTCTCTGGGATCCCACGCATGCGCTCTCCAGCATATTATGTCTGATACTTCCCCTGCACAGTGCTACCATCAGCATCACTCACACTTCCTGGGCAGCATTGTTGATTGGAGCACTGTATAGAGTAAGTGTTGGACCACCAGAGACCCAGACAACTGTGTTATATGTGAGCAAAATGGCCCATTTCTTTAGTGTGCTGCAAACACAAGGCCGTTTTTATACTTCTAATCACACACAAAGTAAATAATAAAAGTATACCATATTCTTTACTTGGTATGTAGCCTGACTATATATACCATTCCAACCTGCTTATAAATGAAAAATAATTAAATACAATCTGTTTAATGATATGCTTCATAAAGGCCATACATATATCTTTTTCAGCCATTTCCAACAGGGTTAACATGTTGTACCTTAAATAGTGGGCAGGGCATTAATCAATCAAAAAGGCATAAGCAAGTTGCAAGGAGTTGCAGCTTCATCTATCCTGTGCTTTTGAAAATCTTCCTACTGTCTGGTGCATACACTGTTGATTCCTATGAGAAATAATGTCAGTGTCTCAAAAGTCAAAAACGCATTGAGGAACAACTCCCACAGTACAAGATTTATACTAAAGCCATGACAACCAGCAAACCATTCTTTTTTTACAATTTCTTTATTTTTTCTCCTTTTTTCTTTCATATAAACAAGAATGGAAATTTACATAAACAGTCTAAATGTCATACATCGAATTTCCATATTCATACATAATAAAAAGAAAAACATAACAATTCATTCTATTTCCTTTACCTCTTGCTCCTCTTATAGTATAATATGTAAATACAAGGAAAAAAGCTAAGTTGGTGGTAATGTATGGAGGCGACGTCGAGGAAACTCCTCCCTCTAAGTTCGGACCCACATACCCAAAGTCTGGTCCTGGGTTGGCGCTATTCCCAGCCAGGCCAAAGTTTTATTGTTATCTTCTTATTTCTCATCTCCCCCCCTTTATTTCCATCCTTGTTATTCCCCCAAAAAAAACAAAAAACAACAAAAAAACAAAAAACTCCCAAGCCACCCCCCTCAACACCCCCACAGACCACGAAGGGGAGGGGGAGAGGGGAAGTTCTCATCTCCTTCCCCTATATCTCCCCCTCCTCCCCCTTAAATCGCATCAATCTGTCTCTTTCCCTCCTCCGAAGAAATATAAAGATTCCATGGTGTCCATATTTCTAAGTAGGTTTTTCTTCTTTTCCTAGCTGTCCATATTAGGTCTTCCATCCTGTTCACCTCCTCAACTTTCTTCAACCACATGCTCACACTAGGGGGTTGTGTCTGTTTCCACCTAAGTGTTATACCCTTGGCTGTGTTTACCAAGTGACACAGGATGGAATTCCTATATATTTTCCCTGGGGTCTCTCACAAATGCAAGAGGAATACTGCTGGGTCCTCCCGTATTTCTACTTCACGAAATTTTTGAATAATCTCTTGTATGTCCTTCCAATATTTCTCAATTTTTGGGCATGACCAAAATATATGTAGAAAATTTCCCACTTCTTTCTGACACCTCCAACACTTACTTGATGTATGGGGGAAATATTTTTGAAGTTTTTCTGGTGTTCTGTATCATTGTGAAATGATTTTATAATTAGTTTCTTGTAATTTTGTACATGTTGCTGTTTTAAAAATAGATTGTATCATGTGTTTCTTCTGCTCCTCGGAGAAAGTCCTTCCTAGGTCTATTTCCCACTTCCGAAAGAAGGGCGTACATTTTAGAAATTACATGCGTAATTGGCTCCTTTTCCATACAGAGTTTCTCAAATGGCGTTTAGCCACGATCTAATAACTCTGGCGCTATCTCTGTACTTAAAAAATGTCCTAGTTGTGCCGCCTGCCAGAAATCTAATTGAAAGGGACCTTTCCTATCCATCATCTCCTGCATTGTTGGCCATTTGCCCATTTTTATGAAGTGCGAGGCTTGATATATTCCTTTTTTAATCAGCTTGTCGAAAGGTCTTTTCTGTATACCTGGAATGAATCGGGGATTAACTAATATAGGGACTAGAGGGGAATTCTGTGTTGATATCTTATTCTTAACTAAAAGATTGTAACATATCTGTAGTGTGGGTCCTATTGTAGGATGTAACTTTGTATCCAATGTCAGGTGTTTCTATAGCACCAAGGTGCTCTATGTAATAGCTCCCTACATTGTGCTTGCTCTAAATTTACCCATATTTTCTGGTCTCCATGTCGACACCAGTCCAACAGTCGGCCTAGATGTATTGCCTGATAATATTTATATATGTCCGGTGTTGCCAGTCCCCCATATTGCTTCGTTAATGTTAATAATGTCCTCCGTATCCTTGGTTGTCTATCTGCCCATATAAATTTCATGAATAATGTTTGTATAGTTCTAAAAAATTTCCTTGGCATTAAAATTGGGATTGCCTGGAGGAGGTACAGGAGTTTTGGCAGAATATTCATCTTGATTATATTATTTCTTCCAAACCAGGAGTGTATTCCCCTGTGCCATCTCTCCAGGCATCCCCGTACCATCTTCAATGCCGGAGCAAAATTTAATTCATATATTTTATTGGGGTCTGTTGCAATCATTATTCCTAAATATTTTAGGCCTTGATCCGTCCAATTAAATTTATAATTTAGTTTTATTAATCTCATCATTTTCTCTGGGACTGCTATCATCAAGGCTTCTGACTTGGAACAGTTTATTTTAAAGTAGGATAGTATACTGTATGCCTCAATTTCCTTAAATAGATTTGGGAGCGAAATTGTCAGATTCGTCACTGTAAAAAGCATATCATCTGCATATGCTGCTACTTTATTATGAATTCCTCCTATAGTTATTCCTTTGATATCCCTGTTAAGCCTTACTCTGCATAGCAGTGGTTTGAGCGTCAACGCGAATAACAAAGGGGACAATGGACACCCCTGTCTGGTCCCGTTTGTTATCAGAAAAGATGAAGATACCACTCCGTTTACTCTTAAGCCCCGTACACACGAGCGGACTTTTCAACATCCAAAGTCCGTCAGACCGAGTCCGTCAGACTATCCGATCGTGTGTGGGCTGCAACGGACTTTAGCTCCGCAAAAGTCTGACGGACTTTAGAAATGAAGCATGCTTCAAATTTTCCCGACGGAACTCCGCCGGACCCGGTCCCCTTCGAAAAATCCGCTCGTGTGTATGCTACTCCGACGGACTAAAACCGACGCTAGGGCAGCTATTGGCTACTGGCTATGAACTTCCTTATTCGAGTCGGGTCGTACGTCATCACGTTCGAATCCGTCGGAGTTTAGTGTGATTGTGTGTGGCCAAGTCCGTTCGGCCGAAAAGTCTGTCAGAACTCCGGCGGAACTCCGGCGGAACTCCGGCGGAACTCCGGCGGAACTCCTTTGGAAGTCTGTCGGACATAAGTCCTCTCGTGTGTACGGGGCTTTACTTGAGCTGTAGGTTTTTCATACAAACTTGCTATCCAGCCTATCATTTCCCCCCCTAACTTTATATGTCGGAGTACCGAGAACATAAACCCCCACCCTACCCGATCAAAGGCCTTCTCTGCATCTGTTCCTAGGAATATGCAGGGGGTCTCAGCGGAGTTGGCTATATGCATTAAGTTTAAGGCCTTGATAGTATTGTCTCTTGATTCTCTTGTTGGAACAAATCCTACTTGGTCTTGGTGGATCAAAGAAAGCAAATACTGTTGTATCCTCAAGGCTATTATTTTACTGAATATTTTCAGATCCGCATTCAGCAAAGATATTGGCCTATAACTTCCACATTGTTTCGGGTCTTTGCCTTCTTTCTGTATCATTGTAATTGTAGCTTTAGCTGTTTCTGAGTGGAAAGTCGATGTGTCTCCTATTTCATTGAACAATTTAACCATATATGGGCCTAATTCCGGCAAAAGCATCTTATAATACTGGGCTGAAAATCCATCTGGGCCAGGTGCTTTCCCACTTTTTACCTGTTTTATCGTGTTTTGTACCTCATCTAGTGTGATTGGCGATTCCATCTCCTCCCGTGCAGTACTTGTCAGGCACGGCATTCCACTTGAGCTTATATATTCATTTATCTTTGCCTGATCTGATGCCCTCAAATTCAAATTATACAGTGAGGAGTAAAAATTGCCAAACACTCCAGCAATCTGTTCTGGCATCCACACTTCCTCCCCATCTTTTTTCCTAATTGTAGGTATGTATGTCTTTGCATTTCCCGTAATGCTCTCGCCAATTGTTTTCCGCATTTATTACCCGATTCATAACTACACTTACATCCTATCTGAATTGCCATTTTAGCTCTATACTGTAACAAATCTGTCACTTGCCTACGTGTACTTATTAGTTCTTGTTCAACTTCTAAATTCTGAGCATGTTTATGTCGGGCTTCTAAATGTTGCATTTTTGCTAAAAGATCTGTTAACCTAATTTCCCTTTCCTTCTTAATCCTTGCTTAATGCTTAATCAGAACTCCTCTTATTACTGCCTTGTGCGTTTCCCAGATTGTTCCCGAGGAACTTTCTGGACCTTCATTCTCTTGAAAGAAGAATTTTATCTCCTTTCGAACGTCCTCCAGCACTAACGGGTCTTGAACGAGGCTCTCATTAAGTTTCCACATCCTGGGAGTTAAATGTTTTTTCCCCTTTAGATTATATTAAAAAAAAAATTGGGGCATGATCTGACCAGGTAATTAGACCATTAGTGGCTTCCTTAACTGAGGATAGTTGTTTATGCGGGATACAAAATATATCTATCCATGAGTACACTCTATGCAGACTAGAAAAAAAAGAGTAATCTCTTTCCTTAGGGTGTAATAATCGCCATATATCTAACAGTTTTGCTTCTATTATTGCCTGAGATATCCTCTTTCTTATTTTAGATGTCACTGACGATGTCCCCGATGAGGTGTCTTCACTAGGGATTAGTGGGATATTAAGGTCTCCCCCCATAATCAACTATCCTTCTGCAAATTCCATAAGTTTATCAAATGTCTCTTTAACAAAGGAGTCTTGTTGTATATTGGGGGCGTAATATGTTGCTAATGTTACTCCTACCCCTCCTATAGTCCCTTTTATGAACAAATACCTTCCCTTTACATCTATCAAGGAATCTCTGTGATTCCACACTACTGTATTTGATATCATAATGGTTACTCCCTTAGTTTTGGAATCCAGATTGAATGCGTGGTAGACCATTGGATAACCCGTATTCCTTAACAAAGGGAGATTATTTTCTCTGAAATGCGTTTCTTGAATAAACGCTACATCTATCTTCAGTCTCTTTAAATCATGGAATAACATTTGTCTCTTTTCAGGGACATTCAATCCCTTTATGTTCAAGGACATTATTTTTAAAGTTTCAATTTTTTCTTCGGAAAGAGAGAGAAAAGAACAAAAAAAAAATCCCTTTAAATCCCCCCCCCTCCAATTTCCTACTCCCTCCCTCACGTTTACCAACAGCCTCCCCACGAATCTCAAAGCTCTACTGCTTTTAACCACTCAACTTCCGGACCCTCCGGATTATGAGTGTTGACCTAGTGGGGTTTTGTGGTTGTGCATAGCTGCTCCAGGCCGAGCTTTCCCCCGTGCACTCCGTGTACTCCGCCAGTCTTTTCTAATAGCGCGTTTTCGAATGTCACCTGTTACTTCATAGTACATTGTATCTACTCCAACATGGCTCTTGCAAAAGAAAGGGGAGATCGCAGAAGAAAAAAAAAAAAAGATAGAATGACCAAATTAAATATATCCGTATATATATATATATATATATATATATATATATATATATATATATATATATATATACATATATATATACACATGTATAAACATACACATATAAATGGACCTGTGTAAGCAAATACATACGTGTACCCACACTTGTCCACTACTTAAACCTCCCCTATGTTTATATTAATCGTATCCCCGTCATTCCCATATTCCATATCTCCTCTCTGTTTCTCTCCCCCCTCCTCACACAAGAACCATATTGTGTATCAACCTTATTTCAACAGTACGATACAATAATATATTAATACAACAATACAATAACACCATACATTCCTCATCATTTTTCAGCTTAAAAAAAAAAGGGGGGGGGGAAGAGAGGAAAAGGAGGGAGGGGGTAAAACTGAAGGGTACAACTCATGGAAGTATTTTATTCATCTTTAGGTTCAGATAGGGGGGTCCAATCCCGTGGGCCTTCCATCTCCCCCGGGTCCCTGACTATGTGCTTTTATTTTATTAATAATATTAGTGATTAATAGTGTTTGTTATTTAACTCCTTTAAAAAAAAAAAAAAGAAAAAAACAATTCCTAGTGTTAATATTAAATATACTCTCCTTCTCTACCCCTCCCTCACCTACTCAATATCTCTCCCGTTGTTCCTCCCAAAATCCCAAAATCCAAGCCCACCCTTGTGCCACCATCATACGTATTCACTAACCCACCTCTCCTTTACCCCCTCCCTCTCCCAAAAAAAAAAAAAAAGGGACACAGCAAACCCATATCCTCGCATTTTCTCCCAACCATCTCTTTACCCCCTCGTGAAATATAATATTCTCCTAAGTGACCACTCCTTCCAGGGACCTGGGTTATGAAAGTCTCCCAAGGGACCTGATCCCCCCCTCTCCCCCTTCCCTCCTCCCCTCCCTCCATATTTATATAGTAATCATATGATCATATTTATGTATTTATCTTGAGTTCTCCATCTATATCTCCTGTTCACCCTCCTTCCCACCCCCCTCCCTCCTCCTCCCACCCGCCACCCACCTCTCACCTCTCGTTTCTACATTCATACCAATCCACACACAAAAAAAAGGACAGATTTCACTCCACTCATACTTCTCAAATCATCATGGGAGGGGGTAATTAAACAAGTTGGGAACCTGGGCGATGGGGAAGAAAAAAAAAATACCCCCCCCCCCCCCCAGGGAAAGCAGAAAAGCAAATTCTGAGGTATGGCTTAATTTCCAGCGTGTGTCCCAATATACTGTAACATATTCATCTCTTCCTTCTCGCTCCCTCTCCCCCCCTCTCCTTCTAGAGGCGATTCAGTTCGCATTGTGCGCTATACAAGTATTTCATTCATTCATTCATTCATTCATTCTATATTTCTGGCTTTTTTCTCTGTAGCAGACAGAATGGGAGTCTCCAATTCGGCACCATAAACGGCTCAACACCTATGAAGTCAAATAGCTTTGAAAGATCGCTGTAAAGTCGCAATGTGCATGTAGATGTTCCTTTTCTTATTACCACAGCAAGCGGGTATTTCCATCTGTATGTGTATCCCTCCCGTCGTACACAGTCTAAGACTGTTCGCAGCTGTGCTCTACGTTGTAATGTGGCCCACGAAAGGTCAGGTAAGAGCTTCACTACTGACCCCTCTGTCTCAATAGTGCCAGCCTCCCATGCCTTCCTCAGCAAAGTCTCCTTATGCGCATACCTGTGGAGGCAGCAGATTATATCCCTGGGTCTTTGGGGGTCTATCGATTTAGGACCTAGCACCCTATGTACTCTGTCCAAGTCCATGTTGGCCGGGACATTGCCCTCTAACACTTTGTGAAAAATGCTCATTACCTTACCCTGCAAGTCCTTCTGTTCAGCGACTTCTGGGACGCCTCGGAGCCTCAGGTTGCAGCGACGGCTGCGATCCTCAAGCTCCTCGATCTGAAGCTGCATCTCCACCATCGTCTCGCCATGCTCCTTACTCTCCCTCTCCATTCTCTCCATTTTTCCTCCAAATGAGGACTCTCTTACCTCCCCCGCTGTCAGGCGGTTGGAAATGAGCTGGATCTCAGTATGCACCTGCTGAATCTCCATGCGGTGAGTCTCCTCCACTCTTTTAATGAGAGCCTCTATATCAGCTTTCGTTGGTAATGCCTGAATTAGACTCTTCAGATCCTCTGCTTCTGATCGTATACGGCGGGGGGCAGCCTCCTCTTCTTCCACTCCGCTGTTCCCTGCATACATTGAGCACTTCATCTCTCCTCTATCTAGCTGCACACTCACCGCTTCACGGGGCTTGGCTGTGTCCGTGGTCTCAGCGATATGCCCAGCAGCTGACATCCGCCTGGGGGAGAAATACTGCTGTAAAGCAGACTGAGGGCCACTGCACCCTGCAGCTCTACGAGAGGTTTCCGTTTCTCTCTGTCTAGGCGCACTCATCCCGGGATCCTCAGGCTCAAATCTCCTGTGACTGGCGGTTCTGCTCGGAGCACGGACTCTGCACGCCCTCACTCAGCCATGCTCAGACCACTCCCCAGCAAACCATTCTTATCCGTTTTGGGTAAGCATTATCTCCTTTCCTTTTGGAATACATATTGAACCTAGATCAATATTAACTGAAAGTTGAGCTCTACATACATTCTAAAAATAACCATTTACTATAAACCAATTTATGGCTTTTTTAGCACAATGCTTTTAATTCGTACACTTTGTAAATGCCTACAGTGCAGGAGTATACATGAATGACCTCAACAGTGTTCTGCTGCTCCACCACTATCAATTCAGCAGGCAGGAATGAGTAATAGATCAAATTGTATTTCTTAAATATAATTGAAAGAAGTAAGGTTGCAGATCCGGTTCTACTGTTCAGCAGTGATAACTGGACCAAAATAATAACTAAATAGTATTTTGGAAAGTAAAATTTTTTAAATATGTATCATGTATTTCACAATAAAAATCTATATTTTATTTACTTAACATAAATTAAGCAAAACATATGTCTTCCTTTTCTTTTTTTTCTTTTTTTTTCTGTGCTGAAAAATATTTTTGTGAATAAAGAAATCCACACATTAAATGCTTACTTTATTTTTTATTTATGTCTGCAAATAGATGTTGAATGCTTTTTCATTCCACTGAATACTTTTATCTTTGTGCTGTGGGATAGTAAATTGTATTATGTTATTATACACTATTTACAATTACCATTTGAGGAGCTTTTAGCATTAATCATCTAGACAGCAAAGTCATGAATGAAACAAGTCACTTTACAACAATTATGTCATATACAAAAAGACAAGTTGCAAGTTTAATAACTGGAGGAACAATTTAAAAAAATAAACAAAAAAACTAACAAATGCATAAATAGAACTTAACACTATCCATGTACATTTGTGTATTCTTGTTGGTGTTGCATTTTTACAAATTAAACTTCAGTGATTGCCTATGGACCCAGAGTGCCAAATCTGTATTGATGAATTCAGATTCAACGCTTTCATCACAGATTTTTTTAAGAAATACATGATAACTAGCACATCTAAAGATGACTATCAGACAAGATTATATCTGTCATACAAACATTTCCACATATTAACAAGGACTTACCTGATATTGCAATGTTTCAGTACAAATATACCGTAATCTGATGTTTAAATATTATAAGAGCATAAAGTTTGCTTACCAGATCAGATTTAAATGTCAACTTGGTAGCTCCAATACATTTCTATGCCCACTCAGAGGAGTGATATTTTCTAGGCTTAAATGGTATATACAATGTTTATTGACACCAAAAGGTTCCAATTTTCATTACTCTACTAATCAATACCATAAATAGATACTACAGTACATAAATCAGCTATCTTATGTGGTTTATGCCTCACATGCCCCTGTAGATTATTATGCATAGGAAGTTAACACATTGAATTAGGGCCAGAGTTGCACAACACTGATACAATAAGACAGAAAAATGATTTTGTCAATATCAAAGCATTTTGTGCAAATGGCACACCTGAGTACAGATTTTTGAATGTCATTTTAGATGACATACCAAAACCACATAGAGGAAGGAATCACGTATCACTTTTAATAAATGAAGTGTGGTGAATTAACTTAGTGTCTTCACTGTTTCTTAATGGTGTATATAAAGATTTTCTTTGTTTATTTTCACAGATATTGAGATTATGCTTTGAATGATTCCACTTCTAGTTTGCTGCAGTGAATGAACTCCAAGTCTTCTACAGGTAGAAGGGTGAGTGCCCTGAGTGTTCTTTACAATATACAGTATGTGCCATCATCGCAAGTATAATTCTGTAGACAAGAAGATTTCAATCTTAGTCAACCATTTCTACCCCCCAGTAGTAACCGCATTTCCCCTCATGTACCATATTTTAGAGTTACTTTAACTGTATAATTAGAAAAACTCTCATTTTTTTTAACCACTTTGTTAAGGAGAACACATATTTATTTTTGCAATTAACAAATGACTGCTCATTGATTGACAGTCATATACAGTATATGCATTATGATTTTAAAACACGATTTAGTATATGTCTTTTGAAATCCTAGAAATTCCTATGCTCTGGAGAGAGGATGGAATTTTTTTGCTATAAATGTCACAATTGTCCTATTTACGGTAACTTGTATACAGTCCAGAGTAGCATTGTATCCATGTATGGATATTGGCCTTTAGGTATTGTTTCCCCACATACTATGCAAATATGCATTACATTTATGGATAGTTAACTGTGGGCCTAATAAAAGAAGGTACTTCTGAAAGCATTGCCAGTTGTGCCTCATCATACTACATTCCATTGGAATAAATTGTTAACCTTTAAAATCTATATTTCTGATTTATTAATCAGAAGATATGATATGGGTTAAAAGCGAATTCTATTGACAAGGAAAAGAAAGGTTTAACATAACACCATTTATTAGAGTAAGTTACAGGTCTATCTAATACACAGAAAATATCTATAGTCTTTAAGCGAGGGAGTAAAATATTAGGTTAAAATACAACAAGAATACAGATTACATTCATCACAATACAAAACAAGACATATGACAAACAGGTATACATTTAAGTGCTGGGAGATGATCTGATAATTTATCTAATACTGGTCCATGGCCCTGGTCAGTTTCATCTGCCATCTATGTTGGTTTGGGTCCCACTAATAAAGGGCCATCTCTCATTGACTTGCATAGGACCACCCTGATTGGTTAGCCCTCTCCTCCCCTGGGCATATCTCTTGCAAGATTGGTCCATTTTCTCATAACTTAATTTCCCCTCAATAGCACCTCCTCTTTTGGATTTAATTGGTTAGTGATAATTAGTCTGAAGCCAACTTAATTAAAGAGGAAGTCTGCTCTTGAATAGGGCACTTAACTATGCACAGTCCTAGCCGGGGTAAATTGTCCATTCCTGAACAGATCAAAGAAATATTTTAAGCATATCAACCACCCTTTGAAATGGATAAATGGTTGATTAGCACGGAAGAATACACAAGCCTTTATCTAGCAAATTAATTCGGCTCCGTACTGACTACACACCCAAATGGTATCTTTTCCTGGGCCTTTGACTACCACATTAGGTAAACAGCAGGACATCTCCCTAACACACATACTTAGCATACTTGTAAGACAAAAGGGACTTTTAATTGAATTATATACACTAACCAGACGTCTGTTCATGTATTTGAAAACATCCAGCCACGTTAACCTAATATTTATTATAAACCTTCTTTATTTCTTATCCTAATATATACATCTATAATACAAATATTCCCAGTCGCTAATGGAGATTACTCATAAACTCCTCATAAGGCAACAAAACGTACACTTTTAAAAGTAGAGAAGGTGTTTGATTCGGTTAAATACAATTGATGTGAATGTGAATGTGAATATATATAAATATGTATACACAGTTAATAAATATATACAGGATGCATGTGTGTGAAGTATTGTGTAAATTGTTGGTACTATATAAATACCTGTAATAAATAAATAAATAATACAGTCAAAAGATTGCTGCTGCAGAGAGAACAGAGTGGCAAAAAACTCTTCTAGTTTTTCTTCTAGGCAGGATTTAAAAAAGCGGACAAATAAATTAAACTTAAATACAAAGTAGTAATTGGATGCATGCTAGTGTGTCACCTTGAAAAATACATTTAAAACAGAAACCAGGTTAATTGTAGAAAAGTGTGAAAGTGTGCAAAGACAAATGAAGGATAAGTAACTTTAAAATGGCTGAATCGCACATCCCTTCAGTAGAATAGCAAGGGCCAGAGGGGAGCATATCCCAGGCCCAACCATGCAAGAATATTAAAATTAGAAGTATACCGGAAATGTCTGTATGTTTGTTGGGCCTGGTGGAGACTATTCTTCCTACAGTAACTGAGTGAATGTTTGCTAACATTACACTATTTCATGTGAGAAAAGCTATTGCTTTACATTGGAAGAAACCCTCTTCTCCTATGCGTCTATACTGGAAACAATTGGTAAATAATAATCTCTCATTGTATAGAGACACCTATATGAATAAGGGCCCTCCTAGTAAGTATGATAACGTCTGGGCAAAGTGGCTGGACAAGCCGCATACGGCAGCCATCTTATGCACATGGGGGTTATCGATTATAATATAGGTTCTTTTATGTATAGGATACTCTGAGCCAATGTAGAAGGGACTAAAGTTTTGTTATACTAAGTGTAAATTGATATCTAATTTGACAAATAGTTTAGCTTAGACCACAGCCCAGCTAAAATACCTTTTGTCAATTAAGTCCTTATTTTTATTTTATATTTTTGATTTGATGGCTGCTATGCAATGTGATTGGATATTGAATCCGTATTAATATTTTGGTTCAATGTGTATGATGTGTTATTTTGTTTGGTTTTGTCTGTTGTTGTTATTAAGGAAATAAACAAAAATATAAAAAGAAAAAAAAAGTAAACTGGAAATGATTCCAAACAGTGGGAGTCTGATTGATCTTCATCCCAAACTATCACATTTTCTAAATATTCAATCTAAATAATTTTACAAGTCCAAGCACCGCATGTAGGTGGGTCAGTTTGACGCCTACACCTGGCAATAAGATATTGAGCCGCGGTCAAGAAATGTCTAATCAGACTTTTTTTAATCTGCTTGTAGGAGCCTGGCAACACAAACAATACAGTAAGCTGGGGCAGATTTAGGTATGTATCAATCACTAGATCAGTGAATAATTGTAGAATTGTGGCACGAACAGGGATAATGCATGGGCAAGTACCCCATATATGTAGCATGTTGCTTGGAGCCCACAAACAGCGCCAACAAACATCAGGGATAGATTTTATGAAGGGCTGATGGTATTGATACCACCTAGTGAGTAGGCGATAATTATGTTCCAGACACCTGAAGATGTTAAGAATTTGTGAGATAACCACAAGAATTTAGTATACTCAAAATCATCTGCTGGTACATTCAGTTAGTGTTCCCATTTGGCCAGAAATAAGGGCTGGTTTGGGTACCGTAGTAGGATTCAGTATATCTGGGTGATCAGGCCTGGAGGACTGGGAAAGCAATGTCTCAAAATATGTGAGTGTTCTATTAAGAGAAACTGAGAAAGAGTGCTGTCTAAGGATGTGTTGCAGCTGTGTATATTCCAACCAAGCACATTGCATGTCGTGGGAATTCAGGAGGATCCGGGAGAGAGGGAGGAGTTTACTTCCAGATAACGTGTGGCACAATAGAGGATTGTCACTCTAAAGCCAGGAGAGAAATCTAGAGCTACCAGTAGTAGGGGCAAAAGACGCATTACCTAATAATGGGGTCAGGGGGCTTGGCCTTGATTAGAGTAATTAATCCCATACATAAATCAATCTCAGATATGCAAAGTAGCACATGGAACAGTCGATAAAAGGTCTTTCAAGGGTTTATGGATATGGCCAGTCCAGAGTAAAGAACTGAGTTCTGGAGAGCAGGGCATCCTCATAGTGGGTACACAGTTTGGATGATCGGCTGTGTGTGTTGCGTTTGTTAAAATATGATTTTTTTAACTTAATCAGACATAACATTACATGGGACAATAGTGGTTGCTCATAGATTTTTGTCAGGTTTTGGCTTGAGTAGATTTCTCAAACAAATGCTGCTGCATACAATTGGTACATTGATACAATTGTTGTATTCAATTGACAGTTTCAACAGTCCAGTGTTTACACAGCTACAGTAAACAGGTATGTTTTTTGTTGTTTGGTAACTATGGTAAACAGCCTGACACATAAAAAAGGGGAATTCAGGCATAAGACACATGCATCATCGTGCTTTAAGATCAGAAGCCACTCGTGATACAAGAACGGTGCCCACAAACATACAGTAACAGTAGATAATTAACTTTTAAGTGCATTTGTACAGTTATAGACCATAGGCTGTTCATTTGCTAGGCATTTTGCTTGTTATAGATATCTGTCAGTCTTATACTGTATTCCTAATATTGTAATAGTTTTGTATGTACAAAGAATATATAAAGTGACGGTAGTGCTGCGCTATGAACCTAAATACTGTGCGTAATAAAGTGCAAAGGTGCTCAATGAAAGATATGGTGGAAAGAGGCAATGTTCAAAGGTCAATATATATCCAGTCCTAGGCAGTATAAAAACGTGTTGCATGCCCTGCGATTTCTTCGAATAAAACAATAAAAGTGTATCAATAAGACAATAAAAGTATATCAAACACTCAAGTGATTCTTCGTAGAACAGTGATAGGAAATATGTATCCGGCTCCACTGGTGTGTGTCTCTAGTCTGGAATCAGAGTCCCCCTATTGTTCCTGGTGTGTCCGCATTCAATGAATCTCACAATGGGGCATGGGGGGATGTAAAGAGGGATGAACAATTGTGTAGTGTTTCCAAATGTTTATTGACAAAACAGTAAAAGTAAAATCAAGGTACTCACAATAAGAAGTATCAAACAGGCATATAACAAATGAGCTGCAAGCTTGCCCATGTCACTTCCGGTGCCTCGTGTTCCCATTCCCATATTGGGAGGCTGCAAGAAACACATTGACATATACCTACATTCTGTTACCTTACAGTGATAAGGTAAGGGTTCATCTATACATTACTCTGCACAGGAACCAGGGAGTCACCTATCATCAGCACTTTATGCCAGAGGATTGTCACCAGCACCAGCACTTTGTCATTTTATGCTGACGCTGCTAATATACAGCCACTTATCTACCTTGCACCTTATATGAACACTACTTATATTTTTTGCTTTCACCTATAAGAACATTTGCAGCACATACCTTTATAGAGGACATTTTTTTGTATGCTTTTATATGCCTTTTAGGATTTTACCTATTCCTTCAGGATTTATTGCAATAGTAGTGCACCTTCTTTTTGAGTACCGTTTTTTCACTTCATGTGCACACCATATGCATATATTTCCAATCACTGTTCTACGAAGAATCTTTTGATTGTTTGATAAACTTTTATTGTCTTATTGATACGCTTTTATTGTTTTATTCGAAGAAGTCACAGGGCATGCGATTTCCTATGGATATATTTCCTATCACTGTTCTACGAAGAATCATTTGAGTGTTTGATATACTTTTATTGTCTTATTGATACACTTTTATTGTTTTATCCCAAGAAATCACAGGGCATGCAACACGTTCTTATACTGCCTAGGCCTGGATATATATTGACCTTTGAACATTGCCTCTTTCAACCATATCTTTCATTCAACACCATTGCACTTTATTACACACAGTATTTAGGTTCATAGCACAGCACTAGCTTCACTTTATATTGGGCATTTCCAAAATCAAGCCCATGTGGCAATCGCGGCCCGCGGCCCGGTTTTTAATGGCCTGCCTGGTTATCTAAACATATATATCTTTTATGGCCCCCAATGATCTCCCAGCACCGGGGCTACAAAAGATATATAGTCTGGCTGCCTCGGAGGGAGGAGGTGGGACAAGTGCTGTGCACACAGGAGGAGTATTTCCTGTTTACACGGCAGCCTCTGTAAGAGGAAGTCCCGTCTCCAGTGCTGCCATTGGATGACTGTTCTGTCCATCAAAGGAGGTGAGGCTTTCACTTAAAGAGGCCGCTGTGTAAGCAGGAGATTCTCCTGTATGATATCCCCTCCATGTCCCCTCCAAGGCTGCACTGATGACAAATGGTGAGTGCATTCCTGGCAATGGTGGGGCTGCATTTCTTGCAATGGTGAATGCATTCCTGGCAATGGTGGGGCTGCATTTCTTGCAATGGTGGGGCTGCATTTCTTGTGATGGTGAGTGCATTCCTGGCTAATGGTGGGGCTGCATTTCTTGCAATGGTGAGTGCATTCCTGGCTAATGGTGGGGCTGCATTTCTTGAAATGGTTCTGCATTCCTAGCAATGGTGGGTGCTGCATTCCTAGCAATGGTGGGTTCTGCATTCCTGGTGATTGGTGGTGCTGCATTCATGACAATTGGGGTCTGCAGATGGGCACTGACCCTTATTTTGCTTCACAGTTCTTTATTTAAAAATTTTTTTTTTTTTTGCTAAAACTTCCCTCTTAAAGTGAAGGTGCGTGTTATATGCCAATAAAAATATATCCAAATAATACGCCTGAGCTCATCTCTCTACTCACACACAGGCCACGAAGGCAAGAGAATTCTTGTTGGGCAGTGTATTAGTGCTCGAACAAACACACCTAGACCAAATTTTAATGGTTCAAAGAATGTCAGGCAAAATGGTTGGCCCTCACGCATGTTCACTTCATCAAATCTGGCCCTCTTTGAAAAAAGTTTGGACACCCCTGCGGGTTCTTATGTTTCCTTCAGTGTTGCAGCATATTGTTAAAAAGCACACGCATTTGGTAGCGTGGGAATATCATTGTATTATATATTTGTATGTACAGCATCTTTGTATAGTAAAAGCACATTTACACACTGCAGAAGTCTCAGCTTCCTTGCTTATACCACAAAGTAACCTTGCTAGATAGATGCAAGCAAAACACTATGATACCAATCCACTATTGTAAGTAGCAAAGAGAGAGAGAGGGAGAGAATAATATATGTTCCAAAAACAATTCATGAAGAATCGTTCTTGCCAAACCATTGTATTAACTGTCTATGAGTAGAGATGGACGAACTTCCGACGGGACGTTCCGCGGACGTGAACCGTGAACGCGGCCGAAAGTTCACGAACCGCAAAGTTCGTGGCGGGCCCCATTGACTTCAATGGCAGGCAAACTTTAAAAACCTACAGGTCATATTTCCAGCAACAAAATAATTACTAGCTGTACACACATAGTCCAACCACATGACCACTGACATAACACATGTATGAAGTGAATCTGGGATCGACAACTACAAGCATTCTTTTTTTATATGTGAAATTTTGACAATTCAGGACTCAGGAGCGTATGAAGGCAGTGGAGGAGAGGAAAGGTCAGGGTAGGCTATGATGAGGGTGCAGGAGATGATCACCAGCACCGTGATAGAGTGCACTGACACCAGCACCCTGATAGAGTGCACTGACACCAGCACCGTGATATAGAGCACAGACACCAGCACCGTGATAGAGTGCACTGACACCAGCACCGCGATATAGAGCACTGACACCAGCACCATGATAGAGTGCACTGACACCACCTTTGTGGACCAAGTAGCTAGTGATTTGCAGACTGTACCTCAGTCCCGACACTGATAAAGGACTGCTGCAGAATAGGGCCGTAATCTGCAGCAGTGCACCACAACCCTATGTATTGTACACCTATACCAGTCCTTACAAGGCCCTTTGTGGACCAAGTAGCTAGTGATTTGCAGACTGTACCTCAGTCCCTACACTGATAAGGGACTGCTGAAGAATAGGGCTGCAATCTGCAGCAGTGCACCACAACCCTATATATTGTACACCTATACCAGTCCTTACAAGGACCTTTGTGGACCAAGTAGCTAGTGATTTGCAGACTGTACCTCAGTCCCTACACTGATAAAGGACTGCTGCAGAATAGGGCAGCAGTCAAGTATAATATTCTTTCTATATTTGGAAGAAAGTATATTATACGTGTACAACCCTATATACTGTACACCTATACCAGTCCTTAAAGGGACCTTTGTGGACCTAATAGTAATAGCTAGTGATTAAACCGACTGTTCCTGCTGCACACAGCGTCCTGTCCCTCCCTGCACTGACAAAAGACAGACTGCTGCAATCACCAACACAGCAGTGCACTGAACCCTATATACTGTACACCTATACCAGTCCTTAAAGGGACCTTTGTGGACCTAATAGTAATAGCTAGTGATTAAACTGACTGTCCCTGCTGCACACAGCGTCCTGTCCCTCCCTGCACTGACAAAAGACAGGCTGCTGCAATCACCAGCACAGCAGTGCACTCAACCCTATATACTGTACTACACCTATACCATACCAGTCCTTAAAAGGACTTTTGTGGACCTAATAGCTAGCGATTTGTGTCACTACAGTCTCTCCCTGCTCCACACAGCGTCCTGTCCCTTTATATCCATGTCTATTTATAAGGTAGGGGGAATGTCCACTTGTCCATGTGCTGAAATGTCTCAATTGGCTGTCCTGTACCCCATGATGGATGTGTCATCAAGGGTCAAAGTTCTTTCACACTGTAAACACATATGTCTGCCGGGTGAACAGCGGCAATAGTCCGCCGATTGGGCGAATCGCGAACACGCAAAATTCGCCACGAAAGGACCTTCGGGCGAACAGTTCGGCCATCTCTATCTATGAGGAGATGAGTTGTCATCTAGATAAAGGAAGGCCTGTACATGTGGTGTATCAGGATTTTGCAAAAGCATTTGACGCAGTCTCCCATAAATTTTTACTGTACAAAATAAGGTCCATTGGCATGGACCATAGGGTGAGTACATGGATTGATAACTGGGTTCAAGGGCGGGTTCAGAGGGTGGTGATAAATGGCGAGTACTCTGAATGGTCAGGGGTGGGTAGTGGGGTCCCCCAGGGTTCTGTGCTCAGACCAATCCTGTTTAGTTTGTTCATTTGTTCATAAATGACCTGGAGGATGGGGTAAACAGTTCAATCTCTGTATTTGTGGATACTAAGCTAAGCAGGGCAATAATATCTCCACAGGATGTGGAAACCTTGTAAAAAGATCTGAACAAATTAATGGGGTGGGCAACTACATGGCAAATGAGGTTCAATGTAGAAAAATGTAAAATAATGCATTTGGGTGGCAAAAATATCAATGCACTCTATACACTAGGAGGAGAACCTCTGGGGGAATCTAGGATGGAAAAAGAACTAGGGGTCCTAGTAGATGATAGGCTCAGCAATGGCATGCAATGCCCAGCGGATGCTAACAAACCAAACAGAATATTGGCATACATTAAAAAGGGGATTAATTTCAGAGATAAAATGATAATTCTCCTGCTCTAAAAGACTTTGGTCTGGCCGCACCTAGAGTATGCCATCCAGTTCTTGGCACCAGTCCTCAGGAAGGATGTACTGGAAATGGAGCGAGTACAAAGAAGGGCAACAAAACTAATATTGGGTCCAGAGGATATTAGTTATGAGGAAAGGTTGTGAGCACTGAACTTATTCTCTCTGGAGAAGAGACGCTTGAGAGAGGATATGATTTCAATTTACAGCGGGAGCATCGATAGTTTCAAGAAACTATTAGATAAGCACCTGAACAACCACAACATATAGGGATATACAAGGTAATACTGACATATAATTACACACATAGGTTGGACTTGATGGACTTGTGTCTTTTTTCAACCTCACCTACTATGTAACTATGCAACTTAGTTGACCTTAGCTGGTAATATTCAAAATGGCTTTAAAAGCCATAATGTTCCATGCCAAGGTGTAGGGCACTTCAATTCTGACCTCGAATACCTGTCAGAAACCATGAATCAGACTGAGACAGAAGTACAATTAAATCACACTTGTATATAATAAAAATAAAAAAGTAAATAGAAAAGCGTAGTCAAGCATAGTTCAGTAACCAGATCGGGTAGTCAGCCAGGCCAGAAGTCAGGGATCCAAGTACAGCAACAGCAAGCAGGATAAGGAGCCAGAAGGGATGTCAGCAAGTCAGTCTTTAAACAAACCACAGGAGATAGTTTCTAGTGATGTGACCAAGGCAAAGGCAGAGGTGAAGTGAGCTGGAAGGCTTTAAGTAGGCAGGTCAGACGAGCATCATCAGGAACAGCTGGTGGAGAGAGAAGAGAGCTGGCAATTAGCCAACAGCTGAGCGGCCAGCCCAGAGAAGGAAGGGCTAAGTCAGCCCTGACAGTACCCCCTTCTCAATGACCCCTCTCCCTCGGAGGACCACCGGGCTTGAGGGGAAACCATCTATGGAACTTGCGGAGGAGGACAGGGGCATGTATGTCAGAGGATGAAACCCAGGAGCGTTCCTCTGGACCATACCCCTTCCAATGCACCAGGTACTGTATGTGCCCACGGGACCTACAGGAACAGCTGGTAACTGTGGAGAGAGAAGAGAGCTGGCAATTAGCCAACAGCTGAGTGGCCAGCCCAGAGAAGGAAGGGCTAAGCCAGCCCTGACAATACCCTGGTGACCAGAGTGTACTGTCACTCCGGTCACCCGGAGGTCTGGTCTCCAGAACTCCATCTGACCCTGTTTCGGCCAAGACGGGGTTGGAGGCATACAGCATAGATGTCCCAATATAGCCTCACCTCTAATAGATTATTTACACAGAACTTAGGCTAGCGCCTTCTCTTTGCCAGATGTTCCTCTGGCTGTTTGGTTGACAAGAGATACAAGTGTATAAGAGTCTTGTACGACTGTACAAGAGTTGTATTGACAAGAGATACAACTGGCTCTCATTATGGTGCTGTGAGAAAGGCTACTAGATAGGGGTCCACCTGACCTGCACAACACAGTAGTCACAATTGCTGGGTTTGGTGGCACTGGTCTACCCAGCCGGTTCCTTATCATTTCCGGAGCGGATGCCCAGAGCCATTCTATCCACAGTGAGCTCCCACTGGGGTGGTGAAATTGGCTACTGGGGTCAGTCAGCATCAAAGTCTGTCTCGCTATACCTCTTCGGCCAGGATACCACTCTATAGTTCTTGAATAAAATGTCTGAGTGCTCTAGGCCACTCACTCTCTTGTGCACTCAAATATTGGAGATTCCATATTTTAGGTGGATATAGGTCCATGCTATCAGATTGAATAAGACAGTTACATAGTTACTTAATAGGTGAGGTTGAAAAAAGACACAAGTCCATCAGAACCAACCTATCTGTGTGATTATATATCAGTATTACCTTGTATATATCCCTGTATGTTGTGGTCATTCTGGTGCTTATTTAATAGTTTCTTGAAACTATAAATGCTCCCTGCTGATACCACTGCCTGCTGATACCACATCCTTGCCACTCTTACAGCAAATAACCCTCTACGTAGTTTAAGGTTAAACCTATTTTCTTCAAATTTTAATGAGTGACCATGAGTCTTGTTAAACTCCTTTCCACAAAAAAGTTTTATCCCTATTGTGGGGTTACCAGTACGGTATTTGTAATTGAAATCATATCCCCTCTCAAGCGTCTCTTCTCCAGATAGAATAAGTTCAGTGTTTGCAACCTTTCCTCATAACTAGGGATGAGCTTCGAGTTTGAGTCGAACTCATGTTCAACACAAAACATTGCCTGTTCTCCTGTTCGGCGAACAGTGAACAATTTGGGCTGTTTGCGGCAAATTCGAAAAGCCGGAACACCCTGTACAAGTCTATGGGAGAAATCTAAAGTGCTACTTTTAAAGGCTAATATGCAAGTTACTGTCCTAAAAAGTGTTTGGGGACCTAGGTCCTACCTCAGGGGACATGGATCAATGCAAAAAAGGTTTTAAAAACTGCAGTGATTTTAATAATAATTAAAGTGAAACAATAAAAGTGTAATATTCCTTTAAATGTCGTACCTGGGGGGGGTCTATAGTATGCCTGTGAAGGGGCACATGTTTCCCGTGCTTAGAACTGTCCCTGCACAAAGTGTCATTTGTGCAGGAAAAAAGTCCTTTAAAATCACTTGCGGCTTTATTGTCGGCTCCCGTAATACAGAGAACACTCAATGAGTGTTCTCTGTATTAGCCGACAATTCATTCATTCATTGATTTAAAAAAAAAAAGTGTGGGGTTCCCCTAAATTCAATTACCAGGCCCTTCAGGTCTGGTATGGATATTAAGGGGAACCTCGCATCAAATTAAAAAAAAATTGACGTTGGGGTCCCCCTAAAAATCCATACCAGACCCTTTATCCGAGCACGCAACCACAGGAAAAGAGGGGGGAGAGAGAGCGCCCCCCCTCCTGAACTGTACCAGGCCACATGCCCTCAACATTGGGAGGGTGCTTTGGGGGTCTGTGACCCCTCAAAGTACCTTGTCCCCATGTTGATGTGGAGAAGGGCCTCATCCCCACAACCCTGAGCGGTGGTTGTGGGGGTCTGCGGGCAGGGGGCTTATCAGAATCTGGAAGCCCCCTTTAACAAGGGGACCCCCAGATCCCAGGCTCCCCCCCTGTTTGAAATGGTAAGGGCCTACCATTTCATAAAGAAAGTGTGTGGGGATGAGGCCCTTCTCCACATCAACATGGGGACAAGGTGCTTTGAGGGGTCACAGACCCCCAAAGCATCTTCCCAATGTTGAGGGCATGTGGCCTGGTATGGTTCAGGAGGGGGGGTGCTCTCTCGTCCCCCCCTCTTTTCCTGCGGCCTGCCAGGTTGCGTGCTCGGATAAAGGGTCTGGTATGGATATTTAGGGGGACCCCCACGTCAATTTTTTTTTTTATTTGACACGGAGTTCCCCTTAATATCCATACCAGACCATACCAGGTCATCATCTGTATCATCTCACCCCAGATGATGACCTGTAGGTCGAAACGCGTCGGGAGGACGTCGCCACTGCCTATTTTCCTCTGACATGTTTTATTGATTACAATGGAAATGTAAGTTTGAACTTTTTTTATTAAAGCTATTTTTTTTTAAAACTTTATTATGCTATGTCGGCTCTATTCTTCCATTTTCATGCCTGAACTGTTGCCGGAGCTGTCTATATACATAAAAACAGTGATTGCACGCAGTCGTCCATATTGAATGAACCATTTGTGTTTGGACTCCCCTTACGTTGGAATGCTGAATCCAGGATTGCATTAGCCGGGATTACAAGCCATTACCGACCCCTTAGGCATATGTCTATTTGGGTCACGTCCATCTGGTAAGCCTGTGCTTCTTAAGGTGGTGGGAGCTACACTGGGTGGAATTACTTCTGGTCACAGTAACGTGGGACCCCTGTGGACATTGAGGTTTATTGGGACTCACACTTTGCACGTTCATGCTTCATTATTCAATGGACTCTAACATTTTTATTATTTATATCTTTATATGTTTATGTTGATATGTTTATATGTTTATGTTGAAGTTTTTTGTACACTTTGTTGTCACCCCCGTGGTTGGGGTCACGTCACAGTAAAGTGTGACCTTTTTCTGTTATCCTTTATTGAGATATATACCCACACATCTAGTCTTATTGACATATAGATTTTGATTGTTACATATTCACCGTTCTTTATATATGTTGTGGTTATCCCCATATTTGGGGTCACACTGTGTTCATTCGTTATAGGTGTGCGTACACACTAGTGTTTACTGTTCTCTTGTTTTATTTTAAGAGTCATATATGTATAAGTTTGGCGCTTACACTTTACACCCTTGACGTTTTCCTAGCTAAAAAGATCCCAGTTTTAGCGTGTTAGCAGCCTTTGTTTTAGTTTTTCCGTTGTTGACTACTGCGCAGTGCTATTGTGTACATTTATACTATAGACACCCCCGAGGTACGACATTTAAAGGAATATTACACTTTTATTGTTTCACTTTAATCATTATTAAAATCACTGCTCCTGAAAAAACGTCCGCTTTTTAGGACAGTAACTTGCATATTAGCCTTTAAAATTAGCACTTTAGATTGTGAACGTTCGAGTCCCATAGACTTTAATAGGGTTCTAAAGTTCACACGAAGTTTAGGTCTGTGCACAGGTTCTGGTGCGAACCGAACAGGGGGGTGTTCGGCTCATCCTTACTCATAACTAATATCCTCCAGACCATTTATTAGCTCTGCTGCCCTTCTTTGTACTCGCTCCATTTCTAGTACATCCTTCCTGAGGACTGGTGCCCAGAACTGGACAGCATACTCTAGGTGCTGCCGTACCAGAGTCTTGTAGAGTGGGATCATTATCATTTTATCTCTGGAATTAATCCCCTTTTTAATGCATGCCAATATTCTGTTTGGTTTGTTAGCATCAGCTTGGCATTGCATGCCATTGCTGAGCCTATCATCTACTAGGATCACAGGTCCTTTTCCATCTTAGGTTCCCCCAGAGGTTCTCCCCCCAGTGTATAGGTTGCATTGATATTTTTGCCACCCAAATGCATTATTTCACATTTTCCTACAATAAACCTCATTTGCCATGTAGTTGCCCACCCCATTAATTTGTTCAGATCTTTTTACAAGGTTTCTACATCCTGCGGAGAAGTTATTGCCCTGCTTAACTTAGTTTCATCCGTAAATACAGAGATTTAACTGTTTAAATCACCCATTAATAATATATACATATTTCCAATGATCTTATTAATTTAATATAATGACCCTCATAAATAGAGTACATAATGACTTACATGTTGTGAACCCGAGATAGTTGAACCTGAAGATCAGAAACGGTGTGCCCCAAAAAGGATGGGAAGAGTGGAAGGTATCCAGAAAATGCAGGACTTGGGCCAGTATAAATTCTATATATCAAAGATTTATAACTAAAGCCTTGTCCCAAAACCTATAAGGTTAATGATAACATCCCTCAAAAATAGAAGTAGACAGAGAAGAAAAGATAATATGATAATAGCGAGGTATATTAACCTTGGACTCATAACATATGCTATCAGAGCAGATGTCAGCAATGGATTATCCACTTCTATATAGGGTAGCAGTTCTTTACAAGACAACAGGGGTAACTATATGGAAATAAAACCCATTAAATGCTAAGCCTCAAGTACCAAATCAAAGGAATAAGGAAAGGGAAGAGAGGAGAAACAGTTGTAACCAAAAATATACCTGTATATAACTTGCCAAAGAGCCCGGAAATTCCCCAAGATTGGGGGGTGAGAGTTGCTATACAAAGGCCCAAATGTTCACAAGATGACACTGTTCCAAAATATATTTAAAGGAAGCAGATAGAGAGACTCCAGCCATATATATATATATATATATATATATATATATATATATATATATATATCACCGCTAAGAAAGAACAAACAAGAAAATGATAATAATCACTATGCCTAACAATGCTCCAATAGGGACTGATTATTATTATATAAAGCAATCGTATTTTAAAGTATCCAAAAGACATTTACCATTCATGTACCTCCCCTCCAGAAAACACACCGTTCACTAGATCTGACATACTACACTGACTAAATAGTCAGTTTGGCACCAAAACGGCATGCAAATCAATCACCATCATGTGTATCAGCTAGGACAGTGGTAAATAGAGGGTTGTAATTGCCAATGATACAATTAGCTGTCCGGAATGACATCCAGACATCACATCGCAAGAGCTGGCCCTGTCACCAGTCCTAAACAAAACTGAAACAACGAGCATGTGCAGAAGGGAAAAGATATCCCTGTACACCAGGCACAGATGGCTGCAAACACAGACTCCCCTAAGAACAGCACCAACCCACCATACAGTGCCCATAAGCATATATCTATTTCCCCTCTCACAACCTGACCCTGCAAGAATAATTAGCCATCTAACAATCAAAGGGGTAAAGAAGGGAAGGAAAGTTAGGATCCCCCGGACGCCAGGTGAGACCCATCCTAACTACCCATACTGGATCCAAATCCTGCATATCCAACTCATATCACTGATCCGGTCAAACAAGAACAAATCTGATGAAAACATATAAAATAAAAATGAATTACAATAATAAAGAACATGTTCTCTCCATTAAGTCAATACATATCTTTCCAAATCTCCCATGTATTCCTTACAATTAAAAGACTAACAATATATTATTTACATTTCCGATTGATTTGCACATCTCAAAAAGAGCATGGACAGGACAGAAACCATTGTTATTATTATTAAACAGGATTTATATAGTGCCAACAGTTTATGCAGTGCTTTACAACATTAACCTCCCTGGCGGTATGATTCAGTCTGGAATAAGGTGCTGAAAGCGGTACAATTATTTTGCATGGAAATCTGGCTTTTATTTTGTAGTCCTGTAATTCTTAGGAATAACGCTCTGAAATCTCTTCAAACCAGAGTCTAGCAGACATCCCGGGTATGATAAAGTTTATAATATAATAAAGAATAATAAAAATTATTCAATAATGTAATCAAATCCAAAAAAAACTGAAAAAGGGACATGTTTTGGTTGCTATGGACAATCTCCAAATTCCAGGCAGTAAAAAACAGTATTTATAATATAAAAGTGCATGTAGGGCACTGCACAGACCACTAGGGACAAAGGGGGTGTGTATTTTTTACTACAGCACTGTAATCTGTAAGATTACAGTGCTGTGTGTGTTTTGTGTGTTTTTATTTTTTTGAATTTGCCGCCGTTCTCCGCTCCCATGCGTCGTAACGTCGCAGGGAACGGAGCTCGGCGGCATTCGGCACTGTGAATCGAGCGGAGGACAGCTCGATCACACAGCGCGGCGGACATCGCTGGATCCAGGGGACAAGGTGAGTAACTCTCCCTGTGTCCTCCCCTGCATCGAGCGATGCGATCCCGAGTTTGGCTCGGGGTTACCGCTCCTGTAATTAAAATCCCAACCCGAGCCAGACTCGGGATTACCGCTAGGAAGGTTAAGGCAGACATTACAATACAATTCAATACAATACAATACAGGGGAATCGGAGGGCCCTGCTCATTAGAGCTTACAATCTAGGAGGGAGGCTCAAGTTATACAAAAGGGTAATAGCTGTGGGGGATGGGCTAATGGAGAAAATAGTGCAGTTGTTAGATGAAGGCAGGATAGGCTTCTCTGAAGAGGAAAGTTTTCAGGGTTTGCCTAAAAGTGGACAAATTTGGAGACAGTCTGACAGATTGGGGTAGCGAATTTCAGAGTATGGGTGAGGCTCTGGAGAAGTCCTGCAGGCGGATATGGGAGGAGGTAATGAGGGAGCTAGAGAGCAAGAGGTCTTGGGGGGAACGAAGAGGGCGATTAGGTTGGTATTTTGAGACTAGGCTAGTGATGTAGCTGGGAGCAGAGTTGTGGATGGCTTTGTAAGTTATTAGTATTTTGAATTTAATTTGTTGGGTAAGTGGCAGCCAATGGAAGGATTGGCAGAGAGGGGTAGCAGACACTGTGCAGTTTGTAAGGTGGATGAGTCTGGCAGCAGAATTCATAATGGACTGAAGGGGGGATAGTCTATTTATAGGTAAGCCAATAAGTAGGGAATTGCAGTAGGCAAGGCAAGAGATAACCAGGAAGTGAATCAGGAGCTTTGTGGTTTCATTGGTTAAAAAGGGACGTAGTTTAGAGATGTTGCAGAGGTTGAGACAGCAAGCTTTGGAAAGTGATTGTCAGGAAATGTTCCATCCGCTGATAATATCTGTCTCTTGGCGTGCAGTACTGAGGTCCACCAGCAGGTGTCTCCTGTCAGTTTTGAGCTGTCAGGAGAGCTTTTCCCTGCTGATGCTAGATCATCTTTGGGCCGCAGTACTGGCGTCCACCAGCGGATGGATCCTGGCAGTATGGAGCAGGCAGCACCTCCTGCAATCAGGTGTCACTTGAGGCCAATCACAGGCCTATAAATAGCTGGCAAGCAGTCATATGTTTGCCTCGGTATTGTTCCTTGTGCCCTGACCTGCTGCTTGTGATCCTGAACCTGTTCCTGTACCCTGAACCTGTGACCCGTGGCTCTGATTCTGTTTCCCTGTCCTGGTCCCAACCCTGTCCCACCTGTTACCATTATTCCTGTCCTGAAGTCTGATCCATCCATCCTCTCCCTGTCCTGTGTTCCTTACCCCATTTGCTGATCTCCCCGTGTATGACCTTGGCCTGGCTTGTGACTCTGATTCTGGACTGCCCTTGTTTATTTGCTGATCCTCTGTGTATGACCCTGGCCTGCCTATCGTTTACGGTACTTGCATTTCCCATTTATTGTACATATCTGTCTGTTGTTGTTCGGGGGTCTTTGTTGGTTGGTTTATTGCACTGTGTGGTTGTATTCATATTATTCACTTTCTTTAATAAATCATATTTCACTTATACACGTTTGGGTTTCCTCTGTTGCAGTCCACACAGTTCTGGTCTTATCTGATAAGTGACAGAATACCGAGGCCATCCCTGACCAGAAGTGGCTACACAGAGGAACCATCTTGGTTCAGGTTGCTTACGGAAATGAATTTAGAGGTAATCCGTTATTATGCTTTGTTGGCGTCTGAGAGTGGTGACTATCTCCGCCAGACACTGAAAGGGTGGACCAGTGATCAGCTGTTGGAAACCATTCGTTTAGCTCACTCCTGGGTTGATCAGGGCTGTATGTTGTTTGGGGATGTTCAGCCGTTAATTAAAATCTGCACAGAGCTGGCCCTGCCCTGCATCCCAGAGGGCCAGGATGATTTTTCTCCCCCCTTCAGTATTAATCAAGTGGCATCACTGGTATGGCTTCTGGAAGATGATTCCCCTTACTTTTTTGAGCATTACACAGCCTGTTCCCAACAGATGATAATAGAATGTGTTGATTCCGTACAATCCCTTGTTAGACAGGCAGCCTGATGTCCTGCAGCCTGATGTCCCGGCCTTGCAGCCTGACGTCCCGGCCTTGCAGCCTGACGCCTTGCAGCCTGATGTCCCGGCCTTCCAGCCTGACGCCTTCCAGCCTGATGTCCCGGTCGTCCAGCCTGACGACTTCCAGCCTGATGTCCCGGCCTTCCAGCCTGACGACTTCCAGCCTGATGTCCCGGCCTTCCAGCCTGACGACTTCCAGCCTGATGTCCCGGCCTTCCAGCCTGACGACTTCCAGCCTGATGTCCCGGCCTTCCAGCCTGACGACTTCCAGCCTGATGTCCCGGCCTTCCAGCCTGACGACTTCCAGCCTGATGTCCCGGCCTTCCAGCCTGACGACTTCCAGCCTGATGTCCCGGCCTTCCAGCCTGACGACTTCCAGCCTGATGTCCCGGCCTTCCAGCCTGACGACTTCCAGCCTGATATCCCGGCCTGCCAGTCTGACGCCTTCCAGTCTGATGTCCCGGCCTTCCAGTCTGACGCCTTCCAGTCTGATGTCCCGGCCTGCCAGTCTGATGCCTTCCAGTCTGATGTCCCGGCCTGCCAGTCTGATGCCTTCCAGTCTGATGTCCCGGCCTGCCAGTCTGATGCCTTCCAGACTGATGTCCCGGCCTGCCAGTCTGATGCCTTCCAGTCTGATGTCCCGGCCTGCCAGTCTGATGCCTTCCAGTCTGATGTCCCGGCCTGCCAGTCTGATGCCTTCCAGTCTGATGTCCCGGCCTGCCAGTCTGATGCCTTCCAGTCTGATGTCCCGGCCTGCCAGTCTGATGCCTTCCAGTCTGATGTCCCGGCCTGCCAGTCTGATGCCTTCCAGTCTGATGTCCCGGCCTGCCAGTCTGATGTCCCGGCCTGCCAGTCTGATGCCTTCCAGTCTGATGTCCCGGCCTGCCAGTCTGATGCCTTCCAGTCTGATGCCTTCCAGTCTGATGTCCCGGCCTGCCAGTCTGATGCCTTCCAGTCTGATGTCCCGGCCTGCCAGTCTGATGCCTTCCAGTCTGATGTCCCGGCCTGCCAGTCTGATACCTTCCAGTCTGATGTCCCGGCCTGCCAGTCTGATGCCTTCCAGTCTGATGTCCCGGCCTGCCAGTCTGATGCCTTCCAGTCTGATGTCCCGGCCTGCCAGTCTGATGCCTTCCAGTCTGATGTCCCGGCCTGCCAGTCTGATGCCTTCCAGTCTGATGTCCCGGCCTGCCAGTCTGATGCCTTCCAGTCTGATGTCCCGGCCTGCCAGTCTGATGCCTTCCAGTCTGATGTCCCGGCCTGCCAGTCTGATGCCTTCCAGTCTGATGTCCCGGCCTGCCAGTCTGATGCCTGCCAGTCTGATGCCTTCCAGTCTGATGTCCCGGCCTGCCAGTCTGATGCCTTCCAGTCTGATGTCCTGGCCTGCCAGTCTGATGCCTTCCAGTCTGATGTCCCGGCCTGCCAGTCTGATGCCTTCCAGTCTGATGTCCCGGCCTGCCAGTCTGATGCCTTCCAGTCTGATGTCCCGGCCTGCCAGTCTGATGCCTTCCAGTCTGATGTCCCGGCCTGCCAGTCTGATGCCTTCCAGTCTGATGTCCCGGCCTGCCAGTCCGATGCCTTCCAGTCTGATGTCCCGGCCTGCCAGTCCGATGCCTTCCAGTCTGATGTCCCGGCCTGCCAGTCCGATGCCTTCCAGTCTGATGTCCCGGCCTGCCAGTCCGATGCCTTCCAGTCTGATGTCCCGGCCTGCCAGTCCGATGCCTTCCAGCCTGCCGTCCCGGTGCCTGCCCTGCAGCCTCCCGGTCTGATGTGCCTGCCTCCCAGCCTGAGGTGTTCCTGCCCGCTGTCCAGCCTGAAGTGCCGGTGCCCGCTGTCCAGCCTGCGGTGCCCATTTCACCAGCTTGAAGTGCCTGTGCCCTCTGCCCAGCTTGATGTACCCGCTGCCTCGTTTGATGTGCCTGCTGCTAAACCTGTTATGACTCTGCCTGTTGCCCAGCTTGATGCCATGGACTTGTCCCAGCAGCAGCTAGTTGGAGCGTCCGGAGGCCGCTCCTTTGAGGGGGGGGTACTGTCAGGAAATGTTCCATCCGCTGATAATATCTGTCTCTTGGCGTGCAGTACTGAGGTCCACCAGCAGGTGTCTCCTGTCAGTTTTGAGCTGTCAGGAGAGCTTTTCCCTGCTGATGCTAGATCATCTTTGGGCCGCAGTACTGGCGTCCACCAGCGGATGGATCCTGGCAGTATGGAGCAGGCAGCACCTCCTGCAATCAGGTGTCACTTGAGGCCAATCACAGGCCTATAAATAGCTGGCAAGCAGTCATATGTTTGCCTCGGTATTGTTCCTTGTGCCCTGACCTGCTGCTTGCGATCCTGAACCTGTTCCTGTACCCTGAACCTGTGACCCGTGGCTCTGATTCTGTTTCCCTGTCCTGGTCCCAACCCTGTCCCACCTGTTACCATTATTCCTGTCCTGAAGTCTGATCCATCCATCCTCTCCCTGTCCTGTGTTCCTTACCCCATTTGCTGATCTCCCCGTGTATGACCTTGGCCTGGCTTGTGACTCTGATTCTGGACTGCCCTTGTTTATTTGCTGATCCTCTGTGTATGACCCTGGCCTGCCTATCGTTTACGGTACTTGCATTTCCCATTTATTGTACATATCTGTCTGTTGTTGTTCGGGGGTCTTTGTTGGTTGGTTTATTGCACTGTGTGGTTGTATTCATATTATTCACTTTCTTTAATAAATCATATTTCACTTATACACGTTTTGGTTTCCTCTGTTGCAGTCCACACAGTTCTGGTCTTATCTGATAAGTGACAGTGATTGGATGTAGGGCCAAAAGAAGAATTCAGAGTGACATGTGGGGATGGGTGGAGGGTTATGCCACTGCTCTTGACAGATAAGTCAAGGGAAGAGGCACGTGGGGGAGGAGATATTATAAGTTCGGGTTTGGACAAGTTGAGTTTGAGGAAGTGGTGTGACATCCATACAGATATGTCTGTTACTAATTTAGAGATGCGTGAGGAGACTGATGGAGTGAGTTGAGGGGTGGAGAGTAGGGATGAGCCGAACACCCCCACGGTTCGGTTTGCACCAGAACTTTCGAACTGACAAAAATTCGTACGAACTTTAGAACCCCATTAAAGTCTATGGGACTCGAACGTTTGAAATCAAAAGTGCTAATTTTAAAGGCTAATATGCAATATATTGTCCTAAAAAGTGTTTGGGGACCCGGTTCCTGCCCCAGGGGACATGGGTCAATGGCAAAATGTTTTTTAAAAACGCCCATTTTATCGGGAGCACTGATTTTAATGACGATTAAAGTGAAAAAAAAGTGAAATATTCCTTTAAATATCGTGCCTGGGGGGTGTCTATAGTATGCCTGTGAAGTGGAACGTGTTTCCTGTGTTTAGAACAGTCCCTGCACAAAAAGACATTTAACGGAAAAAAGTAATTTAAAACTGCTTGCGGTTTTAATGTAATGTCTGGTTCCGGAAATATGGATGAAAATCATTGAGAAGAATGGCATGGGTAGCCCCCCCCCCCCTGCCCATTACCAGCCCCTTTGGGTCTTGTAAGGATACTAAGGGGAACCCCGTACCCAAATTAAAAAAAGGAAAAGCGTGGGGCCCCCAGGCCCTATATATTCAGAACAGCAGTATACAGGCGGTGCGAACAAGACAGGGACTGGGTGGGTTTGTTGTGTTAAGTAGAATCTGTTTATAATTTTGAAACTGGTACATTTTTAAAGTGTAGCTCCAGTCAAAAAATCTATTTTTAAGCTTTTTGGAGAACATAGGGAAGGGTTATCACCCCTGTATAATTTTTTTGGCTGTCCGTCTTTTTTCATCTCACTTCCTGTTGTCTCCTTCCGTTTGCAAGTAGGAGACATTTGCAAGTTGGATGTTTGAAAGTATATGCTCTGCAGAAATGTGGGCCTAAGGTGTTGGTGTTGCCACAACACTGTAAGCCCTCAAAGTAACTATTGGTGGGCGTTGGAGCACCTTGCTGTGAACGATTATATCAAGAATTGTAATTACATGCCATTCTTAAACGGTGGTAGAAAAATTGGGCCTTTGGTGGTTGTGGTGGTGGTGCTGGTGCCACAACACTATAAGTCCTCATAGTTACTCTCGGTGGGCGCAGGAACGGGCCCTGCTGTGAAATATTATATCAAGAATTGTAATTACATGCACCTGTTAAATAGGTGCTCAAAAATTGGGCCTTAGGCACTGGTGCTGGTGCCACGACACTGCAACCTCACCCAGATACTCTAGTTGGAGTGCAGGAATGAGCCCTGCTGCAAAGCATTGCATCAAAAATTGTAATTACATGGCCTTGTTAAACAGTAGCTGAAAAATTGGGCCTGAGGCACTGGTGCTGGTGCCACGACACTGCAACCTCTCCCAGATATTCTAGTTGGAGTTGAGGAATGAGCCCTGCTGAAAAGCATTGCATAAAAAATTGTAATTACGACTAAGCTTCCTGATTGGAAGCAACGACTATGGCTACATGACACTGTATGTCTTATATTACTGTTATCTCTTGTGCAAAATCTCAATAAAAACTAAGTTAAAAAAAAATATGTAATTACACGCCCCTGTTAAACAGGGGCTGAAAACTTGGGCCTTAGCCACTGGTGGCGTCACCTAGAACCAAAAATGTTCTTCGGAGCTATCAGCAGGATCATTGAGGAGGAAGAGGATAGTCAGTCAACATAACAGAACAGTCACTAGGCAGAGTTGAAGGGATGTGACATTTAAAAAAAAAATATTCGGTTACATCAGCTTCAGGTGCTTGGTAGCTGGTGGTGATCCAAGACTGATTCATCTTTATGAAGGTCTATGATTGGTTACAAAGCCTCCAGCAGTACATAAGGTGCATTCCGAAAGAACGCTGGATGCAGGCCAGTCCAGTTGCTCAATTGCATACTGTGCAAGCTCTGGCCAGTGATCCATCCTCAAGACCCAGTAAGCCAGAGGATTTTCGGTGGGAAAGGTGTCCAAGTCTGACCTTGCACCTAGGTATTCCTGCACCATGTAAATCAGATGCTGGCGATGGTTGCTGGAATCGATCATACCTTGGGTCTGCAGACTAAAAAATTGTCTGAACGCATTGGTCAGACGGCCACCTTCTCCACCGCTCCTTCTGTGACTGGCCAAAGCCTCAGCAACACGTTGTCCAGGACCAGGAGTTTGTAACCTCCTAGTCTCGTGGAACACGTTGCACAGGCCTTTGTGCAAGACCTCCCTTAGATGTCTCATCCTCTGCTCCCTCTGCCACGGCAAGCTAAGGTCCGCAACCTTACCCTTGTACCGTGGATCAAGGAGAGTGGCCAACCAGTAATGGTCACTCTCCTTGATCCAAAGAATACAAGGATCCTTCCGCAGGCTTTGCAGGATCAGCGAGGCCATGCAGCTTAGTTTAGCTGAGGCATTCAGTTCGGAGTCCTCTGGGTCACTAAGGACAACATGATCCGCAGCTACCTCCTCCCAGCCACGTACAAGTCCACGGGTTTCTTGGAACTGTAAATCATCCCTACAAGACTGCTGCTGCTGATGCTGAGTGCCAGGCTCCACCTCCATGCAGACACAATCCTCCTCCTCCTCCTCCTCCTCCTCCACCTCCTCCTCTTCCTGTGTGATGGGTGGGACAGCAGGAACTGTCTGGATAAAGGGGGCCTTGAGAGGCAAGGAAGTCCTCCTCTTCCTGCCTCTGTTCTGCCTCAAGTGCACTGTCCATTATTCCACGCAGCGTATGCTCCAACAGATGGACAAGAGATAAAGTGTCACTAATGCATGCACTGTCACTGCTCACCATCCTTGTGGCCTCCTCAAATGGTGACAGGACAGTGCATGCATACCTGATCATGCCCCACTGGTGTGGTGAAAAAAAAAAGAGCTCCCCTGACCCTGTCCTGGTGCCGTAGTCACACAGGTACTAATTGATGGCCCTCTGATGTGTGTGCAGCCGCTGAAGCATGGCCAACGTTGAGTTCCACCTGGTGCTCATGTCACATGTAAGGCGGTTCTTGGGCAGGTTCAACTCCTTTTGGAGCTCAGCCAGCTGAGCACTGACATCATATGATCGGTGGAAATGCACACAGACTTTCCTGGCCTGCCTCAGGACATTCTGTAAGTCCGGGTACCTGCCCAAGAATTGCTGCACCACCAGGTTAAGGTCGTGAGCCACACAGGGCACATGGGTCAGTTGTCCCTGTCGGAGGGAGGAGAAGAGGTTGGTGCCTTTGTCACAAACCACCATTCCTGGCTTAAATTGGCGTGGCGTCAACCACCTCTCGGCCTGTCCCTGCAGAGCTGACAAAATATCTGCCCGGCACAGGATGCGGATGTGAGAGAGGTGAGGGGAGGGGCCTGACTGCGGCGTCCCCGTGGGAGATGGTGGAGGTCTCGAGGAGTAAGCCGGAGGTGAGCACAGTGAGAGGGTGCTCTGCTCCGGCGTGAGGAACGAGCAGCCGCGCTGACCTTCAGCCCCGTCCCCCCCCCTCGAGCCCCGTTTACGGCGAGCAATAGATCAGTGGCTGTCCTGCCCGAACAACCTCCCGCTTTGGTGTGAGCAGGGCGGGAGTGTCTGAAGTAAGTAGCGGCACGAGCGGCAAGATCGGGGAACAGGATCAAGACAGACGGGAGGTAGGATTTTCTCCTGGAGGTAGCGGTGCCTCCCCCGGAACCCCCGTGAACCCTCAACGATCCCCGGGCTCCTCTGTGAGGACACAGAGGAGGGGATACAAGGTCAGATCTTTCCTCTTGGCTTATGTTGTAGATGTGACTGAACGTGCTGGCAGATAAATGCAGTATCAGACGGACAGTGTTATGAGACAAGAGAAGTGATATTGCTGAAGCCTGTAAGGGAAGAAGTGGCAATCCTGGTAATACAGATCCCGTTCCCAGGAGACAGAGGTGTAAATACACGAGGGTTTGGATCTTTGCATTTGTCTGAAATTTCGTTTTGTTTTTGTCCCAACTGTGTCTGGTTGCTTCAGTATCTTCCCTCCTCTCTCTCTCTTTCCTACGGTTTGCAGAAGTGAATTAAAGGGACGGTACCATATTCCACAGTTCATTTCCATATGGGAGCTATAATAAATATGGTAGATAAAGCCTGCAAACCTGAAGTGTGGTAGTGATAGTATAAGAGAAAATTCCAGGGCAGGAATGGCCAAAACAAGAAAAAACACAGAGAACCGGAAGAGAGAAGGAGGTATTTGTTTGCAAACTAAAGTTGGGACTCAGGAACCCGGGCTTAAAGTACACTGGGCTGAGGTCTTTGTAATCCTTCTCCCCGACATGGTGGTCTAATCATACCGCAAAGGTGGAACAAAAGTAATTAAAAGGACAGTGCCTGTATTTATGTAAGCTACCTTAATTACGATCTTTGAAGTTTAAAAATTAGAGGTAGCGTGGTAACAGTACAAGAGAAACCCCCAATAAGAGAATCTCTTGGAAGGAGGACCCTGGGAAATCCTGGGGAAAAGAAAGATAAAGGAGAACATGAAGGGAAAAAACCCTAGAACGAACGAGCCCAAAAACTCAAGGGAGAGTTTGAACTCTAGTTCAATTCAAAAATATTTAAAAGAAACAAGTCAAAAAAGCCCGGGTCTCGAGGGAAATCAAAGAGGGGTGAGAGAGCGGAGGAAGGAGGTTGGAAAACCGGAGGGGGCAAGGGGAGACTCCTCTGGAGAAGAGGTAGATCAGGAGAGTGGAAGAAGGCAAGAAGGGAGCTCCTCTCAGATACCCACAAAGGGGGAAATGCAGGAAATGTTCCTGAAATTAGAAAACATAATTAAAGCGGAGATCTTAACTGTAAGGAAGGACATGGGGCACTTATTGAAGCGAGTGGAGGAAATGGAGGAACAAACAGGAAGACAGGCCAGGGAAATACTGGACTTAAAAACACAAGTAAAGAATTCGCAGGAAGCGCATAGAGAGATCCGATATAAGATGGAGGAACAGGAAAATCAAAATCGAAGACAAAACCTGAGAATTAGATCATTACCAGAGCAACAGGGAGAAGAACTGGGTACAAAAATTGGAAAGATATTTAATCCCTTACTGGGAAAAGAAGAAGGGACAGAGTTAAAGCTAGAACGTGCGCTCAGAATAAGGAAACCTCAAGGGTTAAGGGAAGAGGTCCCGAGGGATGTAATAATAAAGTTCCAGCTATACGAAGAAAAGGCTAAGATTTGGAGTAAGCTCAGAGGTCTAGCCCCAATTCAATATGAAGGATCAATGTTACAGGTCTTTCAGGACCTGGCACCGGGAACCCTGGCACGTAGAAGAAGACTAAAGCCTTTATTGGACCAACTGAGAAGTGCAAACGTAAAATATAGCTGGGGTTTTTCGGCAGCGCTTTTAGTGCAGAAGGAGGGGAGGACGCTTAAGCTTAAAACCCTAGATAAAATAGAGGACTTCTGTAACAAAATAGGAATTCCAATCCCCCTGATCCCGTTAGACCCTTGGGAGGTGTAGGGACTGAGAGGTACAGGAAGGGGGAACTGTATGTAACTTAGAAGAGGTATAACTGTCTTTTCCTGTTTTTCCCGATGTTTTTTTTTTATCTTGGGGCGGGGGGGGGGGAGGAGCGGTTGGGGGGGAAAGAGGGGGATTGGGGCCTATGGGGAGGTGGGAGGAGAGGGGACGCAGTCAAGGTCATACCCTAGGAGATTGGGCTTGCAGAAGGAGTAATACTCACTATGCAAAGCAGAGGCCCGGAATGGGCCGGGAGGGCGGGAGGCGGGGGGAGGGTAGGAAGGGATGGGGGGGTCCTAAGGTATGCCATAAGGTGCAGAGTAAATGCTCCCAGAGAAGGATTGGATGGCTGAGATAAAATTTGTGTCATACAATGTGAAGGGTCTGAATTCGCCAGATAAGAGATTTAAGCTTTTAAAAGAACTACAACAATATAAAGCAGAAATATTTTTTCTACAAGAGACGCACTTAACACAAGACACAAACGTGAAACTATACTCCGAAAATTATCCAATCTGGATTTATGGAGACTCACCAATTAGGAGGGCTAAGGGAGTGGCTATTGGGTTTGAGAAGGGTATTAAATATGAGGTGTTCGATAGGCTGACCGACCCAGAGGGGCGATATCTATTTTTGAACGGGAAAATAGGAGATAGAAAGATCACCCTAGCTAATATATACTGCCCAAATAAAAATCCAGAGAGATATATGATACAAATAATGGGGAGACTAGCGGAGTTCAAGAAAGGATATGTAATAGTGGCAGGGGACCTTAATTTCTGTTTGGATCCAGCATCTGATAGTACGTCCGGTGCAAAGGGGAAGAGTGTGAGAAATATAAAAAAAGTAAAGCTTCAGTTGAGGCGAAGCCAACTGATAGATGTATGGAGGATACAGCATGAAAAAATAAAAGACTACACGTTTTTTTCCCCAGTGCATGGGACGTATACCAGGCTGGACTACATTCTGGTCGAACATAGGTTATTGGAGTCAGTCACGGAAACAAAAATAGAAATAGCAACTTTTTCAGACCATTCTCCAGTAGTAATGAAGTTGAGGATACCCGGGATACAGAGACGCCCCTTTTCTTGGAGGTTAAACGAGGAGCTCCTTTGGGATAAGAAAACGGCGGAAATAATACAGAAAGAGATAGAATTTTATTTTAGGACAAATGGTATAGAGGAGGTGTCGGGTGCCGCCCTCTGGGAGGGCCATAAGGCTTATGTCAGGGGTGTCCTCATCTCTATAGGGACCAGGAAAAAAAAGGAAAGAAAAGAAGAAAAGGAGAAGTTAATGAGAGAGGTCCACAGTCTGGAACAGGAGCATAAAAAGCAAGGGGGCCAACAACAAGAGATCTTTCATCGACTGATCAATAAGAGAGAGGAACTTAAAGATATTTATGAGGAAGAAACTAGAAGGGCATCTTTAGGCAGAGTCAGAGAAAGGTATTACGGGGAAAATAAAATAGGAAAAAACCTAGCGAGACAAGTGAAAAGTAAAAGAGGGGTTAATTTTATCGACAAAATAAAGGATAAGAATGGTAAAATGGCATACACCTCTAGGGAAATAGCAGAAGTATTCAAACATTACTATGAAGCCTTGTATAATGTGGAAAAGAAAGGGGAACAGGGAAAAGGGCAAAAGGAGAAAATGAAAGAATTTATGCGTAAAGCCAAAGTACCCCGCCTGAAAGACGGGGAGAGGGAGGATATGGAGAGTCCCATCACTGAAGATGAAATCTATAAGGCCTTAAAAGAGACAGCCTCAGGGAAAAGCCCGGGCCCAGATGGGTTCGTAATCTTGTATTATAAAAAATTTAAGGAATCCTTAGTCCCCCATTTATGCAAATACATCAACGGAATAGGCACTGAATATGACATGGGGAGAGAAACATTGCGGGCCGCGATCACTTTGATCCCGAAAGAGGAGAAAGACCAAACACTATGTGGTAATTATAGGCCGATCGCTCTGCTAAATACAGATGTAAAATTATATGCTAAAGTAATAGCAGCAAGATTAAAAAGAAATATGACAAAACTGATACATCCGGATCAAGTCGGGTTTATCCCGGAGAGAGAGGGCAGGGACAATGGAATAAGGGCATTGCTCCTCATCCAAGCTTTAAAAGACAGTGGGTCCCCAGGTCTATTCCTGTCAATTGACGCTGAAAAAGCCTTTGACAGGGTAGACTGGGGACTCATGCTAGAAACATTAGAAGAGATGGGGGTGGGCCCGAGGATGTTATACTGGATCAAGGCATTATATAAGAACCCACAAGCGACGGTTAAGGTCAATGGAGAATCTTCCACCCTGCTGCAAATGGGTAATGGGACCAGACAGGGGTGTCCATTGTCGCCCCTGCTGTTTGCGATTTCCCTTGAACCTTTGCTGGCTGCAATCCGTAATAACCCAGACATCACGGGGATTAGAATAGGGGAAGAGGAGCACAAATTAGCCGCTTATGCGGACGATGTGCTCTTCTTTATTACAAACCCCAGGATAACGATCCCGAACCTGCTAAAGACACTGGAAGATTTTGGACAAATTTCTAATCTAAAAATTAACCTTGGAAAATCAGAAGTTTTAAACATAAATATCTGTAAACAAGAGGAGGAGAGATTACGTGCACAATTCTTCTTCCCCTGGCGTAAAGAAATTAAATATTTGGGGGTCCTCCTGTCGAACACCTTAAGAAAAATATACCTGAAAAACTATATCCCTTTACTAGAGGAAATTAAGAGCGAAATAAATAAAATTTCATCTAGCCCTCTTTCGTGGTTAGGTCGGATAAATGTGGTAAAAATGATTTTAGTCCCGAAGATAATATTTTATCCCATCGCATCCCATAATGATGCCCATCGCACTTCCAGCGACCTATTTTGTAGTTTTAAGGAAGATAATTTCGAAGTTTATATGGCAAAATAAAAAACCGAGAATCTCGTACGCGGTACTAAGGAGAGGGAAAGAACAAGGGGGAGTGGCAGCCCCGGATATAAAAAGATACTATAAAGCAGTAGTTTTGTCACGGGTGGTAGAGTGGGCGAAAGAGGTAAATGATAAAAGATGGGTAGGCATAGAAAACACGCTCTCACAAACACATTTAGGAAGAATAATTTGGAATCCACCACAATATAGGACACTGGGTTTAAATACTCAGAAGATTACACGACAAGTTTTTAAACTATGGGACCAAATACACACGCAAAAAAAATGGGGATATAACTCACCGTTGATTTTTTTGAAAGATAACGATTATTTTCCACCAGGACAACGAGAAATAGGGGGAAACTGGATACTAAAAGATAATGCGCAACTAAAAGACATTTTAGTAGAAGATAATTTAAGCACTTTTCAAGCACTAAGAGAAGACACAGAGTTACTGAGGATTGATGAATGGCGGTACCTCCAGTTACGAACATTTGTCTTAAAGCTACCCCATCCCTTACGGAGTAAAGAAGAACTAAGACCTTTTGAACAATTATGTCAGAAGGATAAACTAACAAAAAAAAGAAAAAATATTGGTTTGATTTATAAAATAATCTCAGAGGGGGATGAACTGGATGAACCGGCATTCTTTAAAAAGTGGGAAAAAGAATTGGGGGTACAATGTAACACTCAAAACAGAAAGAAAATACTAACATTAATTCACTATGCGGGGGGAGGGAGTAAACTGATAGAAACAAATTATAAATGTATAGCAAGATGGTATACCACCCCTGACAAATTAAGTAGGTTCAGAAATGACCAATCGCCGGAGTGCTGGTGAGGATGTACCGTATATACTCGAGTATAAGCCGAGATTTTCAGCCTCTTTTTTGAGGCTGAAAGTGCCCCCCTCGGCTTATACTCGAGTCATCGCTGTCTGCCCGCTCGATCAGCGTGTCGAGCAGACAGACAGCGGCCATTCTATTCAAAAGCCGCGCCTCCGGCTCCGCCTTCGCCTGTGATAGGCGGAACACTGAATTTCCCAGCAGCCTGTGTTCCGCCTATCACGGACATCGTATCATCCTCGTACTACGGACGAGGATGATACGACGTCTGTGATAGGCGGAACACAGGCTGCTGGGAAATTCAGTGTTCCGCCTATCACAGGCGAAGGCGGCGGCGCAGCTTTTGAACTTTACAATGGCCGCCGACGAAGAGGGCACGGGACGGAGGCAAGGGAAGGCACGGCACGGGACGGGACGGGACGGCGGCGGCAAGGCACGGCACGACACGGGACGGATGCAAGGAGGCAAGTCACGGCACGGGACGGAGGCAAGGAGGCAAGGCACGGGACGGAGGCTCGGGACAAAGGTAGGCTGGACACACACACACACACACACACACACACACACACACACACACACACACACACACACACACGGATGGAGACACACACAGGGATGGATGGATGGATGGATGGAGACACACACACACACAGGGATGGATGGATGGATGGATGGAGACACACACACACAGGGATGGATGGATGGATGGATGGAGACACACACACACAGGGATGGATGGATGGATGGACACACACACACACAGGGATGGATGGACGGACACACAGGGATGGACGGACACACAGGGATGGACGGACACACAGGGATGGACGGACACACAGGGATGGACGGACACACACACAGGGATGGACAGGCATGTCTCACCCTCGGCTTATACACGAGTCAATAAGTTTGCCAGTTTTTTTGGGGGTAAATTGGGGGCCTCGGCTTATATTCGGGTCGGCCTATACTCGAGTATATACGGTAAGTCTATCGGGAGTATGGGCCATATATGGTGGGATTGTTTCAAAATCAAAGAATACTGGAAGAAGATAATTGAATTAATAAAGGTGGTAACGGGAAAAGTGGTCAGAGAGGACCCATGGATGGTGTTATTCCATGGGACAGAGGAGACAATAAACCAATACAAAGCATCATTAGTCCCTATATTACTTGATACTGCAAAAAATCTTATCCCGAGAAAATGGCGAGAGAAAGAAAGTCCCAAAATCCAGGATTGGATTCGTCGGGTAACCGAAATACAACATATGGAAAGTGGGGAGGGCGGAGACGAGGAACCAGCCATAAAGGAGGAGAGGGACAGGAAATGGGATCTCTGGGAAAAATTAAAAAAATCATGGCGATACGTGGAGGAAATAACGCAGGAATAACAACGGGAAAGGAAAGGTGGAAGTGAGGTCTAAAGCAGAACCCTGAGGGAAAGTAACCAGGAACAGAGAGGGGGGAGGGTGGGGATAGATGAGAGTATAAAGGGACAAAGAGAAGAGGAAGCCCGAACGAGATCAGACATTTGATGTATTGCTGTAGGATATGGGTTGCTTCCTTCTTCTCTTTTACCCATAATGAATTTGAAAATGAGAGGGATTGGGGGGAGAGGGGAAAATAAAGTGAAGAAATAGGGTGAAGGATGATAAGGGATAAAACTAAAGGGATAGCACAGGATAACTTGGCGGCATTTTTTTTTTTTTTAATGTATAAACGAATAAAGTCTTTGAATGATAAAAAAAAAAAAAAAAAAAATCTGCCCCAGTGTGGCTCCTGTCCCCCAAACAAACCAGCGCAGGCAAGGCATGGCATCTTTTTGCCTGCGTACTTGCGTAGCCCTTTGAACGCCTACGGAGCACCACTGGTTCCGAGGACAGATCACTGGAAGAGGCCATGGAGGAAGAAGAAGAGGAGGGGGTGGAGGAGAGAGGTGTCTCATAACCAGTAGTAGCATTTTGAAGGCGTGGTGGCGGAACAACCTCCAACACTACTGCACCTTGTCCTATATCCTTGCCAGCTGTCGGAAGAGTGACCCAATGGGCCGTAAAAGATAGGTAACGTCCCTGCCCATGCCTGATGGACCAAGAGTCAGTGGTAATATGCACCTTACCACTGACCGCCCTGTCCCGCGAGGCATGAACATTGCCTTCCACATGCCGGTAGAGAGACAGAATCGCCTTCCATGAGGAAAAGTGGCGTTTGGGAACCTGCCATTGAGGAACCACACATTGCACAAACTCAGGGAAGGGGGCCGAGTCTACCTACTGAAAAAGCAGCAGTTGAAGTGGTAGCAATTTAGCCAAGCTAGCATTCAACCACTGGGCATGTGGATGGCTGGGAGTGAACTTCTTTCGACGGTCCAGCAGCTGGGGCAGGGAAATTAGCCTGCTACAATCGGACGTGGGTGTACTGCTAGCAGAGTGCCCGCAAGTACTTGGCTGTGACACACCTAATTCTACACCTTCATTCCTCTCAGTGCAGGTTTCAGAGAGGACTGAAGGTCTAGTCAGGTTGGAGATCCCAGCTGATGAGGAGAAAGGAGAGGTCCGCTTTGTTCTTTGGTTTGGGTCTTTAAGGTACGCTTGCAAACGAGCTGCATGGCCGGTCAACATATGTCTGGTCAAGCATGTGGTGCCCAAGCGGCTAATATTTTGGCCACGCGAGATACGCTTGAGACATATGTTGCAAATAGCAGCGGTGCGATCTGATGCACTCGTCTCAAAAAAGGACCACACCAAAGAACTTTTGGAATAACGTGCAGAGGCAGCGCCCTGCACAGACGGAACTCTGCGGTGTGATTCAGTCGGTGGGTGCTGCCCCTAAGCTGGCCCGCGGAGGGCATCCTGGCTCATTGGAGATGTGCCTCCTTCTCCTCCTCCTCCTCCGCCCCCTCCTCTCTCCTATCAGGCACCCACGTGGAGTCAGTGATCTCATCATCCCCTCCCTCCTCATCACTGAAGCAAACCTGGCAGTATGCTGCAGCTGATAGAACATGACTGCCAGATTGCTGTCCTTCTTGAGCATCCCCTCTCTCTGCACTCATGCTACTGCCTTCCTCTAGCTGGGTATCATCATCAGAGCCTTCAAAACGCTGGGCATCCTCCTGGAGCATGTACCCAACACTGTGCTCAAACAGTTTGGGGGACTCCTCAGGAGGACATGGTGGGTCTAGGGAAGTGACTGATGACATTGAGACGAGGGAAGAGGATGCGTTGGCAGCTGCTTTGCTTGTACCCTGAGCCTGGGTGAGAGAGGATGAGGAGGATGAGGATGGCTTGGTCATCCACTCTACCAAGTCTTCGGCATGATGTGGCTCAACATGTTCAGCTGCCGAAAATAAGGACAAGCATGTCCCATGGCCACGTGCTGATGGCAATGCACCGTGTCCATGACCAGCACTGTTGTCTCTAGACACAGAACCTGCTTGCCCTCTTTTATTGGCTCGTGACTGTCTGCCTCTCCTTGTTGGCCTTCCAGACATAGTAATGGCCTGCAGGGAGATGGGAAAACCAGCAATTGGGGTAGCTTTAGGTGCACACTGAGCAGATGACACAGTGCACCGACTGTAATTACTGCAGCTGCCTGCCTGTATTAACGAAACAAAACAACACCAGCAATAAGGGGTAGCGTCAGGTGTATACCTTCAGGAGGCACACAACACACACTTTAACTGCTGCATATGCCTGTATTACAGAAACAGAACAACAGCAGCAATAAGTGGTAGCTTCAGGTGTATACTGTGCAGGAGGCACACAACACCCACTTTAATTGCTGCAGATGCCTGTATTACAGAAACAGAACAACACTAAGCAATAAGTGGTAGCTTTAAGTGTATACTGTGCAGGAGGCACACAACACCCACTTTAACTGATGCAGGTGCCTGTATTACAGAAACACAACAACACCAGCAATAAGGGGTAGCTTCAGGTGTATACTGTGCAGGAGGCACACAACACCCACTTTAACTGATGCAGGTGCCTGTATTACAGAAACACAACAACACCAACAATAAGGGGTAGCTTCAGGTGTATACTGTGCAGGAGGCACACAACACCCACTGTAACTGCTGCAGATGCCTGTATTACAGAAACAGAACACCAGCAATAAAGGGTAACTTCAGGTGTATACTGTGCAGGAGGCACACAACATCCACTCTAACTTCTGCAGATGCCTGTATTACAGAAACAGAACACCAGTAATAAAGGGTAGCTTTGGGTGTATACTGTGCAGGAGGCACACAACATCCACTGAACAAGCGCTAGGTTCCCAAGCAACAAAGACCCTGTCCCTGCCTATCATGCTCTTTCCCTGACCACAGCAACACACTACACAAGGCCGCTGTGCTGGTTTAAATAACTCCTAAATTATTAGGTGCAGACCCCTATTACAGATCCCCTGCACCTCTTCTAACAGGAGGGCCATTCTGCAGTGTCTGGGGGAGAAATCATCCGGCTGAAACCCCCGGGGAGAGCGGCCGGACTGGCGCCGCGGACTAGACTGAAGCCGGGGACTTGCCTGGAGAGCCTGCCCGCGACCTCACAGGGCTGGCGTGGTGCCCATTCAGACGCCCGAAAAAAAAGGTACAGACCCCATAAAAAGATCCTCCTGCATCACTTCTAGCAGAGGGATAATCCCGGAGTACCTGGGGGGAGAATCAGCTGGCAAAAACCAGGGAAAAAGCGTCGGGACCAGATATAGCAGACTAGGCCACAGCCTGGAAATCCTGCTGCAGTCTCACTTTCCCACGCGGTACCTGGTCGGACACCACAAAAAAGGCTTCGGTGGGTTCTCCCTGTCCCCCTCCGCTCCTGGTACCCTCTCCAGGGTATGCAAAGGAGAAAGAATCAGTCCATATCCCGGAAAAAAGGCAGGGAGGCCCGACACTGTAGACAGGGCCGTGGCCTCGCCTAAGACTCCTGCCCAGATGGAGAACCAGGCTGAAGACCCCGACATGCTGCCTGCCACAGTGGCCAATTTCAAGGCAGTCCTGCAAGCCATAACCACCCTGACCGGTAAGGTAGATCATATTCAAGCCAATGTATAGTTTATTAGAAAAGACTTTGATGCCTTTCGTGGCAGAATGACTGAGGTTTCTCTGAATCCCAGAAGATTCAGAGAATCGCAATAGAAGAAATAATTTGCATATTCTGGGACTCCCTGAAGAGGCGGAGGGCATGAATCCTATGGCCTTTGCTGAAAGATTACTGCAACAGCTACTCCCTTCAGCACGCTTTTCTAAATGTTTTACTGTGGAGAGGGCTCATCGCATACCCACCACTAGGGGGCCCCAGGGAGCACCAACCCGAACCTTCATCTTAAAATTTCTCAATTTTCGGGATAGAGATATTGTGATGAGAGAAGTTAGGGCCCAAGGTGAACTCAGCTTCAAAAACACCAAGTTCCTAATCTTCACGGATTATTCGCTGGAAACCCAGAAGCAGTGGAAATCCTTTGATGCTGTAAGAGCGAGGCTCCGCTTTCACCATGTCAAGTACAGCATGCTTTTCCCAGCCAGGCTGAGGGTGGAGGATGGAGAGTCTGTTCGGTTCTTCAAATCCCCAGAGGAGGCTTCCGGATGGATCGACACACTCCCGCCCAGATAAGTGACCTAATTAATCGCCCGATTGAGCGGGCCGCTGCCATCTAATGTTTTTCCTTCATGTGCCTTTCTCTACTCATCGGCCTGGGTCTTTTCACTGGGTTTCCCTGCCTTCCAAGTGCCGCGGTCCCCCGCTTCTGAACCCCGATTACCGGGAAGCTGAGTCTTGGAGCACTCTTCGAGGCCTTGCTGCTTTAAAGTCGGCTCCAGATATGTATCCTGCTTCTCCCCTCCTTTGCTCCTGTTTTCCTCCCTATCCTGGACCCGCCCCCCCCCCCCCCCAAAGATGACAGCATGTACTCAGCCACTGCTATCCCTGGGGCAAGGAACTCACAAATGCCAAACCCATAAGCGGCCTTAAGGACGTGCCTTTCATATACATTGGCTCGAGTAGGGCCTCTCGACCCAGATTATCTCTGAGTGCCATTGCATGCGCACCCTTGCGGGTGACGGGGGTGACGGGAGATAATGTCCCTCGACCCTTCGTTGGGGCTGATTGAGGCTACTTGGGGGGAACATGTATGAAGGCTGACTCCTCTCCGCCCCTTTTTCTTTGCCACCCTTTTTTTCCCCTTGGCATCGACCGACATAACTGGATTAACTCTGCAACGTTAACATTTAAGTTTTTACCCCTAGCAGCTGCTGGGAGCCTGTACCCGCCTTTTTCTCCAGCAGGAGACTCGAAGTGACGTCTAACTGCTGAACTGCGGATGCCGTTTTGCGCACTTTCCCCCATTACAGGCGTGTTCGCCTTGATTCTAAGTTGGGATCCTGAGCCTCCCCAAAGTTGGGGCTGGGGTTGACGGGATAGGGGGTGGGGGAGTTGGTTGGGTATTTTTTGTTATAACAGTTTTTTCTATTATTTTTTCACAAGCGATGTAAACAGGTATGTCACTAGATATTTGAGATGCGATGTCCTGACCCATTGTCAAGGAGGACGTCACGGTAATCCGGCTTTATATGGAAGACCTGCCTGCAGAATCACTATCCTAAGAGCTAACCAGCGCACATGGGTGCGCGTTAGCGCGAATGGGCGCACGCGGGTGCTCGATATCATGAACGGTCGCGCGGGTGCACGATGACGCGAACTGCCTCTGACCCCGGCCTGTCCAACTACCCTTCTGCCTCTTCCTTTGGATTGATCGCTGCCCGCCTGTTACTGACCCGGCATGTACTTTGACTACCCTTCTGCCTCTGTTTGGTACCTGCTCTGCCCGCAAGTATTGATCCGGCCTCTCTGACCATATAGGGGTCCGGACTTTGCATCTAATTTTAAATGAAGGTCCACAGCATGGAAATGTACCATTAGACGATTATGGCTGACTGTACTATTGTTTCATGGAACATTAGGGGTTTGAACTCCTCTGTGAAGAGGTCATTTGTGTTTCAGTTTCTCAAAACATATCATCTCCAAATATGTATATTGCAGAAGACCCACTTGATGGGCAGTAAGCTTCTGAGCCTTAGACGGCCCTTCGTGGGACATCAGTACCACTCCATATACACCAATTACTCTAGAGGAGTCAGCATCCTTGTTCATAAATCTCTACCGTTCAGACTGCTGGCACTGGAGCTAGACCTGGAGGGTCGATTTGTCATACTCCATGCCATGGTAGACAGATTAGAGCTGGTGATGGTGGGACTGTATCTGCCCCCCGGCGTCCATGAGATTACTTAACCAGCTTATCTCTAAAATTGCCACCTATGCCACAGATAATGTGGTGATTCTGGGGGACTTAAACCTAGCCCCAGATCCTGGGATGGACAGACTCTCACCCGGAGCAGGCTCATCTTCTGCACTGCTCTCCTGGGTGGAAGCTTCTAATCTGACCGATGTGTGGAGATTGCGTAACCCCTCCCAGGCCTATACATGTCACTCAGCCTCACACAAAACCCTATCACGTATAGACCTTGCCTATGCGGGGGGCTCTGTCCCACCCAGGATCAGGGATATCGCCATTCTCCCCCGCATGCTGGGGGAGAGTCTGTGGAGGCTGTGCAGGTTTTCGCTGTCTGATTCCAGAATATTGGAACCGTATAGGTCTGAGGCAATGCAGTACTGGCGAGAATTGGATCAATCGGTATCTCTGATCGTGTCTTGGGACGCATTCAAGGCCTTCACCAGGGGTAGCCTGCATTCGCATATCTGCAAGATTCATAAGGATCTGAGGGAGGAGACTCGAGAGGCAGAGGAGAGGGTGGAAGCACTTGAGGAGGAGTACTCCGAGTTGGGGACTCCGAGAGCATACTCCAACTTTCAGGCAGTGCTGAGAGATGTTCTCCTGTTACGAACATCAGCCACCAAAACTAAATTTTTACATCAGTCCCAAAGAATCTTCGAGCACGGGGAGAAGACTGGCAGCATGCTGGCATGGCTGGCGAGGGAAATCTCCTCCCCAGTGACTATCTCAAACATATGTGATTCGGATGGGATGACTCTAACAGATCCCTCTTCCATTAATAACAGATTCGCATCATTCTATCGGGAGCTCTATGGTTCCCGAATGGAGTGCAGGGACGAAGAACTACAGACATACCTCGACGGGGTGGAGCTCCCTTGCCTGACCTCCACATTTAGAGAAGCTTTAGACGGCCCTATTCTATTGGAGAAGTTGCAGAGGGCAGTAGTCTCCTTGCAAAATAGCAAAACGCCAGTCCCGGACGGGATACCTGCCAAATTCTTTAAAACTTATGCAGAGGATATACTACCACCGTTCAAACTAGTGATGCAAAAAGCCATGGAAGGGGATTCATTACCCCCGACAATGGTTGAGGCAGTCATAATGGTCATCCTTAAACCTGGTAAGCCACCTGAGCAGTGTTCCTCGTACTGCCCGATCTCCCTCCTTAATGTGGACGCCAAGTTGTTGGCCAAGGTGTTGGCTGGTCGATTGAACACTGTGATGATGGCATTGGTACACGTGGACTAATTTTGATTTATGCGGGGCAGGGGGACCCACATAAATATTCAACGCCTCCTTACACATCTCTCTAAGGCAAGCGGGGATGGTCCAGAGGTAGTTGCCTCCTTAGACGCCGAAAAGGCCTTTGACTCGGTTGAGTGGAGCTACCTCTGGTTCAGGCTTGGCCCTCATTTTATCAGTTGGATCCAGATGCTATACCACAATCCCACAGCCCATATATACGCACAAATAATTCACTGTCCCAGCCATTTCCCCTGTCCAGGGGCACCAGACAGGGTTGCCCACTATATCTCCTAGACTATTCGCACTAGCCATGGAGCCCATGGCAGCTCGTATTAGATCCGCCCCTTCAGTAAAGGGAATCCAAGTTGGTGTAATAACTGATAAAATATCCTTATATGCCAATGATACCCTCCTCTTCCTTAAAGACATCTCCTCCCTCCCACCAGGGCTTCAAATAATAGATTAATTCAGCTCATTTTTGGGCATCAAGGTTAACTGGGGGAAATCACTTCTTTATTCACTAAATGCGTCAGGTCACCACCCACCAACAGGCAGCCCTCTAAACTAGACAACTGAATTTAAATACCTAGGGGTCAGGTTTGGGACTCCATTGTCCTCATACTATGAGCTGAACCTTCAACCATTACTTAAAAATTTCTCGCAGAAATGTATGACCTGGAGGACCCTTCCCCTATCACCAGTGGGTAGGGTAAACCTAGTTAAGATGGTCTATCTCCCCAAATTCCTTTACCTTTTTCGAAATGCCACTTAGATCCCCCCAGCCTCATTATTTGCCAAGATAAAAAGTATAATATCTTCTTTTGTTTGGAATGGAAGACCCCCGCAGCTAGCCATTACCACCCTTCAGCTCCCCGTCACCCAGGGAGGCCTGTCCCTACCAGATTTTCAGATCTACTTCTGGGCGGCCATCCTGGTGACGGTCAGATGGTGGTTTTACCAACTACAAGACAACCCAGCAGTGACCTTAGAGGCAGCCATAATGAGCTTGTACTCCTCCCTCAGTAACGTGGTGTTCAGGGGGGCGATATCTCACCCTGGCATTATGCAGCTGATGAGCACAACCATCAATGTATGGAATAAAGCCAGGACCTGCTTTAGCTCCCCTGGGATGTTCTCTCCCCACATTCCTCTCTGGGGCAATCCCAACCTACCACACATGAATAACGTTCCAGACCCCCAGGTCTGGGCAAGGAAGGGTATAGTCAAATTGAAGCATATAGTTATGGGAGGTAAACTGAGATCCTTCTCTGATCTCAAAAGGGCCTACTCACTACCGGGGTGGATGTTGTTTCGATACTACCAGCTTCAACATGCATATAGGAAACAGTTCCCAGTGCAGCTCATACTGAAATCGGACTCTGTGGAGGGACTACTTACTGCCAAGATCATAGATAAACCCCTCTCCTCCCTGTATTTCCACTTGTCCATAGTCCCCTTGAAGAAACTTGAAAAAACCCTAGATAAGTGGAAATTGGACATCCCAGATCTGTCAGAGGAGGAATGGGAGACATGTGTTTCTTCCTTTGTCACTAACATGATCTCGGCCAGAGATCGATTTATGCAGGTCAAGTTCATCCACAAAGCCTACTACACTCCAAAGTGGTTAACAATTGTGAATCCTAACACCCCGGTGGCCTGCCCTAGATGTAATCAGAGATCCGCCTCCTTCTTCCATATGACATGGTCCTGTCCCCACCTCGGAGACTATTGGTAAGAGATAGCTGACACCCTTGGCCAGGTTACCTCCCTAGAGCTGGGAACAGACCGCAAAATGATGCTGCTAAATGTTTTTGGCTCTAGGGTAAGGGACAAATATCCTAGACTATTCCTGAATTATGCTACTTTTTATGCTCGCAGAGAGATATTTCTCAATTGGAAGGACGCTACGCCTCCCAGGGTGTCCTCATGGCGCCTAACACTGAACTCGGTGTTGCCATTATATAAGCTAACCTATGCCAATCGAAACTGCCCTGGCAAATTTGATAAGATATGGTCAGGATGGATAGATGCTTGGGGCACAGAAGTGGTGGATGACCATATTGATGATGGACCTGCCCCACAATAGACTACCACTGTTATGATCTCCTGAATGTCTAATCATTGTTCGCGCTCTGTGAATATTTTTTACCCCCAGGTATCTTGCCCTTCCGGGAATCGACCCCCCTGGGACCTCCTTAACCACTTAAGGACCGCCGTATTGCCATTGTACGTCATCACAATGGCACAGGCAGGCACAAGCACGTACATGTACGTGCCTGCCTTCCAGCGGGTGGGGGGTCCGATCGGACCCCCTCCCACTGGATACGGCGGTCCGGTTCGCTCCAGGAGCAATCCGTGATGAGGGGATGGCCGTTGGTTTCTGGCCACCCCCTCTGGATCGCTCCTGGCCAATGACAAGCTTCCTCCCACTGTGTATTGTTTACACAGGAAGGAGGAAGTGATGTCATTCTCCTCGGGGCGGTCTTTTTGACCGGACTACGAGGAGAAGACTAAAAGTAAGTGCACCAAAACACTACACTGACACATAGGTACACATAGGTACGCAAACCCCCCCGATCCCCTCCCCGATCGCCCCCCGCCCCCCTCCCCCCCAGTCACAGTGTCACTGATTACATTGATCATTTCTTTACTGATCACTGCATTCAGTGTCAGTTGTAACAGTTAAAACTATCAGGGCAGTTAGTGTTAGGTCCAGGGTAGCCCCCTATCACCCCCCAATAAAGATTTAACCCCTGATTGCCCCTAGAGTTAACCCTTTCACCCCCTTTTGCCAGTGTCACTAAGCGATCATTTTTCTGATCGCTGCATTAATGTCGCTACTGTCGCTAGGTAGCTAGTTATTTTTTTAGGTTCACCGCCAGGTTTTTATATCGCTAGGTACCCCGATATACTATCCAATAATGGTTTTAACCCCCTGATTGCCCCTAGTTAACCCTTTCACCCCCTTTTGCCAGTGTCACTAAGCAATCATTTTTCTGATCGCTGCATTAGTGTCGCTACTGTCGCTAGTTAGCTAGTTATTTTTTTAGGTTCACCGCCTGGTTTTTATAGCGCTAGGTACCCCGATATACTACCCAATAATGGTTTTAACCCCCTGATTGCCCCTAGTTAACCCTTTCACCCCCTTTTGCCAGTGTCACTACGCGATCATTTTTCTGATCGCTGCATTAGTGTCGCTACTGTCGCTAGGTAGCTAGTTATTTTTTTAGGTTCACCGCCTGGTTTTTATAGTGCTAGGTACCCCGATATACTACACAATAATGGTTTTAACCCCCTGATTGCCCCTAGTTAACCCTTTCACCCCCTTTTGCCAGTGTCACTAAGCGATCATTTTTCTGATCGCTGCATTAGTGTCGCTACTGTCGCTAGGTAGCTAGTTATTTCTTTAGGTTCACCGTCTGGTTTTTATAGCGCTAGATACCCCGATATACTACCCAATAATGGTTTTAACCCCCTGATTGCCCATAGTTAACCATTTCACTCCCTTTTGCCAGTGTCACTAAGCGATCATTTTTCTGATCGCTGCATTAGTGTCGCTACTGTCTCTAGGTAGCTAGTTATTTTTTTAGGTTCACCGCCAGGTTTTTATAGCGCTAGGTACCCCGATATACTACCCAATAATGATTTTAACCCCCTGATTGCCCCTAGTTAACCCTTTCACCCCCTTTTGCCAGTGTCACTAAGCAATCATTTTTCTGATCGCTGCATTAGTGTCGCTACTGTCGCTAGGTAGCTAGTTATTTTTTTAGGTTCACCGCCTGGTTTTTATAGTGCTAGGTACCCCGATATACTACCCAATAATGGTTTTAACCCCCTGATTGCCCCTAGTTAACCCTTTCACCCCCTTTTGCCAGTGTCACTACGCGATCATTTTTCTGATCACTGCATTAGTGTCGCTACTGTCGCTAGGTAGCTAGTTATTTTTTTAGGTTCACCGCCTGGTTTTTATAGTGTTAGGTACCCCGATATACTACCCAATAATGGTTTTAACCCCCTGATTGCCCCTAGTTAACCCTTTCACCCCCTTTTGCCAGTGTCACTAAGCGATCATTTTTCTGATCGCTGCATTAGTGTCGCTACTGTCGCTAGGTAGCTAGTTATTTTTTTAGGTTCACCGCCTGGTTTTTATAGCACTAGGTACCCCGATATACTACCCAATAATGGTTTTAACCCCCTGATTGCCCCTAGTTAACCATTTCACCCCCTTTTGCCAGTGTCACTAAGCGATCATTTTTCTGATCGCTGCATTAGTGTCGCTACTGTCTCTAGGTAGCTAGTTATTTTTTTAGGTTCACCGCCAGGTTTTTATAGCGCTAGGTACCCCGATATACTACCCAATAATGGTTTTAACCCCCTGATTGCCCCTAGTTAACCCTTTCACCCCCTTTTGCCACTGTCACTAAGCGATCATTTTTCTGATCGCTGCATTAGTGTCGCTAGTGTCGCTAGGTAGCTAGTTATTTTTTTAGGTTCACCGCCAGGTTTTTATAGCGCTAGGTACCCCGATATACTACCCAATAATGGTTTTAACCCCCTGATTGCCCCTAGTTAACCCTTTCACCCCCTTTTGCCACTGTCACTAAGCGATCATTTTTCTGATCGCTGCATTAGTGTCGCTAGTGTCGCTAGGTAGCTAGTTATTTTTTTAGGGTTACCGCCAGGTTTTTATAGCGCTAGGTACCCCGATATACTACCCAATAATGGTTTTAACCCCCTGATTGCCCCTAGTTAACCCTTTCACCCCCTTTTTGCCAGTGTCACTAAGCGATCGTTTTTCTGATCGCTGCATTAGTGTCACTAGTGTTGTTAGGTAGCTAGTTATTTTTTTAGGTTCACCGCCAGGTTTTTATAGCGTTAGGTACCCCCATATACTACCCAATAATGGTTTTAACCCCCTGATTGCCCCTAGTTAACCCTTTCACCAGCGATCACAGTATAAGTGTCACTGGTGACGCTGGTTAGCCAGTTAGTTATTTAGGTTCCCCGTCAGGTTTTTATATAGCGCCAGGGACCCCCATATACTACCTAATAAAAATGTGAACCCCCTGATTGCCCCTAGTTAACCCTTTCACCACTGATCACCGTATAAGTGTTACGGGTGACTCTGGTTAGTTTGCTTTTTATAGCATCAGGGCACCCACCATTTATTACCCAATAAAGGTTTAACCTCCTGATCACCCGGCGGGTGATATCAATTAGGTTTTAGGGTCAGGGTCTGCCTCGCCCCAGGCAGCGCTAGGTTAGTGCCAGTACCGCTAACACCCACGTGCAAAGCATACACCTCCCGTAGTGGTATAGAATCTGAACAGATCAATATCTGATCTGATCAGATCTATACTAGCGTCCCCAGCAGTTCAGGGTTCCAAAAAAACGCATTGTTAGCGGGATCAGCCCAGATACCTGCTAGCACCTGCGTTTTGCCCCTCTGCCCAGCCCACCCAAGTGCAGTATCGATCGATCACTGTCACTTACAAAACACTAAACACATAACTGCAGCGATCGCAGAGTCAGGCCTGATCCCTGCGATCGCTAACAGTTTTTTTGGTAGCATTTTATATTTAAATCCGGAAGGCAGTGCTTGGGTTTCGGGGTCCTGTACGTGGCCAGGTCTTCCAAAAAGTCCCGCACATGTGGTATCCCCGTACTCGGGAGAAGCAGCAGAATGTATTTTGGGGTGTAATTTGACTTATGCCCATAGCATGTGTGAGCAATATAATTTTTTTTTTTTTTTTTTGTCATTATTCAATCCCTTGGGACAAAAAAAAAATATTCAATGGTCTCAACATGGCCCTCAGCAAATAGCTTGGGGTGTCTACTTTCCAAAATGGGGTCATTTGAGGGGGTTTTGTGCCATCTTGGCATTTTATGGCCTTCAAAACTGTGATAGGTAGTGATAGGTAGTGAGGAGTAAAATAAAAAATTTATGCCCTTAGAAATCCTGAAGGCGATGCTTGGATTTCGGGGTCCTGTACGCGGCTAGGCTCCCAAAAAGTCCCACACATGTGGTATCCCTGTAGTCAGGAGAAGCAGCAGAATGTATTTTGGGGTGTCATTTCACATATGCCCATAGCATGTGTGAACAATATATCATTTAGTGACAACTTTGTGCAAAAAAAAAAAGTTTGTAATATTCCCGCAACTTGTGGCAAAATATAAAATATTCCATGGACTCAACATGCCTCTCAGTAAATAGCTTGGGGTGTCTACTTTCCAAAATGGGGTCATTTTGGGGGGTTTTGTGCTATTTTGGCATTTTATGGCCTTCGAAACTGTGATAGGTAGTGAGGAGTGAAATCAAAAATTTGCACCCTTAGAAATCCTGAAGGTGGTGATTGGTTTTCGGGGTACCGTGCGCGACTAGACTCCCAAAAAGTCTCACACATGTGGTATCCCCATACTCGGGAGAAGTAGCGGAATATATTTTGGGGTGCAATTCCACATATAACCATGGCATGTGTGAGCAATATATCATTTAGTGACAACTTTTTGTAATTTTTTTTTTTTTTGTCATTATTCAATCCCTTAGGACAAAAAAAAAAAATATTCAATGGGCTCAACATACCCATCAGCAATTTCCTTGGGGTGTCTACTTTCCAAAATGGGGTCATTTGGGGGGGGGGGGTTGTACTGCCCTGCCATTTTAGCACCTCAAGAAATGAGATAGGCAGTCATAAATTAAAAGCTGTGTAAATTCCAGAAAATGTACTCTAGTTTGTAGACGCTATAACTTTTGCGCAAACCAAAAAATATACGCTTATTGACATTTTTTTACTAAAGACATGTGACTGAATAAATTTTGCCCTCAATGTATGACTAAAATTTAGTTTATTCGATTTTTCTTATAACAAAAAGAAGAAAATATCTTTTTTTTTCTAAATTTTCGCTCTTTTTCCATTTATATCGCAAAAAATAAAAATCGCAGAGGCAATCAAATACCATCAAAAGAAAGCTCTATTTGTGGGAAGAAAAGGACGCAAATTTCGTTTGGGTGCAATATTGCATGACCGAGCAATTACCAGTTAAAGCAGCGCAGTGCGAAATTGGAAAAAGACCTCTGGTCCTTAAGGTGTTTATTGGTCCGGGGCTGTAGTGGTTAAATAGTATTGCTGGAATCTACTATCTCTGAACCCATGTCCTAATGTAATGTGACCTAACAGTTCTGCACGTCTTTCTGCAGCCCACTTGCACTGTGACAATACATGTAACAATATTTCTGTTAACAACTGTGAATATGCATCGCTTGTACTGTAAATATCGAATAAACATTCTCTTTCTTGTTAAAAATAAAAAAACAGACCATAGATGTATCGTTTTTATGCTTCAACGAGACGTGTCTACCTATAGGTGTATATAGCAAATTCTTCTTGATGTAATATAAGTGGTCATATACTCGTCTCCAGATATTTCTGAAGGTTTTGCTGATGTAAAACAAGCCACATTTACAGAAAGCAATATAAACAGCCCTTTTGTTTGGCAATCAGCATGACATTTCATGTTATATAGCTCTCCATTGGGTAAGGTATATGAGGAGCCCTCTAACATCCAATCACATTTAAAAATTCCTGGTCTTTCTTACGAATTATCTCTGGGCTCCTGAAAGTGACCATGAACTAGCCTATCTTTCAGAGATTTACATTTCCTATAGTGATCTGCGGATGATCACCAATATATTTATTGATGATATGATCACCTGTCAAGAGGTGCCAATGCCTTCCAATAGCCTGTCGTATAATCTCATGATTGCTAGAATATTTTTGTTATTATTCTAACTAGTGATGGATGAACTTCCGACGGGATGTTTCACGAACCGCGAACGCGCCCAAAAGTTTGCAAACCGCAAAGTTTGCGGCGGACCCCATTGACTTTAATGGCAGGCGAACCTTAAAAACCTCCAGGTCATATTTTCAGCCATAAAATACTTACTAGCTGTGCACACATAGTCCCACAACATGGACACTGACATAACAAAAGTATTAAGTGAATCTGGGATTGACAATGACAAGCATTCTTTTTTTATCTGTGAAATTTTGACAATTCAGGAGTGCATGAAGGCCATGGAGGAGAGGCAAGGTCAGGTCAGGCTATGAAGGGGTGCAGGAGATGATCAGTGCCACAGCAAGGGCAGCGCAGTCCTGTGCCAGTGTCCCAGTGTGCCAACCTGTGCTTGAGCCCCTCCCTATGCCCGGCCCTTACCCCCACCTATGCAGGGCTCCACTGCGGTGGTCCGGAGGTGCCAGTCCAGTGCTGATCCCCAGCCATGGTGGTGGCTAGGGATGAGCCGAACACCCCCCCCCCCCCCGTTCAGTTCGCACCAGAACCTGTGGACGGACCGAAAGTTCGCACGAATGTTAGAACCCTATTAATTACAATGGACGCAAACGGTCGAAATTTAAAGTGCTAATTATAACGGCCAATATGCATGTTATTGTCTTAAAAAGGGTTTGGGGAACCCGGGACCTGCCCCAGGGGACATGTATCAATGCAAAAAGAAGTTTTAAAAACTGACGTTTTTTCTGGAGCAGTCATTTTAATGATGCATAAAGTGAAAAAAAAAAGTGAAATATTACTTTAAATATCGTACCTGGGGGTGTCTAAAGTATGCATGTGAAGTGGCATGTGTTTCCCATGTGCACAAAATAACATTTGTAAAGGAAAAAAAGCCATTTAAAACTGCTTGCGGCTATTAAAGCATTAATTAAGTAATTATTAAGTAATATCTTGTCCTGGCAATATGGAGGAAAATCTTTGAGAAAAATGGCACTGCTACCCCATCACCCCCCTACCGCAGCCCATTACCAGCCCCTTTCGGTCTTGTATGGATATTAAGGGGAACCCCGCACCCAAAATATATTATGTTAATGTTAGGCAGATGCCTATGTTGCACAAATGAACTACACAACACCAGCAACGAGGGGGTAGATTCAGCTGTATGCTGTGCAGGAGGCACACTACACTGACTGAATATTAGGCAGATGCCTGTGTTGCACAAATCAACTACACAACACCAGCAATGAGGGGGGGGGGGGGTAGATTCAGGTGTATGCTGTACAGGAGGCACACTACACCCACTGTAACAGCGCTAGGTTAGGAAGCAAAGCAAAGCTGACACTGTCCCTGCCTATCTTGCTCTCTCCTTGAACACTACACTCACTGTAACTGTGGTATCTAAAGAAGCAAAGCAAAGCTGACACTGTCCCTGTCTATCCTGCTCTCTCCCTGAACACTACACTCACTGTAAGGCCGCGTACACACGCGCGGACTGTTTGCCCAACCTTGTTCGTCAAACAGTTTCGGCAAACAGTCCGCTCAAAATTTGCATGAGCGGACTTGCCCACACACGAGCGGACTGTTTCAACGAACTGTTTGCCAAACAGTCCGCTCAACTTTTGAAATGAACGGACTCGCCCACGTAAGGCGGAGGCAAATCCGCCCATTTCGAGCGCGTGTACAGGTAGGCAGGGCCCGCGAAGGAGACGTCGCGGGCTCCGCCGCCTGGAATGGGCTTAAAGGGGAACCCCAACGCCGAAAAAAATCGGCGTGGGGGTTCCCCCAAATTCCACACCAAACCCTTGTCCGAGCACGCTACCCGGCCGGCCAGGAAAGGGGGGCGAGCGAGCGCGCCCCCCCTCCTGAGCCGTACCAGGCCGCGTGCCCTCAACATGGGGGGGTGCCTTGGGGAAGGGGGGGCCGCGCGGCCCCCCCACCCCAAAGCACCTTGTCCCCATGTTGATGAGGACAAGGGCCTCTTCCCGACAACCCTGGCCGTTGGTTGTCGGGGTCTGCGGGCGGGGGGCTTATCGGAATCCGGGAGCCCCCTTTAAGAAGGGGGCCCCCGGATACCGGCCCCCCACCCTATGTGAATGAGTATGGGGTACAATGTACCCCTACCCATTCACCTGTGAAATAAAGTACAAAAAAAAACACAACACAGGGGAAAAAATATTTTATTGCACAGCTCCGGGGGTCTTCCGTCTTCGGGGGTCTTCTCGCCGGACTCCTCCGCTATGTGTGTGTAGCTCTTTTACTAGCGGAGGAGTCCGGCTTTCTTCCTCCCCGCCGCCGGCCTCTTCTCCCGACTTCGGGGGTCTTGTCCCCCTCTTCGGTTCTTCTGCCGGGCCACCGCGCCTTCTTGTAGCTCTTTTACAGGCGGTGGCCCGGTCTTCTGTCGCCGCTGTCGCTGTCGCCGCCTTCCGTTCTTGTTCTTCTTCTTGTTCTTCTTCTTCTTCTCCAGGCGATGTTGACACGTCGCTCCCTCCGGCCGGAATGCCAGAGCCGCGCTGTGCGGTCACTTATATAGTGACAATGGGGCGGGGTCACATGGTATATGTCACACCAGCACCGAGATAGAGAGCACTGACAGCACACCAGCACCGAGATAGAGAGCACTGACAGCACACCAGCACCGAGATAGAGAGCACTTACACCACACCAGAACCATGATAGAGATTACTGAGACCACAACAGCACCGAGATAGAGGGCACTGACACCACACCAGCACCGTGATAGAGAGCACTGAGACCACACCAGCACTGAGATAGAGGGCACTGGCATCACACCAGCAACGTGATAGAGAGCACTGAGACCACACCAGCACCGAGATAGAGAGCACTGACACCACACCAGCACCATGATAGAGAGCACTGAGACCACACCAGCACCAAGATAGAGAGCACTGAGACCACACCAGCACCGAGATAGAGGGCACTGTCAGCACACCAGCACCGAGATAGAGAGCACTGACTGCACACCAGCACCGAGATAGAGAGCAGTGACACTAGCACAATGATAAAGAGCACTGAGACCACACCAGCACCGAGATAGAGGGCACTGACAGCACACCAGCACCGAGATAGAGAGCACTGACACCACACCAGCACTGTGATAGAGAGCACTGAGACCACACCAGCACCAAGATAGAGAGCACTGAGACCACACCAGCACGAGATAGAGGGCACTGACACCACACCAGCACCGTGATAGAGGGAACTGAGACCACACCAGCAATGAGATAGAGAGCACTGACACCACACCAGCACCGAGATAGAGGGCACTGACACCACACCAGCACCGTAATAGAGAGCACTGAGACCACACCAGCACCATGATAGAGAGCACTGAGAGCACACCAGCACCGAGATAGAGAGCACTGACACCACACCAGAACCATGATAGAGAGCACTGAGACCACAACAGCACCGAGATAGAGGGCACTGACACCACACCAGCACCGTGATAGAGAGCACTGAGACCACACCAGCACCGAGATAGAGGGCACTGACATCACACCAGCAACGTGATAGAGAGCACTGACACCACACCAGCACCGAGATAGAAAGCACTGACACCACACCAGCACCGAGATAGAAAGCACTGACACCACACCAGCACCGAGATAGAAGGCACTGACACCACATCAGCACCATGATAGAGAGCACTGACACCACACCAGCACCGAGATAGAGAGCACTGCCACCACACCAGCACCGAGATAAGAGGGCACTGAGAGCACACCAGCACCGTGATAGAGAGCACTGAGACCACACCAGCACTGAGATAGAGAGCACTGACAGCACACCAGCACTGAGATAGAGAGCACTGACACCACACCAGCACTGAGATAGAGAGCACTGAGACCACACCAGCACCGTGATAGAGAGCACTGACACCAGCACCGTGATAGAGAGCACTGAGACCACACCAGTACCGAGATAGAGGACACTGACACCACACCAGCACCGTGATAGAGAGCACTGACACTAGCACCATGATAAAGAGCACTGAGACCACACCAGCACCGAGATAGAGAGCACTGACAGCACACCAGCACCGAGATAGAGAGCACTGACAGCAAACCAGCACCGAGATAGAGAGCACTGACAGCACACCAGCACCGAGATAGAGAGCACTGACACCACACCAGAACCATGATAGAGAGCACTGAGACCACAACAGCACCGAGATAGAGGGCACTGACACCACACCAGCACCGTGATAGAGAGCACTGACACCACATCAGCACCATGATAGAGAGCACTGACACCACACCAGCACCGAGATAGAGAGCACTGACACCACACCAGCACCGAGATAAGAGGGCACTGAGAGCACACCAGCACCGTGATAGAGAGCACTGAGACCACACCAGCACTGAGATAGAGAGCACTGACAGCATACCAGCACTGAGATAGAGAGCACTGACACCACACCAGCACTGAGATAGAGGGCACTGAGACCACACCAGCACCGTGATAGAGAGCACTGACACCAGCACCGTGATAGAGAGCACTGCGACCACACCAGTACCGAGATAGAGGGCACTGACACCACACCAGCACCGTGATAGAGAGCACTGACACTAGCACCATGATAAAGAGCACTGAGACCACACCAGCACCGAGATGGAGAGCACTGACAGCACACCAGCACCGAGATAGAGAGCACTGACAGCATACCAGCACCGAGATAGAGAGCACTGACAGCACACCAGCACCGAGATAGAGAGCACTGACACCACACCAGAACCATGATAGAGAGCACTGAGACCACAACAGCACCGAGATAGAGGGCACTGACACCACACCAGCACCGTGATAGAGAGCACTGAGACCAAACCAGCACCGAGATAGAGGGCACTGACATCACACCAGCAACGTGATAGAGAGCACTGACACCACACCAGCACCGTGATAGAGATCACTGAGACCACACCAGCACCAAGATAGAGGGCACTGAGACCACACCAGCACCGAGATAGAGGGCACTGACAGCACACCAGCACCGAGATAGAGAGCACTGACAGCACACCAGCACCGAGATAGAGAGCACTGACACCACACCACAACCATGATAGAGAGCGCTGACACCACACCAGCACCGTGATAGAGAGCACTGAGACCACACCAGCACCGAGATAGAGGGCACTGACATCACACCAGCAACGTGATAGAGAGCACTGAGACCACACCAGCACCGAGATAGAGAGCACTGACACCACACCAGCACCGTGATAGAGCGCACTGAGACCACACCAGCACCAAGATAGAGAGCACTGAGACCACACCAGCACTGGGATAGAGGGCACTGACACCACACCAGCCCCGTGATAGAGAGCACTGAGACCACACCATCACCGAGATAGAGAGCACTGACACCACGACAGCACCGAGATAGAGGGCACTGACACCACACCAGCACCGTGATAGAGAGCACTGAGACCACGCCAGCACCATGATAGAGAGCACTGAGACCACACCAGCACCAAGATAGAGAGCACTGAGACCACACCGGCACCGAGATAGAGAGCACTGACACCAGCACCGAGATAGAGAGAGAGTACTGACACCAGCACTGAGATAGAGAGCACTGACAGCAGCACTGATACCAGCAACTCGTTGCGGACCCAAAAATATGACACTGCTCAACCTCTTCAAACAGGAGGGTACGGGTATATAGTACGGTGTGCTTTTTTTTACAAGGAAGTGAGCCAAAGGTAGAAAAAAGGTCAGTGTGCTCAATTAAATAAATCGTTTATAGAGATATACAAGGTTTACTGGTCACATGTGTTGGATTTCTTAGAGATCCATGCCTCATTCATTTTTATAATTGTGAGGTAGTCAACTCTGTCATGAGCTAGGCGAGTGCGCTTATCGTTCATGATCCCCCCTGCTACGCTGAACATCCTTTTGGACAGGACACTGGACGAGGGGCAAGCCAACAGTTCCATTGCAAATTCGGCAAGCTCTGGCCAGAGGTTAAGCCTGCCCACCCAGTAATCCAGGGGTTCATCACTTCTCAGAGCGTCCACATCGGCCGTTAACCCGATGTAGTCGGACACCTGTCGGCCTAGGCGTTCCGTGATGCTGGATCCGGATGAGACCTGTCGATGGGTCGGCTGAAAGAATAACCTCATATCAGAAGTCACCAACACATCTTCAAAACGGCCTCTTCTTGCAGGCACTGTTGGATTGGTACACGCGACTCTTTCTCTGGGAGTGGGAACTCCTCCTCTGCCAGCGCACGCAAAAGCAGAATGCAGGTGATCTGGACATGGCCGAGTAAGGACACAAATTTACGGAGCTCCCGGCCGTCCGCGGCTAACACCGGCATTCCCAGCTGTACCTACACAGAATGCGCACATCCAAGAAGCGGGGCAGCAGGAGGAACGCACAGAAGGCTAATCCGCCTACACATACCACTGCGGTAGGTGATCTTCAGCGGCTCTTTGGAACCCCGTGAGCCGGCTTCCGGGGACCCAAGATGGCGGCGCCGCGTGGGGAGAGCATGGAGACCCGCGCTGAGATGTCGGCACCGGCATACCCAGGGGACTCCCGTAGTCCAACGCTCTATCTTAGCTCACCTCTGCCCTCTGACACTGAGCCAGGGTTTCCCCTGCGCCTTCCTCTTACTTACAGAGCAGACGCTGAACTCAAGGCAATTCTGCAATCCCTCCCAACCAAGGCAGACATTGAAGCGCTAGTGGGGAGGGTGGAAGCAGCCCATAAGCAGGAATTACAAGCAGTGAGGCAGGATGTTGTGGCTCTAGATACCAGGCTCACTTCAGGTGAATCGTCCCTGTCAGTTCTGGAACAGAGGGTCATTGCACTAGAGTCCCAGCAAAAGCTTCAGGCGGATACAGCTACTGAACTCCAACTCCGCATGGAGGAGATTGAAGACTGCAGAAGGCGGAACAATCTCAGGTTGAGAGGCTTTGCGGAGGCTACGGGCCCGGCGGATCTGCTAGCCACGGTCACAGATATCTTCCGAAAGGTGGCAGGCGCCCAGCTCCCGGAGTGTCTCGAGATAGACCGGGTCCACAGGGCCCTTGGTCCACGTTCATCGGACCCTGCCAGACCGCGGGATATAATCTGCCGTCTGCACCACTACATACACAAAGAAGCCATATCACGCAAAGCCTGGGAGGCGGGGGAGATCGTTTTTGATGGGGCGCATGTGAAGATCTTGCCTGATATCTCCAGACCCACACTGTATCGGCGGGCCCTGCTGAGACCCCTCTTAGAGCTGGCGAGGCGCAGGGGAGCGACCTACCGATGGGGGTTTCCCCTGTCGGTCACCTTTATTAAAGATCAGAAGCCGTTCCTACTAAAATCCCGGGAGACACTGCCGGCCCTCTTCATCTTCCTTGGAGCAACCCCCGATCACTGTTCCTGACTGGCTTGGATACTTACCTAGGCTGCAGAGTTGATCGGACGCGGCGAGAGCTACTGGACCACAACCGCAGAGAACACCACGTTCCAGGCGCCGCTCGTGGACCCCGTCTGGTGGGGATGCTCGGGAGACGTGAGTACGTACGGCTTCCCTAGCTCACCCCTATACTTACAGCTCTTTCGACTATTGATGTGTTCCCGATGTTGTTGCCCCCTCCCCCCGGCTGACCGAACTGCCACAGACCACCGTTCTATCCCCCCTGCACACAGAGTTGAGGCCAGATCGAGAGGTCTATACCCACACTGACTTGGGCTGCAGACACAGCTCGCACTGAATTTAACCTGTGGAACTGTCGTACGGCTACCAATGGAACCCTTCACATGGGCGGAGGCTGTCGCTCTCCCATGTTAGGGTGAAGGCTCTAGCCCCTGCATGACTGCCTCTACCTGAAACCTCCTCTGGTGGTGCGGAAGCGAGCCGTAATGTGGCGTGCCCAGGGACTCCCAGCTTCTCATACTTCTGGGTTGGCGGCCTCTTGGGTTCCCGTGGGTGTGGGGCGGGGGATGCATCCTTCACGGGACTCCCAACGTTGAAGACTGCCGCTTTTATTGCTCTGTTGATCCCGGCCCTGCCCCCCAGCCCAACTTGACTTGGTGGGGCTGCGCCCTGGGAAGGGGGCTGTTGGGGTGTCAGCTCGGCCCTGTGGCCGCACTCTGGACAGACATTGTGACGATGGACTTGTGGAACTCTGTTCTTTGTCAAGGGGGGAGATTGGGTTGATCCTCCCCGGATCTCTGTGTTACCCCGGGGGTCCCCTGGGGGTGTCCTGGGGCTTGGCATGGATCGGTCCATTCCTGTATCCACTGCTTTTGGGGGGGGGGGTGGGGGCGACACTTTCCGGCCGCTACTGGTGGTCTCGGAGGGACACCTCACAGGTGTGGATGGGTTGATGCTGGGAGATTAATGTGCCGACATGTAGCCTCGTTAGGCGGGGTCAGAATGCCTGCTCTGATAGGCCTTAACTATGCATATGTGTTGTGATTTCTGTTTTACATTTTGACTGTTTTTTGCCAGCTTCTGTTATTTTTTTATTTCTGGTATATTTTATATTCTGTTTTTAAATGTACCTACACCTAGAAGATGCCGGTGTGGACTGTTGGCCCGGGCTCCGGTCCTAGGGCTCGGTCCATCCACTCTCCACCTAGACCAGTGTGTACCCAGTTTGGGTGACATACGCCTCAAGTGTTAAAAAAGACTTCAATATTTAGTTTCCCCCACATGGAGTCGGGAGGTCGGTGGCTCCTCTAGCCCCCTGGTGGAGCCGCGGGCCTCTCCTTTCCATTGATCCCCTCCCTTCCCCTCCCCCCAGCACCCTTACCCCCTGTACCTCTGGAACTAATCTCTTTCCTTTGTCTGTACTAGACTATGTCTATACTTCTTCCTCCTCTCTGAGACATGGCGGTAGACTCTATCAAAGTGACTCCCTGAATGCTAGAGGTTTAAACACGCCCGAGAAGAGACGAATGCTACTACATGATCTTAAAATGTCGCACTCCGATGTGGCCTTTATTCAAGAGATACACTTTAGAGAGGGCAAACTTCCATTTCTGCAAAGTAAGACCTTCCCACGAGCATATCACTCTACTAACTACAGGTCCAAGTCAAGGGGAGTCTCCATACTGATCTCGGGTAGGCTGCCCTGGCGACTAACAGACAGTATGGCGGACCCTGATGGGTGCTACCTGTTCCTAAAAGGTCAGGTTTGTGGAGTACACCTTACGCTGGCTATGATCTACTCTCCCAGCGAACACCAAGACAGATTTCTCAGTCAGATGCTGAACATGTCGACAGGGTTCAGGGAGGGTCAACTCATATTAGGAGGCGATTTCAATGTCCCACTGCTCCCTTCCTCGGACACCTCGAGGGGTGCCTCATCCATCCCCCCTGCTTGTGGGAAACGGGTTGCACAACTACTCCACAGAACACAACTACATGACGTCTGGCGACTGCAACACACGGGTGAAAGGGACTACACCTTTTACTCTGCCCCACACAAGCTGTACTCAAGGATAGACTTCTTTCTACTACCCCATGACCAACTCCACCTGGCGAAGAGCACCTCTATTGGCCAGATAACCTGGTCAGACCACGCCCTGATTTCCCTTACATGCACCCTTACCGTAAGAGCCTCACCTAGGCTGCTATTCTGGCGTCTGAATGAAAGTCTTCTTCAGATACCGGAAGTGGCGGCAGATGTGACCAAGCACCTAGACCTGTACTTCAGGGAGAATGACATCAATGACTGTGACCCGGGGGTGTTGTGGGAGGCTCACAAGCCCGTTATACGAGGGGTCCTCATTAAACACGGGGCTAGGATTAAGCGTGAGAGGAACGAACTCCTGACCAAACTGCTAGACAAATTGTCCTCAGCGGAAGCTAAACGCAAACATGCCCCCACGCTTGCCCTAGACACCGAGCTGCAGACCCTTGGACTCAAATAACGGACCTGCTTCAGTATAGAGCAAAGGCAGCCCTGCAGTTCTGTCGCAGGCTGTCTTATGAGTCTGGTGATAAATGCGGGAAAAGGTTGGCCCAATCAGTAAAAGAGGTTAAAGCGGCATCATATATACCGCAGATAACACGACCGGACGGAACAAATGCCACAACACCGACACAAATTTTGGACGCATTCAGTGAGTTCTACTCTGAGGCCGCGTACACACGCGGGGACTGTTCGCTCAACTTTGTTCGTCAAACAGTTTCAGCGGACAGTCCGCTCAAAATTAGCATGGACGGACTTGGCCACACACGACGAACGAACAGTCCGCTGAAAGCGTGCGCGATGACGTACGCCACGTACGACGGGACTAGAAATAGGAGGTCCAAGACACAGCAATGCACCCTTTGGGCTCCTTCTGCTGACTTTGCGTTAGTAGAAGTTTGGTTAGAGACGATTCGCGCTTTTCAGACTTCAGCTTAATTTGTCCGTTCGCTGCGGCGCAGTCTACCTGTGAGGTTTGTATCTGTCTTTCGGTACGCGTGGATCAGTTGTACCTGTTATTAGGCGCTTCTGGTCCGCTCGTTTCTGGGTTTTAGGTCGTTCTTCATAGGTCTGGCTGTTCTTCAGTGCGTTCAGTTGAGCTTGTCTGTCCAGCCGACCGTTTCAAAGCCATGGAGTGTGGACGTACTCGGGAACGAGTTTGTGCTATATGGGGGCTTGGTGTTGGGGTTAATACTTTGACCGAGCCCAGTCTGTGAACAGGGTGAGGAGGAGTTCATGGACAAAGAATTGGTTGCGCCAGCGTGACCAATTCTCGCATATGTCTTTACTCCGTGAGATCCGTGAGAATAATCCTGATGATTTCAGGAATTATCTCAGGATGACGGACCCCGTTTTTCACCGTCTGCTGGCTTTGCTGACCCCTTTTATCAGCAGGCAGGATACCTGCATGCGGCAAGCCATCACTCCGGAGCAGAGGCTCGTCGCCACGTTGCGCTACTTGGCGACAGGGAGAAGCCTTCAGGACCTCAAGTTCTCGACAGGCATCTCCCCCCAGGCTCTGGGGATCATTATTCCAGAGACCTGTTCTGCCATTATTCGGGTCCTGCAGAAGGAATATATGAAGGTAAGTTTGTTCTTTTAATATTGCATTATATGCATTGTATGTTTGTATTAATTTGATCATGACTTTTAATATCCATGACAGGAATATGATGTGAATGTCCCCTTTATATGAATGCATGCATTTTTTTTTTTTTTTGTTTTTTGTTTTTTTTTCTTTAAATGTTTTTTTTTTTTTTTGTGTCATTTTTTTTAGCTTTTTACCTTTTTTGTGTATACACCCTGTGTGTGGAGAGAGAGAGAGAGAGAGAGATATAGATATATAGATATATAGATATATAGAGATATATAGATATATAGATAGAGATATATATAGAGATATATATATAGAGATGTATAGAGATATATAGAGATATATAGAGATATATAGAGATATATAGATATAGAGATATATAGATATATATAGAGATATATAGAGATATAGAGATAGATAGATAGATAGATATAGAGATATAGAGATATATAGAGATATATAGAGATATATAGAGATATATAGAGATATAGATATGGATTGTCAACTCATTAATTATTCCCCCCACTCAAATTGGTTGCAGGTGTTGTATACTTAGTAATTAGTCCCCCCCACCCCACTCAAATTGGTTGCAGGTGTTGTATACTTAGTAATTAGTCCCCCCCACCCCACTCAAATTGGTTGCAGGTGTTGTATACTTAGTAATTAGTCCCCCCCACCCCACTCAAATTGGTTGCAGGTGTTGTATACTTAGTAATTAGTCCCCCCCACCCCACTTACCCACCTAATTTATGTCCCCTGGTCCATCAGAGGGCTGATTAATCTGTGAATTGGTCCGCCTACTTTTTTTTTTTTTTTGGCAGAAAACAAATTTGCAATATTTCTGTTTAACTGTTGTTCCAAAATGTTTTTGAATTGTATTTGTTATGAATTGTTTTTATTTAATGACTAATTTTTTTTTGTTTCATGTGTTTGACTCTCCAGCTTCCTTCAACGCCACAGGAATGGCAGACTGTGGCTTCCCAGTTCGCTGCCCGTTGGGACTTCCCCAACTGCGGAGGGGCCATCGACGGGAAACATGTGAGGATTGTGCCCCCACCCCATTCAGGGTCCTACTATTGGAACTATAAGGGGTTCCATAGTGTGGTGCTAATGGCGGTGGTGTCGGCACAATGTGACTTTCTTTATGTGGATGTGGGGAAGAACGGCCGGATGTCTGACGGAGGAGTCTTTAAGCAGACCGAGTTCTGCCACCGTCTTACCACTGGTGGCCTGGACTTGCCACCAGATGCCGAGAATGTGGAGGGGCTCCCGTTTGTTTTTCTGGCTGATGAAGCGTTCGGTCTGAGTGAACATCTCATGAGACCCTTCCCCCAAAGGACCCTCACCCCGGAGAGGAGGATTTTTAATTACCGGCTGGCCAGAGCAAGAAGGGTTGTGGAGAGTGCCTTTGGCATTATGGCCAGCCGGTTCCGTCTGTTACTGACAGCCATCAACCTGGCAGAATATAAACTGAACTATGTTATTCTGTGCTGCTGCATTCTGCACAATTTTCTAAGGAAATTTTCAGGTAACCAGTACCTGCAGCCTATTGGGCCTGAGGCCGGACTCAGGCTTCCAGAACTGACAGGGCTGGATCATGCCCTTCCTGGCTTAGCCCCCCAAACAGCACGTGAGGTGCGTGACCGCTATGTCAGCTATTTTAATGGTAGGGGGGCTATTCCAATGCCAGCTGACCAATAAAAAATTATTTTTCTTGAAATATGTCTTGTCTGTTCAAATTTTGAAGTTTGGTTCTTGTTTGCTTTTCACGTTGCTTGTATCCTACATTCTCCTAATTCAGGGATATGCAATTGACCAACCTCCGGCTGGTGCAAAACTACAAGTCAATCATGCCTCTGGGTCTCATGCTTGTGGCTGTCAGTCTTGCTATGCTTCATGGGACTTGTAGTTCTGCAACAGCTGGATTTCCACTAATTGCATATTCCTGTCCTAGTGCATTTGTATAGCAAAGTGGTTTTTGACAATAGGAAATAAGGCCCTTTGTGACAGAAAACACAAAATGACTTCCCAAACTGCTATTGAGTATTGAAAGAAGTAGACACACACATTTTTTTTTTTTTTGATTTTTTAATAGTGCACATTCCAACCAGTGCCTCTTATTTAGATCTTTTTTTGGTTTTTGGTGTGTTTTTTTTTATTTTTAATTCTTTTTTTTTTTTTTTTTTTTTTAATTGTTTTTTTTTTTTTTTTTTTTTTTTTTATAAATTCTTTTTTTTTTTTTTTGGTAAACATCGAAATATATAGCTATATCAAAAATACAATTATCACAAAAATATAAAAAATAAAATCAGATTTTTAACTATTTACATAAAACAAGGGGTAAAGCCAAATTTTGAAGATGCACACCAAAAATTGGTAATGTCAACATGTGCTATGTACCATCATGAGTGATCAATGGACGTGTTTGGTGTGTGCAATCCCTTCCTCTCACATACTAGAATGAGGAAGGGTTTGCAAACACCAAATGCGTCCATTGCGATCCTCTGATGGCACATAGCACATGTTGACACACCGTGTGCATCTTCAAAATTTGGCCTCTAAAAATCTTGTAAAAACATTAAAAACTTTTTGGCAAGGAAATGAAGAACATGATCGATTGTGTTTTAGGGG